>NW_028114062.1:0-1200000 GCF_964289735.1 Phaethon aethereus | reverse complement strand
TGTGCTGCCTGTGAATAACGTAGAGAAGTGATACATTGCTTTGTACAGCAATGCACCTTGATTTTGAATGCATGATGAATACCGTGGAAGGAACCAAACGCGAGGAAAGTTTTATGTGAGTGTGTTCCTACATTTCTTTTTTTTTTTCTGAATTTGTAACTGCAATTGGGGAGTAAAAAAATTTCAAACCAAAACCAAACTCCTAATCACCCCCGACCTCCTCAAACACCTAGTGTCTTGTCAGCTGTGGAATGACGTCGCTCAGTGAGTTAACCTTGAGGAGAGATTTTGTTTGGTCCAGACTGTGGGCAAAATCCAAGAACTAGCAAAATAAGGTCCTCATTCGCTAGAGCTCTGTGTGGGGAATTGTTATAGGAGAAGAAGTGTTAACTTCTTAGGGCGAGCGGACTTGCATTTGAATCCTGAATTTGTTCTTTTGGCAACACAACATTTTCGCTCTTTCACCCTAAGGAAAACTCTTTTTTTGCCAGTTTCCCATAAAAGCGATCATGAACAACGTTAACTTCATTTGGTAAAACGACTCCTTCTGACAGAAGGGGAAAATATTAAGTATGCAATGAGTGGAGTCACAGATGAATCTACCAAGCAGACCACAATGTTTACTCTCACAGGCTTTACTGTATACGAAGCTAGTGGACTCAAGTAATGGATTGATAAGTGTATAAGCATTTGCAGAATGAGGACTTTTCAGTTAATCTTCTGTAAGATTTTTGTCTACACCAGCTTGTACGCCAGGATCCTAGCTCACTTTCTGTGCTTGGGTCTTTGAGTTTGTTTCTGCATTCAACTTTGTTTCCAGGAAAACATATCAAATCTGTGATCATTACAGCATGCCATAATAGTTAATATGCCAGATTTAAGAAAAACACAGCTAAGGAGCTTCCTTCTTCACAACCCCCCAACATATAAACCCCCAAAATGAAGGACTTCCTTAAACCTAGAAAGAAAGAAATACGCTGTGAGTCACATGTTGCGGTGATGCGGTAGCAGCAGGGTCCTTAGAACCGATGATTTACAAGACCTAATGTCTTTCTGTGGACTTTGAAGGCTGAGTGTTTTGTACTCTAGCAATTTCCTGCTACTGTTATGTATTCACGTAGATCTGTAAGGCAATTGTTGTTACTTTCTTTGCATAGTCTGGTAAAATATTTGTATAATAGGAAAATTATGTTTTTGTGCTACTCTCCTTGGGAAACAGAAACTAAGCCTGCCATTAGATGCTAGGCCACAGTCGTTGACGGAGCAGGGTAGTGTATCTTACATTTTGTGCTACACTTGGTCAAGTCTCATCTCTATCGTATTCGCTGTTACTTTATTAAATTTAGTATCTGCACTTTCTATTTCCAGACAGGCCTCTCATTCAGAGCACAGAGGCATGGTTCTCTCTGCGCCTGGCTTCCCATCCCTATCTTTTCATTCCTTCCTCTCCTCCCTGTAGCCTACTGCTACCGTTTTCTTTCACCAGCTCTCTCTCTGCCGGGCTCCGGAACCCTGTTTTTTCATTTCTCCCTGTCTGTCTTGTAGCTCCTCAGTACTTTTTCTTTCCCTGGCTCCCTGTCCCTGTTTCTTCCTTGTTGGCCCTGTAGCACGCTCTGATTCTGTTCCATTCTCTGCCTCTGCTTTCCCAGCAATCTGTCCCTCGCTTTTAATTCCTCCCTCTCCGCGCTGTCGCCCGTGCGGTCTCTTGCCTTTCTCCGTCGCTGGCTGGCTGGCTGTCCCTGCTCATTCATTCCTCCCTCTCCCCCCTGCAGCGCCTGTCGCTTTTGTCCGTTCTCCATCTCACCGTCTCTGGCTCCCTGATGACCCTATTTTGGACTCCCACCACCCATGCACCCCCTTCTTTCCATGCTCATTGCTCTTCTTGTTGCTCTCCAGCTCTCTTTCTTCCCCAGCTCCCTGTACGGTGCAGATATGGGGGTTGTTTTGGTGGTGTTCCCCGCCCCTTACCTCCGTGTTTCACTGTCCTGGCTCCCCATTGTTTCATTCCTCCTTTCGGCTCGGTTGCCACTTTTTTGTCTCTCCCTCTCTCCTGGTCTGACTCCCTGCCCCCGGTCTCCTCTCTTGTAGGGTCCCGTGCCTCACACCTCGTTTTCGGCGGCCTCCCCCTGCCCAGCAGCCCATGGCTCCGGGAGCCGCCCGCCCGCCTGTTCCCTGCCGCACCGAGGAGCGCGGCTCCGGGAAGGACTGCCGGGGTGTCCCCGGGGCAGGCCCCGAGCCCCGGGGCAGCCCCGCTCCCGGGCCTTCTCATGCGCCGCCTCCTTTGCCCTCGCGGCTGCGTTCGCCCTCGCTTTGCCCCGGGGGAGGGGCTGTGCCGGAGCTCGGGGCAGGAGGGGATGCCCTGGGGTGGGGGTCGGGCGCTGGCCCCCTGTTCCAGCTGGGCTCCAGCTGTGGGCCGGGGCTGGAGGAGCCCCAGGTGCGGGCAGTGAGGCCGGTGGGGACGGACGCTCCCTGCACAGGGGTGGCTGCCGGGGGAGGGGCTGGTGCTGCTGCTGCCCTACTCCCGGTGGCCGTGGAGGGGCCGGGGGGAGCCAAGGGTGGAGCGGTCGCCCGGCCTGACCGGGCTGCGGCTGCAGCGAGAAAGAAGGTGAGCGGGGCCGCCCGATCGACCTGAGGCAGGGCGGCGGGGTCCGCGTCGGAGGCACGGAGCAGAGGGGTGTGCGAGCCGGCGGAGGGGTCCACCCGGAACTACGCTGCAGAGGGCGGGTGAGCGCCCGCGTCTCGGCGGGGATGGGGGGGGGTGGAAGACGGTGTCCTCGCAGGGTGAGCCAGCAGGACAGGCTGCGTCTCGCGGCATGGCGGGAGCCGTAGTCCTGAGGCACGGGGTTTGCTCTCGGCCATGTTCGTTCCCCGCCATGCCGGGAAGCGTGGTCTTCCGGGCGGTCATGCTGTGCTTGCTAGTGCATGCCGGGAGATGTAGTTTTTGCGACGCGGGTTCCCGGGCATGCGTGGTGGCGTGCCTCCTCGCCGCCCTCAGTGCTGCCGCCCTGTGACCAAAATTAGGTACTGCAGCTCGGCAGCCGCGCATGCGCGGTACAGCACCTCGTCGCTCAGAAGCTGCGCATGCGCGATCGGCGCATTGCCGCAGCTCGGGAGGCACGCATGCGCCGTGGGGAACCTCGCCGCAGCTCGGAATCCGCGCATGCGCGGCGGCGCCTCAGTGACCCACGCTGCCGGCCGCCGGTAACCGCGATGCCGTTCTGCGGTCCCTGCGCGCTCTTTGCTACTTCCCGGTAAGGTCGCGCCGTTGCCGCCCCATGTGCGCAACGTGGGCGGGTGCTCGCCCTGCAAAATGAGGCACGGCCGCCGGGTGCTCGCTGCTACTGCAGCCCGGCGTTCGCGCACCGCCCCTTGCCCCTGCGGCGCACCGCCCCTTGCCCCTGCGGCGCGCCGCCGACGTCCGGCGCATGCGCGGTGCGCGGGAGCAGCATGGCGGCACAGCGGGGTCCAGTTCCCGGCGGGGCGTGAAGGGCCGGGACCACCGGTGAGGCGAGCGAGCCCCTGGGGCGGGTGCGGGGCGTCTCCTGCGTACCGGCCGCCCGCGGGTGGTGGGGCGAGGAACTTCGAGCCGCCCGCTGCGACCGGCTGCCGGCCCGCTGGAGGCGAGTCGGGTCGGGGCAGCCCCGGGGAATTACCGGGGCTCTGGGAGGAGGGAGGGAGGCGGACACCCCCCAGGCGCGGACGCCGGGCGCCTCCCAACTCGTCAGAGCCCCCCCGCTCGCTTCTCCTGGCCCCGCGCAGCTGCCCCCAGCTCCAGCCCCTCCCCTGAAGCCCGTCCCGTAGCCCCGGGCCGGCCCCGGGCCCTGTCGCAGAGGCGGCAAGCCGGGCCTCGCGTGCGCTGGGTTCTCCGTGAAAGCGGACGCCGTTGGCAGCGGTGCAGGGGCAGAGCGGCGTCTCCGGCGGCCCCCGCGGAAGGAGAGGCTTCGGCCAGGGGGGAACTACGGTAATAAGGGTCGCTGCTGCTTCTTTCCCTCTGCCAGGGGCCGCGCTGGGGGGGGATGCCGCTGACCGCACCCGCCTCGGGCTCGCGTGGGTTGTCTCTGCCCAGCCTCGCTCTCCTCATGGCACGGCTGCAGAAAGGGACAGGCGGAGCGCTTGCCGGCCCTGGGCGGGAGCTGCCGAGGCCAGAGAACGGTAAAGAGGAAGAAGAAACCGAAGGCCGGCCGGCCGGCAGCTGCCTCCTGCTGCAGGGAAGAGCGAGCCAGCCCCTCCAGGTGAGGTAGGATCCCTCTTCGTAGTCCGCAGCAGGCCACACCATCGACATGCAGGGTCTGTACGCGTCACCAAAGGCGGCCGCGTAGCGCACGAGCGAGGCTACGTGTGTAGGGAGCCCCGTCTTGTACGAGCTGTAAGACACCCCGGTATTCTCTTAGGTGGAGGACAGCCAAGCGACAGGAGTTACAGAAGGCGAAGGGAGGAGAGGAGGAGGAGGAGGAGGAGGAAGAAGCGTCTGAACTGGCGAACTCTCCCAGCAGTGCAGGGAGTGAAAGCTGTGGTGAGTCCCAGGCCCTCGGGGCCCTGTTGCCCCTATTCTGCATCCCGGGCCCTCACTGCCTCTCCCCTGGCCCCCCCGTCTTTCCCACGCTGATGTGGTTCCCCCCCACCACCCCCCGCCCATACCTCCTTTCTCCATCTCACTCTGACCAGCTCCCCGTCCTCATCTTTTAGGTCCTCTCTCTCCCTGCTCTGTAGCTTGTGGCTATTTTTCCTTCCTCTGCCTCTCTCAGTCTGGCTCCCTGTCCCTGCTTTTCCATTCCTCCCTCTGCAATGTAGCGTGTTGCTACTCTTTTCTTTCACAGTCTCTCTCTGTCCGGCTCCCAGCCACCGTTTTTGCCTTCCCTCCACTCTGTTCTCTAGTCTCTGGCTGATGTTCAAGGTCTTCCTTCTCGGCCCTGTAGCACAGCACAAGTCTCTTTCTTCCTCTGTCTCCCGCTATCCTGCTCCCTGTCCCTGTTTTGCAATTTTGTCCTTGTCAGCCCTGAGCCACGCTGCAGTTTCATTTCTTTTGCCGTCTTGCCCTGTCCGGCTCCCTGCCAGGATCTTTTAATTCTTCTCTCTCTCCCTCTTGAAGCCCATCGCTGTTTTACTCTTTCTCCCTGTCTCCCTGTCCGTCTCCCCCTCTCCGTCTTTACTTACTCTTTTAAGTAAAATCACTGGCTGAGACCTTAAACATGTCACTTCTTGCCCGACAAGATCAAACAGACCATGAGCAAGCTTGTTAGGCTTCCCGTGTAAACTCACGGATAACACAAAGCAAGCTCCTTAGGCTTCCCGTGGAAATCACTGCTACCAGGTTAAATTGACCTCCTTGTGCCGTCCTGAGGCCGAAAGACCGAGGATCTAATTCGATGACTAGATATGGACAAAGGAAGCCCCAGGTTCAACTGGCAGACTGCGTGAGGAAGACTGTGGACGACCACCTGAGGGTGAAAAGACCCTAACCCTAATTTTACTGCGCATGCTTGGACTATGTCAACGAATTCCGGGGACTCCTCACCATATGACTGCCCTTCTTGGGGGATCTGATGACACGTATGACTTTTCTGCATATGAACTGATGTGCTTTACTAACCCGTCGGAGCACTCGTGGTGGAGCGATCCCCAGCGCTGCCGTAAGGAATGCCCGCCTTCTAAAGCTTCAACCTAAGTGTTAGAGGGTTTTCTGGCCGACTTTTCAGTATCCCTTTGTATTTGATTGTTTCTGGTATTCCCTTAGTGGCTTCACTTGTTAGATTTTCTATCTACGTCTCCGTTTTAGTTCGCCATTCCTGCCTCTTAATATTTTTCCTTTTGCCGTAATCACCATTGCTTTTAAAATTTTCTGCCGCCTTTTCTCTCATTCGCGGTCCTTATTTGCCTACCCTTATTTTTTAACTGACTTCTTCCCTTCCCTTAGTGCCCTCTGAAACAAGGATCTAAAACAATTAGAAGGTTGTAGCATGTGTAACTAATCAACTGTCAGTTTTACAAATTTCTGAAGAGATGTACTTTCTGGAAGGTTATTGATTTCGTGATTAGTTTAACTTTAGTATAGACTTCTTTAGCCTAGCAACCGTGGCATTATGTTTAACGGCCTATTCTCATAGTCCTTAGGCTGTATTTGCCTCAGTGCCAACACTGTACCTATATGTAAACAGTTCATCAGGAGGAAAGCAGCCCTGATGAAAATTAAAACACAAGTAGAAACGGAGAAGACAGGTGGAGAGAACCAAGAGGAGAAGAGTTAAGAGCAAGGACTGAGAAATTGATGAGTGCAGAGGAGATACCTTCACCTTGAGCACAGAAACGTCCTAGCAGGAGTGCTCAAACACGGATGGTAAGAAGGAACCGCTTGGCTGAAGAACAGAAGGGGAAAACATCCAAGGAGAAGGAACTATCCTCAGGAGACCTGTGACCATAAAAGGGAAAAAGAAGGAGGGGGCTAACTCCCCAAACGACCACCGACGACCGCCCGAGACGCCCGCGCACGCGTAGGGTAGTTTTGCAACACCAGCGTTATGTAAACGTGGCAGATAAGCGAGGAGGCGGAGATTTCTCAGGACACGTGCAAATATTCACGTCTTTCAGGTATATAAAGGATGAAGTTTTGCTTCCGCGCACGCGCGTTGGGAGGAGATATCCCCCAGGCGTCCGGCGTGGCAATAAAGGCGTCTGCTTAATGACACTTTGGTGTTACTGAGTTTAAATTTCTGTAACTTTTGTGAATCATTTGGTGACCCAGGTGGGAGGGACATCCTCTGTTCGGCTGCGGGACCCGATGAGTCTGGGACTCTCTTGGGTTTGCCCCCGGAGATCTTTTCCGGAGAGACCCCCGTTCGCAGTCGGATCACCGCGGGGACAGACAAAGACCCTCTGGCAAGAAGACATCCTTAAATCCTGAATTGGTAACGATCGATCAATTTGGGACCGTCTTTAAGACGTGCAGACGTGCACACGGGTCGGCGTATAGCGGCTCGCTAGCACCTTACGGGTGTACCTCTGGGGGACTTGTGTCCCATATGGTAGGGGATTAACTTCCCCGTTTGGAGGGGCTGCGTCCCCATTTGGAGGTCCGGTTAACTGTTACCTGACTTTTGGCTAATGCATTTCGGGTATTGGTTATTGGTTTGTCATTTATTGGATTTTGGTTATTAACGGTAAAATTTGCATCAGATATGGGAGAGTCACAGAGTGGCGGAATTCTAAAGAAAAGCCCACTGGGATGTGTTTTGCAGCACTGGAGAGATCCGGGGGGAGTGCCGGGAGGCAGTGTCGATAGGAAAACTTTAATTAAGCATTGTAATCAGTGGTGGCCTCTCTAGAAGCCAGATGGTGGAGAAAAACGGCCCTTTAACAGGACATTAAAATAGAATACATTATTACATTAAGGTACATATAATTGTAATATAATACTACACACGTTATAATAGGTATTATACATTTAGTGTAATAGTACAATTTAATGCTCTTCCTTCAGGGAGAAGGAAAATGGGATGAAGTGCTTTATGCAGATACGTATGTTTTTCACTCTACGAAACCACCCTGAATGGCAGAAAGAACGTGGAATCAATTCAGCACCCCAGGACCCTATGGTCCTGGCGATAGAAAAAGACAAACAATAAGCAAAATAGGAAGCAAAAAAGATGTTGCTCGCCTTGTGGCATTGGACAAAGATGTTTAAAGGTTGACAGAATGGGAGATTAAAGGATTGTTTGACCCCGATTGCGAGGATGTGCGTGCAATGTCGGATGCGGTGTTCAGCGAGGCAGAAAAGCAGAGTGTTGTGAGGGTGGCCAGACCCTCAAGTCCAGGCTCTGGTTTTGGCTGGAACTCTGCCGGGAACAGTGGATAACCATGTTCCCATTACCAGTCCCGGTCGGGGCCCTAACCAGCCAGGAGCCCGGGACTTAGTACCGCGGTACAGGGAACGAATGGCTTCTGGAATAAGAAGTGCTGTCCCAAAATCAGTAAATTGGTCTAAATTGTATGAAATTAAACTAGATAGATAGAAAAGAATCCCCTACTGATTTTTTGAACCGATTAAAAGAAGGGATGCAGAAATATACTCCTTTAAACCGTACCTCTCGGGAGGGAAAGGGTCAGTTGTTATTCCTGGTTCTGGGACAGCTGATGGATGATGTCAAGAAAAAGTTACAGCAAGTGCAAGGAACAGATGTGAGAGATTTAGAGAAATTGCTGGAGACTGCTTGGCAAGTGTGTCGGAATAGGGACAGGCGGGGGGGGGGAATGGGCAAAACAATTGCCAGCGCTACAGCGGCTGCTTTGCGCACCGCAGGGGCCAGGTAACCTCTGGGAACCCACCGGGAAACACCACTAATGGGAGGCGAGGAGCCATGAGAAGTAGCCCAAGTGCCCCGTCTCGGGGAAGTCAACCCCTCCCGAAAGATCGGTGTGCCTACTGTCAGCCAAGGATGGAGCTCGAATGGCGGGGTATGCCGAGACCACCGCAGAGCGAGTGCTGGAAGCAAAGTCACTCCCTGAGGGTACATCCGCACAACGAGCCGAATGAATTGCTTTAGTGAGAGCTTGTTGAAGGACTGCGAGCGAACACCCGGACAAATTCAAAATACGCCTTGGGTGTAGTTCATGCCCGTGGGGCTATCCGGAAGGAACGGGGACTTCTGACCGCCCAAGGAAAACATTAAGCTTGCTGACGTGATCCTAAGACTTTTGGATGCGGTACAGTCGCCTTCGGCGGTTGCGCTTATGCACCGCAAGGGGCACCAAGAGGGTGACGCTGCTCAGGAAGTGGGGAATAAATCGGCAGATTTTGAGGCAAAAAGAGCTGCGGAACAAGGTGAGGTGTTAAGTTTGATTCCTGAAAAAGCTTTGCCGCTACCGGACTCGGTCGACTGTGATGAGAAGGACCTTAGATTAATTAAAGATTTGGAAGCAGAAGTTGAATCATCAGGTTGGGCAAAATTAAAAGGTAACAGAGTAATAGTTCCCTTTAGAATAGTACGGAAACCGGTAAAAGCAGAACACGACCAGACTCATTGGGCAACTGAAGCCTCGTATGATTCCCTTATGAAGCAAATAGTAGCCGGGAATTTGTTTCAAACTGTAAAAGCCATGGTTAATAACTGTGAAGTATGCAAAGGTGGGAAATCATGTAAAATTTGGAAGTCTCGGTAAAGGGAAAGTTCCAGGTCAAAATTGACAAACAGACTTTTCCGAACTCCCACGGAAAGGGGAGGGTTTGGGATTTGTTCGTATTAACAGATACCTTTTCGGGCTGGCCAGCAGCTTTCCCTTGTAGGGCTAATAAGGCTAGGGAAGTGACAGGAGTACTCTTAAACGAAAATTATTCCCAGATTTGGAGTACCAGCAGTAATACCTTCTGATAGGGGTGCTCATTTTTGTGCGCAAATAGTGCAACGAGTTAGTAAAATTTTAGGAACAAACCGGCAACCGACCTCAGGCAAGTGGGCCAGTGGAGCAAATGAATCACTTAATTAAACAACAGCTAGCTAAACTTAGTCAAGAAGCAAATCTACATTGGTACCAAGCGCTCCCACTGTAGCCCTACTACGAATCAGGGTAAAACCGGTACTAAAGAGAATTTAAGTCCATTTGGAATTTTGTTGGGGCGGCCGTAACCGATCCCAATACCGAGGGGAAGATCTCACCCAGTTAGGCGAAAATAATCTATAGAAATACATAATAATATTAGGAAATTCTAAACGAGAGCGATTGCAAGTGCCTAGAGAGTCTAGCCAGACGTTCTCTCTAACAGGAGTTCCGGTTCCGGTTAACACCTCTCTATTTAATAACCCCTGCTATGGAGTAGGTCATGATAAGAACAGCTTTAGATTTACATCACCTCTTGGGGTTGTGAAGAAGTTCGGAGCAAATTAGCCTCTCGGTTACCAAATTTGAAATGGATCAAAGAGCTGCTTGTACTCGTATTAGTTGATAGCTTATTTGTTTTATGTACGTGTTGTATAATTCGAGGTTCGCTATGGCGTTGTCAGAAGAATGGGGATGACTGTGTTACCTGGAAAAAGAGTAAGGTCAAACCTGAAGTCGCAACAGGGAGGTATTTTAATCGACGGACGAAGGAGAGTGGTACGTTATAAGGGACTGCGAAAGAATTCGCAAGGGTAATAGAAAAGGGGGGAAGTGAAACAGAAGATGTCTGCTTAATGACACTGTGATGTTACTGAGTTTAAATTTCTTTCACTTCTCTGCATCACCTTGCTTTTTCATTTTTCTTTCTCCAACTCTTTTAAAAGTTTGCCGTTTCTTTTATGTTTTATTCCCTTCTTTCCCTAACACCTATCGCTTTTTAAATGTTCTTGCCAGGCTTACTTTTGTTCCCTTTGTCTGTATTTTTAATTAGCTCTTGTCTTTCCTTAGCGCCCTCACTATTAAAACTTTCTTTCTACATCTCTGTTTACTGTCCCTATTTCACAATTTTTTCCTTATTTCTTTAATCCCTGTTGCTTTTAACATTTTCTACTTTTATCCCATCTTCTGTCTCTCTCTTCTGGTTTTTCTTTATTGTCATCGCGTTTAAAATTGTCTCTCTATAGCTGTTTTACTCCACTGTCCCTATTTCTGTTTTTTCCTTTATTTCCCTAATGCCTATCACTTCTAACATGTACTTTCTGTGCCCTTCCATGTCTGTATCTTCAGTTATTTCTTGTCTTCCCTTAGTGCCACCCCTTCTTCAGTTTCCCTTCTACATCTCCATTTTAGTTCACCATCGCTGTCTTTAATTAAAGTCCTTAATCCCCATTGCTTTTCAAATTTTCTACTTTTATCTCGTCCGCTGTCGTTACTTATTAGTTATTTTCTCTTATTTTTTCCTAAGGGCACCGCTTTTTGTATTTCCTTTCTGCGTCTACTTTTATGTGGTTCGCTGTCCCCATTTTTCAATTTTTTTAGTCATCGTTCTTTTTGGTTTGAAATTTTGTTTCTCGGTGTACTTTTATCTCATTTTCTATCCCTACATTTTTTTTTCCCGTTTCCTGTAACTTGCCGCTTCTAACATGTTCGTTCTAAATCTACTTTTATTAGGATGTAGCTCCCTTTTTTCCAGTTGGTTCCTGTCTCTCCTGTACCCCCTCACGTTTAGATTTTCTTTCCTCGTCTGTTTTTATCCACTTCAGCAGCTTCATTTTTTTAGCTCATTCTAGTGTGTCCCATACCTTGTTGCTTGTGAAATTTTCTTGCTATGTCTTTGCCTATTCAGGTTTTTTCCCTATTTTAACTTTTTTTCCCCGTCTTAACGTCTTCATTTTCGAATAACAGAATAATTTAGGATGGAAAAGACACTTAAGATCATCGGGCCCAGCCGTAAACCTAACACGGCCAAGTCCACCACTAAACCGTGGCCTTAAGTGCCACATCCACGCGCCTTTTAAATACCTCCAGGAACGGTGAGGAACTTATGTTTTTATGCTTACTTTAACCTGGTTTTCTGTCCCGATTATTTACTCTTTTCCTGTCTGTCCTCTACCTCATCGTTTTTTAAATTTTCTGTGTCTGCTTTTATGGAGACGGCTAACCCTACGTTTTTATTACTTCCTGGCTATCCTGTGTGAAATCACTTCTGAATTTTTTTTCCCTATCTGTTTTCATCCAGTTCACTGTCTTTATTTCATTCCCGCCTCTGCTATACCCTGTCACTATTTAAATTTGCTTTCTGCCTTTGTTGATTTCTTCTGCTGCCCCATTGCCAAGTTTCTCCTTCTTTAACACCTTCGCTTTTGATAATTTTTTGTCTACTTTTATCTGGTCTTCTCTCCCTATTTGTTAGTTTTTTCCTCCCCTGCCTCATACCCTTTTTTTCTTTTTAAATTCTCTTTCTATATTTGCTTTTATCAAGATGTCTATTCTTTTCCAATTCTTTCTGTTTGTCACACACCCCGTCGCTTTTTAGATTTCCCTGGCGCGTCTCCCTTACCCCCTCCTCCCCCCCCCCTCCCCCATCCCGGGGTTTTACGGGGTCTCCTTGGCGCGCTGTTATCTCTGGAGCGTGATTTGTACCCCTCTCGGTTTGTCAGAACATCTCCTCGGGCCATCCCTCTTCCTCAGAGCGGTCTTTCTGTCCTCTCCTCCATCTTGCTCGCCTCCCGTCGGCCAGCGTCTCCCCGACGCCGCCTGTGCTCCGTTCAGATCCCCTCCCGAGTACCTCTGTGCCCTCCAGCCTTCTGCCGTCTCTCCGGCCGCCTCGGCACCCCTCTGATTTCCGCCACGACGCTTCCTGCGAGCGACCCCGCGTTCCGTAACCGGACTGTGAAACAGGAACTGAATTAACCGTAACTGCAGAGCGTAATGGCACATTTTCTCGTATTTTACCCTCACCGCCTTTCAGGCCGTGGCTGGAAACCTGCTACGCGTGGCGCGCAGGATGCGGCAGCAGCTTTGGCGGCGGATGGCGAGAGGCGAAGGCCGAAGCAGAGGCTGCGCGGATCCCGTGCGCTGGGTTTATTGTTTTACTTAGGAGCGTGGCCGTTCGTCTTAAACTGTTTATGGTGTTCTCGCCCAGCGCAGCAGTTTGCAATCAGCTGGTTTAAGGAAAACACGATGTCATCTCTGTCAAAGTTCTACATATTTTGGACGTGAAATATGAAACTGAGAATCCTTAATCCTGGGTTTCCTGGGCTTAGCTCTTGGAACTGCTTTAGAATCCCTTGTTTGTTGGCTCCCCGAAACTTACTGCTCATCTGCCGACTCTGCCCTGTACCATTTCACCTATTAATTTTTTCCCACGTTTCCCTCTCTGCGGCTCCCTCTCCCCGTTTTTTAATGCTTACTTGTGTTTCTTGTACCCTGCTGCATTTTAATTTCTCGCGCTACAGTTCCCTCCCTCTGGCACCCTGTCTCTGTGCTTTATTTCCTCCCTCTGTCCTGCACCCCGTTGCTGAAAAAACTTTCATCCTATGTTTCCTTCTGTGCATCTCCCCGTCCCTATTTTTTCATTATTTCCTGTGGTTCTTGTACCCTGTTACTTTTAACATTTTCTCATTGCGGTTCCTTCTAGCCATCTCCCTGTTTGTTTAATATTCCCGTGTTTCTCGTACCTGACCGCCACTTCTTTTTCCTTTCTGCCTTGTCCTCTGTCCGTCTCCCCGTCCCTGCGTTTTAATTCCTGTCCGTGTCTCTCGTACCCGGTTGCTTTTTAAAAGTTCTTCTACGTCTCCCTCTACCTGGCTCCCTTTCTCCGTTTTTTTGTTTGGGGTTTTTTTTTTTGGTTCCCCGCCCCTCCCCTTGTATTTCTTGCACCCCACCGCTACCTAATTTCTCCTTCAACGATTCCCTTTATCCAGCTTCCCTTTCCCGTACTTTTAACTCCTCCCTTTTTTCCGTATACCCTGTCCCTTTTTAAATTTTGTTTCAGTATTTCCTTCTATCCTCATTCCTGTTCCTATTTTTTAATTCTTTCCTGCTTTTCTCGTAGCCTGCCGCTTCTTAAAACGTCCTTCCGTCCCTCTACCCGATTCCTTGCCCCTGTTTTTTATCTCCTCCTCTGTCCCGCACCCAGTCACATTAATAACTTTCTATGTCTCCATTTATTTAGCTTCAGGGTAAATATCCTTTTAATCCTTTTTGACCCTCCATAGGTATAGGATATTGCTTGATTCTAATTGGGCGGTGCGGATCTGTTATTTGAACGCTTATGGGGTCCATTTTTATCTTTCCAGTTTCCCCTTCCTTATACCACACTGAGGGGTTAATAGCTTCTTCATCCTCTTGTGTTAAAGTGTATAATTTAATCTGCAATTTGTCCCCTTGACTCTGAATGCTCAAGTTTAACTTCAAAATCAAATCCCTTCCTAATAAATTGTATTCCGCTTCAGGGAGCAAAAGTAAATCATTAAGACAAATTTTCTTTTCTGTTTCTACTTCTACATCTTTCAATATATTTACTTTAAAAGGCTCTCCTTTTGCTCCTACTACTGACACGTACAAAAATTTTTGCTTTTGCTTTTTGTTTTTCTTCGTCCCTCCTAACATAGACTTTCTGGGCTTCTCTAAGTAACTCCTCTAATCTTCTTTCTTGCCAATCTTCCAATTTTTCTAATTTCCTTCTTATATGCCCCCAGGATTTAGCTACAAATTGTGTTCTAAGGAGTGCAGTCCCAGCCACTGTATTCGGATCAATTCCAGAGTACATTTGTAGGTTTTTCCTCAACCTCTCCAACCATTCTGTTGGAGATTCGTCTTTCCCTTGTTGTTCATTAAATGCTTTAGTAATGTTTTGCCCTCGGGGAACCTCTTCCCTTATCCCCTGTGTCCTGGTTTCAGCCAGGATAGAGCTGGTTTTCTTCACAGAAGCCAGTGTGACACTGTGTTTTGGATTTGGGATGAGAAACTGTTGATAATGTGCTGATGTTTTGGGTTGTTGCTGAGCAGTCAAGGACAGTCCAGCTTCTCGTGCTGGCCTGCTAGCAAGGAGGTTGGGGGTGCACGGGGAGCTGGGAGGGGACACAGCCGGGACAGCTGACCCAGACTGGCCAAAGAGATATTCCCTACCATACGACGTGATGCCCAGTACATAAACTGGAGTTGGCCGGGGGGCGGAAATCGCTGCTCGGGGACGGGCTGTCGATCGCCGGGTGGTGAGCAATTGCTGTATTGGGCATCACTTGTTCTTGTACATTCCTGTGTTGGTATTATCATTGTTGTTTCCTTCTTTCTTTCTGTCCTATTAAACCGTGTTTATCTCAACCCACGAGGTTTTTTTCCTAATTCTCTCCCCCACCCTACTGTGGGAGGGGGAGTGAGCGAGCGGCTGCGTGGTGCTTAGTTGCCGGCTGGGGCTAAACCACGACAACATTACATCTTTTCATCCCGTAAGAAAGCATGTGTCCCTACAGTACGTACATAGTTACCCCCCAAAACCGCCAACGTCATACAACGTATCCCGCGATACAACGTATCCCGCGATACGCTCGGAGGGGTTTGTGCAGCCCCCGCTCTCTGTGCACCTCACAGACCTCTGCGCTTTCTGCTTCTGCCCCTGGTGCTGGCGGCTCTGTGGCCGATGCACCGGCAAGCCCACCCGCATCCTCCTCCTCCTCAGAGAGTCCCTGGCCGTGCTCAATGAGCGATTGCTATGAACGTACTGTAAAAAGCCCTTTTTATAGCCCGACACAACACTGGCCAATTTCAACTCTAGCTGAGCTTTGCCCTTTTCTGTTCTCTCCTGACACATATGAACTACAGCTCTGTGATCTTCCTGCCAAGCCGGACCTTGGTCCCAGGGATCATAACATTCCTTTTTCCACCTGAGTTGAAAAAGGAGGTCCCTGTTCAGCCAAGCTGGTCTTCTGCCCCTCTTGTTTGACTTCAGACTCCACCAGATTGCCTGCTCCCGTGCTTGCAGAAGGTGGTTCTGAAAAACTAAGCTGCTCTCTGAGCCCTGAGCCCTCCAAAGCAGCTTCGTAGGGGACACTGCAGACTAGCTCTCTGAGTAGCTTCAAGTTTGCTCTCCTGAAAAGCAAGGTAGCAGCTCCTCTGAGCTGTATCTCATTACACTCAAAAGTTTAAACTCCCCTGTTTGGTGATCACTGTTATCCCATCTCCTACGAGTCCTTCTCCATACACAAACAGGAGGGACTAAGAGATCTGTTGGGTAGATAAGCAGCCATGGGGAACCACGGTGAGCAGTGGAATGAGCTGCTGCATGGGCTACGTGCTTTCCGAGTGCGAAGCCAGCCCCTGGCTCAGTGAGTGCCTGGGAAAGGGAGTCTGCAGCCGTGAAGGACAGAGCCGGCCAGCAGGACAGCTGGCAGCCTTCACTCGGGCATTGCCCACCTTGTGACTGGCTGTACCTGTGATGATGTTAATGCTCTTTGTACACAGGTCTGTTGCGTCGTGCTGTGTTGCGAAGCAGACTTGCAGAGGCGTGCCCTGTCTGCCCATCGGGACTCAAGGCACATTTCCTCCAAGCGCAGCAGCCAGGCTTTGGGCAGCCTCGCCTCATGCTGCTTTTGACATTGCCAACCAGGATCAAGTTTCTATCCTCGGGTTTTCATGTAGGAACCAATTAGTGAACAAGTCCTGTTTTAATGGAGTGGCAACTCAAACAGTATTACGCTGGTAGAAAGCCTTCAGGAGAAGACTGGTGTCCTCTGGACCTCGCAGTAAGGCAGCCAGCAGCTCTGTTTCTGCTATAGCTACAAACATCCGCGAGTGAAACAACCGCAGCTTTTTAATACAGATACAGAGGTTTACACTTTTCTTTGCAGACACAAAGCATGCTTTTGTCTTGAACTTTTCATTAGTCTGAAAAAAAGATCATTGGTAGTATAGGATACCATGCTGTTTATTAAATGTACATAAATTAACATCTACACAGAAAGGATGTTTTCCTCATCAGAAACAATGCTGAAACGATGAGCAACTCTGAAAAGAAAGGTACATAAGGCTCCCGTGCACAAACCCCAAAGCTTCAAAGGAGAAAGGTGAAAGAGCGCTACATCCTTATGTCACAGGACAACCTGTGATTAACCCGAGTTATGGACACTGTCACATCATAGGTAGTTGGGGCCAGTTCAGATCCCCTGCCTTCTAGATCAGCCGCCTTGATGAGCTGGGTGTTTCAACTGTTATAAAGCTGCAGAATCAACCAGAATCGACACTGAAATGACTGTGCTGGCTACAGAATGGCTAGAATAAATATGGGGGTGTGTCCAGTTTTTTTCCGGTCCTGGAGGGTGGCTGGGATTTGGGGCACCATGTAAGCTGGCTTTTTAAACTCCTCCTTCCCATCAGTCCCTAGGCACAGGCACGTGTTGTGGCTGAAAGCAAAGCATCACCACTCCAGTTCTGATTGACAGAAAGGGGGGTGTTTGCGTCGGTCCAGAGAGCGCTGATGGGTCGGAGAAGTAAGAGCGGAGTTTTTGCTGTAGCTAACCTGGAGTTAACTCAGCTAATGGAAACTGCAAGCCAGTCATGTTTGATCAAGAATGCTAAGAAAGGGTATTGTGCTGTGTGCTGCATACAAGGACTTGCACCGACCAAAGGGCAGCAATGGGTGCTCCCTTCTTGTATGCAGCAAGGTGGTGCAGCGTCTCTCTGCCAAGAATGAGTAGCGGCAAAGAAAACCTGGAGGGTTTTATAGTCTGGAACATGCTGTCCCTCGTGTCCCTCTCAGATGATATACACCTCCACGCCCAGCACGCCCCATGGAATCTGCAGGTGACATGCCAGCTCCCCACGGGGGCAGCTGTGCCGGCTGGTGGGCTTTTGCTGACGGAGCCGAGGAGTGAGCCAGCAAGGCCTCCCGCCAGGGCTGGGCTGGGTCTGAGGGCGGTGCGGGGCCGCTCCGGCGTCACGGTGCCCGAGTGAAATGTGCCGGCCGGAGCAGAAGGGCGCGGTGCCTCCCTCCTCGCCTCCGCCGAGGTGGTGCTGGGGCTGCATCACGCCCCTCAAAGCCCAGGCAGCAGAGCTCATGCGGGCAATCCAGGCAGCAGAAAAAAATCGGCACCTGCAAGAAGAGAGTCCAAAGTGCTGATGAAACCGTGAAGGCAGGAAGAGGCACGACTTTGTGCCCCGTTCTTTGGGCAGTGTGCTGTCCAAGGGGCAGTTCCTGGCACACGAGAGGGAACCCTCCCTGGCAGTGGCTACGGCACGGCTTTGTCCCCTTCTCCACACGTGTGACACCCTCAGAGCTCTGCAAGTTGACAGAGATGTGCAGCACTGCTTTGCTAGGCAGCAGGGCTGGGCAGGGCAGCTGTGCTGTGGTCCTTTCCAAAAGCCGAGCAGCAGCACGCCTCACTGTCCCTTGCTAGAAAGCCAGGCTTGAAGGCAAAACACGCTGCTTTGGTATTGTTTGGTTGTTTTCTTCTTCCCTCAATTGTCTCAGGTGCAACGTGAGCTTTTTACGAAGTGCCAGTACCTCAGGGTCTACAGCTACGTGACACAGCTCCTTGCTGCGTCTTTGGGATTCAGACACCAGCAGCCAGTGCTGGGCTTGCCAGCTGACACGAACAGAAAAGGGAGACTTTGCCTCTTTCTGTAGGCAGCGGGTCAAAGAGCTCCAAAAATTGCTATGAGCCTTGTGACTCTGCTGGGGTGTTGCTCAGCCTTGCACAAACAGAGCTGCCACAAGTGCCGAAGGAGAGCTGCCAACGCTGGAGTGATATGTTCCTCCTGACAGACACGCTCTCCCACGGGCAGCTGCGGGCTTCCTGCCCGGTGCCATCTCTGCGCACCTCAGAAATATTGCCCATAGTCGGAGCAGTGTTCGGAGCTTTGAAAGATGGGCAGCAGAGCCTGCTACACACCTGGGCTCCTCGTTCTTCTTGCCTGCCTGGATGTCCTCAGTTGCCCATCCCGCAGAGCTCTGCTCCCAACTTGCTCCTCTCGCTGTCCAGTAGCCCGTTGCTCCCCTCTTCACAGGTTGCTCTTCTCGAGCCTGGCAAACTTTCCATTCAATGTATTGTTAGACAGGTCAAGCCATGATAAACGTGAACCAATTCTGCTCTTAAGCACACCTAGCTCATTTTACCTTGTCTCCCCAGAGGAGCTCTCCAGGTGTTCACTTTCTGGAGGGACTGGAGGCACCTGCAATGGAAATGTGCAAGTTAACGGGTGGCAAGGACCTTCCTGCCCAATTGCTACCTTAGCTCGGAAAGGCACAGCCCTTGGATGGGTTTGCTCAGCCCAGCTGAGCCAGTTCTGGTGGCATCACCGCACAAACCGCCATGGCCATCCTGCACCACCCTTCCTCTGCACCTTTGCAGAGCTGCCGCCTAGTGGGTGACCTTGCTTGTCCCTGCGGCAGCACTCTCAACTTCTGACAGTGCTGTCACCCTCTTTGTGGCCCTGACATACCGCTGCTGCTTCTGCTTCCACCTCTGGTGCTGGCAACTCCTTGGCCGACGTGCCGGCAAGCCCAGCCACATCCTCCTCCTCCTCAAAGAGCTGCGGGGGACAGAGGAGGACAGTTGCTTGGCTGGGGACAGGCCCCGGGGCCGGTGAGCCTTCCTCCGGGCCAGGAGCGAGCGTGGGCGGCTCTGCTTTCACTAGGGCAGGACGCAGGGGTGGCTGGAGGTGGGGGAGGTGGGGCGGAGCCGGCTTGGTCCCCGAGCCCCAGCCGGGGTCCCTCTGCTGGGGACAGCGCCTCTGCGCAGGAGCCAGCGCCACGGGCACCCCCCGGCCAGGCTGGCTTACCTGGAGGGGCTGGGGCAGCGTGCCGTCCTGGCTGCAGAGAGCTGCCAGGGGCCGGCCGAAGAGACCCGCCCTGCCGGCACAGCCCGACTGCCCGGGCGCCTCCGCAGCGGCCAAGGTCCCTCGCCGCGCAAAGGGCCAGGGCAGCCCCCTCGTCCTGCTGTGGGTCCCGCCTGCCGCCAGGGAAAACAGAGCAGAGAGCCATGGAGGGCAAGCGCCAGGTGAATGCTGCCCGAGCCTCTGCGTGCTGGGCGTCCCCGCCAACAGCGAGGGAGAGGCGTGGCTGGGGAACGAGGCGCCCCGGGGGCTCAGCTCTCTGCGGCCGTGCCCTGCGGGAAGGGCAGCAGCAGCCCCCGAGCAGCGCGGCTGCCGCCTGCCAGCGCAGGAGAGAGGGGCCGTCCTGCCCCCGTCTCCTCCAAACTCACCGTCCGAGTGGCCACGTCCACCTTGGCTGCCGGAGGGGACGGGAGGTGGCCGCTGCTGGGCACCAGCCTGCAAGAAATGCGCTGCGCTCAGCGAGCAGCCCCGCAGCACGAAGGGCCCCTGGCCAGCTGCATCGGCCGCGGGCCATGAGTGAGATGTGGGGACGGCCGAGATGGCGGCCCGGGGGCTCCTCACCTCTGCCAGGCCCTCGACCAGCCTCTCCAGGCTGCTGGCGTTGAGTGTTTTGGCCTGGGCAAGGGGAGAAGAGCAGCAGGTGAGAAGCCATGGGGCTGGTGCGGGGTTGGAGCAGCCCCTGGGGCAGAGCGGGGCCGGGAGGGACACTCACGGCATTGCGGCCGCGCAGCTCCTTCAGCAGGAGCTTGATGGAGGGCAGCTGGGTGACGCGGGCTCCCTGCACTCCTTCTGCTGGCCTGTGCACGGGGCAGGGGCAGAGAAAGAGCTGTGTGAGACCCAAGCTGCCTCTTCCCTCGCCTGCCAGCCCGGGGAGCCCTTCCAAGCTGCCCCGAAGCAGCTGGGCACCACCCGGCCGTCGAGCGGAGAGCAGTGGCAAGGGGGGAGGACGGGGCTGGGTGAAGCAGCTCCGCCAGCTCTGCCCGCTCCAGAGCCGCCCGCAGCCGTGGGGGCAGCTCTCCCCAGCTCAGGAGCGGCGTTTCCGCATCGTACGGCTACGGCTAGAGCATCCCCCCGTGCTGTGAGCACGGGCCCCCCAAGCTGCTCTGCCAGGCAGGGCTTACCCACGGAGCGCGCTGAGCCAGAGCTCCTTCAGCGAGCGGGAGCTGCAGGAAAGAGAGGAGAAAGAGCCTGAGCGCCCGCTGCTGCCCAGCCCGCGGGCAGAGGCGGGCGCCAGCACAGCCCTGCCCCGTGGGGACGGCTGCAGAGGCAGGAGGAAGCGGCGTGGGGCCGGACAGAAGCGCTGCCTGGCCCTGCCGGGGGACGTGGCACCAAGACCCACCAGAAGGTGACGACGCAGAAGCCGTAGGGCCAGGCGAGGACGAGGGACGTGGTGGCCTTGTCTTCCTCCTCCTGGGCGGCATCCCCGGCCGCCCCCTTGCCGCCGCTCAGCACCCACAGCCGGCGCAGGGCCAGGCAGAGCTGCGGGCGCGGGGCGCTGCCACGTCTGCAGAGAGGAGCGGCAGGGAGTGACCTGGAGGTGGCCGAGCCCGGCGGCTGCCCTCTGGCCTCCGCCTGCCCCGCGCACGGCCACGGGTGCAGCCAGCAGCAGGGTGCCGGGGCCTGGGGCTGCTCCTTGGGCGTCCCTGCCCCGGTGCCGGGGCCAGGCCTTAGGAGGAAAGGCAGCCGGGGTCTGCGCCTCTTACTTGGCCTTGGCGATGATCAAGGCATCGCTGAAGAGGAGGAGGTGCCTCTTCCCCGTCCCGCGGCCCTGCGTCACCCGCACGCGCTGGTGGAGCAGCGGCTCGGCTGATGCCGGGCCGGGCGCGCACTGCTGCTCGGGGCCAGGGTAGACCCTGCAGAGCAGGCGGCAAAGGGCGTGAGAAAGGCGGCTGCTGCGGGGCCCGGCTGCGCCGGCGTGTCCCCGAGCCGCGGGGGGAGCCCACCTGGAGCCGTAGCAGCAGTTCAGCTGGCCCATCGTGCCGGGGCCAGGGGAGTCCTCACGCCGGACACGCTGCTGGGGCTCCGGAGAGCTCCCA
This sequence comes from Phaethon aethereus, assembly GCF_964289735.1. Taxonomy (NCBI): domain Eukaryota; kingdom Metazoa; phylum Chordata; class Aves; order Phaethontiformes; family Phaethontidae; genus Phaethon; species Phaethon aethereus. The sequence continues at coordinate 1,178,761 of NW_028114062.1, read as the reverse complement.
GCCGGCTGGAGCGAGGCTGTCGAGGGGGTCCCGGTGCCGGGCAGTGCCGCTGGGTGAGAGCTGGTCTCTCCCTGGAGCTGCCGGGTGCTGGCAGAGCCGTGCCTGCAGGCACTGTGGCCGTTGCCGGGCCAGCGCCGCGACATCACAGCTGCCATTCCAAGCCCGGGGGGGGGGCTGGGGGGCGGGGCTGGGGGAGGGGCTCCTGTCTCTCTCGGCCTGGGGAGCCCGGGCCTGGGCACAGCACTGCGGGCATGGCCTCAGCAGCGCTGAGCAGAGGGCAAGGCTGCCCTCCCTCCAGCTGCTGGCAAGGCTTTGCCCAGCGCAGCCCAGGGCACCGCCGCCCGCCGCCTTTGGCCAAGGGCACGGTGCTGGCTGCTGCTCAGCTTGGTGTCCAGCAGGACCCACGGGCCTGTTGCGTTAAGAGGCAGAGCAATTTGGCAGAAACTAAACCCCCTTGCTTTCCAGTCGATCCTCAGATATCAGAGGCACTGGGGGCGGCTGAGCTTAGGTTCTGAGTGATGCCCAAAGTCAGCGTTAGTAGTCCGGTCGCGCCCAACACCTTTGTTGGACTATCACGGGTCCGGATGCACTACTAACATCACACTACCTGCTCAGCCGGACACCTCCTGAACGAACACGGCCGCACTCAGAGGTACGGTCGCGTTCAGGGACCACAGACGGCTGAGTCAATCAATAGTGCGATTTATTGAACACACGGCTGAGTCAATCAATAGTGCGATTTATTGAAGCAACAGATATACAGGTTCTTTGGATTGCCGGTGATAAATTCACTACCTATAAAGCACGTGCAAATGCTAAAACTACGAGGGACACTACTTGGCTATAAACGCCTTAAAAGATGTAAAGTGACTCTATATAGAGATTTCTAAGTTTCCCGGGAAGGCACTTGGTATGACCAAGGGTTCAAATCTTGCCCAACGGCGTCCCGATGGGGGGGAAGAGAGGCTCAGCCCGTCGACTGATCCCAGAAGTTAGAGTGGTACACAACGATGGTATCTTCCCTAACATCCAGCTCTTAAAACATTATTTTATAGTGTTTTACTTTGCAGGTGGAGCTTGAGTGACTCTAGTCATACATACCTTTATCAGGATTGGTGCAGAATTCTCTCGCTTCGCGTTTAAAGGTACAGACTAGGAAAAATTCAGTGCGCACACTCATTGAGGAGGGGTCGCACCTTGGGGGGGTGGTAGCTTTTGAGAGGGGTGTGCGTTTTAGTATTATAATGATATTATAATTAGCAAAGTTCACTCTAAGGACAGCACTTCATCAAAGTTGACAGGTCTTTGGCCCAGGACATTGTAAGCGCAGCTTATCAATGTACATCCTGTGCATCCCTAAACTCCCCGGTTCACAGAGCGTGGCCGCGAGGTCTCCACTCCGCTCCAGCCTCCATGTAATCTCTCCCAGAGTCAGCACACCAGGCGCCCCTGATGTTGCCAACATCCAAGGCCGTTCAGGGATTCTCCATGGCACAGACCCGTTGTGCATGAGTGCTACGTTCCACCTGGTTTCAAGGCTGTTCTTAGAGGGTAAATTTCCAAAGTACCCCTCAGCGATTACTCCACATCTCTGGATGAGGGATCCGGAGATTATTTTGCCTTTGAGTGGGAGGACCCCGAAACAGGACGAAAACAACCATTAAGATGGACTGTGTTACCACAAGGGTTTACAGAGTCACCAAATCTATCTGGACAAACTTTAGAGAAAATTCTACAAGATTTCACAATACCTGAGGAGGTAAAATTATTGCAATATGTGGACGATTTATTAGTAGCAGGAGAAACTGAAGAGGGGATCCGAAAAGCCACCATTAAATTGTTAAATTTTCTAGGGGAAAAGGGATTAAAGGTGTCCCGATCAAAGCTGCAGTTTGTAGAACAAGAAGTAAAATACTTAGGACATTGGCTGAGTAAGGGAAGGAAGAAGTTAGATCCTGATAGGGTATCTGGGATTCCATCCTTAAGACCCCCACAAGCTAAAACGGAAATTAGGCAAATACTGGGATTATTAGGATATTGTAGACCATGGCTTGAAAATTATAGTGAAAAAGTAAAATTCCTATATGAAAAATTAACTAATAACCAACTTAAATGGCTTATTGAAGACAATCAGAGATGTGAGGAAGTAAAAAAGGCATTAATACAAGCACCTGTATTGAGCCTCCCAGATCTAGAAAAACCTTTCTCTCTCTTTGTGAATACATCAAGCCAGACAGCATACGGAGTTCTTACTCAAGACTGGGCAGGAATCAAAAAACCCGTGGGGTATTGTTCTAAGTTACTTGATCCAGTAAGCAGAGGATGGCCTGCTTGTCTCCAAGCTTTGGTTGCTACAGCATTATTAATAGAAGAAGTTAGGAAGATTACCTTCAGTGCTCCTTTAAAAGTGTATACCCCACACAATGTCAGAAATGTTTCACAACAAAAAGCGGAAAAATGGTTAATGGACAGCCGGATTCTAAAGTACGAAGCAATACTAATAGACTCCCCTGACTAAGCGTGACTTCTGCTCAGAGTCCAGCACAATTTTTGTTTGGAGAACCATCAGAGGAATTACAACATAACTGTTTAGAGGTAATTGAGACCCAGACTAAGGTGAGACCAGATTTAAGAGATGCTGAGTTGGAAAATGGAGAAGCGCTGTTCAGAGATGGCTCCTCCTGAGTGGTAGAAGGGAAGAGAAAATCGGGATATGCAATAATTAATAAGGACTTAGAACTTGTGGAATCAGGACCTCTGAGTCCATCATGGTCAGCTCAGGCTTGTGAGCTGTATGCCCTATGTAGGGCCCTGGGATTATTAAAAGGAAGAAGTGGGGCTATATTTACAGATTCTAAATACGCATATGAGGTGGTCCACTCTTTTGGAAAAATTTGGGAAGAAAGAGGTTTGATTAATACTCAAGGGAGGAATTTAATACATCAAGAATTAATAGTAAAAATTTTAAAGGCTTTAAGAGAACCAAAGGAGATAGCAGTGGTACATGTGAGGGGACACCAAAAGGGATTAGATTACCGAACGAGAGGAAATAACTTAGCAGATAAAGAGGCCCAGGAAGCAGCCTTGAGGACTAAAGTTGCCAAAATTAATGCCATACAAACAAAGGAGGACACCAGCAAAGAAGAACGAGAGGAAAGAGAGAAGAAGTTTGCCCCACAAGAACAAACAAAATTGGAGAAAATAGGAGCTAAATTAGAACAAGGAAAATGGACACTGCCCGATGGGCGAGAAATGTTGCCAAAAGCCTACACCAGGCGAATATTAGAACGTTTGCGTGTGCAAACACATTGGGGTACAAAAGCGTTAAGTGATCATTTTCTTAAACAATTTGGTGGTATTGGAATTTTTGAAATAGCAAAGCAAATTACACAAGGTTGCTTAACCTGTCAAAAGGTAAATAAGACAGTGTTTGGACAAACAGCCACGGGAGGGAGAAAAACAGCTTACAGACCTTTTGAGAAAGTCGATTTCACTGCATTGCCTAAGGTAGGGAGGATAAAATATTTATTGGTAATAGTAGATCATTTAACACAGTGGGTAGAAGCGTACCCTGTAGCACGAGCTACGGCACAGATGGTGGTAAAAATTTTATTGGAACATTTGATACCTAGATATGGGATAATCCAGTACATTGATTCTGACCAGGGCACACATTTTACTTCTAAAATAATAAAACTATTATGTCAATCATTAGGTATTCAGTGGGAATACCACACTCCGTGGCACCCACAAAGCTCGGGGAAGGTAGAAAGAATGAATCAAACAATAAAACAACAATTGGCTAAATTAATGATTGAGACGCAAATGCCCTGGACGAAATGTTTACCACTGGCACTTCTAAACGTAAGAACTAAACCATACAGTGAGACTGGATTATCGCCATATGAAATGTTATATGGCGTGCCTTATTTTCAAGGAATGCCTCTGGGGAACAATGTAATTGAGCATCATAGTATCCAACAATATATAATTACCCTTGGAAAAAGATTAAAAGAATTAAGAGAGATTGGGATGGTGGCCCAAACACCACCTTTAGGATTTGCAATTCATCAGTTAGAACCAGGAGATAAAATTCTGACAAAAACATGGAAAGAAGGAAACCTATCTCCCCTCTGGGAAGGACCTTTCCTTGTTTTATTAACTACAGAAACAGCTGTGAGAACTGCTGAAAAAGGATGGACACATGTGTCACGAGTGAAAGGTCCAGTGAAGGAGTGGAAAGTCACATCTGACTCAATTGCTGTGGGAATTTTATTGCGGCTACTCCTGTAATAGAAACAGGAGTGAAACATGAAATTCCCACAGTTGCTAAAAATCTATTTGTAAATCTTGCTGAAAACATTGCTGAAAACATTGAATATAGCTAATTGTTACGTTTGTGGTGGAACAAATCAAGGTGAATGATGGCCATGGGAAGCTATGGAGAGCAATATAAGTAATCCCCAAGTTTGGAAAACAATGGGAAAGGGTAATAGGAAACAACAATGGGTACTCCAAACGAGTATAATCGGAAGGAGTTGTTGGCAAAAGAAGAACAGGAAAAAGGAGCTGGAACTAGAATTTGTCCTTTGTGTAGAAGGTGGTGTGTATTTGTAAGATTAGTGTTGCAGGCTAACTGGCAGTTTTCTGTAGCCATAAAGCCTTGCAAATAAAGAGGATCGCCAGGCTCGGGCAAGTGCTCAGGTCTGGCCAAACCACTGATCTATCAAAGCTCTGGCCTTCACAAGCAGTGCTCAATTAATTTGGGTACTAAGAAAGCACCCCCTTAAAGGAAAGGAGAGGGCAAGACCGGAGGGGAACTGGTATTGCGGCTTAAAAAGGGTCTGCCAAGGGCTGCAACCCCTTCGGGCTGTGACCGCCGACCACTATGGCCCTGACCGGACCTCTTCTAGTTCTACTTGGGGTGAGTTCCTTGACTCTGACTACGGCAAATAACTGTAGTCAATATTGGAACAAGTCCAGCTGGGGTTTACCCCAGAAAAATGGAAAAAGTGAGGACCTTTTCTAATTGTACAGCCTGTACCTGTAATCATATTTGCCAAGGAATTGGAACAATAAAACCTAGGTTTTTTTCCTGTTACCCATAAATCAGGGAGAGCCAGGTGTATAACGAATGGCCTCCTGAGAGACAAACTTGGAAAGGAGTCAATCTAGGAGGATTTGGGGGAGATTTTATGGGTGGTGATTGGCTTACTAAAATCGGGATAGTTGTACTGGGGATATGTGGGGGATTGTTACTAGATTAATCTACTCGGTTACACAAGGAATGCAGATATCTGCAGTACTCAATTGGAAATGAAAACACGAATCAATACTGCAAAGAAGAAGATGGGGGATTGTGAAATATGTTCACCTGATTCGTGTGATGAAGTGTAATCTTCTGTACTTTTATGGATTTCTCCTGCACCATAAAAAGGGGTATTTTACAGAAGAAAGTTAAACTACTTTGCTGGTATATCAGCTCAAACCAGTTTGACCACTGACCGCATAGTATTGTGTAAAGAGAAACTTGTAAAGTGCATGCATAAAGTTTGGGGTCATCCTGGGGGCACACCGAGGAAGATTTGACAAGACTCTAGAAGGAGAAGAGGGCATGCGCCGAAGAAGACACGCCTATTCATGAATACGTATTAGCAGACAGGATATAAACCAAGAACAGTAACTGTACCGCGTGCATCTTGGTGGAGCGGAGACTCCCGGAGCACCCAGCGCTGTTTGCTTGCCTCTATTCGCTTAATAAATTGTAAATTTGAATTGGAATCCTGTTTGGGACTAAATCATTTATCACATCCTTATCCAGCATCTTTTCAAAATACTGGTAAGACTCAAGCCTGCATCGTAACTGGTTCCTCTTCCATCCGCTGTAGGAGTCCCCTGTGTTCCGGAAACACCACAGGGCACATCGAACTATAACACAAAGCGCTATGGATAGAACCACAATAATTATTCAAGTAACAAATAATCGTTGTAACCATGATAGGTTTGGTAAACCAAGAGGTTAACTTTCCCACAGCTCAGAAAACCCCCAAAAGGTGTCATCTTGAGTTACTTCACGTAGGATTTTTGCTTGTTCTCTGATCTCCCGTAAGTCAGCAGATATTCACCCACTTTGGTCTACATACCTGCAACAGCTGACATTGATTACTGTGCACACCCCTGCCTGTGAGGCTAATATTAAATCTAGAGCCATACGATTTTGTGATACTATTTTCGATAAACTAGTAGTTTCTTCTTGGAGTTTCCTGATGGCATCTATAGTTTTATTCTCAATTATCTCTATTACAGCCGAGATGTTTATTATAGCTTTTTCTAACTCGCTAACCCCCAGAAATGGGATTAGCCACCGCACAAAGCTATGATAGCGTGTCAGCTTTTCTATTAAGGGCTTACTCACCCTTCAGTTTCTTCTCACGGGATTCTGTGTTGTTTTATCAATAATAGTGATGTTGGGAACCAGGGTGTCCAAAGTACATGCTCCCCACCACCTCAGAGGTAAAGTTTTCCGAGCTGCTGTACCACACAACCAGTACCACCCTGTCCCTAGCAGAACCGGGAGGCCAATATAATTAAGTAACTGAAATGCTGGATCAATAGAGGCAAAATGTGGTCCTCTGTCAGAGGATATAGTTGCTGGAACTCCAAAATGTGGTATTATCTCTTGTATCAATGCTTTAGCTGTCTCCCGAGCTTTAGCTGTTCTGGTTGGGAATGCCTCTGGCCAACCTGAAAAGGTATCAGTTAATACCAATAAATATCGATACCCCCCTTTTCTTGGAAGTTCTATAAAATCAATCTGTCATTATTGCCCAGGCCCATTGTCTTTCCCAATCTGGCCCATTTCTGGCTTGGCAGTATTCTTGGGATTGGTTTGGAGGCAAGGATCACGTTGTTGAGTTACCTGTCTCACCATAGTATACAAATTTCTGGCCACACTTTCTCTAATTAAATGTTTATATAGAGTCTCCATCTCCCAATGCCTTTTCCTATGTTCTTCCCTTACCAAATGCCATATTAGGCAGGAGGGAATAACCACGTTTCCTTGTGGGGTATAAGCCCACCCTTCTTTGTTATATGACCCTTCCAGATCTGTGATAAGGTTTTGATCTTCCTCGGTATATTTTGGCTTACCTTCTAGGGAGATTCGCCGTCAGGGACTAAAGCTCCTTCTGTTTTTATCTCTGTTTTAGCTACCTGTTTTGCCTCTCTGTCCACCAGCTCATTTCCTCTCTCCAATTCCGAGCTCACTTTCCGGTGAGCCTTAATATGCATAATCGCCACCTTCTCAGCAAGTTGGACTGCTTTCAACAGTCTCAAAATCTCTTTTGCATGCTTAATAGTTTTCCCTTGAGAGCTCAGTAACCCTCTTTCCTCCTAGATTGTTCCATGCACGTGCACAACTCCGAAGGCATATCTTGAGTCTGTATAAATATTCACAACTTTGCCTTGAGCCACTTCCAAGGCTCGGGTCAGAGCAATTATTTCTGCGCTCTGTGCAGAGGTATTTATGGGCAAAGGTCTATTATTTCTTGACTAGTGGTAATGGCATATCCCACGTGTCTTTTACCACTCAGGACATAGCTGCTTCCACCTGTGAACCAGTTTTCTCCGCTTTCCATAGGGTTGTCTTTTAGATCTGGTCGGTTTGCGTACGTTGTTTCAATAGTCTCCAAAGAGTCATGATGCGCTGGTTCTCCCGTGTTTCCACTAAGGAAAGAAGCTGGGTTGACAATGTTAGTAACTACGACCTCCACATCATCCTGTTCTATCAGTATAGCCTGATATCTCAGGGATCTTTGTGGAGAAAGCCAGTGCCCACCCTTTGCGTCCAGCACTGCGGACACTGTGTGAGACACTAAAACAGTCATCTTCTGGCCCAGAGTAAATTTTCGGGCTTCTTGTACATTCAATATTACAGCTGTAATTGCTCTCAAGCATCCAGGCCAACCCTTCGCAGTTGCGTCTAACTGTTTGGAAAAGTAGGTAACTGCTCGTCGATAGGGGCCCAGATCTTGTGCTAATATTCCCAGAGCAATTCCCTGTTTCTCGTGGGAAAAGAGAAAAAAACGGTTTACTCACATCGGGGAGCTCTAAGGCCGGAGCCGACACCAAAGCTTTCTTTAGTAGCTCAAAGGCTCGTGTGCTCTCTTTGCCCGTCCAGATCATACAATCGTATCGTAACAGTTTCCTTTCTCCAGACGGTATTTCCCAAGATTCCAAGTCTTTTGCGAGCTCATTGCCAAAGATGGTAGACTGTTCGTAAATCCTTGTGGCAACACCGTCCAAGTGAGCTGAGTCTTGCGACCACTTTTGGGGTATTCCCATTCAAATGCAAATAATTTTTGGCTGGCTTCATGGGGAGGGAGGCAAAAGAAGGCATCCTTCAGATCTAAAACAGTAAACCAAGTTAGTTCAGGTGTTAATACGGTCAACAGGGTATATGGATTTGCTACTACGGGGTAAAGGTCCTCAGTTATTTTATTTACGGCCCGTAGATCCTGGACCACACTATACAACCCGTCAGGTTTACGAACAGGTAATACAGGGGTGTTGAAATCAGACTCACAGTTTTTCAGTAATCCTATTTATAAAAATCTTTCAATCACTGGCCGAATTCCTTCCTTACCTTCCCTTCTGCGGGCAGACTGGTTAAGAATAGACTCAGTATCTGGATATATTGCTGATCTTTTACTTCCAGAGTAATTTCTCCTTTTTCAAATGTAATTTTTGCACCCAATTGTTCTAACAAATCTCTTCCCAAAAGTGGCTTTGGGGAGTTGGGCCTATGTAGGAATTTGTGGATACCCCATTGTTTTCCCAATTTATACTTCAAAGGTTTACAAAAATATGCCTTTTCACTTTGGCCAGTCGCTCCTTTTACCATGATATAGTCGTTTCCCAGGGGCATCAAGGCTTGATTTAAAACCAAGTATGTTGCCCCTGTGTCAACCAAAAATTCTACTTCTTGTTCTTCCTTCCCCAGCCTCATTATAACCAGTGGATCTGCTAGGGTACATTCCCCAGGTCCCTGTCAATCCTTTTTCACATGGGCTACTATTCTTCCTGTCTGGTGGCTTCGCCTCTTTGCCTTGTTTCTTGGACACCCTCCTTTCCAATGACCAAATTTCTTACACAACGCACATTGATCCTTACCTAATCAAGATGGTTCTCGTCTAGGCCTCCCTTCCTCCTCTTCCCTGACAACTGCTATCCTTCCTCTCTATTACTAAATACTCTCCACGCTTCACCCAGCAACACTTCCAGATTTCTACCTTCTGTAGGGCGCAGCTTCTGGAGTTTGTGCCTAATGTCCCCCGTAGACTGACCCAAGAACAGGGAGACTATTTGTTGTATTCCTACCTCTGACCCAGGATCCAGCGGTGTGCTACGGCGCATTACATCCCTCAATCGATCCAGGAACTCGGATGGGGACTCAGAAGGACCTTGTTTAACTGCATATAGAGCTGACCAGTTTGTGGTTTTGGGAATAGCCCTTTCCATTCCCTTCAAAATCCAGTCTTGATATTCCTGTAGCCTCTCCATATGGGCAGATTTATTAGCATCCCATTTTGGGTCTCGGAGGGGAAATATTCTTTGACATCCCCCCCGTGATCTTGTAATGGTCTTCAGCTAAATTCTCTGCTGTTTTCAAAATTAATTGCTTTTCTGTTTCTGTCATATACTCTAAGAGCAACTGTATACCTTTCCAGTCTGGATTATGTTGTTTTACGATGAACTGAAAATGCTTAGTAACACTCACCGGGTCGCTTCTATAGTCTCTTGCAACTTTTCTCCATTCTCCTAGATCAGTGGTGGAAAAGGGCACCTTAATCATCATTGTTCCTCCATCAGGTCCCACTGCCTCTCGGAGTGGGGCTTGTAAAGCTGTAGGGACAGTCCTAGAGGCAGTTTTCTTCCTTGTGCGGGAAGATATGGGACCGTCCATACAGTGCCTACTGTAATCATGAGACTGGCATAAAATTTGAGATTTTTATAATGCAGCTCATATTTGTTCTTTACTTTCTTTGTGAGTTCAGGGTTTGTTTTAGGGCACATTGTAATTTTTAGATTTGTTTTAGAATCGAGAAGCTTGGGAGAAAATTTTTGTGATTGGGTTTTTTGGTTTGTTTTTTTTTGTCCATCCATAGTCATTTGTCATAAAGAGCTGAGCATTCAAGGAAATACCAAAACTATTATGATTTGCAAAGTGAAAACCTGTAGTACGTTCTGCACAGATTTGGTCGCCTTCTATTATGCTTAAATTGTGGCCTGTCATGATGGACACCAAACTTCAGGCCAAACTTGACATCTGCAGTATTCAGAGTATGTGCATTTGTCAAGCAATGAGCTAGCAAGTGTCTGGAATTGTTAGGTAGCAATGCCTGATTAAAACATGGTCTATATTCATATGAAGCAATCCCAGAAAATGAAGAGGAATTTGCAGCACTTAAAAAAAGACATCATATTTATGCAGTACAATTCAGGTAAACGTAAAAGAGTTCAAAACCTTCCCTCCTTGGCTACCAGTTTTGAGAGAAGTATGGCGTTGTGCGTAGAACAAAGGGATGTCTGTAAAACTTTCCCTGTTGCATGCTCAGTCTGTAAGAACGTTTCATGTTTTGCAGAAATGCTAACAGCTTCCAAGGTTATACAAGCATGGTAGCTTCCCCCACCATCTTTTCAGAAATACGGAAAGCAGGAAAATCCCAGAGTCTGGAAAAGTTGCTGGCAGAATCGTTTGCCCGAGGTAGGTTTAAAATTGAGAGATTCTTGGCCCTCTTCATAATTCATGTAACTAATTTTCCACAAGTTTTCTAGGCTTGCTTCTGTGGGTCCTATGATAATGCAAAGAGAACAAGTGAACCTCTAGAAGTAAAATACTTCTCATAAGTTTAATCCCTTTTTTAGTTTAAAAGACCTCATGCACTGTGAACTTGTTTTATAGTCTTCTCCCCAAATGTAGGTGTGGAGAGTCACAGAAAGACATAAATATTGAAGTCTCCAGTAGCTGCATGTTCCCTGTTTTTATTCTAAAGAAATGTTTGGAAGGTATTTCTGAGGAGTTAATGTTGTTTATGTGTTGGGTTTGTTTGGGTTTTTGCTGTGCTGGCTTAATTCTCATTGATTATAGTCTAATCCCTTTGTGTTTCTTTTTACAAAGAAATCCAAGCAATAGTTACCAATATTAACCAAGACAATAGAGTCCTTAATGCCGGGGATCTTTTTTTGTACGTCTTGCCTTTTTTAAGCTGCTTTCCAATTTCTCAGTGGGCAGGAAACTAGATGGCACGTGTTTTTTCCCTTTTGTGTCCTTGCAGAACTCTTGCGTTGAATTTTAACTTCTGTGCTGCCTGTGAATAACGTAGAGAAGTGATACATTGCTTTGTACAGCAATGCACCTTGATTTTGAATGCATGATGAATACCGTGGAAGGAACCAAACGCGAGGAAAGTTTTATGTGAGTGTGTTCCTACATTTCTTTTTTTTTTTCTGAATTTGTAACTGCAATTGGGGAGTAAAAAAATTTCAAACCAAAACCAAACTCCTAATCACCCCCGACCTCCTCAAACACCTAGTGTCTTGTCAGCTGTGGAATGACGTCGCTCAGTGAGTTAACCTTGAGGAGAGATTTTGTTTGGTCCAGACTGTGGGCAAAATCCAAGAACTAGCAAAATAAGGTCCTCATTCGCTAGAGCTCTGTGTGGGGAATTGTTATAGGAGAAGAAGTGTTAACTTCTTAGGGCGAGCGGACTTGCATTTGAATCCTGAATTTGTTCTTTTGGCAACACAACATTTTCGCTCTTTCACCCTAAGGAAAACTCTTTTTTTGCCAGTTTCCCATAAAAGCGATCATGAACAACGTTAACTTCATTTGGTAAAACGACTCCTTCTGACAGAAGGGGAAAATATTAAGTATGCAATGAGTGGAGTCACAGATGAATCTACCAAGCAGACCACAATGTTTACTCTCACAGGCTTTACTGTATACGAAGCTAGTGGACTCAAGTAATGGATTGATAAGTGTATAAGCATTTGCAGAATGAGGACTTTTCAGTTAATCTTCTGTAAGATTTTTGTCTACACCAGCTTGTACGCCAGGATCCTAGCTCACTTTCTGTGCTTGGGTCTTTGAGTTTGTTTCTGCATTCAACTTTGTTTCCAGGAAAACATATCAAATCTGTGATCATTACAGCATGCCATAATAGTTAATATGCCAGATTTAAGAAAAACACAGCTAAGGAGCTTCCTTCTTCACAACCCCCCAACATATAAACCCCCAAAATGAAGGACTTCCTTAAACCTAGAAAGAAAGAAATACGCTGTGAGTCACATGTTGCGGTGATGCGGTAGCAGCAGGGTCCTTAGAACCGATGATTTACAAGACCTAATGTCTTTCTGTGGACTTTGAAGGCTGAGTGTTTTGTACTCTAGCAATTTCCTGCTACTGTTATGTATTCACGTAGATCTGTAAGGCAATTGTTGTTACTTTCTTTGCATAGTCTGGTAAAATATTTGTATAATAGGAAAATTATGTTTTTGTGCTACTCTCCTTGGGAAACAGAAACTAAGCCTGCCATTAGATGCTAGGCCACAGTCGTTGACGGAGCAGGGTAGTGTATCTTACATTTTGTGCTACACTTGGTCAAGTCTCATCTCTATCGTATTCGCTGTTACTTTATTAAATTTAGTATCTGCACTTTCTATTTCCAGACAGGCCTCTCATTCAGAGCACAGAGGCATGGTTCTCTCTGCGCCTGGCTTCCCATCCCTATCTTTTCATTCCTTCCTCTCCTCCCTGTAGCCTACTGCTACCGTTTTCTTTCACCAGCTCTCTCTCTGCCGGGCTCCGGAACCCTGTTTTTTCATTTCTCCCTGTCTGTCTTGTAGCTCCTCAGTACTTTTTCTTTCCCTGGCTCCCTGTCCCTGTTTCTTCCTTGTTGGCCCTGTAGCACGCTCTGATTCTGTTCCATTCTCTGCCTCTGCTTTCCCAGCAATCTGTCCCTCGCTTTTAATTCCTCCCTCTCCGCGCTGTCGCCCGTGCGGTCTCTTGCCTTTCTCCGTCGCTGGCTGGCTGGCTGTCCCTGCTCATTCATTCCTCCCTCTCCCCCCTGCAGCGCCTGTCGCTTTTGTCCGTTCTCCATCTCACCGTCTCTGGCTCCCTGATGACCCTATTTTGGACTCCCACCACCCATGCACCCCCTTCTTTCCATGCTCATTGCTCTTCTTGTTGCTCTCCAGCTCTCTTTCTTCCCCAGCTCCCTGTACGGTGCAGATATGGGGGTTGTTTTGGTGGTGTTCCCCGCCCCTTACCTCCGTGTTTCACTGTCCTGGCTCCCCATTGTTTCATTCCTCCTTTCGGCTCGGTTGCCACTTTTTTGTCTCTCCCTCTCTCCTGGTCTGACTCCCTGCCCCCGGTCTCCTCTCTTGTAGGGTCCCGTGCCTCACACCTCGTTTTCGGCGGCCTCCCCCTGCCCAGCAGCCCATGGCTCCGGGAGCCGCCCGCCCGCCTGTTCCCTGCCGCACCGAGGAGCGCGGCTCCGGGAAGGACTGCCGGGGTGTCCCCGGGGCAGGCCCCGAGCCCCGGGGCAGCCCCGCTCCCGGGCCTTCTCATGCGCCGCCTCCTTTGCCCTCGCGGCTGCGTTCGCCCTCGCTTTGCCCCGGGGGAGGGGCTGTGCCGGAGCTCGGGGCAGGAGGGGATGCCCTGGGGTGGGGGTCGGGCGCTGGCCCCCTGTTCCAGCTGGGCTCCAGCTGTGGGCCGGGGCTGGAGGAGCCCCAGGTGCGGGCAGTGAGGCCGGTGGGGACGGACGCTCCCTGCACAGGGGTGGCTGCCGGGGGAGGGGCTGGTGCTGCTGCTGCCCTACTCCCGGTGGCCGTGGAGGGGCCGGGGGGAGCCAAGGGTGGAGCGGTCGCCCGGCCTGACCGGGCTGCGGCTGCAGCGAGAAAGAAGGTGAGCGGGGCCGCCCGATCGACCTGAGGCAGGGCGGCGGGGTCCGCGTCGGAGGCACGGAGCAGAGGGGTGTGCGAGCCGGCGGAGGGGTCCACCCGGAACTACGCTGCAGAGGGCGGGTGAGCGCCCGCGTCTCGGCGGGGATGGGGGGGGGTGGAAGACGGTGTCCTCGCAGGGTGAGCCAGCAGGACAGGCTGCGTCTCGCGGCATGGCGGGAGCCGTAGTCCTGAGGCACGGGGTTTGCTCTCGGCCATGTTCGTTCCCCGCCATGCCGGGAAGCGTGGTCTTCCGGGCGGTCATGCTGTGCTTGCTAGTGCATGCCGGGAGATGTAGTTTTTGCGACGCGGGTTCCCGGGCATGCGTGGTGGCGTGCCTCCTCGCCGCCCTCAGTGCTGCCGCCCTGTGACCAAAATTAGGTACTGCAGCTCGGCAGCCGCGCATGCGCGGTACAGCACCTCGTCGCTCAGAAGCTGCGCATGCGCGATCGGCGCATTGCCGCAGCTCGGGAGGCACGCATGCGCCGTGGGGAACCTCGCCGCAGCTCGGAATCCGCGCATGCGCGGCGGCGCCTCAGTGACCCACGCTGCCGGCCGCCGGTAACCGCGATGCCGTTCTGCGGTCCCTGCGCGCTCTTTGCTACTTCCCGGTAAGGTCGCGCCGTTGCCGCCCCATGTGCGCAACGTGGGCGGGTGCTCGCCCTGCAAAATGAGGCACGGCCGCCGGGTGCTCGCTGCTACTGCAGCCCGGCGTTCGCGCACCGCCCCTTGCCCCTGCGGCGCACCGCCCCTTGCCCCTGCGGCGCGCCGCCGACGTCCGGCGCATGCGCGGTGCGCGGGAGCAGCATGGCGGCACAGCGGGGTCCAGTTCCCGGCGGGGCGTGAAGGGCCGGGACCACCGGTGAGGCGAGCGAGCCCCTGGGGCGGGTGCGGGGCGTCTCCTGCGTACCGGCCGCCCGCGGGTGGTGGGGCGAGGAACTTCGAGCCGCCCGCTGCGACCGGCTGCCGGCCCGCTGGAGGCGAGTCGGGTCGGGGCAGCCCCGGGGAATTACCGGGGCTCTGGGAGGAGGGAGGGAGGCGGACACCCCCCAGGCGCGGACGCCGGGCGCCTCCCAACTCGTCAGAGCCCCCCCGCTCGCTTCTCCTGGCCCCGCGCAGCTGCCCCCAGCTCCAGCCCCTCCCCTGAAGCCCGTCCCGTAGCCCCGGGCCGGCCCCGGGCCCTGTCGCAGAGGCGGCAAGCCGGGCCTCGCGTGCGCTGGGTTCTCCGTGAAAGCGGACGCCGTTGGCAGCGGTGCAGGGGCAGAGCGGCGTCTCCGGCGGCCCCCGCGGAAGGAGAGGCTTCGGCCAGGGGGGAACTACGGTAATAAGGGTCGCTGCTGCTTCTTTCCCTCTGCCAGGGGCCGCGCTGGGGGGGGATGCCGCTGACCGCACCCGCCTCGGGCTCGCGTGGGTTGTCTCTGCCCAGCCTCGCTCTCCTCATGGCACGGCTGCAGAAAGGGACAGGCGGAGCGCTTGCCGGCCCTGGGCGGGAGCTGCCGAGGCCAGAGAACGGTAAAGAGGAAGAAGAAACCGAAGGCCGGCCGGCCGGCAGCTGCCTCCTGCTGCAGGGAAGAGCGAGCCAGCCCCTCCAGGTGAGGTAGGATCCCTCTTCGTAGTCCGCAGCAGGCCACACCATCGACATGCAGGGTCTGTACGCGTCACCAAAGGCGGCCGCGTAGCGCACGAGCGAGGCTACGTGTGTAGGGAGCCCCGTCTTGTACGAGCTGTAAGACACCCCGGTATTCTCTTAGGTGGAGGACAGCCAAGCGACAGGAGTTACAGAAGGCGAAGGGAGGAGAGGAGGAGGAGGAGGAGGAGGAAGAAGCGTCTGAACTGGCGAACTCTCCCAGCAGTGCAGGGAGTGAAAGCTGTGGTGAGTCCCAGGCCCTCGGGGCCCTGTTGCCCCTATTCTGCATCCCGGGCCCTCACTGCCTCTCCCCTGGCCCCCCCGTCTTTCCCACGCTGATGTGGTTCCCCCCCACCACCCCCCGCCCATACCTCCTTTCTCCATCTCACTCTGACCAGCTCCCCGTCCTCATCTTTTAGGTCCTCTCTCTCCCTGCTCTGTAGCTTGTGGCTATTTTTCCTTCCTCTGCCTCTCTCAGTCTGGCTCCCTGTCCCTGCTTTTCCATTCCTCCCTCTGCAATGTAGCGTGTTGCTACTCTTTTCTTTCACAGTCTCTCTCTGTCCGGCTCCCAGCCACCGTTTTTGCCTTCCCTCCACTCTGTTCTCTAGTCTCTGGCTGATGTTCAAGGTCTTCCTTCTCGGCCCTGTAGCACAGCACAAGTCTCTTTCTTCCTCTGTCTCCCGCTATCCTGCTCCCTGTCCCTGTTTTGCAATTTTGTCCTTGTCAGCCCTGAGCCACGCTGCAGTTTCATTTCTTTTGCCGTCTTGCCCTGTCCGGCTCCCTGCCAGGATCTTTTAATTCTTCTCTCTCTCCCTCTTGAAGCCCATCGCTGTTTTACTCTTTCTCCCTGTCTCCCTGTCCGTCTCCCCCTCTCCGTCTTTACTTACTCTTTTAAGTAAAATCACTGGCTGAGACCTTAAACATGTCACTTCTTGCCCGACAAGATCAAACAGACCATGAGCAAGCTTGTTAGGCTTCCCGTGTAAACTCACGGATAACACAAAGCAAGCTCCTTAGGCTTCCCGTGGAAATCACTGCTACCAGGTTAAATTGACCTCCTTGTGCCGTCCTGAGGCCGAAAGACCGAGGATCTAATTCGATGACTAGATATGGACAAAGGAAGCCCCAGGTTCAACTGGCAGACTGCGTGAGGAAGACTGTGGACGACCACCTGAGGGTGAAAAGACCCTAACCCTAATTTTACTGCGCATGCTTGGACTATGTCAACGAATTCCGGGGACTCCTCACCATATGACTGCCCTTCTTGGGGGATCTGATGACACGTATGACTTTTCTGCATATGAACTGATGTGCTTTACTAACCCGTCGGAGCACTCGTGGTGGAGCGATCCCCAGCGCTGCCGTAAGGAATGCCCGCCTTCTAAAGCTTCAACCTAAGTGTTAGAGGGTTTTCTGGCCGACTTTTCAGTATCCCTTTGTATTTGATTGTTTCTGGTATTCCCTTAGTGGCTTCACTTGTTAGATTTTCTATCTACGTCTCCGTTTTAGTTCGCCATTCCTGCCTCTTAATATTTTTCCTTTTGCCGTAATCACCATTGCTTTTAAAATTTTCTGCCGCCTTTTCTCTCATTCGCGGTCCTTATTTGCCTACCCTTATTTTTTAACTGACTTCTTCCCTTCCCTTAGTGCCCTCTGAAACAAGGATCTAAAACAATTAGAAGGTTGTAGCATGTGTAACTAATCAACTGTCAGTTTTACAAATTTCTGAAGAGATGTACTTTCTGGAAGGTTATTGATTTCGTGATTAGTTTAACTTTAGTATAGACTTCTTTAGCCTAGCAACCGTGGCATTATGTTTAACGGCCTATTCTCATAGTCCTTAGGCTGTATTTGCCTCAGTGCCAACACTGTACCTATATGTAAACAGTTCATCAGGAGGAAAGCAGCCCTGATGAAAATTAAAACACAAGTAGAAACGGAGAAGACAGGTGGAGAGAACCAAGAGGAGAAGAGTTAAGAGCAAGGACTGAGAAATTGATGAGTGCAGAGGAGATACCTTCACCTTGAGCACAGAAACGTCCTAGCAGGAGTGCTCAAACACGGATGGTAAGAAGGAACCGCTTGGCTGAAGAACAGAAGGGGAAAACATCCAAGGAGAAGGAACTATCCTCAGGAGACCTGTGACCATAAAAGGGAAAAAGAAGGAGGGGGCTAACTCCCCAAACGACCACCGACGACCGCCCGAGACGCCCGCGCACGCGTAGGGTAGTTTTGCAACACCAGCGTTATGTAAACGTGGCAGATAAGCGAGGAGGCGGAGATTTCTCAGGACACGTGCAAATATTCACGTCTTTCAGGTATATAAAGGATGAAGTTTTGCTTCCGCGCACGCGCGTTGGGAGGAGATATCCCCCAGGCGTCCGGCGTGGCAATAAAGGCGTCTGCTTAATGACACTTTGGTGTTACTGAGTTTAAATTTCTGTAACTTTTGTGAATCATTTGGTGACCCAGGTGGGAGGGACATCCTCTGTTCGGCTGCGGGACCCGATGAGTCTGGGACTCTCTTGGGTTTGCCCCCGGAGATCTTTTCCGGAGAGACCCCCGTTCGCAGTCGGATCACCGCGGGGACAGACAAAGACCCTCTGGCAAGAAGACATCCTTAAATCCTGAATTGGTAACGATCGATCAATTTGGGACCGTCTTTAAGACGTGCAGACGTGCACACGGGTCGGCGTATAGCGGCTCGCTAGCACCTTACGGGTGTACCTCTGGGGGACTTGTGTCCCATATGGTAGGGGATTAACTTCCCCGTTTGGAGGGGCTGCGTCCCCATTTGGAGGTCCGGTTAACTGTTACCTGACTTTTGGCTAATGCATTTCGGGTATTGGTTATTGGTTTGTCATTTATTGGATTTTGGTTATTAACGGTAAAATTTGCATCAGATATGGGAGAGTCACAGAGTGGCGGAATTCTAAAGAAAAGCCCACTGGGATGTGTTTTGCAGCACTGGAGAGATCCGGGGGGAGTGCCGGGAGGCAGTGTCGATAGGAAAACTTTAATTAAGCATTGTAATCAGTGGTGGCCTCTCTAGAAGCCAGATGGTGGAGAAAAACGGCCCTTTAACAGGACATTAAAATAGAATACATTATTACATTAAGGTACATATAATTGTAATATAATACTACACACGTTATAATAGGTATTATACATTTAGTGTAATAGTACAATTTAATGCTCTTCCTTCAGGGAGAAGGAAAATGGGATGAAGTGCTTTATGCAGATACGTATGTTTTTCACTCTACGAAACCACCCTGAATGGCAGAAAGAACGTGGAATCAATTCAGCACCCCAGGACCCTATGGTCCTGGCGATAGAAAAAGACAAACAATAAGCAAAATAGGAAGCAAAAAAGATGTTGCTCGCCTTGTGGCATTGGACAAAGATGTTTAAAGGTTGACAGAATGGGAGATTAAAGGATTGTTTGACCCCGATTGCGAGGATGTGCGTGCAATGTCGGATGCGGTGTTCAGCGAGGCAGAAAAGCAGAGTGTTGTGAGGGTGGCCAGACCCTCAAGTCCAGGCTCTGGTTTTGGCTGGAACTCTGCCGGGAACAGTGGATAACCATGTTCCCATTACCAGTCCCGGTCGGGGCCCTAACCAGCCAGGAGCCCGGGACTTAGTACCGCGGTACAGGGAACGAATGGCTTCTGGAATAAGAAGTGCTGTCCCAAAATCAGTAAATTGGTCTAAATTGTATGAAATTAAACTAGATAGATAGAAAAGAATCCCCTACTGATTTTTTGAACCGATTAAAAGAAGGGATGCAGAAATATACTCCTTTAAACCGTACCTCTCGGGAGGGAAAGGGTCAGTTGTTATTCCTGGTTCTGGGACAGCTGATGGATGATGTCAAGAAAAAGTTACAGCAAGTGCAAGGAACAGATGTGAGAGATTTAGAGAAATTGCTGGAGACTGCTTGGCAAGTGTGTCGGAATAGGGACAGGCGGGGGGGGGGAATGGGCAAAACAATTGCCAGCGCTACAGCGGCTGCTTTGCGCACCGCAGGGGCCAGGTAACCTCTGGGAACCCACCGGGAAACACCACTAATGGGAGGCGAGGAGCCATGAGAAGTAGCCCAAGTGCCCCGTCTCGGGGAAGTCAACCCCTCCCGAAAGATCGGTGTGCCTACTGTCAGCCAAGGATGGAGCTCGAATGGCGGGGTATGCCGAGACCACCGCAGAGCGAGTGCTGGAAGCAAAGTCACTCCCTGAGGGTACATCCGCACAACGAGCCGAATGAATTGCTTTAGTGAGAGCTTGTTGAAGGACTGCGAGCGAACACCCGGACAAATTCAAAATACGCCTTGGGTGTAGTTCATGCCCGTGGGGCTATCCGGAAGGAACGGGGACTTCTGACCGCCCAAGGAAAACATTAAGCTTGCTGACGTGATCCTAAGACTTTTGGATGCGGTACAGTCGCCTTCGGCGGTTGCGCTTATGCACCGCAAGGGGCACCAAGAGGGTGACGCTGCTCAGGAAGTGGGGAATAAATCGGCAGATTTTGAGGCAAAAAGAGCTGCGGAACAAGGTGAGGTGTTAAGTTTGATTCCTGAAAAAGCTTTGCCGCTACCGGACTCGGTCGACTGTGATGAGAAGGACCTTAGATTAATTAAAGATTTGGAAGCAGAAGTTGAATCATCAGGTTGGGCAAAATTAAAAGGTAACAGAGTAATAGTTCCCTTTAGAATAGTACGGAAACCGGTAAAAGCAGAACACGACCAGACTCATTGGGCAACTGAAGCCTCGTATGATTCCCTTATGAAGCAAATAGTAGCCGGGAATTTGTTTCAAACTGTAAAAGCCATGGTTAATAACTGTGAAGTATGCAAAGGTGGGAAATCATGTAAAATTTGGAAGTCTCGGTAAAGGGAAAGTTCCAGGTCAAAATTGACAAACAGACTTTTCCGAACTCCCACGGAAAGGGGAGGGTTTGGGATTTGTTCGTATTAACAGATACCTTTTCGGGCTGGCCAGCAGCTTTCCCTTGTAGGGCTAATAAGGCTAGGGAAGTGACAGGAGTACTCTTAAACGAAAATTATTCCCAGATTTGGAGTACCAGCAGTAATACCTTCTGATAGGGGTGCTCATTTTTGTGCGCAAATAGTGCAACGAGTTAGTAAAATTTTAGGAACAAACCGGCAACCGACCTCAGGCAAGTGGGCCAGTGGAGCAAATGAATCACTTAATTAAACAACAGCTAGCTAAACTTAGTCAAGAAGCAAATCTACATTGGTACCAAGCGCTCCCACTGTAGCCCTACTACGAATCAGGGTAAAACCGGTACTAAAGAGAATTTAAGTCCATTTGGAATTTTGTTGGGGCGGCCGTAACCGATCCCAATACCGAGGGGAAGATCTCACCCAGTTAGGCGAAAATAATCTATAGAAATACATAATAATATTAGGAAATTCTAAACGAGAGCGATTGCAAGTGCCTAGAGAGTCTAGCCAGACGTTCTCTCTAACAGGAGTTCCGGTTCCGGTTAACACCTCTCTATTTAATAACCCCTGCTATGGAGTAGGTCATGATAAGAACAGCTTTAGATTTACATCACCTCTTGGGGTTGTGAAGAAGTTCGGAGCAAATTAGCCTCTCGGTTACCAAATTTGAAATGGATCAAAGAGCTGCTTGTACTCGTATTAGTTGATAGCTTATTTGTTTTATGTACGTGTTGTATAATTCGAGGTTCGCTATGGCGTTGTCAGAAGAATGGGGATGACTGTGTTACCTGGAAAAAGAGTAAGGTCAAACCTGAAGTCGCAACAGGGAGGTATTTTAATCGACGGACGAAGGAGAGTGGTACGTTATAAGGGACTGCGAAAGAATTCGCAAGGGTAATAGAAAAGGGGGGAAGTGAAACAGAAGATGTCTGCTTAATGACACTGTGATGTTACTGAGTTTAAATTTCTTTCACTTCTCTGCATCACCTTGCTTTTTCATTTTTCTTTCTCCAACTCTTTTAAAAGTTTGCCGTTTCTTTTATGTTTTATTCCCTTCTTTCCCTAACACCTATCGCTTTTTAAATGTTCTTGCCAGGCTTACTTTTGTTCCCTTTGTCTGTATTTTTAATTAGCTCTTGTCTTTCCTTAGCGCCCTCACTATTAAAACTTTCTTTCTACATCTCTGTTTACTGTCCCTATTTCACAATTTTTTCCTTATTTCTTTAATCCCTGTTGCTTTTAACATTTTCTACTTTTATCCCATCTTCTGTCTCTCTCTTCTGGTTTTTCTTTATTGTCATCGCGTTTAAAATTGTCTCTCTATAGCTGTTTTACTCCACTGTCCCTATTTCTGTTTTTTCCTTTATTTCCCTAATGCCTATCACTTCTAACATGTACTTTCTGTGCCCTTCCATGTCTGTATCTTCAGTTATTTCTTGTCTTCCCTTAGTGCCACCCCTTCTTCAGTTTCCCTTCTACATCTCCATTTTAGTTCACCATCGCTGTCTTTAATTAAAGTCCTTAATCCCCATTGCTTTTCAAATTTTCTACTTTTATCTCGTCCGCTGTCGTTACTTATTAGTTATTTTCTCTTATTTTTTCCTAAGGGCACCGCTTTTTGTATTTCCTTTCTGCGTCTACTTTTATGTGGTTCGCTGTCCCCATTTTTCAATTTTTTTAGTCATCGTTCTTTTTGGTTTGAAATTTTGTTTCTCGGTGTACTTTTATCTCATTTTCTATCCCTACATTTTTTTTTCCCGTTTCCTGTAACTTGCCGCTTCTAACATGTTCGTTCTAAATCTACTTTTATTAGGATGTAGCTCCCTTTTTTCCAGTTGGTTCCTGTCTCTCCTGTACCCCCTCACGTTTAGATTTTCTTTCCTCGTCTGTTTTTATCCACTTCAGCAGCTTCATTTTTTTAGCTCATTCTAGTGTGTCCCATACCTTGTTGCTTGTGAAATTTTCTTGCTATGTCTTTGCCTATTCAGGTTTTTTCCCTATTTTAACTTTTTTTCCCCGTCTTAACGTCTTCATTTTCGAATAACAGAATAATTTAGGATGGAAAAGACACTTAAGATCATCGGGCCCAGCCGTAAACCTAACACGGCCAAGTCCACCACTAAACCGTGGCCTTAAGTGCCACATCCACGCGCCTTTTAAATACCTCCAGGAACGGTGAGGAACTTATGTTTTTATGCTTACTTTAACCTGGTTTTCTGTCCCGATTATTTACTCTTTTCCTGTCTGTCCTCTACCTCATCGTTTTTTAAATTTTCTGTGTCTGCTTTTATGGAGACGGCTAACCCTACGTTTTTATTACTTCCTGGCTATCCTGTGTGAAATCACTTCTGAATTTTTTTTCCCTATCTGTTTTCATCCAGTTCACTGTCTTTATTTCATTCCCGCCTCTGCTATACCCTGTCACTATTTAAATTTGCTTTCTGCCTTTGTTGATTTCTTCTGCTGCCCCATTGCCAAGTTTCTCCTTCTTTAACACCTTCGCTTTTGATAATTTTTTGTCTACTTTTATCTGGTCTTCTCTCCCTATTTGTTAGTTTTTTCCTCCCCTGCCTCATACCCTTTTTTTCTTTTTAAATTCTCTTTCTATATTTGCTTTTATCAAGATGTCTATTCTTTTCCAATTCTTTCTGTTTGTCACACACCCCGTCGCTTTTTAGATTTCCCTGGCGCGTCTCCCTTACCCCCTCCCCTCTCCCCCCCCCTCCCCCATTCCGGGGTTTTACGGGGTCTCCTTGGCGCGCTGTTATCTCTGGAGCGTGATTTGTACCCCTCTCGGTTTGTCAGAACATCTCCTCGGGCCATCCCTCTTCCTCAGAGCGGTCTTTCTGTCCTCTCCTCCATCTTGCTCGCCTCCCGTCGGCCAGCGTCTCCCCGACGCCGCCTGTGCTCCGTTCAGATCCCCTCCCGAGTACCTCTGTGCCCTCCAGCCTTCTGCCGTCTCTCCGGCCGCCTCGGCACCCCTCTGATTTCCGCCACGACGCTTCCTGCGAGCGACCCCGCGTTCCGTAACCGGACTGTGAAACAGGAACTGAATTAACCGTAACTGCAGAGCGTAATGGCACATTTTCTCGTATTTTACCCTTACCGCCTTTCAGGCCGTGGCTGGAAACCTGCTACGCGTGGCGCGCAGGATGCGGCAGCAGCTTTGGCGGCGGATGGCGAGAGGCGAAGGCCAAAGCAGAGGCTGCGCGGATCCCGTGCGCTGGGTTTATTGTTTTACTTAGGAGCGTGGCCGTTCGTCTTAAACTGTTTATGGTGTTCTCGCCCAGTGCAGCAGTTTGCAATCAGCTGGTTTAAGGAAAACACGATGTCATCTCTGTCAAAGTTCTACATATTTTGGACGTGAAATATGAAACTGAGAATCCTTAATCCTGGGTTTCCTGGGCTTAGCTCTTGGAACTGCTTTAGAATCCCTTGTTTGTTGGCTCCCCGAAACTTACTGCTCATCTGCCGACTCTGCCCTGTACCATTTCACCTATTAATTTTTTCCCACGTTTCCCTCTCTGCGGCTCCCTCTCCCCGTTTTTTAATGCTTACTTGTGTTTCTTGTACCCTGCTGCATTTTAATTTCTCGCGCTACAGTTCCCTCCCTCTGGCACCCTGTCTCTGTGCTTTATTTCCTCCCTCTGTCCTGCACCCCGTTGCTGAAAAAACTTTCATCCTATGTTTCCTTCTGTGCATCTCCCCGTCCCTATTTTTTCATTATTTCCTGTGGTTCTTGTACCCTGTTACTTTTAACATTTTCTCATTGCGGTTCCTTCTAGCCATCTCCCTGTTTGTTTAATATTCCCGTGTTTCTCGTACCTGACCGCCACTTCTTTTTCCTTTCTGCCTTGTCCTCTGTCCGTCTCCCCGTCCCTGCGTTTTAATTCCTGTCCGTGTCTCTCGTACCCGGTTGCTTTTTAAAAGTTCTTCTACGTCTCCCTCTACCTGGCTCCCTTTCTCCGTTTTTTTGTTTGGGGTTTTTTTTTTTGGTTCCCCGCCCCTCCCCTTGTATTTCTTGCACCCCACCGCTACCTAATTTCTCCTTCAACGATTCCCTTTATCCAGCTTCCCTTTCCCGTACTTTTAACTCCTCCCTTTTTTCCGTATACCCTGTCCCTTTTTAAATTTTGTTTCAGTATTTCCTTCTATCCTCATTCCTGTTCCTATTTTTTAATTCTTTCCTGCTTTTCTCGTAGCCTGCCGCTTCTTAAAACGTCCTTCCGTCCCTCTACCCGATTCCTTGCCCCTGTTTTTTATCTCCTCCTCTGTCCCGCACCCAGTCACATTAATAACTTTCTATGTCTCCATTTATTTAGCTTCAGGGTAAATATCCTTTTAATCCTTTTTGACCCTCCATAGGTATAGGATATTGCTTGATTCTAATTGGGCGGTGCGGATCTGTTATTTGAACGCTTATGGGGTCCATTTTTATCTTTCCAGTTTCCCCTTCCTTATACCACACTGAGGGGTTAATAGCTTCTTCATCCTCTTGTGTTAAAGTGTATAATTTAATCTGCAATTTGTCCCCTTGACTCTGAATGCTCAAGTTTAACTTCAAAATCAAATCCCTTCCTAATAAATTGTATTCCGCTTCAGGGAGCAAAAGTAAATCATTAAGACAAATTTTCTTTTCTGTTTCTACTTCTACATCTTTCAATATATTTACTTTAAAAGGCTCTCCTTTTGCTCCTACTACTGACACGTACAAAAATTTTTGCTTTTGCTTTTTGTTTTTCTTCGTCCCTCCTAACATAGACTTTCTGGGCTTCTCTAAGTAACTCCTCTAATCTTCTTTCTTGCCAATCTTCCAATTTTTCTAATTTCCTTCTTATATGCCCCCAGGATTTAGCTACAAATTGTGTTCTAAGGAGTGCAGTCCCAGCCACTGTATTCGGATCAATTCCAGAGTACATTTGTAGGTTTTTCCTCAACCTCTCCAACCATTCTGTTGGAGATTCGTCTTTCCCTTGTTGTTCATTAAATGCTTTAGTAATGTTTTGCCCTCGGGGAACCTCTTCCCTTATCCCCTGTGTCCTGGTTTCAGCCAGGATAGAGCTGGTTTTCTTCACAGAAGCCAGTGTGACACTGTGTTTTGGATTTGGGATGAGAAACTGTTGATAATGTGCTGATGTTTTGGGTTGTTGCTGAGCAGTCAAGGACAGTCCAGCTTCTCGTGCTGGCCTGCTAGCAAGGAGGTTGGGGGTGCACGGGGAGCTGGGAGGGGACACAGCCGGGACAGCTGACCCAGACTGGCCAAAGAGATATTCCCTACCATACGACGTGATGCCCAGTACATAAACTGGAGTTGGCCGGGGGGCGGAAATCGCTGCTCGGGGACGGGCTGTCGATCGCCGGGTGGTGAGCAATTGCTGTATTGGGCATCACTTGTTCTTGTACATTCCTGTGTTGGTATTATCATTGTTGTTTCCTTCTTTCTTTCTGTCCTATTAAACCGTGTTTATCTCAACCCACGAGGTTTTTTTCCTAATTCTCTCCCCCACCCTACTGTGGGAGGGGGAGTGAGCGAGCGGCTGCGTGGTGCTTAGTTGCCGGCTGGGGCTAAACCACGACAACATTACATCTTTTCATCCCGTAAGAAAGCATGTGTCCCTACAGTACGTACATAGTTACCCCCCAAAACCGCCAACGTCATACAACGTATCCCGCGATACAACTTTTTAATGCAGCTTTTTAATACAGTTACAGACACTTTTCTTTGCAGACACAAAGCATGCTTTTGTCTTGAACTTTTCATTAGTCTGAAAAAAAGATCATTGGTAGTATAGGATACCATGCTGTTTATTAAATGTACATAAATTAACATCTACACAGAAAGGATGTTTTCCTCATCAGAAACAATGCTGAAACGATGAGCAACTCTGAAAAGAAAGGTACATAAGGCCCTTGTGCACAAACCCCAAAGCTTCAAAGGAGAAAGGTGAAAGAGCGCTACATCCTTATGTCACAGGACAACCTGTGATTAACCCGAGTTATGGACACTGTCACATCATAGGTAGTTGGGGCCAGTTCAGATCCCCTGCCTTCTAGATCGGCCGCCTTGATGAGCTGGGTGTTTCAACTGTTATAAAGCTGCAGAATCAACCAGAATCGACACTGAAATGACTGTGCTGGCTACAGAATGGCTAGAATAAATATGGGGGTGTGTCCAGTTTTTTTCCGGTCCTGGAGGGTGGGTGGGATTCGGGGCACCATGTAAGTTGGATTTTTAACTCCTCCTTCCCATCAGTCCCTAGGCACAGGCACGTGTTGTGGCTGAAAGCAAAGCATCACCACTCCAGTTCTGATTGACAGAAAGGGGGGTGTTTGCGTCGGTCCAGAGAGCGCTGATGGGTCGGAGAAGTAAGAGCGGAGTTTTTGCTGTAGCTAACCTGGAGTTAACTCAGCTAATGGAAACTGCAAGCCAGTCATGTTTGATCAAGAATACTAAGAAAGGGTATTGTGCTGTGTGCTGCATACAAGGACTTGCACCGACCAAAGGGCAGCAATGGGTGCTCCCTTCTTGTATGCAGCAAGGTGGTGCAGCGTCTCTCTGCCAAGAATGAGTAGCGGCAAAGAAAACCTGGAGGGTTTTATAGTCTGGAACATGCTGTCCAGCGTGTCCCTCGTGTCCCTCTCAGATGATATACACCTCCACGCCCAGCATGCCCCATGGAATCTGCAGGTGACATGCCAGCTCCCCACGGGGGCAGCTGTGTCGGCTGGTGGGCTTTTGCTGACGGAGCCGAGGAGTGAGCCAGCAAGGCCTCCCGCCAGGGCTGGGCTGGGTCTGAGGGCGGTGCGGGGCTGCTCCGGCGTCGCGGTGCCCGAGTGAAATGTGCCGGCCGGAGCAGAAGGGCGCGGTGCCTCCCTCCTCGCCTCCGCCGAGGTGGTGCTGGGGCTGCATCGCGCCCCTCAAAGCCCAGGCAGCAGAGCTCATGCGGGCAATCCAGGCAGCAGAAAAAAATCGGCATCTGCAAGAAGAGAGTCCAAAGTGCTGATGAAACCATGAAGGCAGGAAGAGGCACGACTTTGTGCCCCGTCCTTTGGGCAGTGTGCTGTCCAAGGGGCAGCTCCTGGCACACGACAGGGAACTGTCCCTGGCAGTGGCTACGGCACGGCTTTGTCCCCTTCTCCACACGTGTGACACCCTCAGAGCTCTGCAAGTTGACAGAGATGTGCAGCACTGCCTTGCTAGGCAGCAGGGCTGGGCAGGGCAGCTGTGCTGTGGTCCTTTCCAAAAGCCGAGCAGCAGCACGCCTCACTGTCCCTTGCTAGAAAGCCAGGCTTGAAGGCAAAACACGCTGCTTTGGTATTGTTTGGTTGCTTTTTTCTTCCCTCAATTGTCTCAGGTGCAACGTGAGCTTTTTACGAAGTGCCAGTACCTCAGGGTCTACAGCTACGTGACACAGCTCCTTGCTGCGTCTTTGGGATTCAGACACCAGCAGCCAGTGCTGGGCTTGCCAGCTGACATGAACAGAAAAGGGAGACTTTGCCTCTTTCTGTAGGCAGCGGGTCAAAAAGCTCAAAAAATTGCTATGAGCCTTGTGACTCTGCTGGGGTGTTGCTCAGCCTTGCACAAACAGAGCTGCCACAAGTGCCGAAGGAGAGCTGCCAACGCTGGAGTGAGATGTTCCTCCTGACAGACACGCTCTCCCACGGGCAGCTGCGGGCTTCCTGCCCGGTGCCATCTCTGCGCACCTCAGAAATATTGCCCATAGTCGGAGCAGTGTTCGGAGCTTTGAAAGATGGGCAGCAGAGCCTGCTACACACCTGGGCTCCTCGTTCTTCTTGCCTGCCTGGATGTCCTCAGTTGCCCATCCCGCAGAGCTCTGCTCCCAACTTGCTCCTCTCGCTGTCCAGTAGCCCGTTGCTCCCCTCTTCACAGGTTGCTCTTCTCGAGCCTGGTAAACTTTCCATTCAATGTATTGTTAGACAGGTCAAGCCATGATAAACGTGAACCAATTCTGCTCTTAACCACACCTAGCTCATTTTACCTTGTCTCCCCAGAGGAGCTCTCCAGGTGTTCACTTTCTGGAGGGACTGGAGGCACCTGCAATGGAAATGTGCAAGTTAACGGGTGGCAAGGACCTTCCTGCCCAATTGCTACCTTAGCTCGGAAAGGCACAGCCCTTGGATGGGTTTGCTCAGCCCAGCTGAGCCAGTTCTGGTGGCATCACCGCACAAACCGCCATGGCCATCCTGCACCACCCTTCCTCTGCACCTTTGCAGAGCTGCCGGCTAGTGGGTGACCTTGCTTGTCCCTGCGGCAGCACTCTCAACTTCTGACAGTGCTGTCACCCTCTTTGTGGCCCTGACATACCGCTGCTGCTTCTGCTTCCACCTCTGGTGCTGGCAACTCCTTGGCCGACGTGCCGGCAAGCCCAGCCACATCGTCCTCCTCCTCAAAGAGCTGCGGGGGATAGAGGAGGACAGTTGCTTGGCTGGGGACAGGCCCCGGGGCCGGTGAGCCTTCCTCCGGGCCAGGAGCGAGCGTGGGCGGCTCTGCTTTCACTAGGGCAGGACGCAGGGGTGGCTGGAGGTGGGGGAGGTGGGGCGGAGCCGGCTTGGTCCCCGAGCCCCAGCCGGGGTCCCTCTGCTGGGGACAGCGCCTCTGCGCAGGAGCCAGCGCCACGGGCACCCCCCGGCCAGGCTGGCTTACCTGGAGGGGCTGGGGCAGCGTGCCGTCCTGGCTGCAGAGAGCTGCCAGGGGCCGGCCGAAGAGACCCGCCCTGCCGGCACAGCCCGACTGCCCGGGCGCCTCCGCAGCGGCCAAGGTCCCTCGCCACGCAAAGGGCCAGGGCAGCCCCCTCGTCCTGCTGCGGATCCCGCCTGCTGCCAGGGAAAACAGAGCAGAGAGCCATGGAGGGCAAGCGCCAGGTGAATGCTGCCCGAGCCTCCGTGCGCTGTGCCCCCGCCAACAGCGAGGGAGAGGCGTGGCTGGGGAACGAGGCGCCCCGGGGGCTCAGCTCTCTGCGGCCGTGCCCTGCGGGAAGGGCAGCAGCAGCCCCTGAGCAGCGCGGCTGCCGCCTGCCAGCGCAGGAGAGAGGGGCCGTCCTGCCCCCGTCTCCTCCAAACTCACCGTCTGAGTGGCCACGTCCACCTTGGCTGCTGGAGGGGACGGGAGGTGGCCGCTGCTGGGCACCAGCCTGCAAGAAATGCGCTGCGCTCAGCGAGCAGCCCCGCAGCACGAAGGCCCCTGGCGAGCTGCATCGGCCGCGGGCCATGAGTGAGATGTGGGGACGGCCGAGATGGCGGCCCGGGGGCTCCTCACCTCTGCCAGGCCCTCGACCAGCCTCTCCAGGCTGCTGGCGTTGAGTGTTTTGGCCTGGGCAAGGGGAGAAGAGCAGCAGGTGAGAAGCCATGGGGCTGGTGCGGGGTTGGAGCAGCCCCTGGGGCAGAGCGGGGCCGGGAGGGACACTCACGGCATTGCGGCCGCGCAGCTCCTTCAGCAGGAGCTGGATGGAGGGCAGCTGGGTGACGCGGGCTCCCTGCACTCCTTCTGCTGGCCTGTGCACGGGGCAGGGGCAGAGAAAGAGCTGTGTGAGACTCAAGCTGCCTCTTCCCTCGCCTGCCAGCCCGGGGAGCCCTTCCAAGCTGCCCCGAAGCAGCTGGGCACCGCCCGGCCGTCGAGCGGAGAGCAGTGGCAAGGGGGGAGGACGGGGCTGGGTGAAGCAGCTCCGCCAGCTCTGCCCACTCCAGAGCCGCCCGCAGCCGTGGGGGCAGCTCTCCCCAGCTCAGGAGCAGCGTTTCCGCATCATACGGCTACGGCTAGAGCATCCCCCCGTGCTGTGAGCACGGGCCCCCCAAGCTGCTCTGCCAGGCAGGGCTTACCCACGGAGCGCGCTGAGCCAGAGCTCCTTCAGCGAGCGGGAGCTGCAGGAAAGAGAGGAGAAAGAGCCTGAGCGCCCGCTGCTGCCCAGCCCGCGGGCAGAGGCGGGCGCCGGCACAGCCCTGCCCCGTGGGGACGGCTGCAGAGGCAGGAGGAAGCGGCGTGGGGCCGGACAGAAGCGCTGCCCGGCCCTGCCGGGGGACGTGGCACCAAGACCCACCAGAAGGTGACGACGCAGAAGCCGTAGGGCCAGGCGAGGACGAGGGACGTGGTGGCCCTGTCTTCCTCCTCCTGGGCGGCATCCCCGGCCGCCCCCTTGCCGCCGCTCAGCACCCACAGCCGGCGCAGGGCCAGGCAGAGCTGCGGGCGCGGGGCGCTGCCACGTCTGCAGAGAGGAGCGGCAGGGAGTGACCTGGAGGTGGCCGAGCCCGGCGGCTGCCCTCTGGCCTCCGCCTGCCCCGCGCACGGCCACGGGTGCAGCCAGCAGCAGGGTGCCGGGGTGGGGCTGCTCCTTGGGCGTCCCTGCCCCGGTGCCGGGGCCAGGCCTTAGGAGGAAAGGCAGCCGGGGTCTGCGCCTCTTACTTGGCCTTGGCGATGATCAAGGCATCGCTGAAGAGGAGGAGGTGCCTCTTCCCCGTCCCGCGGCCCTGCGTCACCCGCACGCGCTGGTGGAGCAGCGGCTCGGCTGATGCCGGGCCGGGCGCGCACTGCTGCTCGGGGCCAGGGTAGACCCTGCAGAGCAGGCGGCAAAGGGCGTGAGAAAGGCGGCTGCTGCGGGGCCCGGCTGCGCCGGCGTGTCCCCGAGCCGCGCGGGGAGCCCACCTGGAGCCGTAGCAGCAGTTCAGCTGGCCCATCGTGCCGGGGCCAGGGGAGTCCTCGCGCCAGACACGCTGCTGGGGCTCCGGAGAGCTCCCAGCCAGCTGGAGCGAGGCTGTCGAGGGGGTCCCGGTGCCGGGCAGTGCCGCTGGGTGAGAGCTGGTCTCTCCCTGGAGCTGCCGGGTGCTGGCAGAGCCGTGCCTGCAGGCACTGTGGCCGTTGCCGGGCCAGCGCCGCGACATCACAGCTGCCATTCCAAGCCCGGGGGGGGGGCTGGGGGGCGGGGCTGGGGGAGGGGCTCCTGTCTCTCTCGGCCTGGGGAGCCCGGGCCTGGGCACAGCACTGCGGGCATGGCCTCAGCAGCGCTGAGCAGAGGGCAAGGCTCCCCTCCCTCCAGCTGCTGGCAAGGCTTTGCCCAGCGCAGCCCAGGGCACCGCCGCCCGCCGCCTTTGGCCAAGGGCACGGTGCTGGCTGCTGCTCAGCTTGGTGTCCAGCAGGACCCACGGGCCTTTTCTGCCACGCCGCTTTCCAGCAGCTTTGCTGAGCTGCTCTTGCTCACGAGTACGTGCGCATGTGTGCCGGGATGCTTCGTGCGCGTACCGGTGCCGCCCGCAGTCCGTCCCACCCTCTTCCCGCAGGTCCCCCCGTGCCACTGTAGTGCGCTTGAGACGGGCACGTTGCCTCCAGCCAAAGCAGCGGTCCCAGCGAAAGGCGCTCTCTTGTGCTGGGACTGGGAGGAAGAGGATGCACCTGGCCACGGAGCCCAGGGGCAGAGCTTCCTTAACTCCAACTTGTTAAAGGCAACCTTCTTCTTCTTCTCCTTCTTCTTTACAGCATGTCCCGCTGGAAGGTGGCCTTGGCACTCTCCC
This sequence comes from Phaethon aethereus, assembly GCF_964289735.1. Classification (NCBI taxonomy): domain Eukaryota; kingdom Metazoa; phylum Chordata; class Aves; order Phaethontiformes; family Phaethontidae; genus Phaethon; species Phaethon aethereus. The sequence continues at coordinate 1,146,653 of NW_028114062.1, read as the reverse complement.
GGAACACTGGAGAGGAGTTTGGCTTTGCCAAGTGCAATGGAAGCAGCAGCTGCCTAGCTGCCTTCTCGAGTGAGCGGCTGTCTGCAGAAGCCCAGCCTCTCCCGGGCGGCGAGGGGGGAAGTGGCATGAAGCAGAGCAGAGCAGCCTGGTGCAGCCCAGGGGCTTGCAGGCACGCCCTGCCCACTTCCCGCCCTTCCTGCCATGCCTTGGACGGTTGGCAGAGAGAAGAAAGCCACCCTTGCACCTGCTGGAGCCAGGCCTGTTGTCTCTTTGGCTCCAAGTCTATAAAGCAGACTAAGGAGAAGCTAATAACCAAAACACAAGCTCTTGTTTAATGTTTGGCGGAAGGGAAGGAAGAGAGGGGCGGAAGGAAGAGAGGGGCGGAAGGAAGGAAGGAAGGAAGGAAGGAAGGAAGGAAGGAAGGAAGGAATGGAGTGCAATACTTTCCTTAGAACTCCTCTTTCTCTTAGCATACTTCAAAAGGCTTTTTTTGTTGTCTGTCAGAACACTGGCCAGTTTCAACTCTAGCTGAGCTTTGGCCTTCCATCATTTCTCCCTACATATGTGAAGCACAGCTCCGTAGTCTTCCTGCGAAGGCTGGCCTTGCTTCTAGGGATCGTTCATACAATTTCTTTTTCCGCCTGAGTTCCAAAAGGAGTTCCCTCTTCAGGCAAGTGGGTGTTCTACCCCACTTGCTTGACTTTCAACACAAAGGCATGGCCTGCTCCTGGGCTTTTAAAAGGTGGCTCTTTAGAACAGACCAGCTCTCACGGGCCCCGCTGTCCTCCCAAGCAGATGCCCACCTTACACACGGTGCAGCTCCTCCCCCTCGCCTGCCCTGCCTGTCCCTCCCGAAGAGCCTGTTCAGCCCGCCTGAACGGTGATGCTTTCTTACCATTCGGCACCCGTGACAGTAAAGCTTGTGTACATAAGTTCCGGATTCGCAAGAGAACAGGGTCACCTGAAGCGTGATATCAAATTGGTTTTGGCATCTAAGGAAGCGACTGCTTCAGAAATTATGTTTTTCTTCAGCCTGTTGACACGTGAAAGTTGACAGCACCCCAGTTTTTGGGAATCCTCTTTCCAAGAACTTAAATTTCTCCCTACAAAAGCACTTGAGTCACAGCTGAGCATGGACAGCCATAGCCCACTCCATGAGGCTCTGCATGTCTGTCTCTCATGACATGCCATAGAGCAGTAGAAGCTTGTCTTCGAGAGCTAGCCAGAGATGCTGAGACCACCCACTCAAACACGAGACACCCAGGGTGGCACTCAGCTCCTCTGACTTTAGATAGGCCTATTGCAGATGTTGCGGTTACAAAATTGCGAAGATACCATTAGAGTTAGCAGAGTAAAAAGCTATTCATGCTGTCCTAAAGTAGACGTCTTTAGTTAGGGCCCCTTTAGACTTAACTGGCTGTATTGACTATGGCCTCAGGTCGATTTCCTACACACGGGCAACTTAATGCCATCTCAGAGGCCGTAATGAAGCTAGCACCTAGAGCCTAGCAGACACGACACAGGACCTACAGAGAGCCTTGCCCTTCGGAGGGGACAGCTGGAGGCCAGAGGACATACCTATAGAATCTCAGATCATACCCACATGATGCGCAGGGGGAGGCAACTGCATCAGGCCCTTCATATCCGCTCGCTACAACGGCTGTGCGGATCCCTAGCCTGAACATAGGCACAGAAGTTAGAGCGAGCCGAATCCCACCCGAGTTCTAGTTCCCTCTTCTACCAAGGAGGTTTGGATTCTGTATCCCCATAGCTGAGAATTAGTGGGCACATTCTCCACACATTCTTTGTAGCCTGTGCAGTTAGACAGCAAATATTGGGGCTCAAGGATGCGTTTTTTCCCCTTGTTCTAAGCATCCCCATTCGGCAAGCTCCTCCAGGCTGGCCCCAGCCTCGTGGTTGCGAGGCCTCATGCTGCAGTGGTGCAGGCTGTTGCATGTCCTTCTGTCCACCTCAGGGAGGTTTCTCCAGCTTGTGGTCACCACTCTGAAGGGTTACCCTCCTCATCATCAGTATCAGCTCCCTTCCTGCCAACTCTGAGCTGGAGTGACCCCCAGCTTGGCAGAGGGGCATGTTTTATAAGGCATGAGTCTTGTCCACAAATCTATAGCAAAGTGACAGCGTTCAGGATTTAGCCCAACGCTTCTGCTCACAGTGCTCTTACTCATGACAAGGCTGCATTTGGTTGATTGTGTGATTGCCTACTCAAGGAAGGGCTGGGAAGAGAGGAGCAACATTTATCGTGATTGTAAAAGGACTTCTACTGCCACCAGCTCCAACAGGAATGTACCCATCTTCCAATGTTACATTTCATTCATACAGAAAAAGGACGCTAGCCTAGTTTTCTTCCCAGTGACTTAAGCTCTCAGTTTTCTCAGAAAAAAACAAGCTCTAAACAAAAGCAGCGGCATGCACATGATATTCCCCCAGCCATGCAGATGACATGTTGAACATGAACAATGGATGCACATATATCAACCTCCCTGGAAGTGTGGGCCGCAGGACCGTTGTAGCAGCACATGTAGAAGAAGTAGCAGCAGTTCTCCTGGGGAATGCGCAGGTGAAAAATGCTGTTCCCTGTCTTCAGCAGTTTTTAAATACAGCTCCAAAGTGCTGTTTCATACCTCAGTCCAGGAAAAACTGGATTGTCCCGCTTCTGGATTTACACTACATTCAGCAAATGAATGCTTTATTCTGACAGAAACAGTAGTAAACTCATCTTTCAGTATAACTACAATTAAACATACCGGCTTGCAGAAAATGAGCTGAGTGACCAAATAGAATATATGGATGCTTTGCTGAATCAGGTGTTGGGATTTTAGTCTTAAATGTTCTGCTAATGTTTCAGATTAAAACAATATACCCACCATCTCTTCCACTCCAGTACAGAAGACAGAAACTGGTAAAGGTATCTCAATATGCTTCCAGCATTTGACAAAATGGCTATGAACAGACATTAACACAACAGGCTAGACTGACAATTTTTTTAAAAGGAATACTTTCAGGAATCACTGACCTTCTGGAATTAACAGTCATCTTCTATATGGCTTCAATGTATTTAATGTTCATCTAAGCTTAGTTTATTATGTCCCCTTCCATTATATTCTGAAGAGCAGCTGCCATATTTTTATTTTTACTTTTTTCAGTGAGTTGCCTAATCTTCAGAATTGTCATTGTTTCAGTATTGTTGATTTTTCTGTCTGCTGTTTTGCGTACAATTCATCTTACTGTAGCTACATCCATGATCTATGAGGCAAATGATTTCACCTGTCAGCTTGCAGCGCCTCACAGATCCACTGAAAATGAACACATGGGAAGCTGAGCTCAAGGAGCACTCGGTGATTTGCTTGTTTCTGGGCTGGATCTAAGCTATGCACCATTTTTCTCCATTTATATTGAACACTGTTGTTTCATCATCTGGTGCAATAAAACAAAATGCCTGGATGAAGGGTTAGTTTGCTGTTGTGTGGCATGCAGTGCTGAGAAGAGAAAGAGCATGAGAAAGCAACAGAAAAAGAGATTTCTTTCCTACATATAAAGGTTTCAGGAGTGATGCTGTGCTAAACATAGCTGAAACACAGTGACAGTCTTAATATGATCACCCTATTGTTAGGGGCTACATCTGAGAGGTGTCTGTGTTTAGTTAGAGAACATATGAGCTGCTACTTCAGATGTTACCAGTGACATGACTGTGTGCTTACATATATTGAACTAGGTGAAAATGTTCCTTTCCATCCCATAAAATATTTTCAAATTATTTCCTGGGCAAGCCTGGAAGTCTTCTCTGAGGACAGAGACTTCTCTCTCAAACTAGCTAAAAGCATGGTTTATGGGGCATTAATTTGGGATGTGAAAGATGTGTATTAAAATCTCTTCCTTGCCAAGCCACCAAGCTTTTCTGTGGTCGGTAGATATTCACAGCAAAATTCCCTTAATCTTCACTCAGAGCTATTCTATTTCATAAAGCTAATTGAGTGTTCATTGAATCAAGGGTACAAACTTTGTTCTCCCAAATCCCCGCAGAGTGTCTTACATCTACCCCCAGCTTCTGGACTGCAGAGCTTCCTTGTCTCTCTTGCATGATGAATGTTTTACTCATGGAACAAAAGCCAACACAGTATTCTTTTGGGCTGCTTACTACATACCAGGCATCCTGGTTCAAGTACTTATTGTGAAAAAAACTTTTCTCACTGGCTGTCCTGACCACAAGCCACTGATTTTTTGTTTACTTTTTTTTCCCCATTCCTGTTTTGAAAAGTAAGTTTGTTGAGAAGCTAAGAAAAATGAATAGAAGTTTTTTTTACAGCAAGAGTGGTTTTTATGACCAGGTAAAGCAATAAAACTGCATTACAGAAATGTTGATTAGCCACAGTTATAATTTAAATGCATTCAGGGAAACTCGTGTGGTTCTACATAATGTAAGCAATGTATTGTGCAGTATATGTCATTCCAGTGTGGCATAGATTAGACTGAGACATTAAGCCATAATTCCGATACCATCTAGTGCCTGCTGATTAAAAAGATGATCAACCACTGAGAAGAAAGTCCCCATCAGATAGCATCAACTATATAGATATGTCTGTGCTTATGGCACTTCACTGCTTTCTTCAGGGAGCCAAATCTTCTCCTCAAAATACAAAGAGATACCAATGCTTTGAGCAATACAAAAATACAAATATGTTTCCCATAACTGTACTCTGAGTGATGTTTATTACATGTGCCTACTGCCAAGCAAAATCCAGAAGTCATCATTTCTTCTTCAATATTGCTTTAGTATTTAAGTATAAATGGTATAATAATCAAGTGAAATTATTTTCTTAGTACATGATGCTGAGGTGTAATAATGGATTTAGTAATAATGAAATAAGAATATTCTTCACAAATCTTTTTTCCTCTAATTTGCCTTTTTGTGTGATTATGCTGTCTATCATTCAACCACAATAAGTTCTTACCAGTCTTAACCAACTACCAACAAAAAAAAATCTCCAAGATAAGTCTTTCCTTGTCCCCTTGTTGCACTCTCCTAAATAGGTTATTGAAGAGAGAATCAGTTCCTTGTTCTTGGAAATAAAAATTGTGAAAACTCTGGGGTTATCCACTTTTTCTTCTAGCAGCGAGTTAGCCAGTTACCTGGGCAGATCTATACAGGAGCAAAAATTAACATGAACCAAGGAAGCGTTCTGTCTCTTAGTAAGGATGTCACACAGTATAGTAGCGTGAATTATTGGGAGTTTAGAGGTAAGGAACCACAGATCTCTAGGACCCTAGGGTTCACTATTTTGGCTACTTATGGAACAATCACATTTGAGCAAGATGTTTTCTTGAAGCCAAAACATTTTTCAGAAACATTCCAGAGGCATTTATTTTGACAAAACTTTCCGTGTAAAGGTTTTGATCGAGAATGAACACTCATGAGAGAAAGGCTTGCATCAAAATGTTGACCTTTTCAACATGAAGCAGATATTTTGGCACACTTCCATTTTGCAGTAGTATTTAAATGGCTTTGTTTTCATGCCAAAGCAGAATAAAACAAATTTGGAACTTGAAAACTGTCAGGAAACCAAATTGTTATTCTCTAGCAAGCTCTGCTGATTGCCTTTAACTAGAATAACTTACTTAACTCAGTGCTGGCTTCACCAGGCAATAATTTACCATCATCCACATTGCATTGCCATCAATCCCGTATTATACCACCTTTTCATGACATGGTCTTAGCTTGCTGGTATGTTTTGTGTTTCTTTCCATGCAAAGATATTGTTTTGCTCTTAATTATACCAGTGAAACTGAAAGCAACATTTCCCTGGTTTTGAAATCTGCCCTTCCGAGGTCATTAACATCATGTCTTAGTTACTTTCTGAAGTTGCAAACAACAAACTTATTTGCCTGACTGCACATAATGACAATTACCACAATAGGAATTGCCAGAGAAATAAAATAATTGGTCCTAGCTTGACTAAAATAATATTCAATTATATTTAAGTGTCATAACACACAATTGGAATATTAATATAAAACTTCCGTATACAATTTGTCATTTCAATATCAGGCATTGCTTAGAGTATGTCAAGTCACTGATCTATTTCACTCCATCATTAATCTTTATTTCATATTTTTAAAAAGCAACGTTTGTTGTTTAGATTGATGTAACACAGATAACATAAGCAGGCATATATTTTAGAACATTGAGTGACAACTCAAGTATGCAAGTGGACAGATACATAACCTGAATAATCGTTGTTCAAATCCAAAAAGATTTGTTGGAAAAAGGTTTTTGGTTATTCTTCTGTAGTTCTACAATAGTAGCTGAAATCCATTTACTGAAGTGGATAGTACTAAGCCTTTAAAAAATACATCAGGGTAGACTCAGCTGAATGTAGCACTTGATCATTGGTGATTTCTAGGCAGGGATTGTCAGAATGTATGGGAGCTCTCCACTGAAAAGCTCAGTTTGGAAATCTTACCTGGAGCATGCAGGTGCACAATTAGTGTTAATAAAATGAAAAAAAAAAACCCCAATGTTTCAAATGGTTTCCACAGGATATGTAAAAGTGCATTTGAATAAAAAGGAAATCTCATACAGCCATGTCTCCACATATGTGCTTCTCATACAGATTTTTTTCCTTCTTTTTGTCATAATTTCATATATTATATTATCAAGTTTCTACGTAGTTCACATTACAAAAAGTGTGAAACATGAACCTTGATTTGGACTTTCAATATGAGGATGCGTGGTTCAATGAAGTGAAACCTTAAATAGTGTTTTTAAAGCATTTTATTATTATCCTTAATGAATTAATTTATTGTGTTTTCATCTTGTGAGGGTATTGAGAGTCTTCAATCCCTACTGTGGACCCAGTTGCGTAGATGCTGCTGTAAAAAAGAAGAATGGCTATGAAATATGGAATGATAGTTCTAGAAAATGAAGGCTGGAAAGCAGGCACAGGCAATGCAATAAATACTTCCTTTTGCTGATCTCTCCACATGCTTGGTATTTAATCCAACTAAAAGGAATCACTCATATAAACTTTGCATAGACTTTGGTCTACCTGAAATGCTTCCATATCTTTCTGTATATAAAATGTGGGTCACCAAACCATTGTTGTCAAGATGCATCAAAGAGATCATGGGTGCAGAGACACTTCAACAACATGTACGTGAGGAGGATATCCTCAGGTGCGAAGATCTGGGCGGTGCAAAGACCAAGAGCAGGTGCCATGAGTCTGCTAAAACCCAGCAGCAGCAGCCACCTTTGCAGGCCCTCAGCTCTGCGAGTGAAGTGCTGTGGAACCAGTACGCTTACACTGTTCCTACAGTCCATCTGGTAAATTTGGTTCTCTCTGGTGTAATGCAGACCAGTTTAAAGCTTTTTGTTTTCATAGTTGAAGTTTTCTTTGCCTGCCTCAAGCGCCTGTTTGGAGGGAACTCTGCCATCAGGCAGGACCTGCCTAAACTTTCTTTGGCTGTATGAGTTAAATATTTCTCAGCCTTTCTCGCTTGCAAGACTTTTCCCGCTGTAAACATGCCTAGACTTTAAGGCATCCAAAGCATGGAAAAATCAGTAGTAGTCTTCTATCAGTCACTTCTAAAATAAATACTACAAGACATTGAAGCAATATTTCACACAGGAAAGAAATCGAAGACAGTCTGACACTTTTCACTTAGCACTTTTCAAAAACATACAAGAAAAGAAACTGAAAAAGGCACTAACCTTTGGAAACGAAGAATCCACCTGGAAAAATCTGGTGACCCAAACTGTTGCACTGAATGCATTTTGAAGATAAAAAGTGTTTTACATAGTCGTTGTAAAGTTGTTCCCTACTACATTGTTTCTGAGACAACAGCTGGACACGTCAGAAAACACTGAATGCTTTTTGGAATTGTGGATGTCAAGCAAAGCAATCTGAATCCCAGTTTTATTGTGCTTTTTAAGTTCTGCATTAGAAACCTGCATAAGATCAGCTATTTTTAACAGCAGTTTTTACATGCTAATATGCCTGAGATTGAAGTCTCTGTGCGTCTCTGTTGCATTTTATTTATTTTTAGGCAAGCTACTTAAGGAAAAATTACAGTTGTCAGTCTTAGCCATTTAATCTGTTGCAGCACCTAGACGCTCATAAAAGGGACCATACTATGGCAAACAAGCTTTTCTGATCTTTAAAGTTTTATCACTTTTAGACAGCTTGGCTAATGAATGTTTATGCTTGATGTAAAACTGAGGTCTTTAAACAATTAATAGAAAAGATTCAATATAGTATTTTTTTAATTTTTATTTTAAATAAGTAAGAAAATAGATTTTAGCAGGTTTTGCAGGTAGTTTGTTTATAACTGTGTTTTCAGAATAAAATCCTTTTCAACTGTCTATAAAGGGTTTGGCAGAAAATAGGCTGGCTAAGAAGCAAAAGCTGATACACAATTTATAATGTTTGTGGAAAAGGTTTTTACAAATTCCTGTCTTGCGATATTTTTATGCGTTTATTTTTTTAAGAGAGGCAGCAACACAAACAATACAGTTAATATTATACAGAGCCAGTGCTCTCTTTCAGATCCTAAAATTTCTATGGCATTTGAGTGAACTTTGAGCCTTCATAGTAATTTTGTAAAAGGTAAGCACCAGAATTCAATATTTAAATCAACTGACTCACGAACAGCAAATAATCAACACTGTTGTTTATTGGTAAAAAGAAGACGACAACTAATGTCTCTCCAATACATCTTTTTGAAGTGATCCTTGTTCTTGAAAGATTCAGAAAATTTAAAAATAAGTTTGATGAATAGCAAAGGGCCATGGGTATGCAGGAAGATGTGTTGCAGAATACATTCCTCCCTTTGTCTTCTGCTCACTTTCCAGTCTCTCCCAAATGCCTAAATCTACTGGAGAGGGGAATTGAAAAGGGTAGGATTAGGCTGAATGTTTGGCACGACTCTGTAAGGATAGCTGCAGTGTAGGACATCTGTTTTGTAAGAACATCTGATTAAAAGGCCAAGACAAGAAACAGGAAAAGCAAAAAACTGAAGACAGAGATACAGAAGCCCTAAGGGACCAGTGGATAATGAAGTCCATAGAAAAGACCAGACCTGCTGGATGGGCTGTTAAAGGCACCAGGCAAGTGTGACCTTGGGCAGAATCATGCCCAACTTTGTAATAGCTCAGAAGGGAAATGAGAGTGTCCTGGATCTGATGTTAAAGAGCAAACTTACTATAGGATATTTAAGGGGCATCATTGCGAGTGTTTAAACTTCTTATGGGATGCTTGAGGGGATTCTGGGAATGTGCAAAACTTATTGGCTGCTTAGGAGAAGGATAAAATGTCAGAAAAGGGAGGAAAACATTGAGAAAAGGGGCAATTACAGAGGGCACTCTCATGCAAATAAGCTGCAGGTCAGTACACTTGTCTGAGTCCTGTCCATGATCATGGCACAGTCCATCCTCACTTCTTGGTAAGTTCCTGCTTCTATCCATAGAGAGAACTGCATGAGTGTTCATTTTATTTTTTGTGTGTGTAACATGCCAGCAAACTCAAGTCAGACCATCTGGCAAGTAGTCTGGCTGGCAGGTCCTGGAGCTGGATATTGGAAGGACCAAGTCTGGGTCAGCCTGGAGAAGGTCAGGACATTTGTGTCATTTATATGAGTACTGTTTGTGTGTATCATCTGGTGCATCTAAAGGCACTCATCTTCTGCTTATGTTTATCTGCTGCTGGACAATCATGTCTACTCGCACGTGTGAGTTGGGGAAATATGCTCAGCCTTATTACTGACTGAATCTTGAACAGGGAACCACAGCAGCTTCAGACCTTCTTGGGTCCTGAGGTTCACCGGGTTCAGTTTCTTTTAGCAGGCACCATTTATGTTGCCTTGGAATGGTTCAAATATTGTTTATCTTGAGTTTGTATTTTTTTTGAGAAGTATTACACCTCCATATGCTTAGACTGAGGATTATGTTTTTTCAACAGTGATGCATTTTTACAAATACTGCAGTGTTACACATCTTACGATGCAAAAGGGTTTTTTTGGCTTGTTCTTTTTCTTTCTTCTGTGCTCCTTTTTCCAGATTTGTAAATATGGTCCATGTTTCCCTCATTACAACTTGTTGTAATTTTCCTGTTATTTTGGGACTGTGGTGTTTCTTTTAAGTATAATCTAATTCTTTCCCTTTCCTATTAAATTATTACTGATCTAATAACTAAATAGAGCCTTAAGTGTAGGTGTTGGGAGAGCTGCTTTAATTTTTCTTGCGTAAATGTGGTTTTGTACAAATGGAATAGCAGAATTCCTTTTCAGAACATAATGGACTGGGTATTTTTCAAAATGCATGTCATGTCAAAGATTTCATATAAGCTTATCTATTTATATAGTCAATATTTTGCACATGTGAATAACACCAGAAAATTATGTTTGTGGTGACCTGTTTTCCTGTTCCCATTTTCCACAGGATGTTGGCCCCATTCTTCTCATTTTACCACTGATTATGAGAGTATAGAGGGATTATCTTCTGCTGGCAGTCACTCAGCGATGGAAAGGAAGTGATGGTGTGTGCAGTGTAGGAGATATCTGCCCAGGAGTCATCTCATCAGAAATTGTGTTTCTTATTTTTCTTTTATGTTCTGTGACTTACCTATTTTCATACTACTTAGCATTTCATAGAGACTAGTAATTTTCCCTTTAAGTCTGCCTTTTTTGGGGGGTCTTTGCAATTTGTTTTCACACTTGGACATGGATTGCTGTGCGTCTGTCAAAATTGATGATATATATGGAAATCTTGTCTCTGAAGGTTGTATTGTCGGGTGAGCTGTTCACATGGTCCCAAGTCATAAATCTGTGAGAGTTTATCTATGTATGCGAGTCTACTTGTTTCCATTTAACTCCGGCCTTGGAGAGAAAGAGACCCAAGGCGAAAAACTGTTGGAATGCAGAAATATTGAGCAGCTCAGCTGGAATATTCCTTTCTTAAAGTGTTTTTGACTGAATATGGGTTATTTTAACCAGGAGCTAGTTTGAATTTATGGCTGGATATGCAGAAATAGAAAGCTGACAATTCACGATGACATAGTACACTAGGATTTAGTTCCTCAGAGCCTGGTTATGTGTGTCTACAGAGATGGCTACAAATTGACCCAGCTTTCTCTACCCACATTCTGAGCTGACTAAACAGAGGCAGTTTCATGACTTCTGTGTCCATGCAAATATTCTGATGAGTGACGTATGCTGAAATACAATGCATATTGGCACGGTCATTACTCTTACCCAGCTCTGGGTAAAGGCAGATGAGTCCAGACCTAACTGCACAGGCACAGGTAGATGCCATCCTTTGGCACCCTTGACAGTAAAGCTTGTGTACATAAGTTCTGGCTTCGCAAGAGAACAGGGTCACCTGAAGCGTGATATCAAATAGGTTTTGGCATCTAAGGAAGCGACTGCTTCAGAAATTATGTTTTTCTTCAGCCTGTTGACACGTGAAAGTTGACAGCACCCCAGTTTTTGGGAATCCTCTTTCCAAGAACTTAAATTTCTCCCTGCCATAGAGCAGTAGAAGCTTGTCTTCGAGAGCTAGCCAGAGATGCTGAGACCACCCACTCAAACACGAGACACCCAGGGTGGCACTCAGCTCCTCTGACTTTAGATAGGCCTATTGCAGATGTTGCGGTTACAAAATTGCGAAGATACCATTAGAGTTAGCAGAGTAAAAAGCTATTCATGCTGTCCTAAAGTAGACGTCTTTAGTTAGGGCCCCTTTAGACTTAACTGGCTGTATTGACTAGGGCCTCAGGTCGATTTCCTACACACGGGCAACCTAATGCCATCTCAGAGGCCGTAATGAAGCGAGCTGAATCCCACCCGACTTCTAGTTCCCTCTTCTACCAAGGAGGTTTGGATTCTGTATCCCCATAGCTGAGAATTAGTGGGCACTTTCTCCACACATTCTTTGTAGCCTGTGCAGTTAGACAGCAAATATTGGGGCTCAAGGATGAGTTTTTTCCCCTTGTTCTAAGCATCTCCATTCAGCAAGCTTCAAGAAACGTAATGCAAAGTACTTCTGTGATGGGTTGTCTTTGGCTGGATCCCAGGTGCCCGCCAAAGCTGCTCTTTCACTCCCCTCCTCGGCTGGAGAGAGGAGAGAAAGTACAACAAGAAGCTTGTGGGTCGAGACAAGGACAAGGAGCGATCATTCAGCAATTGCCGTCAGAGTCAAAAGAGACTGGACTTGGGGAAATTTGTTTCATTTATTGCCAATCGAATCAGAGTAAGGTAATGAGAACTAAACCCAAATCTTAAAACACCTTCCGCCCACCCCTCCTTTCTGCCCGGGCTCAACTTTGCTCCCCATTTTCTCTGCCTCCTCCCCCCGAGTGCCACAGGAGGTCGGGGAATGGGGGTTGCGGTCCGTTCATCACATGTTGTCTCTGCTGCTCCTTCCTCCTCAGGGGGAGGACTCCTCACACTCTTCCCCTGCTCCAGCCTGGGGTCCCTCCCACGGGGTGCCGTCCTTCAGGAACAGGCTGCTCCACGGTGGGTCCCCCACGCGGCCACGAGTCCTGCCAGCAAACCTGTGCCAGCGTGGGCTCCTCTCTCCACGGGGCCACAGGTCCTGCCAGGAGCCTGCTCCAGTTCTGGCTTCCAGTGGGGTCACAGCCTCCTTCGTGCAGCCCCCTGCTCCAGCGTGGGGCCCTCCCCAGCCTGCAGGTGGACATCTGCTCCCCCACGGAGCTCCATGGGCTGCAGGGGCACAGCCGGCCTCGCCATGGTCTTCAGCAGGGGCTGCAGAGGGGTCTCTGCTCCGGCCCCTGGAGCCCCTCCTGCCCCTCCTTCTGCACTGACCCAGGTGTCTGCAGAGATGTTTCTCTCATGTATTCTCGCTCCTCTCTCCCGCTGCAGTTGCTGCCTGCCAGTTCTTACCCCCCTTCTGAAATACGTTATCCCAGACGTGCGACTACTGTCGCTGACTGGCTCGGCCTTGGCCAGCGGTGGGGCTGTCTTGGAGCCGGCTGGCATCGGCTCTACTGGACATAGGGGAAGCTTCTAGCAGCTTCCCACAGAAGCCACCCCTGCAGCCCCCCTGCAATGTTTTTAATTGCTAATAAACATTTGTACCTTAAAAAAAAAAAAAAAAGATATTTCTAAATACCACAAGACATCTGAAGTGAAGAGGCGTTCTAAAGTTAGTTATCCTACAGGAAATACACAGCTCCACCTGTTACTCCTGCTTTCCCTTGAATACCAGAGTGACCTCTAATCTCAGCCTTGCTTAAGGAGGGTGTTACCTCTGTTGGTAGATCAACCCTTATTTCAGAAGAGGGAGAGAAAAAGAGAGAGAGAGAGAGAGAAGGAAAGACAGACAGGCAGCAAGGAAGGCTTGTTTTCCCTTGAAGGAGTCAACTCAGGCAGCACCTGGAGCATCACCGGTGTCTGAGCCTGCGCCCAGAACGTTTGTGCTGTCTGTTACAAGCTCCTGAAGGCACTTGCGACAGCAAAGCAATGCCTTGTAACCCTCTGCCGCCTTCCTGTGCATCAGAAGGCCTGCCTATATCTTCCGCAGCTTTGCCCACAGAAGCCTGAATGGCTGTGCTCCGGGGTGTTGGAAGGCACAACACAAACTTCCTCCGGTCACTCTGACACCTTGAACACAGAAACCAACACAGTTTAATAGGAAGAATCTCACTTTCTCACAGAAACCACCTTTTACATTACATCTTTTCATCCCGTAAGAAAGCATGTGTCCCTACATTACGTACATAGTTACCCACCAAAACCGCCAACGCGATACAACGTATCCCGCGATACAACGTATCCCGCGATACGCTCGGAGGGGTTTGCGCAGCCCCCGCTCTCTGTGCACCTCACAGACCTCTGCGCTTTCTGCTTCTGCCCCTGGTGCTGGCGGCTCTGTGGCCGATGCACCGGCAAGCCCAGCCGCATCCTCCTCCTCCTCAGAGAGTTCCTGGCCGTGCTCAATGAGCGATTGCTATGAACGTACTGTAAAAAGCCCTTTTTATAGCCCGACACAACACTGGCCAATTTCAACTCTAGCTGAGCTTTGCCCTTTTCTGTTCTCTCCTTACACGTATGAACTCCAGCTCTGTGATCTTCCTGCCAAGCCGGACCTTGGTCCCAGGGATCATAACATTCCTTTTTCCACCTGAGTTGAAAAAGGAGGTCCCTGTTCAGCCAAGCTGGTCTTCTGCCCCTCTTGTTTGACTTCAGACTCCACCAGATTGCCTGCTCCCGTGCTTGCAGAAGGTGGTTCTGAAAAACTAAGCTGCTCTCTGAGCCCTAAGCCCTCCAAAGCAGCTTCGTAGGGGACACTGCAGACTAGCTCTCTGAGTAGCTTCAAGTTTGCTCTCCTGAAAAGCAAGGTAGCAACTCCTCTGAGCTGTATCTCATTACACTCAAAAGTTTAAACTCCCCTGTTTGGTGATCACTGTTATCCCATCTCCTACGAGTCCTTCTCCATACTCAAACAGGAGGGACTAAGAGATCTGTTGGGTAGATAAGCAGCCATGGGGAACCACGGTGAGCAGTGGAGTGAGCTGCTGCATGGGCTACGTGCTTTGCGAGTGCGAAGCCAGCCCCTGGCTCAGTGAGTGCCTGGGAAAGGGAGTCTGCAGCCGTGAAGGACAGAGCCGGCCAGCAGGACAGCTGGCAGCCTTCACTCGGGCATTGCCCACCTTGTGACTGGCTGTACCTGTGATGATGTTAATGCTCTTTGTACACAGGTCTGTTGCGTCGTGCTGTGTTGCGAAGCAGACTTGCAGAGGCGTGCCCTGTCTGCCCATCGGGACTCAAGGCACATTTCCTCCAAGCGCAGCAGCCAGGCTTTGGGCAGCCTCGCCTCATGCTGCTGTTGACATTGCCAACCAGGGTCAAGTTTCTATCCTCGGGTTTTCATGTAGGAACCAATTAGTGAACAAGTCCTGTTTTAATGGAGTGGCAACTCAAACAGTATTACGCTGGTAGAAAGCCTTCAGGAGAAGACTGGTGTCCTGTGGATCTCGCAGTAAGGCAGCCAGCAGCTCTGTTTCTGCTATAGCTACAAACATCCACGAGTGAAACAACCGCAGCTTTTTAATACAGTTACAGACACTTTTCTTTGCAGACACAAAGCATGCTTTTGTCTTGAACTTTTCATTAGTCTGAAAAAAAGATCATTGGTAGTATAGGATACCATGCTGTTTATTAAATGTACATAAATTAACATCTACACAGAAAGGATGTTTTCCTCATCAGAAACAATGCTGAAACGATGAGCAACTCTGAAAAGAAAGGTACATAAGGCTCCCGTGCACAAACCCCAAAGCTTCAAAGGAGAAAGGTGAAAGAGCGCTACATCCTTATGTCACAGGACAACCTGTGATTAACCCGAGTTATGGACACTGTCACATCATAGGTAGTTGGGGCCAGTTCAGATCCCCTGCCTTCTAGATCAGCCGCCTTGATGAGCTGGGTGTTTCAACTGTTATAAAGCTGCAGAATCAACCAGAATCGACACTGAAATGACTGTGCTGGCTACAGAATGGCTAGAATAAATATGGGGGTGTGTCCAGTTTTTTTCCGGTCCTGGAGGGTGGCTGGGATTTGGGGCACCATGTAAGCTGGCTTTTTTAACTCCTCCTTCCCATCAGTCCCTAGGCACAGGCACGTGTTGTGGCTGAAAGCAAAGCATCACCACTCCAGTTCTGATTGACAGAAAGGGGGGTGTTTGCGTCGGTCCAGAGAGCGCTGATGGGTCGGAGAAGTAAGAGCGGAGTTTTTGCTGTAGCTAACCTGGAGTTAACTCAGCTAATGGAAACTGCAAGCCAGTCATGTTTGATCAAGAATACTAAGAAAGGGTATTGTGCTGTGTGCTGCATACAAGGACTTGCACCGACCAAAGGGCAGCAATGGGTGCTCCCTTCTTGTATGCAGCAAGGTGGTGCAGCGTCTCTCTGCCAAGAATGAGTAGCGGCAAAGAAAACCTGGAGGGTTTTATAGTCTGGAACATGCTGTCCAGCGTGTCCCTCGTGTCCCTCTCAGATGATATACACCTCCACGCCCAGCACGCCCCATGGAATCTGCAGGTGACATGCCAGCTCCCCACGGGGGCAGCTGTGCCGGCTGGTGGGCTTTTGCTGACGGAGCCGAGGAGTGAGCCAGCAAGGCCTCCCGCCAGGGCTGGGCTGGGTCTGAGGGCGGTGCGGGGCCGCTCCGGCGTCGCGGTGCCCGAGTGAAATGTGCCGGCCGGAGCAGAAGGGCGCGGTGCCTCCCTCCTCGCCTCCGCCGAGGTGGTGCTGGGGCTGCATCGCGCCCCTCAAAGCCCAGGCAGCAGAGCTCATGCGGGCAATCCAGGCAGCAGAAAAAAATCGGCACCTGCAAGAAGAGAGTCCAAAGTGCTGATGAAACCATGAAGGCAGGAAGAGGCACGACTTTGTGCCCCGTTCTTTGGGCAGTGTGCTGTCCAAGGGGCAGTTCCTGGCACACGAGAGGGAACCGTCCCTGGCAGTGGCTACGGCACGGCTTTGTCCCCTTCTCCACACGTGTGACACCCTCAGAGCTCTGCAAGTTGACAGAGATGTGCAGCACTGCTTTGCTAGGCAGCAGGGCTGGGCAGGGCAGCTGTGCTGTGGTCCTTTCCAAAAGCCGAGCAGCAGCACGCCTCACTGTCCCTTGCTAGAAAGCCAGGCTTGAAGGCAAAACACGCTGCTTTGGTATTGTTTGGTTGTTTTCTTCTTCCCTCAATTGTCTCAGGTGCAACGTGAGCTTTTTACGAAGTGCCAGTACCTCAGGGTCTACAGCTACGTGACACAGCTCCTTGCTGCGTCTTTGGGATTCAGACACCAGCAGCCAGTGCTGGGCTTGCCAGCTGACACGAACAGAAAAGGGAGACTTTGCCTCTTTCTGTAGGCAGCGGGTCAAAGAGCTCCAAAAATTGCTATGAGCCTTGTGACTCTGCTGGGGTGTTGCTCAGCCTTGCACAAACAGAGCTGCCACAAGTGCCGAAGGAGAGCTGCCAACGCTGGAGTGAGATGTTCCTCCTGACAGACACGCTCTCCCACGGGCAGCTGCGGGCTTCCTGCCCGGTGCCACCTCTGCGCACCTCAGAAATATTGCCCATAGTCGGAGCAGTGTTCGGAGCTTTGAAAGATGGGCAGCAGAGCCTGCTACACACCTGGGCTCCTCGTTCTTCTTGCCTGCCTGGATGTCCTCAGTTGCCCATCCCGCAGAGCTCTGCTCCCAGCTTGCTCCTCTCGCTGTCCAGTAGCCCGTTGCTCCCCTCTTCACAGGTTGCTCTTCTCGAGCCTGGCAAACTTTCCATTCAATGTATTGTTAGACAGGTCAAGCCATGATAAATGTGAACCAATTCTGCTCTTAACCACACCTAGCTCATTTTACCTTGTCTCCCCAGAGGAGCTCTCCAGGTGTTCACTTTCTGGAGGGACTGGAGGCACCTGCAATGGAAATGTGCAAGTTAACGGGTGGCAAGGACCTTCCTGCCCAATTGCTACCTTAGCTCGGAAAGGCACAGCCCTTGGATGGGTTTGCTCAGCCCAGCTGAGCCAGTTCTGGTGGCATCACCGCACAAACCGCCATGGCCATCCTGCACCACCCTTCCTCTGCACCTTTGCAGAGCTGCCGCCTAGTGGGTGACCTTGCTTGTCCCTGCGGCAGCACTCTCAACTTCTGACAGTGCTGTCACCCTCTTTGTGGCCCTGACATACCGCTGCTGCTTCTGCTTCCGCCTCCGGTGCTGGCAACTCCTTGGCCGACGTGCCGGCAAGCCCAGCCACATCGTCCTCCTCCTCAAAGAGCTGCGGGGGACAGAGGAGGACAGTTGCTTGGCTGGGGACAGGCCCCGGGGCCGGTGAGCCTTCCTCCGGGCCAGGAGCGAGCGTGGGCGGCTCTGCTTTCACTAGGGCAGGACGCAGGGGTGGCTAGAGGTGGGGGAGGTGGGGCGGAGCCGGCTTGGTCCCCGAGCCCCAGCCGGGGTCCCTCTGCTGGGGACAGCGCCTCTGCGCAGGAGCCAGCGCCACGGGCAACCCCCGGCCAGGCTGGCTTACCTGGAGGGGCTGGGGCAGCGTGCCGTCCTGGCTGCAGAGAGCTGCCAGGGGCCGGCCGAAGAGACCCGCCCTGCCGGCACAGCCCGACTGCCCGGGCGCCTCCGCAGCGGCCAAGGTCCCTCGCCGCGCAAAGGGCCAGGGCAGCCCCCTCGTCCTGCTGCGGGTCCCGCCTGCTGCCAGGGAAAACAGAGCAGAGAGCCATGGAGGGCAAGCGCCAGGTGAATGCTGCCCGAGCCTCTGCGTGCTGGGCGTCCCCGCCAACAGCGAGGGAGAGGCGTGGCTGGGGAACGAGGCGCCCCGGGGGCTCAGCTCTCTGTGGCCGTGCCCTGCGGGAAGGGCGGCAGCAGCAGCCCCTGAGCAGCGCGGCTGCTGCCTGCCAGCGCAGGAGAGAGGGGCCGTCCTGCCCCCGTCTCCTCCAAACTCACCGTCCGAGTGGCCACGTCCACCTTGGCTGCCGGAGGGGACGGGAGGTGGCCGCTGCTGGGCACCAGCCTGCAAGAAATGCGCTGCGCTCAGCGAGCAGCCCCGCAGCACGAAGGGCCCCTGGCGAGCTGCATCGGCCGCGGGCCATGAGTGAGATGTGGGGACGGCCGAGATGGCGGCCCGGGGGCTCCTCACCTCTGCCAGGCCCTCGACCAGCCTCTCCAGGCTGCTGGCGTTGAGTGTTTTGGCCTGGGCAAGGGGAGAAGAGCAGCAGGTGAGAAGCCATGGGGCTGGTGCGGGGTTGGAGCAGCCCCTGGGGCAGAGCGGGGCCGGGAGGGACACTCACGGCATTGCGGCCGCGCAGCTCCTTCAGCAGGAGCTTGATGGAGGGCAGCTGGGTGACGCGGGCTCCCTGCACTCCTTCTGCTGGCCTGTGCACGGGGCAGGGGCAGAGAAAGAGCTGTGTGAGACCCAAGCTGCCTCTTCCCTCGCCTGCCAGCCCGGGGAGCCCTTCCAAGCTGCCCCGAAGCAGCTGGGCACCGCCCGGCCGTCGAGCGGAGAGCAGTGGCAAGGGGGGAGGACGGGGCTGGGTGAAGCAGCTCCGCCAGCTCTGCCCGCTCCAGAGCCGCCCGCAGCCGTGGGGGCAGCTCTCCCCAGCTCAGGAGCGGCGTTTCCGCATCGTACGGCTACGGCCAGAGCATCCCCCCGTGCTGTGAGCACGGGCCCCCCAAGCTGCTCTGCCAGGCAGGGCTTACCCACGGAGCGCGCTGAGCCAGAGCTCCTTCAGCGAGCGGGAGCTGCAGGAAAGAGAGGAGAAAGAGCCTGAGCGCCCGCTGCTGCCCAGCCCGCGGGCAGAGGCGGGCGCCGGCACAGCCCTGCCCCGTGGGGACGGCTGCAGAGGCAGGAGGAAGCGGCGTGGGGCCGCACAGAAGCGCTGCCCGGCCCTGCCGGGGGACGTGGCACCGAGACCCACCAGAAGGTGACGACGCAGAAGCCGTAGGGCCAGGCGAGGACGAGGGACGTGGTGGCCTTGTCTTCCTCCTCCTGGGCGGCATCCCCGGCCGCCCCCTTGCCGCCGCTCAGCACCCACAGCCGGCGCAGGGCCAGGCAGAGCTGCGGGCGCGGGGCGCTGCCACGTCTGCAGAGAGGAGCGGCAGGGAGTGACCTGGAGGTGGCCGAGCCCGGCGGCTGCCCTCTGGCCTCCGCCTGCCCCGCGCACGGCCACGGGTGCAGCCAGCAGCAGGGTGCCGGGGCCTGGGGCTGCTCCTTGGGCGTCCCTGCCCCGGTGCCGGGGCCAGGCCTTAGGAGGAAAGGCAGCCGGGGTCTGCGCCTCTTACTTGGCCTTGGCGATGATCAAGGCATCGCTGAAGAGGAGGAGGTGCCTCTTCCCCGTCCCGCGGCCCTGCGTCACCCGCACGCGCTGGTGGAGCAGCGGCTCGGCTGATGCCGGGCCGGGCGCGCACTGCTGCTCGGGGCCAGGGTAGACCCTGCAGAGCAGGCGGCAAAGGGCGTGAGAAAGGCGGCTGCTGCGGGGCCCGGCTGCGCCGGCGTGTCCCCGAGCCGCGGGGGGAGCCCACCTGGAGCCGTAGCAGCAGTTCAGCTGGCCCATCGTGCCGGGGCCAGGGGAGTCCTCGCGCCGGACACGCTGCTGGGGCTCCGGAGAGCTCCCAGCCGGCTGGAGCGAGGCTGTCGAGGGGGTCCCGGTGCCGGGCAGTGCCGCTGGGTGAGAGCTGGTCTCTCCCTGGAGCTGCCGGGTGCTGGCAGAGCCGTGCCTGCAGGCACTGTGGCCGTTGCCGGGCCAGCGCCGCGACATCACAGCTGCCATTCCAAGCCCGGGGGGGGGCTGGGGGGCGGGGCTGGGGGAGGGGCTCCTGTCTGTCTCGGCCTGGGGAGCCCGGGCCTGGGCACAGCACTGCGGGCATGGCCTCAGCAGCGCTGAGCAGAGGGCAAGGCTCCCCTCCCTCCAGCTGCTGGCAAGGCTTTGCCCAGCGCAGCCCAGGGCACCGCCGCCCGCCGCCTTTGGCCAAGGGCACGGTGCTGGCTGCTGCTCAGCTTGGCGTCCAGCAGGACCCACGGGCCTGTTGCGTTAAGAGGCAGAGCAATTTGGCAGAAACTAAACCCCCTTGCTTTCCAGTCGATCCTCAGATGTCAGAGGGACTGGGGGCGGCTGAGCTTAGGTTCTGAGTGATGCCCAAAGTCAGCGTTAGTAGTCCGGTCGCGCCCAACACCTTTGTTGGACTATCACGGGTCCGGATGCACTACTAACATCACACTACCTGCTCAGCCGGACACCTCCTGAACTAACACGGCCGCACTCAGAGGTACGGTCGCGTTCAGGGACCACACACGGCTGAGTCAATCAATAGTGCGATTTATTGAACACACGGCTGAGTCAATCAATAGTGCGATTTATTGAAGCAACAGATATACAGGTTCTTTGGATTGCCGGTGATAAATTCACTACCTATAAAGCACGTGCAAATGCTAAAACTACGAGGGACACTACTTGGCTATAAACGCCTTAAAAGATGTAAAGTGACTCTATATAGAGATTTCTAAGTTTCCCGGGGAGGCACTTGGTATGACCAAGGGTTCGAATCTTACCCAACGGCGTCCCGATGGGGGGGAAGAGAGGCTCAGCCCGTTGACTGATCCCAGAAGTTAGAGTGGTACACAACGATGGTATCTTCCTGTCGTGGTTTAGCCCCAGCCAGCAACTACGCACCATGCAGCCGCTCGCTCACTCCCCCACGGTGGCACGGGGGAGAGAATCGGAAGAGTAAAAGTGAGGAAACTCATGGTTTGAGATAAAGACAGTTTAATAAGTAAAGCAAAAGCCGTGCACGCAAGCAAAGCAAACCAAGGAATTTGTTCACCACTCCCCATGGGCAGGCAGGTGTTCAGCCATCTCCAGGGAAGCAGGGCTCTGTCACGCGTAATGGTTTCTTGGGAAGACAGACGCCATAACTCCGAACGTCCCTCCACACCTTCCTTCTTCTTTGTCCCAGCTTTATATACTGAGCATGACGCTATATGGTATGGAATATCTCTTTGGCCAGCCTGGGTCAGCTGTCCCAGCTGTGTCCTCTCCCAGCTTCCCGTGCACCCCCAGCCTGCTCGCTGCAGGCCAGCATGAGAAGCTGGACTGTCCTTGACTACTTAGCAACAACTCAAAACATCAGCACCTTATCAACATTTTCTCATCCCAAATCCAAAACATAGCCTCATGCTAGCTTCTATGAAGAAAATTAACTCTACCCTAGCTGAAACCAGGACACTTCCCTAACATCCAGCTCTTAAAACATTATTTTATAGTGTTTTACTTTGCAGGTGGAGCTTGAGTGACTCTAGTCATACATACCTTTATCAGGATTGGTGCAGAATTCTCTTGCTTCGCGTTTAAAGGTACAGACTAGGAAAAATTCAGTGCGCACACTCATTGAGGAGGGGTCGCACCTTGGGGGGGTGGTAGCTTTTGAGAGGGGTGTGCGTTTTAGTATTATAATGATATTATAATTAGCAAAGTTCACTCTAAGGACAGCACTTCATCAAAGTTGACAGGTCTTTGGCCCAGGACATTGTAAGCGCAGCTTATCAATGTACATCCTGTGCATCCCTAAACTCCCCGGTTCACAGAGCGTGGCCGCGAGGTCTCCACTCCGCTCCACCCTCCATGTAATCTCTCCCAGAGTCAGCACACCAGGCGCCCCTGATGTTGCCAACATCCAAGGCCATTCAGGGAGTCTCCATGGCACAGACCCGTTGTGCATGAGTGCTACGTTCCACCTGGTTTCAAGGCTGTTCTTAGAGGGTAAATTTCCAAAGTACCCCTCAGCGATTACTCCACATCTCTGGATGAGGGATCCGGAGATTATTTTGCCTTTGAGTGGGAGGACCCCGAAACAGGACGAAAACAACCATTAAGATGGACTGTGTTACCACAAGGGTTTACAGAGTCACCAAATCTATCTGGACAAACTTTAGAGAAAATTCTACAAGATTTCACAATATCTAAGGAGGTAAAATTATTGCAATATGTGGACGATTTATTAGTAGCAGGAGAAACTGAAGAGGGGATCCTAAAAGCCACCATTAAATTGTTAAATTTTCTAGGGGAAAAGGGATTAAAGGTGTCCTGATCAAAGCTACAGTTTGTAGAACAAGAAGTAAAATACTTAGGACATTGGCTGAGTAAGGGAAGGAAGAAGTTAGATCCTGATAGGGTATCTGGGATTCCATCCTTAAGACCCCCACAAGCTAAAACGGAAATTAGGCAAATACTGGGATTATTAGGATATTGTAGACCATGGCTTGAAAATTATAGTGAAAAAGTAAAATTCCTATATGAAAAATTAACTAATAACCAACTTAAATGGCTTATTGAAGACGATCAGAGATGTGAGGAAGTAAAAAAGGCATTAATACAAGCACCTGTATTGAGCCTCCCAGATCTAGAAAAACCTTTCTATCTCTTTGTGAATACATCAAGCCAGACAGCATACGGAGTTCTTACTCAAGACTGGGCAGGAATCAAAAAACCCGTGGGGTATTGTTCTAAGTTACTTGATCCAGTAAGCAGAGGATGGCCTGCTTGTCTCCAAGCTTTGGTTGCTACAGCATTATTAATAGAAGAAGTTAGGAAGATTACCTTCAGTGCTCCTTTAAAAGTGTATACCCCACACAATGTCAGAAATGTTTCACAACAAAAAGCGGAAAAATGGTTAATGGACAGCCGGATTCTAAAGTATGAAGCAATACTAATAGACTCCCCCGACTGAGAACTAAGCGTGACTTCTGCTCAGAGTCCAGCACAATTTTTGTTTGGAGAACCATCAGAGGAATTACAACATAACTGTTTAGAGGTAATGGAGACCCAGACTAAGGTGAGACCACATTTAAGAGATGCTGAGTTGGAAAATGGAGAAGCGCTGTTCAGAGATGGCTCCTCCTGAGTGGTAGAAGGGAAGAGAAAATCGGGATATGCAATAATTAATAAGGACTTAGAACTTGTGGAATCAGGACCTCTGAGTCCATCATGGTCAGCTCAGGCTTGTGAGCTGTATGCCCTATGTAGGGCCCTGGAATTACTAAAAGGAAGAAGCGGGACTATATTTACAGATTCTAAATACGCATATGGGGTGGTCCACACTTTTGGAAAAATTTGGGAAGAAAGAGGTATGATTAATACTCAAGGGAGGAATTTAATACATCAAGAATTAATAGTAAACATTTTAAAGGCTTTAAGAGAACCAAAGGAGATAGCAGTGGTACATGTGAGGGGACACCAAAAGGGATTAGATTACCGAACTAGAGGAAATAACTTAGCAGATAAAGAGGCCCAGGAAGCAGCCTTGAGGACTAAAGTTGCCAAAATTAATGTCATACAAACAAAGGAGGACACCAGCAAAGAAGAACGAGAGGAAAGAGAGAAGTAGTTTGCCCCACAAGAACAAACAAAATTGGAGAAAATAGGAGCTAAATTAGAACAAGGAAAATGGACACTGCCCGATGGGCGAGAAATGTTGCCAAAAGCCTACACCAGGAGAATATTAGAACGTTTGCGTGTGCAAACACATTGGGGTACAAAAGCGTTAAGTGATCATTTTCTTAAACAATTTGGTGGTATTGGAATTTTTGAAATAGCAAAGCAAATTACACAAGGTTGCTTAACTTGACAAAAGGTAAATAAGACAGTGTTTGGACAAACAGCCACAGGAGGGAGAAAAACAGCTTACAGACCTTTTGAGAAAGTACAAGTCGATTTCACTGCATTGCCTAAGGTAGGGAGGATAAAATATTTATTGGTAATAGTAGATCGTTTAACACAGTGGGTAGAAGCGTACCCTGTAGCACGAGCTACGGCACAGATGGTGGTAAAAATTTTATTGGAACATTTGATACCTGAATATGGGATAATCCAGTACATTGATTCTGACCAGGGCACACATTTTACTTCTAAAATAATAAAACTATTATGTCAATCATTAGGTATTCAGTGGGAATACCACACTCCGTGGCACCCACAAAGCTCAGGGAAGGTAGAAAGAATGAATCAAACAATAAAACAACAATTGGCTAAATTAATGATTGAGACGCAAATGCCCTGGACGAAATGTTTACCACTGGCACTTCTAAACGTAAGAACTAAACCATACAGTGAGACTGGATTATCGCCATATGAAATGTTATATGGCATGCCTTATTTTCAAGGAATGCCTCTGGGGAACAATGTAATTGAGCATCATAGTATCCAACAATATATAATTACCCTTGGAAAAAGATTAAAAGAATTAAGAGAGATTGGGATGGTGGCCCAAACACCACCTTTAGGATTTGCAATTCATCAGTTAGAACCAGGAGATAAAATTCTGACAAAAACATGGAAAGAAGGAAACCTATCTCCCCTCTGGGAAGGACCTTTCCTTGTTTTATTAACTACAGAAACAGCTGTGAGAACTGCTGAAAAAGGATGGACACATGTGCCACGAGTGAAAGGTCCAGTGAAGGAGTGGAAAGTCACATCTGACTAAATTGCTGTGGGAATTTTATTGCGGCTACTCCTGTAATAGAAACAGCAGTGAAACATGAAATTCCCACAGTTGCTAAAAATCTATTTGTAAATCTTGCTGAAAACATTGCTAAGTCATTGAATATAGCTAATTGTTACGTTTGTGGTGGAACAAATCAAGGTGAACGATGGCCATGGGAAGCTATGGAGAGCAATATAAGTAATCCCCAAGTTTGGAAAACAATGGGAAAGGGTAATAGGAAACAACAATGGGTACTCCAAACGAGTATAATCGGAAGGAGTTGTTGGCAAAAGAAGAACAGGAAAAAGGAGCTGGAACTAGAATTTGTCCTTTGTGTAGAAGGTGGTGTGTATTTGTAAGATTAGTGTTGCAGGCTAACTGGCAGTTTTCTGTAGCCATAAAGCCTTGCAAATAAAGAGGATCGCCAGGCTCGGGCAAGTGCTCAGGTCTGGACAAACCACTGATCTAGCAAAGCTCTGGCCTTCGCAAGCAGTGCTCAATTAATTTGGGTACTAAGAAAGCACCCCCTTAAAGGAAAGGAGAGGGCAAGACCGGAGGGGAACTGGTATTGCGGCTTAAAAAGGGTCTGCCAAGGGCTGCAACCCCTTCGGGCTGTGACCGCCGACCACTATGGCCCTGACCGGACCTCTTCTAGTTCTACTTGGGGTGAGTTCCTTGACTCTGACTACGGCAAATAACTGTAGTCAATATTGGAACAAGTCCAGCTGGGGTTTACCCCAGAAAAATGGAAAAAGTGAGGACCTTTTCTAATTGTACAGCCTGTACCTGTAATCATATTTGCCAAGGAATTGGAACAATAAAACCTAGGTTTTTTTCCTGTTACCCATAAATCAGGGAGAGCCAGGTGTATAACGAATGGCCTCCTGAGAGACAAACTTGGAAAGGAGTCAATCTAGGAGGATTTGGGGGAGATTTTATGGGTGGTGATTGGCTTACTAAAATCGGGATAGTTGTATTGGGGATATGTGGGGGATTGTTACTAGATTAATCTACTCGGTTATACAAGGAATGCAGATATCTGCAGTACTCAATTGGAAATGAAAACACGAATCAATACTGCAAAGAAGAAGATGGGGGATTGTGAAATATGTTCATCTGATTCGTGTGATGAAGTGTAATCTTCTGTACTTTTATGGATTTCTCCTGCACCATAAAAAGGGGTATTTTACAGGAGAAAGTTAAACTACTTTGCTGGTATATCAGCTCAAACCAGTTTGACCACTGACCGCATAGTATTGTGTAAAGAGAAACTTGTAAAGTGCATGCATAAAGTTTGGGGTCATCCTGGGGGCACGCCGAGGAAGATTTGACAAGACTCTAGAAGGAGAAGAGGGCATGCGCCGAAGAAGACACGCCTATTCATGAATATGTATTAGCAGACAGGATATAAACCAAGAACAGTAACTGTACCGCATGCATCTTGGTGGAGTGGAGACTCCCGGAGCACCCAGCGCTGTTTGCTTGCCTCTATTCGCTTAATAAATTGTAAATTTGAATTGGAATCCTGTTTGGGACTAAATCATTTATCACATCCTTATCCAGCATCTTTTCAAAATACTGGTAAGACTCAAGCCTGCGTCGTAACTGGTTCCTCTTCCATCCGCTGTAGGAGTCCCCTGTGTTCCGGAAACACCACAGGGCACATCGAACTATAACACAAGGCGCTATGGATAGAACCACAATAATTATTCAAGTAACAAATAATCGTTTTAACCATGATAGGTTTGGTAAATCAAGAGGTTAACTTTCCCACAGCTCAGAAAACCCCCAAAAGGTGTCATCTGGAGTTACTTCACGTAGGATTTTTGCTTGTTCTCTGATCTCCCGTAAGTCAGCAGATATTCACCCACTTTGGTCTACATACATGCAACAGCTGACATTGATTACTGTGCACACCCCTGCCTGTGAGGCTAATATTAAATCTAGAGCCATACGATTTTGTGATACTATTTTCGATAAACTAGTAGTTTCTTCTTGGAGTTTCCTGATGGCATCTATAGTTTTATTCTCGATTATCTCTATTACAGCCGAGATGTTTATTATAGCTTTTTCTAACTCGCTAACCCCCAGAAATGGGATTAGCCACCGCACAAAGCTATGATAGCGTGTCAGCTTTTCTATTAAGGGCTTACTCACCCTTCAGTTTCTTCTCACGGGATTCTGTGTTGTTTTATCAATAATAGTGATGTTGGGAACCAGGGTGTCCAAAGTACATGCTCCCCACCACCTCAGAGGTAAAGTTTTCCGAGCTGCTGTACCACACAACCAGTACCACCCTGTCCCTAGCGGAACCGGGAGGCCAGTATAATTAAGTAACTGAAATGCTGGATCAACAGAGGCAAAATGTGGTCCTCTGTCAGAGGATATAGTTGCTGGAACTCCAAAACGTGGTATTATCTCTTGTATCAATGCTTTAGCTGTCTCCC
Organism: Phaethon aethereus; assembly: GCF_964289735.1. NCBI lineage: Eukaryota > Metazoa > Chordata > Aves > Phaethontiformes > Phaethontidae > Phaethon > Phaethon aethereus. The sequence goes on along the minus strand of NW_028114062.1, from coordinate 1,119,206 downwards.
GAGCTTTAGCTGTTCTGCTTGGGAATGCCTCTGGCCAACCTGAAAAGGTATCAGTTAATACCAATAAATATCGATACCCCCCTTTTCTTGGAAGTTCTATAAAATCAATCTGTCATTGTTGCCCAGGCCCATTGTCTTTCCCAATCTGGCCCATTTCTGCCTTGGTGGTATTCTTGGGATTAGTTTGGAGGCAAAGATCACGTTGTTGAGTTACCTGTCTCACCATAGTATACAAATTTCTGGCCACACTTTCTCTAATTAAATGTTTATATAGAGTCTCCATCTCCCAATGCCTTTTCCTAAGTTCTTCCCTTACCAAATGCCATATTAGGCAGGAGGGAATAACCACTTTTCCTTGTGGGGTATAAGCCCACCCTTCTTTGTTATATGACCCTTCCAGATCTGTGATAAGGTTTTGATCTTCCTCGGTATATTTTGGCTTACCTTCTAGGGACATTTGCCGTCAGGGACTAAAGCTCCTTCTGGTTTTATCTCTGTTTTAGCTACCTGTTTTGCCTCTGTCCACCAGCTCATTTCCTCTCTCCAATTCCGAGCTCACTTTCCGGTGAGCCTTAACATGCATAATCGCCACCTTCTCAGCAAGTTGGACTGCTTTCAACAGTCTCAAAATCTCTTTTGCATGCTTAATAGTTTTCCCTTGAGAGCTCAGTAACCCTCTTTCCTCCTAGATTGTTCCATGCATGTGCACAACTCCGAAGGCATATCTGGAGTCTGTATAAATATTCACAACTTTGCCTTAAGCCACTTCCAAGGCTCGGGTCAGAGCAATTATTTCTGCGCTCTGTGCAGAGGTATTTATGGGCAAAGGTCTATTATTTCTTGACTAGTGGTAATGGCATATCCCACGTGTCTTTTACCACTCAGGACATAGCTGCTTCCACCTGTGAACCAGTTTTCTCCGCTTTCCATAGGGTTGTCTTTTAGATCTGGTCGGTTTGCGTACGTTGTTTCAATAGTCTCCAAACAGTCATGATGCGCTGGTTCTCCCGTGTTTCCACTAAGGAAAGAAGCTGGGTTGACAATGTTAGTAACTACGACCTCCACATCATCCTGTTCTATCAGTATAGCCTGATATCTCAGGGATCTTTGTGGAGAAAGCCAGTGCCCACCCTTTGCGTCCAGCACTGCGGACACTGTGTGAGACACTAAAACAGTCATCTTCTGGCCCAGAGTAAATTTTCGGGCTTCCTGTACATTCAATATTACAGCTGTAATTGCTCTCAAGCATCCAGGCCAACCCTTCGCAGTTGCGTCTAACTGTTTGGAAAAGTAGGTAACTGCTCGTCGATAGGGGCCCAGATCTTGTGCTAATATTCCCAGAGCAATTCCCTGTTTCTCGTGGGAAAAGAGAAAAAAACGGTTTACTCACATCGGGGAGCTCTAAGGCCGGAGCCGACACCAAAGCTTTCTTTAGTAGCTCAAAGGCTCGTGTGCTCTCTTTGCCCGTCCAGATCATACCATCGCATCGTAACAGTTTCCTTTCTCCAGATGGTATTTCCCAAGATTCCAAGTCTTTTGCGAGCTGATTGCCAAAGATGGTAGACTGTTCGTAAATCCTTGTGGCAACACCGTCCAAGTGAGCTGAGTCTTGCGACCACTTTTGGGGTTTTCCCATTCAAACGCAAATCATTTTTGGCTGGCTTCATGGAGAGGGAGGCAAAAGAAGGCATCCTTCAGATCTAAAACAGTAAACCAAGTTAGTTCAGGTGTTAATAAGGTCAACAGGGTATATGGATTTGCTACTACGGGGTAAAGGTCCTCAGTTATTTTATTTACGGCCCGTAGATCCTGGACCACACTATACAACCCGTCAGGTTTACGAACAGGTAATACAGGGGTGTTGAAATCAGACTCACAGTTTTTCAGTAATCCTATTTATAAAAATCTTCCAATCACTGGCCGAATTCCTTCCTTACCTTCCCTTCTGCGGGCAGACTGGTTAAGAATAGACCCAGTATCTGGATATATTGCTGATCTTTTACTTCCAGAGTAATTTCTCCTTTTTCAAATGTAATTTTTGCACCCAATTGTTCTAACAAATCTCTTCCCAAAAGTGGCTTTGGGGAGTTGGGCCTATGTAGGAATTTGTGGATACCCCATTGTTTTCCCAATTTATACTTCAAAGGTTTACAAAAATATGCCTTTTCACTTTGGCCAGTCGCTGCTTTTACCATGATATAGTCATTTCCCAGGGGCATCAAGGCTTGATTTAAAACCGAGTATGTTGCCCCTGTGTCAACCAAAAATTCTACTTCTTGTTCTTCCTTCCCCAGCCTCATTATAACCAGTGGATCTGATAGGGTACATTCCCCAGGTCCCTGTCAATCCTTTTTCACATGGGCTACTATTCTTCCTGTCTGCTGGCTTCGCCTCTTTGCCTTGTTTCTTGGACATCCTCCTTTCCAATGACCAAATTTCTTACACAACGCACATTGATCCTTACCTAATCAAGATGGTTCTCGTCTAGGCCTCCCTTCCTCCTCTTCCCTGACAACTGCTATCCTTCTTCTTTGCCCTTGTCTATATTCTTCCTCTCTATTACTAAATACTCTCCACGCTTCACCCAGCAACACTTCCATATTTCTACCTTCTGTAGGGCGCAGCTTCTGGAGTTTGTGCCTAATGTCCCCCGTAGACTGACCCAAGAACAGGGAGACTATTTGTTGTATTCCTACCTCTGACCCAGGATCCAGCGGTGTGCTACGGCGCATTACATCCCTCAATCGATCCAGGAACTCGGATGGGGACTCAGAAGGACCTTGTTTAACTGCATATAGAGCTGACCAGTTTGTGGTTTTGGGAATAGCCCTTTCCATTCCCTTCAAAATCCAGTCTTGATATTCCTGTAGCCTCTCCATATGGGCAGATTTATTAGCGTCCCATTTTGGGTCTCGGAGGGGAAATATTCTTTGACATCCCCCCCCGTGATCTTGTAATGGTCTTCAGCTAAATTCTCTGCTGTTTTCAAAATTAATTGCTTTTCTGTTTCTGTCATATACTCTAAGAGCAACTGTATATCTTTCCAGTCTGGATTATGTTGTTTTACGATGAACTGAAAATGCTTAGTAACACTCACCGGGTCGCTTCTATAGTCTCTTGCAACTTTTCTCCATTCTCCTAGATCAGTGGTGGAAAAGGGCACCTTAATCATGATTGTTCCTCCATCAGGTCCCACTGCCTCTCGGAGTGGGGCTTGTAAAGCTGTAGGGACAGTCCTAGAGGCAGTTTTCTTCCTTGTGCGGGAAGATATGGGACCGTCCATACAGTGCCTACTGTAATCATGAGACTGGCATAAAAATTGAGATTTTTATAATGCAGCTCATATTTGTTCTTTGCTTTCTTTGTGAGTTCAGGGTTTGTTTTAGGGCACATTGTAATTTTTAGATTTGTTTTAGAATCAAGAAGCTTGGGAGAAAATTTTTGTGATTGGGTTTTCTGGTTTGGTTTTTTTTGTCCATCCATAGTCATTTGTCATAAAGAGCTGAGCATTCAAGGAAATACCAAAACTATTATGATTTGCAAAGTGAAAACCTGTAGTACGTTCTGCACAGATTTGGTCGCCTTCTATTATGCTTAAATTGTGGCCTGTCATGATGGACACCAAACTTCAGGCCAAACTTGACATCTGCAGTATTCAGAGTATGTGCATTTGTCAAGCAATGAGCTAGCAAGTGTCTGGAATTGTTAGGTAGCAATGCCTGATTAAAACATGGTCTATATTCATATGAAGCAATCCCAGAAAATGAAGAGGAATTTGCAGCACTTAAAAAAAGACATCATATTTATGCAGTACAATTCAGGTAAACGTAAAAGAGTTCAAAACCTTCCCTCCTTGGCTACCAGTTTTGAGAGAAGTATGGCGTTGTGCGTAGAACAAAGGGATGTCTGTAAAACTTTCCCTGTTGCATGCTCAGTCCGTAAGAACGTTTCATGTTTTGCAGAAACGCTAACAGCTTCAAAGGTTATACAATCATGGTAGCTTCCCCCACCATCTTTTCAGAAGTACGGAAAGCAGGAAAATCCCAGAGTCTGGAAAAGTTGCTGGCAGAATCGTTTGCCTGAGGTAGGTTTAAAATTGAGAGATTCTTGGCCCTCTTCATAATTCATGTAACTAATTTTCCACAAGTTTTCTAGGCTTGCTTCTGTGGGTCCTATGATAATGCAAAGAGAACAAGTGAAGCTCTAGAAGTAAAATACTTCTCATAAGTTTAATCCCTTTTTTAGTTTAAAAGACCTCATGCACTGTGAACTTGTTTTATAGTCTTCTCCCCAAATGTAGGTGTGGAGAGTCACAGAAAGACATAAATATTGAAGTCTCCAGTAGCTGCATGTTCCCTGTTTTTATTCTAAAGAAATGTTTGGAAGGTATTTTTGAGGAGTTAATGTTGTTTATGTGTTGGGTTTGTTTGGGTTTTTGCTGTGCTGGCTTAATTCTCATTGATTATAGTCTAATCCCTTTGTGTTTCTTTTTACAAAGAAATCCAAGCAATAGTTACCAATATTAACCAAGACAATAGAGTCCTTAATGCCGGGGATCTTTTTTTGTACGTCTTGCCTTTTTTAAGCTGCTTTCCAATTTCTCAGTGGGCAGGAAACTAGGTGGCATGTGTTTTTTCCCTTTTGTGTCCTTGCAGAACTCTTGCGTTGAATTTTAACTTCTGTGTTGCCTGTGAATAACGTAGAGAAGTGATACATTGCTTTGTACAGCAATGCACCTTGATTTTGAATGCATGACGAATACCGTGGAAGGAACCAAACGCGAGGAAAGTTTTATGTGAGTGTGTTCCTATATTTCTTTTTTTTTTCTGAATTTGTAACTGCAATTGGGGAGTAAAAAAATTTCAAACCAAAACCAAACTCCTAATCACCCCCGACCTCCTCAAACACATAGTGTCTTGTCAGCTGTGGAATGACGTCGCTCAGTGACTTAACCTTGAGGAGAGATTTTGTTTGGTCCAGACTGTGGGCAAAATCCAAGAACTAGCAAAATAAGGTCCTCATTCGCTAGAGCTCTGTGTGGGGAATTGTTATAGGAGAAGAAGTGTTAACTTCTTAGGGCGAGCGGACTTGCATTTGAATCCTGAATTTGTTCTTTTGGCAACACAACATTTTCGCTCTTTCACCCTAAGGAAAACTCTTTTTTTGCCAGTTTCCCATAAAAGCGATCATGAACAACGTTAACTTCATTTGGTAAAACGACTCCTTTTGACAGAGGGGAAAATATTAAGTATGCAATGAGTGGAGTCACAGATGAATCTACCAAGCAGACCACAATGTTTACTCTCACAGGCTTTACTGTATACGAAGCTAGTGGACTCAAGTAATGGATTGATAAGTGTATAAGCATTTGCAGAATGAGGACTTTTCAGTTAATCTTCTGTAAGATTTTTGTCTACACCAGCTTGTACGCCAGGATCCTAGCTCACTTTCTGTGCTTGGGTCTTTGAGTTTGTTTCTGCATTCAACTTTGTTTCCAGGAAAACATATCAAATCTGTGATCATTACAGCATGCCATAATAGTTAATATGCCAGATTTAAGAAAAACAGAGCTAAAGAGCTTCCTTCTTCGCAACCCCCCAACAAATAAACCCCCAAAATGAAGGAATTCCTTAAACCTAGAAAGAAAGAAATACGCTGTGAGTCACATGTTGCGGTGATGTGGTAGCAGCAGGGTCCTTAGAACCGATGATTTACAAGACCTAATGTCTTTCTGTGGACTTTGAAGGCTGAGTGTTTTGTACTCTAGCAATTTTCTGCTACTGTTATGTATTCACGTAGATCTGTAAGGCAATTGTTGTTACTTTCTTTGCATAGTCTGGTAAAATATTTGTATAATAGGAAAATTATGTTTTTGTGCTACTCTCCTTGGGAAACAGAAACTAAGCCTGCCATTAGATGCTAGGCCACAGTCGTTGACGGAGCAGGGTAGTGTATCTTACATTTTGTGCTACACTTGGTCAAGTCTCATCTCTATCGTATTCGCTGTTACTTTATTAAATTTAGTATCTGCACTTTCTATTTCCAGACAGGCCTCTCATTCAGAGCACAGAGGCATGGTTCTCTCTGCGCCTGGCTTCCCATCCCTATCTTTTCATTCCTTCCTCTCCTCCCTGTAGCCTACTGCTATCGTTTTCTTTCACCAGCTCTCTCTCTGCCGGGCTCCGGAACCCTGTTTTTTCATTTCTCCCTGTCTGTCTTGTAGCTCCTCAGGACTTTTTCTTTCCCTGGCTCCCTGTCCCTGTTTCTTCCTTCTTGGCCCTGTAGCACGCTCTGATTCTGTTCCATTCTCTGCCTCTGCTTTCCCAGCAATCTGTCCCTCGCTTTTAATTCCTCCCTCTCCGCGCTGTCGCCCGTGCGGTCTCTTGCCTTTCTCCGTCGCTGGCTGGCTGGCTGTCCCTGCTCATTCATTCCTCCCTCTCCCCCCTGCAGTGCCTGTCGCTTTTGTCCGTTCTCCATCTCACCGTCTCTGGCTCCCTGATGACCCTATTTTGGACTCCCACCACCCATGCACCCCCTTCTTTCCATGCTCATTGCTCTTCTTGTTGCTCTCCAGCTCTCTTTTTTCCCCAGCTCCCTGTACGGTGCAGATATGGGGGTTGTTTTGGTGGTGTTCCCCGCCCCTTACCTCCGTGTTTCACTGTCCTGGCTCCCCATTGTTTCATTCCTCCTTTCGGCTCGGTTGCCACTTTTTTGTCTCTCCCTCTCTCCTGGTCTGACTCCCTGCCCCCGGTCTCCTCTCTTGTAGCGTCCCGTGCCTCACACCTCATTTTCGGCGGCCTCCCCCTGCCCAGCAGCCCATGGCTCCGGGAGCCGCCCGCCCGCCTGTTCCCTGCCGCACCGAGGAGCGCGGCTCCGGGAAGGACTGCCGGGGTGTCCCCGGGGCAGGCCCCGAGCCCCGGGGCAGCCCCGCTCCCGGGCCTTGTCATGCGCCGCCTCCTTTGCCCTCGCGGCTGCGTTCGCCCTCGCTTTGCCCCGGGGGAGGGGCTGTGCCGGAGCTCGGGGCAGGAGGGGATGCCCTGGGGTGGGGGTCGGGCGCTGGCCCCCTGTTCCAGCTGGGCTCCAGCTGTGGGCCGGGGCTGGAGGAGCCCCAGGTGCGGGCGGTGAGGCCGGTGGGGACGGACGCTCCCTGCACAGGGGTGGCTGCCGGGGGAGGGGCTGGTGCTGCTGCTGCCCTACTCCCGGTGGCCGTGGAGGGGCCGGGGGGAGCCAAGGGTGGAGCGGTCGCCCGGCCTGACCGGGCTGCGGCTGCAGCGAGAAAGAAGGTGAGCGGGGCCGCCCGATCGACCTGAGGCAGGGCGGCGGGGTCCGCGTCGGAGGCACGGAGCAGAGGGGTGTGCGAGCCGGCGGAGGGGTCCACCCGGAACTACGCTGCAGAGGGCGGGTGAGCGCTCGCGTCTCGGCGGGGATGGGGGATGGGGGGGGTGGAAGACGGTGTCCTCGCAGGGTGAGCCAGCAGGACAGGCTGCGTCTCGCGGCATGGCGGGAGCCGTAGTCCTGAGGCACGGGGTTTGCTCTCGGCCATGTTCGTTCCCCGCCATGCCGGGAAGCGTGGTCTTCCGGGCGGTCACGCTGTGCTTGCTAGTGCATGCCGGGAGATGTAGTTTTTGCGACGCGGGTTCCCGGGCATGCGTGGTGGCGTGCCTCCTCGCCGCCCTCAGTGCTGCCGCCCTGTGACCAAAATTAGGTACTGCAGCTCGGCAGCTGCGCATGCGCGGTACAGCACATCGTCGCTCAGAAGCTGCGCATGCGCCATGGGCGCATTGCCGCATCTCCGGAGGCACGCATGCGCGGTGGGGAACCTCGCCGCAGCTCGGAAGCCGCGCATGCGCGGCGGCGCCGAAGTGACCCACGCTGCCGGCCGCCGGTAACCGCGATGCCGTTCTGCGGTCCCTGCGCGCTCTTTGCTACTTCCCGGTAAGGTCGCGCCGTTGCCGCCCCATGTGCGCAACGTGGGCGGGTGCTCGCCCTGCAAAATGAGGCACGGCCGCCGGGTGCTCGCTGCTACTGCAGCCCGGCGTTCGCGCACCGCCCCTCGCCCCTGCGGCGCGCCGCCGGCGTCCGGCGCATGCGCGGCGCGCGGGAGCCGCATGGCGGCGCAGCGGGTTCCAGTTCCCGGCGGGGCGTGAAGGGCCGGGACCACCGGTGAGGCGAGCGAGCCCCTGGGGCGGGTGCGGGGCGTCTCCTGCGCACCGGCCGCCCGCGGGTGGCGGGGCGAGGAACTTCGAGCCGCCCGCTGCGACCGGCTGCCAGCCCGCTGGAGGCGAGTCGGGTCGGGGCAGCCCCGGGGAGTTACCGGGGCTCTGGGAGGAGGGAGGGAGGCGGACAGCCCCCAGGCGCGGACGCCGGGTGCCTCCCAACTCGTCAGAGCCCCCCCGCTCGCTTCTCCTGGCCCCGCGCAGCTGCCCCCAGCTCCAGCCCCTCCCCTGAAGCCCGTCCCGTAGCCCCGGGCCGGCCCCGGGCCCTGTCGCAGAGGCGGCAAGCCGGGCCTCGCGTGCACTGGGTTCTCCGTGAAAGCGGACGCCGTTGGCAGCGGTGCAGGGGCAGAGCGGTGTCTCCAGCGGCCCCCGCCGAAGGAGAGGCTTCGGCCAGGGGGGAACTACGGTAATAAGGGTCGCTGCTGCTTCTTTCCCTCTGCCAGGGGCCGCGCTGGGGGGGGATGCCGCTGACCGCACCCGCCTCGGGCTCGCGTGGGTTGTCTCTGCCCAGCCTCGCTCTCCTCGTGGCACGGCTGCAGAAAGGGACAGGCGGAGCGCTTGCCGGCCCTGGGCGGGAGCTGCCACGGCCAGAGCTGGAGAGGCCAGAGAACGGTAAAGAGGAAGAAGAAACCGAAGGCCGGCCGGCCGGCAGCTGCCTCCTGCTGCAGGGAAGAGCGAGCCAGCCCCTCCAGGTGAGGTAGGATCCCTCTTCGTAGTCCGCAGCAGGCCACACCATCGACATGCAGGGTCTGTACGCGTCACCAAAGGCGGCCGCGTAGCGCACGAGCGAGGCTACGTGTGTAGGGAGCCCCGTCTTGTACGAGCTGTAAGACACCCCGGTATTCTCTTAGGTGGAGGACAGCCAAGCGACAGGAGTTACAGAAGGCGAAGGGAGGAGAGGAGGAGGAGGAGGAGGAAGCGTCTGAACTGGCGAACTCTCCCAGCAGTGCAGGGAGTGAAAGCTGTGGTGAGTCCCAGGCCCTCGGGGCCCTGTTGCCCCTATTCTGCATCCCGGGCCCTCACTGCCTCTCCCCTGGCCCCCCCCTCTTTCCCACGCTGATGTGGTTCCCCCCCTCCACCCCCCGCCCATACCTCCTTTCTCCATCTCACTCTGACCAGCTCCCCGTCCTCATCTTTTAGGTCCTCTCTCTCCCTGCTCTGTAGCTTGTGGCTATTTTTCCTTCCTCTGCCTCTCTCTGTCTGGCTCCCTGTGCCTGCTTTTCCATTCCTCCCTCTGCAATGTAGCGTGTTGCTACTCTTTTCTTTCACAGTCTCTCTCTGTCCGGCTCCCAGCCACCGTTTTTGCCTTCCTTCCACTCTGTTCTCTAGTCTCTGGCTGATGTTCAAGGTCTTCCTTCTCGGCCCTGTAGCACAGCACAAGTCTCTTTCTTCCTCTGTCTCCCGCTATCCTGCTCCCTGTCCCTGTTTTGCAATTTTGTCCTTGTCAGCCCTGAGCCACGCTGCAGTTTCATTTCTTTTGCCGTCTTGCCCTGTCCGGCTCCCTGCCAGGATCTTTTAATTCTTCTCTCTCTCCCTCTTGAAGCCCATCGCTGTTTTACTCTTTCTCCCTGTCTCCCTGTCCGTCTCCCCCTCTCCGTCTTTACTTACTCTTTTAAGTAAAGTCACTGGCTGAGACCTTAAACATGTCACTTCTTGCCCGACAAGATCAAACAGACCGTGAGCAAGCTTGTTAGGCTTCCCGTGTAAATTCACGGATAACACAAAGCAAGCTCCTTAGGCTTCCCGTGGAAATCACTGCTACCAGGTTAAATTGACCTCCTTGTGCCATCCTGAGGCCGAAAGACCGAGGAGCTAATTCGATGACTAGATATGGACAAAGGAAGCCCCAGGTTCAACTGGCAGACTGCGTGAGGAAGACTGTGGACGACCACCTGAGGGTGAAAAGACCCTAACCCTAATTTTACTGCGCATGCTTGGACTATGTCAACGAATTCCGGGGACTCCTCACCATAAGACTGCCCTTCTTGGGGGATCTGATGACACGTATGACTTTTCTGCATATGAACTGATGTGCTTTACTAACCCGTCGGAGCACTCGTGGTGGAGCAATCCCCAGCGCTGCCGTAAGGAATGCCCGCCTTCTAAAGCTTCAAACTAAGTGTTAGAGGGTTTTCTGGCCGACTTTTCAGTATCCCTTTGTATTTGATTGTTTCTGGTATTCCCTTAGTGGCTTCACTTGTTAGATTTTCTATCTACGTCTCCGTTTTAGTTCGCCATCCCTGCCTCTTAATATTTTTCCTTTTGCCGTAATCACCATTGCTTTTAAAATTTTCTGCCGCCTTTTCTCTCATTCGCGGTCCTTATTTGCCTACCCTTATTTTTTAACTGACTTCTTCCCTTCCCTTAGTGCCCTCTGAAACAAGGATCTAAAACAATTAGAAGGTTTTAGCATGTGTAACTAATCAACTGTCAGTTTTACAAATTTCTGAAGAGATGTACTTTCTGGAAGGTTATTGATTTCGTGATTAGTTTAACTTTAGTATAGACTTCTTTAGCCTAGCAACCGTGGCATTATGTTTAACGGCCTATTCTCATAGTCCTTAGGCTGTATTTGCCTCAGTGCCAACACTGTACCTATATGTAAACAGTTCATCAGGAGGAAAGCAGCCCTGATGAAAATTAAAACACAAGTAGAAACGGAGAAGACAGGTGGAGAGAACCAAGAGGAGAAGAGTTAAGAGCAAGGACTGAGAAATTGATGAGTGCAGAGGAGATACCTTCACCTTGAGCACAGAAACGTCCTAGCAGGAGTGCTCAACACGGATGATAAGAAGGAACCGCTTGGCTGAAGAACAGAAGGGGAAAACATCCAAGGAGAAGGAACTATCCTCAGGAGACCTGTGACCATAAAAGGGAAAAAGAAGGAGGGGGCTAACTCCCCAAATGACCACCGACGACCGCCCGAGACGCCCGCGCACGCGTAGTGTAGTTTTGCAACACCAGCGTTATGTAAACGTGGCAGATAAGCGAGGAGGCGGAGATTTCTCAGGACACGTGCGAATATTCACGTCTTTCAGGTATATAAAGGATGAAGTTTTGCTTCAGCGCGCGTGCGTTGGGAGGAGATATCCCCCAGGCGTCCGGTGTGGCAATAAAGGCGTCTGCTTAATGACACTTTGGTGTTACTGAGTTTAAATTTCTGTAACTTTTGTGAATCATTTGGTGACCCAGGTGGGAGGGACATCCTCTGTTCGGCTGCGGGACCCGATGAGTCTGGGACTCTCTTGGGTTTGCCCCCGGAGATCTTTTCCGGAGAGACCCCCGTTCTCAGTCGGATCACCGCGGGGACAGACAAAGACCCTCTGGCAAGAAGACATCCTTAAATCCTGAATTGGTAACGATCAATCAATTTGGGACCGTCTTTAAGACGTGCAGATGTGCACACGGGTCGGCGTATAGCGGCTCGCTAGCACCTTACCGGTGTACCTCTGGGGGACTTGTGTCCCATATGGTAGGGGATTAACTTCCCCGTTTGGAGGGGCTGCGTCCCCATTTGGAGGTCCGGTTAACTGTTACCTGACTTTTGGCTCATGCATTTCAGGTATTGGTTATTGGTTTGTCATTTATTGGATTTTGGTTATTAACGGTAAAATTTGCATCAGATATGGGAGAGTCACAGAGTGGCGGAATTCTAAAGAAAAGCCCACTGGGATGTGTTTTGCAGCACTGGAGAGATCCGGGGGGAGTGCCGGGAGGCAGTGTCGATAGGAAAACTTTAATTAAGCATTGTAATCAGTGGTGTCCTCTCTAGAAGCCAGACGGTGGAGAAAAACAGCCCTTTAACAGGACATTAAAATAGAATACATTATTACATTAAGGTACATATAATTGTAATATAATACTACACACGTTATAATAGGTATTATACATTTAGTGTAATAATACAATTTAATGCTCTTCCTTCAGGGAGAAGGAAAATGGGATGAAGTGCTTTATGCAGATACGTATGTTTTTCACTCTACGAAACCACCCTGAATGGCAGAAAGAACGTGGAATCAATTCAGCACCCCAGGACCCTATGGTCCTGGCGATAGAAAAAGACAAACAATAAGCAAAATAGGAAGCAAAAAAGATGTTGCTCGCCTTGTGGCATTGGACAAAGATGTTTAAAGGTTGACAGAATGGGAGATTAAAGGATTGTTTGACCCCGATTGCGAGGATGTGCGTGCAATGTCGGATGCGGTGTTCAGCGAGGCAGAAAAGCAGAGTGTTGTGAGGGTGGCCAGACCCTCAAGTCCAGGCTCTGGTTTTGGCTGGAACTCTGCCGGGAACAGCGGATAACCATGTTCCCATTACCAGTCCCGGTCGGGGCCCTAACCAGCCAGGAGCCCGGGACTTAGTACCGCGGTACAGGGAACGAATGGCTTCTGGAATAAGAAGTGCTGTCCCAAAATCAGTAAATTGGTCTAAATTGTATGAAATTAAACTAGATAGATAGAAAAGAATCCCCTACTGATTTTTTTGAACCGATTAAAAGAAGGGATGCAGAAATATACTCCTTTAAACCGTACCTCTCAGGAGGGAAAGGGTCAGTTGTTATTCCTGGTTCTGGGACAGCTGACGGATGATGTCAAGAAAAAGTTACAGCAAGTGCAAGGAACAGATGTGAGAGATTTAGAGAAATTGCTGGAGACTGCTTGGCAAGTGTGTCGGAATAGGGACAGGCGGGGGGGGGGAATGGGCAAAACAATTGCCAGCGCTACAGCGGCTGCTTTGCGCACCGCAGGGGCCAGGTAACCTCTGGGAACCCACCGGGAAACACCACTAATGGGAGGCGAGGAGCCATGAGAAGTAGCCCAAGTGCCCCGTCTCGGGGAAGTCAACCCCTCCCGAAAGATCAGTGTGCCTACTGTCAGCCAAGGATGGAGCTCGAATGGCGGGGTATGGCGGGGTATGCCGTGACCACCGCAGAGCGAGTGCTGGAAGCAAAGTCACTCCCTGAGGGTACATCCGCACAACGAGCCGAATGAATTGCTTTAGTGAGAGCTTGTTGAAGGACTGCGAGCGAACACCCGGACAAATTCAAAATACGCCTTGGGTGTAGTTCATGCCCGTGGGGCTATCCGGAAGGAACGGGGACTTCTGACTGCCCAGGGAAAACATTAAGCTTGCTGACGTGATCCTAAGACTTTTGGATGCGGTACAGTCGCCTTCGGCGGTTGCGCTTATGCACCGCAAGGGGCACCAAGAGGGTGACGCTGCTCAGGAAGTGGGGAATAAATCGGCAGATTATGAGGCAAAAAGAGCTGCGGAACAAGGTGAGGTGTTAAGTTTGATTCCTGAAAAAGCTTTGCCGCTACCGGACTCGGTCGACTGTGATGAGAAGGACCTTAGATTAATTAAAGATTTGGAAGCAGAAGTTGAATCATCAGGTTGGGCAAAATTAAAAGGTAGCAGAGTAATAGTTCCCTTTAGAATAGTACGGAAACCGGTAAAAGCAGAACACGACCAGACTCATTGGGCAACTGAAGCCTCGTATGATTCCCTTATGAAGCAAATAGTAGCCGGGAATTTGTTTCAAACTGTAAAAGCCATGGTTAATAACTGTGAAGTATGCAAAGGTGGGAAATCGTGTAAAATTTGGAAGTCTCGGTAAAGAGAAAGTTCCAGGTCAAAATTGACAAACAGACTTTTCCGAACTCCCACGGAAAGGGGAGGGTTTGGGATTTGTTCGTATTAACAGATACCTTTTCGGGCTGGCCAGCAGCTTTCCCTTGTAGGGCTAATAAGGCTAGGGAAGTGACAGGAGTACTCTTAAACGAAAATTATTCCCAGATTTGGAGTACCAGCAGTAATATCTTCTGATAGGGGTGCTCATTTTTGTGCGCAAATAGTGCAACGAGTTAGTAAAATTTTAGGAACAAACCGGCAACCGACCTCAGGCAAGTGGGCCAGTGGAGAAAATGAATCACTTAATTAAACAACAGCTAGCTAAACTTAGTCAAGAAGCAAATCTACATTGGTACCAAGCGCTCCCACTGTAGCCCTACTACGAATCAGGGTAAAACCGGGAACTAAAGAGAATTTAAGTCCGTTTGGAATTTTGTTGGGGCGGCCGTAACCGATCCCAATACCGAGGGGAAGATCTCACCCAGTTAGGCGAAAATAATCTATAGAAATACATAATAATATTAGGAAATTCTAAACGAGAGCGATTGCAAGTGCCTAGAGAGTCTAGCCAGACGTTCTCTCTAACAGGAGTTCCGGTTCCGGTTAACACCTCTCTATTTAATAACCCCCGCTATGGAGTAGGTCATGATAAGAACAGCTTTAGATTTACATCACCTCTTGGGGTTGTGAAGAAGTTCGGAGCAAATTAGCCTCTCGGTTACCAAATTTTAAATGGATCAAAGAGCTGCTTGTACTCGTATTAGTTGATAGCTTATTTGTTTTATGTACGTGTTGTATAATTCGAGGTTCGCTATGGCGTTGTCAGAAGAATGGGGATGACTGTGTTACCTGGAAAAAGAGTAAGGTCAAACCTGAAGTCGCAACAGGGAGGTATTTTAATCGACGGACGAAGGAGAATGGTACGTTATAAGGGACTGCGAAAGAATTCGCAAGGGTAATAGAAAAGGGGGGAAGTGAAACAGAAGATGTCTGCTTAATGACACTGTGATGTTACTGAGTTTAAATTTCTTTCACTTCTCTGCATCACCTGGCTTTTTCATTTTTCTTTCTCCAACTCTTTTAAAAGTTTGCCATTTCTTTTATGTTTTATTCCCTTCTTTCCCTAACACCTATTGCTTTTTAAATGTTCTTGCCAGGCTTACTTTTGTTCCCTTTGTCTGTATTTTTAATTAGCTCTTGTCTTTCCTTAGCGCCCTCACTATTAAAACTTTCTTTCTACATCTCTGTTTACTGTCCCTATTTCACAATTTTTTCCTTATTTCTTTAATCCCTGTTGCTTTTAACATTTTCTACTTTTATCCCATCTTCTGTCTCTCTCTTCTGGTTTTTCTTTATTGTCATCGCATTTAAAATTGTCTCTCTATAGCTGTTTTACTCCACTGTCCCTATTTCTGTTTTTTCCTTTATTTCCCTAATGCCTATCACTTCTAACATGTACTTTCTGTGCCCTTCCATGTCTGTATCTTCAGTGATTTCTTGTCTTCCCTTAGTGCCACCCCTTCTTCAGTTTCCCTTCTACATCTCCATTTTAGTTCACCATCGCTGTCTTTAATTAAAGTCCTTAATCCCCATTGCTTTTCAAATTTTCTACTTTTATCTTGTCCGCTGTCGTTACTTATTAGTTATTTTCTCTTATTTTTTCCTAAGGGCACCGCTTTTTGTATTTCCTTTCTGCGTCTACTTTTATGTGGTTCCCTGTCCCCATTTTTCAATTTTTTTAGTCATCGTTCTTTTTGGTTTGAAATTTTGTTTCTCCGTGTACTTTTATCTCATTTTCTATCCCTACGTTTTTTTTTCCCGTTTCCTGTAACTTGCCGCTTCTAACATGTTCGTTCTAAATCTACTTTTATTAGGATGTAGCTCCCTTTTTTCCAGTTGGTTCCTGTCTCTCCTGTACCCCCTCACGTTTAGATTTTCTTTCCTCGTCTGTTTTTATCCACTTCAGCAGCTTCATTTTTTTAGCTCATTCTAGTGTGTCCCATACCTTGTTGCTTGTGAAATTTTCTTGCTATGTCTTTGCCTATTCAGGTTTTTTCCCTATTTTAACTTTTTTTCCCCGTCTTAACGTCTTCATTTTCGAATAACAGAATAATTTAGGATGGAAAAGACACTTAAGATCATCGGGCCCAGCCGTAAACCTAACACGGCCAAGTCCACCACTAAACCGTGGCCTTAAGTGCCACATCCACGCGCCTTTTAAATACCTCCAGGAACGGTGAGGAACTTATGTTTTTATGCTTACTTTAACCTGGTTTTCTGTCCCGATTATTTACTCTTTTCCTGTCTGTCCTCTACCTCATCGTTTTTTAAATTTTCTGTGTCTGCTTTTATGGAGACGGCTAACCCTACGTTTTTATTACTTCCTGGCTATCCTGTGTGAAATCACTTCTGAATTTTTTTTCCCTATCTGTTTTCATGCAGTTCACTGTCTTTATTTCATTCCCGCCTCTGCTATACCCTGTCACTATTTAAATTTGCTTTCTGCCTTTGTTGATTTCTTCTGCTGCCCCATTGCCAAGTTTCTCCTTCTTTAACACCTTCGCTTTTGATAATTTTTTGTCTACTTTTATCTGGTCTTCTCTCCCTATTTGTTAGTTTTTTCCTCCCCTGCCTCATACCCTTTTTTTCTTTTTAAATTCTCTTTCTATATTTGCTTTTATCAAGATGTCTGTTCTTTTCCAATTCTTTCTGTTTGTCACACACCCCGTCGCTTTTTAGATTTCCCTGGCGCGTCTCCCTTACCCCCTCCTCCCCCCCCCCCTCCCCCATTCCGGGGTTTTACGGGGTCTCCTTGGCGCGCTGTTATCTCTGGAGCGTGATTTGTACCCCTCTCGGTTTGTCAGAACATCTCCTCGGGCCATCCCTCTTCCTCAGAGCGGTCTTTCTGTCCTCTCCTCCATCTTGCTCACCTCCCGTCGGCCAGCGTCTCCCCGACGCCGCCTGTGCTCCGTTCAGATCCCCTCCCGAGTACCTCTGTGCCCTCCAGCCTTCTGCCGTCTCTCCGGCCGCCTCGGCACCCCTCTGATTTCCGCCACGACGCTTCCTGCGAGCGACCCCGCGTTCCGTAACCGGACTGTGAAACAGGAACTGAATTAACCGTAACTGCAGAGCGTAATGGCACATTTTCTCGTATTTTACCCTCACCGCCTTTCAGGCCGTGGCTGGAAACCTGCTACGCGTGGCGCGCAGGATGCGGCAGCAGCTTTGGCGGCGGATGGCGAGAGGCGAAGGCCGAAGCAGAGGCTGCGCGGCTCCCGTGCGCTGGGTTTATTGTTTTACTTAGGAGCGTGGCCGTTTGTCTTAAACTGTTTATGGTGTTCTCGCCCAGTGCAGCAGTTTGCAATCAGCTGGTTTAAGGAAAACACGATGTCATCTCTGTCAAAGTTCTACATATTTTGGACGTGAAATATGAAACTGAGAATCCTTAATCCTGGGTTTCCTGGGCTTAGCTCTTGGAACTGCTTTAGAATCCCTTGTTTGTTGGCTCCCCGAAACTTACTGCTCATCTGCCGACTCTGCCCTGTACCATTTCACCTATTAATTTTTTCCCACGTTTCCCTCTCTGCGGCTCCCTCTCCCCGTTTTTTAATGCTTACTTGTGTTTCTTGTACCCTGCTGCATTTTAATTTCTCACGCTACAGTTCCCTCCCTCCGGCACCCTGTCTCTGTGCTTTATTTCCTCCCTCTGTCCTGCACCCCGTCGCTGAAAAAACTTTCATCCTATGTTTCCTTCTGTGCATCTCCCCGTCCCTATTTTTTCATTATTTCCTGTGGTTCTTGTACCCTGTTACTTTTAACATTTTCTCATTGCGGTTCCTTCTAGCCATCTCCCTGTTTGTTTAATATTCCCGTGTTTCTCGTACCTGACCGCCACTTCTTTTTCCTTTCTGCCTTGTCCTCTGTCCGTCTCCCCGTCCCTGCGTTTTAATTCCTGTCCGTGTCTCTCGTACCCGGTTGCTTTTTAAAAGTTCTTCTACGTCTCCCTCTACCTGGCTCCCTTTCTCCGTTTTTTTGTTTGGGGGTTTTTTTTTTGGTTCCCCGCCCCTCCCCTTGTATTTCTTGCACCCCACCGCTACCTAATTTCTCCTTCAACGATTCCCTTTATCCAGCTTCCCTTTCCCGTACTTTTAACTCCTCCCTTTTTTCCGTATACCCTGTCCCTTTTTAAATTTTGTTTCAGTATTTCCTTCTATCCTCATTCCTGTTCCTATTTTTTAATTCTTTCCTGCTTTTCTCGTAGCCTGCCGCTTCTTAAAACGTCCTTCCGTCCCTCTACCCGATTCCTTGCCCCTGTTTTTTATCTCCTCCTCTGTCCCGCACCCAGTCACATTAATAACTTTCTATGTCTCCATTTATTTAGCTTCAGGGTAAATATCCTTTTAATCCTTTTTGACCCTCCATAGGTATAGGGTATTGCTTGATTCTAATTGGGCGGTGCGGATCTGTTATTTGAACGCTTATGGGGTCCATTTTTATCTTTCCAGTTTCCCCTTCCTTATACCACACTGAGGGGTTAATAGCTTCTTCATCCTCTTGTGTTAAAGTGTATAATTTAATCTGCAATTTGTCCCCTTGACTCTGAATGCTCAAGTTTAACTTCAAAATCAAATCCCTTCCTAATAAATTGTATTCCGCTTCAGGGAGCAAAAGTAAATCATTAAGACAAATTTTCTTTTCTGTTTCTACTTCTACATCTTTCAATATATTTACTTTAAAAGGCTCTCCTTTTGCTCCTACTACTGACACGTACAAAAATTTTTGCTTTTGCTTTTTGTTTTTCTTTGTCCCTCCTAACATAGACTTTCTGGGCTTCTCTAAGTAACTCCTCTAATCTTCTTTCTTGCCAATCTTCCAATTTTTCTAATTTCCTTCTTATATGCCCCCAGGATTTAGCTACAAATTGTGTTCTAAGGAGTGCGGTCCCAGCCACTGTATTCGGATCAATTCCAGAGTACATTTGTAGGTTTTTCCTCAACCTCTCCAACCATTCTGTTGGAGATTCGTCTTTCCCTTGTTGTTCATTAAATGCTTTAGTAATGTTTTGCCCTCGGGGAACCTCTTCCCTTATTCCCTGTGTCCTGGTTTCAGCCAGGATAGAGCTGGTTTTCTTCACAGAAGCCAGTGTGACACTGTGTTTTGGATTTGGGATGAGAAACTGTTGATAATGTGCTGATGTTTTGGGTTGTTGCTGAGCAGTCAAGGACAGTCCAGCTTCTCGTGCTGGCCTGCTAGCAAGGAGGTTGGGGGTGCACGGGGAGCTGGGAGGGGACACAGCCGGGACAGCTGACCCAGACTGGCCAAAGAGATATTCCCTACCATCCGACGTCATGCCCAGTACATAAACTGGAGTTGGCCGGGGGGCGGAAATCGCTGCTCGGGGACGGGCTGTCGATCGCCGGGTGGTGAGCGATTGCTGTATTGGGCATCACTTGTTCTTGTACATTCCTGTGTTGGTATTATCATTGTTGTTTCCTTCTTTCTTTCTGTCCTATTAAACCGTGTTTATCTCAACCCACGAGGTTTTTTTCCTAATTCTCTCCCCCACCCTACTGTGGGAGGGGGAGTGAGCGAGCGGCTGCGTGGTGCTTAGTTGCCGGCTGGGGCTAAACCACGACAACATTACATCTTTTCATCCCGTAAGAAAGCATGTGTCCCTACAGTACGTACATAGTTACCCCCCAAAACCGCCAACGTCATACAACGTATCCCGCGATACAACATATCCCGCCATACGCTCGGAGGGGTTTGCGCAGCCCCCGCTCTCTGTGCACCTCACAGACCTCTGCGCTTTCTGCTTCTGCCCCTGGTGCTGGCGGCTCTGTGGCCGATGCACCGGCAAGCCCAGCCGCATCCTCCTCCTCCTCAGAGAGTCCCTGGCCGTGCTCAATGAGCGATTGCTATGAACGTACTGTAAAAAGCCCTTTTTATAGCCCGACACAACACTGGCCAATTTCAACTCTAGCTGAGCTTTGCCCTTTTCTGTTCTCTCCTTACACGTATGAACTACAGCTCTGTGATCTTCCTGCCAAGCCGGACCTTGGTCCCAGGGATCATAACATTCCTTTTTCCACCTGAGTTGAAAAAGGAGGTCCCTGTTCAGCCAAGCTGGTCTTCTGCCCCTCTTGTTTGACTTCAGACTCCACCAGATTGCCTGCTCCCGTGCTTGCAGAAGGTGGTTCTGAAAAACTAAGCTGCTCTCTGAGCCCTAAGCTCTCCAAAGCAGCTTCGTAGGGGACACTGCAGACTAGCTCTCTGAGTAGCTTCAAGTTTGCTCTCCTGAAAAGCAAGGTAGCAACTCCTCTGAGCTGTATCTCATTACACTCAAAAGTTTAAACTCCCCTGTTTGGTGATCACTGTGATCCCATCTCCTACGAGTCCTTCTCCATACACAAACAGGAGGGACTAAGAGATCTGTTGGGTAGATAAGCAGCCATGGGGAACCACGGTGAGCAGTGGAGTGAGCTGCTGCATGGGCTACGTGCTTTGCGAGTGCGAAGCCAGCCCCTGGCTCAGTGAGTGCCTGGGAAAGGGAGTCTGCAGCCGTGAAGGACAGAGCCGGCCAGCAGGACAGCTGGCAGCCTTCACTCGGGCATTGCCCACCTTGTGACTGGCTGTACCTGTGATGATGTTAATGCTCTTTGTACACAGGTCTGTTGCGTTGTGCTGTGTTGCGAAGCAGACTTGCAGAGGCGTGCCCTGTCTGCCCATCGGGACTCAAGGCACATTTCCTCCAAGCGCAGCAGCCAGGCTTTGGGCAGCCTCGCCTCATGCTGCTTTTGACATTGCCAACCAGGATCAAGTTTCTATCCTCGGGTTTTCATGTAGGAACCAATTAGTGAACAAGTCCTGTTTTAATGGAGTGGCAACTCAAACAGTATTACGCTGGTAGAAAGCCTTCAGGAGAAGACTGGTGTCCTCTGGACCTCGCAGTAAGGCAGCCAGCAGCTCTGTTTCTGCTATAGCTACAAACATCCGCGAGTGAAACAACCGCAGCTTTTTAATACAGTTACAGAGGTTTACACTTTTCTTTGCAGACACAAAGCATGCTTTTGTCTTGAACTTTTCATTAGTCTGAAAAAAAGATCATTGGTAGTATAGGATACCATGCTGTTTATTAAATGTACATAAATTAACATCTACACAGAAAGGATGTTTTCCTCATCAGAAACAATGCTGAAACGATGAGCAACTCTGAAAAGAAAGGTACATAAGGCTCCCGTGCACAAACCCCAAAGCTTCAAAGGAGAAAGGTGAAAGAGTGCTACATCCTTATGTCACAGGACAACCTGTGATTAACCCGAGTTATGGACACTGTCACATCATAGGTAGTTGGGGCCAG
This sequence comes from Phaethon aethereus, assembly GCF_964289735.1. Classification (NCBI taxonomy): domain Eukaryota; kingdom Metazoa; phylum Chordata; class Aves; order Phaethontiformes; family Phaethontidae; genus Phaethon; species Phaethon aethereus. Next base: position 1,097,999 of record NW_028114062.1, on the reverse strand, counting down.
TTCAGATCCCCTGCCTTCTAGATCAGCCGCCTTGATGAGCTGGGTGTTTCAACTGTTATAAAGCTGCAGAATCAACCAGAATCGACACTGAAATGACTGTGCTGGCTACAGAATGGCTAGAATAAATATGGGGGTGTGTCCAGTTTTTTTCCGGTCCTGGAGGGTGGCTGGGATTTGGGGCACCATGTAAGCTGGCTTTTTTAACTCCTCCTTCCCATCAGTCCCTAGGCACAGGCACGTGTTGTGGCTGAAAGCAAAGCATCACCACTCCAGTTCTGATTGACAGAAAGGGGGTGTTTGCGTCGGTCCAGAGAGCGCTGATGGGTCGGAGAAGTAAGAGCGGAGTTTTTGCTGTAGCTAACCTGGAGTTAACTCAGCTAATGGAAACTGCAAGCCAGTCATGTTTGATCAAGAATCCTAAGAAAGGGTATTGTGCTGTGTGCTGCATACAAGGACTTGCACCGACCAAAGGGCAGCAATGGGTGCTCCCTTCTTGTATGCAGCAAGGTGGTGCAGCGTCTCTCTGCCAAGAATGAGTAGCGGCAAAGAAAACCTCGAGGGTTTTATAGTCTGGAACATGCTGTCCAGCGTGTCCCTCGTGTCCCTCTCAGATGATATACACCTCCACGCCCAGCACGCCCCATGGAATCTGCAGGTGACATGCCAGCTCCCCACGGGGGCAGCTGTGCCGGCTGGTGGGCTTTTGCTGACGGAGCCGAGGAGTGAGCCAGCAAGGCCTCCCGCCAGGGCTGGGCTGGGTCTGAGGGCGGTGCGGGGCCGCTCCGGCGTCGCGGTGCCCGAGTGAAATGTGCCGGCCGGAGCAGAAGGGCGCGGTGCCTCCCTCCTCGCCTCCGCCGAGGTGGTGCTGGGGCTGCATCGCGCCCCTCAAAGCCCAGGCAGCAGAGCTCATGCGGGCAATCCAGGCAGCAGAAAAAAATCGGCACCTGCAAGAAGAGAGTCCAAAGTGCTGATGAAACCATGAAGGCAGGAAGAGGCACGACTTTGTGCCCCGTTCGTTGGGCAGTGTGCTGTTCAAGGGGCAGTTCCTGGCACACGAGAGGGAACCGTCCCTGGCAGTGGCTACGGCACGGCTTTGTCCCCTTCTCCACACGTGTGACACCCTCAGAGCTCTGCAAGTTGACAGAGATGTGCAGCACTGCTTTGCTAGGCAGCAGGGCTGGGCAGGGCAGCTGTGCTGTGGTCCTTTCCAAAAGCCGAGCAGCAGCACGCCTCACTGTCCCTTGCTAGAAAGCCAGGCTTGAAGGCAAAACACGCTGCTTTGGTATTGTTTGGTTGTTTTCTTCTTCCCTCAATTGTCTCAGGTGCAACGTGAGCTTTTTACGAAGTGCCAGTACCTCAGGGTCTACAGCTACGTGACACAGCTCCTTGCTGCGTCTTTGGGATTCAGACACCAGCAGCCAGTGCTGGGCTTGCCAGCTGACATGAACAGAAAAGGGAGACTTTGCCTCTTTCTGTAGGCAGCGGGTCAAAGAGCTCCAAAAATTGCTATGAGCCTTGTGACTCTGCTGGGGTGTTGCTCAGCCTTGCACAAACAGAGCTGCCACAAGTGCCGAAGGAGAGCTGCCAACGCTGGAGTGAGATGTTCCTCCTGACAGACACGCTCTCCCACGGGCAGCTGCGGGCTTCCTGCCCGGTGCCATCTCTGCGCACCTCAGAAATATTGCCCATAGTCGGAGCAGTGTTCGGAGCTTTGAAAGATGGGCAGCAGAGCCTGCTACACACCTGGGCTCCTCGTTCTTCTTGCCTGCCTGGATGTCCTCAGTTGCCCATCCCGCAGAGCTCTGCTCCCAACTTGCTCCTCTCGCTGTCCAGTAGCCCGTTGCTCCCCTCTTCACAGGTTGCTCTTCTCGAGCCTGGCAAACTTTCCATTCAATGTATTGTTAGACAGGTCAAGCCATGATAAACGTGAACCAATTCTGCTCTTAAGCACACCTAGCTCATTTTACCTTGTCTCCCCAGAGGAGCTCTCCAGGTGTTCACTTTCTGGAGGGACTGGAGGCACCTGCAATGGAAATGTGCAAGTTAACGGGTGGCAAGGACCTTCCTGCCCAATTGCTACCTTAGCTCGGAAAGGCAAGGCCCTTGGATGGGTTTGCTCAGCCCACCTGAGCAAGTTCTGGTGGCATCACCGCACAAACCGCCATGGCCATCCTGCACCACCCTTCCTCTGCACCTTTGCAGAGCTGCCGGCTAGTGGGTGACCTTGCTTGTCCCTGCGGCAACATTCTCAACTTCTGACAGTGCTGTCACCCTCTTTGTGGCCCTGACATACCGCTGCTGCTTCTGCTTCCGCCTCTGGTGCTGGCAACTCCTTGGCCGACGTGCCGGCAACGCCAGCCACATCGTCATCGTCCTCCTCCTCAAAGAGCTGCGGGGGACAGAGGAGGACAGTTGCTTGGCTGGGGACAGGCCCCGGGGCCGGTGAGCCTTCCTCAGGGCCAGGAGCGAGCGTGGGCGGCTCTGCTTTCACTAGGGCAGGACGCAGGGGTGGCTGGAGGTGGGGGAGGTGGGGCGGAGCCGGCTTGGTCCCCGAGCCCCAGCCGGGGTCCCTCTGCTGGGGACAGCGCCTCTGCGCAGGAGCCAGCGCCACGGGCACCCCCCGGCCAGGCTGGCTTACCTGGAGGGGCTGGGGCAGCGTGCCGTCCTGGCTGCAGAGAGCTGCCAGGGGCCGGCCGAAGAGACCCGCCCTACCGGCACAGCCCGACTGCCCGGGCGCCTCCGCAGCGGCCAAGGTCCCTCGCCGCGCAAAGGGCCAGGGCAGCCCCCTCGTCCTGCTGCGGGTCCCGCCTGCCGCCAGGGAAAACAGAGCAGAGAGCCATGGAGGGCAAGCGCCAGGTGAATGCTGCCCGAGCCTCCGTGCGCTGTGCCCCCGCCAACAGCGAGGGAGAGGCGTGGCTGGGGAACGAGGCGCCCCGGGGGCTCAGCTCTCTGCGGCCGTGCCCTGCGGGAAGGGCAGCAGCAGCCCCCGAGCAGCGCGGCTGCCGCCTGCCAGCGCAGGAGAGAGGGGCCGTCCTGCCCCCGTCTCCTCCAAACTCACTGTCCGAGTGGCCACGTCCACCTTGGCTGCCGGAGGGGACGGGAGGTGGCTTCTGCTGGGCACCAGCCTGCAAGAAATGCGCTGCGCTCAGCGAGCAGCCCCGCAGCACGAAGGGCCCCTGGCGAGCTGCATCGGCCGCGGGCCATGAGTGAGATGTGGGGACGGCCGAGATGGCAGCCCGGGGGCTCCTCACCTCTGCCAGGCCCTCGACCAGCCTCTGCAGGCTGCTGGCGTTGAGTGTTTTGGCCTGGGCAAGGGGAGAAGAGCAGCAGGTGAGAAGCCATGGGGCTGGTGTGGGGTTGGAGCAGCCCCTGGGGCAGAGCGGGGCCAGGAGGGAGACTCACGGCATTGCGGCCGCGCAGCTCCTTCAGCAGGAGCTGGATGGAGGGCAGCTGGGTGACGCGGGCTCCCTGCACTCCTTCTGCTGGCCTGTGCACGGGGCAGGGGCAGAGAAAGAGCTGTGTGAGACCCAAGCTGCCTCTTCCCTCGCCTGCCAGCCCGGGGAGCCCTTCCAAGCTGCCCCGAAGCAGCTGGGCACCGCCCGGCCGTCGAGCGGAGAGCAGTGGCAAGGGGGGAGGACGGGGCTGGGTGAAGCAGCTCCGCCAGCTCTGCCCGCTCCAGAGCCGCCCGCAGCCGTGGGGGCAGCTCTCCCCAGCTCAGGAGCGGCGTTTCCGCATCGTACGGCTACGGCTAGAGCATCCCCCCGTGCTGTGAGCACGGGCCCCCCAAGCTGCTCTGCCAGGCAGGGCTTACCCACGGAGCGCGCTGAGCCAGAGCTCCTTCAGCGAGCGGGAGCTGCAGGAAAGAGAGGAGAAAGAGCCTGAGCGCCCGCTGCTGCCCAGCCCGCGGGCAGAGGCGGGCGCCGGCACAGCCCTGCCCCGTGGGGACGGCTGCAGAGGCAGGAGGAAGCGGCGTGGGGCCGGACAGAAGCGCTGCCCGGCCCTGCCGGGGGACGTGGCACCGAGACCCACCAGAAGGTGACGACGCAGAAGCCGTAGGGCCAGGCGAGGACGAGGGACGTGGTGGCCTTGTCTTCCTCCTCCTGGGCGGCATCCCCGGCCGCCCCCTTGCCGCCGCTCAGCACCCACAGCCGGCGCAGGGCCAGGCAGAGCTGCGGGCGCGGGGCGCTGCCACGTCTGCAGAGAGGAGCGGCAGGGAGTGACCTGGAGGTGGCCGAGCCCGGCGGCTGCCCTCTGGCCTCCGCCTGCCCCGCGCACGGCCACGGGTGCAGCCAGCAGCAGGGTGCCGGGGCCTGGGGCTGCTCCTTGGGCGTCCCTGCCCCGGTGCCGGGGCCAGGCCTTAGGAGGAAAGGCAGCCGGGGTCTGCGCCTCTTACTTGGCCTTGGCGATGATCAAGGCATCGCTGAAGAGGAGGAGGTGCCTCTTCCCCGTCCCGCGGCCCTGCGTCACCCGCACGCGCTGGTGGAGCAGCGGCTCGGCTGATGCCGGGCCGGGCGCGCACTGCTGCTCGGGGCCAGGGTAGACCCTGCAGAGCAGGCGGCAAAGGGCGTGAGAAAGGCGGCTGCTGCGGGGCCCGGCTGCGCCGGCGTGTCCCCGAGCCGCGGGGGGAGCCCACCTGGAGCCGTAGCAGCAGTTCAGCTGGCCCATCGTGCCGGGGCCAGGGGAGTCCTCGCGCCGGACACGCTGCTGGGGCTCCGGAGAGCTCCCAGCCGGCTGGAGCGAGGCTGCTGAGGGGGTCCCGGTGCCGGGCAGTGCCGCTGGGTGAGAGCTGGTCTCTCCCTGGAGCTGCCGGGTGCTGGCAGAGCCGTGCCTGCAGGCACTGTGGCCGTTGCCGGGCCAGCGCCGCGACATCACAGCTGCCATTCCAAGGCCGGGGGGGGGGGCTGGGGGGCGGGGCTGGGGGAGGGGCTCCTGTCTCTCTCGGCCTGGGGAGCCCGGGCCTGGGCACAGCACTGCGGGCATGGCCTCAGCAGCGCTGAGCAGAGGGCAAGGCTCCCCTCCCTCCAGCTGCTGGCAAGGCTTTGCCCAGCGCAGCCCAGGGCACCGCCGCCCGCCGCCTTTGGCTAAGGGCACGGTGCTGGCTGCTGCTCAGCTTGGTGTCCAGCAGGACCCACGGGCCTGTTGCGTTAAGAGGCAGAGCAATTTGGTAGAAACTAAGCCCCCTTGCTTTCCAGTCGATCCTCAGATATCAGAGGGCCTGGGGGCGGCTGAGCTTAGGTTCTGAGTGATGCCCAAAGTCAGCGTTAGTAGTCCGGTCGCGCCCAACACCTTTGTTGGACTATCACGGGTCCGGATGCACTACTAACATCACACTACCTGCTCAGCCGGACACCTCCTGAACTAACACGGCCGCACTCAGAGGTACGGTCGCGTTCAGGGACCACAGACGGCTGAGTCAATCAATAGTGCGATTTATTGAACACACGGCTGAGTCAATCAATAGTGCGATTTATTGAAGCAACAGATATACAGGTTCTTTGGATTGCCGGTGATAAATTCACTACCTATAAAGCACGTGCAAATGCTAAAACTACGAGGGACACTACTTGGCTATAAACGCCTTAAAAGATGTAAAGTGACTCTATATAGAGATTTCTAAGTTTCCCGGGGAGGCACTTGGTATGACCAAGGGTTCGAATCTTACCCAACGGCGTCCCGATGGGGGGGAAGAGAGGCTCAGCCCGTCGACTGATCCCAGAAGTTAGAGTGGTACACAACGATGGTATCTTCCCTAACATCCAGCTCTTAAAACATTATTTTATAGTGTTTTACTTTGCAGGACGAGCTTGAGTGACTCTAGTCATACATACCTTTATCAGGATTGGTGCAGAATTCTCTCGCTTTTCTTCAAGGAAATTTTCTTCAAGGAAAATTGCATGCCATTGTTTAAATGAGGGCTGGAACACAGTAGTTTTCTCTAATACTTACAATGAACACTTCAAAAACAGCATTTAAATTAATAATATTTTATACTATGGATCCATCTTTACTTTGTGCTGGAATCATCACAGGAACAGCTCCCATTCTACTTAAATTAGGTGCAGCTACCTTTGAAGGTGTAAAAGGTTGGGTTTTGACCGGGACTACGTTCAAAGTCTTCACTTGGGACTTGGCCATACAGAGTTTTGGTATAGCCTTTCATATTTGAGAGAGACATCGAACCCAGAGATTGGTGCCTACGTAGCTGCGGGCTGTTGAACTGCGACGTTTTAGAGGTGGAACATCATCTCTGAAATACGCAAACACACAACTGCAGAAAAAGACTTCAGTCACTATTACTATGTGTGAGCTTATAAAACAGATTTTCTGTTTTATAAAACAGAAAACACTATTATATAAAAAATTAAATAAAATTATATAAAAATTATATAAATAAAATTATATAAAAATTATATAAAAAATAAAAAACACTATTATATAAAACACTATTTAATTTCTCTTTCAAAAATTTCCTTTATCCTGTTCCCTTCAGCTAAATTTTACTTCCTCCCTTTCTTCCATATACTGTGTCACTATGAGTTTTCTTTTAGTGTTTCCTCCCACAACTCTTTGGTCTCTACTTTTCCCTGGCCTAAATTGCACTCCAGCCTTCACTATTTTCCATCCTTCTACCCCATTTCAACCTCCACATTTTTTGCAAGCCTCTCCTTCCCTCTGGCCTCCCACATCTTTCTGGCCTACAACACGTGCTCAGCCTCCACTTATTTCTGGCCTCTAGGGGCCTCTCTAGCCACCAGAACACTGTCTCTCTGACAGCCACTCTAGCTACCTGCGAGGTTATGTCTCCGTGATCCGGGAGGAAAGCTGTCTTTGGAGGGGAGTCCCTAGCTCCCCGAACACGGCCTGTATGACCGGAACGCCTGTTTAGCCATCCTGGCGGTGTGTCTCCATGACATGGGAGGACTTCCAGCATTGGAGGGGACTCTAGAGCTGCTGGAACACTGTCTCGATGGCCAGAATGCCCCTCTGGCCATCCTGGAGCTATATCTCCATGATGCGGGAGGACTTCTGGGATTAGAGGTGACTATCTAACCGTGGGAAACTCCCCTCTATGACGGGAATGGCACTCTAGCCATGCTGGAGGTATGTCTCTGTGATCCGGGAGGCCTTCTGTGTTTGGAACGGAGTCTCTAGGTGCTTTGACACCATCTCTACCCCTGGAATACCACTCTGGCTGTCTGGGAGGTATGTGTGTATGATCTGCTTGGACTTCTGGGATCGCAGGGGACTCTCTAGCTGTGGGAACACCGTTACAATGAAAGGAAGGCCTGTCTGGCCATCCCAGACATATGTTTCTAGGGTCTGGGAGGATTTCCAGGATCGGAGTGGAGTCTCTCTGCCAGAACAGGATCTGTATGTTCAGAATGCCAGTCTAGCCATGCTGGAGGTGTATCTTCGTGATGTGGAGGCCGGCTGAGATCAGAGGGGAGTCTCCAGGTGCTGCAACACCATCTCTATGACGGGAATGCCACTGTGGGAGGTATGTCTCTCTAATCCAGGAGGACTTGCGGGCGCGGAGGGGACTCTGTAGGTGCCAGAACAGCATTTCCACGACCGGAATGCCACTCTAGCCATCCCGGATGTAACCTCTCTGATGCGGGAGACACTCCAGTCTTCCACCCCTTTTTCCGCCTCCACTTTTTTCTCTCCTAAGTTGCCCTCCAGCCTCTCACTAATTTTCAGCCTCCACGTTTCTCTAGCCTTTCTTTGGGCTTCTGGCCTCCCACATCTTTCTGACCCACAACACGTGCTCAGCCTCCACTTATTTCTGGCCTCTAGCTCCCCTCCAGCCTCCCACTCCTTTGCGGCCTCCACTTATTTCTGGCCTCTAGCTCCCTTTCCGCCCCTAGTGCCCACCCCCTCTGTCGGCCTCTACTTAGTTTTGGCTTCTCCTTTGACACCGTCCCTGTTGAGCCTGACCCCGACTATGTGGCCTCAGACCCGTATTTGGGCTCCTACCCCTTTTCGGCCTCCACTTCTTTCTGGCCTCTACGTCCCCTCTAGCATCCCACACCTTTCCTGCTTTCCACCTCTTTCTGGCCTCTGTCGACTCTGTAGTAACTGGAACAATGTCTCTTTGTCCAGGACACTCCTCTAGCCGTCCCAGAGGTATGTCTCCATGATCAAGGAGGACATCTGGGATAGGACGGGACTCTCTAACTGCTGGAACAACGTTTCTGTGGTTGGGATGCCACTCTAGCCATTCCCCAGGTATGTCTCCATGGTCCGGGAGAACGTTGCGATTGGAGGTGACTCTCTAACTGCGGGAGTACCATGTCTAGGACCGGGACACCACTCTAGCTGTTCCAGAAGTATGTCTCAAAGATCCGGGAGGAGCTCTGGCATCAGAGGGGACTCTCTAGCCAAGGGGAAACAGTCTCTCTGACCGCATTGCCACTTCAGCTGTCCTGGCGGCTTGTGTCTATGATCCCTGATGACTTCTGTGACTGGAGAGGATTCTCTAGCTGCCAGACACTTGATGAATATGTATTAATCTTGTAATCATAGACCTATAAATGTTTGACTTTTGAACTGATCGAGCGAACACGATTTAGGAGGAACTATCCCCCGTGTTCCCAGCGCTGAAAATTTAACACTACATTGGTGTTACGAGGTTTATTCCCAATTTCGGTGACAAGCTCAGCTGTCCTCCCACTAAGCTCTCCCTGCCTCACTCCTCTCTCCCCTCGCTGCCTGCAGGCAGTGCCCTCAGCCCTGCTGCACTTGGCAGGGGAGCTGCTCCTGGGCAGAGCCGTCTCTCACAAGCGCTGCCCGCTTGCTATGAGCTCCGTCCGTCCCAGGAGCCCGGCCCAGCCCAGCAGCAGAGGTCCAGCCCAAGGCACCACTTTCTCTGCCCCTTCTGGGCTCCCTGGACACGTCCCAAGGGCTCCAGGGCTGACAGCTCCTGAAAGGCAGCAGAGTCACCCTTGGGGAACGGGCTTTTTAGCTGCCTGCAGTAATCACCAGTTGCCCCTCCCAAAAGAGGCCGATGCCAAAAGCATGGTTTGTGCTGCCAGAGCATGGATGTCCCGTGAGAGGTACAAATGTTGCCCTCTGGACACTGGTATTCCTGACCCATAACAAGAAGGACACACAGGCGGTGACAGGGAGCTCTTGCTTGGACCCTGTGCCAGGCAGGCATTCAGCTGAAGCAATGCGGACATCTCATCCCCAGCTGGAAGCCCTCGGGATGAAGCGGGATTCACTCTCCCCACGCACCCCACAGAGACACAGTGTTAAGGCATGTCAAGACTGGTCACCACTTCCAGCCACTCCGGCCCAGGACCCCTCCTGCCATGCAGCCGGAGCCCAGTACTGGCCAGTGCCACCCAGTACAGTCCTGCCTGGCTGCTGGAGCCCAGCCCGTTGCCTGGGGATCTGGAGTCTTTGCCCAGGCTGAGGGACGCAGCTGCCACTTTTCCGCTTGCAGGTGTAACTTGCGGCAAAGCTGAGCATCCACCCCCGAGATGCACACACACGGACACACGGACTCGCAGCGGACACTGACACAGCCAGTCACACAGACTGACAGAGATGAGGCGCTGCCGTCAAGAGCACCCACAGTCAGGACTCACATAAAACACAAACCGGGACAGCCGCATCCCCTCCTCCTCTTGGGCTGGCAGAGACACGAGGTCAGTAGCGCAGGCGCACACATGACACTCTCTATGTCCACAAGCACACGCCCGTTCATGGATTTGGTAGCCCTGCCCAGATCCCAGCCCCGTGACCCACCCCACGGGTCCCCTACTCACTGACTGGTCCATCTTGGTGCTCCCTGCAAACATGCAGCACTCACACGTTTTGCCTGTCCCGCAGGCACCCCACACTCGCCCATCTCCCTGGGTGCAGCGCGCACCCTCTGCCCGCCTGACACCACAGCCCGGGCCCCCCTAGTCAGCCACTGGTCCAGTTTGACATTTGCTGGTGAAGGCACACGCACACCCGTGCACACCACGTTTGGGGAGGACACAGGCACCCACAGAGCCTCTCACTCGCCTCACTCATGCTGGTTCCCCCAGTAGGTGCTTTTCAGGACTGTTCCCGCCCCAGTGCCTGGTGGCCGGGACACCCACTCGCCCCAGCAGCTGCACTCAGACCCCCCACTCACTCCACTAGCTGCACTGGGGCCCACGCCGGTGGCTGGCACCACGAGCCAGGGGTGCCCACAGCCCCTGGTTGACTCCAGCAGCTGGCACCCAGTCCAGCCACGCCAGCCCCCCAGTAGCTGCCACAGAGTCCTTTCAATTCACATACACACAGGACAGAGAGTGAGATTGCGCAGAGAGATCGTTAAGAAAAGATTTAAGAAGAAGATCTAAGAACACAGGATGGACATCATCTGCGTCCTGCTACCAATCACTTGTCTCTGGAGAGACTCCGGTGTCATCAGGTTGCCCGTCATCTGAAACTTCTTCAACAAGATTAGAGGGGACAAATCCTCTTGTGCCGTCGGTCAGCTCTCCCACATACCAACCGTCTTCATCCACATCTCCAAAGACGTAAACATATTGTCCAGCAACTAGAGGAAGCTCTAGTTCAGGCCGCTCATTGGGACCACCGAAAGGATCGTAGCTGTATCGAGCTATGAATGCTCGAAGCTCTGCCGGTTGTTTTCTCATAGCCTCCAGGAGGATGGACTCCTTGCTTGCTCCCAGGTTAGCCTGGCACGGCCTGCAACCGATGCGGTTGCATCTTTCTCTCTCCAGCCATTCAAGGTCCTTCAGTGGCTGCTGGCGTTGTTCTTTTAGCTTTGGATTCTGATCACTCAGTTCCGTCGGCTGCGCTCGAAACAGCTGCAGGGTTTCTTTGCGTTCCCTGCATACGTCTGCCTGAGGCCTCTGCCAACACCTGCCGTCCCCTTCTTTCCTCTGGAGCGCTAACTGTGCCTCCTCATGTTCCTTCTCCAGCTGTTGGCTCCTTTCTGCCATTTCTCTCATGGCTTTCAGTTCACACTCGGCCTCTGCCAGCTGGGTTTGAAGACAGATGTTCCTTTGGATGGCAGAATCTCGCTCCTCTGCCACTCGTGCTAGTTGCCCTTTCAGGTCAGCATTTTCAGCTTGAACCCGTGCTGTCAAACCCATCTGCCCACAGAGGCGAGCATTTTCTTCCGCCAGGCGAGCGTTTTCCTTTGTCATCTCTGTGAGCTGCGCCTGCAACTCCTCACAAGTTGGGCTGTGGGTGCTCACGTAACAGGAGCCCTCATCACCTGCAGCCCCTTGGGCCTGAAGCTCCTCAGCCCCCTTCTGTGAGAAGTCATCCTGCTTGTCCTGTGCCAGCAAAGCTCTGGCAGGCTCTCCCGTTTCTCCATCTCTCTGCTGAGGCAACGGTGCCATGCACAGATCCTCAGTGGAGCTTTGGATGGGCAGTGGCACTCCAGCATTGACCAGGCGATGGACAGTCGCCTGCAGTTGCCTGGATCTTTCTTCCAGCCGGGAGGCGAGGGCAGCTAGCTGAGCTTTTTTCTGCTGCAGCCTCTCTGCCTCCTTGCACGCTTCTGGAGAGCCTTCCTTTCTCAGGAGGCAGCTCTCCGTCTCAAGGGCACTCTGTTGCCTCTCCAGGTCTTCTAGAAGATGCTGCAGGCGGGTGTTTGGCTCCAGGAGTCGGCTGCATGTGCTTCCAAGCAGCACCAAGCCTTCCCCCTCTGGCACCCGGAGCTTAGCATCTGCCACAGCCTTGCATGCTGTTTGCTGCCCAGCGCGGTGGCTTTCCGGCAGTCTTTCCCGTAGCGCTGCCAGGGCTTGGGGCCCGTTTCTGCCAGAGAAGCAGGAGCTCTGCGTCTCCTGATGGCCCTGGTGCCCAAGAGGGCCTTCGGGCTGCGCCGTGCTGGGGGAGGCGGGCAGCTCGCCCTCGACCCGCTGCAGGATGTATTTGATGAAGAGTCTCCTCTCCAGCTGCAGCTGGTTCTGGAGGTGGCGGATGCGGGCGGGCTGGAAGCCATCCATCTCCCAGCGTAGCTTGCCAAGGAGGTCCTGGAGCTTGCTTCGGGCCTCCCTGCCGCCCCTGCTGGGCCTCACCATCTCCTCGGCCAGCTGCCGCTGCAGGTCCCGCGCCAGGCGAACGGCGGCGGTGCACTCGCGCTGCAGCAGCTCCCGTCCCTCGTGGAGCTCAGCCTCCTTCCAGCGCAGCAGCTGGCGCGTCTCTGCCACCCGCTGCCGCTGCTTCAGCTCCTGCAGCCGCCGCACCTCCAGAGCCCGTCGCTGCTCCCACTCGGATTGGAGCCGCTCTGCCAGGAGCTGCTGCTCCCTGTCCAAAGCCGCCTTCAGCTCCCAGGTTTCGGCAGCGAAGCAGCGGCGCAGCTCTTGGGTGCGGAGCCGCTCTTGCTGCAGCTCAGCCCGCAGCGCTTCCAGCTCCCGCCTCTGCTCCTCCTTGTGCGCAAGGCTGCCGGGGGCTTGCGCCGGGCCCTGGCGGGGCGAGGGGCGGCTGCGCGCCATGGGTCCCCGGCCAGCAACACCCCGCCTCATGGCGTCGGCCAGCAAACGCTGCTGCCAAAGGTCACCGACGGTTGCGTTCCCTGCGTCTGCGAGGGGCGGCAGCCCCCTGACTCCGTTGCAGCCGCTGCCTCCCCTCACCGTGCAGAAGCAGAGAGCATCTGCCAGGGCCGGGATGGGTGGGCATAGCCTTAATTGCACGTGCCAGCCCCGAGCTCACAGTGGAGGGGCGGGGCAGTACACCCTTCTATGGGATGTCCCGCCCCCAGGAGGGGTGGGGCAGTACACCATTCTATGGGATGTCCCACCCCCAGGAGGGGCGGGGCAGTACACCCTTCTATGGGATGTCCCGCCCCCAGGAGGGGCGGGGCAGTACACCCTTCTATGGGATGTCCCGCCCCCAGGAGGGGCAGGGCAGTACGCCCTTCTATGGGATGTCCCGCCCCCGCACACAAACTGAAGAGAAGGAACAAATGCAAGCGAACCCGTTTTGGCAACGTTTCTCAAGTCCTACCCCTGCAGCAGAGAGCCTGGGAGCTCCGCGATCCCTCCTTCCACTCTGCATTTTGGCATCGAAGGCGAAATGACCCCAGGGAGCGGCATTGTTTTGATTCTCTTTACAGCCTAAAGCACCACACGCGGCAGGAGAGAGGCCAGGACACCACCTCAGGAGGGATCATAATCGGCTAGGCCAAGAACGGTGATGCTCACCTGACTCTGGTCCTTGCAAAAGAGGGAGTGCTGATCAGGGCTGTAGAACCCCCTGTCAGCCTTGGCTGTAGCGACCATTTTTGCCTCTTCAGGGGGCATTTGGGGGGAATCCCATGGGCAGCAGCGCTCAAGGGCACCAGAGCTCACTACAGCTGGTCTTTCAGGCCTGGGGCCGCCTCCGCCTTCCACTGAGGCACCCGGAGTGACCCTTGGAGGAGCTGTACATGCCGGTGGTGGCAACATCTGTCCATGGGAGATCCTCAGCAAGAGCGTCCCCTTCCATCCCATGGTGGGCTGGGAAGCCAAGTCACCGGAGCCAGGGCTTGCTTTAGTCTTGCTTGCCGATCTTGAGCTTAGACAAAGTTGTGCCAGTATCAACCCTCTTGCCGCGTCTGCTGCCTTGGTTCAGCTAAGGGTGTCATCCTCCAGCCTGATGAGCGAAAAAGGGCCGACCGCAACTCTCCTCCCTCCTCTGCCAGGCCCAGCCTTGGAAACCAGCTGGTAGTGTAACCAAGGTGGTAGGGAATTAAAATAAAATAGGGTTAGAAAACAGGTTTGTGAATTTGTAGAAAGTTGTAACTAAAGAACATTATGCACCAGCAATGCTGCTCGAGAACCCACCTAACCCTTCCCATCTTGATTTAATTATCAAGGAGTTAAGTGTAACATTGTGATCATGGTATTATGTTTTGTTCTAATAACAAGTAGTCAGAAAGAAGGAACACCTTGGTCAGTTCTATGGTCCAGTGGGTGGGTAATTATTCATTCTATAGTCCTGTCTTACAACAAAGGACTGTGGGGTGAATGATTGCATGATGGACCGACAGCCCGTGAAGATCTATTGAGTGTTGCCAAGCTTAAGTGAACTTTGAAGGAAAGGGAATTCCGGCAGGGGGAGGTCGCGACCACTGACTCAGAGACCACCCACTCAAGAAACCCTCTGACTCAAAAGATTAAGGAAGTAAAATCCCAAGAAATTATAGTGAGCATGCGTGGTCATTTACATGGTAGGTGAGGAATACTTAACCAATCATTGCATGGACACTTTATGAATATGTATTAATCTTGCCTATAAATGTTTGATTTTTGAACTGATTGATGAACACAATTTAGGAGGAGCTATCCCTCGTGTTCCCGGCGCCGTGAATAAAGAATGCCTGCCTTTTAACACTACATTGGTGTTACGAGGTTTATTCCCGATTTCGGTGACACTGTGACCATAAAAGGGAAAAAGAAGTAGGGGACTAACTCCCCCAACGACCACCGACGACCACCCGAGACCCCCGCACACATGTAGTGTAGTTTTGCAACACCAGCATTATGTAAATGTAGTAGATAAGCAAGGAGACGGTGATTTCTCAGAAAATGTGCAAATATTCATGTCAGGCACATAAAGGATGAGCTGTTTCAGCGCACGCATGTTAGGAGGAGATGATATCCCCCAGGCATCCAGCGTGGCAATAAAGATGTCTGCTGAATGACACTTTGATGTTATTGAGTTTAAATTTCTTTAACTTCTTTGCATCACCTCACTTTTTAATTTTTCTTTCTCCAACTCTTTTAAAAGTTTGCTGTTTCTTTTGTGTTTTACTCCCTTCTTTCCCTAACACCTATCGCTTTTTAAATGTTCTTGCCAGGCTTACTTTTGTTCCCTTTGTCTGTATTTTTAATTAGTTCTTGTCTTTCCTTAGTGCCCTCACAATTAAAATTTCCTTTCTACATCTCTGTTTTTTTACTGTCCCTATTTCACGATTTTTTCCTTATTTCTTTAATCTCTGTTGCTTTTAAAATTCTCTACTTTTATCCCATCTTATGTCTTTTTTTTCTGTTTTTTCTTTATCGTCATCGCATTTAAAATTTTCTTTCTACAGCTGTTTTACTTCACTGTCCCTATTTCTATTTTTTCCTTTGTTTCCCTAATGTCTATCGCTTTTAACATGTGCTTTCTATGCCCTTCAGTGTCTGTATTTTCAATTTTTCTTGTCTTTCCTTCATGCCACCTCATTTTCAATTTCCTTTCTACATCGCCATTTTAGTTCACCATCACCGTCTAATATTAAAGTCCTTAATCCCCATTGCTTTTAAAATTCTCTACCTTTATCTCATTTGATGTCGTTATTTGTTAATTATTTTCTCCTATTGTTTCCTAAGAGCATCGGTTTTTATATTTCCTTTCTGTGTCTACTTTTATGTAGTTCACTGTCCCCGTTTTTCAATTTTTTAGTCATAATTCTTTTTGTTTTGAAATTTTGTTTCTCGGTGTACTTTTATCTCATTTTCTGTCCCGATGTTTTTTTCCTGTTTCCTATAACTTGCCGCTTCTAAAATGTTTGTTCTACGTCTACTTTTATTAGGATGTAGCTCTCTTTTTTTTAATTGTTTCCTGTCTCTCCTGTACCCCCTCACGTTTAGATTTTCTTTCCTTGTCTTTTTTTATCTATTTCACCGGCTTCATTTTTTAATTCATTCTAGTGTGTCCCATACCCTGTCGCTTGTGAAATTTTCTTGCTATGTCTTTGCCTATTCAGGTTTTTTCCCTATTTTAAAATTTTTTCCTGTCTCAACGTCTTCACTTTTGAATAACAGAATCATTTAGGATGGAAAAGACACTTAAGATCATCGAGTCCAACTGTAAACGTAACATGGCAAAGTCCACCACTAAACCGTGGCCTTAAGTGCCACATCCACACGCCTTTTAAATACCTCCAGGAACGGCGAGGAATTTATGTTTTTATGCTTACTTTAACCTGGTTTTCTGTCCCTATTATTTACTCTTTTCCTCTCTGTCCTCTACCTCATAACTTTTTACATTTCTGTGTCTACTTTTATCGAGACTGCTAACCCTATGTTTTTATTATTTCCTGGCTATCCCATGTGAAATCACTTCTAAATTTTTTTTTCATATCCATTTTCATGCAGTTCACTGTCCTTATTTTTTATTTCATTCTAGTCTGTGGTATACCTTGTCACTATTTACATTTTCTATGTCTTTGTTGATTTATTTTCTTGCCTCATCGTTAAATTTCTCCTTCTTTAATGCCTTAGCTTTTGAAAACTTTTTTGTCTACTTTTATCTAGTCTTCTCTATTTTTTAATTTTTTCCTCCTCTCATACCTTTTTTTGCTTTTTAAATTTTCTATGTCTGCTTTTATCAAGATGCCTATTTTTTCTGATTCTTTCTTGTTTGTCACACACCCCGTCGCTTTTTAGATTTCCCTGGCGCGTCTCTCTTCCCCCCGCTACCCCCCCCATCCCGGGGTTTTACGGGGTCTCCTTGGCGCGCCGTTATCTCTGGAGCGTGATTTGTACCCCTCTCGGTTTGTCAGAACATCTCCTCGGGCCATCCCTCTTCCTCAGAGCGGTCTTTCTGTCCTCTCCTCCATCTTGCTCGCCTCCCGTCGGCCAGCGTCTCCCCGACGCCGCCTGTGCTCCGTTCAGATCCCCTCCCGAGTACCTCTGTGCCCTCCAGCCTTCTGCCGTCTCTCCGGCCGCCTCGGCACCCCTCTGATTTCCGCCACGACGCTTCCTGCAAGCGACCCCGCGTTCCGTAACCGGACTGTGAAACAGGAACTGAATTAACCGTAACTGCAGAGCGTAATGGCACGTTTTCTCGTATTTTACCCTTACCGCCTTTCAGACCGTGGCTGGAAACCTGCTACGCGTGGCGCGCAGGATGCGGCAGCAGCTTTGGCGGCGGATGGCGAGAGGCGAAGGCCAAAGCAGAGGCTGCGCGGCTCCCGTGCGCTGGGTTTATTGTTTTACTTAGGAGCGTGGCCGTTCGTCTTAAACTGTTTATGGTGTTCTCGCCCAGTGCAGCAGTTTGCAATCAGCTGGTTTAAGGAAAACACGATGTCATCTCTGTCAAAGTTCTACATATTTTGAAAGTGAAATATGAAAATAAGAACTGTAATTCTGGGTTTCCTGGGATTAGCCCTTGGAATTGCTTTAGAATCCCTTATGCGTCAGCTCCACGAAACTTACTGCTCATCTGCCGACTCTGCCCTGTACCATTTCACCTATTAATTTTTTTCCACTTTTCCCTCTCTGCAGCTCCCTCTCCCTGTTTTTTAACGCTTTCCTGTGTTTCTTGTACCCTGCTGCATTTGAATTTCTCACGCTACAGTTCCCTCCCTCCGGCACCCTGTCTCTGTGTTTTATTTCCTCCCTCTGTCCTGCACCCCATCATTTAAAAAATTTTCTTCCTATGTTTCCTTCTATCCATCTCCCCGTCCCTATTTTTTCATTACTTCCTGTGGTTCTTGTACCCTGTTAAGTTTTAACATTTTCTCATTGCGGTTCCTTCTAGCTGTCTCCCTGTTTTTTTAATATTCCCGTGTTTCTTGTACCTGACCGCCACTTAGTTTTTCTTTCTGCCTTGTCCTCTGTCCGTCTCCCCGTCCCTGCATTTTAATTCCTGTCCATGTTTCTCATACTCAGTTGCTTTTTAAAAGTCCTTCCACATCTCCCTCTACCCGGCTCCCTTTCTCCTTTTTTTTTTTAAATTTTCCCTGTATTTCTTGCACCCCACCGCTACCTAATTTCTCCTTCAACGATTCCCTTTATCCAGCTTCCCTTTCCCGTACTTTTAACTCCTCCTTTTTTTCCGTATACCCTGTCACTTTTTAAATTTTGTTTCAGTATTTCCTTCTATCCTCATTCCTGTTCCTATTTTTTAATCCTTTCCTGCGTTTCTCGTAGCCTGCCGCTTCTTAAAACGTCCTTCCGTCCCTCTACCCGATTCCTTGCCCGTTTTTTAATTCCTCCTCCTCTGTCCCATATCCAGTCACATTCATAACTTTCTATGTGTCTATTTATTTAGCTTCCCGTCCGCCTTTTTTTTCCCCTTGTCTATATTATACTCCAGCCACTTTAAATTGTGTTTCAATGGCTACTTTTCTACGGTTCGCTGCCTGCATTTTGTAATTCTCTGCTGTCTGTCCTGTACCCCGTCGCTGCTTCAAGTTCCCATGTCTGCTTTTGTCAAGCTCCCTATCCATGTCTATTAACTCTTTCCCGTGTCATGTACCCCATTGCTTTTTACATTTTTTTGTGTCTGTTTTTTCCACAATCTTATTTTTAATTTATTCTCGTCTTTCCTAAAAGCCATCTGTTGTGTTAAAGGCTAAAGTAGCCCAAGTTGTCATTATAAGTCCGGTCGCGTTCAGTACACTGAACTACCACAATTACGGATGCACAAATAACGTGATACACCTCCTCGGTCTAGTCGCGTTCCATGAACTACCACGGCCGCACTTAGAGGGTTTGGTCACGTTCAATGAGAACTATCATGGGTAGATTAATGAGTAGTGCAGTTTATTAAAGCGACACACTAGTTCTTTGGATTGCCAGCGATAAATTCACTGCCTACAAAGCACGTGCAAATGCCAAAAGTATGAGTAACACCGCTTGGCTACAAACGCGTTAAAAGATGTACAGTGACTCTATAGGGATTTCTAAGTTTCCCAGGGAGGTACTTGCTCTGACCAAGTGTTCGAATCTTACCCAAAGGCGTCCCGATGGGGGGGAAGAGAGGGTCAGACCATCGGCAGATCCTAGAAGTCAGGAATGATGGCGTCTTGCCTGACATTCAGCTCTTTTCAAACTATTTTATAGTGTTTTACTTTGCAGGTGGAGCTTGAGTGACTCTAGTCATACATACCTTTATCAGGATTGGTGCAGAATTCTCTCGCTTCGCGTTTAAAGGTACAGACTAGGAAAAATTCAGTGCGCAAGCTCATTGAGGGGTGGTCGCACCTTGGGAGGTGGGCAGCTTTGAAAGGGGTGTGCGTTTTAGTATTATAATGATATTATAATAAGCAAAGTTCACTCCAAGTACAGCATCTTGTCAAAAACATGACAGACCGCTGGCTCAGGGTAGTGAATATGCAGCTTATCGGTTCCATTGTACCTTCAAGTTCTCCATATGTCACTCCATATAGTGCAGGGGTATCCTTTCTTCTCCAGGGTGGAGAATAAAGGATGATAAATAATATAATAATAAATTATACTGAAGTAACTATTTTAAATAAAATTAAATAAGTCCCAAAGCGGGGAATTGTTGTCTTCCAACTGCAGTTAAGTGTCAAATGAAGTCCAGTCACGTAGCATTGAGAACCTTGAGAATGTTTTTGTAGACTGTCACGGATGATTACTTGTAAACTACTGTAACCAGTTAGAAACTCAGCGGTAAAGAATTGTATAAAAACTGAACCGTGAGTGAACTATCCCTGTTAACACCTAATCAACATCAATTTGAACCTGCCCCTGGGCAGGAAAGCCCCCTACTCACAAAAGCCCCTTCCTCACTGAGCATGCGCAATAAAAAAGAAGGACGCTGTGACTTTTAAGTGGAGACGAGCCTTGCGAGAACCAGTGGGAACAAGGGTGACCGAGCCAACTTTTTAAGGTACTGGTAACTGTTGTGACGTGCGGAAAACAGACGCCACAATCTGTAAGATTGTGAAGTAGGTATGTTTATTCAGCACTGGGCAGCATGGGGGGTAGTCCCACCAAAAACCGTGCGCACCCCAACGCGGCACTTACTTCGAATATATACAGCAAAGTGTTACATCTACATAAAGTTTCGCAATATGCCTGTACATATGCATGATCTGTCCCCGCTTCGTATTGAAATGAGTTCCAAGACGCTATTTCCATGAACGCCTCCCATCTGCGCTTGTGCATTGTCTCCTAGTGGTGGTCGTCAGGGGTCGTGGGGATGAAGGTTGGTGGTTCCTCTTCGTCACCGCTGGTAACCTTTTGTCCCTGCGCAGACTCGGTTGTTCCTTGGTTCGTACTCAAACCGCAGGGTCAGTTTTAGCTAGTTTCTTGAGGCAAGTTCCTAATTCTTATCAGGGACTGTCCTTGTGAGGAGCCACAAATCTTCTTGCTCCTGTTAGTTGACCAGGAACTGCCTTTGTAAGGAACTACAGAGCTCCTGCATTAGTTACTTTACGCAATAGCTAACAAGATTTCAAACCTTATCTACTAATAAACTGCTAAGATTCCCTTACCCCTTCTCTCAGTCCCCTCTTTTCTAAGAAGTCAGTAAATTCTTTTACTATGCCTGTTTCTAATACAGTGTTCCCTTATCCAGCATCTTTTCAAAATACTTGTTAGGCTCAAGCCTGCGGCGTAACTGGTTCCTCTTCCATCCGCTGTAGGAGTCCCCTGTGTTCCGGAAACACCACAGGGCACATCGAACTATAACACAAAGCGGATAGAACCACAATAATTATTCAAGTAACAAATAATCGTTTTAACCATGATAGGTTTGGTAACCAAGAGGTTAACCTTTCCCACAGCTCAGAAAACCCCCAAAAGGTGTCATCTGGAGTTACTTCACGTAGGATTTTTGCTTGTTCTCTGATCTCCCGTAAGTCAGCAGATATTCACCCACTTTGGTCTACATACATGCAACAGCTGACATTGATTACTGTGCACACCCCTGCCTGTGAGGCTAATATTAAATCTAGAGCCATACGATTTTGTGATACTATTTTCGATAAACTAGTAGTTTCTTCTTGGAGTTTCCTGATGGCAGGAGTCTATAGTTTTATTCTCGATTATCTCTATTACAGCCGAGATGTTTATTATAGCTTTTTCTAACTCGCTAACCCCCAGAAATGGGATTAGCCACCGCACAAAGCTATGAGAGCTTGTCGGCTTTTCTATTAAGGGCTTACTCATCCTTCAGTTTCTGATTAAAGTGGCCCTCCATTTTCTTCTCACGGGATTCTGTGTTGTTTTATCAATAATAGTGATGTTGGGAACCAGGGTGTCCAAAGTACATGCTCCCCACCACCCCAGAGGTAAAGTTTTCCGAGCTGCTGTACCACACAACCAGTACCACCCTGTCCCTAGCGGAACCGGGAGGCCAGTATAATTAAGTAACTGAAATGCTGGATCAACAGAGGCAAAATGTGGTCCTCTGTCAGAGGATATAGTTGCTGGAACTCCAAAACGTGGTATTATCTCTTGTACCAATGCTTTAGCTGTCTCCCGAGCTTTAGCTGTTCTGGTTGGGAATGCCTCTGGCTAACCTGAAAAGGTATCAGTTAATACCAATAAATATCGATACCCCCCTTTTCTTGGAAGTTCTATAAAATCAATCTGTCAGTGTTGCCCAGGCCCATTGTCTCTCCCAATCTGGCCCATTTCTGGCTTGGCGGTATTCTTGGGATTAGTTTGGAGGGAAAAATCACGTTGTTGAGTTACCTGCCTCACCATAGTATACAAATTTCTGGCCACACTTTCTCTAATTAAATGTTTACAGAGTCTCCATCTCCCAATGCCTTTTCCTATGTTCTTCCCTTACCAAATGCCATATTAGGCAGGAGGGAATAACCACTTTTCCTTGTGGGGTATAAGCCCACCCTTCTTTGTTATATGACCCTTCCAGATCTGTGATAAGGTTTTGATCTTCCTCGGTATATTTTGGCTTACCTTCTAGGGAGATTCGCCGTCAGGGACTAAAGCTCCTTCTGTTTTTATCTCTGTTTTAGCTACCTGTTTTGCCTCTCTGTCCACCAGCTCATTTCCTCTCTCCAATTCCAAGCTCACTTTCCGGTGAGCCTTAATATGCATAATCGCCACCTTCTCAGCAAGTTGGACTGCTTTCAACAGTCTCAAAATCTCTTTTGCATGCTTAATAGTTTTCCCTTGAGAGCTCAGTAACCCTCTTTCCTCCTAGATTGTTCCATGCGCGTGCACAACTCCGAAGGCATATCTCGAGTCTGTATAAATATTCACAACTTTGCCTTGAGCCACTTCCAAGGCTCGGGTCAGAGCAATTATTTCTGCGCTCTGTGCAGAGGTATTTATGGGCAAAGGTCTATTATTTCTTGACTAGTGGTAATGGCATATCCCACGTGTCTTTTACCACTCAGGACATAGCTGCTTCCACCTGTGAACCAGTTTTCTCCGCTTTCCATAGGGTTGTCTTTTAGATCTGGTCGGTTTGCGTACGTTGTTTCAATAGTCTCCAAACAGTCATGATGCGCTGGTTCTCCCGTGTTTCCACTAAGGAAAGAAGCTGGGTTGACAATGTTAGTAACTACGACCTCCACATCATCCTGTTCTATCAGTATAGCCTGATATCTCAGGGATCTTTGTGGAGAAAGCCAGTGCCCACCCTTTGCGTCCAGCACTGCGGACACTGTGTGAGACACTAAAACAGTCATCTTCTGGCCCAGAGTAAATTTTCGGGCTTCCTGTACATTCAATATTACAGCTGTAATTGCTCTCAAGCATCCAGGCCAACCCTTCGCAGTTGCGTCTAACTGTTTGGAAAAGTAGGTAACTGCTCGTCGATAGGGGCCCAGATCTTGTGCTAATATTCCCAGAGCAATTCCCTGTTTCTCGTGGGAAAAGAGAAAAAAACGGTTTACTCACATCGGGGAGCTCTAAGGCCGGAGCCGACACCAAAGCTTTCTTTAGTAGCTCAAAGGCTCGTGTGCTCTCTTTGCCCGTCCAGATCATACAATCGTATCGTAACAGTTTCCTTTCTCCAGACGGTATTTCCCAAGATTCCAAGTCTTTTGCGAGCTCATTGCCAAAGATGGTAGACTGTTCGTAAATCCTTGTGGCAACACCGTCCAAGTGAGCTGAGTCTTGCGACCATTTTTGGGGTTTTCCCATTCAAATGCAAATAATTTTTGGCTGGCTTCATGGAGAGGGAGGCAAAAGAAGGCATCCTTCAGATCTAAAACAGTAAACCAAGTTAGTTCAGGTGTTAATACGGTCAACAGGGTATATGGATTTGCTACTACGGGGTAAAGGTCCTCAGTTATTTTATTTACGGCCCGTAGATCCTGGACCACACTATGCAACCCGTCAGGTTTACGAACAGGTAATACAGGGGTGTTGAAATCAGACTCACAGTTTTTCAGTAATCCTATTTATAAAAATCTTCCAATCACTGGCCGAATTCCTTCCTTACCTTCCCTTCTGCGGGCAGACTGGTTAAGAATAGACTCAGTATCTGGATATATTGCTGATCTTTTACTTCCAGAGTAATTTCTCCTTTTTCAAATGTAATTTTTGCACCCAATTGTTCTAACAAATCTCTTCCCAAAAGTGGCTTTGGGGAGTTGGGCCTATGTAGGAATTTGTGGATACCCCATTGTTTTCCCAATTTATACTTCAAAGGTTTACAAAAATATGCCTTTTCACTTTGGCCAGTCGCTCCTTTTACCATGATATAGTCGTTTCCCAGGGGCATCAAGGCTTGATTTAAAACCGAGTATGTTGCCCCTGTGTCAACCAAAAATTCTACTTCTTGTTCTTCCTTCCCCAGCCTCATTATAACCAGTGGATCTGCTAGGGTAGATTCCCCAGGTCCCTGTCAATCCTTTTTCACATGGGCTACTATTCTTCCTGTCTGGTGGCTTCGCCTCTTTGCCTTGTTTCTTGGACACCCTCCTTTCCAATGACCAAATTTCTTACACAACGCACATTGATCCTTACCTAATCAAGATGGTTCTCGTCTAGGCCTCCCTTCCTCCTCTTCCCTGACAACTGCTATCCTTCCTCTTTGCCCTTGTCTATATTCTTCCTCTCTATTACTAAATACTCTCCACGCTTCACCCAGCAACACTTCCAGATTTCTACCTTCTGTAGGGCGCAGCTTCTGGAGTTTGTGCCTAATGTCCCCCGTAGACTGACCCAAGAACAGGGAGACTATTTGTTGTATTCCTACCTTTGACCCAGGATCCAGCGGTGTGCTACGGCGCATTACATCCCTCAATCGATCCAGGAACTCGGATGGGGACTCAGAAGGACCTTGTTTAACTGCATATAGAGCTGACCAGTTTGTGGTTTTGGGAATAGCCCTTTCCATTCCCTTCAAAATCCATTCTTGATATTCCTGTAGCCTCTCCATATGGGCAGATTTATTAGCGTCCCATTTTGGGTCTCGGAGGGGAAATATTCTGTGACACACCCCCCCCCCCGTGATCTTGTAATGGTCTTCAGCTAAATTCTCTGCTGTTTTCAAAATTAATTGCTTTTCTGTTTCTGTCATATACTCTAAGAGCAACTGTATACCTTTCCAGTCCGGATTATGTTGTTTTACGATGAACTGAAAATGCTTAGTAACACTCACCGGGTCGCTTCTCTAGTCTCTTGCAACTTTTCTCCATTCTCCTAGATCAGTGGTGGAAAAGGGCACCTTAATCATCATTGTTCCTCCATCAGGTCCCACTGCATCTTGGAGTGGGGCTTGTAAAGCTGTAGGGACAGTCCTAGAGGCAGTTTTCTTCCTTGTGCGGGAAGATATGGGACCGTCCATACAGTGCCTACTGTAATCATGAGACTGGCATAAAAATTGAGATTTTTATAATGCAGCTCATATTTGTTCTTTGCTTTCTTTGTGAGTTCAGGGTTTGGTTTAGGGCACATTGTAATTTTTAGATTTGTTTTAGAATCAAGAAGCTTGGGAGAAAATTTTTGTGATTGGGTTTTTTGGTTTGTTTTTTTTTGTCCATCCATAGTCATTTGTCATAAAGAGCTGAGCATTCAAGGAAATACCAAAACTATTATGATTTGCAAAGTGAAAACCTGTAGTACGTTCTGAACAGATTTGGTCGCCTTCTATTATGCTTAAATTGTGGCCTGTCATGATGGACACCAAACTTCAGGCCAAACTTGACATCTGCAGTATTCAGAGTATGTGCATTTGTCAAGCAATGAGCTAGCAAGTGTCTGGAATTGTTAGGTAGCAATGCCTGATTAAAACATGGTCTATATTCATATGAAGCAATCCCAGAAAATGAAGAGGAATTTGCAGCACTTAAAAAAAGACATCATATTTATGCAGTACAATTCAGGTAAACGTAAAAGAGTTCAAAACCTTCCCTCCTTGGCTACCAGTTTTGAGAGAAGTATGGCGTTGTGCGTAGAACAAAGGGATGTCTGTAAAACTTTCCCTGTTGCATGCTCAGTCTGTAAGAACGTTTCATGTTTTGCAGAAATGCTAACAGCTTCAAAGGTTATACAAGCATGGTAGCTTCCCCCACCGTCTTTTCAGAAATACGGAAAGCAGGAAAATCCCAGAGTCTGGAAAAGTTGCTGGCAGAATCGTTTGCCCGAGGTAGGTTTAAAATTGAGAGATTCTTGGCCCTCTTCATAATTCATGTAACTAATTTTCCACAAGTTTTCTAGGCTTGCTTCTGTGGGTCCTATGATAATGCAAAGAGAACAAGTGAAGCTCTAGAAGTAAAATACTTCTCATAAGTTTAATCCCTTTTTTAGTTTAAAAGACCTCATGCACTGTGAACTTGTTTTATAATCTTCTCCCCAAATGTAGGTGTGGAGAGTCACAGAAAGACATAAATATTGAAGTCTCCAGTAGCTGCATGTTCCCCGTTTTTATTCTAAAGAAATGTTTGGAAGGTATTTCTGAGGAGTTAATGTTGTTTATGTGTTGGGTTTGTTTGGGTTTTTGCTGTGCTGGCTTAATTCTCATTGATTATAGTCTAATTCCTTTGTGTTTCTTTTTACAAAGAAATCCAAGCAATAGTTACCAATATTAACCAAGACAATAGAGTCCTTAATGCCGGGGATCTTTTTTTGTACGTCTTGCCTTTTTTAAGCTGCTTTCCAATTTCTCAGTGGGCAGGAAACTAGATTGCATGTGTTTTTTCCCTCTTGTGTCCTTGCAGAACTCTTGCGTTGAATTTTAACTTCTGTGTTGCCTGTGAATGACGTAGAGAAGTGATACATTGCTTTGTACAGCAATGCACCTTGATTTTGAATGCATGACGAATACCGTGGAAGGAACCAAACGCGAGGAAAGTTTTATGTGAGTGTGTTCCTCTATTTCTTTTTTTTTTCTGAATTTGTAACTGCAATTGGGGAGTAAAAAAATTTCAAACCAAAACCAAACTCCTAATCACCTCCTACCTCCTCAAACACCTAGTGTCTTGTCAGCTGTGGAATGACGTCGCTCAGTGAGTTAACCTTGAGGAGAGATTTTGTTTGGTCCAGACTGTGGGCAAAATCCAAGAACTAGCAAAATAAGGTCCTCAGTCGCTAGAGCTCTGTGTGGGGAATTGTTACAGGAGAAGAAGTGTTAACTTCTTAGGGAGAGCGGACTTGCATTTGAATCCTGAATTTGTTCTTTTGGCAACACAACATTTTCGCTCTTTCACCCCACGGAAAACTCTTTTTTTGCCAGTTTCCCATAAAAGCGATCATGAACAACGTTAACTTCATTTGGTAAAACGACTCCTTTTGACAGAGGGGAAAATATTAAGTATGCAATGAGTGGAGTCACAGATGAATCTACCAAGCAGACCACAATGTTTACTCTCACAGGCTTTACTGTATACGAAGCTAGTGGACTCAAGTAATGGATTGATAAGTGTATAAGCATTTGCAGAATGAGGACTTTTCAGTTAATCTTCTGTAAGATTTTTGTCTACACCAGCTTGTACGCCAGGATCCTAGCTCACTTTCTGTGCTTGGGTCTTTGAGTTTGTTTCTGCATTCAACTTTGTTTCCAGGAAAACATATCAAATCTGTGATCATTACAGCATGCCATAATAGTTAATATGCCAGATTTAAGAAAAACACAGCTAAGGAGCTTCCTTCTTCACAACCCCCCAACAAATAAACCCCCAAAATGAAGGAATTCCTTAAACCTAGAAAGAAAGAAATATGCTGTGAGTCACATGTTGCGGTGATGTGGTAGCAGCAGGGTCCTTAGAACCGATGATTTACAAGACCTAATGTCTTTCTGTGGACTTTGAAGGCTGAGTGTTTTGTACTCTAGCAATTTCCTGCTACTGTTATGTATTCACGTAGATCTGTAAGGCAATTGTTGTTACTTTCTTTGCATAGTCTGGTAAAATATTTGTATAATAGGAAAATTATGTTTTTGTGCTACTCTCCTTGGGAAACAGAAACTAAGCCTGCCATTAGATGCTAGGCCACAGTCGTTGACGGAGCAGGGTAGTGTATCTTACATTTTGTGCTACACTTGGTCAAGTCTCATCTCTATCGTATTCGCTGTTACTTTATTAAATTTAGTATCTGCACTTTCTATTTCCTCATTCAGAGCACAGAGGCATGGTTCTCTCTGCGTCTGGCTTCCCGTCCCTATCTTTTCATTCCTTCCTCTCCTCCCTGTAGCCTACTGCTATCGTTTTCTTTCACCAGCTCTCTCTCTGCCGGGCTCCGGAACCCTGTTTTTTCATTTCTCCCTGTCTGTCTTGTAGCTCCTCAGTACTTTTTCTTTCCCTGGCTCCCTGTCCCTGTTTCTTCCTTCTTGGCCCTGTAGCACGCTCTGATTCTGTTCCATTCTCTGCCTCTGCTTTCCCAGCAATCTGTCCCTCGCTTTTAATTCCTCCCTCTCCGCGCTGTCGCCCGTGCGGTCTCTTGCCTTTCTCCGTCGCTGGCTGGCTGGCTGTCCCTGCTCATTCATTCCTCCCTCTCCCCCCTGCAGTGCCTGTCGCTTTTGTCCGTTCTCCATCTCACTGTCTCTGGCTCCCTGATGACCCTATTTTGGACTCCCACCACCCATGCACCCCCTTCTTTCCATGCTCATTGCTCTTCTTGTTGCTCTCCAGCTCTCTTTTTTCCCCAGCTCCCTGTACGGTGCAGATATGGGGGTTATTTTGGTGGTGTTCCCCGCCCCTTACCTCTGTGTTTCACTGTCCTGGCTCCCCGTTGTTTCATTCCTCCTTTCGGCTGCTGCTGCCCTACTCCCGGTGGCCGTGGACGGGCCGGAGGGAGCCAAGGGTGGAGCGGTCGCCCGGCCTGACCGGGCTGCGGCTGCAGCGAGAAAGAAGGTGAGCGGGGCCGCCCGATCGACCTGAGGCAGGGCGGCGGGGTCCGCGTCGGAGGCACGGAGCAGAGGGGTGTGCGAGCCGGCGGAGGGGTCCACCCGGAACTACGCTGCAGAGGGCGGGTGAGCGCTCGCGTCTCGGCGGGGATGGGGGGGGTGGAAGACGGTGTCCGCGCAGGGTGAGCCAGCAGGACAGGCTGCGTCGCACGGCATGGCGGGAGCCGTAGTCCTGAGGCACGGGGTTTGCTCTCGGCCATGTTCGTTCCCCGCCATGCCGGGAAGCGTGGTCTTCCGGGCGGTCATGCTGTGCTTGCTAGTGCATGCCGGGAGATGTAGTTTTTGCGACGCGGGTTCCCGGGCATGCGTGGTGGCGTGCCTCCTCGCCGCTCTCTGTGCTGCCGCCCTTTGACCAAAATTAGGTACTGCAGCTCGGCAGCCGCGCATGCGCGGTACAGCACCTCGTCGCTCAGAAGCTGCGCATGCGCGATGGGGAACCTCGCCGCAGCTCGGAAGCCGCGCATGCGCGGCGGCGCCTAAGTGACCCACGCTGCCGGCCGCCGGTAGCCGCGATGCCGTTCTGCGGTCCCTGCACGCTCTTTGCTACTTCCCGGTAAGGTCGCGCCGTTGCCGCCCCATGTGCGCAACGTGGGCGGGTGCTCGCCCTGCAAAATGAGGCACGGCCGCTGGGTGCTCGCTGCTACTGCAGCCCGGCGTTCGCGCACCGCCCCTCGCCCCTGCGGCGCGCCGCCGGCGTCCGGCGCATGCGCGGCGCGCGGGAGCAGCATGGCGGTGCAGCGGGGTCCCGTTCCCGGCGGGGCGTGAAGGGCCGGGACCACCGGTGAGGCGAGCGAGCCCCTGGGGCGGGTGCGGGGCGTCTCCTGCGCACCGGCCGCCCGCGGGTGGCGGGGCGAGGAACTTCGAGCCGCCCGCTGCGACCGGCTGCTGGCCCGCTGGAGGCGAGTCAGATCGGGGCAGCCCCGGGGAGTTACCGGGGCTCTGGGAGGAGGGAGGGAGGCGGACACCCCCCAGGCGCGGACGCCGGGCGCCTCCCAACTCGTCAGAGCCCCCCCGCTCGCTTCTCCTGGCCCCGCGCAGCTGCCCCCAGCTCCAGCCCCTCCCCTGAAGCCCGTCCCGTAGCCCCGGGCCGGCCCCGGGCCCTGTCGCAGAGGCGGCAAGCCGGGCCTCGCGTGCGCTGGGTTCTCCGTGAAAGCGGAGGCCGTTGGCAGCGGTGCAGGGGCAGAGCGGCGTCTCCGGCGGCCCCCGCAGAAGGAGAGGCTTCGGCCAAGGGGGAACTACGGTAATAAGGGTCGCTGCTGCTTCTTTCCCTCTGCCAGGAGCCGCGCTGGGGGGGGATGCCGCTGACCGCACCCGCCTCGGGCTCGCGTGGGTTGTCTCTGCCCAGCCTCGCTCTCCTTGTGGCACGGCTGCAGGAAGGGACAGGCGGAGCGCTTGCTGGCCCTGGGC
The DNA here is from genome assembly GCF_964289735.1 of Phaethon aethereus. NCBI lineage: Eukaryota > Metazoa > Chordata > Aves > Phaethontiformes > Phaethontidae > Phaethon > Phaethon aethereus. The sequence goes on along the minus strand of NW_028114062.1, from coordinate 1,068,587 downwards.
GGGAGCTGCCACGGCCAGAGCTGGAGAGGCCAGAGAACGGTAAAGAGGAAGAAGAAACCGAAGGCCGGCCGGCCGGCAGCTGCCTCCTGCTGCAGGGAAGAGCGAGCCAGCCCCTCCAGGTGAGGTAGGATCCCTCTTCGTAGTCCGCAGCAGGCCACACCATCGACATGCAGGGTCTGTACGTGTCACCAAAGGCGGCCGCGTAGCGCACGAGCGAGGCTACGTGTGTAGGGAGCCCCGTCTTGTACGAGCTGTAAGACACCCCGGTATTCTCTTAGGTGGAGGACAGCCAAGCGACAGGAGTTACAGAAGGCAAAGGGAGGAGAGGAGGAGGAGGAGGAGGAAGAAGCGTCTGAACTGGCGAACTCTCCCAGCAGTGCAGGGAGTGAAAGCTGTAGTGAGTCCCAGGCCCTCGGGGCCCTGTTGCCCCTATTCTGCATCCCGGGCCCTCACTGCCTCTCCCCTGGCCCCCCCCTCTTTCCCACGCTGATGTGGTTCCCCCCCTCCACCCCCCGCCCATACCTCCTTTCTCCATCTCACTCTGACCAGCTCCCCGTCCTCATCTTTTAGGTCCTCTCTCTCCCTGCTCTGAAGATTGTGGCTATTTTTCCTTCCTCTGCCTCTCTCAGTCTGGCTCCCTGTCCCTGCTTTTCCATTCCTCCCTCTGCAATGTAGCATGTTGCTACTCTTTTCTTTCACAATCTCTCTCTGTCCGGCTCCCAGCCACCGTTTTTGCCTTCCTTCCACTCTGTTCTCTAGTCTCTGGCTCTCTCTGCCTGGCTGAACATCTGCTGATGTTCAAGGTCTTCCTTCTCGGCCCTGTAGCACAGCACAAGTCTCTTTCTTCCTCTGTCTCCCGCTATCCTGCTCCCTGTCCCTGTTTTGCAATTTTGTCCTTGTCAGCCCTGAGCCACGCTGCAGTTTCATTTCTTTTGCTGTCTTGCCCTGTCCGGCTCCCTGCCAGGATCTTTTAATTCTTCTCTCTCTCCCTCTTGAAGCCCATCGCTGTTTTACTCTTTCTCCCTGTCTCCCTGTCCGTCTCCCCCTCTCCGTCTTTACTTACTCTTTTAAGTAAAATCACTGGCTGAGACCTTAAACATGTCACTTCTTGCCCGACAAGATCAAACAGACCGTGAGCAAGCTTGTTAGGCTTCCCCTGTAAACTCACGGATAACACAAAGCAAGCTCCTTAGGCTTCCCGTGGAAATCACTGCTACCAGGTTAAATTGACCTCCTTGTGCCGTCCTGAGGCCGAAAGACCGAGGAGCTAATTCGATGACGAGATATGGACAAAGGAAGCCCCAGGTTCAACTGGCAGACTGCGTGAGGAAGACTGTGGACGACCACCTGAGGGTGAAAAGACCCTAACCCTAATTTTACTGCGCATGCTTGGACTATGTCAACGAATTCCGGGGACTCCTCACCATAAGACTGCCCTTCTTGGGGGATCTGATGACACGTATGACTTTTCTGCATATGAACTGATGTGCTTTACTAACCCGTCGGAGCACTCGTGGTGGAGCGATCCCCAGCGCTGCCGTAAGGAATGCCCGCCTTCTAAAGCTTCAAACTAAGTGTTAGAGGGTTTTCTGGCCGACTTTTCAGTATCCCTTTGTATTTGATTGTTTCTGGTATTCCCTTAGTGGCTTCACTTGTTAGATTTTCTATCTACGTCTCCGTTTTAGTTCGCCATCCCTGCCTCTTAATATTTTTCCTTTTGCCGTAATCACCATTGCTTTTAAAATTTTCTGCCGCCTTTTCTCTCATTCGCGGTCCTTATTTGCCTACCCTTATTTTTTAACTGACTTCTTCCCTTCCCTTAGTGCCCTCTGAAACAAGGATCTAAAACAATTAGAAGGTTTTAGCATGTGTAACTAATCAACTGTCAGTTTTACAAATTTCTGAAGAGATGTACTTTCTGGAAGGTTATTGATTTCGTGATTAGTTTAACTTTAGTATAGAGTTCTTTAGCCTAGCAACTGTGGCATTATGTTTAACGGCCTATTCTCATAGTCCTTAGGCTGTATTTGCCTCAGTGCCAACACTGTACCTATATGTAAACAGTTCATCAGGAGGAAAGCAGCCCTGATGAAAATTAAAACACAAGTAGAAACGGATAAGACAGGTGGAGAGAACCAAGAGGAGAAGAGTTAAGAGCAAGGACTGAGAAATTGATGAGTGCAGAGGAGATACCTTCACCTTGAGCACAGAAACGTCCTAGCAGGAGTGCTCAAACACGGATGATAAGAAGGAACCGCTTGGCTGAAGAACAGAAGGGGAAAACATCCAAGGAGAAGGAACTATCCTCAGGAGACCTGTGACCATAAAAGGGAAAAAGAAGGAGGGGGCTAACTCCCCAAACGACCACCGACGACCGCCCAAGACGCCCGCACATGCGTAGTGTAGTTTTGCAACACCAGCGTTATGTAAACGTGGCAGATAAGCGAGGAGGCGGAGATTTCTCAGGACACGTGCGAATATTCACGTCTTTCAGGTATATAAAGGATGAAGTTTTGCTTCAGCGCGCGTGCGTTGGGAGGAGATATCCCCCAGGCGTCCGGCGTGGCAATAAAGGCGTCTGCTTAATGACACTTTGGTGTTACTGAGTTTAAATTTCTGTAACTTTTGTGAATCATTTGGTGACCCAGGTGGGAGGGACATCCTCTGTTCGGCTGCGGGACCCGATGAGTCTGGGACTCTCTTGGGTTTGCCCCCGGAGATCTTTTCCGGAGAGACCCCTGTTCTCAGTCGGATCACCGCGGGGACAGACAAAGACCCTCTGGCAAGAAGACATCCTTAAATCCTGAACTGGTAACGATCGATCAATTTGGGACCGTCTTTAAGACGTGCAGACGTGCACACGGGTCGGCGTATACCGGCTCGCTAGCACCTTACGGGTGTACCTCTGGGGGACTTGTGTCCCATATGGTAGGGGATTTAACTTCCCCGTTTGGAGGGGCTGCGTCCCCATTTGGAGGTCCGGTTAACTGTTACCTGACTTTTGGCTAATGCATTTCGGGTATTGGTTATTGGTTTGTCATTTATTGGATTTTGGTTATTAACGGTAAAATTTGCATCAGATATGGGAGAGTCACAGAGTGGCGGAATTCTAAAGAAAAGCCCACTGGGATGTGTTTTGCAGCACTGGAGAGATCCGGGGGGAGTGCCGGGAGGAAAACTTTAATTAAGCATTGTAATCAGTGGTGGCCTCTCTAGAAGTTAGACGGTGGAGAAAAACGGCCCTTTAACAGGACATTAAAATAGAATATATTATTACATTAAGGTACATATAATTGTAATATAATACTACACACGTTATAATAGGTATTATACATTTAGTGTAATAATACAATTTAATGCTCTTCCTTCAGGGAGAAGGAAAATGGGATGAAGTGCTTTATGCAGATACATATGTTTTTCACTCTACGAAACCACCCTGAATGGCAGAAAGAACGTGGAATCAATTCAGCACCCCAGGACCCTATGGTCCTGGCGATAGAAAAAGACAAACAATAAGCAAGATAGGAAGCAAAAAAGATGTTGCTCGCCTTGTGGCATTGGACAAAGATGTTTAAAGGTTGACAGAATGGGAGATTAAAGGATTGTTTGACCCCGATTGCGAGGATGTGCGTGCAATGTCGGATGCGGTGTTCAGCGAGGCAGAAAAGCAGAGTGTTGTGAGGGTGGCCAGACCCCCAAGTCCAGGCTCTGGTTTTGGCTGGAACTCTGCTGGGAACAGTGGATAACCATGTTCCCATTACCAGTCCTGGTCGGGGCCCTAACCAGCCAGGAGCCCGGGACTTAGTACCGCGGTACAGGGAACGAATGGCTTCTGGAATAAGAAGTGCTGTCCCAAAATCAGTAAATTGGTCTAAATTGCATGAAATTAAACAAGATAGAAAAGAATCCCCTACTGATTTTTTGAACCGATTAAAAGAAGGGATGCAGAAATATACTCCTTTAAACCGTACCTCTCGGGAGGGAAAGGGTCAGTTGTTATTCCTGGTTCTGGGACAGCTGACGGATGATGTCAAGAAAAAGTTACAGCAAGTGCAAGGAACAGATGTGAGAGATTTAGAGAAATTGCTGGAGACTGCTTGGCAAGTGTGTCGGAATAGGGACAGGCGGCGGGGGGGAATGGGCAAAACAATTGCCAGCGCTACAGCGGCTGCTTTGCGCACTGCAGGGGCCAGGTAACCTCTGGGAACCCACCGGGAAACACCACTAATGGGAGGCGAGGAGCCATGAGAAGTAGCCCAAGTGCCCCGTCTCGGGGAAGTCAACCCCTCCCGAAAGATCAGTGTGCCTACTGTCAGCCAAGGACGGAGCTCGAATGGCAGGGTATGCCGTGACCACCGCAGAGCGAGTGCTGGAAGCAAAGTCACTCCCTGAGGGTACATCCGCACAACGAGCCGAATGAATTGCTTTAGTGAGAGCTTGTTGAAGGACTGCGAGCGAACACCCGGACAAATTCAAAATACGCCTTGGGTGTAGTTCATGCCCGTGGGGCTATCCGGAAGGAACGGGGACTTCTGACTGCCCAGGGAAAACATTAAGCTTGCTGACGTGATCCTAAGACTTTTGGATGCGGTACAGTCGCCTTCGGCGGTTGCGCTTATGCACCGCAAGGGGCACCAAGAGGGTGACGCTGCTCAGGAAGTGGGGAATAAATCGGCAGATTATGAGGCAAAAAGAGCTGCGGAACAAGGTGAGGTGTTAAGTTTGATTCCTGAAAAAGCTTTGCCGCTACCGGACTCGGTTGACTGTGATGAGAAGGATCTTAGATTAATTAAAGATTTGGAAGCAGAAGTTGAATCATCAGGTTGGGCAAAATTAAAAGGTAACAGAGTAATAGTTCCCTTTAGAATAGTACGGAAACCGGTAAAAGCAGAACACGACCAGACTCATTGGGCAACTGAAGCCTCGTATGATTCCCTTATGAAGCAAATAGTAGCCAGGAATTTGTTTCAAACTGTAAAAGCCATGGTTAATAACTGTGAAGTATGCAAAGGTGGGAAATCGTGTAAAATTTGGAAGTCTCGGTAAAGGGAAAGTTCCAGGTCAAAATTGACAAACAGACTTTTCCGAACTCCCACGGAAAGGGGAGGGTTTGGGATTTGTTCGTATTAACAGATACCTTTTCGGGCTGGCCAGCAGCTTTCCCTTGTAGGGCTAATAAGGCTAGGGAAGTGACAGGAGTACTCTTAAACGAAAATTATTCCCAGATTTGGAGTACCAGCAGTAATATCTTCTGATAGGGGTGCTCATTTTTGTGCGCAAATAGTGCAACGAGTTAGTAAAATTTTAGGAACCAACCGGCAACCGACCTCAGGCAAGTGGGCCAGTGGAGCAAATGAATCACTTAATTAAACAACAGCTAGCTAAACTTAGTCAAGAAGCAAATCTACATTGGTACCAAGCGCTCCCACTGTAGCCCTACTATGAATCAGGGTAAAACCGGGAACTAAAGAGAATTTAAGTCCGTTTGGAATTTTGTTGGGGCGGCCGTAACCGATCCCAATACCGAGGGGAAGATCTCACCCAGTTAGGCGAAAATAATCTATAGAAATACATAATAATATTAGGAAATTCTAAACGAGAGCGATTGCAAGTGCCTGGAGAGTCTAGCCAGACGTTCTCTCTAACAGGAGTTCCGGTTCCGGTTAACACCTCTCTATTTAATAATCCCTGCTATGGAGTAGGTCATGATAAGAACAACTTTAGATTTACATCACCTCTTGGGGTTGTGAAGAAGTTCGGAGCAAATTAGCCTCTCGGTTACCAAATTTTAAATGGATCAAAGAGCTGCTTGTACTCGTATTAGTTGATAGCTTATTTGTTTTATGTACGTGTTGTATAATTCGAGGTTCGCTATGGCGTTGTCAGAAGAATGGGGATGACTGTGTTACCTGGAAAAAGAGTAAGGTCAAACCTGAAGTCGCAACAGGGAGGTATTTTAATCGACGGACGAAGGAGAGTGGTACGTTATAAGGGACTGCGAAAGAATTCGCAAGGGTAATAGAAAAGGGGGGAAGTGAAACAGAAGATGTCTGCTTAATGACACTGTGATGTTACTGAGTTTAAATTTCTTTCACTTCTCTGCATCACCTGGCTTTTTCATTATTCTTTCTCCAACTCTTTTAAAAGTTTGCCGTTTCTTTTATGTTTTATTCCCTTCTTTCCCTAACACCTATCGCTTTTTAAATGTTCTTGCCAGGCTTACTTTTGTTCCCTTTGTCTGTATTTTTAATTAGCTCTTGTCTTTCCTTAGCGCCCTCACTATTAAAACTTTCTTTCTACATCTCTGTTTACTGTCCCTATTTCACAATTTTTCCCTATTTCTTTAATCCCTGTTGCTTTTAACATTTTCTATTTTTATCCCATCTTCTGTCTCTCTCTTCTGGTTTTTCTTTATTGTCATCGCATTTAAAATTGTCTCTCTATAGCTGTTTTACTCCACTGTCCCTATTTCTGTTTTTTCCTTTATTTCCCTAATGCCTATCACTTCTAACATGTACTTTCTGTGCCCTTCCATGTCTGTATCTTCAGTTATTTCTTGTCTTCCCTTAGTGCCACCCCTTCTTCAGTTTCCCTTCTACATCTCCATTTTAGTTCACCATCGCTGTCTTTAATTAAAGTCCTTAATCCCCATTGCTTTTCAAATTTTCTACTTACTTTTATCTCGTCCGCTGTCATTACTTATTAGTTATTTTCTCTTATTTTTTCCTAAGGGCACCGCTTTTTGTATTTCCTTTCTGCGTCTACTTTTATGTGGTTCCCTGTCCCCATTTTTCAATTTTTTTAGTCATCGTTCTTTTTGGTTTGAAATTTTGTTTCTCGGTGTACTTTTATCTCATTTTCTATCCCTACATTTTTTTCCCCGTTTCCTGTAACTTGCCGCTTCTAACATGTTCGTTCTAAATCTACTTTTATTAGGATGTAGCTCCCTTTTTTTCAGTTGGTTCCTGTCTCTCCTGTACCCCCTCACGTTTAGATTTTCTTTCCTCGTCTGTTTTTATCCACTTCAGCAGCTTCATTTTTTTAGCTCATTCTAGTGTGTCCCATACCTTGTTGCTTGTGAAATTTTCTTGCTATGTCTTTGCCTATTCAGGTTTTTTCCCTATTTTAACTTTTTTTCCCCGTCTTAACGTCTTCATTTTCGAATAACAGAATAATTTAGGATGGAAAAGACACTTAAGATCATCGGGCCCAGCCGTAAACCTAACACGGCCAAGTCCACCACTAAACCGTGGCCTTAAGTGCCACATCCACGCGCCTTTTAAATACCTCCAGGAACGGTGAGGAACTTATGTTTTTATGCTTACTTTAACCTGGTTTTCTGTCCCGATTATTTACTCTTTTCCTGTCTGTCCTCTACCTCATCGTTTTTTAAATTTTCTGTGTCTGCTTTTATGGAGACGGCTAACCCTACGTTTTTATTACTTCCTGGCTATCCTGTGTGAAATCACTTCTGAATTTTTTTTCCCTATCTGTTTTCATCCAGTTCACTGTCTTTATTTCATTCCCGCCTCTGCTATACCCTGTCACTATTTAAATTTGCTTTCTGCCTTTGTTGATTTCTTCTGCTGCCCCATTGCCAAGTTTCTCCTTCTTTAACACCTTCGCTTTTGATAATTTTTTGTCTACTTTTATCTGGTCTTCTCTCCCTATTTGTTAGTTTTTTCCTCCCCTGCCTCATACCCTTTTTTTCTTTTTAAATTCTCTTTCTATATTTGCTTTTATCAAGATGTCTATTCTTTTCCAATTCTTTCTGTTTGTCACACACCCCGTCGCTTTTTAGATTTCCCTGGCGCGTCTCCCTTACCCCCTCCCCTCTCCCCCCCCCTCCCCCATTCCGGGGTTTTACGGGGTCTCCTTGGCGCGCTGTTATCTCTGGAGCGTGATTTGTACCCCTCTCGGTTTGTCAGAACATCTCCTCGGGCCATCCCTCTTCCTCAGAGCGGTCTTTCTGTCCTCTCCTCCATCTTGCTCGCCTCCCGTCGGCCAGCGTCTCCCCGACGCCGCCTGTGCTCCGTTCAGATCCCCTCCCGAGTACCTCTGTGCCCTCCAGCCTTCTGCCGTCTCTCCGGCCGCCTCGGCACCCCTCTGATTTCCGCCACGACGCTTCCTGCGAGCGACCCCGCGTTCCGTAACCGGACTGTGAAACAGGACCTGAATTAACCGTAACTGCAGAGCGTAATGGCACGTTTTCTCGTATTTTACCCTTACCGCCTTTCAGACCGTGGCTGGAAACCTGCTACGCGTGGCGCGCAGGATGCGGCAGCAGCTTTGGCGGCGGATGGCGAGAGGCGAAGGCCAAAGCAGAGGCTGCGCGGCTCCCGTGCGCTGGGTTTATTGTTTTACTTAGGAGCGTGGCCGTTCGTCTTAAACTGTTTATGGTGTTCTCGCCCAGTGCAGCAGTTTGCAATCAGCTGGTTTAAGGAAAACACGATGTCATCTCTGTCAAAGTTCTACATATTTTGGACGTGAAATATGAAACTGAGAACTTTAATCCTGGGTTTCCTGGGCTTAGCTCTTGGAACTGCTTTAGAATCCCTTGTTTGTTGGCTCCCCGAAACTTACTGCTCATCTGCCGACTCTGCCCTGTACCATTTCACCTATTAATTTTTTTCCACGTTTCCCTCTCTGCGGCTCCCTCTCCCCGTTTTTTAATGCTTACTTGTGTTTCTTGTACCCTGCTGCATTTTAATTTCTCACGCTACAGTTCCCTCCCTCCGGCACCCTGTCTCTGTGTTTTATTTCCTCCCTCTGTCCTGCACCCCGTCGCTGAAAAAACTTTCTTCCTATGTTTCCTTCTGTGCATCTCCCCATCCCTATTTTTTCATTATTTCCTGTGGTTCTTGTACCCTGTTACTTTTAACATTTTCTCATTGCGGTTCCTTCTAGCCATCTCCCTGTTTGTTTAATATTCCCGTGTTTCTCGTACCTGACCGCCACTTCTTTTTCCTTTCTGCCTTGTCCTCTGTCCGTCTCCCCGTCCCTGCGTTTTAATTCCTGTCCGTGTCTCTCGTACCCGGTTGCTTTTTAAAAGTTCTTCTACGTCTCCCTCTACCCGGCTCCCTTTCTCCGTTTTTTTGTTTGGGGTTTTTTTTTTTGGTTCCCCACCCCTCCCCTTGTATTTCTTGCACCCCACCACTACCTAATTTCTCCTTCAACGATTCCCTTTATCCAGCTTCCCTTTCACGTACTTTTAACTCCTCCCTTTTTTCCGTATACTCTGTCCCTTTTTAAATTTTGTTTCAGTATTTCCTTCTATCCTCATTCCTGTTCCTATTTTTTAATTCTTTCCTGCTTTTCTCGTAGCCTGTCGCTTCTTAAAACGTCCTTCCGTCCCTCTACCCGATTCCTTGCCCCTGTTTTTTATCTCCTCCTCTGTCCCGCACCCAGTCACATTAATAACTTTCTATGTCTCCATTTATTTAGCTTCCTGTCCGCCTTTTTATTTTTTTTTCCTGTCTATATCATACTCTGTCCATTTTAACTTGTGTTTCGATGGCTACTTTTCTGCGGTTCGCTGCCTGCGTTTTGTAATTCTCCCTCGTCTGTCCCGTACCCTGACGCTGCTTCAAGTTCCCATGTCTGCTTTTGTCGAGCTCCCCATCCGTGTCTTTTAACTCTTTCCCGTGTCGTGTACCCCGTTGCTTTTTACATTTTTTTGTGTGTCTGTTTTTCCACAGTCTTATTTTCAATTTATTCTCGTCTTTGCTAAAAGCCATCGCATTTCAAATTAATTTTCTTTCTACATCGAAGTTTATCCACCTCCCCGTCCCCGTTTTTTGTTTTCCCATCTACGCTGTACCCCATCGCTTCTAAAATTTTCTTTCCGTGTCTACTTTAACCAATTCGCTGTCTATATTTTTTATTTGTTTCTCATCCGTGCTGTACCCTGTCGCTTTTGAAATTTTCTTCCTATGTCTCTCTGTACTTTTCTGTCTATTGTCATTTTTAACTTTTTCTTGTTTTTCCTCAATGCTTCCGCTTTTATAATTTTCCTCCTATGTCACTCTCCATCACCCTACACTTATTTTACTTTTTTTTCCTTGCCTTTCCTTAATGCCTTGGCTTTCAAAATTTCCTTTTTACATCAACTTTTATCCAGTTTTCTGTCCCCTTCCCCCCCCTCCCCAGCTTCTCCTTTACCCGGCTGCTTTTTACATGCTCTCTCCGTGTCCGCTTTAACCAATTCACTGTCTGTCATTTTTATTTTTATTCCTGTCTGTCCCGAGCCCTGTCGCTCTTTCAGTTTCTGTTCTAGGTCTACTTTTATCAAGCTCCCTATCCATATTTTTTAATTTATTCCTGTCCGTCGTGTACCCTGTCGCTTTTAGAACTGTATTTTCGTTTGTGGCTCTGTTATTTACCATCTCCTTGGGGTTTTTTAATTGTTTCTTGGCTTTTCTTAATGCCATTGCTTATTCCATTTTTCTTTCTTGACAACATTTGTGAGGTTTGCTGTGCCTAGTTTTTACTGCTTTCCCGTACCCCGCTGCTTTTTAAATCTTCTTTCTATGTCTCTCTTCATCTGGTTTCCTGTCCCCAGTCTTAAATTTTTTCCCGCGTTTCTAGTACCGCGCTCAACTTTTTAAACTGTATTCCCGCGCGCACTAGTTTGGGCTCGGATGTAGAGTTAGTTTTCTTCGCGGTAGCTGGCGCGGGGCTACGTGTTGGATTTGCGCCAACACCCGGCGTCGATGACGCGGGGACACGCGCCGGGTCTCGCCGAGCGGCGCTTGCACAGCCTCAAGGGCTGTTCTGCTGCTCCCGCGGCCCCGCCGGCGAGTAGAGCGGGGGTGCGCGTGGGGTTGGGAGGGGACGCGGCCGGGACAGCGGACCCCCGGCTGCCCAAAGGGATGTTCCCGACCGTATGACGCAGCGCTCGACCAGCAAACCGGGGCTGGAGGTCGCGGGGGCGAGGGGGGCCTTAATGTCTTGACGTAACCCTGTCACGTACCTCGTCGCTTTTAAAATTTTATTTCTACGTCTCCATTTATCCGGTTCCCTGTCCCGTGGTTTCGGTTTTTTGTTTTTGTTCCCCGTGTTTCCTGCTGCCCGTCGCTTTTTCTCTTCTCTTCCGCATCCCCCTCCACATCGCTCCCTTTGACAGGTTTTTAATGCCCTGACTCTGCGGCCCGTCCCCTTTCTATTTTTATGGCTCTGTCCAGCTGATGTCTTTTTAATTTTTAATTCTTTCCCGTGTTTGTCCCTTTTCACTTTCCATGACTGCCTCTATCTGCCTTCCTGTCCCTTCACACACACACCCCCATACCCACCCTCCTTTTTTGTCTTAATTCCTTCTGCTCTGGTCCCCTCGAGCAGTTTTCTCTCTGTCTCCCGATACCCAGCTGCCTGTCGCAGTACCCGCCGCTCCCAGGCCCGGCGCCGCTCGTTCTCGCCGTCCCTCCCAGCTCTCTCCCCGGCTCTCCCCCCTCCCCGCGCTGCAGCTCTCCCTCTTCCTCCGCCTCGACACCCACGTCCGGCTCCCGCCCCCCCCCGCCCCGGGCCTGGCTCCCCGTCCCTCGCCTCTTCTCTCCCCGCCTCTGCGCCTCCTCCCGCTTCCCTCTCCCCGCCTCCCCCTCCGCCCGGCCGCCGTTGGGCACCGAGCCCGGGCGGCAGCTCCCGGTGCGCCCGAGGGAACAAACCTGCGCCGCCCGCTTTGCCCGCCCGGGTGCGTTCCTCCGCCGCGGGGCCGGGCCCAAGCCCAGGGCAGGGGCTCCCGTGCCGTTGGCGGGGGCGGCGGCCGCTTGTTCCCGAGGGGCTGCAGCTGCGGGCCCGATGCTCGAAGCGGGCTGCAGGCGCGGCTGAGGCCGGCGCTGGCCCTGCGGTGCCCGGGGGGCGCCGCCCGGGCCCGCCCGCCGGCGGGAGCCGGCTGAGGAGCGGCGCGAAGGCCGTTCCGCAGGCAGCCGCCTGCAGCGAGGAAGGGCCGGGCCCCCGCGGCGAGGTGGGAGTCCTCCCGCCCCCGCGGGAGCGCGGCGCCGGGAGCGCGTCCCTACAGCCTCGCGGCGCCTCTCCCGGAGGACCGAGGCGGGGGGGGGCGGGGGGCGGCGCGCAGGCAGAGACGCCTCACGGCGCACGCGCGCGCCTCGCTCCGCCGGGTCTCTGCCCGCCTCCGGGCCGGGCCCCGCCCCCGCGGGGCGGTGCTGGTGTCCCACACACGGTTCTTCCGCCGGTGCGCGGGCAGGGGGCGAACACGCGGAGCCGGGGTGTTGGCTTTTCTTCCGGCTGCGCGCAGAGCTCGCACCCCTCGGGCCACACTCGGGCCATGTGGCTACGCTCCGCGCAGCAGTTACCGGTGTTTTCAGCGGTTGGCTCCGTCGCCCTCGTTCCCCTCGGTTCTCGCCAGCCTCGTCTCCGCTTAAAGTCACAGCGTCCTCCTTTCTTCCCGGGCGTGCTGAGCGAGGAGGGGGCTTTCCCCGCCCGGGGGCAGGTTGCTATTATGCCAATTAGATGTCAATTAGATGTTAATTAGGACAGTTCCCTCAAGGTTCCGGAGCGGTGCTGCTTTTGTCATTATCTTGTTCCTCCCCTCAAGGTTGCACCTCGCAGTGAACTGCTCACAGAGACTAAACGATGCCCCCAGCTTCGTTCCTCGCGCACCTCGAGCAGTGCGGGCGGGAGCGTTGCTGCCGCGGTGTCGGGTCAGCGCCGCGCTCTCGAACGGCGGCGCGTGAGTTCCGCCTGCCCGGCTCTGCCTCGAGCGCGTGACGGCGCGTGCTCTGCCTGAGCAGCCGGGAAAATGCCTTGGAAACGACCCGCTTGTTGCGAGCGAAGCAGATGCGACGCAAGCGGGGCGTTCGGGCGGCTTTTGTAGCCTGACGTCAGCCTGCGTTCCGAGTCACGCTTGCACGTGCGCGCGCAAAACGAACGCGTGCCTGTGCAACAAGCTCCTGCTGCAGCAGAGGGATCGGGAGTCCGTGGCAGCGGTCAGCCGGGCCTGGGCGCGGCGGCTTCAGCCGGTTGTCGCGTACCGGTGTTCTTCCTGCCACCCTACGCCGGCGGGTTTCTTTAGGCGTACGCGGTGCTTAGGCGTCCTCGGCCGTCACTTAGGCCGGGCTAGCGGAGCAGGCGTCCCGAGTGACCCTTCCTCACACCGTTCCCCGCTCTCCCGCCCACACCAGCGCTGCTGCGCCCGGTGTCCCTGTCCCCTGCTTCCACTTCTGCCTCTGCCCACCCCCGGCCCAGCGCGGGCGTCGTCGGGCTCGTTAATCGTGGCTGCCTCGGGGCTCGCGAAACGGATCGCGTGCAGGAGCGGCCGGCCTCGCGGTGAGTCCCTGCAACCGCCTGGCTGCCGGGGGGGGCCGCTGCCTCGCGCTCGCCGTGCGAGTGCGCCGAGGGCTCCCCTCGTGCCTTCCGGTCCTAATCCGTCACAGCCGGCCAGGATCTTCTTTCCCAGGTGTGCTTCTAACGACAGGCCCAGGAAAGGACAAGGCCGCGTGAGCGATGGACGCTGTCGCTCCCGGGTGCGCCGCACCTGACGTACACGGGCAGTCGAATGTCTAGGGCTTGTTCGGTGGGCCTGACCATGTGGGAGATGTGGGGCCCAAATACTGAATGGCCAGAGGAATCTGGTGCCATCAGTCTGGACGCAGGTGATCCTTCCTTTGGAGGCGGTTACAAATTCTGAATCCTCCTAATCCCGTTTTTATGGTATTGTGGGCGGTGCGGGAAAAGGATAAAACGCAGCTACTTCCCAGCTCCAGGCTGGAATACCCAGGAGCCTGATGTCACGTTCAGCTGGCGTTAAGCCCTCACCAAAATTCACCTTGGCTCTGAGCCCTGCTGAAAATTGGCACGGCTGGAGCTGTAGCACTACCAGCTATCGTACCGTGTCCTGTGCGGCTCTCACTGTTCCTTTGCTCTTCCCTGTGTGCCAGAGATTCCGGCAGCACCTGGGAAGAGCTGACAGCAGCACCAGGTAACGGGAAGCTGACCCTGTTTTGACCAGCTCGTGTGAGGTCTGTGCTGCTCTTGTTGGAGAGTGTTCGGTCTGGGCTACTTCTCGTTGCCATTCGACTCGCCGTGCCTGTAGGAGGACTGGAATCGGGCACGTTATCCGGTGCCTCATTTATCTGAGGAAAGCGAAAGAACTCCTGTAAAAGGCAACTGGCGCGTGAAGTAACCTCCCTGATGCGCTTCCTTTGGACCATGTACAGGCAGCGCTCTGTTTCTAAAGTTTCAGTTAGGTCGGTGAGTGCGACTACGGTCACCTCTTTCTTTGTACGAATAGAGGGGACCAGAGGGCCAGGAAAGGGCACGGCGAGACCCTTCAGCTCTCAGCGATTAGCCAAACAGCAAACCAGGAATACTTTTGTTCTGTCTGTCAGTTGTCAGGAGGCCGTACCTGTTGTTGGGTAACAACTGGGAGGATGAACACCTACTTCTTAATTTCCAGATCTGAGTGCCACAGTCACTCTATACCGGGTTACCGTTTAGGAAAAGTCAGAAAGCTTCGCTAAGTAAAATGTGACCTAGTGGATGAGGGAAAGGCTATGGGTGTTGTCCACCCGGACTTTAGTAAAGCCTTTGGCACCCTCTCCCACAGCATTCTCCTGGAGAAAGTGGTGGCTCGTGGCTTCGACAGGTTCACTCTCTGCTGGGTAAAGAACTAGTTCTTTGATTTCGCCACAGTCAGGAACAGCAAAATCTCTCCTCAAGGTTAACCTCCACAGACACGTCATTCTACAGCTGACAAGACACTAGGTGTTTGAGGAGGTAGGGGGTGATTAGGAGTTTGGTTTTGGTTTGAATTTTTTTTATGCCCCAATTTCAGTTACAAATTAAGGAAAAAAAAATATAGGAACACAGACACACATAAAACTTTCCTCAGGAAAATAGCACAGGGAACTGGGAAAAAAGAGAGCTGGAGAGCAAGAAGAAGAGCAATGAGCATGGAAAGAAGGGGGTGGGTGGGTGGGGGGAGTCCAAAATAGGGTCATCAGGGAGCCAGAGACAGCGAGAGGGAGAACGGACAAAAGCGACAGGCGCTGCAGGGGGGAGAGGGAGGAATGAATGAGCAGGGACAGCCAGCCAGCCAGCGACGGAGAAAGGCAAGAGACCGCACGGGCGACAGCGCGGAGAGGGAGGAATGAAAAGTGAGGGACGGGGAGCTGGGAGAGCAGAGGCGGAGAAAGAAACGGCATCACAACGTGCTACACGGCCAAGACGGAAGAAACGGGGACAGGGAGCCAGACAAAGAGAGCCAGGGCAAAAAAAAGTATGGACAGAGAGAGAGGAACGGAAAAATGGGGTTCCGGAGCCAGGCAGAGAGAGAGATGGTGAAAGACAACGATAGCGACGGGCTACAGGGAGGAGAGGAAGGAGTGAAAAGGTAGGGGCGAGGAGCCAGACGCAGAGAGAACCGTGCCTCCGTGCTCTGAACGAGAGGCCCGTCTGGAAATGGAAAGTGCAGATACTAAATTTAATAAAATAATGGGGAACACGACATAGCGGAGACTTGACCAAGCGTAGCACAAAATGTAACATACACTACCCTGCGCCGTCAACTGCTGCAGCCCAGCGTCTAATGGCAGGCTTACTTTCTATTTTCCAAGGAGAGTACCACAAAAATGTAATTTTCAGATTATACAAATATTTTATCAGATGATGCAAAAACGGTAACTAAAGTTGCCTTACAGATCTACGTGAATACATAACAGCAGCAGGAAATTGCTAGACTACAAAACACTCAGCCTTCAAAGTCCACAGAAGGACATTAGGTCTTGTAAATAATCAAAGACCCAGATGCTGACACATCTCCGCAACATGTGAGCCGCAGTGTATTTTGTTCTTTCCAGGTTTAATGAATTCATTCATTTGGGGGGGGTTATATTTGTTGGGGGTTTGTGAAGAAGGAAGTTCTTTACCTCTGCTTATGTCTTAATTCTGCCATTCCCATGCAAATCGTAACAGCTTTGTCTTTCAGTGCGTTAACCCTCAGCATCTATTTCCACAATTTCATAACCAGCTCCATCTAGTACTTTCCATTCCCTTCCGAGCACAGGACTGTGCCACCTGTGATGCGACACATAAGGGACTCTACAACAATTCCAAGAGCTAATCCCAGGAAACCCAGGATTAAAGTTCTTCTTTTCATATTTGATTTTCAGAATATTTAGAACTTTGATGGATATGACATCACGTTTTCCTTAAACCAGCTGATTGCAAAATGCTGCACTGGGCGAGAACACCATAAACAGTTTAAGACGAATGGCCACGCTCCTAAGTAAAACAATAAACCCAGCGCACGGGAGCCGCGCAGCCTCTGCTTCGGCCTTCGCCTCTCGCCATCCGCCGCCAAAGCTGCTGCCGCATCCTGCGCGCCACGCGTAGCAGGTTTCCAGCCACGGCCTGAAAGGCGGTGAGGGTAAAATACGAGAAAATGTGCCATTACGCTCTGCAGTTACGGTTAATTCAGGTCCTGGTTTACAGTCCGGTTACGGAGTAAAGCTGCAGACTTTACATCACGTATTTGCCATTCAATATGCCAGATGTATAAAAAAGCCCGATACTTTAGAAAGTGGCACAAAGCTAATTCACAACCACCACATGAAGGACAGCTATAGGAGTAATAATAATAAAAAAAAGACACTGATTAGCCTCACTATTTTCAGCAGATGACTATCTCAGCCACTTGATGGTCAGTCCTGGCAACAAATGCATCTGTTACAACCAAACAGGTGCCTTCCCTGCTCTCGCTACCCCTTGATTTTAGATATAAATAGCCTTTAAAACAATCAGGTCTGCTCCAGGAACAGAAACCAAAGGTTATTAACTACTGTGGCATGCTGTAATGATCACAGATTTGATGTGTTTTTCTGGAAACAAAGTTGAATGCAGAAACAACGCAAAGACCCAAGCACAGAAAATGAGCTAGGATCCTGGCGTACAAGCTGGTGTAGACAGAAACGTTACAGAAAAGAAGGCTAACTGGAAAGTCCTCATTTTGCAAATGCTTACACGCTTACCAATCCATTACTTGAATCCACTAGCTTCGGATACAGTAAAGCCTGCGAGAGTAACTGTCGCGGTCTGCTTGGTAGATTCACCTGTGACTCAGTTCGCTGCCTACTCAATATTTTCCCTTTCTGTCAAAAGGAATTGGTTTACCAAATGAAGCTCACATCGTTCATCATCGCTTTTATGGGAAACTGGCATAAAAAAAAAAGAAAAGAGTTTTCCTTAGGGTGAAAGAGGGAAAATGTTGTGTGGCCAAAAGATCAAATGCAAGTCCTCTCACGCCCTAAGAAGTTAAGACCTTCTCTCCTATAACAATTCCCCACACAGAGCTCTAGAGAACGAGAACCTTGTTTTGCTAGTTCTTGGATTTCGCCCACAGTCAGGAACAAAAAAAATGTCTCCTCAAGGTTAACTGACAGAGACACGTCATTCTACAGCTGACAAGACACTAGGTGTTTGAGGAGGGAGGGGGTGATTAGGAGTTTGGGTTTGGTTTGAATTTTTTTTACGCCCCAATTTCATTACAAATTAAGGAGAAAAAAAAAAAAGAAATATATGCACACAGACACACGTAAAACTTTCCTCAGGTTTGGTTCCTTCCACAGTAGTCATCATGCATTCAAAATGAAGGCGCATCGCTGTGCAAAGCAACGTACCACTTCTCCGCATTATTCACAGGCGACACAGAAGTTCAACACACGAGTTCTGCGAGGACACAAAAGGGAAAAAAACACACACCATCTAGTTTCCTGCCCACTGAGAAACTGGAAAGCAGATTAAAAAAGGCAAGACATACAAGAAAAGATCCATGGCATTAAGAACTCTATTTTCTTGGTTAATATTGGTAACTGTTCCTGGGATTTCTTTGTAAAAAGAAACACAAAAGAGTTAGACTATGATCAATGAGAACTAAGCCAGCAGGGTAAAAACCCAAACCCACCCAACACCTGCACAACTTGAACTCCTCAAAAACAGCTTCCAACCATTTCCTTAGAGGAAAAACGGGGAACATGCAGTTACTGGAGAATTCACTAGTTATGCCTTTCTGCGACTCTCCCCACCTACATTTGGGGAGAAGACTATAAAACAAGTTCACAGTGAATGAGGTCCTTTAAACTAAAAACAGATTTAACTTATGAAAAGTATTTTACTTTTATATCAGAAAGCACTACAGTTTTTTACATTGCAAGTCATGAAAGTTTTGGTATTTCCTTGAATGCTCAGCAATTTACAACAAATGATTACGGATGGACAAAAGAAAAAAGCCAACCACCACAAAAATTCTTTCCTAAGCTTCTTGATTATAAAAGAAATCTAAAAAATACAGTGTACCCTTACAAGCCCTGAGCTCACAAAGAAAGCAAAGAACAAATATGAGCTGCATTATAAAAATCTCAATTTTTATGCCAGTCTCATGATTACAGTAGGCACTATTCAGGATATAAAAACATTTGGAGTTTGCCTACTGATGGGTCTTCCATAGCTTTCAGGGAAGCTTTCAAAGAGAAGCAGAAGTCTAACTCATCACCAACCAACTACTACTGTAGCAAGCCATCCTTTCTAAATCTGTCACACAGAATGCATGATTTTTACTTCAGATACATGTATTCATAAGCTCTACACACACACCTCTTCTGTGGACAGGAGTGGATGTTCTCCAAACACAGGCAGGAAACCAGGAACACAGAGGATTCACTGGAATTGCTACAACTGCTGAGCTAAGTGAGAAACACCCTTGATAACCATTTCCCCCCAGTGGTTTGTGACTGCAGCACCACTGGCACTTAGTCATAAGCTTGAGACTTTTGCCTTAGTATTAAAAAAACAAACCACGGATCCACAGCTCCGCTCCCCTGGACGGTCCCATATCTTCCCGCACAAGGAAGAAAACTGCCTCTAGGACTGTCCCTACAGCTTTACAAGCCCCACTCCGAGAGGCAGTGGGACCTGATGGAGGAACAATGATGATTAAGGTGCCCTTTTCCACCACTGATCTAGGAGAATGGAGAAAAGTTGCAAGAGACTATAGAAGCGACCCGGTGAGTGTTACTAAGCATTTTCAGTTCATCGTAAAACAACATAATCCAGACTGGAAAGGTATACAGTTGCTCTTAGAGTATATGACAGAAACAGAAAAGCAATTAATTTTGAAAACAGCAGAGAATTTAGCTGAAGACCATTACAAGATCACGGGGGGGATGTCAAAGAATATTTCCTCTCCGAGACCCAAAATGGGACGCTAATAAATCTGCCCATATGGAGAGGCTACAGGAATATCAAGAATGGATTTTGAAGGGAATGGAAAGGGCTATTCCCAAAACCACAAACTGGTCAGCTCTATATGCAGTTAAACAAGGTCCTTCTGAGTCCCCATCCGAGTTCCTGGATCGATCGAGGGATGTAATGCGCCGTAGCACACCGCTGGATCCTGGGTCAGAGGTAGGAATACAACAAATAGTCTCCCTGTTCTTGGGTCAGTCTACGGGGGACATTAGGCACAAACTCCAGAAGCTGCGCCCTACAGAAGGTAGAAATCTGGAAGTGTTGCTGGGTGAAGCGTGGAGAGTATTTAGTAATAGAGAGGAAGAATATAGACAAGGGCAAAGAAGAAGGATAGCAGTTGTCAGGGAAGAGGAGGAAGGGAGGCCTAGACGAGAACCATCTTGATTAGGTAAGGATCAATGTGCGTTGTGTAAGAAATTTGGTCATTGGAAAGGAGGGTGTCCAAGAAACAAGGCAAAGAGGCGAAGCCACCAGACAGGAAGAATAGTAGCCCATGTGAAAAAGGATTGACAGGGACCTGGGGAATCTACCCTAGCAGATCCACTGGTTATAATGAGGCTGGGGAAGGAAGAACAAGAAGTAGAATTTTTGGTTGACACAGGGGCAACATACTCGGTTTTAAATCAAGCCTTGATGCCCCTGGGAAACGACTATATCATGGTAAAAGGAGCGACTGGCCAAAGTGAAAAGGCATATTTTTGTAAACCTTTGAAGTATAAATTGGGAAAACAATGGGGTATCCACAAATTCCTACATAGGCCCAACTCCCCAAAGCCACTTTTGGGAAGAGATTTGTTAGAACAATTGGGTGCAAAAATTACATTTGAAAAAGGAGAAATTACTCTGGAAGTAAAAGATCAGCAATATATCCAGATACTGGGTCTATTCTTAACCAGTCTGCCCGCAGAAGGGAAGGTAAGGAAGGAATTCGGCCAGTGATTGGAAGATTTTTATAAATAGGATTACTGAAAAACTGTGAGTCTGATTTCAACACCCCTGTATTACCTGTTCGTAAACCTGACGGGTTGTATAGTGTGGTCCAGGATCTACAGGCCGTAAATAAAATAACTGAGGACCTTTACCCCGTAGTAGCAAATCCATATACCCTGTTGACCGTATTAACACCTGAACTAACTTGGTTTACTGTTTTAGATCTGAAGGATGCCTTCTTTTGCCTCCCTCTCCATGAAGCCAGCCAAAAATGATTTGCGTTTGAATGGGAAAACCCCAAAAGTGGTCGCAAGACTCAGCTCACTTGGACGGTGTTGCCACAAGGATTTACGAACAGTCTACCATCTTTGGCAATCAGCTCGCAAAAGACTTGGAATCTTGGGAAATACCATCTGGAGAAAGGAAACTGTTACGATACGATTGTATGATCTGGACGGGCAAAGAGAGCACACGAGCCTTTGAGCTACTAAAGAAAGCTTTGGTGTCGGCTCCGGCCTTAGAGCTCCCCGATGTGAGTAAACCGTTTCTTTCTCTTTTCCCACGAGAAACAGGGAATTGCTCTGGGAATATTAGCACAAGATCTGGGCCCCTATCGACGAGCAGTTACCTGCTTTTCCAAACAGTTAGACGCAACTGCGAAGGGTTGGCCTGGATGCTTGAGAGCAATTACAGCTGTAATATTGAATGTACAAGAAGCCCGAAAATTTACTCTGGGCCAGAAGATGACTGTTTTAGTGTCTCACACAGTGTCCGCAGTGCTGGACGCAAAGGGTGGGCACTGGCTTTCTCCACAAAGATCCCTGAGATATCAGGCTATACTGATAGAACAGGATGATGTGGAGGTCGTAGTTACTAACATTGTCAACCCAGCTTCTTTCCTTAGTGGAAACACGGGAGAACCAGCGCATCATGACTGTTTGGAGACTATTGAAACAACGTACGCAAACCGACCAGATCTAAAAGACAACCCTATGGAAAGCGGAGAAAACTGGTTCACAGGTGGAAGCAGCTATGTCCTGAGTGGTAAAAGACACGCGGGTTATGCCATTACCACTAGTCAAGAAATAATAGACCTTTGCCCATAAATACCTCTGCACAGAGCGCAGAAATAATTGCTCTGACCCGAGCCTTGGAAGTGGCTCAAGGCAAAGTTGTGAATATTTATACAGACTCCAGATATGCCTTCGGAGTTGTGCACGTGCATGGAACAATCTAGGAGGAAAGAGGGTTACTGAGCTCTCAAGGGAAAACTATTAAGCATGCAAAAGAGATTTTGAGACTGTTGAAAGCAGTCCAACTTGCTGAGAAGGTGGCGATTATGCATGTTAAGGCTCACCGGAAAGTGAGCTCGGAATTGGAGAGAGGAAATGAGCTGGTGGACAGAGGCAAAACAGGTAGCTAAAACAGAGATAAAACCAGAAGGAGCTTTAGTCCCTGACGGCGAATCTCCCTAGAAGGTAAGCCAAAATATACCGAGGAAGATCAAAACCTTATCACAGATCTGGAAGGGTCATATAACAAAGAAGGGTGGGCTTATACCCCACAAGGAAAAGTGGTTATTCCCTCCTGCCTAATATGGCATTTGGTAAGGGAAGAACTTAGGAAAAGGCATTGGGAGATGGAGACTCTATATAAACATTTAATTAGAGAAAGTGTGGCCAGAAATTTGTATACTATGGTGAGACAGGTAACTCAACAACGTGATCTTTGCCTCCAAACTAATCCCAAGAATACCGCCAAGGCAGAAATGGGCCAGATTGGGAAAGACAATGGGCCTGGGCAACAATGACAGATTGATTTTATAGAACTTCCAAGAAAAGGGGGGTATCGATATTTATTGGTATTAACTGATACCTTTTCAGGTTGGCCAGAGGCATTCCCAAGCAGAACAGCTAAAGCTCGGGAGACAGCTAAAGCATTGATACAAGAGATAATACCACGTTTTGGAGTTCCAGCAACTATATCCTCTGACAGAGGACCACATTTTGCCTCTGTTGATCCAGCATTTCAGTTACTTAATTATACTGGCCTCCCGGTTCCGCTAGGGACAGGGTGGTACTGGTTGTGTGGTACAGCAGCTCGGAAAACTTTACCTCTGAGGTGGTGGGGAGCATGTACTTTGGACACCCTGGTTCCCAACATCACTATTATTGATAAAACAACACAGAATCCCGTGAGAAGAAACTGAAGGGTGAGTAAGCCCTTAATAGAAAAGCTGACACGCTATCATAGCTTTGTGCGGTGGCTAATCCCATTTCTGGGGGTTAGCGAGTTAGAAAAAGCTATAATAAACATCTCGGCTGTAATAGAGATAATCGAGAATAAAACTATAGATGCCATCAGGAAACTCCAAGAAGAAACTACTAGTTTATCGAAAATAGTATCACAAAATCGTATGGCTCTAGATTTAATATTAGCCTCACAGGCAGGGGTGTGCACAGTAATCAATGTCAGCTGTTGCATGTATGTAGACCAAAGTGGGTGAATATCTGCTGACTTACGGGAGATCAGAGAACAAGCAAAAATCCTACGTGAAGTAACTCCAGATGACACCTTTTGGGGGTTTTCTGAGCTGTGGGAAAGGTTAACCTCTTGGTTACCAAACCTATCATGGTTAAAACGATTATTTGTTACTTGAATAATTATTGTGGTTCTATCCGCTTTGTGTTATAGTTCGATGTGCCCTGTGGTGTTTCCGGAACACAGGGGACTCCTACAGCGGATGGAAGAGGAACCAGTTACGCCGCAGGCTTGAGCCTAACAAGTATTTTGAAAAGATGCTGGATAAGGGAACACTGTATTAGAAACAGGCATAGTAAAAGAATTTACTGACTTCTTAGAAAAGAGGGGACTGAGAGAAGGGGTAAGGGAATCTTAGCAGTTTATTAGTAGATAAGGTTTGAAATCTTGTTAGCTATTGCGTAAAGTAACTAATGCAGGAGCTCTGTAGTTCCTTACAAAGGCAGTTCCTGGTCAACTAACAGGAGCAAGAAGATTTGTGGCTCCTCACAAGGACAGTCCCTGATAAGAATTAGGAACTTGCCTCAAGAAACTAGCTAAAACTGACCCTGCGGTTTGAGTACGAACCAAGGAACAACCGAGTCTGCGCAGGGACAAAAGGTTACCAGCGGTGACGAAGAGGAACCACCAACCTTCATCCCCACGACCCCTGACGACCACCACTAGGAGACAATGCACAAGCGCAGATGGGAGGCGTTCATGGAAATAGCGTCTTGGAACTCATTTCAATACGAAGCGGGGACAGATCATGCATATGTACAGGCATATTGCGAAACTTTATGTAGATGTAACACTTTGCTGTATATATTCGAAGTAAGTGCCGCGTTGGGGTGCGCACGGTTTTTGGTGGGACTACCCCCCATGCTGCCCAGTGCTGAATAAACATACCTACTTCACAATCTTACAGATTGTGGCGTCTGTTTTCCGCACGTCACAACAGTTACCAGTACCTTAAAAAGTTGGCTCGGTCACCCTTGTTCCCACTGGTTCTCGCAAGGCTCGTCTCCACTTAAAAGTCACAGCGTCCTTCTTTTTTATTGCGCATGCTCAGTGAGGAAGGGGCTTTTGTGAGTAGGGGGCTTTCCTGCCCAGGGGCAGGTTCAAATTGATGTTGATTAGGTGTTAACAGGGATAGTTCACTCACGGTTCAGTTTTTATACAATTCTTTACCGCTGAGTTTCTAACTGGTTACAGTAGTTTACAAGTAATCATCCGTGACAGTCTACAAAAACATTCTCAAGGTTCTCAATGCTACGTGACTGGACTTCATTTGACACTTAACTGCAGTTGGAAGACAACAATTCCCCGCTTTGGGACTTATTTAATTTTATTTAAAATAGTTACTTCAGTATAATTTATTATTATATTATTTATCATCCTTTATTCTCCACCCTGGAGAAGAAAGGATACCCCTGCACTATATGGAGTGACATATGGAGAACTTGAAGGTACAATGGAACCGATAAGCTGCATATTCACTACCCTGAGCCAGCGGTCTGTCATGTTTTTGACAAGATGCTGTACTTGGAGTGAACTTTGCTTATTATAATATCATTATAATACTAAAACGCACACCCCTTTCAAAGCTGCCCACCTCCCAAGGTGCGACCACCCCTCAATGAGCTTGCGCACTGAATTTTTCCTAGTCTGTACCTTTAAACGCAAAGCGAGAGAATTCTGCACCAATCCTGATAAAGGTATGTATGACTAGAGTCACTCAAGCTCCACCTGCAAAGTAAAACACTATAAAATAGTTTGAAAAGAGCTGAATGTCAGGCAAGACGCCATCATTCCTGACTTCTAGGATCTGCCGATGGTCTGACCCTCTCTTCCCCCCCATCGGGACGCCTTTGGGTAAGATTCGAACACTTGGTCAGAGCAAGTACCTCCCTGGGAAACTTAGAAATCCCTATAGAGTCACTGTACATCTTTTAACGCGTTTGTAGCCAAGCGGTGTTACTCATACTTTTGGCATTTGCACGTGCTTTGTAGGCAGTGAATTTATCGCTGGCAATCCAAAGAACTAGTGTGTCGCTTTAATAAACTGCACTACTCATTAATCTACCCATGATAGTTCTCATTGAACGTGACCAAACCCTCTAAGTGCGGCCGTGGTAGTTCATGGAACGCGACTAGACCGAGGAGGTGTATCACGTTATTTGTGCATCCGTAATTGTGGTAGTTCAGTGTACTGAACGCGACCGGACTTATAATGACAACTTGGGCTACTTTAGCCTTTAACACAACAGATGGCTTTTAGGAAAGACGAGAATAAATTAAAAATAAGATTGTGGAAAAAACAGACACAAAAAAATGTAAAAAGCAATGGGGTACATGACACGGGAAAGAGTTAATAGACATGGATAGGGAGCTTGACAAAAGCAGACATGGGAACTTGAAGCAGCGACGGGGTACAGGACAGACAGCAGAGAATTACAAAATGCAGGCAGCGAACCGTAGAAAAGTAGCCATTGAAACACAATTTAAAGTGGCTGGAGTATAATATAGACAAGGGGAAAAAAAAGGCGGACGGGAAGCTAAATAAATAGACACATAGAAAGTTATGAATGTGACTGGATATGGGACAGAGGAGGAGGAATTAAAAAACGGGCAAGGAATCGGGTAGAGGGACGGAAGGACGTTTTAAGAAGCGGCAGGCTACGAGAAACGCAGGAAAGGATTAAAAAATAGGAACAGGAATGAGGATAGAAGGAAATACTGAAACAAAATTTAAAAAGTGACAGGGTATACGGAAAAAAAGGAGGAGTTAAAAGTACGGGAAAGGGAAGCTGGATAAAGGGAATCGTTGAAGGAGAAATTAGGTAGCGGTGGGGTGCAAGAAATACAGGGAAAATTTAAAAAAAAAAAGGAGAAAGGGAGCCGGGTAGAGGGAGATGTGGAAGGACTTTTAAAAAGCAACTGAGTATGAGAAACATGGACAGGAATTAAAATGCAGGGACGGGGAGACGGACAGAGGACAAGGCAGAAAGAAAAACTAAGTGGCGGTCAGGTACAAGAAACACGGGAATATTAAAAAAACAGGGAGACAGCTAGAAGGAACCGCAATGAGAAAATGTTAAAACTTAACAGGGTACAAGAACCACAGGAAGTAATGAAAAAATAGGGACGGGGAGATGGATAGAAGGAAACATAGGAAGAAAATTTTTTAAATGATGGGGTGCAGGACAGAGGGAGGAAATAAAACACAGAGACAGGGTGCCGGAGGGAGGGAACTGTAGCGTGAGAAATTCAAATGCAGCAGGGTACAAGAAACACAGGAAAGCGTTAAAAAACAGGGAGAGGGAGCTGCAGAGAGGGAAAAGTGGAAAAAAATTAATAGGTGAAATGGTACAGGGCAGAGTCGGCAGATGAGCAGTAAGTTTCGTGGAGCTGACGCATAAGGGATTCTAAAGCAATTCCAAGGGCTAATCCCAGGAAACCCAGAATTACAGTTCTTATTTTCATATTTCACTTTCAAAATATGTAGAACTTTGACAGAGATGACATCGTGTTTTCCTTAAACCAGCTGATTGCAAACTGCTGCACTGGGCGAGAACACCATAAACAGTTTAAGACGAACGGCCACGCTCCTAAGTAAAACAATAAACCCAGCGCACGGGAGCCGCGCAGCCTCTGCTTTGGCCTTCGCCTCTCGCCATCCGCCGCCAAAGCTGCTGCCGCATCCTGCGCGCCACGCGTAGCAGGTTTCCAGCCACGGTCTGAAAGGCGGTGAGGGTAAAATACGAGAAAATGTGCCATTACGCTCTGCAGTTACGATTAATTCAGTTCCTGTTTCACAGTCCGGTTACGGAACGCGGGGTCGCTTGCAGGAAGCGTCGTGGCGGAAATCAGAGGGGTGCCGAGGCGGCCGGAGAGACGGCAGAAGGCTGGAGGGCACAGAGGTACTCGGGAGGGGATCTGAACGGAGCACAGGCGGCGTCGGGGAGACGCTGGCCGACGGGAGGCGAGCAAGATGGAGGAGAGGACAGAAAGACCGCTCTGAGGAAGAGGGATGGCCCGAGGAGATGTTCTGACAAACCGAGAGGGGTACAAATCACGCTCCAGAGATAACGGCGCGCCAAGGAGACCCCGTAAAACCCCGGGATGGGGGGGGTAGCGGGGGGAAGAGAGACGCGCCAGGGAAATCTAAAAAGCGACGGGGTGTGTGACAAACAAGAAAGAATCAGAAAAAATAGGCATCTTGATAAAAGCAGACATAGAAAATTTAAAAAGCAAAAAAAGGTATGAGAGGAGGAAAAAATTAAAAAATAGAGAAGACTAGATAAAAGTAGACAAAAAAGTTTTCAAAAGCTAAGGCATTAAAGAAGGAGAAATTTAACGATGAGGCAAGAAAATAAATCAACAAAGACATAGAAAATGTAAATAGTGACAAGGTATACCACAGACTAGAATGAAATAAAAAATAAGGACAGTGAACTGCATGAAAATGGATATGAAAAAAAAATTTAGAAGTGATTTCACATGGGATAGCCAGGAAATAATAAAAACATAGGGTTAGCAGTCTCGATAAAAGTAGACACAGAAATGTAAAAAGTTATGAGGTAGAGGACAGAGAGGAAAAGAGTAAATAATAGGGACAGAAAACCAGGTTAAAGTAAGCATAAAAACATAAATTCCTCGCCGTTCCTGGAGGTATTTAAAAGGCGTGTGGATGTGGCACTTAAGGCCACGGTTTAGTGGTGGACTTTGCCATGTTACGTTTACAGTTGGACTCGATGATCTTAAGTGTCTTTTCCATCCTAAATGATTCTGTTATTCAAAAGTGAAGACGTTGAGACAGGAAAAAATTTTAAAATAGGGAAAAAACCTGAATAGGCAAAGACATAGCAAGAAAATTTCACAAGCGACAGGGTATGGGACACACTAGAATGAATTAAAAAATGAAGCCGGTGAAATAGATAAAAAAAGACAAGGAAAGAAAATCTAAACGTGAGGGGGTACAGGAGAGACAGGAAACAATTAAAAAAAAGAGAGCTACATCCTAATAAAAGTAGACGTAGAACAAACATTTTAGAAGCGGCAAGTTATAGGAAACAGGAAAAAAACATCGGGACAGAAAATGAGATAAAAGTACACCGAGAAACAAAATTTCAAAACAAAAAGAATTATGACTAAAAAATTGAAAAACGGGGACAGTGAACTACATAAAAGTAGACACAGAAAGGAAATATAAAAACCGATGCTCTTAGGAAACAATAGGAGAAAATAATTAACAAATAACGACATCAAATGAGATAAAGGTAGAGAATTTTAAAAGCAATGGGGATTAAGGACTTTAATATTAGACGGTGATGGTGAACTAAAATGGCGATGTAGAAAGGAAATTGAAAATGAGGTGGCATGAAGGAAAGACAAGAAAAATTGAAAATACAGACACTGAAGGGCATAGAAAGCACATGTTAAAAGCGATAGACATTAGGGAAACAAAGGAAAAAATAGAAATAGGGACAGTGAAGTAAAACAGCTGTAGAAAGAAAATTTTAAATGCGATGACGATAAAGAAAAAACAGAAAAAAAAGACATAAGATGGGATAAAAGTAGAGAATTTTAAAAGCAACAGAGATTAAAGAAATAAGGAAAAAATCGTGAAATAGGGACAGTAAAAAAACAGAGATGTAGAAAGGAAATTTTAATTGTGAGGGCACTAAGGAAAGACAAGAACTAATTAAAAATACAGACAAAGGGAACAAAAGTAAGCCTGGCAAGAACATTTAAAAAGCGATAGGTGTTAGGGAAAGAAGGGAGTAAAACACAAAAGAAACAGCAAACTTTTAAAAGAGTTGGAGAAAGAAAAATTAAAAAGTGAGGTGATGCAAAGAAGTTAAAGAAATTTAAACTCAATAACATCAAAGTGTCATTCAGCAGACATCTTTATTGCCACGCTGGATGCCTGGGGGATATCATCTCCTCCTAACATGCGTGCGCTGAAACAGCTCATCCTTTATGTGCCTGACATGAATATTTGCACATTTTCTGAGAAATCACCGTCTCCTTGCTTATCTACTACATTTACATAATGCTGGTGTTGCAAAACTACACTACATGTGTGCGGGGGTCTCGGGTGGTCGTCGGTGGTCGTTGGGGGAGTTAGTCCCCTACTTCTTTTTCCCTTTTATGGTCACAGTGTCACCGAAATCGGGAATAAACCTCGTAACACCAATGTAGTGTTAAAAGGCAGGCATTCTTTATTCACGGCGCCGGGAACACGAGGGATAGCTCCTCCTAAATTGTGTTCATCAATCAGTTCAAAAATCAAACATTTATAGGCAAGATTAATACATATTCATAAAGTGTCCATGCAATGATTGGTTAAGTATTCCTCACCTACCATGTAAATGACCACGCATGCTCACTATAATTTCTTGGGATTTTACTTCCTTAATCTTTTGAGTCAGAGGGTTTCTTGAGTGGGTGGTCTCTGAGTCAGTGGTCGCGACCTCCCCCTGCCGGAATTCCCTTTCCTTCAAAGTTCACTTAAGCTTGGCAACACTCAATAGATCTTCACGGGCTGTCGGTCCATCATGCAATCATTCACCCCACAGTCCTTTGTTGTAAGACAGGACTATAGAATGAATAATTACCCACCCACTGGACCATAGAACTGACCAAGGTGTTCCTTCTTTCTGACTACTTGTTATTAGAACAAAACATAATACCATGATCACAATGTTACACTTAACTCCTTGATAATTAAATCAAGATGGGAAGGGTTAGGTGGGTTCTCGAGCAGCATTGCTGGTGCATAATGTTCTTTAGTTACAACTTTCTACAAATTCACAAACCTGTTTTCTAACCCTATTTTATTTTAATTCCCTACCACCTTGGTTACACTACCAGCTGGTTTCCAAGGCTGGGCCTGGCAGAGGAGGGAGGAGAGTTGCGGTCGGCCCTTTTTCGCTCATCAGGCTGGAGGATGACACCCTTAGCTGAACCAAGGCAGCAGACGCGGCAAGAGGGTTGATACTGGCACAACTTTGTCTAAGCTCAAGATCGGCAAGCAAGACTAAAGCAAGCCCTGGCTCCGGTGACTTGGCTTCCCAGCCCACCATGGGATGGAAGGGGACGCTCTTGCTGAGGATCTCCCATGGACAGATGTTGCCACCACCGGCATGTACAGCTCCTCCAAGGGTCACTCCGGGTGCCTCAGTGGAAGGCGGAGGCGGCCCCAGGCCTGAAAGACCAGCTGTAGTGAGCTCTGGTGCCCTTGAGCGCTGCTGCCCATGGGATTCCCCCCAAATGCCCCCTGAAGAGGCAAAAATGGTCGCTACAGCCAAGGCTGACAGGGGGTTCTACAGCCCTGATCAGCACTCCCTCTTTTGCAAGGACCAGAGTCAGGTGAGCATCACCGTTCTTGGCCTAGCCGATTATGATCCCTCCTGAGGTGGTGTCCTGGCCTCTCTCCTGCCGCGTGTGGTGCTTTAGGCTGTAAAGAGAATCAAAACAATGCCGCTCCCTGGGGTCATTTCGCCTTCGATGCCAAAATGCAGAGTGGAAGGAGGGATCGCGGAGCTCCCAGGCTCTCTGCTGCAGGG
Source organism: Phaethon aethereus (assembly GCF_964289735.1). Classification (NCBI taxonomy): domain Eukaryota; kingdom Metazoa; phylum Chordata; class Aves; order Phaethontiformes; family Phaethontidae; genus Phaethon; species Phaethon aethereus. The sequence goes on along the minus strand of NW_028114062.1, from coordinate 1,038,306 downwards.
GTAGGACTTGAGAAACGTTGCCAAAACGGGTTCGCTTGCATTTGTTCCTTCTCTTCAGTTTGTGTGCGGGGGCGGGACATCCCATAGAAGGGCGTACTGCCCCGCCCCTCCTGGGGGCGGGACATCCCATAGAAGGGCGTACTGCCCCGCCCCTCCTGGGGGCGGGACATCCCATAGAAGGGTGTACTGCCCCGCCCCTCCTGGGGGTGGGACATCCCATAGAATGGTGTACTGCCCCACCCCTCCTGGGGGCGGGACATCCCATAGAAGGGTGTACTGCCCCGCCCCTCCACTGTGAGCTCGGGGCTGGCACGTGCAATTAAGGCTATGCCCACCCATCCCGGCCCTGGCAGATGCTCTCTGCTTCTGCACGGTGAGGGGAGGCAGCAGCTGCAACGGAGTCAGGGGGCTGCCGCCCCTCGCAGACGCAGGGAACGCAACCGTCGGTGACCTTTGGCAGCAGCGTTTGCTGGCCGACGCCATGAGGCGGGGTGTTGCTGGCCGGGGACCCATGGCGCGCAGCCGCCCCTCGCCCCGCCAGGGCCCGGCGCAAGCCCCCGGCAGCCTTGCGCACAAGGAGGAGCAGAGGCGGGAGCTGGAAGCGCTGCGGGCTGAGCTGCAGCAAGAGCGGCTCCGCACCCAAGAGCTGCGCCGCTGCTTCGCTGCCGAAACCTGGGAGCTGAAGGCGGCTTTGGACAGGGAGCAGCAGCTCCTGGCAGAGCGGCTCCAATCCGAGTGGGAGCAGCGACGGGCTCTGGAGGTGCGGCGGCTGCAGGAGCTGAAGCAGCGGCAGCGGGTGGCAGAGACGCGCCAGCTGCTGCGCTGGAAGGAGGCTGAGCTCCACGAGGGACGGGAGCTGCTGCAGCGCGAGTGCACCGCCGCCGTTCGCCTGGCGCGGGACCTGCAGCGGCAGCTGGCCGAGGAGATGGTGAGGCCCAGCAGGGGCGGCAGGGAGGCCCGAAGCAAGCTCCAGGACCTCCTTGGCAAGCTACGCTGGGAGATGGATGGCTTCCAGCCCGCCCGCATCCGCCACCTCCAGAACCAGCTGCAGCTGGAGAGGAGACTCTTCATCAAATACATCCTGCAGCGGGTCGAGGGCGAGCTGCCCGCCTCCCCCAGCACGGCGCAGCCCGAAGGCCCTCTTGGGCACCAGGGCCATCAGGAGACGCAGAGCTCCTGCTTCTCTGGCAGAAACGGGCCCCAAGCCCTGGCAGCGCTACGGGAAAGACTGCCGGAAAGCCACCGCGCTGGGCAGCAAACAGCATGCAAGGCTGTGGCAGATGCTAAGCTCCGGGTGCCAGAGGGGGAAGGCTTGGTGCTGCTTGGAAGCACATGCAGCCGACTCCTGGAGCCAAACACCCGCCTGCAGCATCTTCTAGAAGACCTGGAGAGGCAACAGAGTGCCCTTGAGACGGAGAGCTGCCTCCTGAGAAAGGAAGGCTCTCCAGAAGCGTGCAAGGAGGCAGAGAGGCTGCAGCAGAAAAAAGCTCAGCTAGCTGCCCTCGCCTCCCGGCTGGAAGAAAGATCCAGGCAACTGCAGGCGACTGTCCATCGCCTGGTCAATGCTGGAGTGCCACTGCCCATCCAAAGCTCCACTGAGGATCTGTGCATGGCACCGTTGCCTCAGCAGAGAGATGGAGAAACGGGAGAGCCTGCCAGAGCTTTGCTGGCACAGGACAAGCAGGATGACTTCTCACAGAAGGGGGCTGAGGAGCTTCAGGCCCAAGGGGCTGCAGGTGATGAGGGCTCCTGTTACGTGAGCACCCACAGCCCAACTTGTGAGGAGTTGCAGGCGCAGCTCACAGAGATGACAAAGGAAAACGCTCGCCTGGCGGAAGAAAATGCTCGCCTCTGTGGGCAGATGGGTTTGACAGCACGGGTTCAAGCTGAAAATGCTGACCTGAAAGGGCAACTAGCACGAGTGGCAGAGGAGCGAGATTCTGCCATCCAAAGGAACATCTGTCTTCAAACCCAGCTGGCAGAGGCCGAGTGTGAACTGAAAGCCATGAGAGAAATGGCAGAAAGGAGCCAACAGCTGGAGAAGGAACATGAGGAGGCACAGTTAGCGCTCCAGAGGAAAGAAGGGGACGGCAGGTGTTGGCAGAGGCCTCAGGCAGACGTACGCAGGGAACGCAAAGAAACCCTGCAGCTGTTTCGAGCGCAGCCGACGGAACTGAGTGATCAGAATCCAAAGCTAAACGAACAACGCCAGCAGCCACTGAAGGACCTTGAATGGCTGGAGAGAGAAAGATGCAACCGCATCGGTTGCAGGCCGTGCCAGGCTAACCTGGGAGCAAGCAAGGAGTCCATCCTCCTGGAGGCTATGAGAAAACAACCGGCAGAGCTTCGAGCATTCATAGCTCGATACAGCTACGATCCTTTCGGTGGTCCCAATGAGCGGCCTGAACTAGAGCTTCCTCTAGTTGCTGGACAATATGTTTACGTCTTTGGAGATGTGGATGAAGACGGTTGGTATGTGGGAGAGCTGACCGACGGCACAAGAGGATTTGTCCCCTCTAATCTTGTTGAAGAAGTTTCAGATGACGGGCAACCTGATGACACCGGAGTCTCTCCAGAGACAAGTGATTGGTAGCAGGACGCAGATGATGTCCATCCTGTGTTCTTAGATCTTCTTCTTAAATCTTTTCTTAACGATCTCTCTGCGCAATCTCACTCTCTGTCCTGTGTGTATGTGAATTGAAAGGACTCTGTGGCAGCTACTGGGGGGCTGGCGTGGCTGGACTGGGTGCCAGCTGCTGGAGTCAACCAGGGGCTGTGGGCACCCCTGGCTCGTGGTGCCAGCCACCGGCGTGGGCCCCAGTGCAGCTAGTGGAGTGAGTGGGGGGTCTGAGTGCAGCTGCTGGGGCGAGTGGGTGTCCCGGCCACCAGGCACTGGGGCGGGAACAGTCCTGAAAAGCACCTACTGGGGGAACCAGCATGAGTGAGGCGAGTGAGAGGCTCTGTGGGTGCCTGTGTCCTCCCCAAACGTGGTGTGCACGGGTGTGCGTGTGCCTTCACCAGCAAATGTCAAACTGGACCAGTGGCTGACTAGGGGGGCCCGGGCTGTGGTGTCAGGCAGGCAGAGGGTGCGCGCTGCACCCAGGGAGATGGGCGAGTGTGGGGTGCCTGCGGGACAGGCAAAACGTGTGAGTGCTGCATGTTTGCAGGGAGCACCAAGATGGACCAGTCAGTGAGTAGGGGACCCGTGGGGTGGGTCACGGGGCTGGGATCTGGGCAGGGCTACCAAATCCATGAACGGGCGTGTGCTTGTGGACATAGAGAGTGTCATGTGTGCGCCTGCGCTACTGACCTCGTGTCTCTGCCAGCCCAAGAGGAGGAGGGGATGCGGCTGTCCCGGTTTGTGTTTTATGTGAGTCCTGACTGTGGGTGCTCTTGACGGCAGCGCCTCATCTCTGTCAGTCTGTGTGACTGGCTGTGTCAGTGTCCGCTGCGAGTCCGTGTGTCTGTGTGTGTGCATCTCGGGGGTGGATGCTCAGCTTTGCCGCAAGTTACACCTGCAAGCGGAAAAGTGGCAGCTGCGTCCCTCAGCCTGGGCAAAGACTCCAGATCCCCAGGCAACGGGCTGGGCTCCAGCAGCCAGGCAGGACTGTACTGGGTGGCACTGGCCAGTACTGGGCTCCGGCTGCATGGCAGGAGGGGTCCTGGGCCGGAGTGGCTGGAAGTGGTGACCAGTCTTGACATGCCTTAACACTGTGTCTCTGTGGGGTGCGTGGGGAGAGTGAATCCCGCTTCATCCCGAGGGCTTCCAGCTGGGGATGAGATGTCCGCATTGCTTCAGCTGAATGCCTGCCTGGCACAGGGTCCAAGCAAGAGCTCCCTGTCACCGCCTGTGTGTCCTTCTTGTTATGGGTCAGGAATACCAGTGTCCAGAGGGCAACATTTGTACCTCTCACGGGACATCCATGCTCTGGCAGCACAAACCATGCTTTTGGCATCGGCCTCTTTTGGGAGGGGCAACTGGTGATTACTGCAGGCAGCTAAAAAGCCCGTTCCCCAAGGGTGACTCTGCTGCCTTTCAGGAGCTGTCAGCCCTGGAGCCCTTGGGACGTGTCCAGGGAGCCCAGAAGGGGCAGAGAAAGTGGTGCCTTGGGCTGGACCTCTGCTGCTGGGCTGGGCCGGGCTCCTGGGACGGACGGAGCTCATAGCAAGCGGGCAGCGCTTGTGAGAGACAGCTCTGCCCAGGAGCAGCTCCCCTGCCAAGTGCAGCAGGGCTGAGGGCACTGCCTGCAGGCAGCGAGGGGAGAGAGGAGTGAGGCAGGGAGAGCTTAGTGGGAGGACAGCTGAGCTTGTCACCGAAATTGGGAATAAACCTCGTAACACCAATGTAGTGTTAAATTTTCAGCGCTGGGAACACGGGGGATAGTTCCTCCTAAATCGTGTTCGCTCGATCAGTTCAAAAGTCAAACATTTATAGGTCTATGATTACAAGATTAATACATATTCATCAAGTGTCTGGCAGCTAGAGAATCCTCTCCAGTCACAGAAGTCATCAGGGATCATAGACACAAGCCGCCAGGACAGCTGAAGTGGCAATGCGGTCAGAGAGACTGTTTCCCCTTGGCTAGAGAGTCCCCTCTGATGCCAGAGCTCCTCCCGGATCTTTGAGACATACTTCTGGGACAGCTAGAGTGGTGTCCCGGTCCTAGACATGGTACTCCCGCAGTTAGAGAGTCACCTCCAATCGCAACGTTCTCCCGGACCATGGAGACATACCTGGGGAATGGCTAGAGTGGCATCCCAACCACAGAAACGTTGTTCCAGCAGTTAGAGAGTCCCGTCCTATCCCAGATGTCCTCCTTGATCATGGAGACATACCTCTGGGACGGCTAGAGGAGTGTCCTGGACAAAGAGACATTGTTCCAGTTACTACAGAGTCGACAGAGGCCAGAAAGAGGTGGAAAGCAGGAAAGGTGTGGGATGCTAGAGGGGACGTAGAGGCCAGAAAGAAGTGGAGGCCGAAAAGGGGTAGGAGCCCAAATACGGGTCTGAGGCCACATAGTCGGGGTCAGGCTCAACAGGGACGGTGTCAAAGGAGAAGCCAAAACTAAGTAGAGGCCGACGGAGGGGGTGGGCACTAGGGGCGGAAAGGGAGCTAGAGGCCAGAAATAAGTGGAGGCCGCAAAGGAGTGGGAGGCTGGAGGGGAGCTAGAGGCCAGAAATAAGTGGAGGCTGAGCACGTGTTGTGGGTCAGAAAGATGTGGGAGGCCAGAAGCCCAAAGAAAGGCTAGAGAAACGTGGAGGCTGAAAATTAGTGAGAGGCTGGAGGGCAACTTAGGAGAGAAAAAAGTGGAGGCGGAAAAAGGGGTGGAAGACTGGAGTGTCTCCCGCATCAGAGAGGTTACATCCGGGATGGCTAGAGTGGCATTCCGGTCGTGGAAATGCTGTTCTGGCACCTACAGAGTCCCCTCCGCGCCCGCAAGTCCTCCTGGATTAGAGAGACATACCTCCCACAGTGGCATTCCCGTCATAGAGATGGTGTTGCAGCACCTGGAGACTCCCCTCTGATCTCAGCCGGCCTCCACATCACGAAGATACACCTCCAGCATGGCTAGACTGGCATTCTGAACATACAGATCCTGTTCTGGCAGAGAGACTCCACTCCGATCCTGGAAATCCTCCCAGACCCTAGAAACATATGTCTGGGATGGCCAGACAGGCCTTCCTTTCATTGTAACGGTGTTCCCACAGCTAGAGAGTCCCCTGCGATCCCAGAAGTCCAAGCAGATCATACACACATACCTCCCAGACAGCCAGAGTGGTATTCCAGGGGTAGAGATGGTGTCAAAGCACCTAGAGACTCCGTTCCAAACACAGAAGGCCTCCCGGATCACAGAGACATACCTCCAGCATGGCTAGAGTGCCATTCCCGTCATAGAGGGGAGTTTCCCACGGTTAGATAGTCACCTCTAATCCCAGAAGTCCTCCCGCATCATGGAGATATAGCTCCAGGATGGCCAGAGGGGCATTCTGGCCATCGAGACAGTGTTCCAGCAGCTCTAGAGTCCCCTCCAATGCTGGAAGTCCTCCCATGTCATGGAGACACACCTCCAGGATGGCTAAACAGGCGTTCCGGTCATACAGGCCGTGTTCGGGGAGCTAGGGACTCCCCTCCAAAGACAGCTTTCCTCCCGGATCACGGAGACATAACCTCGCAGGTAGCTAGAGTGGCTGTCAGAGAGACAGTGTTCTGGTGGCTAGAGAGGCCCCTAGAGGCCAGAAATAAGTGGAGGCTGAGCACGTGTTGTAGGCCAGAAAGATGTGGGAGGCCAGAGGGAAGGAGAGGCTTGCAAAAAATGTGGAGGTTGAAATGGGGTAGAAGGATGGAAAATAGTGAAGGCTGGAGTGCAATTTAGGCCAGGGAAAAGTAGAGACCAAAGAGTTGTGGGAGGAAACACTAAAAGAAAACTCATAGTGACACAGTATATGGAAGAAAGGGAGGAAGTAAAATTTAGCTGAAGGGAACAGGATAAAGGAAATTTTTGAAAGAGAAATTAAATAGTGTTTTATATAATAGTGTTTTTTATTTTTTATATAATTTTTATATAATTTTATTTATATAATTTTTATATAATTTTATTTAATTTTTTATATAATAGTGTTTTCTGTTTTATAAAACAGAAAATCTGTTTTATAAGCTCACACATAGTAATAGTGACTGAAGTCTTTTTCTGCAGTTGTGTGTTTGCGTATTTCAGAGATGATGTTCCACCTCTAAAACGTCGCAGTTCAACAGCCCGCAGCTACGTAGGCACCAATCTCTGGGTTCGATGTCTCTCTCAAATATGAAAGGCTATACCAAAACTCTGTATGGCCAAGTCCCAAGTGAAGACTTTGAACGTAGTCCCGGTCAAAACCCAACCTTTTACACCTTCAAAGGTAGCTGCACCTAATTTAAGTAGAATGGGAGCTGTTCCTGTGATGATTCCAGCACAAAGTAAAGATGGATCCATAGTATAAAATATTATTAATTTAAATGCTGTTTTTGAAGTGTTCATTGTAAGTATTAGAGAAAACTACTGTGTTCCAGCCCTCATTTAAACAATGGCATGCAATTTTCCTTGAAGAAAATTTCCTTGAAGAAAAGCGAGAGAATTCTGCACCAATCCTGATAAAGGTATGTATGACTAGAGTCACTCAAGCTCGTCCTGCAAAGTAAAACACTATAAAATAATGTTTTAAGAGCTGGATGTTAGGGAAGATACCATCGTTGTGTACCACTCTAACTTCTGGGATCAGTCGACGGGCTGAGCCTCTCTTCCCCCCCATCGGGACGCCGTTGGGTAAGATTCGAACCCTTGGTCATACCAAGTGCCTCCCCGGGAAACTTAGAAATCTCTATATAGAGTCACTTTACATCTTTTAAGGCGTTTATAGCCAAGTAGTGTCCCTCGTAGTTTTAGCATTTGCACGTGCTTTATAGGTAGTGAATTTATCACCGGCAATCCAAAGAACCTGTATATCTGTTGCTTCAATAAATCGCACTATTGATTGACTCAGCCGTGTGTTCAATAAATCGCACTATTGATTGACTCAGCCGTCTGTGGTCCCTGAACGCGACCGTACCTCTGAGTGCGGCCGTGTTAGTTCAGGAGGTGTCCGGCTGAGCAGGTAGTGTGATGTTAGTAGTGCATCCGGACCCGTGATAGTCCAACAAAGGTGTTGGGCGCGACCGGACTACTAACGCTGACTTTGGGCATCACTCAGAACCTAAGCTCAGCCGCCCCCAGGCCCTCTGATATCTGAGGATCGACTGGAAAGCAAGGGGGCTTAGTTTCTACCAAATTGCTCTGCCTCTTAACGCAACAGGCCCGTGGGTCCTGCTGGACACCAAGCTGAGCAGCAGCCAGCACCGTGCCCTTAGCCAAAGGCGGCGGGCGGCGGTGCCCTGGGCTGCGCTGGGCAAAGCCTTGCCAGCAGCTGGAGGGAGGGGAGCCTTGCCCTCTGCTCAGCGCTGCTGAGGCCATGCCCGCAGTGCTGTGCCCAGGCCCGGGCTCCCCAGGCTGAGAGAGACAGGAGCCCCTCCCCCAGCCCCGCCCCCCAGCCCCCCCCCCCCGGCCTTGGAATGGCAGCTGTGATGTCGCGGCGCTGGCCCGGCAACGGCCACAGTGCCTGCAGGCACGGCTCTGCCAGCACCCGGCAGCTCCAGGGAGAGACCAGCTCTCACCCAGCGGCACTGCCCGGCACCGGGACCCCCTCAGCAGCCTCGCTCCAGCCGGCTGGGAGCTCTCCGGAGCCCCAGCAGCGTGTCCGGCGCGAGGACTCCCCTGGCCCCGGCACGATGGGCCAGCTGAACTGCTGCTACGGCTCCAGGTGGGCTCCCCCCGCGGCTCGGGGACACGCCGGCGCAGCCGGGCCCCGCAGCAGCCGCCTTTCTCACGCCCTTTGCCGCCTGCTCTGCAGGGTCTACCCTGGCCCCGAGCAGCAGTGCGCGCCCGGCCCGGCATCAGCCGAGCCGCTGCTCCACCAGCGCGTGCGGGTGACGCAGGGCCGCGGGACGGGGAAGAGGCACCTCCTCCTCTTCAGCGATGCCTTGATCATCGCCAAGGCCAAGTAAGAGGCGCAGACCCCGGCTGCCTTTCCTCCTAAGGCCTGGCCCCGGCACCGGGGCAGGGACGCCCAAGGAGCAGCCCCAGGCCCCGGCACCCTGCTGCTGGCTGCACCCGTGGCCGTGCGCGGGGCAGGCGGAGGCCAGAGGGCAGCCGCCGGGCTCGGCCACCTCCAGGTCACTCCCTGCCGCTCCTCTCTGCAGACGTGGCAGCGCCCCGCGCCCGCAGCTCTGCCTGGCCCTGCGCCGGCTGTGGGTGCTGAGCGGCGGCAAGGGGGCGGCCGGGGATGCCGCCCAGGAGGAGGAAGACAAGGCCACCACGTCCCTCGTCCTCGCCTGGCCCTACGGCTTCTGCGTCGTCACCTTCTGGTGGGTCTCGGTGCCACGTCCCCCGGCAGGGCCGGGCAGCGCTTCTGTCCGGCCCCACGCCGCTTCCTCCTGCCTCTGCAGCCGTCCCCACGGGGCAGGGCTGTGCCGGCGCCCGCCTCTGCCCGCGGGCTGGGCAGCAGCGGGCGCTCAGGCTCTTTCTCCTCTCTTTCCTGCAGCTCCCGCTCGCTGAAGGAGCTCTGGCTCAGCGCGCTCCGTGGGTAAGCCCTGCCTGGCAGAGCAGCTTGGGGGGCCCGTGCTCACAGCACGGGGGGATGCTCTAGCCGTAGCCGTACGATGCGGAAACGCCGCTCCTGAGCTGGGGAGAGCTGCCCCCACGGCTGCGGGCGGCTCTGGAGCGGGCAGAGCTGGCGGAGCTGCTTCACCCAGCCCCGTCCTCCCCCCTTGCCACTGCTCTCCGCTCGACGGCCGGGCGGTGCCCAGCTGCTTCGGGGCAGCTTGGAAGGGCTCCCCGGGCTGGCAGGCGAGGGAAGAGGCAGCTTGGGTCTCACACAGCTCTTTCTCTGCCCCTGCCCCGTGCACAGGCCAGCAGAAGGAGTGCAGGGAGCCCGCGTCACCCAGCTGCCCTCCATCCAGCTCCTGCTGAAGGAGCTGCGCGGCCGCAATGCCGTGAGTCTCCCTCCTGGCCCCGCTCTGCCCCAGGGGCTGCTCCAACCCCACACCAGCCCCATGGCTTCTCACCTGCTGCTCTTCTCCCCTTGCCCAGGCCAAAACACTCAACGCCAGCAGCCTGGAGAGGCTGGTCGAGGGCCTGGCAGAGGTGAGGAGCCCCCGGGCTGCCATCTCGGCCGTCCCCACATCTCACTCATGGCCCGCGGCCGATGCAGCTCGCCAGGGGCCCTTCGTGCTGCGGGGCTGCTCGCTGAGCGCAGCGCATTTCTTGCAGGCTGGTGCCCAGCAGAAGCCACCTCCCGTCCCCTCCGGCAGCCAAGGTGGACGTGGCCACTCGGACAGTGAGTTTGGAGGAGACGGGGGCAGGACGGCCCCTCTCTCCTGCGCTGGCAGGCGGCAGCCGCGCTGCTCGGGGGCTGCTGCTGCCCTTCCCGCAGGGCACGGCCGCAGAGAGCTGAGCCCCCGGGGCGCCTCGTTCCCCAGCCACGCCTCTCCCTCGCTGTTGGCAGGGGCACAGCGCACGGAGGCTCGGGCAGCATTCACCTGGCGCTTGCCCTCCATGGCTCTCTGCTCTGTTTTCCCTGGCGGCAGGCGGGACCCGCAGCAGGACGAGGGGGCTGCCCTGGCCCTTTGCGCGGCGAGGGACCTTGGCCGCTGCGGAGGCGCCCGGGCAGTCGGGCTGTGCCGGTAGGGCGGGTCTCTTCGGCCGGCCCCTGGCAGCTCTCTGCAGCCAGGACGGCACGCTGCCCCAGCCCCTCCAGGTAAGCCAGCCTGGCCGGGGGGTGCCCGTGGCGCTGGCTCCTGCGCAGAGGCGCTGTCCCCAGCAGAGGGACCCCGGCTGGGGCTCGGGGACCAAGCCGGCTCCGCCCCACCTCCCCCACCTCCAGCCACCCCTGCGTCCTGCCCTAGTGAAAGCAGAGCCGCCCACGCTCGCTCCTGGCCCGGAGGAAGGCTCACCGGCCCCGGGGCCTGTCCCCAGCCAAGCAACTGTCCTCCTCTGTCCCCCGCAGCTCTTTGAGGAGGAGGACGATGACGATGTGGCTGGGCTTGCCGGCACGTCGGCCAAGGAGTTGCCAGCACCAGAGGCGGAAGCAGAAGCAGCAGCGGTATGTCAGGGCCACAAAGAGGGTGACAGCACTGTCAGAAGTTGAGAATGTTGCCGCAGGGACAAGCAAGGTCACCCACTAGCCGGCAGCTCTGCAAAGGTGCAGAGGAAGGGTGGTGCAGGATGGCCATGGCGGTTTGTGCGGTGATGCCACCAGAACTTGCTCAGGTGGGCTGAGCAAACCCATCCAAGGGCCTTGCCTTTCCGAGCTAAGGTAGCAATTGGGCAGGAAGGTCCTTGCCACCCGTTAACTTGCACATTTCCATTGCAGGTGCCTCCAGTCCCTCCAGAAAGTGAACACCTGGAGAGCTCCTCTGGGGAGACAAGGTAAAATGAGCTAGGTGTGGTTAAGAGCAGAATTGGTTCACGTTTATCATGGCTTGACCTGTCTAACAATACATTGAATGGAAAGTTTGCCAGGCTCGAGAAGAGCAACCTGTGAAGAGGGGAGCAACGGGCTACTGGACAGCGAGAGGAGCAAGTTGGGAGCAGAGCTCTGCGGGATGGGCAACTGAGGACATCCAGGCAGGCAAGAAGAACGAGGAGCCCAGGTGTGTAGCAGGCTCTGCTGCCCATCTTTCAAAGCTCCGAACACTGCTCCGACTATGGGCAATATTTCTGAGGTGCGCAGAGATGGCACCGGGCAGGAAGCCCGCAGCTGCCCGTGGGAGAGCGTGTCTGTCAGGAGGAACATATCACTCCAGCGTTGGCAGCTCTCCTTCGGCACTTGTGGCAGCTCTGTTTGTGCAAGGCTGAGCAACACCCCAGCAGAGTCACAAGGCTCATAGCAATTTTTGGAGCTCTTTGACCCGCTGCCTACAGAAAGAGGCAAAGTCTCCCTTTTCTGTTCATGTCAGCTGGCAAGCCCAGCACTGGCTGCTGGTGTCTGAATCCCAAAGACGCAGCAAGGAGCTGTGTCACGTAGCTGTAGACCCTGAGGTACTGGCACTTCGTAAAAAGCTCACGTTGCACCTGAGACAATTGAGGGAAGAAGAAAACAACCAAACACTACCAAAGCAGCGTGTTTTGCCTTCAAGCCTGGCTTTCTAGCAAGGGACAGTGAGGCGTGCTGCTGCTCGGCTTTTGGAAAGGACCACAGCACAGCTGCCCTGCCCAGCCCTGCTGCCTAGCAAAGCAGTGCTGCACATCTCTGTCAACTTGCAGAGCTCTGAGGGTGTCACACGTGTGGAGAAGGGGACAAAGCCGTGCCGTAGCCACTGCCAGGGACGGTTCCCTCTCGTGTGCCAGGAACTGCCCCTTGGACAGCACACTGCCCAACGAACGGGGCACAAAGTCGTGCCTGTTTCCGCCTTCATGGTTTCATCAGCACTTTGGACTCTCTTCTTGCAGGTGCCGATTTTTTTCTGCTGCCTGGATTGCCCGCATGAGCTCTGCTGCCTGGGCTTTGAGGGGCGCGATGCAGCCCCAGCACCACCTCGGCGGAGGCGAGGAGGGAGGCACCGCGCCCTTCTGCTCCGGCCGGCACATTTCACTCGGGCACCGCGACGCCGGAGCGGCCCCGCACCGCCCTCAGACCCAGCCCAGCCCTGGCGGGAGGCCTTGCTGGCTCACTCCTCGGCTCCGTCAGCAAAAGCCCACCAGCCGGCACAGCTGCCCCCGTGGGGAGCTGGCATGTCACCTGCAGATTCCATGGGGCGTGCTGGGCGTGGAGGTGTATATCATCTGAGAGGGACACGAGGGACACGCTGGACAGCATGTTCCAGACTATAAAACCCTCCAGGTTTTCTTTGCCGCTACTCATTCTTGGCAGAGAGACGCTGCACCACCTTGCTGCATACAAGAAGGGAGCACCCATTGCTGCCCTTTGGTCGGTGCAAGTCCTTGTATGCAGCACACAGCACAATACCCTTTCTTAGGATTCTTGATCAAACATGACTGGCTTGCAGTTTCCATTAGCTGAGTTAACTCCAGGTTAGCTACAGCAAAAACTCCGCTCTTACTTCTCCGACCCATCAGCGCTCTCTGGACCGACGCAAACACCCCCTTTCTGTCAATCAGAACTGGAGTGGTGATGCTTTGCTTTCAGCCACAACACGTGCCTGTGCCTAGGGACTGATGGGAAGGAGGAGTTAAAAAAGCCAGCTTACATGGTGCCCCAAATCCCAGCCACCCTCCAGGACCGGAAAAAAACTGGACACACCCCCATATTTATTCTAGCCATTCTGTAGCCAGCACAGTCATTTCAGTGTCGATTCTGGTTGATTCTGCAGCTTTATAACAGTTGAAACACCCAGCTCATCAAGGCGGCTGATCTAGAAGGCAGGGGATCTGAACTGGCCCCAACTACCTATGATGTGACAGTGTCCATAACTCGGGTTAATCACAGGTTGTCCTGTGACATAAGGATGTAGCGCTCTTTCACCTTTCTCCTTTGAAGCTTTGGGGTTTGTGCACGGGAGCCTTATGTACCTTTCTTTTCAGAGTTGCTCATCGTTTCAGCATTGTTTCTGATGAGGAAAACATCCTTTCTGTGTAGATGTTAATTTATGTACATTTAATAAACAGCATGGTATCCTATACTACCAATGATCTTTTTTTCAGACTAATGAAAAGTTCAAGACAAAAGCATGCTTTGTGTCTGCAAAGAAAAGTGTAAACCTCTGTAACTGTATTAAAAAGCTGCGGTTGTTTCACTCGCGGATGTTTGTAGCTATAGCAGAAACAGAGCTGCTGGCTGCCTTACTGCGAGGTCCAGAGGACACCAGTCTTCTCCTGAAGGCTTTCTACCAGCGTAATACTGTTTGAGTTGCCACTCCATTAAAACAGGACTTGTTCACTAATTGGTTCCTACATGAAAACCCGAGGATAGAAACTTGATCCTGGTTGGCAATGTCAAAAGCAGCATGAGGCGAGGCTGCCCAAAGCCTGGCTGCTGCGCTTGGAGGAAATGTGCCTTGAGTCCCGATGGGCAGACAGGGCACGCCTCTGCAAGTCTGCTTCGCAACACAGCACAACGCAACAGACCTGTGTACAAAGAGCATTAACATCATCACAGGTACAGCCAGTCACAAGGTGGGCAATGCCCGAGTGAAGGCTGCCAGCTGTCCTGCTGGCCGGCTCTGTCCTTCACGGCTGCAGACTCCCTTTCCCAGGCACTCACTGAGCCAGGGGCTGGCTTCGCACTCGCAAAGCACGTAGCCCATGCAGCAGCTCACTCCACTGCTCACCGTGGTTCCCCATGGCTGCTTATCTACCCAACAGATCTCTTAGTCCCTCCTGTTTGTGTATGGAGAAGGACTCGTAGGAGATGGGATCACAGTGATCACCAAACAGGGGAGTTTAAACTTTTGAGTGTAATGAGATACAGCTCAGAGGAGTTGCTACCTTGCTTTTCAGGAGAGCAAACTTGAAGCTACTCAGAGAGCTAGTCTGCAGTGTCCCCTACGAAGCTGCTTTGGAGGGCTTAGGGCTCAGAGAGCAGCTTAGTTTTTCAGAACCACCTTCTGCAAGCACGGGAGCAGGCAATCTGGTGGAGTCTGAAGTCAAACAAGAGGGGCAGAAGACCAGCTTGGCTGAACAGGGACCTCCTTTTTCAACTCAGGTGGAAAAAGGAATGTTATGATCCCTGGGACCAAGGTCCGGCTTGGCAGGAAGATCACAGAGCTGTAGTTCATACGTGTCAGGAGAGAACAGAAAAGGGCAAAGCTCAGCTAGAGTTGAAATTGGCCAGTGTTGTGTCGGGCTATAAAAAGGGCTTTTTACAGTACGTTCATAGCAATCGCTCATTGAGCACGGCCAGGGACTCTCTGAGGAGGAGGAGGATGCGGCTGGGCTTGCCGGTGCATCGGCCACAGAGCCGCCAGCACCAGGGGCAGAAGCAGAAAGCGCAGAGGTCTGTGAGGTGCACAGAGAGCGGGGGCTGCGCAAACCCCTCCGAGCGTATCGCGGGATACGTTGTATCACGGGATACGTTGTATGACGTTGGCGGTTTTGGGGGGTAACTATGTACGTACTGTAGGGACACATGCTTTCTTACGGGATGAAAAGATGTAATGTTGTCGTGGTTTAGCCCCAGCCGGCAACTAAGCACCACGCAGCCGCTCGCTCACTCCCCCTCCCACAGTAGGGTGGGGGAGAGAATTAGGAAAAAAACCTCGTGGGTTGAGATAAACACGGTTTAATAGGACAGAAAGAAAGAAGGAAACAACAATGATAATACCAACACAGGAATGTACAAGAACAAGTGATGCCCAATACAGCAATCGCTCACCACCCGGCGATCGACAGCCCGTCCCCGAGCAGCGATTTCCGCCCCCCGGCCAACTCCAGTTTATGTACTGGGCATGACGTCGGATGGTAGGGAATATCTCTTTGGCCAGTCTGGGTCAGCTGTCCCGGCTGTGTCCCCTCCCAGCTCCCCGTGCACCCCCAACCTCCTTGCTAGCAGGCCAGCACGAGAAGCTGGACTGTCCTTGACTGCTCAGCAACAACCCAAAACATCAGCACATTATCAACAGTTTCTCATCCCAAATCCAAAACACAGTGTCACACTGGCTTCTGTGAAGAAAACCAGCTCTATCCTGGCTGAAACCAGGACACAGGGAATAAGGGAAGCGGTTCCCCGAGGGCAAAACATTACTAAAGCATTTAATGAACAACAAGGGAAAGACGAATCTCCAACAGAATGGTTGGAGAGGTTGAGGAAAAACCTACAAATGTACTCTGGAATTGATCCGAATACAGTGGCTGGGACCGCACTCCTTAGAACACAATTTGTAGCTAAATCCTGGGGGCATATAAGAAGGAAATTAGAAAAATTGGAAGATTGGCAAGAAAGAAGATTAGAGGAGTTACTTAGAGAAGCCCAGAAAGTCTATGTTAGGAGGGACGAAGAAAAACAAAAAGCAAAAGCAAAAATTTTTGTACGTGTCAGTAGTAGGAGCAAAAGGAGAGCCTTTTAAAGTAAATATATTGAAAGATGTAGAAGTAGAAACAGAAAAGAAAATTTGTCTTAATGATTTACTTTTGCTCCCTGAAGCGGAAAACAATTTATTAGGAAGGGATTTGATTTTGAAGTTAAACTTGAGCATTCAGAGTCAAGGGGACAAATTGCAGATTAAATTATACACTTTAACACAAGAGGATGAAGAAGCTATTAACCCCTCAGTGTGGTATAAGGAAGGGGAAACTGGAAAGATAAAAATGGACCCCATAAGCGTTCAAATAACAGATCCGCACCGCCCAATTAGAATCAAGCAATACCCTATACCTATGGAGGGTCAAAAAGGATTAAAACCTGTAGTTGACAGACTTTTGGAAAAAGGAACCCTAGAACCATGTATGTCCCCTCATAACACGCCCATTCTTCCCGTAAAGAAACCGGATGGGTCATACAGGATGGTGCAGGACTTAAGAGCTGTAAATCAGCGAACAATCACTAAATTCCCTGTGGTGGCAAATCCTTATACTTTATTGAGTCATATATCTCCCAAACATACTTGGTATAGTGTAATAGATTTGAAAGATGCTTTTTGGGCCTGTCCTCTGGATGAGGGATCCGGAGATTATTTTGCCTTTGAGTGGGAGTACCCCAAAACAGGACGAAAACAACCATTAAGATGGACTGTGTTACCACAAGGGTTTACAGAGTCACCAAATCTATTTGGACAAACTTTAGAGAAAATTCTACAAGATTTCACAATACCTAAGGAGGTAAAATTATTGCAATATGTGGATGATTTATTAGTAGCGGGAGAAACTGAAGAGGGGATCCAAAAAGCCACCATTAAATTGTTAAATTTTCTAGGGGAAAAGGGATTAAAGGTGTCCCGATCAAAGCTACAGTTTGTAGAACAAGAAGTAAAATACTTAGGACATTGGCTGAGTAAGGGAAGGAAGAAGTTAGATCCTGATAGGGTATCTGGGATTCCATCCTTAAGACCCCCACAAGCTAAAACGGAAATTAGGCAAATACTGGGATTATTAGGATATTGTAGACCATGGCTTGAAAATTATAGTGAAAAAGTAAAATTCCTATATGAAAAATTAACTAATAACCAACTTAAATGGCTTATTGAAGACGATCAGAGATGTGAGGAAGTAAAAAAGGCATTAATACAAGCACCTGTATTGAGCCTCCCAGATCTAGAAAAACCTTTCTATCTCTTTGTGAATACATCAAGCCAGACAGCATACGGAGTTCTTACTCAAGACTGGGCAGGAATCAAAAAACCCGTGGGGTATTGTTCTAAGTTACTTGATCCAGTAAGCAGAGGATGGCCTGCTTGTCTCCAAGCTTTGGTTGCTACAGCATTATTAATAGAAGAAGTTAGGAAGATTACCTTCAGTGCTCCTTTAAAAGTGTATACCCCACACAATGTCAGAAATGTTTCACAACAAAAAGCGGAAAAATGGTTAATGGACAGCCGGATTCTAAAGTATGAAGCAATACTAATAGACTCCCCCGACTTAGAACTAAGTGTGACTTCTGCTCAGAGTCCAGCACAATTTTTGTTTGGAGAACCATCAGAGGAATTACAACATAACTGTTTAGAGGTAATTGAGACCCAGACTAAGGTGAGACCACATTTAAGAGATGCTGAGTTGGAAAATGGAGAAGCGCTGTTCAGAGATGGCTCCTCCTGAGTGGTAGAAGGGAAGAGAAAATTGGGATATGCAATAATTAATAAGGACTTAGAACTTGTGGAATCAGGACCTCTGAGTCCATCATGGTCAGCTCAGGCTTGTGAGCTGTATGCCCTATGTAGGGCCCTGGAATTACTAAAAGGAAGAAGCGGGACTATATTTACAGATTCTAAATATGCATATGGGGTAGTCCACACTTTTGGAAAAATTTGGGAAGAAAGAGGTTTGATTAATACTCAAGGGAGGAATTTAATACATCAAGAATTAATAGTAAACATTTTAAAGGCTTTAAGAGAACCAAAGGAGATAGCAGTGGTACATGTGAGGGGACACCAAAAGGGATTAGATTACCGAACTAGAGGAAATAACTTAGCAGATAAAGAGGCCCAGGAAGCAGCCTTGAGGACTAAAGTTGCCAAAATTAATGTCATACAAACAAAGGAGGACACCAGCAAAGAAGGACGAGAGGAAAGAGAGAAGAAGTTTGCCCCACAAGAACAAACAAAATTGGAGAAAATAGGAGCTAAATTAGAACAAGGAAAATGGACACTGCCCGATGGGCGAGAAATGTTGCCAAAAGCCTACACCAGGCGAATATTAGAACGTTTGCGTGTGCAAACACATTGGGGTACAAAAGCGTTAAGTGATCATTTTCTTAAACAATTTGGTGGTATTGGAATTTTTGAAATAGCAAAGCAAATTACACAAGGTTGCTTAAGCTGTCAAAAGGTAAATAAGACAGTGTTTGGACAAGCAGCCACGGGAGGGAGAAAAACAGCTTACAGACCTTTTGAGAAAGTCGATTTCACTGCATTGCCTAAGGTAGGGAGGATAAAATATTTATTGGTAATAGTAGATCATTTAACACAGTGGGTAGAAGCGTACCCTGTAGCACGAGCTACGGCACAGATGGTGGTAAAAATTTTATTGGAACATTTGATACCTAGATATGGGATAATCCAGTACATTGATTCTGACCAGGGCACACATTTTACTTCTAAAATAATAAAACTATTATGTCAATCATTAGGTATTCAGTGGGAATACCACACTCCGTGGCACCCACAAAGCTCGGGGAAGGTAGAAAGAATGAATCAAACAATAAAACAACAATTGGCTAAATTAATGATTGAGACGCAAATGCCCTGGACGAAATGTTTACCACTGGCACTTCTAAACGTAAGAACTAAACCATACAGTGAGACTGGATTATCGCCATATGAAATGTTATATGGCGTGCCTTATTTTCAAGGAATGCCTCTGGGGAACAATGTAATTGAGCATCATAGTATCCAACAATATATAATTACCCTTGGAAAAAGATTAAAAGAATTAAGAGAGATTGGGATGGTGGCCCAAACACCACCTTTAGGATTTGCAATTCATCAGTTAGAACCAGGAGATAAAATTCTGACAAAAACATGGAAAGAAGGAAACCTATCTCCCCTCTGGGAAGGACCTTTCCTTGTTTTATTAACTACAGAAACAGCTGTGAGAACTGCTGAAAAAGGATGGACACATGTGTCGTGAGTGAAAGGTCCAGTGAAGGAGTGGAAAGTCACATCTGACTAAATTGCTGTGGGAATTTTATTGCGGCTACTCCTGTAATAGAAACAGCAGTGAAACATGAAATTCCCACAGTTGCTAAAAATCTATTTGTAAATCTTGCTGAAAACATTGCTAAGTCATTGAATATAGCTAATTGTTACGTTTGTGGTGGAACAAATCAAGGTGAACGATGGCCATGGGAAGCTATGGAGAGCAATATAAGTAATCCCCAAGTTTGGAAAACAATGGGAAAGGGTAATAGGAAACAACAATGGGTACTCCAAACGAGTATAATCGGAAGGAGTTGTTGGCAAAAGAAGAACAGGAAAAAGGAGCTGGAACTAGAATTTGTCCTTTGTGTAGAAGGTGGTGTGTGTTTGTAAGATTAGTGTTGCAGGCTAACTGGCAGTTTTCTGTAGCCATAAAGCCTTGCAAATAAAGAGGATCGCCAGGCTCGGGCAAGTGCTCAGGTCTGGACAAACCCCTGATCTATCAAAGCTCTGGCCTTCACAAGCAGTGCTCAATTAATTTGGGTACTAAGAAAGCACCCCCTTAAAGGAAAGGAGAGGGCAAGACCGGAGGGGAACTGGTATTGCGGCTTAAAAAGGGTCTGCCAAGGGCTGCAACCCCTTCGGGCTGTGACCACCGACCACTATGGCCCTGACCGGACCTCTTCTAGTTCTACTTGGGGTGAGTTCCTTGACTCTGACTACGGCAAATAACTGTAGTCAATATTGGAACAAGTCCAGCTGGGGTTTACCCCAGAAAAATGGAAAAAGTGAGGACCTTTTCTAATTGTACAGCCTGTACCTGTAATCATATTTGCCAAGGAATTGGAACAATAAAACCTAGGTTTTTTTCCTGTTACCCATAAACCAGGGAGAGCCAGGTGTATAACGAATGGCCTCCTGAGAGACAAACTTGGAAAGGAGTCAATCTAGGAGGATTTTGGGGAGATTTTATGGGTGGTGATTGGCTTACTAAAATCGGGATAGTTGTATTGGGGATATGTGGGGGATTGTTACTAGATTAATCTACTCGGTTATACAAGGAATGCAGATATCTGCAGTACTCAATTGGAAATGAAAACACGAATCAATACTGCAAAGAAGAAGATGGGGGATTGTGAAATATGTTCATCTGATTCGTGTGATGAAGTGTAATCTTCTGTACTTTTATGGATTTCTCCTGCACCATAAAAAGGGGTATTTTACAGGAGAAAGTTAAACTACTTTGCTGGTATATCAGCTCAAACCAGTTTGACCACTGACCGCATAGTATTGTGTAAAGAGAAACTTGTAAAGTGCATGCATAAAGTTTGGGGTCATCCTGGGGGCACACCGAGGAAGATTTGACAAGACTCTAGAAGGAGAAGAGGGCATGCGCCGAAGAAGACACGCCTATTCATGAATATTCATGTATTAGCAGACAGGATATAAACCAGGAACAGTAACTGTACCGCATGCATCTTGGTGGAGCGGAGACTCCCGGAGCACCCAGCGCTGTTTGCTTGCCTCTATTCGCTTAATAAATTGTAAATTTGAATTGGAATCCTGTTTGGGACTAAATCATTTATCACATCCTTATCCAGCATCTTTTCAAAATACTGGTAAGACTCAAGCCTGCGTCGTAACTGGTTCCTCTTCCATCCGCTGTAGGAGTCCCCTGTGTTCCGGAAACACCGCAGGGCACATCGAACTATAACACAAAGTGCTATGGATAGAACCACAATAATTATTCAAGTAACAAATAATCGTTTTAACCATGATAGGTTTGGTAAACCAAGAGGTTAACTTTCCCACAGCTCAGAAAACCCCCAAAAGGTGTCATCTGGAGTTACTTCACGTAGGATTTTTGCTTGTTCTCTGATCTCCCGTAAGTCAGCAGATATTCACCCTCTTTGGTCTACATACATGCAACAGCTGACATTGATTACTGTGCACACCCCTGCCTGTGAGGCTAATATTAAATCTAGAGCCATACGATTTTGTGATACTATTTTCGATAAACTAGTAGTTTCTTCTTGGTGTTTCCTGATGGCATCTATAGTTTTATTCTCGATTATCTCTATTACAGCCGAGATGTTTATTATAGCTTTTTCTAACTCGCTAACCCCCAGAAATGGGATTAGCCACCGCACAAAGCTATGAGAGCTTGTCGGCTTTTCTATTAAGGGCTTACTCACCCTTCAGTTTCTTCTCACGGGATTCTGTGTTGTTTTATCAATAATAGTGATGTTGGGAACCAGGGTGTCCAAAGTACATGCTCCCCACCACCTCAGAGGTAAAGTTTTCCGAGCTGCTGTACCACACAACCAGTACCACCCTGTCCCTAGCGGAACCAGGAGGCCAGTATAATTAAGTAACTGAAATGCTGGATCAATAGAGACAAAATGTGGTCCTCTGTCAGAGGATATAGTTGCTGGAACTCCAAAACGTGGTATTATCTCTTGTAGCAATGCTTTAGCTGTCTCCCGAGCTTTAGCTGTTCTGCTTGGGAATGCCTCTGGCCAACCTGAAAAGGTATCAGTTAATACCAATAAATATCGATACCCCCCTTTTCTTGGAAGTTCTATAAAATCAATCTGTCATTGTTGCCCAGGCCCATTGTCTTTCCCAATCTGGCCCATTTCTGGCTTGGCGGTATTCTTGGGATTAGTTTGGAGGCAAAGATCACGTTGTTGAGTTACCTGTCTCACCATAGTATACAAATTTCTGGCCACACTTTCTCTAATTAAATGTTTATAGAGTCTCCATCTCCCAATGCCTTTTCCTATGTTCTTCCCTTACCAAATGCCATATTAGGCAGGAGGGAAGAATGACTTTTCCTTGTGGGGTATAAGCCCACTCTTCTTTGTTATATGACCCTTCCAGATCTGTGATAAGGTTTTGATCTTCCTCGGTATATTTTGGCTTACCTTCTAGGGAGATTCGCCGTCAGGGACTAAAGCTCCTTCTGGTTTTATCTCTGTTTTAGCTACCTGTTCTGCCTCTCTGTCCACCAGCTCATTTCCTCTCTCCAATTCCGAGCTCACTTTCCGGTGAGCCTTAATATGCATAATCGCCACCTTCTCAGCAAGTTGGACTGCTTTCAACAGTCTCAAAATCTCTTTTGCATGCTTAATAGTTTTCCCTTGAGAGCTCAGTAACCCTCTTTCCTCCTAGATTGTTCCATGCACGTGCACAACTCCGAAGGCATATCTTGAGTCTGTATAAATATTCACAACTTTGCCTTGAGCCACTTCCAAGGCTCGGGTCAGAGCAATTATTTCTGCGCTCTGTGCAGAGGTATTTATGGGCAAAGGTCTATTATTTCTTGACTAGTGGTAATGGCATATCCCACGTGTCTTTTACCACTCAGGACATAGCTGCTTCCACCTGTGAACCAGTTTTCTCCACTTTCCATAGGGTTGTCTTTTAGATCTGGTCGGTTTGCGTACGTTGTTTCAATAGTCTCCAAGCAGTCATGATGCGCTGGTTCTCCCATGTTTCCACTAAGGAAGGAAGCTGGGTTGACAATGTTAGTAACTACGACCTCCACATCATCCTGTTCTATCAGTATAGCCTGATATCTCAGGGATCTTTGTGGAGAAAGCCAGTGCCCACCCTTTGCGTCCAGCACTGCGGACACTGTGTGAGACACTAAACAGTCATCTTCTGGCCCAGAGTAAATTTTCGGGCTTCTTGTACATTCAATATTACAGCTGTAATTGCTCTCAAGCATCCAGGCCAACCCTTCGCAGTTGCGTCTAACTGTTTGGAAAAGTAGGTAACTGCTCGTCGATAGGGGCCCAGATCTTGTGCTAATATTCCCAGAGCAATTCCCTGTTTCTCGTGGGAAAAGAGAAAAAAACGGTTTACTCACATCAGGGAGCTCTAAGGCCGGAGCCGACACCAAAGCTTTCTTTAGTAGCTCAAAGGCTCGTGTGGTCTCTTTGCCCATCCAGATCATACAATCGTATCGTAACAGTTTCCTTTCTCCAGACGGTATTTCCCAAGATTCCAAGTCTTTTGCAAGCTCATTGCCAAAGATGGTAGACTGTTCGTAAATCCTTGTGGCAACACCGTCCAAGTGAGCTGAGTCTTGCGACCACTTTTGGGGTTTTCCCATTCAAATGCAAATCATTTTTGGCTGGCTTCATGGAGAGGGAGGCAAAAGAAGGCATCCTTCAGATCTAAAACAGTAAACCAAGTTAGTTCAGGTGTTAATACGGTCAACAGGGTATATGGATTTGCTACTACGGGGTAAAGGTCCTCAGTTATTTTATTTACGGCCCGTAGATCCTGGACCACACTATACAACCCGTCAGGTTTACGAACAGGTAATACAGGGGTGTTGAAATCAGACTCACAGTTTTTCAGTAATCCTATTTATAAAAATCTTCCAATCACTGGCCGAATTCCTTCCTTACCTTCCCTTCTGCGGGCAGACTGGTTAAGAATAGACTCAGTATCTGGATATATTGCTGATCTTTTACTTCCAGAGAAATTTCTCCTTTTTCAAATGTAATTTTTGCACCCAATTGTTCTAACAAATCTCTTCCCAAAAGTGGCTTTGGGGAGTTGGGCCTATGTAGGAATTTGTGGATACCCCATTGTTTTCCCAATTTATACTTCAAAGGTTTACAAAAATATGCCTTTTCACTTTGGCCAGTCGCTCCTTTTACCATGATATAGTCGTTTCCCAGGGGCATCAAGGCTTGATTTAAAACCGAGTATGTTGCCCCTGTGTCAACCAAAAATTCTACTTCTTGTTCTTCCTTCCCCAGCCTCATTATAATCAGTGGATCTGCTAGGGTACATTCCCCAGGTCCCTGTCAATCCTTTTTCACATGGGCTACTATTCTTCCTGTCTGGTGGCTTCGCCTCTTTGCCTTGTTTCTTGGACACCCTCCTTTCCAATGACCAAATTTCTTACACAACGCACATTGATCCTTACCTAATCAAGATGGTTCTCGTCTAGGCCTCCCTTCCTCCTCTTCCCTGACAACTGCTATCCTTCCTCTTTGCCCTTGTCTATATTCTTCCTCTCTATTACTAAATACTCTCCACGCTTCACCCAGCAACACTTCCAGATTTCTACCTTCTGTAGGGCGCAGCTTCTGGAGTTTGTGCCTAATGTCCCCCGTAGACTGACCCAAGAACAGGGAGACTATTTGTTGTATTCCTACCTCTGACCCAGCATCCAGCGGTGTGCTACGGCGCATTACATCCCTCAATCGATCCAGGAACTCGGATGGGGACTCAGACGGACCTTGTTTAACTGCATATAGAGCTGACCAGTTTGTGGTTTTGGGAATAGCCCTTTCCATTCCCTTCAAAATCCATTCTTGATATTCCTGTAGCCTCTCCATATGGGCAGATTTATTAGCGTCCCATTTTGGGTCTCGGAGGGGAAATATTCTGTGACACACCCCCCCCCCCGTGATCTTGTAATGGTCTTCAGCTAAATTCTCTGCTGTTTTCAAAATTAATTGCTTTTCTGTTTCTGTCATACACTGTAAGAGCAACTGTATACCTTTCCAGTCTGGATTATGTTGTTTTACGATGAACTGAAAATGCTTAGTAACACTCACCGGGTCGCTTCTCTAGTCTCTTGCAACTTTTCTCCATTCTCCTAGATCAGTGGTGGAAAAGGGCACCTTAATCATCATTGTTCCTCCATCAGGTCCCACTGCCTCTCGGAGTGGGGCTTGTAAAGCTGTAGGGACAGTCCTAGAGGCAGTTTTCTTCCTTGTGCGGGAAGATATGGGACCGTCCATACAGTGCCTACTGTAATCATGAGACTGGCATAAAAATTGAGATTTTTATAATGCAGCTCATATTTGTTCTTTGCTTTCTTTGTGAGTTCAGGGTTTGTTTTAGGGCACATTGTAATTTTTAGATTTGTTTTAGAATCAAGAAGCTTGGGAGAAAATTTTTGTGATTGGGTTTTCTGGTTTGGTTTTTTTTGTCCATCCATAGTCATTTGTCATAAAGAGCTGAGCATTCAAGGAAATACCAAAACTATTATGATTTGCAAAGTGAAAACCTGTAGTACGTTCTGCACAGATTTGGTCGCCTTCTATTATGCTTAAATTGTGGCCTGTCATGATGGACACCAAACTTCACGCCAAACTTGACATCTGCAGTATTCAGAGTATGTGCATTTGTCAAGCAATGAGCTAGCAAGTGTCTGGAATTGTTAGGTAGCAATGCCTGATTAAAACATGGTCTATATTCATATGAAGCAATCCCAGAAAATGAAGAGGAATTTGCAGCACTTAAAAAAAGACATCATATTTATGCAGTACAATTCAGGTAAACGTAAAAGAGTTCAAAACCTTCCCTCCTTGGCTACCAGTTTTGAGAGAAGTATGGCGTTGTGCGTAGAACAAAGGGATGTCTGTAAAACTTTCCCTGTTGCATGCTCAGTCTGTAAGAACGTTTCATGTTTTGCAGAAATGCTAACAGCTTCCAAGGTTATACAAGCATGGTAGCTTCCCCCACCATCTTTTCAGAAATACGGAAAGCAGGAAAATCCCAGAGTCTGGAAAAGTTGCTGGCAGAATCGTTTGCCCGAGGTAGGTTTAAAATTGAGAGATTCTTGGCCCTCTTCATAATTCATGTACC
This sequence comes from Phaethon aethereus, assembly GCF_964289735.1. Lineage (NCBI taxonomy): Eukaryota > Metazoa > Chordata > Aves > Phaethontiformes > Phaethontidae > Phaethon > Phaethon aethereus. The sequence continues at coordinate 1,012,871 of NW_028114062.1, read as the reverse complement.
TAATTTTCCACAAGTTTTCTAGGCTTGCTTCTGTGGGTCCTATGATAATGCAAAGAGAACAAGTGAAGCTCTAGAAGTAAAATACTTCTCATAAGTTTAATCCCTTTTTTAGTTTAAAAGACCTCATGCACTGTGAACTTGTTTTATAGTCTTCTCCCCAAATGTAGGTGTGGAGAGTCACAGAAAGACATAAATATTGAAGTCTCCAGTAGCTGCATGTTCCCTGTTTTTATTCTAAAGAAATGTTTGGAAGGTATTTTTGAGGAGTTAATGTTGTTTATGTGTTGGGTTTGTTTGGGTTTTTGCTGTGCTGGCTTAATTCTCATTGATTATAGTCTAATCCCTTTGTGTTTCTTTTTACAAAGAAATCCAAGCAATAGTTACCAATATTAACCAAGACAATAGAGTCCTTAATGCCGGGGATCTTTTTTTGTACGTCTTGCCTTTTTTAAGCTGCTTTCCAATTTCTCAGTGGGCAGGAAACTAGATGGCACGTGTTTTTACCCTTTTGTGTCCTTGCAGAACTCTTGCGTTGAATTTTAACTTCTGTGTTGCCTGTGAATAACGTAGAGAAGTGATACATTGCTTTGTACAGCAATGCACCTTGATTTTGAATGCATGACGAATACCGTGGAAGGAACCAAACGCGAGGAAAGTTTTATGTGAGTGTGTTCCTATATTTCTTTTTTTTTTCTGAATTTGTAACTGCAATTGGGGAGTAAAAAAATTTCAAACCAAAACCAAACTCCTAATCACCCCCGACCTCCTCAAACACATAGTGTCTTGTCAGCTGTGGAATGACGTCGCTCAGTGAGTTAACCTTGAGGAGAGATTTTGTTTGGTCCAGACTGTGGGCAAAATCCAAGAACTAGCAAAATAAGGTCCTCATTCGCTAGAGCTCTGTGTGGGGAATTGTTATAGGAGAAGAAGTGTTAACTTCTTAGGGCGAGCGGACTTGCATTTGAATCCTGAATTTGTTCTTTTGGCAACACAACATTTTCGCTCTTTCACCCTAAGGAAAACTCTTTTTTTGCCAGTTTCCCATAAAAGCGATCATGAACAACGTTAACTTCATTTGGTAAAACGACTCCTTTTGACAGAAGGGGAAAATATTAAGTATGCAATGAGTGGAGTCACAGATGAATCTACCAAGCAGACCACAATGTTTACTCTCACAGGCTTTACTGTATACGAAGCTAGTGGACTCAAATAATGGATTGATAAGTGTATAAGCATTTGCAGAATGAGGACTTTTCAGTTAATCTTCTGTAAGATTTTTGTCTACACCAGCTTGTACGCCAGGATCCTAGCTCACTTTCTGTGCTTGGGTCTTTGAGTTTGTTTCTGCATTCAACTTTGTTTCCAGGAAAACATATCAAATCTGTGATCATTACAGCATGCCATAATAGTTAATATGCCAGATTTAAGAAAAACACAGCTAAGGAGCTTCCTTCTTCACAACCCCCCAACAAATAAACCCTCAAAATGAAGGAATTCCTTAAACCTAGAAAGAAAGAAATACGCTGTGAGTCACATGTTGCGGTGATGTGGTAGCAGCAGGGTCCTTAGAACCGATGATTTACAAGACCTAATGTCTTTCTGTGGACTTTGAAGGCTGAGTGCTTTGTACTCTAGCAATTTCCTGCTACTGTTATGTATTCATGTAGATCTGTAAGGCAATTGTTGTTACTTTCTTTGCATAGTCTGGTAAAATATTTGTATAATAGGAAAATTATGTTTTTGTGCTACTCTCCTTGGGAAACAGAAACTAAGCCTGCCATTAGATGCTAGGCCACAGTCGTTGACGGAGCAGGGTAGTGTATCTTACATTTTGTGCTACACTTGGTCAAGTCTCATCTCTATCGTATTCGCTGTTACTTTATTAAATTTAGTATCTGCACTTTCTATTTCCAGACAGGCCTCTCATTCAGAGCACAGAGGCATGGTTCTCTCTGCGCCTGGCTTCCCGTCCCTATCTTTTCATTCCTTCCTCTCCTCCCTGTAGCCTACTGCTATCGTTTTCTTTCACCAGCTCTCTCTCTGCCGGGCTCCGGAACCCTGTTTTTTCATTTCTCCCTGTCTGTCTTGTAGCTCCTCAGTACTTTTTCTTTCCCTGGCTCCCTGTCCCTGTTTCTTCCTTGTTGGCCCTGTAGCACACTCTGATTCTGTTCCATTCTCTGCCTCTGCTTTCCCAGCAATCTGTCCCTCGCTTTTAATTCCTCCCTCTCCGCACTGTCGCCTGTGGGGTCTCTTGCCTTTCTCCGTCGCTGGCTGGCCGGCTGTCCCTGCTCATTCATTCCTCCCTCTCCCCCCTGCAGTGCCTGTCGCTTTTGTCCGTTCTCCATCTCACTGTCTCTGGCTCCCTGATGACCCTATTTTGGACTCCCACCACCCATCCACCCCCTTCTTTCCATGCTCATTGCTCTTCTTGTTGCTCTCCAGCTCTCTTTTTTCCCCAGCTCCCTGTACGGTGCAGATATGGGGGTTGTTTTGGCGGTGTTCCCCGCCCCTTACCTCCGTGTTTCACTGTCCTGGCTCCCCATTGTTTCATTCCTCCTTTCGGCTCGGTTGCCACTTTTTTGTCTCTCCCTCTCTCCTGGTCTGACTCCCTGCCCCCGGTCTCCTCTCTTGTAGCGTCCCGTGCCTCACACCTCGTTTTCGGCGGCCTCTCCCTGCCCAGCAGCCCATGGCTCCGGGAGCCGCCCGCCCGCCTGTTCCCTGCCGCACCGAGGAGCGCGGCTCCGGGAAGGACTAGCGGGGTGTCCCCGGGGCAGGCCCCGAGCCCCGGGGCAGCCCCGCTCCAGGGCCTTGTGATGCGCCGCCTCCTTTGCCCTCGCGGCTGCGTTCGCCCTCGCTTTGCCCCAGGTGAGGGGCTGTGCCGGAGCTCGGGGCAGGAGGGGATGCCCTGGGGTGGGGGTCGGGCGCTGGCCCCCTGTTCCAGCTGGGCTCCAGCTGTGGGCCGGGGCTGGAGGAGCCCCAGGTGCGGGCGGTGAGGCCGGTGGGGACGGACGCTCCCTGCACAGGGGTGGCTGCCGGGGGAGGGGCTGGTGCTGCTGCTGCCCTACTCCCGGTGGCCGTGGAGGGGCCGGGGGGAGCCAAGGGTGGAGCGGTCGCCCGGCCTGACCGGGCTGCGGCTGCAGCGAGAAAGAAGGTGAGCGGGGCCGCCCGATCGACCTGAGGCAGGGCGGCGGGGTCCGCGTCGGAGGCACGGAGCAGAGGGGTGTGCGAGCCGGCGGAGGGGTCCACCCGGAACTACGCTGCAGAGGGCGGGTGAGCGCTCGTGTCTCGGCGGGGATGGGGGGGGTGGAAGACGGTGTCCGCGCAGGGTGAGCCAGCAGGACAGGCTGCGTCTCGCGGCATGGCGGGAGCCGTAGTCCTGAGGCACGGGGTTTGCTCTCGGCCATGTTCGTTCCCCGCCATGCCGGGAAGCGTGGTCTTCCGGGAGTTCACGTTGTGCTTGCTCGTGCATGCCGGGAGATGTAGTTTTTGCGACGCGGGTTCCCGGGCATGCGTGGTGGCGTGCCTCCTCGCCGCTCTCAGTGCTGCCGCCCTGTGACCAAAATTAGGTACTGCAGCTCGGCAGCTGCGCATGCGCGGTACAGCACCTCGTCGCTCAGAAGCTGCGCATGCGCGATGGGCGCATTGCCGCATCTCGGGAGGCACGCATGCGCGGTGGGGAACCTCGCCGCAGCTCGGAAGCCGCGCATGCGCGGCGGCGCCTAAGTGACCAACGCTGCCGGCCGCTGGTAACCGCGATGCCGTTCTGCGGTCCCTGCGCGCTCTTTGCTACTTCCCGGTAAGGTCGCGCCGTTGCCGCCCCATGTGCGCAGCGTCGGCGGGTGCTCGCCCTGCAAAATGAGGCACGGCCGCCGGGTGCTCGCTGCTACTGCAGCCCGGCGTTCGCGCACCGCCCCTCGCCCCTGCGGCGCGCCGCCGGCGTCCGGCGCATGCGCGGCGCGCGGGAGCAGCATGGCGGCGCAGCGGGGTCCAGTTCCCGGCGGGGCGTGAAGGGCCGGGACCACCGGTGAGGCGAGCGAGCCCCTGGGGTGGGTGCGGGGCGTCTCCTGCGCACCGGCCGCCCGCGGGTGGTGGGGCGAGGAACTTCGAGCCGCCCGCTGCGACCGGCTGCCGGCCCGCTGGAGGCGAGTCGGGTCGGGGCAGCCCCGGGGAGTTACCGGGGCTCTGGGAAGAGGGAGGGAGGCGGACACCCCCCAGGCGCGGACGCCGGGCGCCTCCCAACTCGTCAGAGCCCCCCCGCTCGCTTCTCCTGGCCCCGCGCAGCTGCCCCCAGCTCCAGCCCCTCCCCTGAAGCCCGTCCCGTAGCCCCGGGCCGGCCCCGGGCCCTGTCGCAGAGGCGGCAAGCCGGGCCTCGCATGCACTGGGTTCTCCGTGAAAGCGGACGCCGTTGGCAGCGGTGCAGGGGCAGAGCAGCGTCTCCGGCGGCCCCCGCGGAAGGAGAGGCTTCGGCCAGGGGGGAACTACGGTAATAAGGGTCGCTGCTGCTTCTTTCCCTCTGCCAGGGGCCGCGCTGGGGGGGGATGCCGCTGACTGCACCCGCCTCGGGCTCGCGTGGGTTGTCTCTGCCCGGCCTCGCTCTCCTCGTGGCACGGCTGCAGAAAGGGACAGGCGGAGCGCTTGCCGGCCCTGGGCGGGAGCTGCCACGGCCAGAGCTGGAGAGGCCAGAGAACGGTAAAGAGGAAGAAGAAACCGAAGGCCGGCCGGCCGGCAGCTGCCTCCTGCTGCAGGGAAGAGCGAGCCAGCCCCTCCAGGTGAGGTAGGATCCCTCTTCGTAGTCCGCAGCAGGCCACACCATCGACATGCAGGGTCTGTACGCGTCACCAAAGGCGGCCGCGTAGCGCACGAGCGAGGCTACGTGTGTAGGGAGCCCCGTCTTGTACGAGCTGTAAGACACCCCGGTATTCTCTTAGGTGGAGGACAGCCAAGCGACAGGAGTTACAGAAGGCGAAGGGAGGAGAGGAGGAGGAGGAGGAGGAAGAAGCGTCTGAACTGGCGAACTCTCCCAGCAGTGCAGGGAGTGAAAGCTGTGGTGAGTCCCAGGCCCTCGGGGCCCTGTTGCCCCTATTCTGCATCCCGGGCCCTCACTGCCTCTCCCCTGGCCCCCCCCTCTTTCCCACGCTGATGTGGTTCCCCCCCTCCACCCCCCGCCCATACCTCCTTTCTCCATCTCACTCTGACCAGCTCCCCGTCCTCATCTTTTAGGTCCTCTCTCTCCCTGCTCTGTAGCTTGTGGCTATTTTTCCTTCCTCTGCCTCTCTCAGTCTGGCTCCCTGTCCCTGCTTTTCCATTCCTCCCTGTGCAATGTAGCGTGTTGCTACTCTTTTCTTTCACAGTCTCTCTCTGTCCGGCTCCCAGCCACCGTTTTTGCCTTCCTTCCACTCTGTTCTCTAGTCTCTGGCTGATGTTCAAGGTCTTCCTTCTCGGCCCTGTAGCACAGCACAAGTCTCTTTCTTCCTCTGTCTCCCGCTATCCTGCTCCCTGTCCCTGTTTTGCAATTTTGTCCTTGTCAGCCCTGAGCCACGCTGCAGTTTCATTTCTTTTGCTGTCTTGCCCTGTCCGGCTCCCTGCCAGGATCTTTTAATTCTTCTCTCTCTCCCTCTTGAAGCCCATCGCTGTTTTACTCTTTCTCCCTGTCTCCCTGTCCGTCTCCCCCTCTCCGTCTTTACTTACTCTTTTAAGTAAAATCACTGGCTGAGACCTTAAACATGTCACTTCTTGCCCGACAAGCTCAAACAGACCGTGAGCAAGCTTGTTAGGCTTCCCGTGTAAACTCACGGATAACACAAAGCAAGCTCCTTAGGCTTCCCATGGAAATCACTGCTACCAGGTTAAATTGACCTCCTTGTGCCATCCTGAGGCCGAAAGACCGAGGAGCTAATTCGATGACTAGATATGGACAAAGGAAGCCCCAGGTTCAACTGGCAGACTGCGTGAGGAAGACTGTGGACGACCACCTGAGGGTGAAAAGACCCTAACCCTAATTTTACTGCGCATGCTTGGACTATGTCAACGAATTCCGGGGACTCCTCACCATAAGACTGCCCTTCTTGGGGGATCTGATGACACGTATGACTTTTCTGCATATGAACTGATGTGCTTTACTAACCCGTCGGAGCACTCGTGGTGGAGCAATCCCCAGCGCTGCCGTAAGGAATGCCCGCCTTCTAAAGCTTCAAACTAAGTGTTAGAGGGTTTTCTGGCCGACTTTTCAGTATCCCTTTGTATTTGATTGTTTCTGGTATTCCCTTAGTGGCTTCACTTGTTAGATTTTCTATCTACGTCTCCGTTTTAGTTCGCCATCCCTGCCTCTTAATATTTTTCCTTTTGCCGTAATCACCATTGCTTTTAAAATTTTCTGCCGCCTTTTCTCTCATTCGCGGTCCTTATTTGCCTACCCTTATTTTTTAACTGACTTCTTCCCTTCCCTTAGTGCCCTCTGAAACAAGGATCTAAAACAATTAGAAGGTTTTAGCATGTGTAACTAATCAACTGTCAGTTTTACAAATTTCTGAAGAGATGTACTTTCTGGAAGGTTATCGATTTCGTGATTAGTTTAACTTTAGTATAGACTTCTTTAGCCTAGCAACCGTGGCATTACGTTTAACGGCCTATTCTCATAGTCCTTAGGCTGTATTTGCCTCAGTGCCAACACTGTACCTATATGTAAACAGTTCATCAGGAGGAAAGCAGCCCTGATGAAAATTAAAACACAAGTAGAAACGGAGAAGACAGGTGGAGAGAACCAAGAGGAGAAGAGTTAAGAGCAAGGACTGAGAATTTGATGAGTGCAGAGGAGATACCTTCACCTTGAGCACAGAAACGTCCTAGCAGGAGTGCTCAAACACGGATGATAAGAAGGAACCGCTTGGCTGAAGAACAGAAGGGGAAAACATCCAAGGAGAAGGAACTATCCTCAGGAGACCTGTGACCATAAAAGGGAAAAAGAAGGAGGGGGCTAACTCCCCAAACGACCACCGACGACCGCCCGAGACGCCCGCGCACGCGTAGTGTAGTTTTGCAACACCAGCGTTATGTAAACGTGGCAGATAAGCGAGGAGGCGGAGATTTCTCAGGACACGTGCGAATATTCACGTCTTTCAGGTATATAAAGGATGAAGTTTTGCTTCAGCGCGCGTGTGTTGGGAGGAGATATCCCCCAGGCGTCCGGTGTGGCAATAAAGGCGTCTGCTTAATGACACTTTGGTGTTACTGAGTTTAAATTTCTGTAACTTTTGTGAATCATTTGGTGACCCAGGTGGGAGGGACATCCTCTGTTCGGCTGCGGGACCCGATGAGTCTGGGACTCTCTTGGGTTTGCCCCCGGAGATCTTTTCCGGAGAGACCCCCGTTCTCAGTCGGATCACCGCGGGGACAGACAAAGACCCTCTGGCAAGAAGACATCCTTAAATCCTGAATTGGTAACGATCGATCAATTTGGGACCGTCTTTAAGACGTGCAGATGTGCACACGGGTCGGCGTATAGCGGCTCGCTAGCACCTTACAGGTGTACCTCTGGGGGACTTGTGTCCCATATGGTAGGGGATTAACTTCCCCGTTTGGAGGGGCTGCGTCCCCATTTGGAGGTCCGGTTAACTGTTACCTGACTTTTGGCTAATGCATTTCAGGTATTGGTTATTGGTTTGTCATTTATTGGATTTTGGTTATTAACGGTAAAATTTGCATCAGATATGGGAGAGTCACAGAGTGGCGGAATTCTAAAGAAAAACCCACTTGGATGTGTTTTGCAGTACTGGAGAGATCCGGGGGGAGTGCCGGGAGGCAGTGTCGATAGGAAAACTTTAATTAAGCATTGTAATCAGTGGTGTCCTCTCTAGAAGCCAGACGGTGGAGAAAAACGGCCCTTTAACAGGACATTAAAATAGAATACATTATTACATTAAGGTACATATAATTGTAATATAATACTACACACGTTATAATAGGTATTATACATCTAGTGTAATAATACAATTTAATGCTCTTCCTTCAGGGAGAAGGAAAATGGGATGAAGTGCTTTATGCAGATACGTATGTTTTTCACTCTACGAAACCACCCTGAATGGCAGAAAGAACGTGGAATCAATTCAGCACCCCAGGACCCTATGGTCCTGGCGATAGAAAAAGACAAACAATAAGCAAAATAGGAAGCAAAAAAGATGTTGCTCGCCTTGTGGCATTGGACAAAGATGTTTAAAGGTTGACAGAATGGGAGATTAAAGGATTGTTTGACCCCGATTGCGAGGATGTGCGTGCAATGTCGGATGCGGTGTTCAGCGAGGCAGAAAAGCAGAGTGTTGTGAGGGTGGCCAGACCCTCAAGTCCAGGCTCTGGTTTTGGCTGGAACTCTGCCGGGAACAGTGGATAACCATGTTCCCATTACCAGTCCCGGTCGGGGCCCTAACCAGCCAGGAGCCCGGGACTTAGTACCGCGGTACAGGGAACGAATGGCTTCTGGAATAAGAAGTGCTGTCCCAAAATCAGTAAATTGGTCTAAATTGTATGAAATTAAACAAGATAGATAGAAAAGAATCCCCTACTGATTTTTTGAACCGATTAAAAGAAGGGATGCAGAAATATACTCCTTTAAACCGTACCTCTCGGGAGGGAAAGGGTCAGTTGTTATTCCTGGTTCTGGGACAGCTGACGGATGATGTCAAGAAAAAGTTACCAGCAAGTGCAAGGAACAGATGTGAGAGATTTAGAGAAATTGCTGGAGACTGCTTGGCAAGTGTGTCGGAATAGGGACAGGCGGCGGGGGGAATGGGCAAAACAATTGCCAGCGCTACAGCGGCTGCTTTGCGCACCGCAGGGGCCAGGTAACCTCTGGGAACCCACCGGGAAACACCACTAATGGGAGGCGAGGAGCCATGAGAAGTAGCCCAAGTGCCCCGTCTCGGGGAAGTCAACCCCTCCCGAAAGATCAGTGTGCCTACTGTCAGCCAAGGATGGAGCTCGAATGGCAGGGTATGCCGTGACCACCGCAGACCGAGTGCTGGAAGCAAAGTCACTCCCTGAGGGTACATCCGCACAACGAGCCGAATGAATTGCTTTAGTGAGAGCTTGTTGAAGGACTGCGAGCGAACACCCGGACAAATTCAAAATACGCCTTGGGTGTAGTTCATGCCCGTGGGGACCAGCTCCATCTAGTACTTTCCATTCCCTTCCGAGCACAGGACTGTGCCACCTGTGATGCGACACATAAGGGACTCTACAACAATTCCAAGAGCTAATCCCAGGAAACCCAGGATTAAAGTTCTTCTTTTCATATTTGATTTTCAGAATATTTAGAACTTTGATGGATATGACATCACGTTTTCCTTAAACCAGCTGATTGCAAACTGCTGCACTGGGCGAGAACACCATAAACAGTTTAAGACGAATGGCCACGCTCCTAAGTAAAACAATAAACCCAGCGCACGGGAGCCGCGCAGCCTCTGCTTTGGCCTTCGCCTCTCGCCATCCGCCGCCAAAGCTGCTGCCGCATCCTGCGCGCCACGCGTAGCAGGTTTCCAGCCACGGCCTGAAAGGCGGTAAGGGTAAAATACGAGAAAATGTGCCATTACGCTCTGCAGTTACGGTTAATTCAGGTCCTGGTTTACAGTCCGGTTACGGAGTAAAGCTGCAGACTTTACATCACGTATTTGCCATTCAATATGCCAGATGTATAAAAAAGCCCGATACTTTAGAAAGTGGCACAAAGCTAATTCACAACCACCACATGAAGGACAGCTATAGGAGTAATAATAATAAAAAAAAGACACTGATTAGCCTCACTATTTTCAGCAGATGACTATCTCAGCCACTTGATGGTCAGTCCTGGCAACAAATGCATCTGTTACAACCAAACGGGTGCCTTCCCTGCTCTCGCTACCCCTTGATTTTAGATATAAATAGCCTTTAAAACAATCAGGTCTGCTCCAGGAACAGAAACCAAAGGTTATTAACTGCTGTGGCATGCTGTAATGATCACAGATTTAATGTGTTTTCCTGGAAACAAAGTTGAATGCAGAAACAACGCAAAGACCCAAGCACAGAAAATGAGCTAGGATCCTGGCGTACAAGCTGGTGTAGACAGAAACGTTACAGAAAAGAAGGCTAACTGGAAAGTCCTCGTTTTGCAAATGCTTACACGCTTACCAATCCATTACTTGAATCCACTAGCTTCGGATACAGTAAAGCCTGCGAGAGTAACTGTCGCGGTCTGCTTGGTAGATTCACCCGTGACTCCGTTCGCTGCCTACTCAATATTTTCCCTTTCTGTCAAAAGGAATTGGTTTACCAAATGAAGCTCACATCGTTCATCATCGCTTTTATGGGAAACTGGCATAAAAAAAAAAGAAAAGAGTTTTCCTTAGGGTGAAAGAGGGAAAATGTTGTGTGGCCAAAAGATCAAATGCAAGTCCACTCACGCCCTAAGAAGTTAAGACCTCCTCTCCTATAACAATTCCCCACACAGAGCTCTAGAGAACGAGAACCTTGTTTTGCTAGTTCTTGGATTTCGCCCACAGTCAGGAACAAAAAAAATGTCTCCTCAAGGTTAACTGACAGAGACACGTCATTCTACAGCTGACAAGACACTAGGTGTTTGAGGAGGTAGGGGGTGATTAGGAGTTTGGGTTTGGTTTGAATTTTTTTTACGCCCCAATTTCATTACAAATTAAGGAGAAAAAAAAAAAAGAAATATATGCACACAGACACACGTAAAACTTTCCTCGCGTTTGGTTCCTTCCACAGTAGTCATCATGCATTCAAAATGAAGGCGCATCGCTGTGCAAAGCAACGTACCACTTCTCCGCATTATTCACAGGCGACACAGAAGTTCAACACACGAGTTCTGCGAGGACACAAAAGGGAAAAAAACACACACCATCTAGTTTCCTGCCCACTGAGAAACTGGAAAGCAGATTAAAAAAGGCAAGACATACAAGAAAAGATCCATGGCATTAAGAACTCTATTTTCTTGGTTAATATTGGTAACTGTTCCTGGGATTTCTTTGTAAAAAGAAACACAAAAGAATTAGACTATGATCAATGAGAACTAAGCCAGCAGGGTAAAAACCCAAACCCACCCAACACATACACAACTTGAACTCCTCAAAAACAGCTTCCAACCATTTCCTTAGAGGAAAAACGGGGAACATGCAGTTACTGGAGAATTCACTAGTTATGCCTTTCTGCGACTCTCCCCACCTACGTTTGGGGAGAAGACTATAAAACAAGTTCACAGTGAATGAGGTCCTTTAAACTAAAAATAGATTTAACTTATGAAAAGTATTTTACTTTTATATCAGAAAGCACTACAGTTTTTTACATTGCAAGTCATGAAAGTTTTGGTATTTCCTTGAATGCTCAGCAATTTACAACAAATGATTATGGATGGACAAAAGAAAAAAGCCAACCACCACAAAAATTCTTTCCTAAGCTTCTTGATTATAAAAGAAATCTAAAAAATACAGTGTACCCTTACAAGCCCTGAGCTCACAAAGAAAGCAAAGAACAAATATGAGCTGCATTATAAAAATCTCAATTTTTATGCCAGTCTCATGATTACAGTAGGCACTATTCAGGATATAAAAACATTTGGAGTTTGCCTACTGATGGGTCTTCCATAGCTTTCAGGGAAGCTTTCATCAAAGAGAAGCAGAAGTCTAACTCATCACCAACCAACTACTACTGTAGCAAGCCATCCTTTCTAAATCTGTCACACAGAATGCATGATTTTTACTTCAGATACATGTATTCATAAGCTCTACACACACACCTCTTCTGTGGACAGGAGTGGATGTTCTCCAAACACAGGCAGGAAACCAGGAACACAGAGGATTCACTGGAATTGCTACAACTGCTGAGCTAAGTGAGAAACACCCTTGATAACCATTTCCCCCCAGTGGTTTGTGACTGCAGCACCACTGGCACTTAGTCATAAGCTTGAGACTTTTGCCTTAGTATTAAAAAAACAAACCACGGATCCACAGCTCCGCTCCCCTGGACGGTCCCATATCTTCCCGCACAAGGAAGAAAACTGCCTCTAGGACTGTCCCTACAGCTTTACAAGCCCCACTCCGAGAGGCAGTGGGACCTGATGGAGGAACAATGATGATTAAGGTGCCCTTTTCCACCACTGATCTAGGAGAATGGAGAAAAGTTGCAAGAGACTATAGAAGCGACCCGGTGAGTGTTACTAAGCATTTTCAGTTCATCGTAAAACAACATAATCCAGACTGGAAAGGTATACAGTTGCCCTTAGAGTATATGACAGAAACAGAAAAGCAATTAATTTTGAAAACAGCAGAGAATTTAGCTGAAGACCATTACAAGATCACGGGGGGGATGTCAAAGACTATTTCCTCTCCGAGACCCAAAATGGGACACTAATAAATCTGCCCGTATGGAGAGGCTACAGGAATATCAAGACTGGATTTTGAAGGGAATGGAAAGGGCTATTCCCAAAACCACAAACTGGTCAGCTCTATATGCAGTTAAACAAGGTCCTTCTGAGTCCCCATCCGAGTTCCTGGATCGATTGAGGGATGTAATGCGCCGTAGCACACCACTGGATCCTGGGTCAGAGGTAGGAATACAACAAATAGTCTCCCTGTTCTTGGGTCAGTCTACGGGGGACAAACTCCAGAAGCTGCGCCCTACAGAAGGTAGAAATCTGGAAGTGTTGCTGGGTGAAGCGTGGAGAGTATTTAGTAATAGAGAGGAAGGATAGCAGTTGTCAGGGAAGAGGAGGAAGGGAGGCCTAGACGAGAACCATCTTGATTAGGTAAGGATCAATGTGCGTTGTGTAAGAAATTTGGTCATTGGAAAGGAGGGTGTCCAAGAAACAAGGCAAAGAGGCGAAGCCACCAGACAGGAAGAATAGTAGCCCATGTGAAAAAGGATTGACAGGGACCTGGGGAATCTACCCTAGCAGATCCACTGGTTATAATGAGGCTGGGGAAGGAAGAACAAGAAGTAGAATTTTTGGTTGACACAGGGGCAACATACTCGGTTTTAAATCAAGCCTTGATGCCCCTGGGAAACGACTATATCATGGTAAAAGGAGCGACTGGCCAAAGTGAAAAGGCATATTTTTGTAAACCTTTGAAGTATAAATTGGGAAAACAATGGGGTATCCACAAATCCCTACATAGGCCCAACTCCCCAAAGCCACTTTTGGGAAGAGATTTGTTAGAACAATTGGGTACAAAAATTACATTTGAAAAAGGAGAAATTACTCTGGAAGTAAAAGATCAGCAATATATCCAGATACTGAGTCTATTCTTAACCAGTCTGCCCGCAGAAGGGAAGGTAAGGAAGGAATTCGGCCAGTGATTGGAAGATTTTTATAAATAGGATTACTGAAAAACTGTGAGTCTGATTTCAACACCCCTGTATTACCTGTTCGTAAACCTGACGGGTTGTATAGTGTGGTCCAGGATCTACGGGCCGTAAATAAAATAACTGAGGACCTTTACCCCGTAGTAGCAAATCCATATACCCTGTTGACCGTATTAACACCTGAACTAACTTGGTTTACTGTTGTAGATCTGAAGGATGCCTTCTTTTGCCTCCCTCTCCATGAAGCCAGCCAAAAATTATTTGCGTTTGAATGGGAAAACCCCAAAAGTGGTCACAAGACTCAGCTCACTTGGACGGTGTTGCCACAAGGATTTACGAACAGTCTACCATCTTTGGCAATCAGCTCGCAAAAGACTTGGAATCTTGGGAAATACCGTCTGGAGAAAGGAAACTGTTACGATACGATTGTATGATCTGGACGGGCAAAGAGAGCACACGAGCCTTTGAGCTACTAAAGAAAGCTTTGGTGTCGGCTCCGGCCTTAGAGCTCCCCGATGTGAGTAAACCGTTTCTTTCTCTTTTCCCACGAGAAACAGGGAATTGCTCTGGGAATATTAGCACAAGATCTGGGCCCCTATCGACGAGCAGTTACCTACTTTTCCAAACAGTTAGACGCAACTGCGAAGGGTTGGCCTGGATGCTTGAGAGCAATTACAGCTGTAATATTGAATGTACAGGAAGCCCGAAAATTTACTCTGGGCCAGAAGATGACTGTTTTAGTGTCTCACACAGTGTCCGCAGTGCTGGACGCAAAGGGTGGGCACTGGCTTTCTCCACAAAGATCCCTGAGATATCAGGCTATACTGATAGAACAGGATGATGTGGAGGTCGTAGTTACTAACATTGTCAACCCAGCTTCTTTCCTTAGTGGAAACACGGGAGAACCAGCGCATCATGACTGTTTGGAGACTATTGAAACAACGTACGCAAACCGACCAGATCTAAAAGACAACCCTATGGAAAGCGGAGAAAACTGGTTCACAGGTGGAAGCAGCTATGTCCTGAGTGGTAAAAGACACGCGGGATATGCCATTACCACTAGTCAAGAAATAATAGACCTTTGCCCATAAATACCTCTGCACAGAGCGCAGAAATAATTGCTCTGACCCGAGCCTTGGAAGTGGCTCAAGGCAAAGTTGTGAATATTTATACAGACTCCAGATATGCCTTCGGAGTTGTGCACGTGCATGGAACAATCTAGGAGGAAAGAGGGTTACTGAGCTCTCAAGGGAAAACTATTAAGCATGCAAAAGAGATTTTGAGACTGTTGAAAGCAGTCCAACTTGCTGAGAAGGTGGCGATTATGCATATTAAGGCTCACCGGAAAGTGAGCACGGAATTGGAGAGAGGAAATGAGCTGGTGGCCAGAGAGGCAAAACAGGTAGCTAAAACAGAGATAAAAGCAGAAGGGGCTTTAGTCCCTGATGGCGAATCTCCCTAGAAGGTAAGCCAAAATATACCGAGGAAGATCAAAACCTTATCACAGATCTGGAAGGGTCATATAACAAAGAAGGGTGGGCTTATACCCCACAAGGAAAAGTGGTTATTCCCTCCTGCCTAATATGGCATTTGGTAAGGGAAGAACATAGGAAAAGGCATTGGGAGATGGAGACTCTATGTAAACATTAAATTAGAGAAAGTATGGCCAGAAATTTGTATACTATGGTGAGACAGGTAACTCAACAACGTGATCTTTGCCTCCAAACTAATCCCAAGAATACCGCCAAGCCAGAAATGGGCCAGATTGGGAAAGACAATGGGCCTGGGCAACAATGACAGATTGATTTTATAGAACTTCCAAGAAAAGGGGGGTATCGATATTTATTGGTATTAACTGATACCTTTTCAGGTTGGCCAGAGGCATTCCCAACCAGAACAGCTAAAGCTCGGGAGACAGCTAAAGCATTGGTACAAGAGATAATACCACGTTTTGGAGTTCCAGCAACTATATCCTCTGACAGAGGACCACATTTTGCCTCTGTTGATCCAGCATTTCAGTTACTTAATTATACTGGCCTCCCGGTTCCGCTAGGGACAGGGTGGTACTGGTTGTGTGGTACAGCAGCTCAGAAAACTTTACCTCTGGGGTGGTGGGGAGCATGTACTTTGGACACCCTGGTTCCCAACATCACTATTATTGACAAAACAACACAGAATCCCGTGAGAAGAAACTGAAGGGTAAGTAAGCCCTTAATAGAAAAGCTGACACGCTATCATAGCTTTGTGCGGTGGCTAATCCCATTTCTGGGGGTTAGCGAGTTAGAAAAAGCTATAATAAACATCTCGGCTGTAATAGAGATAATTGAGAATAAAACTATAGATGCCATCAGGAAACTCCAAGAAGAAACTACTAGTTTATCGAAAATAGTATCACAAAATCGTATGGCTCTAGATTTAATATTAGCCTCACAGGCAGGGGTGTGCACAGTAATCAATGTCAGCTGTTGCATGTATGTAGACCAAAGTGTGTGAATATCTGCTGACTTACGGGAGATCAGAGAACAAGCAAAAATCCTACGTGAAGTAACTCCAGATGACACCTTTTGGGGGTTTTCTGAGCTGTGGGAAAGTTAACCTCTTGATTTACCAAACCTATCATGGTTAAAACGATTATTTGTTACTTGAATAATTATTGTGGTTCTATCCATAGCGCCTTGTGTTATAGTTCGATGTGCCCTGTGGTGTTTCCGGAACACAGGGGACTCCTACAGCGGATGGAAGAGGAACCAGTTACGACGCAGGCTTGAGTCTTACCAGTATTTTGAAAAGATGCTGGATAAGGATGTGATAAATGATTTAGTCCCAAACAGGATTCCAATTCAAATTTACAATTTATTAAGCGAATAGAGGCAAGCAAACAGCGCTGGGTGCTCCGGGAGTCTCCGCTCCACCAAGATGCACGCGGTACAGTTACTGTTCTTGGTTTATATCCTGTCTGCTAATACGTATTCATGAATAGGCGTGTCTTCTTCGGCGCATGCCCTCTTCTCCTTCTAGAGTCTTGTCAAATCTTCCTCGGCGTGCCCCCAGGATGACCCCAAACTTTATGCATGCACTTTACAAGTTTCTCTTTACACAATACTATGCGGTCAGTGGTCAAACTGGTTTGAGCTGATATACCAGCAAAGTAGTTTAACTTTCTCCTGTAAAATACCCCTTTTTATGGTGCAGGAGAAATCCATAAAAGTACAGAAGATTACACTTCATCACACGAATCAGATGAACATATTTCACAATCCCCCATCTTCTTCTTTGCAGTATTGATTCGTGTTTTCATTTCCAATTGAGTACTGCAGATATCTGCATTCCTTGTGTAACCGAGTAGATTAATCTAGTAACAATCCCCCACATATCCCCAATACAACTATCCCGATTTTAGTAAGCCAATCACCACCCATAAAATCTCCCCAAAATCCTCCTAGATTGACTCCTTTCCAAGTTTGTCTCTCAGGAGGCCATTCGTTATACACCTGGCTCTCCCTGATTTATGGGTAACAGGAAAAAAACCTAGGTTTTATTGTTCCAATTCCTTGGCAAATATGATTACAGGTACAGGCTGTACAATTAGAAAAGGTCCTCACTTTTTCCATTTTTCTGGGGTAAACCCCAGCTGGACTTGTTCCAATATTGACTACAGTTATTTGCCGTAGTCAGAGTCAAGGAACTCACCCCAAGTAGAACTAGAAGAGGTCCGGTCAGGGCCATAGTGGTCGGCGGTCACAGCCCGAAGGGGTTGCAGCCCTTGGCAGACCCTTTTTAAGCCGCAATACCAGTTCCCCTCCGGTCTTGCCCTCTCCTTTCCTTTAAGGGGGTGCTTTCTTAGTACCCAAATTAATTGAGCACTGCTTGCGAAGGCCAGAGCTTTGCTAGATCAGTGGTTTGTCCAGACCTGAGCACTTGCCCGAGCCTGGCGATCCTCTTTATTTGCAAGGCTTTATGGCTACAGAAAACTGCCAGTTAGCCTGCAACACTAATCTTACAAATACACACCACCTTCTACACAAAGGACAAATTCTAGTTCCAGCTCCTTTTTCCTGTTCTTCTTTTGCCAACAACTCCTTCCGATTATACTCGTTTGGAGTACCCATTGTTGTTTCCTATTACCCTTTCCCATTGTTTTCCAAACTTGGGGATTACTTATATTGCTCTCCATAGCTTCCCATGGCCATCGTTCACCTTGATTTGTTCCACCACAAACGTAACAATTAGCCATATTCAATGACTTAGCAATGTTTTCAGCAAGATTTACAAATAGATTTTTAGCAACTGTGGGAATTTCATGTTTCACTGCTGTTTCTATTACAGGAGTAGCCGCAATAAAATTCCCACAGCAATTGAGTCAGATGTGACTTTCCACTCCTTCACTGGACCTTTCACTCGTGGCACATGTGTCCATCCTTTTTCAGCAGTTCTCACAGCTGTTTCTGTAGTTAATAAAACAAGGAAAGGTCCTTCCCAGAGGGGAGATAGGTTTCCTTCTTTCCATGTTTTTGTCAGAATTTTATCTCCTGGTTCTAACTGATGAATTGCAAATCCTAAAGGTGGTGTTTGGGCCACCATCCCAATCTCTCTTAATTCTTTTAATCTTTTTCCAAGGGTAATTATATATTGTTGGATACTATGATGCTCAATTACATTGTTCCCCAGAGGCATTCCTTGAAAATAAGGCACGCCATATAACATTTCATATGGCGATAATCCAGTCTCACTGTATGGTTTAGTTCTTACGTTTAGAAGTGCCAGTGGTAAACATTTCGTCCAGGGCATTTGCGTCTCAATCATTAATTTAGCCAATTGTTGTTTTATTGTTTGATTCATTCTTTCTACCTTCCCCGAGCTTTGTGGGTGCCACGGAGTGTGGTATTCCCACTGAATACCTAATGATTGACATAATAGTTTTATTATTTTAGAAGTAAAATGTGTGCCCTGGTCAGAATCAATGTACTGGATTATCCCATATCTAGGTATCAAATGTTCCAATAAAATTTTTACCACCATCTGTGCCGTAGCTCGTGCTACAGGGTACGCTTCTACCCACTGTGTTAAATGATCTACTATTACCAATAAATATTTTATCCTCCCTACCTTAGGCAATGCAGTGAAATCGACTTGTACTTTCTCAAAAGGTCTGTAAGCTGTTTTTCTCCCTCCCGTGGCTGCTTGTCCAAACACTGTCTTATTTACCTTTTGTCAAGTTAAGCAACCTTGTGTAATTTGCTTTGCTATTTCAAAAATTCCAATACCACCAAATTGTTTAAGAAAATGGTCACTTAACGCTTTTGTACCCCAATGTGTTTGCACACGCAAACGTTCTAATATTCGCCTGGTGTAGGCTTTTGGCAACATTTCTCGCCCATCGGGCAGTGTCCATTTTCCTTGTTCTAATTTAGCTCCTATTTTATCCAATTTTGTTTGTTCTTGTGGGGCAAACTTCTTCTCTCTTTCCTCTCGTCCTTCTTTGCTGGTGTCCTCCTTTGTTTGTATGACATTGATTTTGGCAACTTTAGTCCTCAAGGCTGCTTCCTGGGCCTCTTTATCTGCTAAGTTATTTCCTCTCGTTCGGTAATCTCATCCCTTTTGGTGTCCCCTCACATGTACCACTGCTATCTCCTTTGGTTCTCTTAAAGCCTTTAAAATTTTTACTATTAATTCTTGATGTATTAAAATCCTCCTTTGAGTATTAATCAAACCTCTTTCTTCCCAAATTTTTCCAAAAGAGTGGACCACCCCATATGCGTATTTAGAATCTGTAAATATAGTCCCGCTTCTTCCTTTTAGTAATTCCAGGGCCCTACATAGGGCATACAGCTCACAAGCCTGAGCTGACCATGATGGACTCAGAGGTCCTGATTCCACAAGTTCTAAGTCCTTATTAATTATTGCATATCCCGATTTTCTCTTCCCTTCTACCACTCAGGAGGAGCCATCTCTGAACAGCGCTTCTCCATTTTCCAACTCAGCATCTCTTAAATGTGGTCTCACCTTAGTCTGGGTCTCAATTACCTCTAAACAGTTATGTTGTAATTCCTCTGATGGTTCTCCAAACAAAAATTGTGCTGGACTCTGAGCAGAAGTCACGCTTAGTTCTAAGTCGGGGGAGTCTATTAGTATTGCTTCATACTTTAGAATCCGGCTGTCCATTAACCATTTTTCCGCTTTTTGTTGTGAAACATTTCTGACATTGTGTGGGGTATACACTTTTAAAGGAGCACTGAAGGTAATCTTCCTAACTTCTTCTATTAATAATGCTGTAGCAACCAAAGCTTGGAGACAAGCAGGCCATCCTCTGCTTACTGGATCAAGTAACTTAGAACAATACCCCACGGGTTTTTTGATTCCTGCCCAGTCTTGAGTAAGAACTCCGTATGCTGTCTGGCTTGATGTATTCACAAAGAGAGAGAAAGGTTTTTCTAGATGTGGGAGGCTCAATACAGGTGCTTGTATTAATGCCTTTTTTACTTCCTCACATCTCTGATCGTCTTCAATAAGCCATTTAAATTGGTTATTAGTTAATTTTTCACATAGGAATTTTACTTTTTCACTATAATTTTCAAGCCATGGTCTACAATATCCTAATAATCCCAGTATTTGCCTAATTTCCGTTTTAGCTTGTGGGGGTCTTAAGGATGGAATCCCAGATACCCTATCAGGATCTAACTTCTTCCTTCCCTTACTCAGCCAATGTCCTAAGTATTTTACTTCTTGTTCTACAAACTGTAGCTTTGATCGGGACACCTTTAATCCCTTTTCCCCTAGAAAATTTAACAATTTAATGGTGGCTTTTCGGATCCCCTCTTCAGTTTCTCCTGCTACTAATAAATCGTCCACATATTGCAATAGTTTTACCTCCTTAGGTATTGTGAAATCTTGTAGAATTTTCTCTAAAGTTTGTCCAAATAGATTTGGTGACTCTGTAAACCCTTGTGGTAACACAGTCCATCTTAATGGTTGTTTTCGTCCTGTTTCGGGGTCCTCCCACTCAAAGGCAAAATAATCTCTGGATCCCTCATCCAGAGGACAGGCCCAAAAAGCATCTTTCAAATCTGTTACACTACACCAAGTATGTTTGGGAGATATATGACTCAATAAAGTATAAGGATTTGCCACCACAGGGAATTTAGTGATTGTTCGCTGATTTACAGCTCTTAAGTCCTGCACCGTCCTGTATGACCCATCCGGTTTCTTTACGGGAAGAATGGGCGTGTTATGAGGGGACATACATGGTTCTAGGGTTCCTTTTTCCAAAAGTCTGTCAACTACAGGTTTTAATCCTTTTCGACCCTCCATAGGTATAGGGTATTGCTTGATTCTAATTGGGCGGTGCGGATCTGTTATTTGAACGCTTATGGGGTCCATTTTTATCTTTCCAGTTTCCCCTTCCTTATACCACACTGAGGGGTTAATAGCTTCTTCATCCTCTTGTGTTAAAGTGTATAATTTAATCTGCAATTTGTCCCCTTGACTCTGAATGCTCAAGTTTAACTTCAAAATCAAATCCCTTCCTAATAAATTGTATTCCGCTTCAGGGAGCAAAAGTAAATCATTAAGACAAATTTTCTTTTCTGTTTCTACTTCTACATCTTTCAATATATTTACTTTAAAAGGCTCTCCTTTTGCTCCTACTACTGACACGTACAAAAATTTTTGCTTTTGCTTTTTGTTTTTCTTCGTCCCTCCTAACATAGACTTTCTGGGCTTCTCTAAGTAACTCCTCTAATCTTCTTTCTTGCCAATCTTCCAATTTTTCTAATTTCCTTCTTATATGCCCCCAGGATTTAGCTACAAATTGTGTTCTAAGGAGTGCAGTCCCAGCCACTGTATTTGGATCAATTCCAGAGTACATTTGTAGGTTTTTCCTCAACCTCTCCAACCATTCTGTTGGAGATTCGTCTTTCCCTTGTTTTTCATTAAATGCTTTAGTAATGTTTTGCCCTCGGGGAACCTCTTCCCTTATTCCCTGTGTCCTGGTTTCAGCCAGGATAGAGCTGGTTTTCTTCACAGAAGCCAGTGTGACACTGTGTTTTGGATTTGGGATGAGAAACTGTTGATAATGTGCTGATGTTTTGGGTTGTTGCTGAGCAGTCAAGGACAGTCCAGCTTCTCGTGCTGGCCTGCTAGCAAGGAGGTTGGGGGTGCACGGGGAGCTGGGAGGGGACACAGCCGGCACAGCTGACCCAGACTGGCCAAAGAGATATTCCCTACCATACGACGTGATGCCCAGTACATAAACTGGAGTTGGCCGGGGGGCGGAAATCGCTGCTCGGGGACGGGCTGTCGATCGCCGGGTGGGGAGCAATTGCTGTATTGGGCATCACTTGTTCTTGTACATTCCTTTGTTGGTATTATCATTGTTGTTTCCTTCTTTCTTTCTGTCCTATTAAACCGTGTTTATCTCAACCCACGAGGTTTTTTTCCTAATTCTCTCCCCCACCCTACTGTGGGAGGGGGAGTGAGCAAGCGGCTGCGTGGTGCTTAGTTGCCGGCTGGGGCTAAACCACGACAACATTACATCTTTTCATCCCGTAAGAAAGCATGTGTCCCTACAGTACGTACATAGTTACCCCCCAAAACCGCCAACGTCATACAACGTATCACGCGATACAACTTTTTAATGCAGCTTTTTAATACAGTTACAGACACTTTTCTTTGCAGACACAAAGCATGCTTTTGTCTTGAACTTTTCATTAGTCTGAAAAAAAGATCATTGGTAGTATAGGATACCATGCTGTTTATTAAATGTACATAAATTAACATCTACACAGAAAGGATGTTTTCCTCATCAGAAACAATGCTGAAACGATGAGCAACTCTGAAAAGAAAGGTACATAAGGCCCTTGTGCACAAACCCCAAAGCTTCAAAGGAGAAAGGTGAAAGAGCGCTACATCCTTATGTCACAGGACAACCTGTGATTAACCCGAGTTATGGACACTGTCACATCATAGGTAGTTGGGGCCAGTTCAGATCCCCTGCCTTCTAGATCGGCCGCCTTGATGAGCTGGGTGTTTCAACTGTTATAAAGCTGCAGAATCACCCAGAATCGACACTGAAATGACCGTGCTGGCTACAGAATGGCTAGAATAAATATGGGGGTGTGTCCAGTTTTTTTCCGGTCCTGGAGGGTGGGTGGGATTCGGGGCACCATGTAAGTTGGATTTTTAACTCCTCCTTCCCATCAGTCCCTAGGCACAGGCACGTGTTGTGGCTGAAAGCAAAGCATCACCACTCCAGTTCTGATTGACAGAAAGGGGGGTGTTTGCGTCGGTCCAGAGAGCGCTGATGGGTCGGAGAAGTAAGAGCGGAGTTTTTGCTGTAGCTAACCTGGAGTTAACTCAGCTAATGGAAACTGCAAGCCAGTCATGTTTGATCAAGAATACTAAGAAAGGGTATTGTGCTGTGTGCTGCATACAAGGACTTGCACCGACCAAAGGGCAGCAATGGGTGCTCCCTTCTTGTATGCAGCAAGGTGGTGCAGCGTCTCTCTGCCAAGAATGAGTAGCGGCAAAGAAAACCTGGAGGGTTTTATAGTCTGGAACATGCTGTCCAGCGTGTCCCTCGTGTCCCTCTCAGATGATATACACCTCCACGCCCAGCATGCCCCATGGAATCTGCAGGTGACATGCCAGCTCCCCACAGGGGCAGCTGTGTCGGCTGGTGGGCTTTTGCTGACGGAGCCGAGGAGTGAGCCAGCAAGGCCTCCCGCCAGGGCTGGGCTGGGTCTGAGGGCGGTGCGGGGCTGCTCCGGCGTCGCGGTGCCCGAGTGAAATGTGCCGGCCGGAGCAGAAGGGCGCGGTGCCTCCCTCCTCGCCTCCGCCGAGGTGGTGCTGGGGCTGCATCGCGCCCCTCAAAGCCCAGGCAGCAGAGCTCATGCGGGCAATCCAGGCAGCAGAAAAAAATCGGCATCTGCAAGAAGAGAGTCCAAAGTGCTGATGAAACCATGAAGGCAGGAAGAGGCACGACTTTGTGCCCCGTCCTTTGGGCAGTGTGCTGTCCAAGGGGCAGCTCCTGGCACACGACAGGGAACTGTCCCTGGCAGTGGCTACGGCACGGCTTTGTCCCCTTCTCCACACGTGTGACACCCTCAGAGCTCTGCAAGTTGACAGAGATGTGCAGCACTGCCTTGCTAGGCAGCAGGGCTGGGCAGGGCAGCTGTGCTGTGGTCCTTTCCAAAAGCCGAGCAGCAGCACGCCTCACTGTCCCTTGCTAGAAAGCCAGGCTTGAAGGCAAAACACGCTGCTTTGGTATTGTTTGGTTGCTTTTTTCTTCCCTCAATTGTCTCAGGTGCAACGTGAGCTTTTTACGAAGTGCCAGTACCTCAGGGTCTACAGCTACGTGACACAGCTCCTTGCTGCGTCTTTGGGATTCAGACACCAGCAGCCAGTGCTGGGCTTGCCAGCTGACATGAACAGAAAAGGGAGACTGCCTCTTTCTGTAGGCAGCGGGTCAAAAAGCTCAAAAAATTGCTATGAGCCTTGTGACTCTGCTGGGGTGTTGCTCAGCCTTGCACAAACAGAGCTGCCACAAGTGCCGAAGGAGAGCTGCCAACGCTGGAGTGATATGTTCCTCCTGACAGACACGCTCTCCCACGGGCAGCTGCGGGCTTCCTGCCCGGTGCCATCTCTGCGCACCTCAGAAATATTGCCCATAGTCGGAGCAGTGTTCGGAGCTTTGAAAGATGGGCAGCAGAGCCTGCTACACACCTGGGCTCCTCGTTCTTCTTGCCTGCCTGGATGTCCTCAGTTGCCCATCCCGCAGAGCTCTGCTCCCAACTTGCTCCTCTCGCTGTCCAGTAGCCCGTTGCTCCCCTCTTCACAGGTTGCTCTTCTCGAGCCTGGCAAACTTTCCATTCAATGTATTGTTAGACAGGTCAAGCCATGATAAACGTGAACCAATTCTGCTCTTAACCACACCTAGCTCATTTTACCTTGTCTCCCCAGAGGAGCTCTCCAGGTGTTCACTTTCTGGAGGGACTGGAGGCACCTGCAATGGAAATGTGCAAGTTAACGGGTGGCAAGGACCTTCCTGCCCAATTGCTACCTTAGCTCGGAAAGGCACAGCCCTTGGATGGGTTTGCTCAGCCCAGCTGAGCCAGTTCTGGTGGCATCACCGCACAAACCGCCATGGCCATCCTGCACCACCCTTCCTCTGCACCTTTGCAGAGCTGCCGGCTAGTGGGTGACCTTGCTTGTCCCTGCGGCAGCACTCTCAACTTCTGACAGTGCTGTCACCCTCTTTGTGGCCCTGACATACCGCTGCTGCTTCTGCTTCCACCTCTGGTGCTGGCAACTCCTTGGCCGACGTGCCGGCAAGCCCAGCCACATCGTCCTCCTCCTCAAAGAGCTGCGGGGGATAGAGGAGGACAGTTGCTTGGCTGGGGACAGGCCCCGGGGCCGGTGAGCCTTCCTCCGGGCCAGGAGCGAGCGTGGGCGGCTCTGCTTTCACTAGGGCAGGACGCAGGGGTGGCTGGAGGTGGGGGAGGTGGGGCGGAGCCGGCTTGGTCCCCGAGCCCCAGCCGGGGTCCCTCTGCTGGGGACAGCGCCTCTGCGCAGGAGCCAGCGCCACGGGCACCCCCCGGCCAGGCTGGCTTACCTGGAGGGGCTGGGGCAGCGTGCCGTCCTGGCTGCAGAGAGCTGCCAGGGGCCGGCCGAAGAGACCCGCCCTGCCGGCACAGCCCGACTGCCCGGGCGCCTCCGCAGCGGCCAAGGTCCCTCGCCACGCAAAGGGCCAGGGCAGCCCCCTCGTCCTGCTGCGGATCCCGCCTGCTGCCAGGGAAAACAGAGCAGAGAGCCATGGAGGGCAAGCGCCAGGTGAATGCTGCCCGAGCCTCCGTGCGCTGTGCCCCCGCCAACAGCGAGGGAGAGGCGTGGCTGGGGAACGAGGCGCCCCGGGGGCTCAGCTCTCTGCGGCCGTGCCCTGCGGGAAGGGCAGCAGCAGCCCCTGAGCAGCGCGGCTGCCGCCTGCCAGCGCAGGAGAGAGGGGCCGTCCTGCCCCCGTCTCCTCCAAACTCACCGTCTGAGTGGCCACGTCCACCTTGGCTGCCGGAGGGGACGGGAGGTGGCCGCTGCTGGGCACCAGCCTGCAAGAAATGCGCTGCGCTCAGCGAGCAGCCCCGCAGCACGAAGGCCCCTGGCGAGCTGCATCGGCCGCGGGCCATGAGTGAGATGTGGGGACGGCCGAGATGGCGGCCCGGGGGCTCCTCACCTCTGCCAGGCCCTCGACCAGCCTCTCCAGGCTGCTGGCGTTGAGTGTTTTGGCCTGGGCAAGGGGAGAAGAGCAGCAGGTGAGAAGCCATGGGGCTGGTGCGGGGTTGGAGCAGCCCCTGGGGCAGAGCGGGGCCGGGAGGGACACTCACGGCATTGCGGCCGCGCAGCTCCTTCAGCAGGAGCTTGATGGAGGGCAGCTGGGTGACGCGGGCTCCCTGCACTCCTTCTGCTGGCCTGTGCACGGGGCAGGGGCAGAGAAAGAGCTGTGTGAGACTCAAGCTGCCTCTTCCCTCGCCTGCCAGCCCGGGGAGCCCTTCCAAGCTGCCCCGAAGCAGCTGGGCACCGCCCGGCCGTCGAGCGGAGAGCAGTGGCAAGGGGGGAGGACGGGGCTGGGTGAAGCAGCTCCGCCAGCTCTGCCCACTCCAGAGCCGCCCGCAGCCGTGGGGGCAGCTCTCCCCAGCTCAGGAGCAGCGTTTCCGCATCATACGGCTACGGCTAGAGCATCCCCCCGTGCTGTGAGCACGGGCCCCCCAAGCTGCTCTGCCAGGCAGGGCTTACCCACGGAGCGCGCTGAGCCAGAGCTCCTTCAGCGAGCGGGAGCTGCAGGAAAGAGAGGAGAAAGAGCCTGAGCGCCCGCTGCTGCCCAGCCCGCGGGCAGAGGCGGGCGCCGGCACAGCCCTGCCCTGTGGGGACGGCTGCAGAGGCAGGAGGAAGCGGCGTGGGGCCGGACAGAAGCGCTGCCCGGCCCTGCCGGGGGACGTGGCACCAAGACCCACCAGAAGGTGACGACGCAGAAGCCGTAGGGCCAGGCGAGGACGAGGGACGTGGTGGCCCTGTCTTCCTCCTCCTGGGCGGCATCCCCGGCCGCCCCCTTGCCGCCGCTCAGCACCCACAGCCGGCGCAGGGCCAGGCAGAGCTGCGGGCGCGGGGCGCTGCCACGTCTGCAGAGAGGAGCGGCAGGGAGTGACCTGGAGGTGGCCGAGCCCGGCGGCTGCCCTCTGGCCTCCGCCTGCCCTGCGCACGGCCACGGGTGCAGCCAGCAGCAGGGTGCCGGGGCCTGGGGCTGCTCCTTGGGCGTCCCTGCCCCGGTGCCGGGGCCAGGCCTTAGGAGGAAAGGCAGCCGGGGTCTGCGCCTCTTACTTGGCCTTGGCGATGATCAAGGCATCGCTGAAGAGGAGGAGGTGCCTCTTCCCCGTCCCGCGGCCCTGCGTCACCCGCACGCGCTGGTGGAGCAGCGGCTCGGCTGATGCCGGGCTGGGCGCGCACTGCTGCTCGGGGCCAGGGTAGACCCTGCAGAGCAGGCGGCAAAGGGCGTGAGAAAGGCGGCTGCTGCGGGGCCCGGCTGCGCCGGCGTGTCCCCGAGCCGCGCGGGGAGCCCACCTGGAGCCGTAGCAGCAGTTCAGCTGGCCCATCGTGCCGGGGCCAGGGGAGTCCTCGCGCCAGACACGCTGCTGGGGCTCCGGAGAGCTCCCAGCCAGCTGGAGCGAGGCTGTCGAGGGGGTCCCGGTGCCGGGCAGTGCCGCTGGGTGAGAGCTGGTCTCTCCCTGGAGCTGCCGGGTGCTGGCAGAGCCGTGCCTGCAGGCACTGTGGCCGTTGCCGGGCCAGCGCCGCGACATCACAGCTGCCATTCCAAGCCCGGGGGGGGGGCTGGGGGGCGGGGCTGGGGGAGGGGCTCCTGTCTCTCTCGGCCTGGGGAGCCCGGGCCTGGGCACAGCACTGCGGGCATGGCCTCAGCAGCGCTGAGCAGAGGGCAAGGCTCCCCTCCCTCCAGCTGCTGGCAAGGCTTTGCCCAGCGCAGCCCAGGGCACCGCCGCCCGCCGCCTTTGGCCAAGGGCACGGTGCTGGCTGCTGCTCAGCTTGGTGTCCAGCAGGACCCATGGGCCTTTTCTGCCACGCCGCTTTCCAGCAGCTTTGCTGAGCTGCTCTTGCTCACGAGTACGTGCGCATGTGTGCCGGGATGCTTCGTGCGCGTACCGGTGCCGCCCGCAGTCCGTCCCACCCTCTTCCCGCAGGTCCCCCCGTGCCACTGTCGTGCGCTTGAGACGGGCACGTTGCCTCCAGCCAAAGCAGCGGTCCCAGCGAAAGGCGCTCTCTTGTGCTGGGACTGGGAGGAAGAGGATGCACCTGGCCACGGAGCCCAGGGGCAGAGCTTCCTTAACTCCAACTTGTTAAAGGCAACCTTCTTCTTCTTCTTCTTCTTCTTCTTCTTTACAGCATGTCCCGCTGGAAGGTGGCCTTGGCACTCTCCCGGAACACTGGAGAGGAGTTTGGCTTTGCCAAGTGCAATGGAAGCAGCAGCTGCCTAGCTGCCTTCTCGAGTGAGCGGCTGTCTGCAGAAGCCCAGCCTCTCCCGGGCGGCGAGGGGGGAAGTGGCATGAAGCAGAGCAGAGCAGCCTGGTGCAGCCCAGGGGCTTGCAGGCACGCCCTGCCCACTTCCCGCCCTTCCTGCCATGCCTTGGACGGTTGGCAGAGAGAAGAAAGCCACCCTTGCACCTGCTGGAGCCAGGCCTGTTGTCTCTTTGGCTCCAAGTCTATAAAGCAGACTAAGGAGAAGCTAATAACCAAAACACAAGCTCTTGTTTAATGTTTGGCGGAAGGGAAGGAAGAGAGGGGCGGAAGGAAGAGAGGGGCGGAAGGAAGGAAGGAAGGAAGGAAGGAAGGAAGGAAGGAAGGAAGGAAGGAAGGAAGGAAGGAATGGAGTGCAATACTTTCCTTAGAACTCCTCTTTCTCTTAGCATACTTCAAAAGGCTTTTTTTGTTGTCTGTCAGAACACTGGCCAGTTTCAACTCTAGCTGAGCTTTGGCCTTCCATCATTTCTCCCTACATATGTGAAGCACAGCTCCGTAGTCTTCCTGCGAAGGCTGGCCTTGCTTCTAGGGATCGTTCATACAATTTCTTTTTCCGCCTGAGTTCCAAAAGGAGTTCCCTCTTCAGGCAAGTGAGTGTTCTACCCCACTTGCTTGACTTTCAACACAAAGGCATGGCCTGCTCCTGGGCTTTTAAAAGGTGGCTCTTTAGAACAGACCAGCTCTCACGGGCCCCGCTGTCCTCCCAAGCAGATGCCCACCTTACACACGGTGCAGCTCCTCCCCCTCGCCTGCCCTGCCTGTCCCTCCCGAAGAGCCTGTTCAGCCCGCCTGAACGGTGATGCTTTCTTACCATTCGGCACCCGTGACAGTAAAGCTTGTGTACATAAGTTCCGGATTCGCAAGAGAACAGGGTCACCTGAAGCGTGATATCAAATTGGTTTTGGCATCTAAGGAAGCGACTGCTTCAGAAATTATGTTTTTCTTCAGCCTGTTGACACGTGAAAGTTGACAGCACCCCAGTTTTTGGGAATCCTCTTTCCAAGAACTTAAATTTCTCCCTACAAAAGCACTTGAGTCACAGCTGAGCATGGACAGCCATAGCCCACTCCATGAGGCTCTGCATGTCTGTCTCTCATGACATGCCATAGAGCAGTAGAAGCTTGTCTTCGAGAGCTAGCCAGAGATGCTGAGACCACCCACTCAAACACGAGACACCCAGGGTGGCACTCAGCTCCTCTGACTTTAGATAGGCCTATTGCAGATGTTGCGGTTACAAAATTGCGAAGATACCATTAGAGTTAGCAGAGTAAAAAGCTATTCATGCTGTCCTAAAGTAGACGTCTTTAGTTAGGGCCCCTTTAGACTTAACTGGCTGTATTGACTATGGCCTCAGGTCGATTTCCTACACACGGGCAACTTAATGCCATCTCAGAGGCCGTAATGAAGCTAGCACCTAGAGCCTAGCAGACACGACACAGGACCTACAGACAGCCTTGCCCTTCGGAGGGGACAGCTGGAGGCCAGAGGACATACCTATAGAATCTCAGATCATACCCACATGATGCGCAGGGGGAGGCAACTGCATCAGGCCCTTCATATCCGCTCGCTACAACGGCTGTGCGGATCCCTAGCCTGAACATAGGCACAGAAGTTAGAGCGAGCCGAATCCCACCCGAGTTCTAGTTCCCTCTTCTACCAAGGAGGTTTGGATTCTGTATCCCCATAGCTGAGAATTAGTGGGCACATTCTCCACACATTCTTTGTAGCCTGTGCAGTTAGACAGCAAATATTGGGGCTCAAGGATGCGTTTTTTCCCCTTGTTCTAAGCATCCCCATTCGGCAAGCTCCTCCAGGCTGGCCCCAGCCTCGTGGTTGCGAGGCCTCATGCTGCAGTGGTGCAGGCTGTTGCATGTCCTTCTGTCCACCTCAGGGAGGTTTCTCCAGCTTGTGGTCACCACTCTGAAGGGTTACCCTCCTCATCATCAGTATCAGCTCCCTTCCTGCCAACTCTGAGCTGGAGTGACCCCCAGCTTGGCAGAGGGGCATGTTTTATAAGGCATGAGTCTTGTCCACAAATCTATAGCAAAGTGACAGCGTTCAGGATTTAGCCCAACGCTTCTGCTCACAGTGCTCTTACTCATGACAAGGCTGCATTTGGTTGATTGTGTGATTGCCTACTCAAGGAAGGGCTGGGAAGAGAGGAGCAACATTTATCGTGATTGTAAAAGGACTTCTACTGCCACCAGCTCCAACAGGAATGTACCCATCTTCCAATGTTACATTTCATTCATACAGAAAAAGGACGCTAGCCTAGTTTACTTCCCAGTGACTTAAGCTCTCAGTTTTCTCAGATAAAAACAAGCTCTAAACAAAAGCAGCGGCATGCACATGATATTCCCCCAGCCATGCAGATGACATGTTGAACATGAACAATGGATGCACATATATCAACCTCCCTGGAAGTGTGGGCCGCAGGACCGTTGTAGCAGCACATGTAGAAGAAGTAGCAGCAGTTCTCCTGGGGAATGCGCAGGTGAAAAATGCTGTTCCCTGTCTTCAGCAGTTTTTAAATACAGCTCCAAAGTGCTGTTTCATACCTCAGTCCAGGAAAAACTGGATTGTCCCGCTTCTGGATTTACACTACATTCAGCAAATGAATGCTTTATTCTGACAGAAACAGTAGTAAACTCATCTTTCAGTATAACTACAATTAAACATACCGGCTTGCAGAAAATGAGCTGAGTGACCAAATAGAATATATGGATGCTTTGCTGAATCAGGTGTTGGGATTTTAGTCTTAAATGTTCTGCTAATGTTTCAGATTAAAACAATATACCCACCATCTCTTCCACTCCAGTACAGAAGACAGAAACTGGTAAAGGTATCTCAATATGCTTCCAGCATTTGACAAAATGGCTATGAACAGACATTAACACAACAGGCTAGACTGACAATTTTTTTAAAAGGAATACTTTCAGGAATCACTGACCTTCTGGAATTAACAGTCATCTTCTATATGGCTTCAATGTATTTAATGTTCATCTAAGCTTAGTTTATTATGTCCCCTTCCATTATATTCTGAAGAGCAGCTGCCATATTTTTATTTTTACTTTTTTCAGTGAGTTGCCTAATCTTCAGAATTGTCATTGTTTCAGTATTGTTGATTTTTCTGTCTGCTGTTTTGCGTACAATTCATCTTACTGTAGCTACATCCATGATCTATGAGGCAAATGATTTCACCTGTCAGCTTGCAGCGCCTCACAGATCCACTGAAAATGAACACATGGGAAGCTGAGCTCAAGGAGCACTCAGTGATTTGCTTGTTTCTGGGCTGGATCTAAGCTATGCACCATTTTTCTCCATTTATATTGAACACTGTTGTTTCATCATCTGGTGCAATAAAACAAAATGCCTGGATGAAGGGTTAGTTTGCTGTTGTGTGGCATGCAGTGCTGAGAAGAGAAAGAGCATGAGAAAGCAACAGAAAAAGAGATTTCTTTCCTACATATAAAGGTTTCAGGAGTGATGCTGTGCTAAACATAGCTGAAACACAGTGACAGTCTTAATATGATCACCCTATTGTTAGGGGCTACATCTGAGAGGTGTCTGTGTTTAGTTAGAGAACATATGAGCTGCTACTTCAGATGTTACCAGTGACATGACTGTGTGCTTACATATATTGAACTAGGTGAAAATGTTCCTTTCCATCCCATAAAATATTTTCAAATTATTTCCTGGGCAAGCCTGGAAGTCTTCTCTGAGGACAGAGACTTCTCTCTCAAACTAGCTAAAAGCATGGTTTATGGGGCATTAATTTGGGATGTGAAAGATGTGTATTAAAATCTCTTCCTTGCCAAGCCACCAAGCTTTTCTGTGGTCGGTAGATATTCACAGCAAAATTCCCTTAATCTTCACTCAGAGCTATTCTATTTCATAAAGCTAATTGAGTGTTCATTGAATCAAGGGTACAAACTTTGTTCTCCCAAATCCCCGCAGAGTGTCTTACATCTACCCCCAGCTTCTGGACTGCAGAGCTTCCTTGTCTCTCTTGCATGATGAATGTTTTACTCATGGAACAAAAGCCAACACAGTATTCTTTTGGGCTGCTTACTACATACCAGGCATCCTGGTTCAAGTACTTATTGTGAAAAAAACTTTTCTCACTGGCTGTCCTGACCACAAGCCACTGATTTTTTGTTTACTTTTTTTTCCCCATTCCTGTTTTGAAAAGTAAGTTTGTTGAGAAGCTAAGAAAAATGAATAGAAGTTTTTTTTACAGCAAGAGTGGTTTTTATGACCAGGTAAAGCAATAAAACTGCATTACAGAAATGTTGATTAGCCACAGTTATAATTTAAATGCATTCAGGGAAACTCGTGTGGTTCTACATAATGTAAGCAATGTATTGTGCAGTATATGTCATTCCAGTGTGGCATAGATTAGACTGAGACATTAAGCCATAATTCCGATACCATCTAGTGCCTGCTGATTAAAAAGATGATCAACCACTGAGAAGAAAGTCCCCATCAGATAGCATCAACTATATAGATATGTCTGTGCTTATGGCACTTCACTGCTTTCTTCAGGGAGCCAAATCTTCTCCTCAAAATACAAAGAGATACCAATGCTTTGAGCAATACAAAAATACAAATATGTTTCCCATAACTGTACTCTGAGTGATGTTTATTACATGTGCCTACTGCCAAGCAAAATCCAGAAGTCATCATTTCTTCTTCAATATTGCTTTAGTATTTAAGTATAAATGGTATAATAATCAAGTGAAATTATTTTCTTAGTACATGATGCTGAGGTGTAATAATGGATTTAGTAATAATGAAATAAGAATATTCTTCACAAATCTTTTTTCCTCTAATTTGCCTTTTTGTGTGATTATGCTGTCTATCATTCAACCACAATAAGTTCTTACCAGTCTTAACCAACTACCAACAAAAAAAAATCTCCAAGATAAGTCTTTCCTTGTCCCCTTGTTGCACTCTCCTAAATAGGTTATTGAAGAGAGAATCAGTTCCTTGTTCTTGGAAATAAAAATTGTGAAAACTCTGGGGTTATCCACTTTTTCTTCTAGCAGCGAGTTAGCCAGTTACCTGGGCAGATCTATACAGGAGCAAAAATTAACATGAACCAAGGAAGCGTTCTGTCTCTTAGTAAGGATGTCACACAGTATAGTAGCGTGAATTATTGGGAGTTTAGAGGTAAGGAACCACAGATCTCTAGGACCCTAGGGTTCACTATTTTGGCTACTTATGGAACAATCACATTTGAGCAAGATGTTTTCTTGAAGCCAAAACATTTTTCAGAAACATTCCAGAGGCATTTATTTTGACAAAACTTTCCGTGTAAAGGTTTTGATCGAGAATGAACACTCATGAGAGAAAGGCTTGCATCAAAATGTTGACCTTTTCAACATGAAGCAGATATTTTGGCACACTTCCATTTTGCAGTAGTATTTAAATGGCTTTGTTTTCATGCCAAAGCAGAATAAAACAAATTTGGAACTTGAAAACTGTCAGGAAACCAAATTGTTATTCTCTAGCAAGCTCTGCTGATTGCCTTTAACTAGAATAACTTACTTAACTCAGTGCTGGCTTCACCAGGCAATAATTTACCATCATCCACAATGCATTGCCATCAATCCCGTATTATACCACCTTTTCATGACATGGTCTTAGCTTGCTGGTATGTTTTGTGTTTCTTTCCATGCAAAGATATTGTTTTGCTCTTAATTATACCAGTGAAACTGAAAGCAACATTTCCCTGGTTTTGAAATCTGCCCTTCCGAGGTCATTAACATCATGTCTTAGTTACTTTCTGAAGTTGCAAACAACAAACTTATTTGCCTGACTGCACATAATGACAATTACCACAATAGGAATTGCCAGAGAAATAAAATAATTGGTCCTAGCTTGACTAAAATAATATTCAATTATATTTAAGTGTCATAACACACAATTGGAATATTAATATAAAACTTCCGTATACAATTTGTCATTTCAATATCAGGCATTGCTTAGAGTATGTCAAGTCACTGATCTATTTCACTCCATCATTAATCTTTATTTCATATTTTTAAAAAGCAACGTTTGTTGTTTAGATTGATGTAACACAGATAACATAAGCAGGCATATATTTTAGAACATTGAGTGACAACTCAAGTATGCAAGTGGACAGATACATAACCTGAATAATCGTTGTTCAAATCCAAAAAGATTTGTTGGAAAAAGGTTTTTGGTTATTCTTCTGTAGTTCTACAATAGTAGCTGAAATCCATTTACTGAAGTGGATAGTACTAAGCCTTTAAAAAATACATCAGGGTAGACTCAGCTGAATGTAGCACTTGATCATTGGTGATTTCTAGGCAGGGATTGTCAGAATGTATGGGAGCTCTCCACTGAAAAGCTCAGTTTGGAAATCTTACCTGGAGCATGCAGGTGCACAATTAGTGTTAATAAAATGAAAAAAAAAAACCCCAATGTTTCAAATGGTTTCCACAGGATATGTAAAAGTGCATTTGAATAAAAAGGAAATCTCATACAGCCATGTCTCCACATATGTGCTTCTCATACAGATTTTTTTCCTTCTTTTTGTCATAATTTCATATATTATATTATCAAGTTTCTACGTAGTTCACATTACAAAAAGTGTGAAACATGAACCTTGATTTGGACTTTCAATATGAGGATGCGTGGTTCAATGAAGTGAAACCTTAAATAGTGTTTTTAAAGCATTTTATTATTATCCTTAATGAATTAATTTATTGTGTTTTCATCTTGTGAGGGTATTGAGAGTCTTCAATCCCTACTGTGGACCCAGTTGCGTAGATGCTGCTGTAAAAAAGAAGAATGGCTATGAAATATGGAATGATAGTTCTAGAAAATGAAGGCTGGAAAGCAGGCACAGGCAATGCAATAAATACTTCCTTTTGCTGATCTCTCCACATGCTTGGTATTTAATCCAACTAAAAGGAATCACTCATATAAACTTTGCATAGACTTTGGTCTACCTGAAATGCTTCCATATCTTTCTGTATATAAAATGTGGGTCACCAAACCATTGTTGTCAAGATGCATCAAAGAGATCATGGGTGCAGAGACACTTCAACAACACGTACGTGAGGAGGATATCCTCAGGTGCGAAGATCTGGGCGGTGCAAAGACCAAGAGCAGGTGCCATGAGTCTGCTAAAACCCAGCAGCAGCAGCCACCTTTGCAGGCCCTCAGCTCTGCGAGTGAAGTGCTGTGGAACCAGTACGCTTACACTGTTCCTACAGTCCATCTGGTAAATTTGGTTCTCTCTGGTGTAATGCAGACCAGTTTAAAGCTTTTTGTTTTCATAGTTGAAGTTTTCTTTGCCTGCCTCAAGCGCCTGTTTGGAGGGAACTCTGCCATCAGGCAGGACCTGCCTAAACTTTCTTTGGCTGTATGAGTTAAATATTTCTCAGCCTTTCTCGCTTGCAAGACTTTTCCCGCTGTAAACATGCCTAGACTTTAAGGCATCCAAAGCATGGAAAAATCAGTAGCAGTCTTCTATCAGTCACTTCTAAAATAAATACTACAAGACATTGAAGCAATATTTCACACAGGAAAGAAATCGAAGACAGTCTGACACTTTTCACTTAGCACTTTTCAAAAACATACAAGAAAAGAAACTGAAAAAGGCACTAACCTTTGGAAACTAAGAATCCACCTGGAAAAATCTGGTGACCCAAACTGTTGCACTGAATGCATTTTGAAGATAAAAAGTGTTTTACATAGTAGTTGTAAAGTTGTTCCCTACTACATTGTTTCTGAGACAACAGCTGGACATATCAGAAAACACTGAATGCTTTTTGGAATTGTGGATGTCAAGCAAAGCAATCTGAATCACAGTTTTATTGTGCTTTTTAAGTTCTGCATTAGAAACCTGCATAAGATCAGCTATTTTTAACAGCAGTTTTTACATGCTAATATGCCTGAGATTGAAGTCTCTGTGCATCTCTGTTGCATTTTATTTATTTTTAGGCAAGCTACTTAAGGAAAAATCACAGTTGTCAGTCTTAGCCATTTAATCTGTTGCAGCACCTAGACGCTCATAAAAGGGACCATACTATGGCAAACAAGCTTTTCTGATCTTTAAAGTTTTATCACTTTTAGACAGCTTGGCTAATGAATGTTTATGCTTGATGTAAAACTGAGGTCTTTAAACAATTAATAGAAAAGATTCAATATAGTATTTTTTTAATTTTTCTTTTAAATAAGTAAGAAAATAGATTTTAGCAGGTTTTGCAGGTAGTTTGTTTATAACTGTGTTTTCAGAATAAAATCCTTTTCAACTGTCTCTAAAGGGTTTGGCAGAAAATAGGCTGGCTAAGAAGCAAAAGCTGATACACAATTTATAATGTTTGTGGAAAAGGTTTTTACAAATTCCTGTCTTGCAATATTTTTATGTGTTTATTTTTTTAAGAGAGGCAGCAACACAAACGATACAGTTAATATTATACAGAGCCAGTGCTCTCTTTCAGATCCTAAAATTTCTATGGCATTTGAGTGAACTTTGAGCCTTCATAGTAATTTTGTAAAAGGTAAGCACCAGAATTCAATATTTAAATCAACTGACTCACGAACAGCAAATAATCAACACTGTTGTTTATTGGTAAAAAGAAGACGACAACTAATGTCTCTCCAATACATCTTTTTGAAGTGATCCTTGTTCTTGAAAGATTCAGAAAATTTAAAAATAAGTTTGATGAATAGCAAAGGGCCATGGGTATGCAGGAAGATGTGTTGCAGAATACATTCCTCCCTTTGTCTTCTGCTCACTTTCCAGTCTCTCCCAAATGCCTAAATCTACTGGAGAGGGGAATTGAAAAGGGTAGGATTAGGCTGAATGTTTGGCATGACTCTGTAAGGATAGCTGCAGTGTAGGACATCTGTTTTGTAAGAACATCTGATTAAAAGGCCAAGACAAGAAACAGGAAAAGCAAAAAACTGAAGACAGAGATACAGAAGCCCTAAGGGACCAGTGGATAATGAAGTCCATAGAAAAGACCAGACCTGCTGGATGGGCTGTTAAAGGCACCAGGCAAGTGTGACCTTGGGCAGAATCATGCCCAACTTTGTAATAGCTCAGAAGGGAAATGAGAGTGTCCTGGATCTGATGTTAAAGAGCAAACTTACTATAGGATATTTAAGGGGCATCATTGCGAGTGTTTAAACTTCTTATGGGATGCTTGAGGGGATTCTGGGAATGTGCAAAACTTATTGGCTGCTTAGGAGAAGGATAAAATGTCAGAAAAGGGAGGAAAACATTGAGAAAAGGGGCAATTACAGAGGGCACTCTCATGCAAATAAGCTGCAGGTCAGTACACTTGTCTGAGTCCTGTCCATGATCATGGCACAGTCCATCCTCACTTCTTGGTAAGTTCCTGCTTCTATCCATAGAGAGAACTGCATGAGTGTTCATTTTATTTTTTGTGTGTGTAACATGCCAGCAAACTCAAGTCAGACCATCTGGCAAGTAGTCTGGCTGGCAGGTCCTGGAGCTGGATATTGGAAGGACCAAGTCTGGGTCAGCCTGGAGAAGGTCAGGACATTTGTGTCATTTATATGAGTACTGTTTGTGTGTATCATCTGGTGCATCTAAAGGCACTCATCTTCTGCTTATGTTTATCTGCTGCTGGACAATCATGTCTACTCGCACGTGTGAGTTGGGGAAATATGCTCAGCCTTATTACTGACTGAATCTTGAACAGGGAACCACAGCAGCTTCAGACCTTCTTGGGTCCTGAGGTTCACCGGGTTCAGTTTCTTTTAGCAGGCACCATTTATGTTGCCTTGGAATGGTTCAAATATTGTTTATCTTGAGTTTGTATTTTTTTTGAGAAGTATTACACCTCCATATGCTTAGACTGAGGATTATGTTTTTTCAACAGTGATGCATTTTTACAAATACTGCAGTGTTACACATCTTACGATGCAAAAGGGTTTTTTTGGCTTGTTCTTTTTCTTTCTTCTGTGCTCCTTTTTCCAGATTTGTAAATATGGTCCATGTTTCCCTCATTACAACTTGTTGTAATTTTCCTGTTATTTTGGGACTGTGGTGTTTCTTTTAAGTATAATCTAATTCTTTCCCTTTCCTATTAAATTATTACTGATCTAATAACTAAATAGAGCCTTAAGTG
Source organism: Phaethon aethereus (assembly GCF_964289735.1). Classification (NCBI taxonomy): domain Eukaryota; kingdom Metazoa; phylum Chordata; class Aves; order Phaethontiformes; family Phaethontidae; genus Phaethon; species Phaethon aethereus. The sequence goes on along the minus strand of NW_028114062.1, from coordinate 974,820 downwards.
TAGGTGTTGGGAGAGCTGCTTTAATTTTTCTTGCGTAAATGTGGTTTTGTACAAATGGAATAGCAGAATTCCTTTTCAGAACATAATGGACTGGGTATTTTTCAAAATGCATGTCATGTCAAAGATTTCATATAAGCTTATCTATTTATATAGTCAATATTTTGCACATGTGAATAACACCAGAAAATTATGTTTGTGGTGACCTGTTTTCCTGTTCCCATTTTCCACAGGATGTTGGCCCCATTCTTCTCATTTTACCACTGATTATGAGAGTATAGAGGGATTATCTTCTGCTGGCAGTCACTCAGCGATGGAAAGGAAGTGATGGTGTGTGCAGTGTAGGAGATATCTGCCCAGGAGTCATCTCATCAGAAATTGTGTTTCTTATTTTTCTTTTATGTTCTGTGACTTACCTATTTTCATACTACTTAGCATTTCATAGAGACTAGTAATTTTCCCTTTAAGTCTGCCTTTTTTGGGGGGTCTTTGCAATTTGTTTTCACACTTGGACATGGATTGCTGTGCGTCTGTCAAAATTGATGATATATATGGAAATCTTGTCTCTGAAGGTTGTATTGTCGGGTGAGCTGTTCACATGGTCCCAAGTCATAAATCTGTGAGAGTTTATCTATGTATGCGAGTCTACTTGTTTCCATTTAACTCCGGCCTTGGAGAGAAAGAGACCCAAGGCGAAAAACTGTTGGAATGCAGAAATATTGAGCAGCTCAGCTGGAATATTCCTTTCTTAAAGTGTTTTTGACTGAATATGGGTTATTTTAACCAGGAGCTAGTTTGAATTTATGGCTGGATATGCAGAAATAGAAAGCTGACAATTCACGATGACATAGTACACTAGGATTTAGTTCCTCAGAGCCTGGTTATGTGTGTCTACAGAGATGGCTACAAATTGACCCAGCTTTCTCTACCCACATTCTGAGCTGACTAAACAGAGGCAGTTTCATGACTTCTGTGTCCATGCAAATATTCTGATGAGTGACGTATGCTGAAATACAATGCATATTGGCACGGTCATTACTCTTACCCAGCTCTGGGTAAAGGCAGATGAGTCCAGACCTAACTGCACAGGCACAGGTAGATGCCATCCTTTGGCACCCTTGACAGTAAAGCTTGTGTACATAAGTTCTGGCTTCGCAAGAGAACAGGGTCACCTGAAGCGTGATATCAAATAGGTTTTGGCATCTAAGGAAGCGACTGCTTCAGAAATTATGTTTTTCTTCAGCCTGTTGACACGTGAAAGTTGACAGCACCCCAGTTTTTGGGAATCCTCTTTCCAAGAACTTAAATTTCTCCCTGCCATAGAGCAGTAGAAGCTTGTCTTCGAGAGCTAGCCAGAGATGCTGAGACCACCCACTCAAACACGAGACACCCAGGGTGGCACTCAGCTCCTCTGACTTTAGATAGGCCTATTGCAGATGTTGCGGTTACAAAATTGCGAAGATACCATTAGAGTTAGCAGAGTAAAAAGCTATTCATGCTGTCCTAAAGTAGACGTCTTTAGTTAGGGCCCCTTTAGACTTAACTGGCTGTATTGACTAGGGCCTCAGGTCGATTTCCTACACACGGGCAACCTAATGCCATCTCAGAGGCCGTAATGAAGCGAGCTGAATCCCACCCGACTTCTAGTTCCCTCTTCTACCAAGGAGGTTTGGATTCTGTATCCCCATAGCTGAGAATTAGTGGGCACTTTCTCCACACATTCTTTGTAGCCTGTGCAGTTAGACAGCAAATATTGGGGCTCAAGGATGAGTTTTTTCCCCTTGTTCTAAGCATCTCCATTCAGCAAGCTTCAAGAAACGTAATGCAAAGTACTTCTGTGATGGGTTGTCTTTGGCTGGATCCCAGGTGCCCGCCAAAGCTGCTCTTTCACTCCCCTCCTCGGCTGGAGAGAGGAGAGAAAGTACAACAAGAAGCTTGTGGGTCGAGACAAGGACAAGGAGCGATCATTCAGCAATTGCCGTCAGAGTCAAAAGAGACTGGACTTGGGGAAATTTGTTTCATTTATTGCCAATCGAATCAGAGTAAGGTAATGAGAACTAAACCCAAATCTTAAAACACCTTCCGCCCACCCCTCCTTTCTGCCCGGGCTCAACTTTGCTCCCCATTTTCTCTGCCTCCTCCCCCCGAGTGCCACAGGAGGTCGGGGAATGGGGGTTGCGGTCCGTTCATCACATGTTGTCTCTGCTGCTCCTTCCTCCTCAGGGGGAGGACTCCTCACACTCTTCCCCTGCTCCAGCCTGGGGTCCCTCCCACGGGGTGCCGTCCTTCAGGAACAGGCTGCTCCACGGTGGGTCCCCCACGCGGCCACGAGTCCTGCCAGCAAACCTGTGCCAGCGTGGGCTCCTCTCTCCACGGGGCCACAGGTCCTGCCAGGAGCCTGCTCCAGTTCTGGCTTCCAGTGGGGTCACAGCCTCCTTCGTGCAGCCCCCTGCTCCAGCGTGGGGCCCTCCCCAGCCTGCAGGTGGACATCTGCTCCCCCACGGAGCTCCATGGGCTGCAGGGGCACAGCCGGCCTCGCCATGGTCTTCAGCAGGGGCTGCAGAGGGGTCTCTGCTCCGGCCCCTGGAGCCCCTCCTGCCCCTCCTTCTGCACTGACCCAGGTGTCTGCAGAGATGTTTCTCTCATGTATTCTCGCTCCTCTCTCCCGCTGCAGTTGCTGCCTGCCAGTTCTTACCCCCCTTCTGAAATACGTTATCCCAGACGTGCGACTACTGTCGCTGACTGGCTTGGCCTTGGCCAGCGGTGGGGCTGTCTTGGAGCCGGCTGGCATCGGCTCTACTGGACATAGGGGAAGCTTCTAGCAGCTTCCCACAGAAGCCACCCCTGCAGCCCCCCTGCAATGTTTTTAATTGCTAATAAACATTTGTACCTTAAAAAAAAAAAAAAAAGATATTTCTAAATACCACAAGACATCTGAAGTGAAGAGGCGTTCTAAAGTTAGTTATCCTACAGGAAATACACAGCTCCACCTGTTACTCCTGCTTTCCCTTGAATACCAGAGTGACCTCTAATCTCAGCCCTGCTTAAGGAGGGTGTTACCTCTGTTGGTAGATCAACCCTTATTTCAGAAGAGGGAGAGAAAAAGAGAGAGAGAGAGAGAGAAGGAAAGACAGACAGGCAGCAAGGAAGGCTTGTTTTCCCTTGAAGGAGTCAACTCAGGCAGCACCTGGAGCATCACCGGTGTCTGAGCCTGCGCCCAGAACGTTTGTGCTGTCTGTTACAAGCTCCTGAAGGCACTTGCGACAGCAAAGCAATGCCTTGTAACCCTCTGCCGCCTTCCTGTGCATCAGAAGGCCTGCCTATATCTTCCGCAGCTTTGCCCACAGAAGCCTGAATGGCTGTGCTCCGGGGTGTTGGAAGGCACAACACAAACTTCCTCCGGTCACTCTGACACCTTGAACACAGAAACCAACACAGTTTAATAGGAAGAATCTCACTTTCTCACAGAAACCACCTTTTACATTACATCTTTTCATCCCGTAAGAAAGCATGTGTCCCTACATTACGTACATAGTTACCCACCAAAACCGCCAACGCGATACAACGTATCCCGCGATACAACGTATCCCGCGATACAACGTATCCCGCCATACGCTCGGAGGGGTTTGCGCAGCCCCCGCTCTCTGTGCACCTCACAGACCTCTGCGCTTTCTGCTTCTGCCCCTGGTGCTGGCGGCTCTGTGGCCGATGCACCGGCAAGCCCAGCCGCATCCTCCTCCTCCTCAGAGAGTTCCTGGCCGTGCTCAATGAGCGATTGCTATGAACGTACTGTAAAAAGCCCTTTTTATAGCCCGACACAACACTGGCCAATTTCAACTCTAGCTGAGCTTTGCCCTTTTCTGTTCTCTCCTTACACGTATGAACTACAGCTCTGTGATCTTCCTGCCAAGCCGGACCTTGGTCCCAGGGATCATAACATTCCTTTTTCCACCTGAGTTGAAAAAGGAGGTCCCTGTTCAGCCAAGCTGGTCTTCTGCCCCTCTTGTTTGACTTCAGACTCCACCAGATTGCCTGCTCCCGTGCTTGCAGAAGGTGGTTCTGAAAAACTAAGCTGCTCTCTGAGCCCTAAGGCCTCCAAAGCAGCTTCGTAGGGGACACTGCAGACTAGCTCTCTGAGTAGCTTCAAGTTTGCTCTCCTGAAAAGCAAGGTAGCAACTCCTCTGAGCTGTATCTCATTACACTCAAAAGTTTAAACTCCCCTGTTTGGTGATCACTGTTATCCCATCTCCTACGAGTCCTTCTCCATACTCAAACAGGAGGGACTAAGAGATCTGTTGGGTAGATAAGCAGCCATGGGGAACCACGGTGAGCAGTGGAGTGAGCTGCTGCATGGGCTACGTGCTTTGCGAGTGCGAAGCCAGCCCCTGGCTCAGTGAGTGCCTGGGAAAGGGAGTCTGCAGCCGTGAAGGACAGAGCCGGCCAGCAGGACAGCTGGCAGCCTTCACTCGGGCATTGCCCACCTTGTGACTGGCTGTACCTGTGATGATGTTAATGCTCTTTGTACACAGGTCTGTTGCGTCGTGCTGTGTTGCGAAGCAGACTTGCAGAGGCGTGCCCTGTCTGCCCATCGGGACTCAAGGCACATTTCCTCCAAGCGCAGCAGCCAGGCTTTGGGCAGCCTCGCCTCATGCTGCTGTTGACATTGCCAACCAGGGTCAAGTTTCTATCCTCGGGTTTTCATGTAGGAACCAATTAGTGAACAAGTCCTGTTTTAATGGAGTGGCAACTCAAACAGTATTACGCTGGTAGAAAGCCTTCAGGAAAAGACTGGTGTCCTCTGGACCTCGCAGTAAGGCAGCCAGCAGCTCTGTTTCTGCTATAGCTACAAACATCCGCGAGTGAAACAACCGCAGCTTTTTAATACAGATACAGAGGTTTACACTTTTCTTTGCAGACACAAAGCATGCTTTTGTCTTGAACTTTTCATTAGTCTGAAAAAAAGACCATTGGCAGTATAGGATACCATGCTGTTTATTAAATGGAAATAAATTAACATCTCTACAGAAAGGATGTTTTCCTCATCAGAAACAATGCTGAAAAGATGAGCAACTCTGAAAAAAAAGGTACACAAGGCCCTTGTGCACAAACCCCAAAGCTTCAAAGGAGAAAGGTGAAAGAGCGCTACATCCTTATGTCACAGGACAACCTGTGATTAACCCGAGTTATGGACACTGTCACATCATAGGTAGTTGGGGCCAGTTCAGATCCCCTGCCTTCTAGATCGGCCGCCTTGATGAGCTGGGTGTTTCAACTGTTATAAAGCTGCAGAATCAACCAGAATCGACACTGAAATGACTGTGCTGGCTACAGAATGGCTAGAATAAATATGGGGGTGTGTCCAGTTTTTTTCCGGTCCTGGAGGGTGGCTGGGATTTGGGGCACCATGTAAGCTGGCTTTTTTAACTCCTCCTTCCCATCAGTCCCTAGGCACAGGCACGTGTTGTGGCTGAAAGCAAAGCATCACCACTCCAGTTCTGATTGACAGAAAGGGGGGTGTTTGCGTCGGTCCAGAGAGCGCTGATGGGTCGGAGAAGTAAGAGCGGAGTTTTTGCTGTAGCTAACCTGGAGTTAACTCAGCTAATGGAAACTGCAAGCCAGTCATGTTTGATCAAGAATACTAAGAAAGGGTATTGTGCTGTGTGCTGCATACAAGGACTTGCACCGACCAAAGGGCAGCAATGGGTGCTCCCTTCTTGTATGCAGCAAGGTGGTGCAGCGTCTCTCTGCCGAGAATGAGTAGCGGCAAAGAAAACCTGGAGGGTTTTATAGTCTGGAACATGCTGTCCAGCGTGTCCCTCGTGTCCCTCTCAGATGATATACACCTCCACGCCCAGCACGCCCCATGGAATCTGCAGGTGACATGCCAGCTCCCCACGGGGGCAGCTGTGCCGGCTGGTGGGCTTTTGCTGACGGAGCCGAGGAGTGAGCCAGCAAGGCCTCCCGCCAGGGCTGGGCTGGGTCTGAGGGCGGTGCGGGGCCGCTCCGGCGTCGCGGTGCCCGAGTGAAATGTGCCGGCCGGAGCAGAAGGGCGCGGTGCCTCCCTCCTCGCCTCCGCCGAGGTGGTGCTGGGGCTGCATCGCGCCCCTCAAAGCCCAGGCAGCAGAGCTCATGCGGGCAATCCAGGCAGCAGAAAAAAATCGGCACCTGCAAGAAGAGAGTCCAAAGTGCTGATGAAACCATGAAGGCGGAAACAGGCACGACTTTGTGCCCCGTTCGTTGGGCAGTGTGCTGTCCAAGGGGCAGTTCCTGGCACACGAGAGGGAACCGTCCCTGGCAGTGGCTACGGCACGGCTTTGTCCCCTTCTCCACACGTGTGACACCCTCAGAGCTCTGCAAGTTGACAGAGATGTGCAGCACTGCTTTGCTAGGCAGCAGGGCTGGGCAGGGCAGCTGTGCTGTGGTCCTTTCCAAAAGCCGAGCAGCAGCACGCCTCACTGTCCCTTGCTAGAAAGCCAGGCTTGAAGGCAAAACACGCTGCTTTGGTATTGTTTGGTTGTTTTCTTCTTCCCTCAATTGTCTCAGGTGCAACGTGAGCTTTTTACGAAGTGCCAGTACCTCAGGGTCTACAGCTACGTGACACAGCTCCTTGCTGCGTCTTTGGGATTCAGACACCAGCAGCCAGTGCTGGGCTTGCCAGCTGACACGAACAGAAAAGGGAGACTTTGCCTCTTTCTGTAGGCAGCGGGTCAAAGAGCTCCAAAAATTGCTATGAGCCTTGTGACTCTGCTGGGGTGTTGCTCAGCCTTGCACAAACAGAGCTGCCACAAGTGCCGAAGGAGAGCTGCCAACGCTGGAGTGAGATGTTCCTCCTGACAGACACGCTCTCCCACGGGCAGCTGCGGGCTTCCTGCCCGGTGCCACCTCTGCGCACCTCAGAAATATTGCCCATAGTCGGAGCAGTGTTCGGAGCTTTGAAAGATGGGCAGCAGAGCCTGCTACACACCTGGGCTCCTCGTTCTTCTTGCCTGCCTGGATGTCCTCAGTTGCCCATCCCGCAGAGCTCTGCTCCCAGCTTGCTCCTCTCGCTGTCCAGTAGCCCGTTGCTCCCCTCTTCACAGGTTGCTCTTCTCGAGCCTGGCAAACTTTCCATTCAATGTATTGTTAGACAGGTCAAGCCATGATAAATGTGAACCAATTCTGCTCTTAACCACACCTAGCTCATTTTACCTTGTCTCCCCAGAGGAGCTCTCCAGGTGTTCACTTTCTGGAGGGACTGGAGGCACCTGCAATGGAAATGTGCAAGTTAACGGGTGGCAAGGACCTTCCTGCCCAATTGCTACCTTAGCTCGGAAAGGCACAGCCCTTGGATGGGTTTGCTCAGCCCAGCTGAGCCAGTTCTGGTGGCATCACCGCACAAACCGCCATGGCCATCCTGCACCACCCTTCCTCTGCACCTTTGCAGAGCTGCCGCCTAGTGGGTGACCTTGCTTGTCCCTGCGGCAGCACTCTCAACTTCTGACAGTGCTGTCACCCTCTTTGTGGCCCTGACATACCGCTGCTGCTTCTGCTTCCGCCTCCGGTGCTGGCAACTCCTTGGCCGACGTGCCGGCAAGCCCAGCCACATCGTCCTCCTCCTCAAAGAGCTGCGGGGGACAGAGGAGGACAGTTGCTTGGCTGGGGACAGGCCCCGGGGCCGGTGAGCCTTCCTCCGGGCCAGGAGCGAGCGTGGGCGGCTCTGCTTTCACTAGGGCAGGACGCAGGGGTGGCTAGAGGTGGGGGAGGTGGGGCGGAGCCGGCTTGGTCCCCGAGCCCCAGCCGGGGTCCCTCTGCTGGGGACAGCGCCTCTGCGCAGGAGCCAGCGCCACGGGCAACCCCCGGCCAGGCTGGCTTACCTGGAGGGGCTGGGGCAGCGTGCCGTCCTGGCTGCAGAGAGCTGCCAGGGGCCGGCCGAAGAGACCCGCCCTGCCGGCACAGCCCGACTGCCCGGGCGCCTCCGCAGCGGCCAAGGTCCCTCGCCGCGCAAAGGGCCAGGGCAGCCCCCTCGTCCTGCTGCGGGTCCCGCCTGCTGCCAGGGAAAACAGAGCAGAGAGCCATGGAGGGCAAGCGCCAGGTGAATGCTGCCCGAGCCTCTGCGTGCTGGGCGTCCCCGCCAACAGCGAGGGAGAGGCGTGGCTGGGGAACGAGGCGCCCCGGGGGCTCAGCTCTCTGCGGCCGTGCCCTGCGGGAAGGGCAGCAGCAGCCCCTTGAGCAGCGCGGCTGCTGCCTGCCAGCGCAGGAGAGAGGGGCCGTCCTGCCCCCGTCTCCTCCAAACTCACCGTCCGAGTGGCCACGTCCACCTTGGCTGCCGGAGGGGACGGGAGGTGGCCGCTGCTGGGCACCAGCCTGCAAGAAATGCGCTGCGCTCAGCGAGCAGCCCCGCAGCACGAAGGGCCCCTGGCGAGCTGCATCGGCCGCGGGCCATGAGTGAGATGTGGGGACGGCCGAGATGGCGGCCCGGGGGCTCCTCACCTCTGCCAGGCCCTCGACCAGCCTCTCCAGGCTGCTGGCGTTGAGTGTTTTGGCCTGGGCAAGGGGAGAAGAGCAGCAGGTGAGAAGCCATGGGGCTGGTGCGGGGTTGGAGCAGCCCCTGGGGCAGAGCGGGGCCGGGAGGGACACTCACGGCATTGCGGCCGCGCAGCTCCTTCAGCAGGAGCTTGATGGAGGGCAGCTGGGTGACGCGGGCTCCCTGCACTCCTTCTGCTGGCCTGTGCACGGGGCAGGGGCAGAGAAAGAGCTGTGTGAGACCCAAGCTGCCTCTTCCCTCGCCTGCCAGCCCGGGGAGCCCTTCCAAGCTGCCCCGAAGCAGCTGGGCACCGCCCGGCCGTCGAGCGGAGAGCAGTGGCAAGGGGGGAGGACGGGGCTGGGTGAAGCAGCTCCGCCAGCTCTGCCCGCTCCAGAGCCGCCCGCAGCCGTGGGGGCAGCTCTCCCCAGCTCAGGAGCGGCGTTTCCGCATCGTACGGCTACGGCCAGAGCATCCCCCCGTGCTGTGAGCACGGGCCCCCCAAGCTGCTCTGCCAGGCAGGGCTTACCCACGGAGCGCGCTGAGCCAGAGCTCCTTCAGCGAGCGGGAGCTGCAGGAAAGAGAGGAGAAAGAGCCTGAGCGCCCGCTGCTGCCCAGCCCGCGGGCAGAGGTGGGCGCCGGCACAGCCCTGCCCCGTGGGGACGGCTGCAGAGGCAGGAGGAAGCGGCGTGGGGCCGCACAGAAGCGCTGCCCGGCCCTGCCGGGGGACGTGGCACCGAGACCCACCAGAAGGTGACGACGCAGAAGCCGTAGGGCCAGGCGAGGACGAGGGACGTGGTGGCCTTGTCTTCCTCCTCCTGGGCGGCATCCCCGGCCGCCCCCTTGCCGCCGCTCAGCACCCACAGCCGGCGCAGGGCCAGGCAGAGCTGCGGGCGCGGGGCGCTGCCACGTCTGCAGAGAGGAGCGGCAGGGAGTGACCTGGAGGTGGCCGAGCCCGGCGGCTGCCCTCTGGCCTCCGCCTGCCCCGCGCACGGCCACGGGTGCAGCCAGCAGCAGGGTGCCGGGGCCTGGGGCTGCTCCTTGGGCGTCCCTGCCCCGGTGCCGGGGCCAGGCCTTAGGAGGAAAGGCAGCCGGGGTCTGCGCCTCTTACTTGGCCTTGGCGATGATCAAGGCATCGCTGAAGAGGAGGAGGTGCCTCTTCCCCGTCCCGCGGCCCTGCGTCACCCGCACGCGCTGGTGGAGCAGCGGCTCGGCTGATGCCGGGCCGGGCGCGCACTGCTGCTCGGGGCCAGGGTAGACCCTGCAGAGCAGGCGGCAAAGGGCGTGAGAAAGGCGGCTGCTGCGGGGCCCGGCTGCGCCGGCGTGTCCCCGAGCCGCGGGGGGAGCCCACCTGGAGCCGTAGCAGCAGTTCAGCTGGCCCATCGTGCCGGGGCCAGGGGAGTCCTCGCGCCGGACACGCTGCTGGGGCTCCGGAGAGCTCCCAGCCGGCTGGAGCGAGGCTGTCGAGGGGGTCCCGGTGCCGGGCAGTGCCGCTGGGTGAGAGCTGGTCTCTCCCTGGAGCTGCCGGGTGCTGGCAGAGCCGTGCCTGCAGGCACTGTGGCCGTTGCCGGGCCAGCGCCGCGACATCACAGCTGCCATTCCAAGCCCGGGGGGGGGCTGGGGGGCGGGGCTGGGGGAGGGGCTCCTGTCTCTCTCGGCCTGGGGAGCCCGGGCCTGGGCACAGCACTGCGGGCATGGCCTCAGCAGCGCTGAGCAGAGGCCAAGGCTCCCCTCCCTCCAGCTGCTGGCAAGGCTTTGCCCAGCGCAGCCCAGGGCACCGCCGCCCGCCGCCTTTGGCCAAGGGCACGGTGCTGGCTGCTGCTCAGCTTGGCGTCCAGCAGGACCCACGGGCCTGTTGCGTTAAGAGGCAGAGCAATTTGGCAGAAACTAAACCCCCTTGCTTTCCAGTCGATCCTCAGATGTCAGAGGGACTGGGGGCGGCTGAGCTTAGGTTCTGAGTGATGCCCAAAGTCAGCGTTAGTAGTCCGGTCGCGCCCAACACCTTTGTTGGACTATCACGGGTCCGGATGCACTACTAACATCACACTACCTGCTCAGCCGGACACCTCCTGAACTAACACGGCCGCACTCAGAGGTACGGTCGCGTTCAGGGACCACACACGGCTGAGTCAATCAATAGTGCGATTTATTGAACACACGGCTGAGTCAATCAATAGTGCGATTTATTGAAGCAACAGATATACAGGTTCTTTGGATTGCCGGTGATAAATTCACTACCTATAAAGCACGTGCAAATGCTAAAACTACGAGGGACACTACTTGGCTATAAACGCCTTAAAAGATGTAAAGTGACTCTATATAGAGATTTCTAAGTTTCCCGGGGAGGCACTTGGTATGACCAAGGGTTCGAATCTTACCCAACGGCGTCCCGATGGGGGGGAAGAGAGGCTCAGCCCGTTGACTGATCCCAGAAGTTAGAGTGGTACACAACGATGGTATCTTCCTGTCGTGGTTTAGCCCCAGCCAGCAACTACGCACCACGCAGCCGCTCGCTCACTCCCCCACGGTGGCACGGGGGAGAGAATCGGAAGAGTAAAAGTGAGGAAACTCATGGTTTGAGATAAAGACAGTTTAATAAGTAAAGCAAAAGCCGTGCACGCAAGCAAAGCAAACCAAGGAATTTGTTCACCACTCCCCATGGGCAGGCAGGTGTTCAGCCATCTCCAGGGAAGCAGGGCTCTGTCACGCGTAATGGTTTCTTGGGAAGACAGACGCCATAACTCCGAACGTCCCTCCACACCTTCCTTCTTCTTTGTCCCATACTGAGCATGACGCTATATGGTATGGAATATCTCTTTGGCCAGCCTGGGTCAGCTGTCCCAGCTGTGTCCTCTCCCAGCTTCCCGTGCACCCCCAGCCTGCTCGCTGCAGGCCAGCATGAGAAGCTGGACTGTCCTTGACTACTTAGCAACAACTCAAAACATCAGCACCTTATCAACATTTTCTCATCCCAAATCCAAAACATAGCCTCATGCTAGCTTCTATGAAGAAAATTAACTCTACCCTAGCTGAAACCAGGACACTTCCCTAACATCCAGCTCTTAAAACATTATTTTATAGTGTTTTACTTTGCAGGTGGAGCTTGAGTGACTCTAGTCATACATACCTTTATCAGGATTGGTGCAGAATTCTCTCGCTTCGCGTTTAAAGGTACAGACTAGGAAAAATTCAGTGCGCACACTCATTGAGGAGGGGTCGCACCTTGGGGGGGTGGTAGCTTTTGAGAGGGGTGTGCGTTTTAGTATTATAATGATATTATAATTAGCAAAGTTCACTCTAAGGACAGCACTTCATCAAAGTTGACAGGTCTTTGGCCCAGGACATTGTAAGCGCAGCTTATCAATGTACATCCTGTGCATCCCTAAACTCCCCGGTTCACAGAGCGTGGCCGCGAGGTCTCCACTCCGCTCCACCCTCCATGTAATCTCTCCCAGAGTCAGCACACCAGGCGCCCCTGATGTTGCCAACATCCAAGGCCGTTCAGGGAGTCTCCATGGCACAGACCCGTTGTGCATGAGTGCTACGTTCCACCTGGTTTCAAGGCTGTTCTTAGAGGGTAAATTTCCAAAGTACCCCTCAGCGATTACTCCACATCTCTGGATGAGGGATCCGGAGATTATTTTGCCTTTGAGTGGGAGGACCCCGAAACAGGACGAAAACAACCATTAAGATGGACTGTGTTACCACAAGGGTTTACAGAGTCACCAAATCTATCTGGACAAACTTTAGAGAAAATTCTACAAGATTTCACAATATCTAAGGAGGTAAAATTATTGCAATATGTGGACGATTTATTAGTAGCAGGAGAAACTGAAGAGGGGATCCTAAAAGCCACCATTAAATTGTTAAATTTTCTAGGGGAAAAGGGATTAAAGGTGTCCTGATCAAAGCTACAGTTTGTAGAACAAGAAGTAAAATACTTAGGACATTGGCTGAGTAAGGGAAGGAAGAAGTTAGATCCTGATAGGGTATCTGGGATTCCATCCTTAAGACCCCCACAAGCTAAAACGGAAATTAGGCAAATACTGGGATTATTAGGATATTGTAGACCATGGCTTGAAAATTATAGTGAAAAAGTAAAATTCCTATATGAAAAATTAACTAATAACCAACTTAAATGGCTTATTGAAGACGATCAGAGATGTGAGGAAGTAAAAAAGGCATTAATACAAGCACCTGTATTGAGCCTCCCAGATCTAGAAAAACCTTTCTCTCTCTTTGTGAATACATCAAGCCAGACAGCATACGGAGTTCTTACTCAAGACTGGGCAGGAATCAAAAAACCCATGGGGTATTGTTCTAAGTTACTTGATCCAGTAAGCAGAGGATGGCCTGCTTGTCTCCAAGCTTTGGTTGCTACAGCATTATTAATAGAAGAAGTTAGGAAGATTACCTTCAGTGCTCCTTTAAAAGTGTATACCCCACACAATGTCAGAAATGTTTCACAACAAAAAGCGGAAAAATGGTTAATGGACAGCCGGATTCTAAAGTATGAAGCAATACTAATAGACTCCCCCGACTGAGAACTAAGCGTGACTTCTGCTCAGAGTCCAGCACAATTTTTGTTTGGAGAACCATCAGAGGAATTACAACATAACTGTTTAGAGGTAATGGAGACCCAGACTAAGGTGAGACCACATTTAAGAGATGCTGAGTTGGAAAATGGAGAAGCGCTGTTCAGAGATGGCTCCTCCTGAGTGGTAGAAGGGAAGAGAAAATCGGGATATGCAATAATTAATAAGGACTTAGAACTTGTGGAATCAGGACCTCTGAGTCCATCATGGTCAGCTCAGGCTTGTGAGCTGTATGCCCTATGTAGGGCCCTGGAATTACTAAAAGGAAGAAGCGGGACTATATTTACAGATTCTAAATACGCATATGGGGTGGTCCACACTTTTGGAAAAATTTGGGAAGAAAGAGGTATGATTAATACTCAAGGGAGGAATTTAATACATCAAGAATTAATAGTAAACATTTTAAAGGCTTTAAGAGAACCAAAGGAGATAGCAGTGGTACATGTGAGGGGACACCAAAAGGGATTAGATTACCGAACTAGAGGAAATAACTTAGCAGATAAAGAGGCCCAGGAAGCAGCCTTGAGGACTAAAGTTGCCAAAATTAATGTCATACAAACAAAGGAGGACACCAGCAAAGAAGAACGAGAGGAAAGAGAGAAGTAGTTTGCCCCACAAGAACAAACAAAATTGGAGAAAATAGGAGCTAAATTAGAACAAGGAAAATGGACACTGCCCGATGGGCGAGAAATGTTGCCAAAAGCCTACACCAGGAGAATATTAGAACGTTTGCGTGTGCAAACACATTGGGGTACAAAAGCGTTAAGTGATCATTTTCTTAAACAATTTGGTGGTATTGGAATTTTTGAAATAGCAAAGCAAATTACACAAGGTTGCTTAACTTGACAAAAGGTAAATAAGACAGTGTTTGGACAAACAGCCACAGGAGGGAGAAAAACAGCTTACAGACCTTTTGAGAAAGTACAAGTCGATTTCACTGCATTGCCTAAGGTAGGGAGGATAAAATATTTATTGGTAATAGTAGATCGTTTAACACAGTGGGTAGAAGCGTACCCTGTAGCACGAGCTACGGCACAGATGGTGGTAAAAATTTTATTGGAACATTTGATACCTGAATATGGGATAATCCAGTACATTGATTCTGACCAGGGCACACATTTTACTTCTAAAATAATAAAACTATTATGTCAATCATTAGGTATTCAGTGGGAATACCACACTCCGTGGCACCCACAAAGCTCAGGGAAGGTAGAAAGAATGAATCAAACAATAAAACAACAATTGGCTAAATTAATGATTGAGACGCAAATGCCCTGGACAAAATGTTTACCCCTGGCACTTCTAAACGTAAGAACTAAACCATACAGTGAGACTGGATTATCGCCATATGAAATGTTATATGGCATGCCTTATTTTCAAGGAATGCCTCTGGGGAACAATGTAATTGAGCATCATAGTATCCAACAATATATAATTACCCTTGGAAAAAGATTAAAAGAATTAAGAGAGATTGGGATGGTGGCCCAAACACCACCTTTAGGATTTGCAATTCATCAGTTAGAACCAGGAGATAAAATTCTGACAAAAACATGGAAAGAAGGAAACCTATCTCCCCTCTGGGAAGGACCTTTCCTTGTTTTATTAACTACAGAAACAGCTGTGAGAACTGCTGAAAAAGGATGGACACATGTGCCACGAGTGAAAGGTCCAGTGAAGGAGTGGAAAGTCACATCTGACTAAATTGCTGTGGGAATTTTATTGCGGCTACTCCTGTAATAGAAACAGCAGTGAAACATGAAATTCCCACAGTTGCTAAAAATCTATTTGTAAATCTTGCTGAAAACATTGCTAAGTCATTGAATATAGCTAATTGTTACGTTTGTGGTGGAACAAATCAAGGTGAACGATGGCCATGGGAAGCTATGGAGAGCAATATAAGTAATCCCCAAGTTTGGAAAACAATGGGAAAGGGTAATAGGAAACAACAATGGGTACTCCAAACGAGTATAATCGGAAGGAGTTGTTGGCAAAAGAAGAACAGGAAAAAGGAGCTGGAACTAGAATTTGTCCTTTGTGTAGAAGGTGGTGTGTATTTGTAAGATTAGTGTTGCAGGCTAACTGGCAGTTTTCTGTAGCCATAAAGCCTTGCAAATAAAGAGGATCGCCAGGCTCGGGCAAGTGCTCAGGTCTGGACAAACCACTGATCTAGCAAAGCTCTGGCCTTCGCAAGCAGTGCTCAATTAATTTGGGTACTAAGAAAGCACCCCCTTAAAGGAAAGGAGAGGGCAAGACCGGAGGGGAACTGGTATTGCGGCTTAAAAAGGGTCTGCCAAGGGCTGCAACCCCTTCGGGCTGTGACCGCCGACCACTATGGCCCTGACCGGACCTCTTCTAGTTCTACTTGGGGTGAGTTCCTTGACTCTGACTACGGCAAATAACTGTAGTCAATATTGGAACAAGTCCAGCTGGGGTTTACCCCAGAAAAATGGAAAAAGTGAGGACCTTTTCTAATTGTACAGCCTGTACCTGTAATCATATTTGCCAAGGAATTGGAACAATAAAACCTAGGTTTTTTTCCTGTTACCCATAAATCAGGGAGAGCCAGGTGTATAACGAATGGCCTCCTGAGAGACAAACTTGGAAAGGAGTCAATCTAGGAGGATTTGGGGGAGATTTTATGGGTGGTGATTGGCTTACTAAAATCGGGATAGTTGTATTGGGGATATGTGGGGGATTGTTACTAGATTAATCTACTCGGTTATACAAGGAATGCAGATATCTGCAGTACTCAATTGGAAATGAAAACACGAATCAATACTGCAAAGAAGAAGATGGGGGATTGTGAAATATGTTCATCTGATTCGTGTGATGAAGTGTAATCTTCTGTACTTTTATGGATTTCTCCTGCACCATAAAAAGGGGTATTTTACAGGAGAAAGTTAAACTACTTTGCTGGTATATCAGCTCAAACCAGTTTGACCACTGACCGCATAGTATTGTGTAAAGAGAAACTTGTAAAGTGCATGCATAAAGTTTGGGGTCATCCTGGGGGCACGCCGAGGAAGATTTGACAAGACTCTAGAAGGAGAAGAGGGCATGCGCCGAAGAAGACACGCCTATTCATGAATATGTATTAGCAGACAGGATATAAACCAAGAACAGTAACTGTACCGCATGCATCTTGGTGGAGCGGAGACTGCCGGAGCACCCAGCGCTGTTTGCTTGCCTCTATTCGCTTAATAAATTGTAAATTTGAATTGGAATCCTGTTTGGGACTAAATCATTTATCACATCCTTATCCAGCATCTTTTCAAAATACTGGTAAGACTCAAGCCTGCGTCGTAACTGGTTCCTCTTCCATCCGCTGTAGGAGTCCCCTGTGTTCCGGAAACACCACAGGGCACATCGAACTATAACACAAGGCGCTATGGATAGAACCACAATAATTATTCAAGTAACAAATAATCGTTTTAACCATGATAGGTTTGGTAAATCAAGAGGTTAACTTTCCCACAGCTCAGAAAACCCCCAAAAGGTGTCATCTGGAGTTACTTCACGTAGGATTTTTGCTTGTTCTCTGATCTCCCGTAAGTCAGCAGATATTCACACACTTTGGTCTACATACATGCAACAGCTGACATTGATTACTGTGCACACCCCTGCCTGTGAGGCTAATATTAAATCTAGAGCCATACGATTTTGTGATACTATTTTCGATAAACTAGTAGTTTCTTCTTGGAGTTTCCTGATGGCATCTATAGTTTTATTCTCGATTATCTCTATTACAGCCGAGATGTTTATTATAGCTTTTTCTAACTCGCTAACCCCCAGAAATGGGATTAGCCACCGCACAAAGCTATGATAGCGTGTCAGCTTTTCTATTAAGGGCTTACTCACCCTTCAGTTTCTTCTCACGGGATTCTGTGTTGTTTTATCAATAATAGTGATGTTGGGAACCAGGGTGTCCAAAGTACATGCTCCCCACCACCTCAGAGGTAAAGTTTTCCGAGCTGCTGTACCACACAACCAGTACCACCCTGTCCCTAGCGGAACCGGGAGGCCAGTATAATTAAGTAACTGAAATGCTGGATCAACAGAGGCAAAATGTGGTCCTCTGTCAGAGGATATAGTTGCTGGAACTCCAAAACGTGGTATTATCTCTTGTATCAATGCTTTAGCTGTCTCCCGAGCTTTAGCTGTTCTGCTTGGGAATGCCTCTGGCCAACCTGAAAAGGTATCAGTTAATACCAATAAATATCGATACCCCCCTTTTCTTGGAAGTTCTATAAAATCAATCTGTCATTGTTGCCCAGGCCCATTGTCTTTCCCAATCTGGCCCATTTCTGCCTTGGTGGTATTCTTGGGATTAGTTTGGAGGCAAAGATCACGTTGTTGAGTTACCTGTCTCACCATAGTATACAAATTTCTGGCCACACTTTCTCTAATTAAATGTTTATATAGAGTCTCCATCTCCCAATGCCTTTTCCTAAGTTCTTCCCTTACCAAATGCCATATTAGGCAGGAGGGAATAACCACTTTTCCTTGTGGGGTATAAGCCCACCCTTCTTTGTTATATGACCCTTCCAGATCTGTGATAAGGTTTTGATCTTCCTCGGTATATTTTGGCTTACCTTCTAGGGACATTTGCCGTCAGGGACTAAAGCTCCTTCTGGTTTTATCTCTGTTTTAGCTACCTGTTTTGCCTCTGTCCACCAGCTCATTTCCTCTCTCCAATTCCGAGCTCACTTTCCGGTGAGCCATAACATGCATAATCGCCACCTTCTCAGCAAGTTGGACTGCTTTCAACAGTCTCAAAATCTCTTTTGCATGCTTAATAGTTTTCCCTTGAGAGCTCAGTAACCCTCTTTCCTCCTAGATTGTTCCATGCATGTGCACAACTCCGAAGGCATATCTGGAGTCTGTATAAATATTCACAACTTTGCCTTGAGCCACTTCCAAGGCTCGGGTCAGAGCAATTATTTCTGCGCTCTGTGCAGAGGTATTTATGGGCAAAGGTCTATTATTTCTTGACTAGTGGTAATGGCATATCCCACGTGTCTTTTACCACTCAGGACATAGCTGCTTCCACCTGTGAACCAGTTTTCTCCGCTTTCCATAGGGTTGTCTTTTAGATCTGGTCGGTTTGCGTACGTTGTTTCAATAGTCTCCAAACAGTCATGATGCGCTGGTTCTCCCGTGTTTCCACTAAGGAAAGAAGCTGGGTTGACAATGTTAGTAACTACGACCTCCACATCATCCTGTTCTATCAGTATAGCCTGATATCTCAGGGATCTTTGTGGAGAAAGCCAGTGCCCACCCTTTGCGTCCAGCACTGCGGACACTGTGTGAGACACTAAAACAGTCATCTTCTGGCCCAGAGTAAATTTTCGGGCTTCCTGTACATTCAATATTACAGCTGTAATTGCTCTCAAGCATCCAGGCCAACCCTTCGCAGTTGCGTCTAACTGTTTGGAAAAGTAGGTAACTGCTCGTCGATAGGGGCCCAGATCTTGTGCTAATATTCCCAGAGCAATTCCCTGTTTCTCGTGGGAAAAGAGAAAAAAACGGTTTACTCACATCGGGGAGCTCTAAGGCCGGAGCCGACACCAAAGCTTTCTTTAGTAGCTCAAAGGCTCGTGTGCTCTCTTTGCCCGTCCAGATCATACCATCGCATCGTAACAGTTTCCTTTCTCCAGATGGTATTTCCCAAGATTCCAAGTCTTTTGCGAGCTGATTGCCAAAGATGGTAGACTGTTCGTAAATCCTTGTGGCAACACCGTCCAAGTGAGCTGAGTCTTGCGACCACTTTTGGGGTTTTCCCATTCAAACGCAAATCATTTTTGGCTGGCTTCATGGAGAGGGAGGCAAAAGAAGGCATCCTTCAGATCTAAAACAGTAAACCAAGTTAGTTCAGGTGTTAATAAGGTCAACAGGGTATATGGATTTGCTACTACGGGGTAAAGGTCCTCAGTTATTTTATTTACGGCCCGTAGATCCTGGACCACACTATACAACCCGTCAGGTTTACGAACAGGTAATACAGGGGTGTTGAAATCAGACTCACAGTTTTTCAGTAATCCTATTTATAAAAATCTTCCAATCACTGGCCGAATTCCTTCCTTACCTTCCCTTCTGCGGGCAGACTGGTTAAGAATAGACCCAGTATCTGGATATATTGCTGATCTTTTACTTCCAGAGTAATTTCTCCTTTTTCAAATGTAATTTTTGCACCCAATTGTTCTAACAAATCTCTTCCCAAAAGTGGCTTTGGGGAGTTGGGCCTATGTAGGAATTTGTGGATACCCCATTGTTTTCCCAATTTATACTTCAAAGGTTTACAAAAATATGCCTTTTCACTTTGGCCAGTCGCTGCTTTTACCATGATATAGTCATTTCCCAGGGGCATCAAGGCTTGATTTAAAACCGAGTATGTTGCCCCTGTGTCAACCAAAAATTCTACTTCTTGTTCTTCCTTCCCCAGCCTCATTATAACCAGTGGATCTGATAGGGTACATTCCCCAGGTCCCTGTCAATCCTTTTTCACATGGGCTACTATTCTTCCTGTCTGCTGGCTTCGCCTCTTTGCCTTGTTTCTTGGACATCCTCCTTTCCAATGACCAAATTTCTTACACAACGCACATTGATCCTTACCTAATCAAGATGGTTCTCGTCTAGGCCTCCCTTCCTCCTCTTCCCTGACAACTGCTATCCTTCTTCTTTGCCCTTGTCTATATTCTTCCTCTCTATTACTAAATACTCTCCACGCTTCACCCAGCAACACTTCCAGATTTCTACCTTCTGTAGGGCGCAGCTTCTGGAGTTTGTGCCTAATGTCCCCCGTAGACTGACCCAAGAACAGGGAGACTATTTGTTGTATTCCTACCTCTGACCCAGGATCCAGCGGTGTGCTACGGCGCATTACATCCCTCAATCGATCCAGGAACTCGGATGGGGACTCAGAAGGACCTTGTTTAACTGCATATAGAGCTGACCAGTTTGTGGTTTTGGGAATAGCCCTTTCCATTCCCTTCAAAATCCAGTCTTGATATTCCTGTAGCCTCTCCATATGGGCAGATTTATTAGCGTCCCATTTTGGGTCTCGGAGGGGAAATATTCTTTGACATCCCCCCCCGTGATCTTGTAATGGTCTTCAGCTAAATTCTCTGCTGTTTTCAAAATTAATTGCTTTTCTGTTTCTGTCATATACTCTAAGAGCAACTGTATATCTTTCCAGTCTGGATTATGTTGTTTTACGATGAACTGAAAATGCTTAGTAACACTCACCGGGTCGCTTCTCTAGTCTCTTGCAACTTTTCTCCATTCTCCTAGATCAGTGGTGGAAAAGGGCACCTTAATCATGATTGTTCCTCCATCAGGTCCCACTGCCTCTCGGAGTGGGGCTTGTAAAGCTGTAGGGACAGTCCTAGAGGCAGTTTTCTTCCTTGTGCGGGAAGATATGGGACCGTCCATACAGTGCCTACTGTAATCATGAGACTGGCATAAAAATTGAGATTTTTATAATGCAGCTCATATTTGTTCTTTGCTTTCTTTGTGAGTTCAGGGTTTGTTTTAGGGCACATTGTAATTTTTAGATTTGTTTTAGAATCAAGAAGCTTGGGAGAAAATTTTTGTGATTGGGTTTTCTGGTTTGGTTTTTTTTGTCCATCCATAGTCATTTGTCATAAAGAGCTGAGCATTCAAGGAAATACCAAAACTATTATGATTTGCAAAGTGAAAACCTGTAGTACGTTCTGCACAGATTTGGTCGCCTTCTATTATGCTTAAATTGTGGCCTGTCATGATGGACACCAAACTTCACGCCAAACTTGACATCTGCAGTATTCAGAGTATGTGCATTTGTCAAGCAATGAGCTAGCAAGTGTCTGGAATTGTTAGGTAGCAATGCCTGATTAAAACATGGTCTATATTCATATGAAGCAATCCCAGAAAATGAAGAGGAATTTGCAGCACTTAAAAAAAGACATCATATTTATGCAGTACAATTCAGGTAAACGTAAAAGAGTTCAAAACCTTCCCTCCTTGGCTACCAGTTTTGAGAGAAGTATGGCGTTGTGCGTAGAACAAAGGGATGTCTGTAAAACTTTCCCTGTTGCATGCTCAGTCTGTAAGAACGTTTCATGTTTTGCAGAAATGCTAACAGCTTCCAAGGTTATACAAGCATGGTAGCTTCCCCCACCATCTTTTCAGAAATACGGAAAGCAGGAAAATCCCAGAGTCTGGAAAAGTTGCTGGCAGAATCGTTTGCCCGAGGTAGGTTTAAAATTGAGAGATTCTTGGCCCTCTTCATAATTCATGTACCTAATTTTCCACAAGTTTTCTAGGCTTGCTTCTGTGGGTCCTATGATAATGCAAAGAGAACAAGTGAAGCTCTAGAAGTAAAATACTTCTCATAAGTTTAATCCCTTTTTTGGTTTAAAAGACCTCATGCACTGTGAACTTGTTTTATAGTCTTCTCCCCAAATGTAGGTGTGGAGAGTCACAGAAAGACATAAATATTGAAGTCTCCAGTAGCTGCATGTTCCCTGTTTTTATTCTAAAGAAATGTTTGGAAGGTATTTTTGAGGAGTTAATGTTGTTTATGTGTTGGGTTTGTTTGGGTTTTTGCTGTGCTGGCTTAATTCTCATTGATTATAGTCTAATCCCTTTGTGTTTCTTTTTACAAAGAAATCCAAGCAATAGTTACCAATATTAACCAAGACAATAGAGTCCTTAATGCCGGGGATCTTTTTTTGTACGTCTTGCCTTTTTTAAGCTGCTTTCCAATTTCTCAGTGGGCAGGAAACTAGGTGGCATGTGTTTTTTCCCTTTTGTGTCCTTGCAGAACTCTTGCGTTGAATTTTAACTTCTGTGTTGCCTGTGAATAACGTAGAGAAGTGATACATTGCTTTGTACAGCAATGCACCTTGATTTTGAATGCATGACGAATACCGTGGAAGGAACCAAACGCGAGGAAAGTTTTATGTGAGTGTGTTCCTATATTTCTTTTTTTTTTCTGAATTTGTAACTGCAATTGGGGAGTAAAAAAATTTCAAACCAAAACCAAACTCCTAATCACCCCCGACCTCCTCAAACACCTAGTGTCTTGTCAGCTGTGGAATGACGTCGCTCAGTGACTTAACCTTGAGGAGAGATTTTGTTTGGTCCAGACTGTGGGCAAAATCCAAGAACTAGCAAAATAAGGTCCTCATTCGCTAGAGCTCTGTGTGGGGAATTGTTATAGGAGAAGAAGTGTTAACTTCTTAGGGCGAGCGGACTTGCATTTGAATCCTGAATTTGTTCTTTTGGCAACACAACATTTTCGCTCTTTCACCCTAAGGAAAACTCTTTTTTTGCCAGTTTCCCATAAAAGCGATCATGAACAACGTTAACTTCATTTGGTAAAACGACTCCTTTTGACAGAGGGGAAAATATTAAGTATGCAATGAGTGGAGTCACAGATGAATCTACCAAGCAGACCACAATGTTTACTCTCACAGGCTTTACTGTATACGAAGCTAGTGGACTCAAATAATGGATTGATAAGTGTATAAGCATTTGCAGAATGAGGACTTTTCAGTTAATCTTCTGTAAGATTTTTGTCTACACCAGCTTGTACGCCAGGATCCTAGCTCACTTTCTGTGCTTGGGTCTTTGAGTTTGTTTCTGCATTCAACTTTGTTTCCAGGAAAACATATCAAATCTGTGATCATTACAGCATGCCATAATAGTTAATATGCCAGATTTAAGAAAAACAGAGCTAAAGAGCTTCCTTCTTCGCAACCCCCCAACAAATAAACCCCCAAAATGAAGGAATTCCTTAAACCTAGAAAGAAAGAAATACGCTGTGAGTCACATGTTGCGGTGATGTGGTAGCAGCAGGGTCCTTAGAACCGATGATTTACAAGACCTAATGTCTTTCTGTGGACTTTGAAGGCTGAGTGTTTTGTACTCTAGCAATTTTCTGCTACTGTTATGTATTCACGTAGATCTGTAAGGCAATTGTTGTTACTTTCTTTGCATAGTCTGGTAAAATATTTGTATAATAGGAAAATTATGTTTTTGTGCTACTCTCCTTGGGAAACAGAAACTAAGCCTGCCATTAGATGCTAGGCCACAGTCGTTGACGGAGCAGGGTAGTGTATCTTACATTTTGTGCTACACTTGGTCAAGTCTCATCTCTATCGTATTCGCTGTTACTTTATTAAATTTAGTATCTGCACTTTCTATTTCCAGACAGGCCTCTCATTCAGAGCACAGAGGCATGGTTCTCTCTGCGCCTGGCTTCCCATCCCTATCTTTTCATTCCTTCCTCTCCTCCCTGTAGCCTACTGCTATCGTTTTCTTTCACCAGCTCTCTCTCTGCCGGGCTCCGGAACCCTGTTTTTTCATTTCTCCCTGTCTGTCTTGTAGCTCCTCAGTACTTTTTCTTTCCCTGGCTCCCTGTCCCTGTTTCTTCCTTGTTGGCCCTGTAGCACGCTCTGATTCTGTTCCATTCTCTGCCTCTGCTTTCCCAGCAATCTGTCCCTCGCTTTTAATTCCTCCCTCTCCGCGCTGTCGCCCGTGCGGTCTCTTGCCTTTCTCCGTCGCTGGCTGGCTGGCTGTCCCTGCTCATTCATTCCTCCCTCTCCCCCCTGCAGTGCCTGTCGCTTTTGTCCGTTCTCCATCTCACCGTCTCTGGCTCCCTGATGACCCTATTTTGGACTCCCACCACCCATGCACCCCCTTCTTTCCATGCTCATTGCTCTTCTTGTTGCTCTCCAGCTCTCTTTTTTCCCCAGCTCCCTGTACGGTGCAGATATGGGGGTTGTTTTGGCGGTGTTCCCCGCCCCTTACCTCCGTGTTTCACTGTCCTGGCTCCCCATTGTTTCATTCCTCCTTTCGGCTCGGTTGCCACTTTTTTGTCTCTCCCTCTCTCCTGGTCTGACTCCCTGCCCCCGGTCTCCTCTCTTGTAGCGTCCCGTGCCTCACACCTCGTTTTCGGCGGCCTCCCCCTGCCCAGCAGCCCATGGCTCCGGGAGCCGCCCGCCCGCCTGTTCCCTGCCGCACCGAGGAGCGCGGCTCCGGGAAGGACTGCCGGGGTGTCCCCGGGGCAGGCCCCGAGCCCCGGGGCAGCCCCGCTCCCGGGCCTTGTCATGCGCCGCCTCCTTTGCCCTCGCGGCTGCGTTCGCCCTCGCTTTGCCCCGGGTGAGGGGCTGTGCCGGAGCTCGGGGCAGGAGGGGATGCCCTGGGGTGGGGGTCGGGCGCTGGCCCCCTGTTCCAGCTGGGCTCCAGCTGTGGGCCGGGGCTGGAGGAGCCCCAGGTGCGGGCGGTGAGGCCGGTGGGGACGGACGCTCCCTGCACAGGGGTGGCTGCCGGGGGAGGGGCTGGTGCTGCTGCTGCCCTACTCCCGGTGGCCGTGGAGGGGCCGGGGGGAGCCAAGGGTGGAGCGGTCGCCCGGCCTGACCGGGCTGCGGCTGCAGCGAGAAAGAAGGTGAGCGGGGCCGCCCGATCGACCTGAGGCAGGGCGGCGGGGTCCGCGTCGGAGGCACGGAGCAGAGGGGTGTGCGAGCCGGCGGAGGGGTCCACCCGGAACTACGCTGCAGAGGGCGGGTGAGCGCTCGCGTCTCGGCGGGGATGGGGGATGGGGGGGGTGGAAGACGGTGTCCTCGCAGGGTGAGCCAGCAGGACAGGCTGCGTCTCGCGGCATGGCGGGAGCCGTAGTCCTGAGGCACGGGGTTTGCTCTCGGCCATGTTCGTTCCCCGCCATGCCGGGAAGCGTGGTCTTCCGGGCGGTCACGTTGTGCTTGCTAGTGCATGCCGGGAGATGTAGTTTTTGCGACGCGGGTTCCCGGGCATGCGTGGTGGCGTGCCTCCTCGCCGCCCTCAGTGCTGCCGCCCTGTGACCAAAATTAGGTACTGCAGCTCGGCAGCTGCGCATGCGCGGTACAGCACCTCGTCGCTCAGAAGCTGCGCATGCGCGATGGGCGCATTGCCGCATCTCCGGAGGCACGCATGCGCGGTGGGGAACCTCGCCGCAGCTCGGAAGCCGCGCATGCGCGGCGGCGCCGAAGTGACCCACGCTGCCGGCCGCCGGTAACCGCGATGCCGTTCTGCGGTCCCTGCGCGCTCTTTGCTACTTCCCGGTAAGGTCGCGCCGTTGCCGCCCCATGTGCGCAACGTGGGCGGGTGCTCGCCCTGCAAAATGAGGCACGGCCGCCGGGTGCTCGCTGCTACTGCAGCCCGGCGTTCGCGCACCGCCCCTCGCCCCTGCGGCGCGCCGCCGGCGTCCGGCGCATGCGCGGCGCGCGGGAGCCGCATGGCGGCGCAGCGGGTTCCAGTTCCCGGCGGGGCGTGAAGGGCCGGGACCACCGGTGAGGCGAGCGAGCCCCTGGGGCGGGTGCGGGGCGTCTCCTGCGCACCGGCCGCCCGCGGGTGGCGGGGCGAGGAACTTCGAGCCGCCCGCTGCGACCGGCTGCCGGCCCGCTGGAGGCGAGTCGGGTCGGGGCAGCCCCGGGGAGTTACCGGGGCTCTGGGAGGAGGGAGGGAGGCGGACAGCCCCCAGGCGCGGACGCCGGGTGCCTCCCAACTCGTCAGAGCCCCCCCGCTCGCTTCTCCTGGCCCCGCGCAGCTGCCCCCAGCTCCAGCCCCTCCCCTGAAGCCCGTCCCGTAGCCCCGGGCCGGCCCCGGGCCCTGTCGCAGAGGCGGCAAGCCGGGCCTCGCGTGCACTGGGTTCTCCGTGAAAGCGGACGCCGTTGGCAGCGGTGCAGGGGCAGAGCGGTGTCTCCGGCGGCCCCCGCCGAAGGAGAGGCTTCGGCCAGGGGGGAACTACGGTAATAAGGGTCGCTGCTGCTTCTTTCCCTCTGCCAGGGGCCGCGCTGGGGGGGGATGCCGCTGACCGCACCCGCCTCGGGCTCGCGTGGGTTGTCTCTGCCCAGCCTCGCTCTCCTCGTGGCACGGCTGCAGAAAGGGACAGGCGGAGCGCTTGCCGGCCCTGGGCGGGAGCTGCCACGGCCAGAGCTGGAGAGGCCAGAGAACGGTAAAGAGGAAGAAGAAACCGAAGGCCGGCCGGCCGGCAGCTGCCTCCTGCTGCAGGGAAGAGCGAGCCAGCCCCTCCAGGTGAGGTAGGATCCCTCTTCGTAGTCCGCAGCAGGCCACACCATCGACATGCAGGGTCTGTACGCGTCACCAAAGGCGGCCGCGTAGCGCACGAGCGAGGCTACGTGTGTAGGGAGCCCCGTCTTGTACGAGCTGTAAGACACCCCGGTATTCTCTTAGGTGGAGGACAGCCAAGCGACAGGAGTTACAGAAGGCGAAGGGAGGAGAGGAGGAGGAGGAGGAGGAGGAACTGGCGAACTCTCCCAGCAGTGCAGGGAGTGAAAGCTGTGGTGAGTCCCAGGCCCTCGGGGCCCTGTTGCCCCTATTCTGCATCCCGGGCCCTCACTGCCTCTCCCCTGGCCCCCCCCTCTTTCCCACGCTGATGTGGTTCCCCCCCTCCACCCCCCGCCCATACCTCCTTTCTCCATCTCACTCTGACCAGCTCCCCGTCCTCATCTTTTAGGTCCTCTCTCTCCCTGCTCTGTAGCTTGTGGCTATTTTTCCTTCCTCTGCCTCTCTCTGTCTGGCTCCCTGTGCCTGCTTTTCCATTCCTCCCTCTGCAATGTAGCGTGTTGCTACTCTTTTCTTTCACAGTCTCTCTCTGTCCGGCTCCCAGCCACCGTTTTTGCCTTCCTTCCACTCTGTTCTCTAGTCTCTGGCTGATGTTCAAGGTCTTCCTTCTCGGCCCTGTAGCACAGCACAAGTCTCTTTCTTCCTCTGTCTCCCGCTATCCTGCTCCCTGTCCCTGTTTTGCAATTTTGTCCTTGTCAGCCCTGAGCCACGCTGCAGTTTCATTTCTTTTGCCGTCTTGCCCTGTCCGGCTCCCTGCCAGGATCTTTTAATTCTTCTCTCTCTCCCTCTTGAAGCCCATCGCTGTTTTACTCTTTCTCCCTGTCTCCCTGTCCGTCTCCCCCTCTCCGTCTTTACTTACTCTTTTAAGTAAAGTCACTGGCTGAGACCTTAAACATGTCACTTCTTGCCCGACAAGATCAAACAGACCGTGAGCAAGCTTGTTAGGCTTCCCGTGTAAATTCACGGATAACACAAAGCAAGCTCCTTAGGCTTCCCGTGGAAATCACTGCTACCAGGTTAAATTGACCTCCTTGTGCCATCCTGAGGCCGAAAGACCGAGGAGCTAATTCGATGACTAGATATGGACAAAGGAAGCCCCAGGTTCAACTGGCAGACTGCGTGAGGAAGACTGTGGACGACCACCTGAGGGTGAAAAGACCCTAACCCTAATTTTACTGCGCATGCTTGGACTATGTCAACGAATTCTGGGGACTCCTCACCATAAGACTGCCCTTCTTGGGGGATCTGATGACACGTATGACTTTTCTGCATATGAACTGATGTGCTTTACTAACCCGTCGGAGCACTCGTGGTGGAGCAATCCCCAGCGCTGCCGTAAGGAATGCCCGCCTTCTAAAGCTTCAAACTAAGTGTTAGAGGGTTTTCTGGCTGACTTTTCAGTATCCCTTTGTATTTGATTGTTTCTGGTATTCCCTTAGTGGCTTCACTTGTTAGATTTTCTATCTACGTCTCCGTTTTAGTTCGCCATCCCTGCCTCTTAATATTTTTCCTTTTGCCGTAATCACCATTGCTTTTAAAATTTTCTGCCGCCTTTTCTCTCATTCGCGGTCCTTATTTGCCTACCCTTATTTTTTAACTGACTTCTTCCCTTCCCTTAGTGCCCTCTGAAACAAGGATCTAAAACAATTAGAAGGTTTTAGCATGTGTAACTAATCAACTGTCAGTTTTACAAATTTCTGAAGAGATGTACTTTCTGGAAGGTTATCGATTTCGTGATTAGTTTAACTTTAGTATAGACTTCTTTAGCCTAGCAACCGTGGCATTATGTTTAACGGCCTATTCTCATAGTCCTTAGGCTGTATTTGCCTCAGTGCCAACACTGTACCTATATGTAAACAGTTCATCAGGAGGAAAGCAGCCCTGATGAAAATTAAAACACAAGTAGAAACGGAGAAGACAGGTGGAGAGAACCAAGAGGAGAAGAGTTAAGAGCAAGGACTGAGAAATTGATGAGTGCAGAGGAGATACCTTCACCTTGAGCACAGAAACGTCCTAGCAGGAGTGCTCAACACGGATGATAAGAAGGAACCGCTTGGCTGAAGAACAGAAGGGGAAAACATCCAAGGAGAAGGAACTATCCTCAGGAGACCTGTGACCATAAAAGGGAAAAAGAAGGAGGGGGCTAACTCCCCAAATGACCACCGACGACCGCCCGAGACGCCCGCGCACGCGTAGTGTAGTTTTGCAACACCAGCATTATGTAAACGTGGCAGATAAGCGAGGAGGCGGAGATTTCTCAGGACACGTGCGAATATTCACGTCTTTCAGGTATATAAAGGATGAAGTTTTGCTTCAGCGCGCGTGCGTTGGGAGGAGATATCCCCCAGGCGTCCGGTGTGGCAATAAAGGCGTCTGCTTAATGACACTTTGGTGTTACTGAGTTTAAATTTCTGTAACTTTTGTGAATCATTTGGTGACCCAGGTGGGAGGGACATCCTCTGTTCGGCTGCGGGACCCGATGAGTCTGGGACTCTCTTGGGTTTGCCCCCGGAGATCTTTTCCAGAGAGACCCCCGTTCTCAGTCGGATCACCGCGGGGACAGACAAAGACCCTCTGGCAAGAAGACATCCTTAAATCCTGAATTGGTAACGATAAATCAATTTGGGACCGTCTTTAAGACGTGCAGATGTGCACACGGGTCGGCGTATAGCGGCTCGCTAGCACCTTACAGGTGTACCTCTGGGGGACTTGTGTCCCATATGGTAGGGGATTAACTTCCCCGTTTGGAGGGGCTGCGTCCCCATTTGGAGGTCCGGTTAACTGTTACCTGACTTTTGGCTAATGCATTTCAGGTATTGGTTATTGGTTTGTCATTTATTGGATTTTGGTTATTAACGGTAAAATTTGCATCAGATATGGGAGAGTCACAGAGTGGCGGAATTCTAAAGAAAAGCCCACTGGGATGTGTTTTGCAGCACTGGAGAGATCCGGGGGGAGTGCCGGGAGGCAGTGTCGATAGGAAAACTTTAATTAAGCATTGTAATCAGTGGTGTCCTCTCTAGAAGCCAGACGGTGGAGAAAAACAGCCCTTTAACAGGACATTAAAATAGAATACATTATTACATTAAGGTACATATAATTGTAATATAATACTACACACGTTATAATAGGTATTATACATTTAGTGTAATAATACAATTTAATGCTCTTCCTTCAGGGAGAAGGAAAATGGGATGAAGTGCTTTATGCAGATACGTATGTTTTTCACTCTACGAAACCACCCTGAATGGCAGAAAGAACGTGGAATCAATTCAGCACCCCAGGACCCTATGGTCCTGGCGATAGAAAAAGACAAACAATAAGCAAAATAGGAAGCAAAAAAGATGTTGCTCGCCTTGTGGCATTGGACAAAGATGTTTAAAGGTTGACAGAATGGGAGATTAAAGGATTGTTTGACCCCGATTGCGAGGATGTGCGTGCAATGTCGGATGCGGTGTTCAGCGAGGCAGAAAAGCAGAGTGTTGTGAGGGTGGCCAGACCCTCAAGTCCAGGCTCTGGTTTTGGCTGGAACTCTGCCGGGAACAGCGGATAACCATGTTCCCATTACCAGTCCCGGTCGGGGCCCTAACCAGCCAGGAGCCCGGGACTTAGTACCGCGGTACAGGGAACGAATGGCTTCTGGAATAAGAAGTGCTGTCCCAAAATCAGTAAATTGGTCTAAATTGTATGAAATTAAACTAGATAGATAGAAAAGAATCCCCTACTGATTTTTTTGAACCGATTAAAAGAAGGGATGCAGAAATATACTCCTTTAAACCGTACCTCTCGGGAGGGAAAGGGTCAGTTGTTATTTCTGGTTCTGGGACAGCTGACGGATGATGTCAAGAAAAAGTTACAGCAAGTGCAAGGAACAGATGTGAGAGATTTAGAGAAATTGCTGGAGACTGCTTGGCAAGTGTGTCGGAATAGGGACAGGCGGGGGGGGGGAATGGGCAAAACAATTGCCAGCGCTACAGCGGCTGCTTTGCGCACCGCAGGGGCCAGGTAACCTCTGGGAACCCACCGGGAAACACCACTAATGGGAGGCGAGGAGCCATGAGAAGTAGCCCAAGTGCCCCGTCTCGGGGAAGTCAACCCCTCCCGAAAGATCAGTGTGCCTACTGTCAGCCAAGGATGGAGCTCGAATGGCAGGGTATGGCGGGGTATGCCGTGACCACCGCAGAGCGAGTGCTGGAAGCAAAGTCACTCCCTGAGGGTACATCCGCACAACGAGCCGAATGAATTGCTTTAGTGAGAGCTTGTTGAAGGACTGCGAGCGAACACCCGGACAAATTCAAAATACGCCTTGGGTGTAGTTCATGCCCGTGGGGCTATCCGGAAGGAACGGGGACTTCTGACTGCCCAGGGAAAACATTAAGCTTGCTGACGTGATCCTAAGACTTTTGGATGCGGTACAGTCGCCTTCGGCGGTTGCGCTTATGCACCGCAAGGGGCACCAAGAGGGTGACGCTGCTCAGGAAGTGGGGAATAAATCGGCAGATTATGAGGCAAAAAGAGCTGCGGAACAAGGTGAGGTGTTAAGTTTGATTCCTGAAAAAGCTTTGCCGCTACCGGACTCGGTCGACTGTGATGAGAAGGACCTTAGATTAATTAAAGATTTGGAAGCAGAAGTTGAATCATCAGGTTGGGCAAAATTAAAAGGTAGCAGAGTAATAGTTCCCTTTAGAATAGTACGGAAACCGGTAAAAGCAGAACACGACCAGACTCATTGGGCAACTGAAGCCTCGTATGATTCCCTTATGAAGCAAATAGTAGCCGGGAATTTGTTTCAAACTGTAAAAGCCATGGTTAATAACTGTGAAGTATGCAAAGGTGGGAAATCGTGTAAAATTTGGAAGTCTCGGTAAAGAGAAAGTTCCAGGTCAAAATTGACAAACAGACTTTTCCGAACTCCCACGGAAAGGGGAGGGTTTGGGATTTGTTCGTATTAACAGATACCTTTTCGGGCTGGCCAGCAGCTTTCCCTTGTAGGGCTAATAAGGCTAGGGAAGTGACAGGAGTACTCTTAAACGAAAATTATTCCCAGATTTGGAGTACCAGCAGTAATATCTTCTGATAGGGGTGCTCATTTTTGTGCGCAAATAGTGCAACGAGTTAGTAAAATTTTAGGAACAAACCGGCAACCGACCTCAGGCAAGTGGGCCAGTGGAGCAAATGAATCACTTAATTAAACAACAGCTAGCTAAACTTAGTCAAGAAGCAAATCTACATTGGTACCAAGCGCTCCCACTGTAGCCCTACTACGAATCAGGGTAAAACCGGGAACTAAAGAGAATTTAAGTCCGTTTGGAATTTTGTTGGGGCGGCCGTAACCGATCCCAATACCGAGGGGAAGATCTCACCCAGTTAGGCGAAAATAATCTATAGAAATACATAATAATATTAGGAAATTCTAAACGAGAGCGATTGCAAGTGCCTAGAGAGTCTAGCCAGACGTTCTCTCTAACAGGAGTTCCGGTTCCGGTTAACACCTCTCTATTTAATAACCCCTGCTATGGAGTAGGTCATGATAAGAACAGCTTTAGATTTACATCACCTCTTGGGGTTGTGAAGAAGTTCGGAGCAAATTAGCCTCTCGGTTACCAAATTTTAAATGGATCAAAGAGCTGCTTGTACTCGTATTAGTTGATAGCTTATTTGTTTTATGTACGTGTTGTATAATTCGAGGTTCGCTATGGCGTTGTCAGAAGAATGGGGATGACTGTGTTACCTGGAAAAAGAGTAAGGTCAAACCTGAAGTCGCAACAGGGAGGTATTTTAATCGACGGACGAAGGAGAATGGTACGTTATAAGGGACTGCGAAAGAATTCGCAAGGGTAATAGAAAAGGGGGGAAGTGAAACAGAAGATGTCTGCTTAATGACACTGTGATGTTACTGAGTTTAAATTTCTTTCACTTCTCTGCATCACCTTGCTTTTTCATTTTTCTTTCTCCAACTCTTTTAAAAGTTTGCCATTTCTTTTATGTTTTATTCCCTTCTTTCCCTAACACCTATTGCTTTTTAAATGTTCTTGCCAGGCTTACTTTTGTTCCCTTTGTCTGTATTTTTAATTAGCTCTTGTCTTTCCTTAGCGCCCTCACTATTAAAACTTTCTTTCTACATCTCTGTTTACTGTCCCTATTTCACAATTTTTTCCTTATTTCTTTAATCCCTGTTGCTTTTAACATTTTCTACTTTTATCCCATCTTCTGTCTCTCTCTTCTGGTTTTTCTTTATTGTCATCGCATTTAAAATTGTCTCTCTATAGCTGTTTTACTCCACTGTCCCTATTTCTGTTTTTTCCTTTATTTCCCTAATGCCTATCACTTCTAACATGTACTTTCTGTGCCCTTCCATGTCTGTATCTTCAGTGATTTCTTGTCTTTCCTTAGCGCCACCCCTTCTTCAGTTTCCCTTCTACATCTCCATTTTAGTTCACCATCGCTGTCTTTAATTAAAGTCCTTAATCCCCATTGCTTTTCAAATTTTCTACTTTTATCTCGTCCGCTGTCGTTACTTATTAGTTATTTTCTCTTATTTTTTCCTAAGGGCACCGCTTTTTGTATTTCCTTTCTGCGTCTACTTTTATGTGGTTCCCTGTCCCCATTTTTCAATTTTTTTAGTCATCGTTCTTTTTGGTTTGAAATTTTGTTTCTCCGTGTACTTTTATCTCATTTTCTATCCCTACGGTTTTTTTCCCCGTTTCCTGTAACTTGCCGCTTCTAACATGTTCGTTCTAAATCTACTTTTATTAGGATGTAGCTCCCTTTTTTCCAGTTGGTTCCTGTCTCTCCTGTACCCCCTCACGTTTAGATTTTCTTTCCTCGTCTGTTTTTATCCACTTCAGCAGCTTCATTTTTTTAGCTCATTCTAGTGTGTCCCATACCTTGTTGCTTGTGAAATTTTCTTGCTATGTCTTTGCCTATTCAGGTTTTTTCCCTATTTTAACTTTTTTTCCCCGTCTTAACGTCTTCATTTTCGAATAACAGAATCATTTAGGATGGAAAAGACACTTAAGATCATCGGGCCCAGCCGTAAACCTAACACGGCCAAGTCCACCACTAAACCGTGGCCTTAAGTGCCACATCCACGCGCCTTTTAAATACCTCCAGGAACGGTGAGGAACTTATGTTTTTATGCTTACTTTAACCTGGTTTTCTGTCCCGATTATTTACTCTTTTCCTGTCTGTCCTCTACCTCATCGTTTTTTAAATTTTCTGTGTCTGCTTTTATGGAGACGGCTAACCCTACGTTTTTATTACTTCCTGGCTATCCTGTGTGAAATCACTTCTGAATTTTTTTTCCCTATCTGTTTTCATCCAGTTCACTGTCTTTATTTCATTCCCGCCTCTGCTATACCCTGTCACTATTTAAATTTGCTTTCTGCCTTTGTTGATTTCTTCTGCTGCCCCATTGCCAAGTTTCTCCTTCTTTAACACCTTCGCTTTTGATAATTTTTTGTCTACTTTTATCTGGTCTTCTCTCCCTATTTGTTAGTTTTTTCCTCCCCTGCCTCATACCCTTTTTTTCTTTTTAAATTCTCTTTCTATATTTGCTTTTATCAAGATGTCTGTTCTTTTCCAATTCTTTCTGTTTGTCACACACCCCGTCGCTTTTTAGATTTCCCTGGCGCGTCTCCCTTACCCCCTCCTCCCCCCCCCCCCATCCCGGGGTTTTACGGGGTCTCCTTGGCGCGCTGTTATCTCTGGAGCGTGATTTGTACCCCTCTCGGTTTGTCAGAACATCTCCTCGGGCCATCCCTCTTCCTCAGAGCGGTCTTTCTGTCCTCTCCTCCATCTTGCTCGCCTCCCGTCGGCCAGCGTCTCCCCGACGCCGCCTGTGCTCCGTTCAGATCCCCTCCCGAGTACCTCTGTGCCCTCCAGCCTTCTGCCGTCTCTCCGGCCGCCTCGGCACCCCTCTGATTTCCGCCACGACGCTTCCTGCGAGCGACCCCGCGTTCCGTAACCGGACTGTGAAACAGGACCTGAATTAACCGTAACTGCAGAGCGTAATGGCACATTTTCTCGTATTTTACCCTTACCGCCTTTCAGGCCGTGGCTGGAAACCTGCTACGCGTGGCGCGCAGGATGCGGCAGCAGCTTTGGCGGCGGATGGCGAGAGGCGAAGGCCAAAGCAGAGGCTGCGCGGCTCCCGTGCGCTGGGTTTATTGTTTTACTTAGGAGCGTGGCCGTTCGTCTTAAACTGTTTATGGTGTTCTCGCCCAGTGCAGCAGTTTGCAATCAGCTGGTTTAAGGAAAACACGATGTCATCTCTGTCAAAGTTCTACATATTTTGGACGTGAAATATGAAACTGAGAATCCTTAATCCTGGGTTTCCTGGGATTAGCTCTTGGAACTGCTTTAGAATCCCTTGTTTGTTGGCTCCCCGAAACTTATTGCTCATCTGCCGACTCTGCCCTGTACCATTTCACCTATTAATTTTTTCCCACGTTTCCCTCTCTGCGGCTCCCTCTCCCCGTTTTTTAATGCTTACTTGTGTTTCTTGTACCCTGCTGCATTTTAATTTCTCACGCTACAGTTCCCTCCCTCCGGCACCCTGTCTCTGTGCTTTATTTCCTCCCTCTGTCCTGCACCCCGTTGCTGAAAAAACTTTCATCCTATGTTTCCTTCTGTGCATCTCCCCGTCCCTATTTTTTCATTATTTCCTGTGGTTCTTGTACCCTGTTACTTTTAACA
This sequence comes from Phaethon aethereus, assembly GCF_964289735.1. Taxonomy (NCBI): domain Eukaryota; kingdom Metazoa; phylum Chordata; class Aves; order Phaethontiformes; family Phaethontidae; genus Phaethon; species Phaethon aethereus. The sequence goes on along the minus strand of NW_028114062.1, from coordinate 939,924 downwards.
TTTTCTCATTGCGGTTCCTTCTAGCCATCTCCCTGTTTGTTTAATATTCCCGTGTTTCTCGTACCTGACCGCCACTTCTTTTTCCTTTCTGCCTTGTCCTCTGTCCGTCTCCCCGTCCCTGCGTTTTAATTCCTGTCCGTGTCTCTCGTACCCGGTTGCTTTTTAAAAGTTCTTCTACGTCTCCCTCTACCTGGCTCCCTTTCTCCGTTTTTTTGTTTGGGGTTTTTTTTTTTGGTTCCCCGCCCCTCCCCTTGTATTTCTTGCACCCCACCGCTACCTAATTTCTCCTTCAACGATTCCCTTTATCCAGCTTCCCTTTCCCGTACTTTTAACTCCTCCCTTTTTTCCGTATACCCTGTCCCTTTTTAAATTTTGTTTCAGTATTTCCTTCTATCCTCATTCCTGTTCCTATTTTTTAATTCTTTCCTGCTTTTCTCGTAGCCTGCCGCTTCTTAAAACGTCCTTCCGTCCCTCTACCCGATTCCTTGCCCCTGTTTTTTATCTCCTCCTCTGTCCCGCACCCAGTCACATTAATAACTTTCTATGTCTCCATTTATTTAGCTTCAGGGTAAATATCCTTTTAATCCTTTTTGACCCTCCATAGGTATAGGGTATTGCTTGATTCTAATTGGGCGGTGCGGATCTGTTATTTGAACGCTTATGGGGTCCATTTTTATCTTTCCAGTTTCCCCTTCCTTATACCACACTGAGGGGTTAATAGCTTCTTCATCCTCTTGTGTTAAAGTGTATAATTTAATCTGCAATTTGTCCCCTTGACTCTGAATGCTCAAGTTTAACTTCAAAATCAAATCCCTTCCTAATAAATTGTATTCCGCTTCAGGGAGCAAAAGTAAATCATTAAGACAAATTTTCTTTTCTGTTTCTACTTCTACATCTTTCAATATATTTACTTTAAAAGGCTCTCCTTTTGCTCCTACTACTGACACGTACAAAAATTTTTGCTTTTGCTTTTTGTTTTTCTTTGTCCCTCCTAACATAGACTTTCTGGGCTTCTCTAAGTAACTCCTCTAATCTTCTTTCTTGCCAATCTTCCAATTTTTCTAATTTCCTTCTTATATGCCCCCAGGATTTAGCTACAAATTGTGTTCTAAGGAGTGCAGTCCCAGCCACTGTATTCGGATCAATTCCAGAGTACATTTGTAGGTTTTTCCTCAACCTCTCCAACCATTCTGTTGGAGATTCGTCTTTCCCTTGTTCATTAAATGCTTTAGTAATGTTTTGCCCTCGGGGAACCTCTTCCCTTATCCCCTGTGTCCTGGTTTCAGCCAGGATAGAGCTGGTTTTCTTCACAGAAGTCAGTGTGACACTGTGTTTTGGATTTGGGATGAGAAACTGTTGATAATGTGCTGATGTTTTGGGTTGTTGCTGAGCAGTCAAGGACAGTCCAGCTTCTCGTGCTGGCCTGCTAGCAAGGAGGTTGGGGGTGCACGGGGAGCTGGGAGGGGACACAGCCGGGACAGCTGACCCAGACTGGCCAAAGAGATATTCCCTACCATACGACGTGATGCCCAGTACATAAACTGGAGTTGGCCGGGGGGCGGAAATCGCTGCTCGGGGACGGGCTGTCGATCGCCGGGTGGTGAGCGATTGCTGTATTGGGCATCACTTGTTCTTGTACATTCCTGTGTTGGTATTATCATTGTTGTTTCCTTCTTTCTTTCTGTCCTATTAAACCGTGTTTATCTCAACCCACGAGGTTTTTTTCCTAATTCTCTCCCCCACCCTACTGTGGGAGGGGGAGTGAGCGAGCGGCTGCGTGGTGCTTAGTTGCCGGCTGGGGCTAAACCACGACAACATTACATCTTTTCATCCCGTAAGAAAGCATGTGTCCCTACAGTACGTACATAGTTACCCCCCAAAACCGCCAACGTCATACAACGTATCACGCGATACAATGTATCCCGCGATACAACGTATCCCGCGATACGCTCGGAGGGGTTTGCGCAGCCCCCGCTCTCTGTGCACCTCACAGACCTCTGCGCTTTCTGCTTCTGCCCCTGGTGCTGGCGGCTCCGTGGCCGATGCACCGGCAAGCCCAGCCGCATCCTCCTCCTCCTCAGAGAGTCCCTGGCCGTGCTCAATGAGCGATTGCTATGAACGTACTGTAAAAAGCCCTTTTTATAGCCCGACACAACACTGGCCAATTTCAACTCTAGCTGAGCTTTGCCCTTTTCTGTTCTCTCCTGACACGTATGAACTACAGCTCTGTGATCTTCCTGCCAAGCCGGACCTTGGTCCCAGGGATCATAACATTCCTTTTTCCACCTGAGTTGAAAAAGGAGGTCCCTGTTCAGCCAAGCTGGTCTTCTGCCCCTCTTGTTTGACTTCAGACTCCACCAGATTGCCTGCTCCCGTGCTTGCAGAAGGTGGTTCTGAAAAACTAAGCTGCTCTCTGAGCCCTGAGCCCTCCAAAGCAGCTTCGTAGGGGACACTGCAGACTAGCTCTCTGAGTAGCTTCAAGTTTGCTCTCCTGAAAAGCAAGGTAGCAGCTCCTCTGAGCTGTATCTCATTACACTCAAAAGTTTAAACTCCCCTGTTTGGTGATCACTGTTATCCCATCTCCTACGAGTCCTTCTCCATACACAAACAGGAGGGACTAAGAGATCTGTTGGGTAGATAAGCAGCCATGGGGAACCACGGTGAGCAGTGGAGTGAGCTGCTGCATGGGCTACGTGCTTTCCGAGTGCGAAGCCAGCCCCTGGCTCAGTGAGTGCCTGGGAAAGGGAGTCTGCAGCCATGAAGGACAGAGCCGGCCAGCAGGACAGCTGGCAGCCTTCACTCGGGCATTGCCCACCTTGTGACTGGCTGTACCTGTGATGATGTTAATGCTTTTTGTACACAGGTCTGTTGCGTCGTGCTGTGTTGCGAAGCAGACTTGCAGAGGCGTGCCCTGTCTGCCCATCGGGACTCAAGGCACATTTCCTCCAAGCGCAGCAGCCAGGCTTTGGGCAGCCTCGCCTCATGCTGCTTTTGACATTGCCAACCAGGATCAAGTTTCTGTCCTCGGGTTTTCATGTAGGAACCAATTAGTGAACAAGTCCTGTTTTAATGGAGTGGCATCTCAAAGAGTATTACGCTGGTAGAAAGCCTTCAGGAAAAGACTGGTGTCCTCTGGACCTCGCAGTAAGGCAGCCAGCAGCTCTGTTTCTGCTATAGCTACAAACATCCGCGAGTGAAACAACCGCAGCTTTTTAATACAGATACAGAGGTTTACACTTTTCTTTGCAGACACAAAGCATGCTTTTGTCTTGAACTTTTCATTAGTCTGAAAAAAAGACCATTGGCAGTATAGGATACCATGCTGTTTATTAAATGGAAATAAATTAACATCTCTACAGAAAGGATGTTTTCCTCATCAGAAACAATGCTGAAAAGATGAGCAACTCTGAAAAAAAAGGTACATAAGGCCCTTGTGCACAAACCCCAAAGCTTCAAAGGAGAAAGGTGAAAGAGCGCTACATCCTTATGTCACAGGACAACCTGTGATTAACCCGAGTTATGGACACTGTCACATCATAGGTAGTTGGGGCCAGTTCAGATCCCCTGCCTTCTAGATCGGCCGCCTTGATGAGCTGGGTGTTTCAACTGTTATAAAGCTGCAGAATCAACCAGAATCGACACTGAAATGACTGTGCTGGCTACAGAATGGCTAGAATAAATATGGGGGTGTGTCCAGTTTTTTTCCGGTCCTGGAGGGTGGCTGGGATTCGGGGCACCATGTAAGTTGGATTTTTAACTCCTCCTTCCCATCAGTCCCTAGGCACAGGCACGTGTTGTGGCTGAAAGCAAAGCATCACCACTCCAGTTCTGATTGACAGAAAGGGGGGTGTTTGCGTCGGTCCAGAGAGCGCTGATGGGTCGGAGAAGTAAGAGCGGAGTTTTTGCTGTAGCTAACCTGGAGTTAACTCAGCTAATGGAAACTGCAAGCCAGTCATGTTTGATCAAGAATCCTAAGAAAGGGTATTGTGCTGTGTGCTGCATACAAGGACTTGCACCGACCAAAGGGCAGCAATGGGTGCTCCCTTCTTGTATGCAGCAAGGTGGTGCAGCGTCTCTCTGCCAAGAATGAGTAGCGGCAAAGAAAACCTGGAGGGTTTTATAGTCTGGAACATGCTGTCCCTCGTGTCCCTCGTGTCCCTCTCAGATGATATACACCTCCACGCCCAGCACGCCCCATGGAATCTGCAGGTGACATGCCAGCTCCCCACGGGGGCAGCTGTGCCGGCTGGTGGGCTTTTGCTGACGGAGCCGAGGAGTGAGCCAGCAAGGCCTCCCGCCAGGGCTGGGCTGGGTCTGAGGGCGGTGCGGGGCCGCTCCGGCGTCGCGGTGCCCGAGTGAAATGTGCCGGCCGGAGCAGAAGGGCGCGGTGCCTCCCTCCTCGCCTCCGCCGAGGTGGTGCTGGGGCTGCATCGCGCCCCTCAAAGCCCAGGCAGCAGAGCTCATGCGGGCAATCCAGGCAGCAGAAAAAAATCGGCACCTGCAAGAAGAGAGTCCAAAGTGCTGATGAAACCATGAAGGCAGGAAGAGGCACGACTTTGTGCCCCATTCTTTGGGCAGTGTGCTGTCCAAGGGGCAGTTCCTGGCACACGAGAGGGAACCCTCCCTGGCAGTGGCTACGGCACGGCTTTGTCCCCTTCTCCACACGTGTGACACCCTCAGAGCTCTGCAAGTTGACAGAGATGTGCAGCACTGCTTTGCTAGGCAGCAGAGCTGGGCAGGGCAGCTGTGCTGTGGTCCTTTCCAAAAGCCGAGCAGCAGCACGCCTCACTGTCCCTTGCTAGAAAGCCAGGCTTGAAGGCAAAACACGCTGCTTTGGTATTGTTTGGTTGTTTTCTTCTTCCCTCAATTGTCTCAGGTGCAACGTGAGCTTTTTACGAAGTGCCAGTACCTCAGGGTCTACAGCTACGTGACACAGCTCCTTGCTGCGTCTTTGGGATTCAGACACCAGCAGCCAGTGCTGGGCTTGCCAGCTGACATGAACAGCAAAGGGAGACTTTGCCTCTTTCTGTAGGCAGCGGGTCAAAGAGCTCCAAAAATTGCTATGAGCCTTGTGACTCTGCTGGGGTGTTGCTCAGCCTTGCACAAACAGAGCTGCCACAAGTGCCGAAGGAGAGCTGCCAACGCTGGAGTGAGATGTTCCTCCTGACAGACACGCTCTCCCACGGGCAGCTGCGGGCTTCCTGCCCGGTGCCATCTCTGCGCACCTCAGAAATATTGCCCATAGTCGGAGCAGTGTTCGGAGCTTTGAAAGATGGGCAGCAGAGCCTGCTACACACCTGGGCTCCTCGTTCTTCTTGCCTGCCTGGATGTCCTCAGTTGCCCATCCCGCAGAGCTCTGCTCCCAACTTGCTCCTCTCGCTGTCCAGTAGCCCGTTGCTCCCCTCTTCACAGGTTGCTCTTCTCGAGCCTGGCAAACTTTCCATTCAATGTATTGTTAGACAGGTCAAGCCATGATAAATGTGAACCAGTTCTGCTCTTAACCACACCTAGCTCATTTTACCTTGTCTCCCCAGAGGAGCTCTCCAGGTGTTCACTTTCTGGAGGGACTGGAGGCACCTGCAATGGAAATGTGCAAGTTAACGGGTGGCAAGGACCTTCCTGCCCAATTGCTACCTTAGCTCGGAAAGGCACAGCCCTTGGATGGGTTTGCTCAGCCCAGCTGAGCCAGTTCTGGTGGCATCACCGCACAAACCGCCATGGCCATCCTGCACCACCCTTCCTCTGCACCTTTGCAGAGCTGCCGCCTAGTGGGTGACCTTGCTTGTCCCTGCGGCAGCACTCTCAACTTCTGACAGTGCTGTCACCCTCTTTGTGGCCCTGACATACCGCTGCTGCTTCTGCTTCCACCTCTGGTGCTGGCAACTCCTTGGCCGACGTGCCGGCAAGCCCAGCCACATCCTCCTCCTCCTCAAAGAGCTGCGGGGGACAGAGGAGGACAGTTGCTTGGCTGGGGACAGGCCCCGGGGCCGGTGAGCCTTCCTCCGGGCCAGGAGCGAGCGTGGGCGGCTCTGCTTTCACTAGGGCAGGACGCAGGGGTGGCTGGAGGTGGGGGAGGTGGGGCGGAGCCGGCTTGGTCCCCGAGCCCCAGCCGGGGTCCCTCTGCTGGGGACAGCGCCTCTGCGCAGGAGCCAGCGCCACGGGCACCCCCCGGCCAGGCTGGCTTACCTGGAGGGGCTGGGGCAGCGTGCCGTCCTGGCTGCAGAGAGCTGCCAGGGGCCGGCCGAAGAGACCCGCCCTGCCGGCACAGCCCGACTGCCCGGGCGCCTCCGCAGCGGCCAAGGTCCCTCGCCGCGCAAAGGGCCAGGGCAGCCCCCTCGTCCTGCTGCGGGTCCCGCCTGCCGCCAGGGAAAACAGAGCAGAGAGCCATGGAGGGCAAGCGCCAGGTGAATGCTGCCCGAGCCTCTGCGTGCTGGGCGTCCCCGCCAACAGCGAGGGAGAGGCGTGGCTGGGGAACGAGGCGCCCCGGGGGCTCAGCTCTCTGCGGCCGTGCCCTGCGGGAAGGGCAGCAGCAGCCCCTGAGCAGCGCGGCTGCCGCCTGCCAGCGCAGGAGAGAGGGGCCGTCCTGCCCCCGTCTCCTCCAAACTCACCGTCCGAGTGGCCACGTCCACCTTGGCTGCCGGAGGGGACGGGAGGTGGCCGCTGCTGGGCACCAGCCTGCAAGAAATGCGCTGCGCTCAGCGAGCAGCCCCGCAGCACGAAGGGCCCCTGGCGAGCTGCATCGGCCGCGGGCCATGAGTGAGATGTGGGGACGGCCGAGATGGCGGCCCGGGGGCTCCTCACCTCTGCCAGGCCCTCGACCAGCCTCTCCAGGCTGCTGGCGTTGAGTGTTTTGGCCTGGGCAAGGGGAGAAGAGCAGCAGGTGAGAAGCCATGGGGCTGGTGCGGGGTTGGAGCAGCCCCTGGGGCAGAGCGGGGCCGGGAGGGACACTCACGGCATTGCGGCCGCGCAGCTCCTTCAGCAGGCGCTTGATGGAGGGCAGCTGGGTGACGCGGGCTCCCTGCACTCCTTCTGCTGGCCTGTGCACGGGGCAGGGGCAGAGAAAGAGCTGTGTGAGACCCAAGCTGCCTCTTCGCTCGCCTGCCAGTCCCGGGAGCCCTTCCAAGCTGCCCCGAAGCAGCCGGGCACCGCCCGGCCGTCGAGCAGAGAGCAGTGGCAAGGGGGGAGGACGGGGCTGGGTGAAGCAGCTCCGCCAGCTCTGCCCGCTCCAGAGCCGCCCGCAGCCGTGGGGGCAGCTCTCCCCAGCTCAGGAGCGGCGTTTCCGCATCGTACGGCTACGGCTAGAGCATCCCCCCGTGCTGTGAGCACGGGCCCCCCAAGCTGCTCTGCCAGGCAGGGCTTACCCACGGAGCGCGCTGAGCCAGAGCTCCTTCAGCGAGCGGGAGCTGCAGGAAAGAGAGGAGAAAGAGCCTGAGCGCCCGCTGCTGCCCAGCCCGCGGGCAGAGGCGGGCGCCGGCACAGCCCTGCCCCGTGGGGACGGCTGCAGAGGCAGGAGGAAGCGGCGTGGGGCCGCACAGAAGCGCTGCCCGGCCCTGCCGGGGGACGTGGCACCGAGACCCACCAGAAGGTGACGACGCAGAAGCCATAGGGCCAGGCGAGGACGAGGGACGTGGTGGCCTTGTCTTCCTCCTCCTGGGCGGCATCCCCGGCCGCCCCCTTGCCGCCGCTCAGCACCCACAGCCGGCGCAGGGCCAGGCAGAGCTGCGGGCGCGGGGCGCTGCCACGTCTGCAGAGAGGAGCGGCAGGGAGTGACCTGGAGGTGGCCGAGCCCGGCGGCTGCCCTCTGGCCTCCGCCTGCCCCGCGCACGGCCACGGGTGCAGCCAGCAGCAGGGTGCCGGGGCCTGGGGCTGCTCCTTGGGCGTCCCTGCCCCGGTGCCGGGGCCAGGCCTTAGGAGGAAAGGCAGCCGGGGTCTGCGCCTCTTACTTGGCCTTGGCGATGATCAAGGCATCGCTGAAGAGGAGGAGGTGCCTCTTCCCCGTCCCGCGGCCCTGCGTCACCCGCACGCGCTGGTGGAGCAGCGGCTCGGCTGATGCCGGGCCGGGCGCGCACTGCTGCTCGGGGCCAGGGTAGACCCTGCAGAGCAGGCGGCAAAGGGCGTGAGAAAGGCGGCTGCTGCGGGGCCCGGCTGCGCCGGCGTGTCCCCGAGCCGCGGGGGGAGCCCACCTGGAGCCGTAGCAGCAGTTCAGCTGGCCCATCGTGCCGGGGCCAGGGGAGTCCTTGCGCCGGACACGCTGCTGGGGCTCCGGAGAGCTCCCAGGTGGCTGGAGCGAGGCTGCTGAGGGGGTCCCGGTGCCGGGCAGTGCCGCTGGGTGAGAGCTGGTCTCTCCCTGGAGCTGCCGGGTGCTGGCAGAGCCGTGCCTGCAGGCACTGTGGCCGTTGCCGGGCCAGCGCCGCGACATCACAGCTGCCATTCCAAGCCCGGGGGGGGGGCTGGGGGGCGGGGCTGGGGGAGGGGCTCCTGTCTCTCTCGGCCTGGGGAGCCCGGGCCTGGGCACAGCACTGCGGGCATGGCCTCAGCAGCGCTGAGCAGAGGGCAAGGCTCCCCTCCCTCCAGCTGCTGGCAAGGCTTTGCCCAGCGCAGCCCAGGGCACCGCCGCCCGCCGCCTTTGGCCAAGGGCACGGTGCTGGCTGCTGCTCAGCTTGGTGTCCAGCAGGACCCATGGGCCTTTTCTGCCACGCCGCTTTCCAGCAGCTTTGCTGAGCTGCTCTTGCTCACGAGTACGTGCGCATGTGTGCCGGGATGCTTCGTGCGCGTACCGGTGCCGCCCGCAGTCCGTCCCACCCTCTTCCCGCAGGTCCCCCCGTGCCACTGTAGTGCGCTTGAGACGGGCACGTTGCCTCCAGCCAAAGCAGCGGTCCCAGCGAAAGGCGCTCTCTTGTGCTGGGACTGGGAGGAAGAGGATGCACCTGGCCACGGAGCCCAGGGGCAGAGCTTCCTTAACTCCAACTTGTTAAAGGCAACCTTCTTCTTCTTCTTCTTCTTCTTTACAGCATGTCCCGCTGGAAGGTGGCCTTGGCACTCTCCCGGAACACTGGAGAGGAGTTTGGCTTTGCCAAGTGCAATGGAAGCAGCAGCTGCCTAGCTGCCTTCTCGAGTGAGCGGCTGTCTGCAGAAGCCCAGCCTCTCCCGGGCGGCGAGGGGGGAAGTGGCATGAAGCAGAGCAGAGCAGCCTGGTGCAGCCCAGGGGCTTGCAGGCACGCCCTGCCCACTTCCCGCCCTTCCTGCCATGCCTTGGACAGTTGGCAGAGAGAAGAAAGCCATCCTTGCACCTGCTGGAGCCAGGCCTGTTGTCTCTTTGGCTCCAAGTCTATAAAGCAGACTAAGGAGAAGCTAATAACCAAAACACAAGCTCTTGTTTAGTGTTTGGCGGAAGGGAAGGAAGAGAGGGGCGGAAGGGAGGAAGGAAGGAAGGAATGGAGTGCAATACTTTCCTTAGACCTCCTCTTTCTCTTAGCATACTTCAGAAGGCTTTTTTTGTTGTCTGACAGGACACTCGCCAGTTTCAACTCTAGCTGAGCTTTGGCCTTCCATCATTTCTCCCTACATATGTGAAGCACAGCTCCGTAGTCTTCCTGCCAAGGCTGGCCTTGCTTCTCGGGATCGTTCATACAATTTCTTTTTCCGCCTGAGTTCCAAAAGGAGTTCCCTCTTCAGGCAAGTGGGTGTCCTACCCCACTTGCTTGACTTTCAACACAAAGGCATGGCCTGCTCCTGGGCTTTTAAAAGGTGGCTCTTTAGAACGGACCAGCTCTCACGGGCCCCTCCGTCCTCCAAAGCAGATGCCCACCTTACACACGGTGCAGCTCCTCCCCCTCGCCTGCCCTGCCTGTCCCTCCCGAAGAGCCTGTTCAGCCCGCCTGAACGGTGATGCTTTCTTACCATTCGGCACCCGTGACAGTAAAGCTTGTGTACATAAGTTCCGGCTTCGCAAGAGAGCAGGGTCACCTGAAGCATGATATCAAATTGGTTTTGGCATCTGAGGAAGCGACTGCTTCAGAAATTATGTTTTTCTTCAGCCTGTTGACACGTGAAAGTTGACAGCACCCCAGTTTTTGGGAATCCTCTTTCCAAGAACTTAAATTTCTCCCTACAAAAGCACTTGAGTCACAGCTGAGCATGGACAGCCATAGCCCACTCCATGAGGCTCTGCATGTCTGTCTCTCATGACATGCCATAGAGCAGTAGAAGCTTGTCTTCGAGAGCTAGCCAGAGATGCTGAGACCACCCACTCAAACACGAGACACCCAGGGTGGCACTCAGCTCCTCTGACTTTAGATAGGCCTATTGCAGATGTTGCGGTTACAAAATTGCGAAGATACCATTAGAGTTAGCAGAGTAAAAAGCTATTCATGCTGTCCTAAAGTAGACGTCTTTAGTTAGGGCCCCTTTAGACTTAACTGGCTGTATTGACTATGGCCTCAGGTCGATTTCCTACACACGGGCACCTTAATGCCATCTCAGAGGCCGTAATGAAGCTAGCACCTAGAGCCTAGCAGACACGACACAGGACCTACGGACAGCCTTGCCCTTCGGAGGGGACAGCTGGAGGCCAGAGGACATACCTATAGAATCTCAGATCATACCCACATGATGCGCAGGGGGAGGCAACTGCATCAGGCCCTTCATATCCGCTCGCTACAACGGCTGTGCGGATCCCTAGCCCGAACATAGCCACAGAAGTTAGAGCGAGCCGAATCCCACCCGAGTTCTAGTTCCCTCTTCTACCAAGGAGGTTTGGATTCTGTATCCCCATAGCTGAGAATTAGTGGGCACATTCTCCACACGTTCTTTGTAGCTTGTGCAGTTAGAGAGCAAATATTGGGGCTAAAGGATGCTTTTTTTCCCCTTGTTCTAAGCATCTCCATTCGGCAAGCTCCTCCAGGCTGGCCCCAGCCTCGTGGTTGCGAGGCCTCATGCTGCAGTGGTGCAGGCTGTTGCATGTCCTTCTGTCCACCTCAGGGAGGTTTCTCCAGCTTGTGGTCACCACTCTGAAGGGTTACCCTCCTCATCATCAGTATCAGCTCCCTTCCTGCCAACTCTGAGCTGGAGTGACCCCCAGCTTGGCAGAGGGGCATGTTTTATAAGGCATGAGTCTTGTCCACAAATCTATAGCAAAGTGACAGCGTTCAGGATTTAGCCCAACGCTTCTGCTCACAGTGCTCTTACTCATGACAAGGCTGCATTTGGTTGATTGTGTGATTGCCTACTCAAGGAAGGGCTGGGAAGAGAGGAGCAACATTTATCGTGATTGTAAAAGGACTTCTACTGCCACCAGCTCCAACAGGAATGTACCCATCTTCCAATGTTACATTTCATTCATACAGAAAAAGGACGCTAGCCTAGTTTACTTCCCAGTGACTTAAGCTCTCAGTTTTCTCAGATAAAAACAAGCTCTAAACAAAAGCAGCGGCATGCACATGATATTCCCCCAGCCATGCAGATGACATGTTGAACATGAACAATGGATGCACATATATCAACCTCCCTGGAAGTGTGGGCCGCAGGACCGTTGTAGCAGCACATGTAGAAGAAGTAGCAGCAGTTCTCCTGGGGAATGCGCAGGTGAAAAATGCTGTTCCCTGTCTTCAGCAGTTTTTAAATACAGCTCCAAAGTGCTGTTTCATACCTCAGTCCAGGAAAAACTGGATTGTCCCGCTTCTGGATTTACACTACATTCAGCAAATGAATGCTTTATTCTGACAGAAACAGTAGTAAACTCATCTTTCAGTATAACTACAATTAAACATACCGGCTTGCAGAAAATGAGCTGAGTGACCAAATAGAATATATGGATGCTTTGCTGAATCAGGTGTTGGGATTTTAGTCTTAAATGTTCTGTTAATGTTTCAGATTAAAACAATATACCCACCATCTCTTCCACTCCAGTACAGAAGACAGAAACTGGTAAAGGTATCTCAATATGCTTCCAGCATTTGACAAAATGGCTATGAACAGACATTAACACAACAGGCTAGACTGACAATTTTTTTAAAAGGAATACTTTCAGGAATCACTGACCTTCTGGAATTAACAGTCATCTTCTATATGGCTTCAATGTATTTAATGTTCATCTAAGCTTAGTTTATGATGTCCCCTTCCATGATATTCTGAAGAGCAGCTGCCATATTTTTTATTTTTACTTTTTTCAGTGAGTTGCCTAATCTTCAGAATTGTCATTGTTTCAGTATTGTTGATTTTTCTGTCTGCTGTTTTGCGTACAATTCATCTTACTGTAGCTACATCCATGATCTATGAGGCAAATGATTTCACCTGTCAGCTTGCAGCGCCTCACAGATCCACTGAAAATGAACACATGGGAAGCTGAGCTCAAGGAGCACTCGGTGATTTGCTTGTTTCTGGGCTGGATCTAAGCTATGCACCATTTTTCTCCATTTATATTGAACACTGTTGGTTCATCATCTGGTGCAATAAAACAAAATGCCTGGATGAAGGGTTAGTTTGCTGTTGTGTGGCATGCAGTGCTGAGAAGAGAAAGAGCATGAGAAAGCAACAGAAAAAGAGATTTCTTTCCTACATATAAAGGTTTCAGGAGTGATGCTGTGCTAAACATAGCTGAAACACAGTGACAGTCTTAATATGATCACCCTATTGTTAGGGGCTACATCTGAGAGGTGTCTGTGTTTAGTTAGAGAACATATGAGCTGCTACTTCAGATGTTACCAGTGACATGACTGTGTGCTTACATATATTGAACTAGGTGAAAATGTTCCTTTCCATCCCATAAAATATTTTCAAATTATTTCCTGGGCAAGCCTGGAAGTCTTCTCTGAGGAAAGAGACTTCTCTCTCAAACTAGCTAAAAGCATGGTTTATGGGGCATTAATTTGGGATGTGAAAGATGTGTATTAAAATCTCTTCCTTGCCAATCCACCAAGCTTTTCTGTGGTCGGTAGATATTCACAGCAAAATTCCCTTAATCTTCACTCAGAGCTATTCTATTTCATAAAGCTAATTGAGTGTTCATTGAATCAAGGGTACAAACTTTGTTCTCCCAAATCCCCGCAGAGCGTCTTACAGCTACCCCCAGCTTCTGGACTGCAGAGCTTCCTTGTCTCTCTTGCATGATGAATGTTTTACTCATGGAACAAAAGCCAACACAGTATTCTTTTGGGCTGCTTACTACATACCAGGCATCCTGGTTCAAGTACTTATTGTGAAAAAAACTTTTCTCACTGGCTGTCCTGACCACAAGCCACTGATTTTTTGTTTACTTTTTTTTCCCCATTCCTGTTTTGAAAAGTAAGTTTGTTGAGAAGCTAAGAAAAATGAATAGAAGTTTTTTTTACAGCAAGAGTGGTTTTTATGACCAGGTAAAGCAATAAAACTGCATTACAGAAATGTTGATTAGCCACAGTTATAATTTAAATGCATTCAGGGAAACTCGTGTGGTTCTACATAATGTAAGCAATGTATTGTGCAGTATATGTCATTCCAGTGTGGCATAGATTAGACTGAGACATTAAGCCATAATTCCGATACCATCTAGTGCCTGCTGATTAAAAAGATGATCAACCACTGAGAAGAAAGTCCCCATCAGATAGCATCAACTATATAGATATGTCTGTGCTTATGGCACTTCACTGCTTTCTTCAGGGAGCCAAATCTTGTCCTCAAAATACAAAGAGATACCAATGCTTTGAGCAATACAAAAATACAAATATGTTTCCCATAACTGTACTCTGAGTGATGTTTATTACATGTGCCTACTGCCAAGCAAAATCCAGAAGTCATCATTTCTTTTTCAATATTGCTTTAGTATTTAAGTATAAATGGTATAATAATCAAGTGAAATTATTTTCTTAGTACATGATGCTGAGGTGTAATAATAGATTTAGTAATAATGAAATAAGAATATTCTTCACAAATCTTTTTTCCTCTAATTTGCCTTTTTGTGTGATTATGCTGTCTATCATTCAACCACAATAAGTTCTTACCAGTCTTAACCAACTACCAACAAAAAAAAATCTCCAAGATAAGTCTTTCCTTGTCCCCTTGTTGCACTCTCCTAAATAGGTTATTGAAGAGAGAATCAGTTCCTTGTTCTTGGAAATAAAAATTGTGAAAACTCTGGGGTTATCCACTTTTTCTTCTAGCAGCGAGTTAGCCAGTTACCTGGGCAGATCTATACAGGAGCGGAAATTAACATGAACCAAGGAAGCGTTCTGTCTCTTAGTAAGGATGTCACACAGTATAGTAGCGTGAATTATTGGGAGTTTAGAGGTAAGGAACCACAGATCTCTAGGACCCTAGGGTTCACTATTTTGGCTACTTATGGAACAATCACATTTGAGCAAGATGTTTTCTTGAAGCCAAAACATTTTTCAGAAACATTCCAGAGGCATTTATTTTGACAAAACTTTCCGTGTAAAGGTTTTGATCGAGAATGAACACTCATGAGAGAAAGGCTTGCATCAAAATGTTGACCTTTTCAACATGAAGCAGATATTTTGGCACACTTCCATTTTGCAGTAGTATTTAAATGGCTTTGTTTTCATGCCAAAGCAGAATAAAACAAATTTGGAACTTGAAAACTGTCAGGAAACCAAATTGTTATTCTCTAGCAAGCTCTGCTGATTGCCTTTAACTAGAATAACTTACTTAACTCAGTGCTGGCTTCACCAGGCAATAATTTACCATCATCCACAATGCATTGCCATCAATCCCGTATTATACCACCTTTTCATGACATGGTCTTAGCTTGCTGGTATGTTTTGTGTTTCTTTCCATGCAAAGATATTGTTTTGCTCTTAATTATACCAGTGAAACTGAAAGCAACATTTCCCTGGTTTTGAAATCTGCCCTTCCGAGGTCATTAACATCATGTCTTAGTTACTTTCTGAAGTTGCAAACAACAAACTTATGTGCCTGACTGCACATAATGACAATTACCACAATAGGAATTGCCAGAGAAATAAAATAATTGGTCCTAGCTTGACTAAAATAATATTCAATTATATTTAAGTGTCATAACACACAATTGGAATATTAATATAAAACTTCCGTATACAATTTGTCATTTCAATATCAGGCATTGCTTAGAGTATGTCAAGTCACTGATCTATTTCACTCCATCATTAATCTTTATTTCATATTTTTAAAAAGCAACGTTTGTTGTTTAGATTGATGTAACACAGATAACATAAGCAGGCATATATTTTAGAACATTGAGTGACAACTCAAGTATGCAAGTGGACAGATACATAACCTGAATAATCGTTGTTCAAATCCAAAAAGATTTGTTGGAAAAAGGTTTTTGGTTATTCTTCTGTAGTTCTACAATAGTAGCTGAAATCCATTTACTGAAGTGGATAGTACTAAGCCTTTAAAAAATACATCAGGGTAGACTCAGCTGAATGTAGCACTTGATCATTGGTGATTTCTAGGCAGGGATTGTCAGAATGTATGGGAGCTCTCCACTGAAAAGCTCAGTTTGGAAATCTTACCTGGAGCATGCAGGTGCACAATTAGTGTTAATAAAATGAAAAAAAAAACCCCCAATGTTTCAAATGGTTTCCACAGGATATGTAAAAGTGCATTTGAATAAAAAGGAAATCTCATACAGTCATGTCTCCACATATGTGCTTCTCATACAGATTTTTTTCCTTCTTTTTGTCATAATTTCATATATTATATTATCAAGTTTCTACGTAGTTCACATTACAAAAAGTGTGAAACATGAACCTTGATTTGGACTTTCAATATGAGGATGCGTGGTTCAATGAAGTGAAACCTTAAATAGTGTTTTTAAAGCATTTTATTATTATCCTTAATGAATTAATTTATTGTGTTTTCATCTTGTGAGGGTATTGAGAGTCTTCAATCCCTACTGTGGACCCAGTTGCGTAGATGCTGCTGTAAAAAAGAAGAATGGCTATGAAATATGGAATGATAGTTCTAGAAAATGAAGGCTGGAAAGCAGGCACAGGCAATGCAATAAATACTTCCTTTTGCTGATCTCTCCACATGCTTGGTATTTAATCCAACTAAAAGGAATCACTCATATAAACTTTGCATAGACTTTGGTCTACCTGAAATGCTTCCATATCTTTCTGTATATAAAATGTGGGTCACCAAACCATTGTTGTCAAGATGCATCAAAGAGATCATGGGTGCAGAGACACTTCAACAACATGTACGTGAGGAGGATATCCTCAGGTGCGAAGATCTGGGCGGTGCAAAGACCAAGAGCAGGTGCCATGAGTCTGCTAAAACCCAGCAGCAGCAGCCACCTTTGCAGGCCCTCAGCTCTGCGAGTGAAGTGCTGTGGAACCAGTACGCTTACACTGTTCCTACAGTCCATCTGGTAAATTTGGTTCTCTCTGGTGTAATGCAGACCAGTTTAAAGCTTTTTGTTTTCATAGTTGAAGTTTTCTTTGCCTGCCTCAAGCGCCTGTTTGGAGGGAACTCTGCCATCAGGCAGGACCTGCCTAAACTTTCTTTGGCTGTATGAGTTAAATATTTCTCAGCCTTTCTCGCTTGCAAGACTTTTCCCGCTGTAAACATGCCTAGACTTTAAGGCATCCAAAGCATGGAAAAATCAGTAGCAGTCTTCTATCAGTCACTTCTAAAATAAATACTACAAGACATTGAAGCAATATTTCACACAGGAAAGAAATCGAAGACAGTCTGACACTTTTCACTTAGCACTTTTCAAAAACATACAAGAAAAGAAACTGAAAAAGGCACTAACCTTTGGAAACTAAGAATCCACCTGGAAAAATCTGGTGACCCAAACTGTTGCACTGAATGCATTTTGAAGATAAAAAGTGTTTTACATAGTAGTTGTAAAGTTGTTCCCTACTACATTGTTTCTGAGACAACAGCTGGACATATCAGAAAACACTGAATGCTTTTTGGAATTGTGGATGTCAAGCAAAGCAATCTGAATCACAGTTTTATTGTGCTTTTTAAGTTCTGCATTAGAAACCTGCATAAGATCAGCTATTTTTAACAGCAGTTTTTACATGCTAATATGCCTGAGATTGAAGTCTCTGTGCATCTCTGTTGCATTTTATTTATTTTTAGGCAAGCTACTTAAGGAAAAATCACAGTTGTCAGTCTTAGCCATTTAATCTGTTGCAGCACCTAGACGCTCATAAAAGGGACCATACTATGGCAAACAAGCTTTTCTGATCTTTAAAGTTTTATCACTTTTAGACAGCTTGGCTAATGAATGTTTATGCTTGATGTCAAACTGAGGTCTTTAAACAATTAATAGAAAAGATTCAATATAGTATTTTTTTAATTTTTCTTTTAAATAAGTAAGAAAATAGATTTTAGCAGGTTTTGCAGGTAGTTTGTTTATAACTGTGTTTTCAGAATAAAATCCTTTTCAACTGTCTATAAAGGGTTTGGCAGAAAATAGGCTGGCTAAGAAGCAAAAGCTGATACACAATTTATAATGTTTGTGGAAAAGGTTTTTACAAATTCCTGTCTTGCAATATTTTTATGTGTTTATTTTTTTAAGAGAGGCAGCAACACAAACGATACAGTTAATATTATACAGAGCCAGTGCTCTCTTTCAGATCCTAAAATTTCTATGGCATTTGAGTGAACTTTGAGCCTTCATAGTAATTTTGTAAAAGGTAAGCACCAGAATTCAATATTTAAATCAACTGACTCACGAACAGCAAATAATCAACACTGTTGTTTATTGGTAAAAAGAAGACGACAGCTAATGTCTCTCCAATACATCTTTTTGAAGTGATCCTTGTTCTTGAAAGATTCAGAAAATTTAAAAATAAGTTTGATGAATAGCAAAGGGCCATGGGTATGCAGGAAGATGTGTTGCAGAATACATTCCTCCCTTTGTCTTCTGCTCACTTTCCAGTCTCTCCCAAATGCCTAAATCTACTGGAGAGGGGAATTGAAAAGGGTAGGATTAGGCTGAATGTTTGGCACGACTCTGTAAGGATAGCTGCAGTGTAGGACATCTGTTTTGTAAGAACATCTGATTAAAAGGCCAAGACAAGAAACAGGAAAAGCAAAAAACTGAAGACAGAGATACAGAAGCCCTAAGGGACCAGTGGATAATGAAGTCCATAGAAAAGACCAGACCTGCTGGATGGGCTGTTAAAGGCACCAGGCAAGTGTGACCTTGGGCAGAATCATGCCCAACTTTGTAATAGCTCAGAAGGGAAATGAGAGTGTCCTGGATCTGATGTTAAAGAGCAAACTTACTATAGGATATTTAAGGGGCACCATTGCGAGTGGTTTAAACTTCTTATGGGATGCTTGAGGGGATTCTGGGAATGTGCAAAACTTATTGGCTGCTTAGGAGAAGGATAAAATGTCAGAAAAGGGAGGAAAACATTGAGAAAAGGGGCAATTACAGAGGGCACTCTCATGCAAATAAGCTGCAGGTCAGTACACTTGTCTGAGTCCTGTCCATGATCATGGCACAGTCCATCCTCACTTCTTGGTAAGTTCCTGCTTCTATCCATAGAGAGAACTGCATGAGTGTTCATTTTATTTTTTGTGTGTGTAACATGCCAGCAAACTCAAGTCAGACCATCTGGCAAGTAGTCTGGCTGGCAGGTCCTGGAGCTGGATATTGGAAGGACCAAGTCGGGGTCAGCCTGGAGAAGGTCAGGACATTTGTGTCATTTATATGAGTACTGTTTGTGTGTATCATCTGGTGCATCTAAAGGCACTCATCTTCTGCTTATGTTTATCTGCTGCTGGACAATCATGTCTACTCGCACGTGTGAGTTGGGGAAATATGCTCAGCCTTATTACTGACTGAATCTTGAACAGGGAACCACAGCAGCTTCAGACCTTCTTGGGTCCTGAGGTTCACTGGGTTCAGTTTCTTTTAGCAGGCACCATTTATGTTGCCTTGGAATGGTTCAAATATTGTTTATCTTGAGTTTGTATTTTTTTTGAGAAGTATTACACCTCCATATGCTTAGACTGAGGATTATGTTTTTTCAACAGTGATGCATTTTTACAAATACTGCAGTGTTACACATCTTACGATGCAAAAGGGTTTTTTTGGCTTGTTCTTTTTCTTTCTTCTGTGCTCCTTTTTCCAGATTTGTAAATATGGTCCATGTTTCCCTCATTACAACTTGTTGTAATTTTCCTGTTATTTTGGGACTGTGGTGTTTCTTTTAAGTATAATCTAATTCTTTCCCTTTCCTATTAAATTATTACTGATCTAATAACTAAATAGAGCCTTAAGTGTAGGTGTTGGGAGAGCTGCTTTAATTTTTCTTGCGTAAATGTGGTTTTGTACAAATGGAATAGCAGAATTCCTTTTCAGAACATAATGGACTGGGTATTTTTCAAAATGCATGTCATGTCAAAGATTTCATATAAGCTTATATATTTATATAGTCAATATTTTGCACATGTGAATAACACCAGAAAATTATGTTTGTGGTGACCTGTTTTCCTGTTCCCATTTTCCACAGGATGTTGGCCCCATTCTTCTCATTTTACCACTGATTATGAGAGTATAGAGGGATTATTTTCCGCTGGCAGTCACTCAGTGATGGAAAGGAAGTGATGGTGTGTGCAGTGTAGGAGATATCTGCCCAGGAGTCATCTCATCAGAAATTGTGTTTCTTATTTTTCTTTTATGTTCTGTGACTTACCTATTTTCATACTACTTAGCATTTCATAGAGACTAGTGATTTTCCCTTTAAGTCTGCCTTTTTTGGGGGGTCTTTGCAATTTGTTTTCACACTTGGACATGGATTGCTGTGCGTCTGTCAAAATTGATGATATATATGGAAATCTTGTCTCTGAAGGTTGTATTGTCGGGTGAGCTGTTCACATGGTCCCAAGTCATAAATCTGTGAGAGTTTATCTATGTATGCGAGTCTACTTGTTTCCATTTAACTCCGGCCTTGGAGAGAAAGAGACCCAAGGCGAAAAACTGTTGGAATGCAGAAATATTGAGCAGCTCAGCTGGAATATTCCTTTCTTAAAGTGTTTTTGACTGAATATGGGTTATTTTAACCAGGAGCTAGTTTGAATTTATGGCTGGATATGCAGAAATAGAAAGCTGACAATTCACGATGACATAGTACACTAGGATTTAGTTCCTCAGAGCCTGGTTATGTGTGTCTACAGAGATGGCTACAAATTGACCCAGCTTTCTCTACCCACATTCTGAGCTGACTAAACAGAGGCAGTTTCATGACTTCTGTGTCCATGCAAATATTCTGATGAGTGACGTATGCTGAAATACAATGCATATTGGCACGGTCATTACTCTTACCCAGCTCTGGGTAAAGGCAGATGAGTCCAGATCTAACTGCACAGGCACAGGTAGATGCCATCCTTTGGCACCCTTGACAGTAAAGCTTGTGTACATAAGTTCTGGCTTCGCAAGAGAACAGGGTCACCTGAAGCGTGATATCAAATAGGTTTTGGCATCTAAGGAAGCGACTGCTTCAGAAATTATGTTTTTCTTCAGCCTGTTGACACGTGAAAGTTGACAGCACCCCAGTTTTTGGGAATCCTCTTTCCAAGAACTTAAATTTCTCCCTGCCATAGAGCAGTAGAAGCTTGTCTTCGAGAGCTAGCCAGAGATGCTGAGACCACCCACTCAAACACGAGACACCCAGGGTGGCACTCAGCTCCTCTGACTTTAGATAGGCCTATTGCAGATGTTGCGGTTACAAAATTGCGAAGATACCATTAGAGTTAGCAGAGTAAAAAGCTATTCATGCTGTCCTAAAGTAGACGTCTTTAGTTAGGGCCCCTTTAGACTTAACTGGCTGTATTGACTAGGGCCTCAGGTCGATTTCCTACACACGGGCAACCTAATGCCATCTCAGAGGCCGTAATGAAGCGAGCTGAATCCCACCCGACTTCTAGTTCCCTCTTCTACCAAGGAGGTTTGGATTCTGTATCCCCATAGCTGAGAATTAGTGGGCACTTTCTCCACACATTCTTTGTAGCCTGTGCAGTTAGAGAGCAAATATTGGGGCTCAAGGATGAGTTTTTTCCCCTTGTTCTAAGCATCTCCATTCAGCAAGCTTCAAGAAACGTAATGCAAAGTACTTCTGTGATGGGTTGTCTTTGGCTGGATCCCAGGTGCCCGCCAAAGCTGCTCTTTCACTCCCCTCCTCGGCTGGAGAGAGGAGAGAAAGTACAACAAGAAGCTTGTGGGTCGAGACAAGGACAAGGAGCGATCATTCAGCAATTGCCGTCAGAGTCAAAAGAGACTGGACTTGGGGAAATTTGTTTCATTTATTGCCAATCGAATCAGAGTAAGGTAATGAGAACTAAACCCAAATCTTAAAACACCTTCCGCCCACCCCTCCTTTCTTCCCGGGCTTGAATTTGCTCCCCATTTTCTCTGCCTCCTCCCCCCGAGTGCCACAGGAGGTCGGGGAATGGGGGTTGCGGTCCGTTCATCACATGTTGTCTCTGCTGCTCCTTCCTCCTCAGGGGGAGGACTCCTCACACTCTTCCCCTGCTCCAGCCTGGGGTCCCTCCCACGGGGTGCCGTCCTTCAGGAACAGGCTGCTCCACGGTGGGTCCCCCACGCGGCCACGAGTCCTGCCAGCAAACCTGTGCCAGCGTGGGCTCCTCTCTCCACGGGGCCACAGGTCCTGCCAGGAGCCTGCTCCAGTTCTGGCTTCCAGTGGGGTCACAGCCTCCTTCGTGCAGCCCCCTGCTCCAGCGTGGGGCCCTCCCCAGCCCGCAGGTGGACATCTGCTCCCCCACGGAGCTCCATGGGCTGCAGGGGCACAGCCGGCCTCACCATGGTCTTCAGCAGGGGCTGCAGAGGGGTCTCTGCTCCGGCCCCTGGAGCCCCTCCTGCCCCTCCTTCTGCACTGACCCAGGTGTCTGCAGAGATGGTTCTCTAATGTATTCTCGCTCCTCTCTCCCGCTGCAGTTGCTGCCTGCCAGTTCTTACCCCCCTTCTGAAATACGTTATCCCAGACGTGCTACTACTGTCGCTGACTGGCTCGGCCTTGGCCAGCGGTGGGGCTGTCTTGGAGCCGGCTGGCATCGGCTCTACTGGACATAGGGGAAGCTTCTAGCAGCTTCCCACAGAAGCCACCCCTGCAGCCCCCCTGCAATGTTTTTAATTGCTAATAAACATTTGTACCTTAAAAAAAAAAAAAAAAAGATATTTCTAAATACCACAAGACATCTGAAGTGAAGAGGCGTTCTAAAGTTAGTTATCCTACAGGAAATACACAGCTCCACCTGTTACTCCTGCTTTCCCTTGAATACCAGAGTGACCTCTAATCTCAGCCTTGCTTAAGGAGGGTGTTACCGCTGTTGGTAGATCAACCCTTATTTCAGAAGAGGGGGGGGGGGAGAGAGAGAGAGAGAGAGAGAGAGAGAGAAGGAAAGACAGACAGGCAGCAAGGAAGGCTTGTTTTCCCTTGAAGGAGTCAACTCAGGCAGCACCTGGAGCATCACCGGTGTCTGAGCCTGCGCCCAGAACGTTTGTGCTGTCTGTTACAAGCTCCTGAAGGCACTTGCGACAGCAAAGCAATGCCTTGTAACCCTCTGCCGCCTTCCTGTGCATCAGAAGGCCTGCCTATATCTTCCGCAGCTTTGCCCACAGAAGCCTGAATGGCTGTGCTCCGGGGTGTTGGAAGGCACAACACAAACTTCCTCCGGTCACTCTGACACCTTGAACACAGAAACCAACACAGTTTAATAGGAAGAATCTCACTTTGTCACAGAAACCACCTTTCACATTACATCTTTTCATCCCGTAAGAAAGCATGTGTCCCTACAGTACGTACATAGTTACCCACCAAAACCGCCAACGTCATACAACGTATCCCGCGATACAACGTATCCCGCCATACGCTCGGAGGGGTTTGCGCAGCCCCCGCTCTCTGTGCACCTCACAGACCTCTGCGCTTTCTGCTTCTGCCCCTGGTGCTGGCGGCTCTGTGGCCGATGCACCGGCAAGCCCAGCCGCATCCTCCTCCTCCTCAGAGAGTCCCTGGCCGTGCTCAATGAGCGATTGCTATGAACGTACTGTAAAAAGCCCTTTTTATAGCCCGACACAACACTGGCCAATTTCAACTCTAGCTGAGCTTTGCCCTTTTCTGTTCTCTCCTTACACGTATGAACTACAGCTCTGTGATCTTCCTGCCAAGCCGGACCTTGGTCCCAGGGATCATAACATTCCTTTTTCCACCTGAGTTGAAAAAGGAGGTCCCTGTTCAGCCAAGCTGGTCTTCTGCCCCTCTTGTTTGACTTCAGACTCCACCAGATTGCCTGCTCCCGTGCTTGCAGAAGGTGGTTCTGAAAAACTAAGCTGCTCTATGAGCCCTAAGGCCTCCAAAGCAGCTTCGTAGGGGACACTGCAGACTAGCTCTCTGAGTAGCTTCAAGTTTGCTCTCCTGAAAAGCAAGGTAGCAACTCCTCTGAGCTGTATCTCATTACACTCAAAAGTTTAAACTCCCCTGTTTGGTGATCACTGTGATCCCATCTCCTACGAGTCCTTCTCCATACACAAACAGGAGGGACTAAGAGATCTGTTGGGTAGATAAGCAGCCATGGGGAACCACGGTGAGCAGTGGAGTGAGCTGCTGCATGGGCTACGTGCTTTGCGAGTGCGAAGCCAGCCCCTGGCTCAGTGAGTGCCTGGGAAAGGGAGTCTGCAGCCGTGAAGGACAGAGCCGGCCAGCAGGACAGCTGGCAGCCTTCACTCGGGCATTGCCCACCTTGTGACTGGCTGTACCTGTGATGATGTTAATGCTCTTTGTACACAGGTCTGTTGCGTCGTGCTGTGTTGCGAAGCAGACTTGCAGAGGCGTGCCCTGTCTGCCCATCGGGACTCAAGGCACATTTCCTCCAAGCGCAGCAGCCAGGCTTTGGGCAGCCTCGCCTCATGCTGCTGTTGACATTGCCAACCAGGGTCAAGTTTCTATCCTCGGGTTTTCATGTAGGAACCAATTAGTGAACAAGTCCTGTTTTAATGGAGTGGCAACTCAAACAGTATTACGCTGGTAGAAAGCCTTCAGGAGAAGACTGGTGTCCTCTGGACCTCGCAGTAAGGCAGCCAGCAGCTCTGTTTCTGCTATAGCTACAAACATCCACGAGTGAAACAACCGCAGCTTTTTAATACAGTTACAGACACTTTTCTTTGCAGACACAAAGCATGCTTTTGTCTTGAACTTTTCATTAGTCTGAAAAAAAGATCATTGGTAGTATAGGATACCATGCTGTTTATTAAATGTACATAAATTAACATCTACACAGAAAGGATGTTTTCCTCATCAGAAACAATGCTGAAACGATGAGCAACTCTGAAAAGAAAGGTACATAAGGCTCCCGTGCACAAACCCCAAAGCTTCAAAGGAGAAAGGTGAAAGAGCGCTACATCCTTATGTCACAGGACAACCTGTGATTAACCCGAGTTATGGACACTGTCACATCATAGGTAGTTGGGGCCAGTTCAGATCCCCTGCCTTCTAGATCAGCCGCCTTGATGAGCTGGGTGTTTCAACTGTTATAAAGCTGCAGAATCAACCAGAATCGACACTGAAATGACTGTGCTGGCTACAGAATGGCTAGAATAAATATGGGGGTGTGTCCAGTTTTTTTCCGGTCCTGGAGGGTGGCTGGGATTTGGGGCACCATGTAAGCTGGCTTTTTTAACTCCTCCTTCCCATCAGTCCCTAGGCACAGGCACGTGTTGTGGCTGAAAGCAAAGCATCACCACTCCAGTTCTGATTGACAGAAAGGGGGGTGTTTGCGTCGGTCCAGAGAGCGCTGATGGGTCGGAGAAGTAAGAGCGGAGTTTTTGCTGTAGCTAACCTGGAGTTAACTCAGCTAATGGAAACTGCAAGCCAGTCATGTTTGATCAAGAATGCTAAGAAAGGGTATTGTGCTGTGTGCTGCATACAAGGACTTGCACCGACCAAAGGGCAGCAATGGGTGCTCCCTTCTTGTATGCAGCAAGGTGGTGCAGCGTCTCTCTGCCAAGAATGAGTAGCGGCAAAGAAAACCTGGAGGGTTTTATAGTCTGGAACATGCTGTCCCTCGTGTCCCTCGTGTCCCTCTCAGATGATATACACCTCCACGCCCAGCACGCCCCATGGAATCTGCAGGTGACATGCCAGCTCCCCACGGGGGCAGCTGTGCCGGCTGGTGGGCTTTTGCTGACGGAGCCGAGGAGTGAGCCAGCAAGGCCTCCCGCCAGGGCTGGGCTGGGTCTGAGGGCGGTGCGGGGCCGCTCCGGCGTCGCGGTGCCCGAGTGAAATGTGCCGGCCGGAGCAGAAGGGCGCGGTGCCTCCCTCCTCGCCTCCGCCGAGGTGGTGCTGGGGCTGCATCGCGCCCCTCAAAGCCCAGGCAGCAGAGCTCATGCGGGCAATCCAGGCAGCAGAAAAAAATCGGCACCTGCAAGAAGAGAGTCCAAAGTGCTGATGAAACCATGAAGGCAGGAAGAGGCACGACTTTGTGCCCCGTTCTTTGGGCAGTGTGCTGTCCAAGGGGCAGTTCCTGGCACACGAGAGGGAACCCTCCCTGGCAGTGGCTACGGCACGGCTTTGTCCCCTTCTCCACACGTGTGACACCCTCAGAGCTCTGCAAGTTGACAGAGATGTGCAGCACTGCTTTGCTAGGCAGCAGGGCTGGGCAGGGCAGCTGTGCTGTGGTCCTTTCCAAAAGCCGAGCAGCAGCACGCCTCACTGTCCCTTGCTAGAAAGGCAGGCTTGAAGGCAAAACACGCTGCTTTGGTTTTGTTTGGTTGTTTTCTTCTTCCCTCAATTGTCTCAGGTGCAACGTGAGCTTTTTACGAAGTGCCAGTACCTCAGGGTCTACAGCTACGTGACACAGCTCCTTGCTGCGTCTTTGGGATTCAGACACCAGCAGCCAGTGCTGGGCTTGCCAGCTGACATGAACAGAAAAGGGAGACTTTGCCTCTTTCTGTAGGCAGTGGGTCAAAGAGCTCCAAAAATTGCTATGAGCCTTGTGACTCTGCTGGGGTGTTGCTCAGCCTTGCACAAACAGAGCTGCCACAAGTGCCGAAGGAGAGCTGCCAACGCTGGAGTGATATGTTCCTCCTGACAGACACGCTCTCCCACGGGCAGCTGCGGGCTTCCTGCCCGGTGCCATCTCTGCGCACCTCAGAAATATTGCCCATAGTCGGAGCAGTGTTCGGAGCTTTGAAAGATGGGCAGCAGAGCCTGCTACACACCTGGGCTCCTCGTTCTTCTTGCCTGCCTGGATGTCCTCAGTTGCCCATCCCGCAGAGCTCTGCTCCCAACTTGCTCCTCTCGCTGTCCAGTAGCCCGTTGCTCCCCTCTTCACAGGTTGCTCTTCTCAAGCCTGGCAAACTTTCCATTCAATGTATTGTTAGACAGGTCAAGCCATGATAAACGTGAACCAATTCTGCTCTTAACCACACCTAGCTCATTTTACCTTGTCTCCCCAGAGGAGCTCTCCAGGTGTTCACTTTCTGGAGGGACTGGAGGCACCTGCAATGGAAATGTGCAAGTTAACGGGTGGCAAGGACCTTCCTGCCCAATTGCTACCTTAGCT
Organism: Phaethon aethereus; assembly: GCF_964289735.1. Lineage (NCBI taxonomy): Eukaryota > Metazoa > Chordata > Aves > Phaethontiformes > Phaethontidae > Phaethon > Phaethon aethereus. The sequence goes on along the minus strand of NW_028114062.1, from coordinate 913,404 downwards.
CGGAAAGGCACAGCCCTTGGATGGGTTTGCTCAGCCCAGCTGAGCCAGTTCTGGTGGCATCACCGCACAAACCGCCATGGCCATCCTGCACCACCCTTCCTCTGCACCTTTGCAGAGCTGCCGGCTAGTGGGTGACCTTGCTTGTCCCTGCGGCAGCACTCTCAACTTCTGACAGTGCTGTCACCCTCTTTGTGGCCCTGACATACCGGTGCTGCTTCTGCTTCCACCTCTGGTGCTGGCAACTCCTTGGCCGACGTGCCGGCAAGCCCAGCCACATCGTCCTCCTCCTCAAAGAGCTGCGGGGGACAGAGGAGGACAGTTGCTTGGCTGGGGACAGGCCCCGGGGCCGGTGAGCCTTCCTCCGGGCCAGGAGCGAGCGTGGGCGGCTCTGCTTTCACTAGGGCAGGACGCAGGGGTGGCTGGAGGTGGGGGAGGTGGGGCGGAGCCGGCTTGGTCCCCGAGCCCCAGCCGGGGTCCCTCTGCTGGCTTACCTGGAGGGGCTGGGGCAGCGTGCCGTCCTGGCTGCAGAGAGCTGCCAGGGGCCGGCCGAAGAGACCCGCCCTGCCGGCACAGCCCGACTGCCCGGGCGCCTCCGCAGCGGCCAAGGTCCCTCGCCGCGCAAAGGGCCAGGGCAGCCCCCTCGTCCTGCTGCGGGTCCTGCCTGCCGCCAGGGAAAACAGAGCAGAGAGCCATGGAGGGCAAGTGCCAGGTGAATGCTGCCCGAGCCTCTGCGTGCTGGGCGTCCCCGCCAACAGCGAGGGAGAGGCGTGGCTGGGGAACGAGGCGCCCCGGGGGCTCAGCTCTCTGCGGCCGTGCCCTGCGGGAAGGGCAGCAGCAGCCCCCGAGCAGCGCGGCTGCCGCCTGCCAGCGCAGGAGAGAGGGGCCGTCCTGCCCCCGTCTCCTCCAAACTCACCGTCCGAGTGGCCACGTCCACCTTGGCTGCCGGAGGGGACGGGAGGTGGCCGCTGCTGGGCACCAGCCTGCAAGAAATGCGCTGCGCTCAGCGAGCAGCCCCGCAGCACGAAGGGCCCCTGGCCAGCTGCATCGGCCGCGGGCCATGAGTGAGATGTGGGGACGGCCGAGATGGCGGCCCGGGGGCTCCTCACCTCTGCCAGGCCCTCGACCAGCCTCTCCAGGCTGCTGGCGTTGAGTGTTTTGGCCTGGGCAAGGGGAGAAGAGCAGCAGGTGAGAAGCCATGGGGCTGGTGCGGGGTTGGAGCAGCCCCTGGGGCAGAGCGGGGCCGGGAGGGACACTCACGGCATTGCGGCCGCGCAGCTCCTTCAGCAGGAGCTTGATGGAGGGCAGCTGGGTGACGCGGGCTCCCTGCACTCCTTCTGCTGGCCTGTGCACGGGGCAGGGGCAGAGAAAGAGCTGTGTGAGACCCAAGCTGCCTCTTCCCTCGCCTGCCAGCCCGGGGAGCCCTTCCAAGCTGCCCCGAAGCAGCTGGGCACCGCCCGGCCGTCGAGCAGAGAGCAGCGGCAAGGGGGGAGGACGGGGCTGGGTGAAGCAGCTCCGCCAGCTCTGCCCGCTCCAGAGCCGCCCGCAGCCGTGGGGGCAGCTCTCCCCAGCTCAGGAGCGGCGTTTCCGCATCGTACGGCTACGGCTAGAGCATCCCCCCGTGCTGTGAGCACGTGCCCCCCAAGCTGCTCTGCCAGGCAGGGCTTACCCACGGAGCGCGCTGAGCCAGAGCTCCTTCAGCGAGCGGGAGCTGCAGGAAAGAGAGGAGAAAGAGCCTGAGCGCCCGCTGCTGCCCAGCCCGCGGGCAGAGGCGGGCGCCGGCACAGCCCTGCCCCGTGGGGACGGCTGCAGAGGCAGGAGGAAGCGGCGTGGGGCCGGACAGAAGCGCTGCCCGGCCCTGCCGGGGGACGTGGCACCGAGACCCACCAGAAGGTGACGACGCAGAAGCCATAGGGCCAGGCGAGGACGAGGGACGTGGTGGCCTTGTCTTCCTCCTCCTGGGCGGCATCCCCGGCCGCCCCCTTGCCGCCGCTCAGCACCCACAGCCAGCGCAGGGCCAGGCAGAGCTGCGGGCGCGGGGCGCTGCCACGTCTGCAGAGAGGAGCGGCAGGGAGTGACCTGGAGGTGGCCGAGCCCGGCGGCTGCCCTCTGGCCTCTGCCTGCCCCGCGCACGGCCACGGGTGCAGCCAGCAGCAGGGTGCCGGGGCCTGGGGCTGCTCCTTGGGCGTCCCTGCCCCGGTGCCGGGGCCAGGCCTTAGGAGGAAAGGCAGCCGGGGTCTGCGCCTCTTACTTGGCCTTGGCGATGATCAAGGCATCGCTGAAGAGGAGGAGGTGCCTCTTCCCCGTCCCGCGGCCCTGCGTCACCCGCACGCGCTGGTGGAGCAGCGGCTCGGCTGATGCCGGGCCGGGCGCGCACTGCTGCTCGGGGCCAGGGTAGACCCTGCGGAGCAGGCGGCAAAGGGCGTGAGAAAGGCGGCTGCTGCGGGGCCCGGCTGCGCCGGCGTGTCCCCGAGCCGCGGGGGGAGCCCACCTGGAGCCGTAGCAGCAGTTCAGCTGGCCCATCGTGCCGGGGCCAGGGGAGTCCTCGCGCCGGACACGCTGCTGGGGCTCCGGAGAGCTCCCAGCCGGCTGGAGCGAGGCTGTCGAGGGGGTCCCGGTGCCGGGCAGTGCCGCTGGGTGAGAGCTGGTCTCTCCCTGGAGCTGCCGGGTGCTGGCAGAGCCGTGCCTGCAGGCACTGTGGCCGTTGCCGGGCCAGCGCCGCGACATCACAGCTGCCATTCCAAGCCCGGGGGGGGGGCTGGGGGGCGGGGCTGGGGGAGGGGCTCCTGTCTCTCTCGGCCTGGGGAGCCCGGGCCTGGGCACAGCACTGCGGGCATGGCCTCAGCAGCGCTGAGCAGAGGGCAAGGCTCCCCTCCCTCCAGCTGCTGGCAAGGCTTTGCCCAGCGCAGCCCAGGGCACCGCCGCCCGCCGCCTTTGGCCAAGGGCACGGTGCTGGCTGCTGCTCAGCTTGGCGTCCAGCAGGACCCACGGGCCTTTTCTGCCACGCCGCTTTCCAGCAGCTTTGCTGAGCTGCTCTTGCTCACGAGTACGTGCGCATGTGTGCCGGGATGCTTCGTGCGCGTACCGGTGCCGCCCGCAGTCCGTCCCACCCTCTTCCCGCAGGTCCCCCCGTGCCACTGTCGTGCGCTTGAGACGGGCACGTTGCCTCCAGCCAAAGCAGCGGTCCCAGCGAAAGGCGCTCTCTTGTGCTGGGACTGGGAGGAAGAGGATGCACCTGGCCACGGAGCCCAGGGGCAGAGCTTCCTTAACTCCAACTTGTTAAAGGCAACCTTCTTCTTCTTCTTCTTCTTCTTTACAGCATGTCCCGCTGGAAGGTGGCCTTGGCACTCTCCCGGAACACTGGAGAGGAGTTTGGCTTTGCCAAGTGCAATGGAAGCAGCAGCTGCCTAGCTGCCTTCTCGAGTGAGCGGCTGTCTGCAGAAGCCCAGCCTCTCCCGGGCGGCGAGGGGGGAAGTGGCATGAAGCAGAGCAGAGCAGCCTGGTGCAGCCCAGGGGCTTGCAGGCACGCCCTGCCCACTTCCCGCCCTTCCTGCCATGCCTTGGACGGTTGGCAGAGAGAAGAAAGCCACCCTTGCACCTGCTGGAGCCAGGCCTGTTGTCTCTTTGGCTCCAAGTCTATAAAGCAGACTAAGGAGAAGCTAATAACCAAAACACAAGCTCTTGTTTAATGTTTGGCGGAAGGGAAGGAAGAGAGGGGCGGAAGGGAGGAAGGAAGGGAGGAAGGGAGGAAGAGAGGGAGGAAGAGAGGGAGGAAGGGAGGGAGGAAGGGAGGGAGGAAGGGAGGGAGGAAGGGAGGGAGGAAGGGAGGGAGGAAGGAAGGGAGGAAGGGAGGAAGGAAGGAAGGAAGGAAGGAAGGAAGGAAGGGAGGGAGAGAGGGAGGGAGGGAGGGAGGGAGGGAGGAAGGAAGGAAGGAAGGAAGGAAGGAAGGAAGGAAGGAAGGAAGGAAGGAAGGAAGGAAGGAAGGAAGGAAGGAAGGAAGGAAGGAAGGAAGGAAGGAAGGAAGGAAGGAAGGAAGGAAGGAAGGAAGGAAGGAAGGAAGGAAGGAAGGAAGGAAGGAAGGGAGGAAGGGAGGAAGGAAGGAAGGAAGGAAGGAAGGAAGGAAGGAAGGAATGGAGTGCAATACTTTCCTTAGACCTCCTCTTTCTCTTAGCATACTTCAAAAGGCTTTTTTTGTTGTCTGACAGGACACTCGCCAGTTTCAACTCTAGCTGAGCTTTGGCCTTCCATCATTTCTCCCTACATATGTGAAGCACAGCTCCGTAGTCTTCCTGCGAAGGCTGGCCTTGCTTCTAGGGATCGTTGATACAATTTCTTTTTCCGCCTGAGTTCCAAAAGGAGTTCCCTCTTCAGGCAAGTGGGTGTTCTACCCCACTTGCTTGACTTTCAACACAAAGGCATGACCTGCTCCTGGGCTTTTAAAAGGTGGCTCTTTAGAACGGACCAGCTCTCACGGGCCCCTCCGTCCTCCCAAGCAGATGCCCACCTTACACACGGTGCAGCTCCTCCCCCTCGCCTGCCCTGCCTGTCCCTCCCGAAGAGCCTGTTCAGCCCGCCTGAACGGTGATGCTTTCTTACCATTCGGCACCCGTGACAGTAAAGCTTGTGTACATAAGTTCCGGATTCGCAAGAGAACAGGGTCACCTGAAGCGTGATATCAAATTGGTTTTGGCATCTAAGGAAGCGACTGCTTCAGAAATTATGTTTTTCTTCAGCCTGTTGACACGTGAAAGTTGACAGCACCCCAGTTTTTGGGAATCCTCTTTCCAAGAACTTAAATTTCTCCCTACAAAAGCACTTGAGTCACAGCTGAGCATGGACAGCCATAGCCCACTCCATGAGGCTCTGCATGTCTGTCTCTCATGACATGCCATAGAGCAGTAGAAGCTTGTCTTCGAGAGCTAGCCAGAGATGCTGAGACCACCCACTCAAACACGAGACACCCAGGGTGGCACTCAGCTCCTCTGACTTTAGATAGGCCTATTGCAGATGTTGCGGTTACAAAATTGCGAAGATACCATTAGAGTTAGCAGAGTAAAAAGCTATTCATGCTGTCCTAAAGTAGACGTCTTTAGTTAGGGCCCCTTTAGACTTAACTGGCTGTATTGACTATGGCCTCAGGTCGATTTCCTACACACGGGCACCTTAATGCCATCTCAGAGGCCGTAATGAAGCTAGCACCTAGAGCCTAGCAGACACGACACAGGACCTACAGACAGCCTTGCCCTTCGGAGGGGACAGCTGGAGGCCAGAGGACATACCTATAGAATCTCAGATCATACCCACATGATGCGCAGGGGGAGGCAACTGCATCAGGCCCTTCATATCCGCTCGCTACAACGGCTGTGCGGATCCCTAGCCTGAACATAGGCACAGAAGTTAGAGCGAGCCGAATCCCACCCGAGTTCTAGTTCCCTCTTCTACCAAGGAGGTTTGGATTCTGTATCCCCGTAGCTGAGAATTAGTGGGCACATTCTCCACACATTCTTTGTAGCCTGTGCAGTTAGACAGCAAATATTGGGGCTCAAGGATGCGTTTTTTCCCCTTGTTCTAAGCATCCCCATTCGGCAAGCTCCTCCAGGCTGGCCCCAGCCTCGTGGTTGCGAGGCCTCATGCTGCAGTGGTGCAGGCTGTTGCATGTCCTTCTGTCCACCTCAGGGAGGTTTCTCCAGCTTGTGGTCACCACTCTGAAGGGTTACCCTCCTCATCATCAGTATCAGCTCCCTTCCTGCCAACTCTGAGCTGGAGTGACCCCCAGCTTGGCAGAGGGGCATGTTTTATAAGGCATGAGTCTTGTCCACAAATCTATAGCAAAGTGACAGCGTTCAGGATTTAGCCCAACGCTTCTGCTCACAGTGCTCTTACTCATGACAAGGCTGCATTTGGTTGATTGTGTGATTGCCTACTCAAGGAAGGGCTGGGAAGAGAGGAGCAACATTTATCGTGATTGTAAAAGGACTTCTACTGCCACCAGCTCCAACAGGAATGTCGCCATCTTCCAATGTTACATTTCATTCATACAGAAAAAGGACGCTAGCCTAGTTTTCTTCCCAGTGACTTAAGCTCTCAGTTTTCTCAGATAAAAACAAGCTCTAAACAAAAGCAGCGGCATGCACATGATATTCCCCCAGCCATGCAGATGACATGTTGAACATGAACAATGGATGCACATATATCAACCTCCCTGGAAGTGTGGGCCGCAGGACCGTTGTAGCAGCACATGTAGAAGAAGTAGCAGCAGTTCTCCTGGGGAATGCGCAGGTGAAAAATGCTGTTCCCTGTCTTCAGCAGTTTTTAAATACAGCTCCAAAGTGCTGTTTCATACCTCAGTCCAGGAAAAACTGGATTGTCCCGCTTCTGGATTTACACTACATTCAGCAAATGAATGCTTTATTCTGACAGAAACAGTAGTAAACTCATCTTTCAGTATAACTACAATTAAACATACCGGCTTGCAGAAAATGAGCTGAGTGACCAAATAGAATATATGGATGCTTTGCTGAATCAGGTGTTGGGATTTTAGTCTTAAATGTTCTGTTAATGTTTCAGATTAAAACAATATACCCACCATCTCTTCCACTCCAGTACAGAAGACAGAAACTGGTAAAGGTATCTCAATATGCTTCCAGCATTTGACAAAATGGCTATGAACAGACATTAACACAACAGGCTAGACTGACAATTTTTTTAAAAGGAATACTTTCAGGAATCACTGACCTTCTGGAATTAACAGTCATCTTCTATATGGCTTCAATGTATTTAATGTTCATGTAAGCTTAGTTTATGATGTCCCCTTCCATGATATTCTGAAGAGCAGCTGCCATATTTTTTATTTTTACTTTTTTCAGTGAGTTGCCTAATCTTCAGAATTGTCATTGTTTCAGTATTGTTGATTTTTCTGTCTGCTGTTTTGCGTACAATTCATCTTACTGTAGCTACATCCATGATCTATGAGGCAAATGATTTCACCTGTCAGCTTGCAGCGCCTCACAGATCCACTGAAAATGAACACATGGGAAGCTGAGCTCAAGGAGCACTCGGTGATTTGCTTGTTTCTGGGCTGGATCTAAGCTATGCACCATTTTTCTCCATTTATATTGAACACTGTTGGTTCATCATCTGGTGCAATAAAACAAAATGCCTGGATGAAGGGTTAGTTTGCTGTTGTGTGGCATGCAGTGCTGAGAAGAGAAAGAGCATGAGAAAGCAACAGAAAAAGAGATTTCTTTCCTACATATAAAGGTTTCAGGAGTGATGCTGTGCTAAACATAGCTGAAACACAGTGACAGTCTTAATATGATCACCCTATTGTTAGGGGCTACATCTGAGAGGTGTCTGTGTTTAGTTAGAGAACATATGAGCTGCTACTTCAGATGTTACCAGTGACATGACTGTGTGCTTACATATATTGAACTAGGTGAAAATGTTCCTTTCCATCCCATAAAATATTTTCAAATTATTTCCTGGGCAAGCCTGGAAGTCTTCTCTGAGGAAAGAGACTTCTCTCTCAAACTAGCTAAAAGCATGGTTTATGGGGCATTAATTTGGGATGTGAAAGATGTGTATTAAAATCTCTTCCTTGCCAATCCACCAAGCTTTTCTGTGGTCGGTAGATATTCACAGCAAAATTCCCTTAATCTTCACTCAGAGCTATTCTATTTCATAAAGCTAATTGAGTGTTCATTGAATCAAGGGTACAAACTTTGTTCTCCCAAATCCCCGCAGAGCGTCTTACATCTACCCCCAGCTTCTGGACTGCAGAGCTTCCTTGCCTCTCTTGCATGATGAATGTTTTACTCATGGAACAAAAGCCAACACAGTATTCTTTTGGGCTGCTTACTACATACCAGGCATCCTGGTTCAAGTACTTACTGTGAAAAAAACTTTTCTCACTGGCTGTCCTGACCACAAGCCACTGATTTTTTGTTTACTTTTTTTTCCCCATTCCTGTTTTGAAAAGTAAGTTTGTTGAGAAGCTAAGAAAAATGAATAGGAGTTTTTTTTACAGCAAGAGTGGTTTTTATGACCAGGTAAAGCAATAAAACTGCATTACAGAAATGTTGATTAGCCACAGTTATAATTTAAATGCATTCAGGGAAACTCGTGTGGTTCTACATAATGTAAGCAATGTATTGTGCAGTATATGTCATTCCAGTGTGGCATAGATTAGACTGAGACATTAAGCCATAATTCCGATACCATCTAGTGCCTGCTGATTAAAAAGATGATCAACCACTGAGAAGAAAGTCCCCATCAGATAGCATCAACTATATAGATATGTCTGTGCTTATGGCACTTCACTGCTTTCTTCAGGGAGCCAAATCTTGTCCTCAAAATACAAAGAGATACCAATGCTCTGAGCAATACAAAAATACAAATATGTTTCCCATAACTGTACTCTGAGTGATGTTTATTACATGTGCCTACTGCCAAGCAAAATCCAGAAGTCATCATTTCTTCTTCAATATTGCTTTAGTATTTAAGTATAAATGGTATAATAATCAAGTGAAATTATTTTCTTAGTACATGATGCTAAGGTGTAATAATAGATTTAGTAATAATGAAATAAGAATATTCTTCACAAATCTTTTTTCCTCTAATTTGCCTTTTTGTGTGATTATGCTGTCTATCATTCAACCACAATAAGTTCTTACCAGTCTTAACCAACTACCAACAAAAAAAAATCTCCAAGATAAGTCTTTCCTTGTCCCCTTGTTGCACTCTCCTAAATAGGTTATTGAAGAGAGAATCAGTTCCTTGTTCTTGGAAATAAAAATTGTGAAAACTCTGGGGTTATCCACTTTTTCTTCTAGCAGCGAGTTAGCCAGTTACCTGGGCAGATCTATACAGGAGCAAAAATTAACATGAACCAAGGAAGCGTTCTGTCTCTTAGTAAGGATGTCACACAGTATAGTAGCGTGAATTATTGGGAGTTTAGAGGTAAGGAACCACAGATCTCTAGGACCCTAGGGTTCACTATTTTGGCTACTTATGGAACAATCACATTTGAGCAAGACGTTTTCTTGAAGCCAAAACATTTTTCAGAAACATTCCAGAGGCATTTATTTTGACAAAACTTTCCGTGTAAAGGTTTTGATCGAGAATGAACACTCATGAGAGAAAGGCTTGCATCAAAATGTTGACCTTTTCAACATGAAGCAGATATTTTGGCACACTTCCATTTTGCAGTAGTATTTAAATGGCTTTGTTTTCATGCCAAAGCAGAATAAAACAAATTTGGAACTTGAAAACTGTCAGGAAACCAAATTGTTATTCTCTAGCAAGCTCTGCTGATTGCCTTTAACTAGAATAACTTACTTAACTCAGTGCTGGCTTCACCAGGCAATAATTTACCATCATCCACAATGCATTGCCATCAATCCCGTATTATACCACCTTTTCATGACATGGTCTTAGCTTGCTGGTATGTTTTGTGTTTCTTTCCATGCAAAGATATTGTTTTGCTCTTAATTATACCAGTGAAACTGAAAGCAACATTTCCCTGGTTTTGAAATCTGCCCTTCCGAGGTCATTAACATCATGTCTTAGTTACTTTCTGAAGTTGCAAACAACAAACTTATGTGCCTGACTGCACATAATGACAATTACCACAATAGGAATTGCCAGAGAAATAAAATAATTGGTCCTAGCTTGACTAAAATAATATTCAATTATATTTAAGTGTCATAACACACAATTGGAATATTAATATAAAACTTCCGTATACAATTTGTCATTTCAATATCAGGCATTGCTTAGAGTATGTCAAGTCACTGATCTATTTCACTCCATCATTAATCTTTATTTCATATTTTTAAAAAGCAACGTTTGTTGTTTAGATTGATGTAACACAGATAACATAAGCAGGCATATATTTTAGAACATTGAGTGACAACTCAAGTATGCAAGTGGACAGATACATAACCTGAATAATCGTTGTTCAAATCCAAAAAGATTTGTTGGAAAAAGGTTTTTGGTTATTCTTCTGTAGTTCTACAATAGTAGCTGAAATCCATTTACTGAAGTGGATAGTACTAAGCCTTTAAAAAATACATCAGGGTAGACTCAGCTGAATGTAGCACTTGATCATTGGTGATTTCTAGGCAGGGATTGTCAGAATGTATGGGAGCTCTCCACTGAAAAGCTCAGTTTGGAAATCTTACCTGGAGCATGCAGGTGCACAATTAGTGTTAATAAAATGAAAAAAAAAAACCCCAATGTTTCAAATGGTTTCCACAGGATATGTAAAAGTGCATTTGAATAAAAAGGAAATCTCATACAGCCATGTCTCCACATATGTGCTTCTCATACAGATTTTTTTCCTTCTTTTTGTCATAATTTCATATATTATATTATCAAGTTTCTACGTAGTTCACATTACAAAAAGTGTGAAACATGAACCTTGATTTGGACTTTCAATATGAGGATGCGTGGTTCAATGAAGTGAAACCTTAAATAGTGTTTTTAAAGCATTTTATTATTATCCTTAATGAATTAATTTATTGTGTTTTCATCTTGTGAGGGTATTGAGAGTCTTCAATCCCTACTGTGGACCCAGTTGCGTAGATGCTGCTGAAAAAAAGAAGAATGGCTATGAAATATGGAATGATAGTTCTAGAAAATGAAGGCTGGAAAGCAGGCACAGGCAATGCAATAAATACTTCCTTTTGCTGATCTCTCCACATGCTTGGTATTTAATCCAACTAAAAGGAATCACTCATATAAACTTTGCATAGACTTTGGTCTACCTGAAATGCTTCCATATCTTTCTGTATATAAAATGTGGGTCACCAAACCATTGTTGTCAAGATGCATCAAAGAGATCATGGGTGCAGAGACACTTCAACAACATGTACGTGAGGAGGATATCCTCAGGTGCGAAGATCTGGGCGGTGCAAAGACCAAGAGCAGGTGCCATGAGTCTGCTAAAACCCAGCAGCAGCAGCCACCTTTGCAGGCCCTCAGCTCTGCGAGTGAAGTGCTGTGGAACCAGTACGCTTACACTGTTCCTACAGTCCATCTGGTAAATTTGGTTCTCTCTGGTGTAATGCAGACCAGTTTAAAGCTTTTTGTTTTCATAGTTGAAGTTTTCTTTGCCTGCCTCAAGCGCCTGTTTGGAGGGAACTCTGCCATCAGGCAGGACCTGCCTAAACTTTCTTTGGCTGTATGAGTTAAATATTTCTCAGCCTTTCTCGCTTGCAAGACTTTTCCCGCTGTAAACATGCCTAGACTTTAAGGCATCCAAAGCATGTAAAAATCAGTAGTAGTCTTCTATCAGTCACTTCTAAAATAAATACTACAAGACATTGAAGCAATATTTCACACAGGAAAGAAATCGAAGACAGTCTGACACTTTTCACTTAGCACTTTTCAAAAACATACAAGAAAAGAAACTGAAAAAGGCACTAACCTTTGGAAACTAAGAATCCACCTGGAAAAATCTGGTGACCCAAACTGTTGCACTGAATGCATTTTGAAGATAAAAAGTGTTTTACATAGTCGTTGTAAAGTTGTTCCCTACTACATTGTTTCTGAGACAACAGCTGGACACGTCAGAAAACACTGAATGCTTTTTGGAATTGTGGATGTCAAGCAAAGCAATCTGAATCACAGTTTTATTGTGCTTTTTAAGTTCTGCATTAGAAACCTGCATAAGATCAGCTATTTTTAACAGCAGTTTTTACATGCTAATATGCCTGAGATTGAAGTCTCTGTGCGTCTCTGTTGCATTTTATTTATTTTTAGGCAAGCTACTTAAGGAAAAATTACAGTTGTCAGTCTTAGCCATTTAATCTGTTGCAGCACCTAGACGCTCATAAAAGGGACCATACTATGGCAAACAAGCTTTTCTGATCTTTAAAGTTTTATCACTTTTAGACAGCTTGGCTAATGAATGTTTATGCTTGATGTCAAACTGAGGTCTTTAAACAATTAATAGAAAAGATTCAATATAGTATTTTTTTAATTTTTCTTTTAAATAAGTAAGAAAATAGATTTTAGCAGGTTTTGCAGGTAGTTTGTTTATAACTGTGTTTTCAGAATAAAATCCTTTTCAACTGTCTATAAAGGGTTTGGCAGAAAATAGGCTGGCTAAGAAGCAAAAGCTGATACACAATTTATAATGTTTGTGGAAAAGGTTTTTACAAATTCCTGTCTTGCAATATTTTTATGTGTTTATTTTTTTAAGAGAGGCAGCAACACAAACGATACAGTTAATATTATACAGAGCCAGTGCTCTCTTTCAGATCCTAAAATTTCTATGGCATTTGAGTGAACTTTGAGCCTTCATAGTAATTTTGTAAAAGGTAAGCACCAGAATTCAATATTTAAATCAACTGACTCACGAACAGCAAATAATCAACACTGTTGTTTATTGGTAAAAAGAAGACGACAACTAATGTCTCTCCAATACATCTTTTTGAAGTGATCCTTGTTCTTGAAAGATTCAGAAAATTTAAAAATAAGTTTGATGAATAGCAAAGGGCCATGGGTATGCAGGAAGATGTGTTGCAGAATACATTCCTCCCTTTGTCTTCTGCTCACTTTCCAGTCTCTCCCAAATGCCTAAATCTACTGGAGAGGGGAATTGAAAAGGGTAGGATTAGGCTGAATGTTTGGCACGACTCTGTAAGGATAGCTGCAGTGTAGGACATCTGTTTTGTAAGAACATCTGATTAAAAGGCCAAGACAAGAAACAGGAAAAGCAAAAAACTGAAGACAGAGATACAGAAGCCCTAAGGGACCAGTGGATAATGAAGTCCATAGAAAAGACCAGACCTGCTGGATGGGCTGTTAAAGGCACCAGGCAAGTGTGACCTTGGGCAGAATCATGCCCAACTTTGTAATAGCTCAGAAGGGAAATGAGAGTATCCCGGATCTGATGTTAAAGAGCAAACTTACTATAGGATATTTAAGGGGCACCATTGCGAGTGGTTTAAACTTCTTATGGGATGCTTGAGGGGATTCTGGGAATGTGCAAAACTTATTGGCTGCTTAGGAGAAGGATAAAATGTCAGAAAAGGGAGGAAAACATTGAGAAAAGGGGCAATTACAGAGGGCACTCTCATGCAAATAAGCTGCAGGTCAGTACACTTGTCTGAGTCCTGTCCATGATCATGGCACAGTCCATCCTCACTTCTTGGTAAGTTCCTGCTTCTATCCATAGAGAGAACTGCATGAGTGTTCATTTTATTTTTTGTGTGTGTAACATGCCAGCAAACTCAAGTCAGACCATCTGGCAAGTAGTCTGGCTGGCAGGTCCTGGAGCTGGATATTGGAAGGACCAAGTCGGGGTCAGCCTGGAGAAGGTCAGGACATTTGTGTCATTTATATGAGTACTGTTTGTGTGTATCATCTGGTGCATCTAAAGGCACTGATCTTCTGCTTATGTTTATGTGCTGCTGGACAATCATGTCTACTCACACGTGTGAGTTGGGGAAATATGCTCAGCCTTATTACTGACTGAATCTTGAACAGGGAACCACAGCAGCTTCAGACCTTCTTGGGTCCTGAGGTTCACTGGGTTCAGTTTCTTTTAGCAGGCACCATTTATGTTGCCTTGGAATGGTTCAAATATTGTTTATCTTGAGTTTGTATTTTTTTTGAGAAGTATTACACCTCCATATGCTTAGACTGAGGATTATGTTTTTTCAACAGTGATGCATTTTTACAAATACTGCAGTGTTACACATCTTACGATGCAAAAGGGTTTTTTTGGCTTGTTCTTTTTCTTTCTTCTGTGCTCCTTTTTCCAGATTTGTAAATATGGTCCATGTTTCCCTCATTACAACTTGTTGTAATTTTCCTGTTATTTTGGGACTGTGGTGTTTCTTTTAAGTATAATCTAATTCTTTCCCTTTCCTATTAAATTATTACTGATCTAATAACTAAATAGAGCCTTAAGTGTAGGTGTTGGGAGAGCTGCTTTAATTTTTCTTGCGTAAATGTGGTTTTGTACAAATGGAATAGCAGAATTCCTTTTCAGAACATAATGGACTGGGTATTTTTCAAAATGCATGTCATGTCAAAGATTTCATATAAGCTTATCTATTTATATAGTCAATATTTTGCACATGTGAATAACACCAGAAAATTATGTTTGTGGTGACCTGTTTTCCTGTTCCCATTTTCCACAGGATGTTGGCCCCATTGTTCTCATTTTACCACTGATTATGAGAGTATAGAGGGATTATCTTCTGCTGGCAGTCACTCAGCGATGGAAAGGAAGTGATGGTGTGTGCAGTGTAGGAGATATCTGCCCAGGAGTCATCTCATCAGAAATTGTGTTTCTTATTTTTCTTTTATGTTCTGTGACTTACCTATTTTCATACTACTTAGCATTTCATAGAGACTAGTAATTTTCCCTTTAAGTCTGCCTTTTTTGGGGGGTCTTTGCAATTTGTTTTCACACTTGGACATGGATTGCTGTGCGTCTGTCAAAATTGATGATATATATGGAAATCTTGTCTCTGAAGGTTGTATTGTCGGGTGAGCTGTTCACATGGTCCCAAGTCATAAATCTGTGAGAGTTTATCTATGTATGCGAGTCTACTTGTTTCCATTTAACTCCGGCCTTGGAGAGAAAGAGACCCAAGGCAAAAAACTGTTGGAATGCAGAAATATTGAGCAGCTCAGCTAGAATATTCCTTTCTTAAAGTGTTTTTGACTGAATGTGGGTTATTTTAACCAGGAGCTAGTTTGAATTTATGGCTGGATATGCAGAAATAGAAAGCTGACAATTCACGATGACATAGTACACTAGGATTTAGTTCCTCAGAGCCTGGTTATGTGTGTCTACAGAGATGGCTACAAATTGACCCAGCTTTCTCTACCCACATTCTGAGCTGACTAAACAGAGGCAGTTTCATGACTTCTGTGTCCATGCAAATATATTCTGATGAGTGACGTATGCTGAAATACAATGCATATTGGCACGGTCATAACTCTTACCCAGCTCTGGGTAAAGGCAGATGAGTCCAGATCTAACTGCACAGGCACAGGTAGATGCCATCCTTTGGCACCCGTGACAGTAAAGCTTGTGTACATAAGTTCTGGCTTCGCAAGAGAGCAGGGTCACCTGAAGCGTGATATCAAATTGGTTTTGGCATCTAAGGAAGCGACTGCTTCAGAAATTATGTTTTTCTTCAGCCTGTTGACACGTGAAAGTTGACAGCACCCCAGTTTTTGGGAATCCTCTTTCCAAGAACTTAAATTTCTCCCTGCAAGTTCCAAAGGCACTTGAGTCACAGCTGAGCATGGACAGCCATAGGCCACTCCATGAGGCTCTGCATGTCTGTCTCTCATGACATGCCATAGAGCAGTAGAAGCTTGTCTTCGAGAGCTAGCCAGAGATGCTGAGACCACCCACTCAAACACGAGACACCCAGGGTGGCACTCAGCTCCTCTGACTTTAGATAGGCCTATTGCAGATGTTGCGGTTACAAAATTGCGAAGATACCATTAGAGTTAGCAGAGTAAAAAGCTATTCATGCTGTCCTAAAGTAGACGTCTTTAGTTAGGGCCCCTTTAGACTTAACTGGCTGTATTGTCTAGGGCCTCAGGTCGATTTCCTACACACGGGCACCTTAATGCCATCTCAGAGGCCGTAATGAAGCTAGCACCTAGAGCCTAGCAGACACGACACAGGACCTACGGACAGCCTTGCCCTTCGGAGGGGACAGCTGGAGGCCAGAGGACATACCTATAGAATCTCAGATCATACCCACATGATGCGCAGGGGGAGGCAACTGCATCAGGCCCTTCATATCCACTCACTACAACGGCTGTGCGGATCCCTAGCCCGAACATAGCCACAGAAGTTAGAGCGAGCCGAATCCCACCCGAGTTCTAGTTCCCTCTTCTACCAAGGAGGTTTGGATTCTGTATCCCCATAGCTGAGAATTAGTGGGCACTTTCTCCACACATTCTTTGTAGCCTGTGCAGTTAGAGAGCAAATATTGGGGCTAAAGGATGCGTTTTTTCCCCTTGTTCTAAGCATCTCCATTCGGCAAGCTTCAAGAAACGTAATGCAAAGTACTTCTGTGATGGGTTGTCTTTGGCTGGATTCCAGGTGCCCACCAAAGCTGCTCTTTCACTCCCCTCCTCGGCTGGAGAGAGGAGAGAAAGTACAACAAGAAGCTTGTGGGTTGAGACAAGGACAAGGAGCGATCATTCAGCAGTTGCCGTCAGAGTCAAAAGAGACTGGACTTGGGGAAATGTGTTTCATTTATTGCCAATGGAATCAGAGTAAGGTAATGAGAACTAAACCCAAATCTTAAAACACCTTCCGCCCACCCCTCCTTTCTTCCCGGGCTCAACTTTGCTCCCCATTTTCTCTGCCTCCTCCCCCCGAGTGCCACAGGAGGTCGGGGAATGTGGGTTGCGGTCAGTTCATCACATGTTGTCTCTGCTGCTCCTTCCTCCTCAGGGGGAGGACTCCTCACACTCTTCCCCTGCTCCAGCCTGGGGTCCCTCCCACGCGAGACAGTCCTCCACGGCCTTCTCCAACGTGAGTCCTTCCCAGAGGCTGCAGTTCTTCACCAACTGCTCCAGCCTGGGGTCCCTCCCACGGGGTGCCGTTCTTCAGGAACAGGTTGCTCCACGGTGGGTCCCCCACACGGCCACGAGTCCTGCCAGCAAACCTGTGCCAGCATGGGCTCCTCTCTCCACGGGGCCACAGGTCCTGTCAGAAGCCTGCTCCAGTTCTGGCTTCCAGTGGGCTCACAGCCTCCTTCGTGCAGCCCCCTGCTCCAGCGTGGGGTCCTCCTCAGCCCGCAGGTGGAGATCTGCTCCCCCACGGAGCTCCATGGGCTGCAGGGCCACAGCCGGCCTCGCCATGGTCTTCAGCAGGGGCTGCAGAGGGGTCTCTGCTCCGGCCCCTGGAGCCCCTCCTGCCCCTCCTTCTGCACTGACCCAGGTGTCTGCAGAGATGGTTCTCTCATGTATTCTCGCTCCTCTCTCCCGCTGCAGTTGCTGCCTGCCAGTTCTTACCCCCCTTCTGAAATACGTTATCCCAGACGTGCTACTACTGTTGCTGACTGGCTCGGCCTTGGCCAGCGGTGGGGCTGTCTTGGAGCCGGCTGGCATGGGCTCTACTGGACATAGGGGAAGCTTCTAGCAGCTTCCCACAGAAGCCACCCCTGCAGCCCCCCTGCAATGTTTTTAATTGCTAATAAACATTTGTACCTTAAAAAAAAAAAAAAAAAGATATTTCTAAATACCACAAGACATCTGAAGTGAAGAGGCGTTCTAAAGTTAGTTATCCTACAGGAAATACACAGCTCCACCTGTTACTCCTGCTTTCCCTTGGATACGAGAGTGACCTCTAATCTCAGCCTTGCTTAAGGAGGGTGTTACCGCTGTTGGTAGATCAACCCTTATTTCAGAAGGGGGGTGGGGGGAGAGTGAGAGAGAGAGAGAGAGAGAAGGAAAGACAGACAGGCAGCAAGGAAGGCTTGTTTTCCCTTGAAGGAGTCAACTCAGGCAGCACCTGGAGCATCACCGGTGTCTGAGCCTGCGCCCAGAACGTTTGTGCTGTCTGTTACAAGCTCCTGAAGGCACTTGCGACAGCAAAGCAATGCCTTGTAACCCTCTGCCGCCTTCCTGTGCATCAGAAGGCCTGCCTATATCTTCCGCAGCTTTGCCCACAGAAGCCTGAATGGCTGTGCTCCGGGGTCTTGGAAGGCACAACACAAACTTCCTCCGGTCACTCTGACACCTTGAACACAGAAACCAACACAGTTTAATAGGAAGAATCTCACTTTGTCACAGAAACCACCTTTCACATTACATCTTTTCATCCCGTAAGAAAGCATGTGTCCCTACAGTACATACATAGTTACCCACCAAAACCGCCAACGTCATACAACGTATCCCGCGATACAACATATCCCGCGATACGCTCGGAGGGGTTTGCGCAGCCCCCGCTCTCTGTGCACCTCACAGACCTCTGCGCTTTCTGCTTCTGCCCCTGGTGCTGGCGGCTCTGTGGCCGATGCACCGGCAAGCCCAGCCGCATCCTCCTCCTCCTCAGAGAGTCCCTGGCCGTGCTCAATGAGCGATTGCTATGAACGTACTGTAAATAGCCCTTTTTATAGCCCGACAAAACACTGGCCAATTTCAACTCTAGCTGAGCTTTGCCCTTTTCTGTTCTCTCCTTACACGTATGAACTACAGCTCTGTGATCTTCCTGCCAAGCCGGACCTTGGTCCCAGGGATCATAACATTCCTTTTTCCACCTGAGTTGAAAAAGGAGGTCCCTGTTCAGCCAAGCTGGTCTTCTGCCCCTCTTGTTTGACTTCAGACTCCACCAGATTGCCTGCTCCCGTGCTTGCAGAAGGTGGTTCTGAAAAACTAAGCTGCTCTCTGAGCCCTAAGCCCTCCAAAGCAGCTTCGTAGGGGACACTGCAGACTAGCTCTCTGAGTAGCTTCAAGTTTGCTCTCCTGAAAAGCAAGGTAGCAACTCCTCTGAGCTGTATCTCATTACACTCAAAAGTTTCAACTCCCCTGTTTGGTGATCACTGTTATCCCATCTCCTACGAGTCCTTCTCCATACACAAACAGGAGGGACTAAGAGATCTGTTGGGTAGATAAGCAGCCATGGGGAACCACAGTGAGCAGTGGAGTGAGCTGCTGCATGGGCTACGTGCTTTCCGGGTGCGAAGCCAGCCCCTGGCTCAGTGAGTGCCTGGGAAAGGGAGTCTGCAGCCGTGAAGGACAGAGCCGGCCAGCAGGACAGCTGGCAGCCTTCACTCGGGCATTGCCCACCTTGTGACTGGCTGTACCTGTGATGATGTTAATGCTCTTTGTACACAGGTCTGTTGCGTCGTGCTGTGTTGCGAAGCAGACTTGCAGAGGCGTGCCCTGTCTGCCCATCGGGACTCAAGGCACATTTCCTCCAAGCACAGCAGCCAGGCTTTGGGCAGCCTCGCCTCATGCTGCTTTTGACATTGCCAACCAGGATCGAGTTTCTGTCCTCGGGTTTTCATGTAGGAAGCAATTAGTGAACAAGTCCTGTTTTAATGGAGTGGCATCTCAAACAGTATTACGCTGGTAGAAAGCCTTCAGGAGAAGACTGGTGTCCTGTGGATCTCGCAGTAAGGCAGCCAGCAGCTCTGTTTCTGCTATAGCTACAAACATCCGCGAGTGAAACAACCGCAGCTTTTTAATACAGTTACAGAGGTTTACACTTTTCTTTGCAGACACAAAGCATGCTTTTGTCTTGAACTTTTCATTAGTCTGAAAAAAAGATCATTGGTAGTATAGGATACCATGCTGTTTATTAAATGTACATAAAGTAACATCTACACAGAAAGGATGTTTTCCTCATCAGAAACAATGCTGAAACGATGAGCAACTCTGAAAAGAAAGGTACATAAGGCTCCCGTGCACAAACCCCAAAGCTTCAAAGGAGAAAGGTGAAAGAGCGCTACATCCTTATGTCACAGGACAACCTGTGATTAACCCGAGTTATGGACACTGTCACATCATAGGTAGTTGGGGCCAGTTCAGATCCCCTGCCTTCTAGATCAGCCGCCTTGATGAGCTGGGTGTTTCAACTGTTATAAAGCTGCAGAATCAACCAGAATCGACACTGAAATGACTGTGCTGGCTACAGAATGGCTAGAATAAATATGGGGGTGTGTCCAGTTTTTTTCCGGTCCTGGAGGGTGGCTGGGATTTGGGGCACCATGTAAGCTGGCTTTTTTAACTCCTCCTTCCCATCAGTCCCTAGGCACAGGCACGTGTTGTGGCTGAAAGCAAAGCATCACCACTCCAGTTCTGATTGACAGAAAGGGGGGTGTTTGCGTCGGTCCAGAGAGCGCTGATGGGTCGGAGAAGTAAGAGCGGAGTTTTTGCTGTAGCTAACCTGGAGTTAACTCAGCTAATGGAAACTGCAAGCCAGTCATGTTTGATCAAGAATGCTAAGAAAGGGTATTGTGCTGTGTGCTGCATACAAGGACTTGCACCGACCAAAGGGCAGCAATGGGTGCTCCCTTCTTGTATGCAGCAAGGTGGTGCAGCGTCTCTCTGCCAAGAATGAGTAGCGGCAAAGAAAACCTGGAGGGTTTTATAGTCTGGAACATGCTGTCCCTCGTGTCCCTCGTGTCCCTCTCAGATGATATACACCTCCACGCCCAGCACGCCCCATGGAATCTGCAGGTGACATGCCAGCTCCCCACGGGGGCAGCTGTGCCGGCTGGTGGGCTTTTGCTGACGGAGCCGAGGAGTGAGCCAGCAAGGCCTCCCGCCAGGGCTGGGCTGGGTCTGAGGGCGGTGCGGGGCCGCTCCGGCGTCGCGGTGCCCGAGTGAAATGTGCCGGCCGGAGCAGAAGGGCGCGGTGCCTCCCTCCTCGCCTCCGCCGAGGTGGTGCTGGGGCTGCATCGCGCCCCTCAAAGCCCAGGCAGCAGAGCTCATGCGGGCAATCCAGGCAGCAGAAAAAAATCGGCACCTGCAAGAAGAGAGTCCAAAGTGCTGATGAAACCATGAAGGCAGGAAGAGGCACGACTTTGTGCCCCGTTCTTTGGGCAGTGTGCTGTCCAAGGGGCAGTTCCTGGCACACGAGAGGGAACCCTCCCTGGCAGTGGCTACGGCACGGCTTTGTCCCCTTCTCCACACGTGTGACACCCTCAGAGCTCTGCAAGTTGACAGAGATGTGCAGCACTGCTTTGCTAGGCAGCAGGGCTGGGCAGGGCAGCTGTGCTGTGGTCCTTTCCAAAAGCCGAGCAGCAGCATGCCTCACTGTCCCTTGCTAGAAAGCCAGGCTTGAAGGCAAAACACGCTGCTTTGGTTTTGTTTGGTTGTTTTCTTCTTCCCTCAATTGTCTCAGGTGCAACGTGAGCTTTTTACGAAGTGCCAGTACCTCAGGGTCTACAGCTACGTGACACAGCTCCTTGCTGCGTCTTTGGGATTCAGACACCAGCAGCCAGTGCTGGGCTTGCCAGCTGACATGAACAGAAAAGGGAGACTTTGCCTCTTTCTGTAGGCAGCGGGTCAAAGAGCTCAAAAAATTGCTATGAGCCTTGTGACTCTGCTGGGGTGTTGCTCAGCCTTGCACAAACAGAGCTGCCACAAGTGCCGAAGGAGAGCTGCCAACGCTGGAGTGATATGTTCCTCCTGACAGACACGCTCTCCCACGGGCAGCTGCGGGCTTCCTGCCCGGTGCCATCTCTGCGCACCTCAGAAATATTGCCCATAGTCGGAGCAGTGTTCGGAGCTTTGAAAGATGGGCAGCAGAGCCTGCTACACACCTGGGCTCCTCGTTCTTCTTGCCTGCCTGGATGTCCTCAGTTGCCCATCCCGCAGAGCTCTGCTCCCAACTTGCTCCTCTCGCTGTCCAGTAGCCCGTTGCTCCCCTCTTCACAGGTTGCTCTTCTCGAGCCTGGCAAACTTTCCATTCAATGTATTGTTAGACAGGTCAAGCCATGATAAACGTGAACCAATTCTGCTCTTAACCACACCTAGCTCATTTTACCTTGTCTCCCCAGAGGAGCTCTCCAGGTGTTCACTTTCTGGAGGGACTGGAGGCACCTGCAATGGAAATGTGCAAGTTAACGGGTGGCAAGGACCTTCCTGCCCAATTGCTACCTTAGCTCGGAAAGGCACAGCCCTTGGATGGGTTTGCTCAGCCCAGCTGAGCCAGTTCTGGTGGCATCACCGCACAAACCGCCATGGCCATCCTGCACCACCCTTCCTCTGCACCTTTGCAGAGCTGCCGGCTAGTGGGTGACCTTGCTTGTCCCTGCGGCAGCACTCTCAACTTCTGACAGTGCTGTCACCCTCTTTGTGGCCCTGACATACCGCTGCTGCTTCTGCTTCCACCTCTGGTGCTGGCAACTCCTTGGCCGACGTGCCGGCAAGCCCAGCCGCATCCTCCTCCTCCTCAAAGAGCTGCGGGGGACAGAGGAGGACAGTTGCTTGGCTGGGGACAGGCCCCGGGGCCGGTGAGCCTTCCTCCGGGCCAGGAGCGAGCGTGGGCGGCTCTGCTTTCACTAGGGCAGGACGCAGGGGTGGCTGGAGGTGGGGGAGGTGGGGCGGAGCCGGCTTGGTCCCCGAGCCCCAGCCGGGGTCCCTCTGCTGGCTTACCTGGAGGGGCTGGGGCAGCGTGCCGTCCTGGCTGCAGAGAGCTGCCAGGGGCCAGCCGAAGAGACCCGCCCTGCCGGCACAGCCCGACTGCCCGGGCGCCTCCGCAGCGGCCAAGGTCCCTCGCCGCGCAAAAGGCCAGGGCAGCCCCCTCGTCCTGCTGCGGGTCCCGCCTGCCGCCAGGGAAAACAGAGCAGAGAGCCATGGAGGGCAAGCGCCAGGTGAATGCTGCCCGAGCCTCTGCGTGCTGGGCGTCCCCGCCAACAGCGAGGGAGAGGCGTGGCTGGGGAACGAGGCGCCCCGGGGGCTCAGCTCTCTGCGGCCGTGCCCTGCGGGAAGGGCAGCAGCAGCCCCTGAGCAGCGCGGCTGCCGCCTGCCAGCGCAGGAGAGAGGGGCCGTCCTGCCCCCGTCTCCTCCAAACTCACCGTCCGAGTGGCCACGTCCACCTTGGCTGCCGGAGGGGACGGGAGGTGGCCGCTGCTGGGCACCAGCCTGCAAGAAATGCGCTGCGCTCAGCGAGCAGCCCCGCAGCACGAAGGGCCCCTGGCCAGCTGCATCGGCCGCGGGCCATGAGTGAGATGTGGGGACGGCCGAGATGGCGGCCCGGGGGCTCCTCACCTCTGCCAGGCCCTCGACCAGCCTCTCCAGGCTGCTGGCGTTGAGTGTTTTGGCCTGGGCAAGGGGAGAAGAGCAGCAGGTGAGAAGCGATGGGGCTGGTGCGGGGTTGGAGCAGCCCCTGGGGCAGAGCGGGGCCGGGAGGGACACTCACGGCATTGCAGCCGCGCAGCTCCTTCAGCAGGAGCTTGATGGAGGGCAGCTGGGTGACGCGGGCTCCCTGCACTCCTTCTGCTGGCCTGTGCACGGGGCAGGGGCAGAGAAAGAGCTGTGTGAGACCCAAGCTGCCTCTTCCCTCGCCTGCCAGCCCGGGGAGCCCTTCCAAGCTGCCCCGAAGCAGCTGGGCACCGCCCGGCCGTCGAGCGGAGAGCAGCAGCAAGGGGGGAGGACGGGGCTGGGTGAAGCAGCTCCGCCAGCTCTGCCCGCTCCAGAGCCGCCCGCAGCCGTGGGGGCAGCTCTCCCCAGCTCAGGAGCGGCGTTTCCGCATCGTACGGCTACGGCTAGAGCATCCCCCCGTGCTGTGAGCACGTGCCCCCCAAGCTGCTCTGCCAGGCAGGGCTTACCCACGGAGCGCGCTGAGCCAGAGCTCCTTCAGCGAGCGGGAGCTGCAGGAAAGAGAGGAGAAAGAGCCTGAGCGCCCGCTGCTGCCCAGCCCGCGGGCAGAGGCGGGCGCCGGCACAGCCCTGCCCCGTGGGGACGGCTGCAGAGGCAGGAGGAAGCGGCGTGGGGCCGGACAGAAGCGCTGCCCGGCCCTGCCGGGGGACGTGGCACCGAGACCCACCAGAAGGTGACGACGCAGAAGCCGTAGGGCCAGGCGAGGACGAGGGACGTGGTGGCCTTGTCTTCCTCCTCCTGGGCGGCATCCCCGGCCGCCCCCTTGCCGCCGCTCAGCACCCACAGCCGGCGCAGGGCCAGGCAGAGCTGCGGGCGCGGGGCGCTGCCACGTCTGCAGAGAGGAGCGGCAGGGAGTGACCTGGAGGTGGCCGAGCCCGGCGGCTGCCCTCTGGCCTCCGCCTGCCCCGCGCACGGCCACGGGTGCAGCCAGCAGCAGGGTGCCGGGGCCTGGGGCTGCTCCTTGGGCGTCCCTGCCCCGGTGCCGGGGCCAGGCCTTAGGAGGAAAGGCAGCCGGGGTCTGCGCCTCTTACTTGGCCTTGGCGATGATCAAGGCATCGCTGAAGAGGAGGAGGTGCCTCTTCCCCGTCCCGCGGCCCTGCGTCACCCGCACGCGCTGGTGGAGCAGCGGCTCGGCTGATGCCGGGCCGGGCGCGCACTGCTGCTCGGGGCCAGGGTAGACCCTGCAGAGCAGGCGGCAAAGGGCGTGAGAAAGGCGGCTGCTGCGGGGCCCGGCTGCGCCGGCGTGTCCCCGAGCCGCGGGGGGAGCCCACCTGGAGCCGTAGCAGCAGTTCAGCTGGCCCATCGTGCCGGGGCCAGGGGAGTCCTCGCGCCGGACACGCTGCTGGGGCTCCGGAGAGCTCCCAGCCGGCTGGAGCGAGGCTGTCGAGGGGGTCCCGGTGCCGGGCAGTGCCGCTGGGTGAGAGCTGGTCTCTCCCTGGAGCTGCCGGGTGCTGGCAGAGCCGTGCCTGCAGGCACTGTGGCCGTTGCCGGGCCAGCGCCGCGACATCACAGCTGCCATTCCAAGCCCGGGGGGGGGCTGGGGGGCGGGGCTGGGGGAGGGGCTCCTGTCTCTCTCGGCCTGGGGAGCCCGGGCCTGGGCACAGCACTGCGGGCATGGCCTCAGCAGCGCTGAGCAGAGGGCAAGGCTCCCCTCCCTCCAGCTGCTGGCAAGGCTTTGCCCAGCGCAGCCCAGGGCACTGCCGCCCGCCGCCTTTGGCCAAGGGCACGGTGCTGGCTGCTGCTCAGCTTGGTGTCCAGCAGGACCCACGGGCCTTTTCTGCCACGCCGCTTTCCAGCAGCTTTGCTGAGCTGCTCTTGCTCACGAGTACGTGCGCATGTGTGCCGGGATGCTTGGTGCGCGTACCGGTGCCGCCCGCAGTCCGTCCCACCCTCTTCCCGCAGGTCCCCCCGTGCCACTGACGTGCGCTTGAGACGGGCACGTTGCCTCCAGCCAAAGCAGCGGTCCCAGCGGAAAGGCGCTCTCTTGTGCTGGGACTGGGAGGAAGAGGATGCACCTGGCCACGGAGCCCAGGGGCAGAGCTTCCTTAACTCCAACTTGTTAAAGGCAACCTTCTTCTTCTTCTTCTTCTTCCTGACAGCATGTCCCGCTGGAAGGTGGCCTTGGCACTCTCCCGGAACACTGGAGAGGAGTTTGGCTTTGCCAAGTGCAATGGAAGCAGCAGCTGCCTAGCTGCCTTCTCGAGTGAGCGGCTGTCTGCAGAAGCCCAGCCTCTCCCGGGCGGCGAGGGGGGAAGTGGCATGAAGCAGAGCAGAGCAGCCTGGTGCAGCCCAGGGGCTTGCAGGCACGCCCTGCCCACTTCCCGCCCTTCCTGCCATGCCTTGGACGGTTGGCAGAGAGAAGAAAGCCACCCTTGCACCTGCTGGAGCCAGGCCTGTTGTCTCTTTGGCTCCAAGTCTATAAAGCAGACTAAGGAGAAGCTAATAACCAAAACACAAGCTCTTGTTTAATGTTTGGCGGAAGGGAAGGAAGAGAGGGGCGGAAGGGAGGAAGGAAGGAAGGAATGGAGTGCAATACTTTCCTTAGACCTCCTCTTTCTCTTAGCATACTTCAGAAGGCTTTTTTTGTTGTCTGACAGGACACTCGCCAGTTTCAACTCTAGCTGAGCTTTGGCCTTCCATCATTTCTCCCTACATATGTGAAGCACAGCTCCGTAGTCTTCCTGCCAAGGCTGGCCTTGCTTCTAGGGATCGTTGATACAATTTCTTTTTCCGCCTGAGTTCCAAAAGGAGTTCCCTCTTCAGGCAAGTGGGTGTCCTACCCCACTTGCTTGACTTTCAACACAAAGGCATGGCCTGCTCCTGGGCTTTTAAAAGGTGGCTCTTTAGAACGGACCAGCTCTCACGGGCCCCTCCGTCCTCCAAAGCAGATGCCCACCTTACACACGGTGCAGCTCCTCCCCCTCGCCTGCCCTGCCTGTCCCTCCCGAAGAGCCTGTTCAGCCCGCCTGAACGGTGATGCTTTCTTACCATTCGGCACCCGTGACAGTAAAGCTTGTGTACATAAGTTCCGGATTCGCAAGAGAGCAGGGTCACCTGAAGCATGATATCAAATTGGTTTTGGCATCTGAGGAAGCGACTGCTTCAGAAATTATGTTTTTTTCAGCCTGTTGACACGTGAAAGTTGACAGCACCCCAGTTTTTGGGAATCCTCTTCCCAAGAACTTAAATTTCTCCCTGGAATTTCCAAAAGCACTTGAGTCACAGCTGAGCATGGACAGCCATAGGCCACTCCATGAGGATCTGCATGTCTGTCTCTCATGACATGCCATAGAGCAGTAGAAGCTTGTCTTCGAGAGCTAGCCAGAGATGCTGAGACCACCCACTCAAACACGAGACACCCAGGGTGGCACTCAGCTCCTCTGACTTTAGATAGGCCTATTGCAGATGTTGCGGTTACAAAATTGCGAAGATACCATTAGAGTTAGCAGAGTAAAAAGCTATTCATGCTGTCCTAAAGTAGACGTCTTTAGTTAGGGCCCCTTTAGACTTAACTGGCTCAGTTAAGTCTAACTTAAGGGCCTCAGGTCGATTTCCTACACACGGGCACCTTAATGCCATCTCAGAGGCCGTAATGAAGCTAGCACCTAGAGCCTAGCAGACACGACACAGGACCTACGGACAGCCTTGCCCTTCGGAGGGGACAGCTGGAGGCCAGAGGACATACCTATAGAATCTCAGATCACACCCACATGATGCGCAGGGGGAGGCAACTGCATCAGGCCCTTCATATCCACTCACTACAACGGCTGTGCGGATCCCTAGCCCGAACATAGCCACAGAAGTTAGAGCGAGCCGAATCCCACCTGAGTTCTAGTTCCCTCTTCTACCAAGGAGGTTTGGATTCTGTATCCCCATAGCTGAGAATTAGTGGGCACATTCTCCACACGTTCTTTGTAGCTTGTGCAGTTAGAGAGCAAATATTGGGGCTAAAGGATGCGTTTTTTCCCCTTGTTCTAAGCATCTCCATTCGGCAAGCTTCAAGAAACGTAATGCAAAGTACTTCTGTGATGGGTTGACTTTGGCTGGATTCCAGGTGCCCACCAAAGCTGCTCTTTCACTCCCCTCCTCGGCTGGAGAGAGGAGAGAAAGTACAACAAGAAGCTTGTGGGTCGAGACAAGGACAAGGAGCGATCATTCAGCAATTGCCGTCAGAGTCAAAAGAGACTGGACTTGGGGAAATTTGTTTCATTTATTGCCAATGGAATCAGAGTAAGGTAATGAGAACTAAACCCAAATCTTAAAACACCTTCCGCCCACCCCTCCTTTCTTCCCGGGCTTGAATTTGCTCCCCATTTTCTCTGCCTCCTCCCCCCGAGTGCCACAGGAGGTCGGGGAATGGGGGTTGCGGCCAGTTCATTACATGTTGTCTCTGCTGCTCCTTCCTCCTCAGGGGGAGGACTCCTCACACTCTTCCCCTGCTCCAGCCTGGGGTCCCTCCCACGCGAGACAGTCCTCCATGGACTTCTCCAACGTGAGTCCTTCCCAGAGGCTGCAGTTCTTCACCAACTGCTCCAGCCTGGGTGCCTGCCACGGGGTGCCGTCCTTCAGGAACAGGCTGTTCCACGGTGGCTCCCCCACGCGGCCACGAGTCCTGCCAGCAAACCTGTGCCAGCGTGGGCTCCTCTCTCCACGGGGCCACAGGTCCTGCCAGGAGCCTGCTCCAGTTCTGGCTTCCAGTGGGCTCACAGCCTCCTTCGTGCAGCCCCCTGCTCCAGCGTGGGGCCCTCCCCAGCCTGCAGGTGGACATCTGCTCCCCCACGGAGCTCCATGGGCTGCAGGGCCACAGCCGGCCTCGCCATGGTCTTCAGCAGGGGCTGCAGAGGGGTCTCTGCTCCGGCCCCTGGAGCCCCTCCTGCCCCTCCTTCTGCACTGACCCAGGTGTCTGCAGAGATGGTTCTCTCATGTATTCTCGCTCCTCTCTCCCGCTGCAGTTGCTGCCTGCCAGTTCTTACCCCCCTTCTGAAATACGTTATCCCACACGTGCGACTACTGTTGCTGACTGGCTCGGCCTTGGCCAGCGGTGGGGCTGTCTTGGAGCCGGCTGGCATCGGCTCTACTGGACATAGGGGAAGCTTCTAGCAGCTTCCCACAGAAGCCACCCCTGCAGCCCCCCTGCAATGTTTTTAATTGCTAATAAACATTTGTACCTAAAAAAAAAAAAAAAAAAAGATATTTCTAAATACCACAAGACATCTGAAGTGAAGAGGCGTTCTAAAGTTAGTTATCCTACAGGAAATACACAGCTCCACCTGTTACTCCTGCTTTCCCTTGAATACCAGAGTGACCTCTAATCTCAGCCCTGCTTAAGGAGGGTGTTACCTCTGTTGGTAGATCAACCCTTATTTCAGAAGAGGGGGGGAGGGGGGCGAGAGAGAGAGAGAGAGAGAAGGAAAGACAGACAGGCAGCAAGGAAGGCTTGTTTTCCCTTGAAGGAGTCAACTCAGGCAGCACCTGGAGCATCACCGGTGTCTGAGCCTGCGGCCAGAACGTTTGTGCTGTCTGTTACAAGCTCCTGAAGGCACTTGCGACAGCAAAGCAATGCCTTGTAACCCTCTGCCGCCTTCCTGTGCATCAGAAGGCCTGCCTATATCTTCCGTAGCTTTGCCCACAGAAGCCTGAATGGCTGTGCTCCGGGGTGTTGGAAGGCACAACACAAACTTCCTCCGGTCACTCTGACACCTTGAACACAGAAACCAACACAGTTTAATAGGAAGAATCTCACTTTGTCACAGAAACCACCTTTCACATTACATCTTTTCATCCCGTAAGAAAGCATGTGTCCCTACAGTACGTACATAGTTACCCACCAAAACCGCCAACGTCATACAACGTATCCCGCGATACAACGTATCCCGCCATACGCTCGGAGGGGTTTGCGCAGCCCCCGCTCTCTGTGCACCTCACAGACCTCTGCGCTTTCTGCTTCTGCCCCTGGTGCTGGCGGCTCTGTGGCCGATGCACCGGCAAGCCCAGCCGCATCCTCCTCCTCCTCAGAGAGTCCCTGGCCGTGCTCAATGAGCGATTGCTATGAACGTACTGTAAAAAGCCCTTTTTATAGCCCGACACAACACTGGCCAATTTCAACTCTAGCTGAGCTTTGCCCTTTTCTGTTCTCTCCTGACACGTATGAACTACAGCTCTGTGATCTTCCTGCCAAGCCGGACCTTGGTCCCAGGGATCATAACATTCCTTTTTCCACCTGAGTTGAAAAAGGAGGTCCCTGTTCAGCCAAGCTGGTCTTCTGCCCCTATTGTTTGACTTCAGACTCCACCAGATTGCCTGCTCCCGTGCTTGCAGAAGGTGGTTCTGAAAAACTAAGCTGCTCTCTGAGCCCTAAGCCCTCCAAAGCAGCTTCGTAGGGGACACTGCGGACTAGCTCTCTGAGTAGCTTCAAGTTTGCTCTCCTGAAAAGCAAGGTAGCAACTCCTCTGAGCTGTATCTCATTACACTCAAAAGTTTAAACTCCCCTGTTTGGTGATCACTGTGATCCCATCTCCTACGAGTCCTTCTCCATACACAAACAGGAGGGACTAAGAGATCTGTTGGGTAGATAAGCAGCCATTGGGAACCACGGTGAGCAGTGGAGTGAGCTGCTGCATGGGCTACGTGCTTTCCGAGTGCGAAGCCAGCCCCTGGCTCAGTGAGTGCCTGGGAAAGGGAGTCTGCAGCCGTGAAGGACAGAGCCGGCCAGCAGGACAGCTGGCAGCCTTCACTCGGGCATTGCCCACCTTGTGACTGGCTGTACCTGTGATGATGTTAATGCTCTTTGTACACAGGTCTGTTGCGTCGTGCTGTGTTGCGAAGCAGACTTGCAGAGGCGTGCCCTGTCTGCCCATCGGGACTCAAGGCACATTTCCTCCAAGCGCAGCAGCCAGGCTTTGGGCAGCCTCGCCTCATGCTGCTTTTGACATTGCCAACCAGGATCGAGTTTCTGTCCTCGGGTTTTCATGTAGGAACCAATTAGTGAACAAGTCCTGTTTTAATGGAGTGGCATCTCAAAGAGTATTACGCTGGTAGAAAGCCTTCAGGAAAAGACTGGTGTCCTCTGGACCTCGCAGTAAGGCAGCCAGCAGCTCTGTTTCTGCTATAGCTACAAACATCCGCGAGTGAAACAACCGCAGCTTTTTAATACAGTTACAGAGGTTTACACTTTTCTTTGCAGACACAAAGCATGCTTTTGTCTTGAACTTTTCATTAGTCTGAAAAAAAGATCATTGGTAGTATAGGATACCATGCTGTTTATTAAATGTACATAAATTAACATCTACACAGAAAGGATGTTTTCCTCATCAGAAACAATGCTGAAACGATGAGCAACTCTGAAAAGAAAGGTACATAAGGCCCTTGTGCACAAACCCCAAAGCTTCAAAGGAGAAAGGTGAAAGAGCGCTACATCCTTATGTCACAGGACAACCTGTGATTAACCCGAGTTATGGACACTGTCACATCATAGGTAGTTGGGGCCAGTTCAGATCCCCTGCCTTCTAGATCAGCCGCCTTGATGAGCTGGGTGTTTCAACTGTTATAAAGCTGCAGAATCAACCAGAATCGACACTGAAATGACTGTGCTGGCTACAGAATGGCTAGAATAAATATGGGGGTGTGTCCAGTTTTTTTCCGGTCCTGGAGGGTGGCTGGGATTTGGGGCACCATGTAAGCTGGCTTTTTTAACTCCTCCTTCCCATCAGTCCCTAGGCACAGGCACGTGTTGTGGCTGAAAGCAAAGCATCACCACTCCAGTTCTGATTGACAGAAAGGGGGGTGTTTGCGTCGGTCCAGAGAGCGCTGATGGGTCGGAGAAGTAAGAGCGGAGTTTTTGCTGTAGCTAACCTGGAGTTAACTCAGCTAATGGAAACTGCAAGCCAGTCATGTTTGATCAAGAATGCTAAGAAAGGGTATTGTGCTGTGTGCTGCATACAAGGACTTGCACCGACCAAAGGGCAGCAATGGGTGCTCCCTTCTTGTATGCAGCAAGGTGGTGCAGCGTCTCTCTGCCAAGAATGAGTAGCGGCAAAGAAAACCTGGAGGGTTTTATAGTCTGGAACATGCTGTCCAGCGTGTCCCTCGTGTCCCTCTCAGATGATATACACCTCCACGCCCAGCACGCCCCATGGAATCTGCAGGTGACATGCCAGCTCCCCACGGGGGCAGCTGTGCCGGCTGGTGGGCTTTTGCTGACGGAGCCGAGGAGTGAGCCAGCAAGGCCTCCCGCCAGGGCTGGGCTGGGTCTGAGGGCGGTGCGGGGCCGCTCCGGCGTCGCGGTGCCCGAGTGAAATGTGCCGGCCGGAGCAGAAGGGCGCGGTGCCTCCCTCCTCGCCTCCGCCGAGGTGGTGCTGGGGCTGCATCGCGCCCCTCAAAGCCCAGGCAGCAGAGCTCATGCGGGCAATCCAGGCAGCAGAAAAAAATCGGCACCTGCAAGAAGAGAGTCCAAAGTGCTGATGAAACCATGAAGGCAGGAAGAGGCACGACTTTGTGCCCCGTTCTTTGGGCAGTGTGCTGTCCAAGGGGCAGTTCCTGGCACACGAGAGGGAACCCTCCCTGGCAGTGGCTACGGCACGGCTTTGTCCCCTTCTCCACACGTGTGACACCCTCAGAGCTCTGCAAGTTGACAGAGATGTGCAGCACTGCCTTGCTAGGCAGCAGGGCTGGGCAGGGCAGCTGTGCTGTGGTCCTTTCCAAAAGCCGAGCAGCAGCACGCCTCACTGTCCCTTGCTAGAAAGCCAGGCTTGAAGGCAAAACACGCTGCTTTGGTAGTGTTTGGTTGCTTTTTTCTTCCCTCAATTGTCTCAGGTGCAACGTGAGCTTTTTACGAAGTGCCAGTACCTCAGGGTCTACAGCTACGTGACACAGCTCCTTGCTGCGTCTTTGGGATTCAGACACCAGCAGCCAGTGCTGGGCTTGCCAGCTGACATGAACAGAAAAGGGAGACTTTGCCTCTTTCTGTAGGGTCAAAGAGCTCAAAAAATTGCTATGAGCCTTGTGACTCTGCTGGGGTGTTGCTCAGCCTTGCACAAACAGAGCTGCCACAAGTGCCGAAGGAGAGCTGCCAACGCTGGAGTGATATGTTCCTCCTGACAGACACGCTCTCCCATGGGCAGCTGCGGGCTTCCTGCCCGGTGCCATCTCTGCGCACCTCAGAAATATTGCCCATAGTCGGAGCAGTGTTCGGAGCTTTGAAAGATGGGCAGCAGAGCCTGCTACACACCTGGGCTCCTCGTTCTTCTTGCCTGCCTGGATGTCCTCAGTTGCCCATCCCGCAGAGCTCTGCTCCCAACTTGCTCCTCTCGCTGTCCAGTAGCCCGTTGCTCCCCTCTTCACAGGTTGCTCTTCTCGAGCCTGGCAAACTTTCCATTCAATGTATTGTTAGACAGGTCAAGCCATGATAAACGTGAACCAATTCTGCTCTTAACCACACCTAGCTCATTTTACCTTGTCTCCCCAGAGGAGCTCTCCAGGTGTTCACTTTCTGGAGGGACTGGAGGCACCTGCAATGGAAATGTGCAAGTTAACGGGTGGCAAGGACCTTCCTGCCCAATTGCTACCTTAGCTCGGAAAGGCACAGCCCTTGGATGGGTTTGCTCAGCCCAGCTGAGCCAGTTCTGGTGGCATCACCGCACAAACCGCCATGGCCATCCTGCACCACCCTTCCTCTGCACCTTTGCAGAGCTGCCGGCTGGTGGGTGACCTTGCTTGTCCCTGCGGCAGCACTCTCAACTTCTGACAGTGCTGTCACCCTCTTTGTGGCCCTGACATACCGCTGCTGCTTCTGCTTCCACCTCTGGTGCTGGCAACTCCTTGGCCGACGTGCCGGCAAGCCCAGCCACATCCTCCTCCTCCTCAAAGAGCTGCGGGGGACAGAGGAGGACAGTTGCTTGGCTGGGGACAGGACCCGGGGCCGGTGAGCCTTCCTCCGGGCCAGGAGCGAGCGTGGGCGGCTCTGCTTTCACTAGGGCAGGACGCAGGGGTGGCTGGAGGTGGGGGAGGTGGGGCGGAGCCGGCTTGGTCCCCGAGCCCCAGCCGGGGTCCCTCTGCTGGGGACAGCGCCTCTGCGCAGGAGCCAGCGCCACGGGCACCCCCCGGCCAGGCTGGCTTACCTGGAGGGGCTGGGGCAGCGTGCCGTCCTGGCTGCAGAGAGCTGCCAGGGGCCGGTCGAAGAGACCCGCCCTGCCGGCACAGCCCGACTGCCCGGGCGCCTCCGCAGCGGCCAAGGTCCCTCGCCGCGCAAAGGGCCAGGGCAGCCCCCTCGTCCTGCTGCGGGTCCCGCCTGCCGCCAGGGAAAACAGAGCAGAGAGCCATGGAGGGCAAGCGCCAGGTTAATGCTGCCCGAGCCTCCGTGCGCTGTGCCCCCGCCAACAGCGAGGGAGAGGCGTGGCTGGGGAACGAGGCGCCCCGGGGGCTCAGCTCTCTGCGGCCGTGCCCTGCGGGAAGGGCAGCAGCAGCCCCTGAGCAGCGCGGCTGCCGCCTGCCAGCGCAGGAGAGAGGGGCCGTCCTGCCCCCGTCTCCTCCAAACTCACCGTCCGAGTGGCCACGTCCACCTTGGCTGCCGGAGGGGACGGGAGGTGGCCGCTGCTGGGCACCAGCCTGCAAGAAATGCGCTGCGCTCAGCGAGCAGCCCCGCAGCACGAAGGGCCCCTGGCCAGCTGCATCGGCCGCGGGCCATGAGTGAGATGTGGGGACGGCCGAGATGGCGGCCCGGGGGCTCCTCACCTCTGCCAGGCCCTCGACCAGCCTCTCCAGGCTGCTGGCGTTGAGTGTTTTGGCCTGGGCAAGGGGAGAAGAGCAGCAGGTGAGAAGCCATGGGGCTGGTGCGGGGTTGGAGCAGCCCCTGGGGCAGAGCGGGGCCGGGAGGGACACTCACGGCATTGCGGCCGCGCAGCTCCTTCAGCAGGAGCTTGATGGAGGGCAGCTGGGTGACGCGGGCTCCCTGCACTCCTTCTGCTGGCCTGTGCACGGGGCAGGGGCAGAGAAAGAGCTGTGTGAGACCCAAGCTGCCTCTTCCCTCGCCTGCCAGCCCGGGGAGCCCTTCCAAGCTGCCCCGAAGCAGCTGGGCACCGCCCGGCCGTCGAGCGGAGAGCAGCGGCAAGGGGGGAGGACGGGGCTGGGTGAAGCAGCTCCGCCAGCTCTGCCCACTCCAGAGCCGCCCGCAGCCGTGGGGGTAGCTCTCCCCAGCTCAGGAGCGGCGTTTCCGCATGGTACGGCTACGGCTAGAGCATCCCCCCGTGCTGTGAGCACGGGCCCCCCAAGCTGCTCTGCCAGGCAGGGCTTACCCACGGAGCGCGCTGAGCCAGAGCTCCTTCAGCGAGCGGGAGCTGCAGGAAAGAGAGGAGAAAGAGCCTGAGCGCCCGCTGCTGCCCAGCCCGCGGGCAGAGGCGGGCGCCGGCACAGCCCTGCCCCGTGGGGACGGCTGCAGAGGCAGGAGGATGTGGCGTGGGGCCGGACAGAAGCGCTGCCCGGCCCTGCCGGGGGACGTGGCACCGAGACCCACCAGAAGGTGACGACGCAGAAGCCGTAGGGCCAGGCGAGGACGAGGGACGTGGTGGCCTTGTCTTCCTCCTCCTGGGCGGCATCCCCGGCCGCCCCCTTGCCGCCGCTCAGCACCCACAGCCGGCGCAGGGCCAGGCAGAGCTGCGGGCGCGGGGCGCTGCCACGTCTGCAGAGAGGAGCGGCAGGGAGTGACCTGGAGGTGGCCGAGCCCGGCGGCTGCCCTCTGGCCTCCGCCTGCCCCGCGCACGGCCACGGGTGCAGCCAGCAGCAGGGTGCCGGGGCCTGGGGCTGCTCCTTGGGCGTCCCTGCCCCGGTGCCGGGGCCAGGCCTTAGGAGGAAAGGCAGCCGGGGTCTGCGCCTCTTACTTGGCCTTGGCGATGATCAAGGCATCGCTGAAGAGGAGGAGGTGCCTCTTCCCCGTCCCGCGGCCCTGCGTCACCCGCACGCGCTGGTGGAGCAGCGGCTCGGCTGATGCCGGGCCGGGCGCGCACTGCTGCTCGGGGCCAGGGTAGACCCTGCAGAGCAGGCGGCAAAGGGCGTGAGAAAGGCGGCTGCTGCGGGGCCTGGCTGCGCCGGCGTGTCCCCGAGCCGCGGGGGGAGCCCACCTGGAGCCGTAGCAGCAGTTCAGCTGGCCCATCGTGCCGGGGCCAGGGGAGTCCTCGCGCCGGACACGCTGCTGGGGCTCCGGAGAGCTCCCAGCCAGCTGGAGCGAGGCTGTCGAGGGGGTCCCGGTGCCGGGCAGTGCCGCTGGGTGAGAGCTGGTCTCTCCCTGGAGCTGCCGGGTGCTGGCAGAGCCGTGCCTGCAGGCACTGTGGCCGTTGCCGGGCCAGCGCCGCGACATCACAGCTGCCATTCCAAGCCCGGGGGGGGGGCTGGGGGGCGGGGCTGGGGGAGGGGCTCCTGTCTCTCTCGGCCTGGGGAGCCCGGGCCTGGGCACAGCACTGCGGGCATGGCCTCAGCAGCGCTGAGCAGAGGGCAAGGCTCCCCTCCCTCCAGCTGCTGGCAAGGCTTTGCCCAGCGCAGCCCAGGGCACCGCCGCCCGCCGCCTTTGGCCAAGGGCACGGTGCTGGCTGCTGCTCAGCTTGGTGTCCAGCAGGACCCACGGGCCTTTTCTGCCACGCCGCTTTCCAGCAGCTTTGCTGAGCTGCTCTTGCTCACGAGTACGTGCGCATGTGTGCCGGGATGCTTCGTGCGCGTACCGGTGCCGCCCGCAGTCCGTCCCACCCTCTTCCCGCAGGTCCCCCCGTGCCACTGTAGTGCGCTTGAGACGGGCACGTTGCCTCCAGCCAAAGCAGCGGTCCCAGCGAAAGGCGCTCTCTTGTGCTGGGACTGGGAGGAAGAGGATGCACCTGGCCACGGAGCCCAGGGGCAGAGCTTCCTTAACTCCAACTTGTTAAAGGCAACCTTCTTCTTCTTCTTCTTCTTCTTCTTCTTTACAGCATGTCCCGCTGGAAGGTGGCCTTGGCACTCTCCCGGAACACTGGAGAGGAGTTTGGCTTTGCCAAGTGCAATGGAAGCAGCAGCTGCCTAGCTGCCTTCTCGAGTGAGCGGCTGTCTGCAGAAGCCCAGCCTCTCCCGGGCGGCGAGGGGGGAAGTGGCATGAAGCAGAGCAGAGCAGCCTGGTGCAGCCCAGGGGCTTGCAGGCACGCCCTGCCCACTTCCCGCCCTTCCTGCCATGCCTTGGACGGTTGGCAGAGAGAAGAAAGCCACCCTTGCACCTGCTGGAGCCAGGCCTGTTGTCTCTTTGGCTCCAAGTCTATAAAGCAGACTAAGGAGAAGCTAATAACCAAAACACAAGCTCTTGTTTAATGTTTGGCGGAAGGGAAGGAAGAGAGGGGCGGAAGGAAGGGAGGAAGGGAGGAAGGAAGGGAGGAAGGAAGGGAGGAAGGAAGGGACGAAGGGAGGAAGGAAGGGAGGAAGGGAGGAAGGGAGGAAGGAAGGAAGGGAGGAAGGGAGGGAGGAAGGAAGGAAGGAAGGAAGGAAGGAAGGGAGGGAGGGAGGGAGGAAGGAAGGAAGGAAGGAAGGAAGGAAGGAAGGAAGGAAGGAAGGAAGGAAGGAAGGAAGGAAGGAAGGAAGGAAGGAAGGAAGGAAGGAAGGAAGGAAGAAGGAAGGAAGGGAGGAAGGAAGGAAGGGAGGAAGGAAGGAAGGAAGGAATGGAGTGCAATACTTTCCTTAGACCTCCTCTTTCTCTTAGCATACTTCAGAAGGCTTTTTTTGTTGTCTGACAGGACACTCGCCAGCTTCAACTCTAGCTGAGCTTTGGCCTTCCATCATTTCTCCCTACATATGTGAAGCACAGCTCCGTAGTCTTCCTGCCAAGGCTGGCCTTGCTTCTAGGGATCGTTCATACAATTTCTTTTTCCGCCTGAGTTCCAAAAGGAGTTCCCTCTTCAGGCAAGTGGGTGTCCTACCCCACTTGCTTGACTTTCAACACAAAGGCATGGCCTGCTCCTGGGCTTTTAAAAGGTGGCTCTTTAGAACGGACCAGCTCTCACGGGCCCCTCCGTCCTCCAAAGCAGATGCCCACCTTACACACGGTGCAGCTCCTCCCCCTCGCCTGCCCTGCCTGTCCCTCCCGAAGAGCCTGTTCAGCCCGCCTGAACGGTGATGCTTTCTTACCATTCGGCACCCGTGACAGTAAAGCTTGTGTACATAAGTTCCGGATTCGCAAGAGAACAGGGTCACCTGAAGCGTGATATCAAATTGGTTTTGGCATCTAAGGAAGCGACTGCTTCAGAAATTATGTTTTTCTTCAGCCTGTTGACACGTGAAAGTTGACAGCACCCCAGTTTTTGGGAATCCTCTTTCCAAGAACTTAAATTTCTCCCTGGAATTTCGAAAAGCACTTGAGTCACAGCTGAGCATGGACAGCCATAGGCCACTCCATGAGGCTCTGCATGTCTGTCTCTCATGACATGCC
Organism: Phaethon aethereus; assembly: GCF_964289735.1. Lineage (NCBI taxonomy): Eukaryota > Metazoa > Chordata > Aves > Phaethontiformes > Phaethontidae > Phaethon > Phaethon aethereus. The sequence continues at coordinate 876,155 of NW_028114062.1, read as the reverse complement.
ATAGAGCAGTAGAAGCTTGTCTTCGAGAGCTAGCCAGAGATGCTGAGACCACCCACTCAAACACGAGACACCCAGGGTGGCACTCAGCTCCTCTGACTTTAGATAGGCCTATTGCAGATGTTGCGGTTACAAAATTGTGAAGATACCATTAGAGTTAGCAGAGTAAAAAGCTATTCATGCTGTCCTAAAGTAGACGTCTTTAGTTAGGGCCCCTTTAGACTTAACTGGCTGTATTGACTATGGCCTCAGGTCGATTTCCTACACACGGGCACCTTAATGCCATCTCAGAGGCCGTAATGAAGCTAGCACCTAGAGCCTAGCAGACACGACACAGGACCTACGGACAGCCTTGCCCTTCGGAGGGGACAGCTGGAGGCCAGAGGACATACCTATAGAATCTCAGATCACACCCACATGATGCGCAGGGGGAGGCAACTGCATCAGGCCCTTCATATCCACTCACTACAACGGCTGTGCGGATCCCTAGCCCGAACATAGCCACAGAAGTTAGAGCGAGCCGAATCCCACCCGAGTTCTAGTTCCCTCTTCTACCAAGGAGGTTTGGATTCTGTATCCCTGTAGCTGAGAATTAGTGGGCACATTCTCCACACATTCTTTGTAGCCTGTGCAGTTAGACAGCAAATATTGGGGCTCAAGGATGCGTTTTTTCCCCTTGTTCTAAGCATCCCCATTCGGCAAGCTCCTCCAGGCTGGCCCCAGCCTCGTGGTTGCGAGGCCTCATGCTGCAGTGGTGCAGGCTGTTGCATGTCCTTCTGTCCACCTCAGGGAGGTTTCTCCAGCTTGTGGTCACCACTCTGAAGGGTTACCCTCCTCATCATCAGTATCAGCTCCCTTCCTGCCAACTCTGAGCTGGAGTGACCCCCAGCTTGGCAGAGGGGCATGTTTTATAAGGCATGAGTCTTGTCCACAAATCTATAGCAACGTGACAGCGTTCAGGATTTAGCCCAACGCTTCTGCTCACAGTGCTCTTACTCATGACAAGGCTGCATTTGGTTGATTGTGTGATTGCCTACTCAAGGAAGGGCTGGGAAGAGAGGAGCAACATTTATCGTGATTGTAAAAGGACTTCTACTGCCACCAGCTCCAACAGGAATGTACCCATCTTCCAATGTTACATTTCATTCATACAGAACAAGGACGCTAGCCTAGTTTTCTTCCCAGTGACTTAAGCTCTCAGTTTTCTCAGATAAAAACAAGCTCTAAACAAAAGCAGCGGCATGCACATGATATTCCCCCAGCCATGCAGATGACATGTTGAACATGAACAATGGATGCACATATATCAACCTCCCTGGAAGTGTGGGCCGCAGGACCATTGTAGCAGCAGACGTAGAAGAAGTAGCAGCATGTTCTTCTGGGGAATGCGCAGGTGAAAAATGCTGTTCCCTGTCTTCAGCAGTTTTTAAATACAGCTCCAAAGTGCTGTTTCATACCTCAGTCCAGGAAAAACTGGATTGTCCCGCTTCTGGATTTACACTACATTCAGCAAATGAATGCTTTATTCTGACAGAAACAGTAGTAAACTCATCTTTCAGTATAACTACAATTAAACATACCGGCTTGCAGAAAATGAGCTGAGTGACCAAATAGAATATATGGATGCTTTGCTGAATCAGGTGTTGGGATTTTAGTCTTAAATGTTCTGTTAATGTTTCAGATTAAAACAATATACCCACCATCTCTTCCACTCCAGTACAGAAGACAGAAACTGGTAAAGGTATCTCAATATGCTTCCAGCATTTGACAAAATGGCTATGAACAGACATTAACACAACAGGCTAGACTGACAATTTTTTTAAAAGGAATACTTTCAGGAATCACTGACCTTCTGGAATTAACAGTCATCTTCTATATGGCTTCAATGTATTTAATGTTCATCTAAGCTTAGTTTATGATGTCCCCTTCCATGATATTCTGAAGAGCAGAGCAGCTGCCATATTTTTTATTTTTACTTTTTTCAGTGAGTTGCCTAATCTTCAGAATTGTCATTGTTTCAGTATTGTTGATTTTTCTGTCTGCTGTTTTGCGTACAATTCATCTTACTGTAGCTACATCCATGATCTATGAGGCAAATGATTTCACCTGTCAGCTTGCAGTGCCTCACAGATCCACTGAAAATGAACACATGGGAAGCTGAGCTCAAGGAGCACTCGGTGATTTGCTTGTTTCTGGGCTGGATCTAAGCTATGCACCATTTTTCTCCATTTATATTGAACACTGTTGGTTCATCATCTGGTGCAATAAAACAAAATGCCTGGATGAAGGGTTAGTTTGCTGTTGTGTGGCATGCAGTGCTGAGAAGAGAAAGAGCATGAGAAAGCAACAGAAAAAGAGATTTCTTTCCTACATATAAAGGTTTCAGGAGTGATGCTGTGCTAAACATAGCTGAAACACAGTGACAGTCTTAATATGATCACCCTATTGTTAGGGGCTACATCTGAGAGGTGTCTGTGTTTAGTTAGAGAACATATGAGCTGCTACTTCAGATGTTACCAGTGACATGACTGTGTGCTTACATATATTGAACTAGGTGAAAATGTTCCTTTCCATCCCATAAAATATTTTCAAATTATTTCCTGGGCAAGTCTGGAAGTCTTCTCTGAGGAAAGAGACTTCTCTCTCAAACTAGCTAAAAGCATGGTTTATGGGGCATTAATTTGGGATGTGAAAGATGTGTACTAAAATCTCTTCCTTGCCAAGCCACCAAGCTTTTCTGTGGTCGGTAGATATTCACAGCAAAATTCCCTTAATCTTCACTCAGAGCTATTCTATTTCATAAAGCTAATTGAGTGTTCATTGAATCAAGGGTACAAACTTTGTTCTCCCAAATCCCCGCAGAGCGTCTTACATCTACCCCCAGCTTCTGGACTGCAGAGCTTCCTTGTCTCTCTTGCATGATGAATGTTTTACTCATGGAACAAAAGCCAACACAGTATTCTTTTGGGCTGCTTACTACATACCAGGCATCCTGGTTCAAGTACTTATTGTGAAAAAAACTTTTCTCACTGGCTGTCCTGACCACAAGCCACTGATTTTTTGTTTACTTTTTTTTCCCCATTCCTGTTTTGAAAAGTAAGTTTGTTGAGAAGATAAGAAAAATGAATAGAAGTTTTTTTTACAGCAAGAGTGGTTTTTATGACCAGGTAAAGCAATAAAACTGCATTACAGAAATGTTGATTAGCCACAGTTATAATTTAAATGCATTCAGGGAAACTCATGTGGTTCTACATAATGTAAGCAATGTATTGTGCAGTATATGTCATTCCAGTGTGGCATAGATTAGACTGAGACATTAAGCCATAATTCCGATACCATCTAGTGCCTGCTGATTAAAAAGATGACCAACCACTGATAAGAAAGTCCCCATCAGATAGCATCAACTACATAGGTATGTCTGTGCTTATGGCACTTCACTGCTTTCTTCAGGGAGCCAAATCTTGTCCTCAAAATACAAAGAGACACCAATGCTTTGAGCAATACAAAAATACAAATATGTTTCCCATAACTGTACTCTGAGTGATGTTTATTACATGTGCCTACTGCCAAGCAAAATCCAGAAGTCATCATTTCTTCTTCAATATTGCTTTAGTATTTAAGTATAAATGGTATAATAATCAAGTGAAATTATTTTCTTATTACATGATGCTGAGGTGTAATAATAGATTTAGTAATAATGAAATAAGAATATTCTTCACAAATCTTTTTTCCTCTAATTTGCCTTTTTGTGTGATTATGCTGTCTATCATTCAACCACAATAAGTTCTTACCAGTCTTAACCAACTACCAACAAAAAAAAATCTCCAAGATAAGTCTTTCCTTGTCCCCTTGTTGCACTCTCCTAAATAGGTTATTGAAGAGAGAATCAGTTCCTTGTTCTTGGAAATAAAAATTGTGAGAACTCTGGGGTTATCCACTTTTTCTTCTAGCAGCGAGTTAGCCAGTTACCTGGGCAGATCTATACAGGAGCGAAAATTAACATGAACCAAGGAAGCGTTCTGTCTCTTAGTAAGGATGTCACACAGTATAGTAGCGTGAATTATTGGGAGTTTAGAGGTAAGGAACCACAGATCTCTAGGACCCTAGGGTTCACTATTTTGGCTACTTATGGAACAATCACATTTGAGCAAGATGTTTTCTTGAAGCCAAAACATTTTTCAGAAACATTCCAGAGGCATTTATTTTGACAAAACTTTCCGTGTAAAGGTTTTGATCGAGAATGAACACTCATGAGAGAAAGGCTTGCATCAAAATGTTGACCTTTTCAACATGAAGCAGATATTTTGGCACACTTCCATTTTGCAGTAGTATTTAAATGGCTTTGTTTTCATGCCAAAGCAGAATAAAACAAATTTGGAACTTGAAAACTGTCAGGAAACCAAATTGTTATTCTCTAGCAAGCTCTGCTGATTGCCTTTAACTAGAATAACTTACTTAACTCAGTGCTGGCTTCACCAGGCAATAATTTACCATCATCCACAATGCATTGCCATCAATCCCGTATTATACCACCTTTTCATGACATGGTCTTAGCTTGCTGGTATGTTTTGTGTTTCTTTCCATGCAAAGATATTGTTTTGCTCTTAATTATACCAGTGAAACTGAAAGCAACATTTCCCTGGTTTTGAAATCTGCCCTTCCGAGGTCATTAACATCATGTCTTAGTTACTTTCTGAAGTTGCAAACAACAAACTTATTTGCCTGACTGCACATAATGACAATTACCACAATAGGAATTGCCAGAGAAATAAAATAATTGGTCCTAGCTTGACTAAAATAATATTCAATTATATTTAAGTGTCATAACACACAATTGGAATATTAATATAAAACTTCCGTATACAATTTGTCATTTCAATATCAGGCATTGCTTAGAGTATGTCAAGTCACTGATCTATTTCACTCCATCATTAATCTTTATTTCATATTTTTAAAAAGCAACGTTTGTTGTTTAGATTGATGTAACACAGATAACATAAGCAGGCGTATATTTTAGAACATTGAGTGACAACTCAAGTATGCAAGTGGACAGATACATAACCTGAATAATCGTTGTTCAAATCCAAAAATATTTGTTGGAAAAAGGTTTTTGATTATTCTTCTGTAGTTCTACAATAGTAGCTGAAATCCATTTACTGAAGTGGATAGTACTAAGCCTTTAAAAAATACATCAGGGTAGACTCAGCTGAATGTAGCACTTGATCATTGGTGATTTCTAGGCAGGGATTGTCAGAATGTATGGGAGCTCTCCACTGAAAAGCTCAGTTTGGAAATCTTACCTGGAGCATGCAGGTGCACAATTAGTGTTAATAAAATGAAAAAAAAAAAACCCCAATGTTTCAAATGGTTTCCACAGGATATGTAAAAGTGCATTTGAATAAAAAGGAAATCTCATACAGCCATGTCTCCACATATGTGCTTCTCATACAGATTTTTTTCCTTCTTTTTGTCATAATTTCATATATTATATTATCAAGTTTCTACGTAGTTCACATTACAAAAAGTGTGAAACATGAACCTTGATTTGGACTTTCAATATGAGGATGCGTGGTTCAATGAAGTGAAACCTTAAATAGTGTTTTTAAAGCATTTTATTATTATCCTTAATGAATTAATTTATTGTGTTTTCATCTTGTGAGGGTATTGAGAGTCTTCAATCCCTACTGTGGACCCAGTTGCGTAGATGCTGCTGAAAAAAAGAAGAATGGCTATGAAATATGGAATGATAGTTCTAGAAAATGAAGGCTGGAAAGCAGGCACAGGCAATGCAATAAATACTTCCTTTTGCTGATCTCTCCACATGCTTGGTATTTAATCCAACTAAAAGGAATCACTCATATAAACTTTGCATAGACTTTGGTCTACCTGAAATGCTTCCATATCTTTCTGTATATAAAATGTGGGTCACCAAACCATTGTTGTCAAGATGCATCAAAGAGATCATGGGTGCAGAGACACTTCAACAACATGTACGTGAGGAGGATATCCTCAGGTGCGAAGATCTGGGCGGTGCAAAGACCAAGAGCAGGTGCCATGAGTCTGCTAAAACCCAGCAGCAGCAGCCACCTTTGCAGGCCCTCAGCTCTGCGAGTGAAGTGCTGTGGAACCAGTACGCTTACACTGTTCCTACAGTCCATCTGGTAAATTTGGTTCTCTCTGGTGTAATGCAGACCAGTTTAAAGCTTTTTGTTTTCATAGTTGAAGTTTTCTTTGCCTGCCTCAAGCGCCTGTTTGGAGGGAACTCTGCCATCAGGCAGGACCTGCCTAAACTTTCTTTGGCTGTATGAGTTAAATATTTCTCAGCCTTTCTCGCTTGCAAGACTTTTCCCGCTGTAAACATGCCTAGACTTTAAGGCATCCAAAGCATGGAAAAATCAGTAGTAGTCTTCTATCAGTCACTTCTAAAATAAATACTACAAGACATTGAAGCAATATTTCACACAGGAAAGAAATCGAAGACAGTCTGACACTTTTCACTTAGCACTTTTCAAAAACATACAAGAAAAGAAACTGAAAAAGGCACTAACCTTTGGAAACTAAGAATCCACCTGGAAAAATCTGGTGACCCAAACTGTTGCACTGAATGCATTTTGAAGATAAAAAGTGTTTTACATAGTAGTTGTAAAGTTGTTCCCTACTACATTGTTTCTGAGACAACAGCTGGACACGTCAGAAAACACTGAATGCTTTTTGGAATTGTGGAAGTCAAGCAAAGCAATCTGAATCACAGTTTTATTGTGCTTTTTAAGTTCTGCATTAGAAACCTGCATAAGATCAGGTATTTTTAACAGCAGTTTTTACATGCTAATATGCCTGAGATTGAAGTCTCTGTGCGTCTCTGTTGCATTTTATTTATTTTTAGGCAAGCTACTTAAGGAAAAATTACAGTTGTCAGTCTTAGCCATTTAATCTGTTGCAGCACCTAGACGCTCATAAAAGGGACCATACTATGGCAAACAAGCTTTTCTGATCTTTAAAGTTTTATCACTTTTAGACAGCTTGGCTAATGAATGTTTATGCTTGATGTCAAACTGAGGTCTTTAAACAATTAATAGAAAAGATTCAATTTAGTATTTTTTTAATTTTTATTTTAAATAAGTAAGAAAATAGATTTTAGCAGGTAGTTTGTTTATAACTGTGTTTTCAGAATAAAATCCTTTTCAACTGTCTCTAAAGGGTTTGGCAGAAAATAGGCTGGCTAAGAAGCAAAAGCTGATACACAATTTATAATGTTTGTGGAAAAGGTTTTTACAAATTCCTGTCTTGCAATATTTTTATGTGTTTATTTTTTTAAGAGAGGCAGCAACACAAACGATACAGTTAATATTATACAGAGCCAGTGCTCTCTTTCAGATCCTAAAATTTCTATGGCATTTGAGTGAACTTTGAGCCTTCATAGTAATTTTGTAAAAGGTAAGCACCAGAATTCAATATTTAAATCAACTGACTCACGAACAGCAAATAATCAACACTGTTGTTTATTGGTAAAAAGAAGACGACAACTAATGTCTCTCCAATACATCTTTTTGAAGTGATCCTTGTTCTTGAAAGACTCAGAAAATTTAAAAATAAGTTTGATGAATAGCAAAGGGCCATGGGTATGCAGGAAGATGTGTTGCAGAATACATTCCTCCCTTTGTCTTCTGCTCACTTTCCAGTCTCTCCCAAATGCCTAAATCTACTGGAGAGGGGAATTGAAAAGGGTAGGATTAGGCTGAATGTTTGGCACGACTCTGTAAGGATAGCTGCAGTGTAGGACATCTGTTTTGTAAGAACATCTGATTAAAAGGCCAAGACAAGAAACAGGAAAAGCAAAAAACTGAAGACAGAGATACAGAAGCCCTAAGGGACCAGTGGATAATGAAGTCCATAGAAAAGACCAGACCTGCTGGATGGGCTGTTAAAGGCACCAGGCAAGTGTGACCTTGGGCAGAATCATGCCCAACTTTGTAATAGCTCAGAAGGGAAATGAGAGTGTCCTGGATCTGATGTTAAAGAGCAAACTTACTATAGGATATTTAAGGGGCATCATTGCGAGTGTTTAAACTTCTTATGGGATGCTTGAGGGGATTCTGGGAATGTGCAAAACTTATTGGCTGCTTAGGAGAAGGATAAAATGTCAGAAAAGGGAGGAAAACATTGAGAAAAGGGGCAATTACAGAGGGCACTCTCATGCAAATAAGCTGCAGGTCAGTACACTTGTCTGAGTCCTGTCCATGATCATGGCACAGTCCATCCTCACTTCTTGGTAAGTTCCTGCTTCTATCCATAGAGAGAACTGCATGAGTGTTCATTTTATTTTTTGTGTGTGTAACATGCCAGCAAACTCAAGTCAGACCATCTGGCAAGTAGTCTGGCTGGCAGGTCCTGGAGCTGGATATTGGAAGGACCAAGTCGGGGTCAGCCTGGAGAAGGTCAGGACATTTGTGTCATTTATATGAGTACTGTTTGTGTGTATCATCTGGTGCATCTAAAGGCACTGACCTTCTGCTTATGTTTATCTGCTGCTGGACAATCATGTCTACTCGCACGTGTGAGTTGGGGAAATATGCTCAGCCTTATTACTGACTGAATCTTGAACAGGGAACCACAGCAGCTTCAGACCTTCTTGGGTCCTGAGGTTCACTGGGTTCAGTTTCTTTTAGCAGGCACCATTTATGTTGCCTTGGAATGGTTCAAATATTGTTTATCTTGAGTTTGTATTTTTTTTTGAGAAGTATTACACCTCCATATGCTTAGACTGAGGATTATGTTTTTTCAACAGTGATGCATTTTTACAAATACTGCAGTGTTACACATCTTACGATGCAAAAGGGTTTTTTTGGCTTGTTCTTTTTCTTTCTTCTGTGCTCCTTTTTCCAGATTTGTAAATATGGTCCATGTTTCCCTCATTACAACTTGTTGTAATTTTCCTGTTATTTTGGGACTGTGGTGTTTCTTTTAAGTATAATCTAATTCTTTCCCTTTCCTATTAAATTATTACTGATCTAATAACTAAATAGAGCCTTAAGTGTAGGTGTTGGGAGAGCTGCTTTAATTTTTCTTGCATAAATGTGGTTTTGTACAAATGGAATAGCAGAATTCCTTTTCAGAACATAATGGATTAGGTATTTTTCAAAATGCATGTCATGTCAAAGATTTCGATTTCATATAAGCTTATATATTTATATAGTCAATATTTTGCACATGTGAATAACACCAGAAAATTATGTTTGTGGTGACCTGTTTTCCTGTTCCCATTTTCCACAGGAGGTTGGCCCCATTGTTCTCATTTTACCACTGATTATGAGAGTATAGAGGGATTATTTTCCGCTGGCAGTCACTCAGTGATGGAAAGGAAGTGATGGTGTGTGCAGTGTAGGAGATATCTGCCCAGGAGTCATCTCATCAGAAATTGTGTTTCTTATTTTTCTTTTATGTTCTGTGACTTACCTATTTTCATACTACTTAGCATTTCATAGAGACTAGTGATTTTCCCTTTAAGTCTGCCTTTTTTGGGGGGTCTTTGCAATTTGTTTTCACACTTGGACATGGATTGCTGTGCGTCTGTCAAAATTGATGATATATATGGAAATCTTGTCTCTGAAGGTTGTATTGTCGGGTGAGCTGTTCACATGATCCCAAGTCATAAATCTGTGAGAGTTTATCTATGTATGCGAGTCTACTTGTTTCCATTTAACTCCGGCCTTGGAGAGAAAGAGACCCAAGGCGAAAAACTGTTGGAATGCAGAAATATTGAGCAGCTCAGCTAGAATATTCCTTTCTTAAAGTGTTTTTGACTGAATGTGGGTTATTTTAACCAGGAGCTAGTTTGAATTTATGGCTGGATATGCAGAAATAGAAAGCTGACAATTCACGATGACATAGTACACTAGGATTTAGTTCCTCAGAGCCTGGTTATGTGTGTCTACAGAGATGGCTACAAATTGACCCAGCTTTCTCTACCCACATTCTGAGCTGACTAAACAGAGGCAGTTTCATGACTTCTGTGTCCATGCAAATATTCTGATGAGTGACGTATGCTGAAATACAATGCATATTGGCACGGTCATTACTCTTACCCAGCTCTGGGTAAAGGCAGATGAGTCCAGATCTAACTGCACAGGCACAGGTAGATGCCATCCTTTGGCACCCTTGACAGTAAAGCTTGTGTACATAAGTTCTGGCTTCGCAAGAGAGCAGGGTCACCTGAAGCGTGATATCAAATAGGTTTTGGCATCTAAGGAAGCGACTGCTTCAGAAATTATGTTTTTCTTCAGCCTGTTGACACGTGAAAGTTGACAGCACCCCAGTTTTTGGGAATCCTCTTTCCAAGAACTTAAATTTCTCCCTGCCATAGAGCAGTAGAAGCTTGTCTTCGAGAGCTAGCCAGAGATGCTGAGACCACCCACTCAAACACGAGACACCCAGGGTGGCACTCAGCTCCTCTGACTTTAGATAGGCCTATTGCAGATGTTGCGGTTACAAAATTGCGAAGATACCATTAGAGTTAGCAGAGTAAAAAGCTATTCATGCTGTCCTAAAGTAGACGTCTTTAGTTAGGGCCCCTTTAGACTTAACTGGCTGTATTGACTAGGGCCTCAGGTCGATTTCCTACACACGGGCAACCTAATGCCATCTCAGAGGCCGTAATGAAGCGAGCTGAATCCCACCCGAGTTCTAGTTCCCTCTTCTACCAAGGAGGTTTGGATTCTGTATCCCCATAGCTGAGAATTAGTGGGCACTTTCTCCACACATTCTTTGTAGCCTGTGCAGTTAGAGAGCAAATATTGGGGCTCAAGGATGCGTTTTTTCCCCTTGTTCTAAGCATCTCCATTCAGCAAGCTTCAAGAAACGTAATGCAAAGTACTTCTGTGATGGGTTGTCTTTGGCTGGATCCCAGGTGCCCACCAAAGCTACTCTTTCACTCCCCTCCTCGGCTGGAGAGAGGAGAGAAAGTACAACAAGAAGCTTGTGGGTCGAGACAAGGACAAGGAGCGATCATTCAGCAATTGCCGTCAGAGTCAAAAGAGACTGGACTTGGGGAAATTTGTTTCATTTATTGCCAATCGAATCAGAGTAAGGTAATGAGAACTAAACCCAAATCTTAAAACACCTTCCGCCCACCCCTCCTTTCTTCCCGGGCTTGAATTTGCTCCCCATTTTCTCTGCCTCCTCCCCCCGAGTGCCACAGGAGGTCGGGGAATGGGGGTTGCGGTCCGTTCATCACATGTTGTCTCTGCTGCTCCTTCCTCCTCAGGGGGAGGACTCCTCACACTCTTCCCCTGCTCCAGCCTGGGGTCCCTCCCACGGGGTGCCGTCCTTCAGGAACAGGCTGCTCCACGGTGGGTCCCCCACGCGGCCACGAGTCCTGCCAGCAAACCTGTGCCAGCGTGGGCTCCTCTCTCCACGGGGCCACAGGTCCTGCCAGGAGCCTGCTCCAGTTCTGGCTTCCAGTGGGGTCACAGCCTCCTTCGTGCAGCCCCCTGCTCCAGCGTGGGGCCCTCCCCAGCCCGCAGGTGGACATCTGCTCCCCCACGGAGCTCCATGGGCTGCAGGGGCACAGCCGGCCTCGCCATGGTCTTCAGCAGGGGCTGCAGAGGGGTCTCTGCTCCGGCCCCTGGAGCCCCTCCTGCCCCTCCTTCTGCACTGACCCGGGTGTCTGCAGAGATGTTTCTCTCATGTATTCTCGCTCCTCTCTCCCGCTGCAGTTGCTGCCTGCCAGTTCTTACCCCCCTTCTGAAATACGTTATCCCAGACGTGCGACTATTGTTGCTGACTGGCTCGGCCTTGGCCTACAAACATTTGTACCTTTAAAAAAAAAAAAAAAGATATTTCTAAATACCACAAGACATCTGAAGTGAAGAGGCGTTCTAAAGTTAGTTATCCTACAGGAAATACACAGCTCCACCTGTTACTCCTGCTTTCCCTTGAATACCAGAGTGACCTCTAATCTCAGCCTTGCTTAAGGAGGGTGTTACCTCTGTTGGTAGATCAACCCTTATTTCAGAAGAGGAGGGGGGGGGGAGAGAGAGAGAGAGAGAGAGAGAGAGAAGGAAAGACAGACAGGCAGCAAGGAAGGCTTGTTTTCCCTTGAAGGAGTCAACTCAGGCAGCACCTGGAGCATCACCGGTGTCTGAGCCTGCGGCCAGAACGTTTGTGCTGTCTGTTACAAGCTCCTGAAGGCACTTGCGACAGCAAAGCAATGCCTTGTAACCCTCTGCCGCCTTCCTGTGCATCAGAAGGCCTGCCTATATCTTCCGCAGCTTTGCCCACAGAAGCCTGAATGGCTGTGCTCCGGGGTCTTGGAAGGCACAACACAAACTTCCTCCGGTCACTCTGACACCTTGAACACAGAAACCAACACAGTTTAATAGGAAGAATCTCACTTTGTCACAGAAACCACCTTTCACATTACATCTTTTCATCCTGTAAGAAAGCATGTGTCCCTACATTACGTACATAGTTACCCACCAAAACCGCCAACGTCATACAACGTATCCCGCGATACAACGTATCCCGCGATACGGAGGGGTTTGCGCAGCCCCCGCTCTCTGTGCACCTCACAGACCTCTGCGCTTTCTGCTTCTGCCCCTGGTGCTGGCGGCTCTGTGGCCGATGCACCGGCAAGCCCAGCCGCATCCTCCTCCTCCTCAGAGAGTCCCTGGCCGTGCTCAATGAGCGATTGCTATGAACGTACTGTAAAAAGCCCTTTTTATAGCCCGACACAACACTGGCCAATTTCAACTCTAGCTGAGCTTTGCCCTTTTCTGTTCTCTCCTGACACGTATGAACTACAGCTCTGTGATCTTCCTGCCAAGCCAGACCTTGGTCCCAGGGATCATAACATTCCTTTTTCCACCTGAGTTGAAAAAGGAGGTCCCTGTTCAGCCAAGCTGGTCTTCTGCCCCTCTTGTTTGACTTCAGACTCCACCAGATTGCCTGCTCCCGTGCTTGCAGAAGGTGGTTCTGAAAAACTAAGCTGCTCTCTGAGCCCTAAGCCCTCCAAAGCAGCTTCGTAGGGGACACTGCAGACTAGCTCTCTGAGTAGCTTCAAGTTTGCTCTCCTGAAAAGCAAGGTAGCAGCTCCTCTGAGCTGTATCTCATTACACTCAAAAGTTTAAACTCCCCTGTTTGGTGATCACTGTTATCCCATCTCCTACGAGTCCTTCTCCATACACAAACAGGAGGGACTAAGAGATCTGTTGGGTAGATAAGCAGCCATGGGGAACCACGGTGAGCAGTGGAGTGAGCTGCTGCATGGGCTACATGCTTTCCGAGTGCGAAGCCAGCCCCTGGCTCAGTGAGTGCCTGGGAAAGGGAGTCTGCAGCCGTGAAGGACAGAGCCGGCCAGCAGGACAGCTGGCAGCCTTCACTCGGGCATTGCCCACCTTGTGACTGGCTGTACCTGTGATGATGTTAATGCTCTTTGTACACAGGTCTGTTGCGTCGTGCTGTGTTGCGAAGCAGACTTGCAGAGGCGTGCCCTGTCTGCCCATCGGGACTCAAGGCACATTTCCTCCAAGCGCAGCAGCCAGGCTTTGGGCAGCCTCGCCTCATGCTGCTTTTGACATTGCCAACCAGGATCAAGTTTCTAGCCTCGGGTTTTCATGTAGGAACCAATTAGTGAACAAGTCCTGTTTTAATGGAGTGGCAACTCAAACAGTATTACGCTGGTAGAAAGCCTTCAGGAAAAGACTGGTGTCCTCTGGACCTCGCAGTAAGGCAGCCAGCAGCTCTGTTTCTGCTATAGCTACAAACATCCGCGAGTGAAACAACCGCAGCTTTTTAATACAGATACAGAGGTTTACACTTTTCTTTGCAGACACAAAGCATGCTTTTGTCTTGAACTTTTCATTAGTCTGAAAAAAAGATCATTGGTAGTATAGGATACCATGCTGTTTATTAAATGTACATAAATTAACATCTACACAGAAAGGATGTTTTCCTCATCAGAAACAATGCTGAAACGATGAGCAACTCTGAAAAGAAAGGTACATAAGGCTCCCGTGCACAAACCCCAAAGCTTCAAAGGAGAAAGGTGAAAGAGCGCTACATCCTTATGTCACAGGACAACCTGTGATTAACCCGAGTTATGGACACTGTCACATCATAGGTAGTTGGGGCCAGTTCAGATCCCCTGCCTTCTAGATCAGCCGCCTTGATGAGCTGGGTGTTTCAACTGTTATAAAGCTGCAGAATCACCCAGAATCGACACTGAAATGACCGTGCTGGCTACAGAATGGCTAGAATAAATATGGGGGTGTGTCCTGTTTTTTTCCGGTCCTGGAGGGTCGGTGGGATTCGGGGCACCATGTAAGTTGGATTTTTAACTCCTCCTTCCCATCAGTCCCTAGGCACAGGCACGTGTTGTGGCTGAAAGCAAAGCATCACCACTCCAGTTCTGATTGACAGAAAGGGGGGTGTTTGCGTCGGTCCAGAGAGCGCTGATGGGTCGGAGAAGTAAGAGCGGAGTTTTTGCTGTAGCTAACCTGGAGTTAACTCAGCTAATGGAAACTGCAAGCCAGTCATGTTTGATCAAGAATACTAAGAAAGGGTATTGTGCTGTGTGCTGCATACAAGGACTTGCACCGACCAAAGGGCAGCAATGGGTGCTCCCTTCTTGTATGCAGCAAGGTGGTGCAGCGTCTCTCTGCCGAGAATGAGTAGCGGCAAAGAAAACCTGGAGGGTTTTATAGTCTGGAACATGCTGTCCAGCGTGTCCCTCGTGTCCCTCTCAGATGATATACACCTCCACGCCCAGCACGCCCCATGGAATCTGCAGGTGACATGCCAGCTCCCCACGGGGGCAGCTGTGCCGGCTGGTGGGCTTTTGCTGACGGAGCCGAGGAGTGAGCCAGCAAGGCCTCCCGCCAGGGCTGGGCTGGGTCTGAGGGCGGTGCGGGGCCGCTCCGGCGTCGCGGTGCCCGAGTGAAATGTGCCGGCCGGAGCAGAAGGGCGCGGTGCCTCCCTCCTCGCCTCCGCCGAGGTGGTGCTGGGGCTGCATCGCGCCCCTCAAAGCCCAGGCAGCAGAGCTCATGCGGGCAATCCAGGCAGCAGAAAAAAATCGGCACCTGCAAGAAGAGAGTCCAAAGTGCTGATGAAACCATGAAGGCAGGAAGAGTTTGTGCCCTGTTCTTTGGGCAGTGTGCTGTCCAAGGGGCAGCTCCTGGCACACGAGAGGGAACCCTCCCTGGCAGTGGCTACGGCACGGCTTTGTCCCCTTCTCCACACGTGTGACACCCTCAGAGCTCTGCAAGTTGACAGAGATGTGCAGCACTGCTTTGCTAGGCAGCAGGGCTGGGCAGGGCAGCTGTGCTGTGGTCCTTTCCAAAAGCCGAGCAGCAGCACGCCTCACTGTCCCTTGCTAGAAAGCCAGGCTTGAAGGCAAAACACGCTGCTTTGGTATTGTTTGGTTGTTTTCTTCTTCCCTCAATTGTCTCAGGTGCAACGTGAGCTTTTTACGAAGTGCCAGTACCTCAGGGTCTACAGCTACGTGACACAGCTCCTTGCTGCGTCTTTGGGATTCAGACACCAGCAGCCAGTGCTGGGCTTGCCAGCTGACATGAACAGAAAAGGGAGACTTTGCCTCTTTCTGTAGGCAGCGGGTCAAAGAGCTCAAAAAATTGCTATGAGCCTTGTGACTCTGCTGGGGTGTTGCTCAGCCTTGCACAAACAGAGCTGCCACAAGTGCCGAAGGAGAGCTGCCAACGCTGGAGTGATATGTTCCTCCTGACAGACACGCTCTCCCACGGGCAGCTGCGGGCTTCCTGCCCGGTGCCATCTCTGCGCACCTCAGAAATATTGCCCATAGTCGGAGCAGTGTTCGGAGCTTTGAAAGATGGGCAGCAGAGCCTGCTACACACCTGGGCTCCTCGTTCTTCTTGCCTGCCTGGATGTCCTCAGTTGCCCATCCCGCAGAGCTCTGCTCCCAACTTGCTCCTCTCGCTGTCCAGTAGCCCGTTGCTCCCCTCTTCACAGGTTGCTCTTCTCGAGCCTGGCAAACTTTCCATTCAATGTATTGTTAGACAGGTCAAGCCATGATAAACGTGAACCAATTCTGCTCTTAACCACACCTAGCTCATTTTACCTTGTCTCCCCAGAGGAGCTCTCCAGGTGTTCACTTTCTGGAGGGACTGGAGGCACCTGCAATGGAAATGTGCAAGTTAACGGGTGGCAAGGACCTTCCTGCCCAATTGCTACCTTAGCTCGGAAAGGCACAGCCCTTGGATGGGTTTGCTCAGCCCAGCTGAGCCAGTTCTGGTGGCATCACCGCACAAACCGCCATGGCCATCCTGCACCACCCTTCCTCTGCACCTTTGCAGAGCTGCCGGCTAGTGGGTGACCTTGCTTGTCCCTGCGGCAGCACTCTCAACTTCTGACAGTGCTGTCACCCTCTTTGTGGCCCTGACATACCGCTGCTGCTTCTGCTTCCACCTCTGGTGCTGGCAACTCCTTGGCCGACGTGCCGGCAAGCCCAGCCACATCGTCCTCCTCCTCAAAGAGCTGCGGGGGATAGAGGAGGACAGTTGCTTGGCTGGGGACAGGCCCCGGGGCCGGTGAGCCTTCCTCCGGGCCAGGAGCGAGCGTGGGCGGCTCTGCTTTCACTAGGGCAGGACGCAGGGGTGGCTGGAGGTGGGGGAGGTGGGGCGGAGCCGGCTTGGTCCCCGAGCCCCAGCCGGGGTCCCTCTGCTGGGGACAGCGCCTCTGCGCAGGAGCCAGCGCCACGGGCACCCCCCGGCCAGGCTGGCTTACCTGGAGGGGCTGGGGCAGCGTGCCGTCCTGGCTGCAGAGAGCTGCCAGGGGCCGGCCGAAGAGACCCGCCCTGCCGGCACAGCCCGACTGCCCGGGCGCCTCCGCAGCGGCCAAGGTCCCTCGCCACGCAAAGGGCCAGGGCAGCCCCCTCGTCCTGCTGCGGATCCCGCCTGCTGCCAGGGAAAACAGAGCAGAGAGCCATGGAGGGCAAGCGCCAGGTGAATGCTGCCCGAGCCTCCGTGCGCTGTGCCCCCGCCAACAGCGAGGGAGAGGCGTGGCTGGGGAACGAGGCGCCCCGGGGGCTCAGCTCTCTGCGGCCGTGCCCTGCGGGAAGGGCAGCAGCAGCCCCTGAGCAGCGCGGCTGCCGCCTGCCAGCGCAGGAGAGAGGGGCCGTCCTGCCCCCGTCTCCTCCAAACTCACCGTCTGAGTGGCCACGTCCACCTTGGCTGCCGGAGGGGACGGGAGGTGGCCGCTGCTGGGCACCAGCCTGCAAGAAATGCGCTGCGCTCAGCGAGCAGCCCCGCAGCACGAAGGCCCCTGGCGAGCTGCATCGGCCGCGGGCCATGAGTGAGATGTGGGGACGGCCGAGATGGCGGCCCGGGGGCTCCTCACCTCTGCCAGGCCCTCGACCAGCCTCTCCAGGCTGCTGGCGTTGAGTGTTTTGGCCTGGGCAAGGGGAGAAGAGCAGCAGGTGAGAAGCCATGGGGCTGGTGCGGGGTTGGAGCAGCCCCTGGGGCAGAGCGGGGCCGGGAGGGACACTCACGGCATTGCGGCCGCGCAGCTCCTTCAGCAGGAGCTTGATGGAGGGCAGCTGGGTGACGCGGGCTCCCTGCACTCCTTCTGCTGGCCTGTGCACGGGGCAGGGGCAGAGAAAGAGCTGTGTGAGACTCAAGCTGCCTCTTCCCTCGCCTGCCAGCCCGGGGAGCCCTTCCAAGCTGCCCCGAAGCAGCTGGGCACCGCCCGGCCGTCGAGCGGAGAGCAGTGGCAAGGGGGGAGGACGGGGCTGGGTGAAGCAGCTCCGCCAGCTCTGCCCACTCCAGAGCCGCCCGCAGCCGTGGGGGCAGCTCTCCCCAGCTCAGGAGCAGCGTTTCCGCATCATACGGCTACGGCTAGAGCATCCCCCCGTGCTGTGAGCACGGGCCCCCCAAGCTGCTCTGCCAGGCAGGGCTTACCCACGGAGCGCGCTGAGCCAGAGCTCCTTCAGCGAGCGGGAGCTGCAGGAAAGAGAGGAGAAAGAGCCTGAGCGCCCGCTGCTGCCCAGCCCGCGGGCAGAGGCGGGCGCCGGCACAGCCCTGCCCTGTGGGGACGGCTGCAGAGGCAGGAGGAAGCGGCGTGGGGCCGGACAGAAGCGCTGCCCGGCCCTGCCGGGGGACGTGGCACCAAGACCCACCAGAAGGTGACGACGCAGAAGCCGTAGGGCCAGGCGAGGACGAGGGACGTGGTGGCCCTGTCTTCCTCCTCCTGGGCGGCATCCCCGGCCGCCCCCTTGCCGCCGCTCAGCACCCACAGCCGGCGCAGGGCCAGGCAGAGCTGCGGGCGCGGGGCGCTGCCACGTCTGCAGAGAGGAGCGGCAGGGAGTGACCTGGAGGTGGCCGAGCCCGGCGGCTGCCCTCTGGCCTCCGCCTGCCCTGCGCACGGCCACGGGTGCAGCCAGCAGCAGGGTGCCGGGGCCTGGGGCTGCTCCTTGGGCGTCCCTGCCCCGGTGCCGGGGCCAGGCCTTAGGAGGAAAGGCAGCCGGGGTCTGCGCCTCTTACTTGGCCTTGGCGATGATCAAGGCATCGCTGAAGAGGAGGAGGTGCCTCTTCCCCGTCCCGCGGCCCTGCGTCACCCGCACGCGCTGGTGGAGCAGCGGCTCGGCTGATGCCGGGCTGGGCGCGCACTGCTGCTCGGGGCCAGGGTAGACCCTGCAGAGCAGGCGGCAAAGGGCGTGAGAAAGGCGGCTGCTGCGGGGCCCGGCTGCGCCGGCGTGTCCCCGAGCCGCGCGGGGAGCCCACCTGGAGCCGTAGCAGCAGTTCAGCTGGCCCATCGTGCCGGGGCCAGGGGAGTCCTCGCGCCAGACACGCTGCTGGGGCTCCGGAGAGCTCCCAGCCAGCTGGAGCGAGGCTGTCGAGGGGGTCCCGGTGCCGGGCAGTGCCGCTGGGTGAGAGCTGGTCTCTCCCTGGAGCTGCCGGGTGCTGGCAGAGCCGTGCCTGCAGGCACTGTGGCCGTTGCCGGGCCAGCGCCGCGACATCACAGCTGCCATTCCAAGCCCGGGGGGGGGGCTGGGGGGCGGGGCTGGGGGAGGGGCTCCTGTCTCTCTCGGCCTGGGGAGCCCGGGCCTGGGCACAGCACTGCGGGCATGGCCTCAGCAGCGCTGAGCAGAGGGCAAGGCTCCCCTCCCTCCAGCTGCTGGCAAGGCTTTGCCCAGCGCAGCCCAGGGCACCGCCGCCCGCCGCCTTTGGCCAAGGGCACGGTGCTGGCTGCTGCTCAGCTTGGTGTCCAGCAGGACCCACGGGCCTTTTCTGCCACGCCGCTTTCCAGCAGCTTTGCTGAGCTGCTCTTGCTCACGAGTACGTGCGCATGTGTGCCGGGATGCTTCGTGCGCGTACCGGTGCCGCCCGCAGTCCGTCCCACCCTCTTCCCGCAGGTCCCCCCGTGCCACTGTCGTGCGCTTGAGACGGGCACGTTGCCTCCAGCCAAAGCAGCGGTCCCAGCGAAAGGCGCTCTCTTGTGCTGGGACTGGGAGGAAGAGGATGCACCTGGCCACGGAGCCCAGGGGCAGAGCTTCCTTAACTCCAACTTGTTAAAGGCAACCTTCTTCTTCTTCTCCTTCTTCTTTACAGCATGTCCCGCTGGAAGGTGGCCTTGGCACTCTCCCGGAACACTGGAGAGGAGTTTGGCTTTGCCAAGTGCAATGGAAGCAGCAGCTGCCTAGCTGCCTTCTCGAGTGAGCGGCTGTCTGCAGAAGCCCAGCCTCTCCCGGGTGGCGAGGGGGGAAGTGGCATGAAGCAGAGCAGAGCAGCCTGGTGCAGCCCAGGGGCTTGCAGGCACGCCCTGCCCACTTCCCGCCCTTCCTGCCATGCCTTGGACGGTTGGCAGAGAGAAGAAAGCCACCCTTGCACCTGCTGGAGCCAGGCCTGTTGTCTCTTTGGCTCCAAGTCTATAAAGCAGACTAAGGAGAAGCTAATAACCAAAACACAAGCTCTTGTTTAATGTTTGGCGGAAGGGAAGGAAGAGAGGGGCGGAAGGAAGAGAGGGGCGGAAGGAAGGAAGGAAGGAAGGAAGGAAGGAAGGAAGGAAGGAAGGAAGGAAGGAATGGAGTGCAATACTTTCCTTAGAACTCCTCTTTCTCTTAGCATACTTCAAAAGGCTTTTTTTGTTGTCTGTCAGAACACTGGCCAGTTTCAACTCTAGCTGAGCTTTGGCCTTCCATCATTTCTCCCTACATATGTGAAGCACAGCTCCGTAGTCTTCCTGCGAAGGCTGGCCTTGCTTCTAGGGATCGTTCATACAATTTCTTTTTCCGCCTGAGTTCCAAAAGGAGTTCCCTCTTCAGGCAAGTGAGTGTTCTACCCCACTTGCTTGACTTTCAACACAAAGGCATGGCCTGCTCCTGGGCTTTTAAAAGGTGGCTCTTTAGAACAGACCAGCTCTCACGGGCCCCGCTGTCCTCCCAAGCAGATGCCCACCTTACACACGGTGCAGCTCCTCCCCCTCGCCTGCCCTGCCTGTCCCTCCCGAAGAGCCTGTTCAGCCCGCCTGAACGGTGATGCTTTCTTACCATTCGGCACCCGTGACAGTAAAGCTTGTGTACATAAGTTCCGGATTCGCAAGAGAACAGGGTCACCTGAAGCGTGATATCAAATTGGTTTTGGCATCTAAGGAAGCGACTGCTTCAGAAATTATGTTTTTCTTCAGCCTGTTGACACGTGAAAGTTGACAGCACCCCAGTTTTTGGGAATCCTCTTTCCAAGAACTTAAATTTCTCCCTACAAAAGCACTTGAGTCACAGCTGAGCATGGACAGCCATAGCCCACTCCATGAGGCTCTGCATGTCTGTCTCTCATGACATGCCATAGAGCAGTAGAAGCTTGTCTTCGAGAGCTAGCCAGAGATGCTGAGACCACCCACTCAAACACGAGACACCCAGGGTGGCACTCAGCTCCTCTGACTTTAGATAGGCCTATTGCAGATGTTGCGGTTACAAAATTGCGAAGATACCATTAGAGTTAGCAGAGTAAAAAGCTATTCATGCTGTCCTAAAGTAGACGTCTTTAGTTAGGGCCCCTTTAGACTTAACTGGCTGTATTGACTATGGCCTCAGGTCGATTTCCTACACACGGGCAACTTAATGCCATCTCAGAGGCCGTAATGAAGCTAGCACCTAGAGCCTAGCAGACACGACACAGGACCTACAGACAGCCTTGCCCTTCGGAGGGGACAGCTGGAGGCCAGAGGACATACCTATAGAATCTCAGATCATACCCACATGATGCGCAGGGGGAGGCAACTGCATCAGGCCCTTCATATCCGCTCGCTACAACGGCTGTGCGGATCCCTAGCCTGAACATAGGCACAGAAGTTAGAGCGAGCCGAATCCCACCCGAGTTCTAGTTCCCTCTTCTACCAAGGAGGTTTGGATTCTGTATCCCCATAGCTGAGAATTAGTGGGCACATTCTCCACACATTCTTTGTAGCCTGTGCAGTTAGACAGCAAATATTGGGGCTCAAGGATGCGTTTTTTCCCCTTGTTCTAAGCATCCCCATTCGGCAAGCTCCTCCAGGCTGGCCCCAGCCTCGTGGTTGCGAGGCCTCATGCTGCAGTGGTGCAGGCTGTTGCATGTCCTTCTGTCCACCTCAGGGAGGTTTCTCCAGCTTGTGGTCACCACTCTGAAGGGTTACCCTCCTCATCATCAGTATCAGCTCCCTTCCTGCCAACTCTGAGCTGGAGTGACCCCCAGCTTGGCAGAGGGGCATGTTTTATAAGGCATGAGTCTTGTCCACAAATCTATAGCAAAGTGACAGCGTTCAGGATTTAGCCCAACGCTTCTGCTCACAGTGCTCTTACTCATGACAAGGCTGCATTTGGTTGATTGTGTGATTGCCTACTCAAGGAAGGGCTGGGAAGAGAGGAGCAACATTTATCGTGATTGTAAAAGGACTTCTACTGCCACCAGCTCCAACAGGAATGTACCCATCTTCCAATGTTACATTTCATTCATACAGAAAAAGGACGCTAGCCTAGTTTTCTTCCCAGTGACTTAAGCTCTCAGTTTTCTCAGATAAAAACAAGCTCTAAACAAAAGCAGCGGCATGCACATGATATTCCCCCAGCCATGCAGATGACATGTTGAACATGAACAATGGATGCACATATATCAACCTCCCTGGAAGTGTGGGCCGCAGGACCGTTGTAGCAGCACATGTAGAAGAAGTAGCAGCAGTTCTCCTGGGGAATGCGCAGGTGAAAAATGCTGTTCCCTGTCTTCAGCAGTTTTTAAATACAGCTCCAAAGTGCTGTTTCATACCTCAGTCCAGGAAAAACTGGATTGTCCCGCTTCTGGATTTACACTACATTCAGCAAATGAATGCTTTATTCTGACAGAAACAGTAGTAAACTCATCTTTCAGTATAACTACAATTAAACATACCGGCTTGCAGAAAATGAGCTGAGTGACCAAATAGAATATATGGATGCTTTGCTGAATCAGGTGTTGGGATTTTAGTCTTAAATGTTCTGCTAATGTTTCAGATTAAAACAATATACCCACCATCTCTTCCACTCCAGTACAGAAGACAGAAACTGGTAAAGGTATCTCAATATGCTTCCAGCATTTGACAAAATGGCTATGAACAGACATTAACACAACAGGCTAGACTGACAATTTTTTTAAAAGGAATACTTTCAGGAATCACTGACCTTCTGGAATTAACAGTCATCTTCTATATGGCTTCAATGTATTTAATGTTCATCTAAGCTTAGTTTATTATGTCCCCTTCCATTATATTCTGAAGAGCAGCTGCCATATTTTTATTTTTACTTTTTTCAGTGAGTTGCCTAATCTTCAGAATTGTCATTGTTTCAGTATTGTTGATTTTTCTGTCTGCTGTTTTGCGTACAATTCATCTTACTGTAGCTACATCCATGATCTATGAGGCAAATGATTTCACCTGTCAGCTTGCAGCGCCTCACAGATCCACTGAAAATGAACACATGGGAAGCTGAGCTCAAGGAGCACTCAGTGATTTGCTTGTTTCTGGGCTGGATCTAAGCTATGCACCATTTTTCTCCATTTATATTGAACACTGTTGTTTCATCATCTGGTGCAATAAAACAAAATGCCTGGATGAAGGGTTAGTTTGCTGTTGTGTGGCATGCAGTGCTGAGAAGAGAAAGAGCATGAGAAAGCAACAGAAAAAGAGATTTCTTTCCTACATATAAAGGTTTCAGGAGTGATGCTGTGCTAAACATAGCTGAAACACAGTGACAGTCTTAATATGATCACCCTATTGTTAGGGGCTACATCTGAGAGGTGTCTGTGTTTAGTTAGAGAACATATGAGCTGCTACTTCAGATGTTACCAGTGACATGACTGTGTGCTTACATATATTGAACTAGGTGAAAATGTTCCTTTCCATCCCATAAAATATTTTCAAATTATTTCCTGGGCAAGCCTGGAAGTCTTCTCTGAGGACAGAGACTTCTCTCTCAAACTAGCTAAAAGCATGGTTTATGGGGCATTAATTTGGGATGTGAAAGATGTGTATTAAAATCTCTTCCTTGCCAAGCCACCAAGCTTTTCTGTGGTCGGTAGATATTCACAGCAAAATTCCCTTAATCTTCACTCAGAGCTATTCTATTTCATAAAGCTAATTGAGTGTTCATTGAATCAAGGGTACAAACTTTGTTCTCCCAAATCCCCGCAGAGTGTCTTACATCTACCCCCAGCTTCTGGACTGCAGAGCTTCCTTGCCTCTCTTGCATGATGAATGTTTTACTCATGGAACAAAAGCCAACACAGTATTCTTTTGGGCTGCTTACTACATACCAGGCATCCTGGTTCAAGTACTTATTGTGAAAAAAACTTTTCTCACTGGCTGTCCTGACCACAAGCCACTGATTTTTTGTTTACTTTTTTTTCCCCATTCCTGTTTTGAAAAGTAAGTTTGTTGAGAAGCTAAGAAAAATGAATAGAAGTTTTTTTTACAGCAAGAGTGGTTTTTATGACCAGGTAAAGCAATAAAACTGCATTACAGAAATGTTGATTAGCCACAGTTATAATTTAAATGCATTCAGGGAAACTCGTGTGGTTCTACATAATGTAAGCAATGTATTGTGCAGTATATGTCATTCCAGTGTGGCATAGATTAGACTGAGACATTAAGCCATAATTCCGATACCATCTAGTGCCTGCTGATTAAAAAGATGATCAACCACTGAGAAGAAAGTCCCCATCAGATAGCATCAACTATATAGATATGTCTGTGCTTATGGCACTTCACTGCTTTCTTCAGGGAGCCAAATCTTCTCCTCAAAATACAAAGAGATACCAATGCTTTGAGCAATACAAAAATACAAATATGTTTCCCATAACTGTACTCTGAGTGATGTTTATTACATGTGCCTACTGCCAAGCAAAATCCAGAAGTCATCATTTCTTCTTCAATATTGCTTTAGTATTTAAGTATAAATGGTATAATAATCAAGTGAAATTATTTTCTTAGTACATGATGCTGAGGTGTAATAATGGATTTAGTAATAATGAAATAAGAATATTCTTCACAAATCTTTTTTCCTCTAATTTGCCTTTTTGTGTGATTATGCTGTCTATCATTCAACCACAATAAGTTCTTACCAGTCTTAACCAACTACCAACAAAAAAAAATCTCCAAGATAAGTCTTTCCTTGTCCCCTTGTTGCACTCTCCTAAATAGGTTATTGAAGAGAGAATCAGTTCCTTGTTCTTGGAAATAAAAATTGTGAAAACTCTGGGGTTATCCACTTTTTCTTCTAGCAGCGAGTTAGCCAGTTACCTGGGCAGATCTATACAGGAGCAAAAATTAACATGAACCAAGGAAGCGTTCTGTCTCTTAGTAAGGATGTCACACAGTATAGTAGCGTGAATTATTGGGAGTTTAGAGGTAAGGAACCACAGATCTCTAGGACCCTAGGGTTCACTATTTTGGCTACTTATGGAACAATCACATTTGAGCAAGATGTTTTCTTGAAGCCAAAACATTTTTCAGAAACATTCCAGAGGCATTTATTTTGACAAAACTTTCCGTGTAAAGGTTTTGATCGAGAATGAACACTCATGAGAGAAAGGCTTGCATCAAAATGTTGACCTTTTCAACATGAAGCAGATATTTTGGCACACTTCCATTTTGCAGTAGTATTTAAATGGCTTTGTTTTCATGCCAAAGCAGAATAAAACAAATTTGGAACTTGAAAACTGTCAGGAAACCAAATTGTTATTCTCTAGCAAGCTCTGCTGATTGCCTTTAACTAGAATAACTTACTTAACTCAGTGCTGGCTTCACCAGGCAATAATTTACCATCATCCACATTGCATTGCCATCAATCCCGTATTATACCACCTTTTCATGACATGGTCTTAGCTTGCTGGTATGTTTTGTGTTTCTTTCCATGCAAAGATATTGTTTTGCTCTTAATTATACCAGTGAAACTGAAAGCAACATTTCCCTGGTTTTGAAATCTGCCCTTCCGAGGTCATTAACATCATGTCTTAGTTACTTTCTGAAGTTGCAAACAACAAACTTATGTGCCTGACTGCACATAATGACAATTACCACAATAGGAATTGCCAGAGAAATAAAATAATTGGTCCTAGCTTGACTAAAATAATATTCAATTATATTTAAGTGTCATAACACACAATTGGAATATTAATATAAAACTTCCGTATACAATTTGTCATTTCAATATCAGGCATTGCTTAGAGTATGTCAAGTCACTGATCTATTTCACTCCATCATTAATCTTTATTTCATATTTTTAAAAAGCAACGTTTGTTGTTTAGATTGATGTAACACAGATAACATAAGCAGGCATATATTTTAGAACATTGAGTGACAACTCAAGTATGCAAGTGGACAGATACATAACCTGAATAATCGTTGTTCAAATCCAAAAAGATTTGTTGGAAAAAGGTTTTTGGTTATTCTTCTGTAGTTCTACAATAGTAGCTGAAATCCATTTACTGAAGTGGATAGTACTAAGCCTTTAAAAAATACATCAGGGTAGACTCAGCTGAATGTAGCACTTGATCATTGGTGATTTCTAGGCAGGGATTGTCAGAATGTATGGGAGCTCTCCACTGAAAAGCTCAGTTTGGAAATCTTACCTGGAGCATGCAGGTGCACAATTAGTGTTAATAAAATGAAAAAAAAAACCCCCAATGTTTCAAATGGTTTCCACAGGATATGTAAAAGTGCATTTGAATAAAAAGGAAATCTCATACAGTCATGTCTCCACATATGTGCTTCTCATACAGATTTTTTTCCTTCTTTTTGTCATAATTTCATATATTATATTATCAAGTTTCTACGTAGTTCACATTACAAAAAGTGTGAAACATGAACCTTGATTTGGACTTTCAATATGAGGATGCGTGGTTCAATGAAGTGAAACCTTAAATAGTGTTTTTAAAGCATTTTATTATTATCCTTAATGAATTAATTTATTGTGTTTTCATCTTGTGAGGGTATTGAGAGTCTTCAATCCCTACTGTGGACCCAGTTGCGTAGATGCTGCTGTAAAAAAGAAGAATGGCTATGAAATATGGAATGATAGTTCTAGAAAATGAAGGCTGGAAAGCAGGCACAGGCAATGCAATAAATACTTCCTTTTGCTGATCTCTCCACATGCTTGGTATTTAATCCAACTAAAAGGAATCACTCATATAAACTTTGCATAGACTTTGGTCTACCTGAAATGCTTCCATATCTTTCTGTATATAAAATGTGGGTCACCAAACCATTGTTGTCAAGATGCATCAAAGAGATCATGGGTGCAGAGACACTTCAACAACATGTACGTGAGGAGGATATCCTCAGGTGCGAAGATCTGGGCGGTGCAAAGACCAAGAGCAGGTGCCATGAGTCTGCTAAAACCCAGCAGCAGCAGCCACCTTTGCAGGCCCTCAGCTCTGCGAGTGAAGTGCTGTGGAACCAGTACGCTTACACTGTTCCTACAGTCCATCTGGTAAATTTGGTTCTCTCTGGTGTAATGCAGACCAGTTTAAAGCTTTTTGTTTTCATAGTTGAAGTTTTCTTTGCCTGCCTCAAGCGCCTGTTTGGAGGGAACTCTGCCATCAGGCAGGACCTGCCTAAACTTTCTTTGGCTGTATGAGTTAAATATTTCTCAGCCTTTCTCGCTTGCAAGACTTTTCCCGCTGTAAACATGCCTAGACTTTAAGGCATCCAAAGCATGTAAAAATCAGTAGTAGTCTTCTATCAGTCACTTCTAAAATAAATACTACAAGACATTGAAGCAATATTTCACACAGGAAAGAAATCGAAGACAGTCTGACACTTTTCACTTAGCACTTTTCAAAAACATACAAGAAAAGAAACTGAAAAAGGCACTAACCTTTGGAAACGAAGAATCCACCTGGAAAAATCTGGTGACCCAAACTGTTGCACTGAATGCATTTTGAAGATAAAAAGTGTTTTACATAGTCGTTGTAAAGTTGTTCCCTACTACATTGTTTCTGAGACAACAGCTGGACACGTCAGAAAACACTGAATGCTTTTTGGAATTGTGGATGTCAAGCAAAGCAATCTGAATCACAGTTTTATTGTGCTTTTTAAGTTCTGCATTAGAAACCTGCATAAGATCAGCTATTTTTAACAGCAGTTTTTACATGCTAATATGCCTGAGATTGAAGTCTCTGTGCGTCTCTGTTGCATTTTATTTAT
This sequence comes from Phaethon aethereus, assembly GCF_964289735.1. Lineage (NCBI taxonomy): Eukaryota > Metazoa > Chordata > Aves > Phaethontiformes > Phaethontidae > Phaethon > Phaethon aethereus. The sequence continues at coordinate 848,483 of NW_028114062.1, read as the reverse complement.
TTTTAGGCAAGCTACTTAAGGAAAAATTACAGTTGTCAGTCTTAGCCATTTAATCTGTTGCAGCACCTAGACGCTCATAAAAGGGACCATACTATGGCAAACAAGCTTTTCTGATCTTTAAAGTTTTATCACTTTTAGACAGCTTGGCTAATGAATGTTTATGCTTGATGTAAAACTGAGGTCTTTAAACAATTAATAGAAAAGATTCAATATAGTATTTTTTTAATTTTTCTTTTAAATAAGTAAGAAAATAGATTTTAGCAGGTTTTGCAGGTAGTTTGTTTATAACTGTGTTTTCAGAATAAAATCCTTTTCAACTGTCTCTAAAGGGTTTGGCAGAAAATAGGCTGGCTAAGAAGCAAAAGCTGATACACAATTTATAATGTTTGTGGAAAAGGTTTTTACAAATTCCTGTCTTGCAATATTTTTATGTGTTTATTTTTTTAAGAGAGGCAGCAACACAAACGATACAGTTAATATTATACAGAGCCAGTGCTCTCTTTCAGATCCTAAAATTTCTATGGCATTTGAGTGAACTTTGAGCCTTCATAGTAATTTTGTAAAAGGTAAGCACCAGAATTCAATATTTAAATCAACTGACTCACGAACAGCAAATAATCAACACTGTTGTTTATTGGTAAAAAGAAGACGACAACTAATGTCTCTCCAATACATCTTTTTGAAGTGATCCTTGTTCTTGAAAGACTCAGAAAATTTAAAAATAAGTTTGATGAATAGCAAAGGGCCATGGGTATGCAGGAAGATGTGTTGCAGAATACATTCCTCCCTTTGTCTTCTGCTCACTTTCCAGTCTCTCCCAAATGCCTAAATCTACTGGAGAGGGGAATTGAAAAGGGTAGGATTAGGCTGAATGTTTGGCACGACTCTGTAAGGATAGCTGCAGTGTAGGACATCTGTTTTGTAAGAACATCTGATTAAAAGGCCAAGACAAGAAACAGGAAAAGCAAAAAACTGAAGACAGAGATACAGAAGCCCTAAGGGACCAGTGGATAATGAAGTCCATAGAAAAGACCAGACCTGCTGGATGGGCTGTTAAAGGCACCAGGCAAGTGTGACCTTGGGCAGAATCATGCCCAACTTTGTAATAGCTCAGAAGGGAAATGAGAGTGTCCTGGATCTGATGTTAAAGAGCAAACTTACTATAGGATATTTAAGGGGCATCATTGCGAGTGTTTAAACTTCTTATGGGATGCTTGAGGGGATTCTGGGAATGTGCAAAACTTATTGGCTGCTTAGGAGAAGGATAAAATGTCAGAAAAGGGAGGAAAACATTGAGAAAAGGGGCAATTACAGAGGGCACTCTCATGCAAATAAGCTGCAGGTCAGTACACTTGTCTGAGTCCTGTCCATGATCATGGCACAGTCCATCCTCACTTCTTGGTAAGTTCCTGCTTCTATCCATAGAGAGAACTGCATGAGTGTTCATTTTATTTTTTGTGTGTGTAACATGCCAGCAAACTCAAGTCAGACCATCTGGCAAGTAGTCTGGCTGGCAGGTCCTGGAGCTGGATATTGGAAGGACCAAGTCGGGGTCAGCCTGGAGAAGGTCAGGACATTTGTGTCATTTATATGAGTACTGTTTGTGTGTATCATCTGGTGCATCTAAAGGCACTCATCTTCTGCTTATGTTTATCTGCTGCTGGACAATCATGTCTACTCGCACGTGTGAGTTGGGGAAATATGCTCAGCCTTATTACTGACTGAATCTTGAACAGGGAACCACAGCAGCTTCAGACCTTCTTGGGTCCTGAGGTTCACTGGGTTCAGTTTCTTTTAGCAGGCACCATTTATGTTGCCTTGGAATGGTTCAAATATTGTTTATCTTGAGTTTGTATTTTTTTTTGAGAAGTATTACACCTCCATATGCTTAGACTGAGGATTATGTTTTTTCAACAGTGATGCATTTTTACAAATACTGCAGTGTTACACATCTTACGATGCAAAAGGGTTTTTTTGGCTTGTTCTTTTTCTTTCTTCTGTGCTCCTTTTTCCAGATTTGTAAATATGGTCCATGTTTCCCTCATTACAACTTGTTGTAATTTTCCTGTTATTTTGGGACTGTGGTGTTTCTTTTAAGTATAATCTAATTCTTTCCCTTTCCTATTAAATTATTACTGATCTAATAACTAAATAGAGCCTTAAGTGTAGGTGTTGGGAGAGCTGCTTTAATTTTTCTTGCATAAATGTGGTTTTGTACAAATGGAATAGCAGAATTCCTTTTCAGAACATAATGGATTAGGTATTTTTCAAAATGCATGTCATGTCAAAGATTTCGATTTCATATAAGCTTATATATTTATACAGTCAATATTTTGCACATGTGAATAACACCAGAAAATTATGTTTGTGGTGACCTGTTTTCCTGTTCCCATTTTCCACAGGAGGTTGGCCCCATTCTTCTCATTTTACCACTGATTATGAGAGTATAGAGGGATTATTTTCCGCTGGCAGTCACTCAGTGATGGAAAGGAAGTGACGGTGTGTGCAGTGTAGGAGATATCTGCCCAGGAGTCATCTCATCAGAAATTGTGTTTCTTATTTTTCTTTTATGTTCTGTGACTTACCTATTTTCATACTACTTAGCATTTCATAGAGACTAGTGATTTTCCCTTTAAGTCTGCCTTTTTTGGGGGGTCTTTGCAATTTGTTTTCACACTTGGACATGGATTGCTGTGCGTCTGTCAAAATTGATGATATATATGGAAATCTTGTCTCTGAAGGTTGTATTGTCGGGTGAGCTGTTCACATGATCCCAAGTCATAAATCTGTGAGAGTTTATCTATGTATGCGAGTCTACTTGTTTCCATTTAACTCCGGCCTTGGAGAGAAAGAGACCCAAGGCGAAAAACTGTTGGAATGCAGAAATATTGAGCAGCTCAGCTAGAATATTCCTTTCTTAAAGTGTTTTTGACTGAATGTGGGTTATTTTAACCAGGAGCTAGTTTGAATTTATGGCTGGATATGCAGAAATAGAAAGCTGACAATTCACGATGACATAGTACACTAGGATTTAGTTCCTCAGAGCCTGGTTATGTGTGTCTACAGAGATGGCTACAAATTGACCCAGCTTTCTCTACCCACATTCTGAGCTGACTAAACAGAGGCAGTTTCATGACTTCTGTGTCCATGCAAATATTCTGATGAGTGACGTATGCTGAAATACAATGCATATTGGCACGGTCATTACTCTTACCCAGCTCTGGGTAAAGGCAGATGAGTCCAGATCTAACTGCACAGGCACAGGTAGATGCCATCCTTTGGCACCCTTGACAGTAAAGCTTGTGTACATAAGTTCTGGCTTCGCAAGAGAGCAGGGTCACCTGAAGCGTGATATCAAATAGGTTTTGGCATCTAAGGAAGCGACTGCTTCAGAAATTATGTTTTTCTTCAGCCTGTTGACACGTGAAAGTTGACAGCACCCCAGTTTTTGGGAATCCTCTTTCCAAGAACTTAAATTTCTCCCTGCCATAGAGCAGTAGAAGCTTATCTTCAAGAGCTAGCCAGAGATGCTGAGACCACCCACTCAAACACGAGACACCCAGGGTGGCACTCAGCTCCTCTGACTTTAGATAGGCCTATTGCAGATGTTGCGGTTACAAAATTGCGAAGATACCATTAGAGTTAGCAGAGTAAAAAGCTATTCATGCTGTCCTAAAGTAGACGTCTTTAGTTAGGGCCCCTTTAGACTTAACTGGCTGTATTGACTAGGGCCTCAGGTCGATTTCCTACACACGGGCAACCTAATGCCATCTCAGAGGCCGTAATGAAGCGAGCTGAATCCCACCCGAGTTCTAGTTCCCTCTTCTACCAAGGAGGTTTGGATTCTGTATCCCCATAGCTGAGAATTAGTGGGCACTTTCTCCACACATTCTTTGTAGCCTGTGCAGTTAGAGAGCAAATATTGGGGCTCAAGGATGCGTTTTTTCCCCTTGTTCTAAGCATCTCCATTCAGCAAGCTTCAAGAAACATAATGCAAAGTACTTCTGTGATGGGTTGTCTTTGGCTGGATCCCAGGTGCCCACCAAAGCTGCTCTTTCACTCCCCTCCTCGGCTGGAGAGAGGAGAGAAAGTACAACAAGAAGCTTGTGGGTCGAGACAAGGACAAGGAGCGATCATTCAGCAATTGCCGTCAGAGTCAAAAGAGACTGGACTTGGGGAAATTTGTTTCATTTATTGCCAATCGAATCAGAGTAAGGTAATGAGAACTAAACCCAAATCTTAAAACACCTTCCGCCCACCCCTCCTTTCTTCCCGGGCTTGAATTTGCTCCCCATTTTCTCTGCCTCCTCCCCCCGAGTGCCACAGGAGGTCGGGGAATGGGGGTTGCGGTCCGTTCATCACATGTTGTCTCTGCTGCTCCTTCCTCCTCAGGGGGAGGACTCCTCACACTCTTCCCCTGCTCCAGCCTGGGGTCCCTCCCACGGGGTGCCGTCCTTCAGGAACAGGCTGCTCCACGGTGGGTCCCCCACGCGGCCACGAGTCCTGCCAGCAAACCTGTGCCAGCGTGGGCTCCTCTCTCCACGGGGCCACAGGTCCTGCCAGGAGCCTGCTCCAGTTCTGGCTTCCAGTGGGCTCACAGCCTCCTTCGTGCAGCCCCCTGCTCCAGCGTGGGGCCCTCCCCAGCCTGCAGGTGGACATCTGCTCCCCCACGGAGCTCCATGGGCTGCAGGGGCACAGCCGGCCTCGCCATGGTCTTCAGCAGGGGCTGCAGAGGGGTCTCTGCTCCGGCCCCTGGAGCCCCTCCTGCCCCTCCTTCTGCACTGACCCAGGTGTCTGCAGAGATGTTTCTCTCATGTATTCTCGCTCCTCTCTCCCGCTGCAGTTGCTGCCTGCCAGTTCTTACCCCCCTTCTGAAATACGTTATCCCAGACGTGCTACTACTGTTGCTGACTGGCTCGGCCTTGGCCAGCGGTGGGGCTGTCTTGGAGCCGGCTGGCATTGGCTCTACTGGACATAGGGGAAGCTTCTAGCAGCTTCCCACAGAAGCCACCCCTGCAGCCCCCCTGCAATGTTTTTAATTGCTAATAAACATTTGTACCTTAAAAAAAAAAAAAAAGATATTTCTAAATACCACAAGACATCTGAAGTGAAGAGGCGTTCTAAAGTTAGTTATCCTACAGGAAATACACAGCTCCACCTGTTACTCCTGCTTTCCCTTGAATACCAGAGTGACCTCTAATCTCAGCCTTGCTTAAGGAGGGTGTTACCGCTGTTGGTAGATCAACCCTTATTTCAGAAGGGGGGGGGGGGGGGGGAGAGAGAGAGAGAGAGAGAAGGAAAGACAGACAGGCAGCAAGGAAGGCTTGTTTTCCCTTGAAGGAGTCAACTCAGGCAGCACCTGGAGCATCACCGGTGTCTGAGCCTGCGCCCAGAACGTTTGTGCTGTCTGTTACAAGCTCCTGAAGGCACTTGCGACAGCAAAGCAATGCCTTGTAACCCTCTGCCGCCTTCCTGTGCATCAGAAGGCCTGCCTATATCTTCCGCAGCTTTGCCCACAGAAGCCTGAATGGCTGTGCTCCGGGGTCTTGGAAGGCACAACACAAACTTCCTCCGGTCACTCTGACACCTTGAACACAGAAACCAACACAGTTTAATAGGAAGAATCTCACTTTCTCACAGAAACCACCTTTCACATTACATCTTTTCATCCCGTAAGAAAGCATGTGTCCCTACATTACGTACATAGTTACCCACCAAAACCGCCAACGTCATACAACGTATCCCGCGATACAACGTATCCCGCGATACGCTCGGAGGGGTTTGCGCAGCCCCCGCTCTCTGTGCACCTCACAGACCTCTGCGCTTTCTGCTTCTGCCCCTGGTGCTGGCGGCTCTGTGGCCGATGCACCGGCAAGCCCAGCCGCATCCTCCTCCTCCTCAGAGAGTCCCTGGCCGTGCTCAATGAGCGATTGCTATGAACGTACTGTAAAAAGCCCTTTTTATAGCCCGACACAACACTGGCCAATTTCAACTCTAGCTGAGCTTTGCCCTTTTCTGTTCTCTCCTTACACGTATGAACTACAGCTCTGTGATCTTCCTGCCAAGCCGGACCTTGGTCCCAGGGATCATAACATTCCTTTTTCCACCTGAGTTGAAAAAGGAGGTCCCTGTTCAGCCAAGCTGGTCTTCTGCCCCTCTTGTTTGACTTCAGACTCCACCAGATTGCCTGCTCCCGTGCTTGCAGAAGGTGGTTCTGAAAAACTAAGCTGCTCTCTGAGCCCTAAGGCCTCCAAAGCAGCTTCGTAGGGGACACTGCAGACTAGCTCTCTGAGTAGCTTCAAGTTTGCTCTCCTGAAAGCAAGGTAGCAACTCCTCTGAGCTGTATCTCATTACACTCAAAAGTTTAAACTCCCCTGTTTGGTGATCACTGTTATCCCATCTCCTACGAGTCCTTCTCCATACACAAACAGGAGGGACTAAGAGATCTGTTGGGTAGATAAGCAGCCATGGGGAACCACGGTGAGCAGTGGAGTGAGCTGCTGCATGGGCTACGTGCTTTCCGAGTGCGAAGCCAGCCCCTGGCTCAGTGAGTGCCTGGGAAAGGGAGTCTGCAGCCGTGAAGGACAGAGCCGGCCAGCAGGACAGCTGGCAGCCTTCACTCGGGCATTGCCCACCTTGTGACTGGCTGTACCTGTGATGATGTTAATGCTCTTTGTACACAGGTCTGTTGCGTCGTGCTGTGTTGCGAAGCAGACTTGCAGAGGCGTGCCCTGTCTGCCCATCGGGACTCAAGGCACATTTCCTCCAAGCGCAGCAGCCAGGCTTTGGGCAGCCTCGCCTCATGCTGCTTTTGACATTGCCAACCAGGATCGAGTTTCTGTCCTCGGGTTTTCATGTAGGAACCAATTAGTGAACAAGTCCTGTTTTAATGGAGTGGCAACTCAAAGAGTATTACGCTGGTAGAAAGCCTTCAGGAGAAGACTGGTGTCCTCTGGACCTCGCAGTAAGGCAGCCAGCAGCTCTGTTTCTGCTATAGCTACAAACATCCACGAGTGAAACAACCGCAGCTTTTTAATACAGTTACAGATACTTTTCTTTGCAGACACAAAGCATGCTTTTGTCTTGAACTTTTCATTAGTCTGAAAAAAAGATCATTGGTAGTATAGGATACCATGCTGTTTATTAAATGTACATAAATTAACATCTACACAGAAAGGATGTTTTCCTCATCAGAAACAATGCTGAAACGATGAGCAACTCTGAAAAGAAAGGTACATAAGGCTCCCGTGCACAAACCCCAAAGCTTCAAAGGAGAAAGGTGAAAGAGCGCTACATCCTTATGTCACAGGACAACCTGTGATTAACCCGAGTTATGGACACTGTCACATCATAGGTAGTTGGGGCCAGTTCAGATCCCCTGCCTTCTAGATCAGCCGCCTTGATGAGCTGGGTGTTTCAACTGTTATAAAGCTGCAGAATCACCCAGAATCGACACTGAAATGACTGTGCTGGCTACAGAATGGCTAGAATAAATATGGGGGTGTGTCCAGTTTTTTTCCGGTCCTGGAGGGTGGGTGGGATTTGGGGCACCATGTAAGCTGGCTTTTTTAACTCCTCCTTCCCATCAGTCCCTAGGCACAGGCACGTGTTGTGGCTGAAAGCAAAGCATCACCACTCCAGTTCTGATTGACAGAAAGGGGGGTGTTTGCGTCGGTCCAGAGAGCGCTGATGGGTCGGAGAAGTAAGAGCGGAGTTTTTGCTGTAGCTAACCTGGAGTTAACTCAGCTAATGGAAACTGCAAGCCAGTCATGTTTGATCAAGAATACTAAGAAAGGGTATTGTGCTGTGTGCTGCATACAAGGACTTGCACCGACCAAAGGGCAGCAATGGGTGCTCCCTTCTTGTATGCAGCAAGGTGGTGCAGCGTCTCTCTGCCAAGAATGAGTAGCGGCAAAGAAAACCTGGAGGGTTTTATAGTCTGGAACATGCTGTCCAGCGTGTCCCTCGTGTCCCTCTCAGATGATATACACCTCCACGCCCAGCACGCCCCATGGAATCTGCAGGTGACATGCCAGCTCCCCACGGGGGCAGCTGTGCCGGCTGGTGGGCTTTTGCTGACGGAGCCGAGGAGTGAGCCAGCAAGGCCTCCCGCCAGGGCTGGGCTGGGTCTGAGGGCGGTGCGGGGCTGCTCCGGCGTCGCGGTGCCCGAGTGAAATGTGCCGGCCAGAGCAGAAGGGCGCGGTGCCTCCCTCCTCGCCTCCACCGAGGTAGTGCTGGGGCTGCATCGCGCCCCTCAAAGCCCAGGCAGCAGAGCTCATGCGGGCAATCCAGGCAGCAGAAAAAAATCAGCACCTGCAAGAAGAGAGTCCAAAGTGCTGATGAAACCATGAAGGCGGGAACAGGCACGACTTTGTGCCCCGTCCTTTGGGCAGTGTGCTGTCCAAGGGGCAGTTCCTGGCACAGGAGAGGGAACTGTCCCTGGCAGTGGCTACGGCACGGCTTTGTCCCCTTCTCCACACGTGTGACACCCTCAGAGCTCTGCAAGTTGACAGAGATGTGCAGCACTGCTTTGCTAGGCAGCAGGGCTGGGCAGGGCAGCTGTGCTGTGGTCCTTTCCAAAAGCCGAGCAGCAGCACGCCTCACTGTCCCTTGCTAGAAAGCCAGGCTTGAAGGCAAAATACGCTGCTTTGGTATTGTTTGGTTGTTTTCTTCTTCCCTCAATTGTCTCAGGTGCAACGTGAGCTTTTTACGAAGTGCCAGTACCTCAGGGTCTACAGCTACGTGACACAGCTCCTTGCTGCGTCTTTGGGATTCAGACACCAGCAGCCAGTGCTGGGCTTGCCAGCTGACATGAACAGAAAAGGGAGACTGCCTCTTTCTGTAGGCAGCGGGTCAAAAAGCTCCAAAAATTGCTATGAGCCTTGTGACTCTGCTGGGGTGTTGCTCAGCCTTGCACAAACAGAGCTGCCACAAGTGCCGAAGGAGAGCTGCCAACGCTGGAGTGATATGTTCCTCCTGACAGACACGCTCTCCCACGGGCAGCTGCGGGCTTCCTGCCTGGTGCCATCTCTGCGCACCTCAGAAATATTGCCCATAGTCGGAGCAGTGTTCGGAGCTTTGAAAGATGGGCAGCAGAGCCTGCTACACACCTGGGCTCCTCGTTCTTCTTGCCTGCCTGGATGTCCTCAGTTGCCCATCCCGCAGAGCTCTGCTCCCAACTTGCTCCTCTCGCTGTCCAGTAGCCCGTTGCTCCCCTCTTCACAGGTTGCTCTTCTCGAGCCTGGCAAACTTTCCATTCAATGTATTGTCAGACAGGTCAAGCCATGATAAACGTGAACCAATTCTGCTCTTAACCACACCTAGCTCATTTTACCTTGTCTCCCCAGAGGAGCTCTCCAGGTGTTCACTTTCTGGAGGGACTGGAGGCACCTGCAATGGAAATGTGCAAGTTAACGGGTGGCAAGGACCTTCCTGCCCAATTGCTACCTTAGCTCAGAAAGGCACAGCCCTTGGATGGGTTTGCTCAGCCCAGCTGAGCCAGTTCTGGTGGCATCACCGCACAAACTGCCATGGCCATCCTGCACCACCCTTCCTCTGCACCTTTGCAGAGCTGCCGGCTAGTGGGTGACCTTGCTTGTCCCTGCGGCAGCACTCTCAACTTCTGACAGTGCTGTCACCCTCTTTGTGGCCCTGACATACCGCTGCTGCTTCTGCTTCCGCCTCTGGTGCTGGCAACTCCTTGGCCGACGTGCCGGCAAGCCCAGCCACATCCTCCTCCTCCTCAAAGAGCTGCAGGGCACAGAGGAGGACAGTTGCTTGGCTGGGGACAGGCCCCGGGGCCGGTGAGCCTTCCTCCGGGCCAGGAGCGAGCGTGGGCGGCTCTGCTTTCACTAGGGCAGGACGCAGGGGTGGCTGGAGGTGGGGGAGGTGGGGCGGAGCCGGCTTGGTCCCCGAGCCCCAGCCGGGGTCCCTCTGCTGGGGACAGCGCCTCTGCGCAGGAGCCAGCGCCACGGGCAACCCCCGGCCAGGCTGGCTTACCTGGAGGGGCTGGGGCAGCGTGCCGTCCTGGCTGCAGAGAGCTGCCAGGGGCCGGCCGAAGAGACCCGCCCTGCCGGCACAGCCCGACTGCCCGGGCGCCTCCGCAGCGGCCAAGGTCCCTCGCCGCGCAAAGGGCCAGGGCAGCCCCCTCGTCCTGCTGCGGGTCCCGCCTGCTGCCAGGGAAAACAGAGCAGAGAGCCATGGAGGGCAAGTGCCAGGTGAATGCTGCCCGAGCCTCCGTGCGCTGTGCCCCCGCCAACAGCGAGGGAGAGGCGTGGCTGGGGAACGAGGCGCCCCGGGGGCTCAGCTCTCTGCAGCCATGCCCTGTGGGAAGGGCAGCAGTAGCCCCCGAGCAGCGCGGGTGCCGCCTGCCAGCGCAGGAGAGAGGGGCCGTCCTGCCCCCGTCTCCTCCAAACTCACCGGCCGAGTGGCCACGTCCACCTTGGCTGCCGGAGGGGACGGGAGGTGGCTTCTGCTGGGCACCAGCCTGCAAGAAATGCGCTGCGCTCAGCGAGCAGCCCCGCAGCACGAAGGGCCCCTGGCCAGCTGCATCGGCCGCGGGCCATGAGTGAGATGTGGGGACGGCCGAGATGGCGGCCCGAGGGCTCCTCACCTCTGCCAGGCCCTCGACCAGCCTCTCCAGGCTGCTGGCGTTGAGTGTTTTGGCCTGGGCAAGGGGAGAAGAGCAGCAGGTGAGAAGCCATGGGGCTGGTGCGGGGTTGGAGCAGCCCCTGGGGCAGAGCGGGGCCAGGAGGGACACTCACGGCATTGCGGCCGCGCAGCTCCTTCAGCAGGAGCTGGACGGAGGGCAGCTGGGTGACGCGGGCTCCCTCCACTCCTTCTGCTGGCCTGTGCACGGGGCAGGGGCAGAGAAAGAGCTGTGTGAGACCCAAGCTGCCTCTTCCCTCGCCTGCCAGCCCGGGGAGCCCTTCCAAGCTGCCCCGAAGCAGCCGGGCACCGCCCGGCCGTCGAGCGGAGAGCAGCGGCAGGGGGGAGGACGGGGCTGGGTGAAGCAGCTCCGCCAGCTCTGCCCGCTCCAGAGCCGCCCGCAGCCGTGGGGGCAGCTCCCCCCAGCTCAGGAGCGGTGTTTCCGCATCGTACGGCTACGGCTAGAGCATCCCCCCGTGCTGTGAGCACGGGCCCCCCAAGCTGCTCTGCCAGACAGGGCTTACCCACGGAGCGCGCTGAGCCAGAGCTCCTTCAGTGAGCGGGAGCTGCAGGAAAGAGAGGAGAAAGAGCCTGAGCGCCCGCTGCTGCCCAGCCCGCGGGCAGAGGCGGGCGCCGGCACAGCCCTGCCCCGTGGGGACGGCCGCAGAGGCAGGAGGAAGCCGCGTGGGGCCGGACAGAAGCGCTGCCCCGTCCTGCCGGGGGACGTGGCACCGACACTCACCAGAAGGTGACCACGCAGAAGCCATAGGGCCAGGCGAGGACGAGGGACTTGGTGGCCTTGTCTTCCTCCTCCTGGGCGGCATCCCCGGCCGCCCCCTTGCCGCCGCTCAGCACCCACAGCCGGCGCAGGGCCAGGCAGAGCTGCGGGCGCGGGGCGCTGCCACGTCTGCAGAGAGGAGCGGCAGGGAGTGACCTGAAGGTGGCCGAGCCCAGCGGCTGCCCTCTGGCCTCCGCCTGCCCCGCGCACGGCCACGGGTGCAGCCAGCAGCAGCGTGCCGGGGCCTGGGGCTGCTCCTTGGGCGTCCCTGCCCCGGTGCCGGGGCCAGGCCTTAGGAGGAAAGGCAGCCGGGGTCTTACTTGGCCTTGGCGATGATCAAGGTGTCGCTGAAGAGGAGGAGGTGCCTCTTCCCCGTCCCGCGGCCCTGCGTCACCCGCACGCGCTGGTGGAGCAGCGGCTCGGCTGATGCCGGGCCGGGCGCGCACTGCTGCTCGGGGCCAGGGTAGACCCTGCAGAGCAGGCGGCAAAGGGCGTGAGAAAGGCGGCTGCTGCGGGGCCCGGCTGCGCCGGGGTGTCCCCGAGCCGCAGGGGGAGCCCACCTGGAGCCGTAGCAGCAGTTCAGCTGGCCCATCGTGCCAGGGCCAGGGGAGTCCTCGCGCCGAACACGCTGCTGGGGCTCCGGAGAGCTCCCAGGTGGCTGGAGCGAGGCTGCTGAGGGGGTCCCGGTGCCGGGCAGTGCCGCTGGGTGAGAGCTGGTCTCTCCCTGGAGCTGCCGGGTGCTGGCAGAGCCGTGCCTGCAGGCACTGTGGCCGTTGCCGGGCCAGCGCCGCGACATCACAGCTGCCATTCCGAGCCCAGCGGCCGCCCTGGGGGGCGGGGCTGGGGGAGGGGCTCCTGTCTCTCTCAGCCTGGGGAGCCCGGGCCTGGGCACAGCACTGCGGGCATGGCCTCAGCAGCGCTGAGCAGAGGGCAAGGCTCCCCTCCCTCCAGCTGCTGGCAAGGCTTTGCCCAGCGCAGCCCAGGGCACCGCCGCCCGCCGCCTTTGGCCAAGGGCACGGTGCTGGCTGCTGCTCAGCTTGGTGTCCAGCAGGACCCACGGGCCTGTTGCATTAAGAGGCAGAGCAATTTGGCAGAAACTAAACCCCCTTGCTTTCCAGTCGATCCTCAGATATCAGAGGGACTGGGGGCGGCTGAGCTTAGGTTCTGAGTGATGCCCAAAGTCAGCGTTAGTAGTCCGGTCGCGCCCAACACCTTTGTTGGACTATCACGGGTCCGGATGCACTACTAACATCACACTACCTGCTCAGCCGGACACCTCCTGAACTAACACGGCCGCATTCAGAGGTACGGTCGCGTTCAGGGACCACAGACGGCTGAGTCAATCAATAGTGCGATTTATTGAAGCAACAGATATACAGGTTCTTTGGATTGCCGGTGATAAATTCACTACCTATAAAGCACGTGCAAATGCTAAAACTACGAGCGACACTACTTGGCTATAAACGCCTTAAAAGATGTAAAGTGACTCTATATAGAGATTTCTAAGTTTCCCGGGGAGGAACTTGGTATGACCAAGGGTTCAAATCTTACCCAACGGCGTCCCGATGGGGGGGGAAGAGAGGCTCAGCCCGTCGACTGATCCCAGAAGTTAGAGTGGTACACAACGATGGTATCTTCCCTAACATCCAGCTCTTAAAACATTATTTTATAGTGTTTTACTTTGCAGGTGGAGCTTGAGTGACTCTAGTCATACATACCTTTATCAGGATTGGTGCAGAATTCTCTCGCTTCGCGTTTAAAGGTACAGACTAGGAAAAATTCAGTGCGCACACTCATTGAGGAGGGGTCGCACCTTGGGGGGGTGGTAGCTTTTGAGAGGGGTGTGCGTTTTAGTATTATAATGATATTATAATTAGCAAAGTTCACTCTAAGGACAGCACTTCATCAAAGTTGACAGGTCTTTGGCCCAGGACATTGTAAGCGCAGCTTATCAATGTACATCCTGTGCATCCCTAAACTCCCCGGTTCACAGAGCGTGGCCGCGAGGTCTCCACTCCGCTCCAGCCTCCATGTAATCTCTCCCAGAGTCAGCACACCAGGCGCCCCTGATGTTGCCAACATCCAAGGCCGTTCAGGGAGTCTCCATGGCACAGACCCGTTGTACATGAGTGCTACGTTCCACCTGGTTTCAAGGCTGTTCTTAGAGGGTAAATTTCCAAAGTACCCCTCAGCGATTACTCCACATTATCCACCCCGTGACTATAGTCACTCAAGCTTCACGATTCTTTTCTTTTAGAATAGATGGGAAGTGTCACATACACTCTTGCTATGAGGATCATCGAGTGCACAGATATTTTCTGGGGATACGGACAAACGTTTCAACAGAATCCAAAGTCTAAAATGGAAAGCAATTGTTAAAATAAAACATGATGCGGTGAGCATTAATAAGACAACAACAGGGTGAAGCATCTCGTTGAAGATTCCTGTTGTGGTAGGTGACCATCCAAACAAAGTGTCCCACCAGTGGTGTCCTCCATCCCTTCTTACTCTTTCCAACACTTGATGTATTCTCTCTACATCATGATGGACAGTAATCAGAGTCTTTTCTCCATTTTCCCGAACTTGTCTCAACAACCGCTTCAGGTCTTCATGTTGTAATAGTTTTCTCACCAGGGTAAGATTCATTCCTACAGGGACAGGTAGCAGATCTCGAAATAGAATATAATTTGATTGTACTAGTTGGTAAGATGTAACAGGAGCTGAATAGATAAAGTCACATCCTACAATTTTAGTAAAGTTACAAACACAAATATTTGAGCGATTGTTAGTATCAACAGTAACATTATCTACAAACACAAAATCACAAGGGGTTCTCATACAAGCGCACCCTTTTCCAATATATACAAGCACAGTTTCAAGGGTTTCATTGGGATGTATTTCAAAATGACAAATGTTTCGTTCAGTGTCAAGACAAATGTCTTGGCCTTTGATGATGTCACTTTCACAAATGAATCCCTGTTGTTCCCGTACCACACATGCAGCAACGTCAATAGTTTGCCATCTGTTTTCATTTCGTTGGGCCCATACTCTATGCTCTATAGGATAGAGTACAGTTCCGTTGTGATTTAATCCTAACGCAATGATTGGGTATATGGTATATACCGAAGCATTGCATATTGTTAAGACAAAAGCAGTGGCTTTGCCATCAGTAAGGTTGCAGGTAAAATTGACCAAATACCACCATGATTGGAATTTTCTCTCAAAGGTAGTTGCATTATCCCAAACTACCTTTCGAATTTCAGAGGGTAAGATGCCCTCTTCACCTTCTTTTATAATGGCTGCCACCACAGATTGCATCCATAGTTGAGCTTGGATGCAACTGAGAGCGAGAGAAATATTATTTTGGGCTGCACCAAGTGCATCCACAATCAATTGGTGATCCTTTTCATTTGTTTCTCCCCACTGAGGTAACAAATCTGACACAAGCCATTGGTTAGTTCCCAGTGCTACTAGAGAAGACCGCAATGGGTGTCCTAATTTGCTTAAATCACTTGTTGTCCCGCTCAGTTTGTTTATGAGTACTTCAGCATCTATACTGTTTAAGACTCCCAATCCTGTCCCTATAATACCGGTTGCGTCTCTCCTTGTCCGTCTTGAAGAGACGAGGGTTTGCCCATGTAACCAGGCTAACCATCCTGCATGGGATATATTTAGGAATGGTGAACAGGTTGGTTTAATTGTAGAAATGTTAATTTGCATCAACATCTCCACCTGTTTGAGGGAGTATGACAGATTAAACAGCACTTGTTGCTGACCTGTATATTTGATTATGTAAGGGCCTGTGTTGAAGATGAAGGGAGTTAGACCAATGGGAGGCCGAGTTGGTATATTTTTATATATTTGCGGGGGTAAAGGTTTCTTATCCTTTGATGTTGCTGTATCAATCATAAATTCAAATATTAATTCCGTGCCTTCGGAACCCCAAAGGCAGTATACAATTATGGGTTTGGTCAGAGTAAAATTGTACCAACAATCCGAATTTGGTTTGGTTATTTTGTAACACTCAGCGTTGTAGTTCTTTGGTCTGGTAGAGTCGGTATGATATGCTTTGATTTCGGTTGGCCTATGGTAATTAGGTCCGTTAGTTACTTGGCAGCTGATTTGTATTGCCTGTCCTGAAATGGCTTGAAGTTCAGCCATCTGAAGAGAGTCATTCCAACTCCATTCATCCTTCGAAAACACTTCATCTCCATGTATAACTAGAGTAGAGAGATTTAAGTTCCTTTTGTTTTGTAGTGTTCCAACACTTCCACTATATCGTGACAATGCATGGTCCCAAGGGTCATTACGAGATGTCATAGTGACAATGGGTATGTTCCTAGCTCCGTATTTCAGGGTGTCAAATAGGATGTATGGAGTTAGGCCTGGTGGTGTATCTGGGTTAGGTTCAATTATGTCTATTTTGAACCGAAACAACAACCCTGTACAATGTGGTTGTGATGGCCCTAAACCTGTACAGTGTTGCTGCCACTTACAAGTCACAATAGTGGGTTCCACCAGGGTAAAGTTATACCAACAATCCCATTTGTCAGCGACACAACACTTTGAGGCTACTGGGTTTCCGTATATTGCCATTAATGTGGCTTTCTCATGGGTTGATCCGTTAATCGTCCTACACCCTATCTGGATTCCTTCTCCTGCTTTTCCCTTCAGGATTGGAAGCCATCCATTATCCCAGCTCCACTCATGTCTTGAAAACACCTCGGCCCCATGCATAACCACAGTGGCTAAGTTTAATTTTTCTTTGACGGCACGTGTTCCTATGACTCCAGTGTGTCCGATATAGGCTTGGGACCATGGCCAACCTGGATCTTTCCAGCTATACATCAAAGGAAGTTGTATTAAAGTCAGAACTAAGCACCACATTTTTCACCAAAGTGGTTCACTTTGCAACCACAGACATCTGCCTCAATTCAGAGCCTTCTTTTCCTGGATTCCTGTGAACACAAGAAGAAATAAACGTGCTCGGTTGTATTCAACCGGCAAGGTTAGAAAGAGGGTGAGATCCACCGGGTACTAATCCGGTGTACTTTTCCTGAGCAATCTTTGGCTTCCCATGCGTAGGGATTTTTGGGGGTAGTCAGTACCATGGCCACTGTTCCAATCTGGGGCATTTTCACTAGCACAGGTTGTCCGGTGTAAAATCCTGTGGGATAGTCTCCTGGTTTAGTATGAACCTTTGGGGTGATTGTATCGGCAGATACACAGAAGGCTTTCATTTTGGGGCAGCCATCTCCGCTCCATCGATTATTCAGTTGGTAGATGGCATCATACAATCGTAAATGCCATCCAGATTCATGAGTTTTTGCGAAACGCTTGACCAATGCATTGGTGCGCTCGACAATGCCATTAGCCTGAGGATAGTAGGGAGTGTGGAATACCCACCGAATCCCTTCCTCTTTGGCCCAACTTTGTACCACGGCAGCTGTAAAGTGTGAGCCGTTATCACTTCGAATTTCTTCTGGTAGGGGAAGTGTGCTGAACCATCCCTTAAGGCCCTTCACCGTGTTTTCTCCGGTGGCTGACGTGAAGTCAGCAGCCATGGTGAGACCAGATATAACCTCTACTCCCACCAGAACGTATTTTTTCCCACATGACGGTTGCTATGGGCCGATGTAATCAATCTGCCAGGAGAGCCATAATGTCTTCCTGTCGCGAATGTGTAGGGGGGGCGCCTTACTCGGATGGTCTTTATTAAGCCGTAAACGACATTGCGAACAGGCCGTCACTACTTGTTCACATAGTTTAACTGATATGGGCCATCCTCGGGCTATACCTTCCCGGTATAAATCAGCTCGTCCGGTGTGGCCACGCTTAACATGCAACCATTCAAGTAAACGTTCCCACCCTTGGTTATTATCTGCAACATCAATTTGTCGCAACCGCGTAAGGCTGTCTACCCGTTGGTTGAATTGAGCAGTAATAGAGTTTGATTGATCATGTCCTTTTACCCAGCCCACACATAGTGTCCGCTGTTTTCCTATTTCGAACAGTTGTTTCCAGCTATCCGTTTGCCAGACTGGAACCCTGTTCACTTGCCAATCATTGACCTCCCAATGGCCAATCCATTCAGTGGCTCCTTTAAAAACAGCATATGAATCAGTGTAGATATGGCTAGCACCGTGTTGCGCAGCTAACAGAACTGCTCTAAGTTCCCCTACTTGTGCACTGCCTTCACCGGTTTCAATCAATTTTTCTCCTGTTACCACTTCCAGTGCTACAGCCGTGTACTTCCACTTGTTGTTCTCCCTATGGGATGATGCATCAGTAAACCATAGTCCTGTTAGATCACTGTCTTCCTTTAGAGGAGGTGCTTCCTGAATTGGGGATGGTTTGTTTGGCGGAGCCTGGAACAACAGGGTACTATCTATGTCTTTTTGTAGTTTAGATATTTTAATATTACCTTCAGTAATTGGCATAATTTCATTAATGCCCTCTAGGTATGCATACCATTTACGAACTGTGGGTTTCTGAGCCATACCAGCAGGTGGTATTGTCCCTTTACGTACTATGTCCAGGAGGCGGAAGGGTCCTCGAATAATCACGCTTTGTTCTCTCCTTATTTGTTCTGTTTGTTTCACTGCTCGCACTAGCGACAGTAAACCCTTCTCAAGATCTGAATATCTCCTTTCAGTATCGCTGAAAGAGTGAGATGTAAATTCTAGTGGCCTTTCCGGTCCTTCTGGCCCCTTTTGCCATAGGTTACAATGAGAGCCATGTTCACTGAACCCCCATTCCACATAAATAGGGTCAGTTGGATGTGTGGGACCAAGTTGTTGGAATAACCTCAGCTCCTTAATTAGAATGTGTTTGCACCAATAACTTAGGGTTCCCAAAACTTGTTGTAATTCCTTTACACTAGATGGCCTTTGTCCAGACTCTATTTTTTCCAGGGTATCCTGAGGAATAGAAGCAGCTCCATTAACCCACCAGACTCCCAGGAATTTAACTTTGCTGGTCCCTGACACTTTGCGCCTGGAATTTCTAATCCTAAATCGAGCAGTGTTTTCCGAATGATTTCCATGGTGTCTCTTACACTCTCTTGGCTTTTTCCCCCTATCAGAATGTCATCGATGTACTGATATACTGTGCTATCAGATGAAACAGGAATTTGTGGGCAATTGTGGGGGAATGTTTATATCCTTGTGGAAGCCTGCTAAAAGTGTATTGGATCCCTTTCCACGTGAAAGCAAACTGTGCTTTGTCCTGTTCAAGGAGAGGGATCATGAAAAACATATCTTTGACATCCAAGGCAGCCATCCAAGGATGGGCAGCGCCTTGTATCAATGTCACTATTTCTGCCATGTTTGGAACTGCAGCAGTCAAAGGTGCCGTATTAGCATTTAACTGGCGGTAATCTACCGTAAAATGCCACTGCCCGGTCGGTTTCTTTACTGGCCACACCGGTGAATTGTATGGCGAATGAGTTCGTTTAATAATGCCTCTTTCTTCTAATTCTGTCACCACCCTGTCAATTCCCATAAGTGCTGCTGCTGGCAAAGGATATTGCCAAACATTAGTGATTTTTGAGGGGGGTAAGGGTATAGATGTTTGTAACAGGCTCAGTTTCACAGTGCCTGATTCCTTTTTATTTCTTGCAAAACTCCACACAGTCCCCTCTGGGAGTTTCCACATCCGCCCACGCAATATGTCAAATCCTAAAATATTAGTGTATGCAGCACCAGCTAGTACTTCTGCCCGAGTTAATTTACGTTCCTCTGGCAGCCACAGTGAAATTCTCGCAGTGGGGCCCTCCTTTTCCACACCATCGATTCCGGTGAATTTAACCCTGCGTCGTCCAGGTTTTATGCCCAGGGTTTGTGCTGTTTCATGGGTGATTACTGACATTTGGGCCCCGGTGTCGATGAGAAAGTTTACCAATATTTTCCGGGGTCCAACGGGAATGGCAATTATAGGGTCAGAGTGTTCATTAGAGAGCCATTGAATTGCTAAGACCCGCCGAGCAGGGTGGCTCACTGCCCTCCCCGGGGAGAGAAGTTTTTTTGCTGCACTTCTGCCCTGTCAGTTAGATTACATACTGGTGCAGAAGGTACACTCTCTTTATGGTTTGGGGGTTTCCCAGCGAGGCATTTCTCCCCTGTTGGGTTATTCCTCTTACCCAGGGATTGGACTAGTGTACGGAGATCCTCTATAGAGGCGCCCCGCAAGATTTGTCGGGGTACACCCAAATCTATGGCTTTACGCCACAATTCACCCCATTCTTTACAAGATTTAAATCTCTCATTGAATTTAGGGTATTTGGGTTTTTGAACGTGGACTTGGCGAACTCGCCGGGCATGATCTGAGGACTTTGTACTGGACGAACCGACCCAGCCCATTCGGCGTCTGTACCTGTCTATGTCTTGTACAAATTCACTCCAGGTGGGTATGGGGGTGTGCCCATTTCGTCCACGACCGCGATTAGCCTTTATACTAGCAGCTTGTATGCGATCCTGGGTATTTGCTACAAACATCTTGAGACCATCAGGGAGGCCACGAATAAGAGAGGTTAATCGGGCTGGATCAATAGCGGCTAGCATCGGGGATTTCCTTAATTCATCTCTCTCATATATTGCCTGAATGCAGGCTGCTTTCTGTACTGCTGTGGCCAGATCGCAATAGCTGGTGGTTTTAATTTCCAGTGGTTCTCCTCTCTCCTGGGGATCTATGCCACCTGCCCAGTATGCAGCTCGTGCAGTTCAGGAGTAACTATGGTCTCCTGGCCTAACAGTTAAAAATACTCCTGGTCCCCAAAAGCCTCCTGCTTCTTCCTCACTTAACATAATTCGGTCTCCTCCTTCAAGAGAAACTTGCCACACATACTCGACTTCTGATTCTCCTGACCGCCTCGAGAATTTCTCTTGTATTTTTATCAGCTCTGCTGGTGACCACGGGATCGTTCGCACAGTAGTGCGGACTTCGTCATTGTCATCAACAACAGTCTCAGTTTTAACCAAAGGTCTCAAAGAAATCAATTGAGATTCAGAATCGGAGGTCTCTTCCTCCTCGTCATCATCACTATCAAACCTAATATCGCCATCCCAATTTTCAGGGTTTGTACTACACATTAATCTACGAACCTGCCTAACTGGAGCAGAAGGTTGCATTTTATCTAACAGACGATTAACCCTTTCCAGCAATTGTTCTTTAATTTCTAGCATTTGTTTTAGATGATGGTTCTCGCTTACAAGTTTATCAACTCTGATTCCCAGTTTTTTTCCTGTCTCCCTCTCAAAGGCTAATGATGACTTTAACACCTCATTTTCCGATTTTAAGGCAGTATATTCTGCATCGGAAACTAGTCTGGGAGCAGGAGTTTCTTTAGCTTCTTGCTGAGCACAAGACAAACAGGCTCCCAACACCGCACAAATTACATCTTTACCCTTTTTTTTTCCAGTCTTTTGCGCGGCCTGACACTGCTCAATACGTTCTACCACTTTCTTTTCATCTTTCCAAAACTTTTGAGCCCACTCCTTCCCAGCCTGGGAAGGGGCACATTTGTGGTTTTGCAGCAATTTATCCATGGCAATCCTGTCCGTGACGCCAATTTTTTCTGTTGCGTTAAGAGGCAGAGCAATTTGGCAGAAACTAAACCCCCTTGCTTTCCAGTCGATCCTCAGATATCAGAGGGACTGGGGGCGGCTGAGCTTAGGTTCTGAGTGATGCCCAAAGTCAGCGTTAGTAGTCCGGTCGCGCCCAACACCTTTGTTGGACTATCACGGGTCCGGATGCACTACTAACATCACACTACCTGCTCAGCCGGACACCTCCTGAACTAACACGGCCGCATTCAGAGGTACGGTCGCGTTCAGGGACCACAGACGGCTGAGTCAATCAATAGTGCGATTTATTGAACACACGGCTGAGTCAATCAATAGTGCGATTTATTGAAGCAACAGATATACAGGTTCTTTGGATTGCCGGTGATAAATTCACTACCTATAAAGCACGTGCAAATGCTAAAACTACGAGGGACACTACTTGGCTATAAACGCCTTAAAAGATGTAAAGTGACTCTATATAGAGATTTCTAAGTTTCCCGGGGAGGCACTTGGTATGACCAAGGGTTCAAATCTTACCCAACGGCGTCCCGATGGGGGGGAAGAGAGGCTCAGCCCGTCGACTGATCCCAGAAGTTAGAGTGGTGCACAACGATGGTATCTTCCCTAACATCCAGCTCTTAAAACATTATTTTATAGTGTTTTACTTTGCAGGTGGAGCTTGAGTGACTCTAGTCATACATACCTTTATCAGGATTGGTGCAGAATTCTCTCGCTTCGCGTTTAAAGGTACAGACTAGGAAAAATTCAGTGCGCACACTCATTGAGGAGGGGTCGCACCTTGGGGGGGTGGTAGCTTTTGAGAGGGGTGTGCGTTTTAGTATTATAATGATATTATAATTAGCAAAGTTCACTCTAAGGACAGCACTTCATCAAAGTTGACAGGTCTTTGGCCCAGGACATTGTAAGCGCAGCTTATCAATGTACATCCTGTGCATCCCTAAACTCCCCGGTTCACAGAGCGTGGCCGCGAGGTCTCCACTCCGCTCCACCCTCCATGTAATCTCTCCCAGAGTCAGCACACCAGGCGCCCCTGATGTTGCCAACATCCAAGGCCGTTCAGGGAGTCTCCATGGCACAGACCCGTTGTGCATGAGTGCTACGTTCCACCTGGTTTCAAGGCTGTTCTTAGAGGGTAAATTTCCAAAGTACCCCTCAGCGATTACTCCACATCTCTGGATGAGGGATCCGGAGATTATTTTGCCTTTGAGTGGGAGGACCCCGAAACAGGACGAAAACAACCATTAAGATGGACTGTGTTACCACAAGGGTTTACAGAGTCACCAAATCTATCTGGACAAACTTTAGAGAAAATTCTACAAGATTTCACAATACCTAAGGAGGTAAAATTATTGCAATATGTGGACGATTTATTAGTAGCAGGAGAAACTGAAGAGGGGATCCGAAAAGCCACCATTAAATTGTTAAATTTTCTAGGGGAAAAGGGATTAAACGTGTCCCGATCAAAGCTGCAGTTTGTAGAACAAGAAGTAAAATACTTAGGACATTGGCTGAGTAAGGGAAGGAAGAAGTTAGATCCTGATAGGGTATCTGGGATTCCATCCTTAAGACCCCCACAAGCTAAAACGGAAATTAGGCAAATACTGGGATTATTAGGATATTGTAGACCATGGCTTGAAAATTATAGTGAAAAAGTAAAATTCCTATATGAAAAATTAACTAATAACCAACTTAAATGGCTTATTGAAGACAATCAGTGATGTGAGGAAGTAAAAAAGGCATTAATACAAGCACCTGTATTGAGCCTCCCAGATCTAGAAAAACCTTTCTATCTCTCTGTGAATACATCAAGCCAGACAGTATACGGAGTTCTTACTCAAGACTGGGCAGGAATCAAAAAACCCGTGGGGTATTGTTCTAAGTTATTTGATCCAGTAAGCAGAGGATGGCCTGCTTGTCTCCAAGCTTTGATTGCTACAGCATTATTAATAGAAGAAGTTAGGAAGATTACCTTCAGTGCTCCTTTAAAAGTGTATACCCCACACAATGTCAGAAATGTTTCACAACAAAAAGCGGAAAAATGGTTAATGGACAGCCAGATTCTAAAGTACGAAGCAATACTAATAGACTCCCCTGACTAAGCGTGACTTCTGCTCAGAGTCCAGCACAATTTTTGTTTGGAGAACCATCAGAGGAATTACAACATAACTGTTTAGAGGTAATTGAGACCCAGACTAAGGTGAGACCAGATTTAAGAGATGCTGAGTTGGAAAATGGAGAAGCGCTGTTCAGAGATGGCTCCTCCTGAGTGGTAGAAGGGAAGAGAAAATTGGGATATGCAATAATTAATAAGGACTTAGAACTTGTGGAATCAGGACCTCTGAGTCCATCATGGTCAGCTCAGGCTTGTGAGCTATATGCCCTATGTAGGGCCCTGGGATTATTAAAAGGAAGAAGTGGGGCTATATTTACAGATTCTAAATACGCATATGGGGTGGTCCACTCTTTTGGAAAAATTTGGGAAGAAAGAGGTTTGATTAATACTCAAGGGAGGATTTTAATACATCAAGAATTAATAGTAAAAATTTTAAAGGCTTTAAGAGAACCAAAGGAGATAGCAGTGGTACATGTGAGGGGACACCAAAAGGGATTAGATTACCGAACTAGAGGAAATAACTTAGCAGATAAAGAGGCCCAGGAAGCAGCCTTGAGGACTAAAGTTGCCAAAATTAATGTCATACAAACAAAGGAGGACACCAGCAAAGAAGGACGAGAGGAAAGAGAGAAGAAGTTTGCCCCACAAGAACAAACAAAATTGGAGAAAATAGGAGCTAAATTAGAACAAGGAAAATGGACACTGCCCGATGGGCGAGAAATGTTGCCAAAAGCCTACACCAGGCGAATATTAGAACGTTTGCGTGTGCAAACACATTGGGGTACAAAAGCGTTAAGTGATCATTTTCTTAAACAATTTGGTGGTATTGGAATTTTTGAAATAGCAAAGCAAATTACACAAGGTTGCTTAACCTGTCAAAAGGTAAATAAGACAGTGTTTGGACAAACAGCCACGGGAGGGAGAAAAACAGCTTACAGACCTTTTGAGAAAGTCGATTTCACTGCATTGCCTAAGGTAGGGAGGATAAAATATTTATTGGTAATAGTAGATCATTTAACACAGTGGGTAGAAGCGTACCCTGTAGCACGAGCTACGGCACAGATGGTGGTAAAAATTTTATTGGAACATTTGATACCTAGATATGGGATAATCCAGTACATTGATTCTGACCAGGGCACACATTTTACTTCTAAAATAATAAAACTATTATGTCAATCATTAGGTATTCAGTGGGAATACCACACTCCGTGGCACCCACAAAGCTCGGGGAAGGTAGAAAGAATGAATCAAACAATAAAACAACAATTGGCTAAATTAATGATTGAGACGCAAATGCCCTGGACGAAATGTTTACCACTGGCACTTCTAAACGTAAGAACTAAACCATACAGTGAGACTGGATTATCGCCATATGAAATGTTATATGGCGTGCCTTATTTTCAAGGAATGCCTCTGGGGAACAATGTAATTGAGCATCATAGTATCCAACAATATATAATTACCCTTGGAAAAAGATTAAAGGAATTAAGAGAGATTGGGATGGTGGCCCAAACACCACCTTTAGGATTTGCAATTCGTCAGTTAGAACCAGGAGATAAAATTCTGACAAAAACATGGAAAGAAGGAAACCTATCTCCCCTCTGGGAAGGACCTTTCCTTGTTTTATTAACTACAGAAACAGCTGTGAGAACTGCTGAAAAAGGATGGACACATGTGTCACGAGTGAAAGGTCCAGTGAAGGAGTGGAAAGTCACATCTGACTCAATTGCTGTGGGAATTTTATTGCGGCTACTCCTGTAATAGAAACAGGAGTGAAACATGAAATTCCCACAGTTGCTAAAAATCTATTTGTAAATCTTGCTGAAAACATTGCTAAGTCATTGAATATAGCTAATTGTTACGTTTGTGGTGGAACAAATCAAGGTGAATGATGGCCATGGGAAGCTATGGAGAGCAATATAAGTAATCCCCAAGTTTGGAAAACAATGGGAAAGGGTAATAGGAAACAACAATGGGTACTCCAAACGAGTATAATCGGAAGGAGTTGTTGGCAAAAGAAGAACAGGAAAAAGGAGCTGGAACTAGAATTTGTCCTTTGTGTAGAAGGTGGTGTGTATTTGTAAGATTAGTGTTGCAGGCTAACTGGCAGTTTTCTGTAGCCATAAAGCCTTGCAAATAAAGAGGATCGCCAGGCTCGGGCAAGTGCTCAGGTCTGGACAAACCACTGATCTATCAAAGCTCTGGCCTTCACAAGCAGTGCTCAATTAATTTGGGTACTAAGAAAGCACCCCCTTAAAGGAAAGGAGAGGGCAAGACCGGAGGGGAACTGGTATTGCGGCTTAAAAAGGGTCTGCCAAGGGCTGCAACCCCTTCGGGCTGTGACCGCCGACCACTATGGCCCTGACCGGACCTCTTCTAGTTCTACTTGGGGTGAGTTCCTTGACTCTGACTACGGCAAATAGCTGTAGTCAATATTGGAACAAGTCCAGCTGGGGTTTACCCCAGAAAAATGGAAAAAGTGAGGACCTTTTCTAATTGTACAGCCTGTACCTGTAATCATATTTGCCAAGGAATTGGAACAATAAAACCTAGGTTTTTTTCCTGTTACCCATAAATCAGGGAGAGCCAGGTGTATAACGAATGGCCTCCTGAGAGACAAACTTGGAAAGGAGTCAGTCTAGGAGGATTTTGGGGAGATTTTATGGGTGGTGATTGGCTTACTAAAATCGGGATAGTTGTACTAGGGATATGTGGGGGATTGTTACTAGATTAATCTACTTGGTTCTACAAGGAATGCAGATATCTGCAGTACTCAATTGGAAATGAAAACACGAATCAATACTGCAAAGAAGAAGATGGGGGATTGTGAAATGTGTTCATCTGATTCGTGTGATGAAGTGTAATCTTCTGTACTGTTATGGATTTCTCCTGCACCATAAAAAGGGGTATTTTACAGAAGAAAGTTAAACTACTTTGCTGGCATATCAGCTCAAACCAGTTTGACCACTGACCGCATAGTATTGTGTAAAGAGAAACTTGTAAAGTGCATGCATAAAGTTTGGGGTCATCCTGGGGGCACGCCGAGGAAGATTTGACAAGACTCTAGAAGGAGAAGAGGGCATGCGCCGAAGAAGACACGCCTATTCATGAATATGTATTAGCAGACAGGATATAAACCAAGAACAGTAACTGTACCGCGTGCATCTTGGTGGAGCGGAGACTCCCGGAGCACCCAGCGCTGTTTGCTTGCCTCTATTCGCTTAATAAATTGTAAATTTGAATTGGAATCCTGTTTGGGACTAAATCATTTATCACATCCTTATCCAGCATCTTTTCAAAATACTGGTAAGACTCAAGCCTGCGGCGTAACTGGTTCCTCTTCCATCCGCTGTAGGAGTCCCCTGTGTTCCGGAAACACCACAGGGCACATCGAACTATAACACAAAGCGCTATGGATAGAACCACAATAATTATTCAAGTAACAAATAATCGTTGTAACCATGATAGGTTTGGTAAACCAAGAGGTTAACTTTCCCACAGCTCAGAAAACCCCCAAAAGGTGTCATCTTGAGTTACTTCACGTAGGATTTTTGCTTGTTCTCTGATCTCCCGTAAGTCAGCAGATATTCACCCACTTTGGTCTACATACCTGCAACAGCTGACATTGATTACTGTGCACACCCCTGCCTGTGAGGCTAATATTAAATCTAGAGCCATACGATTTTGTGATACTATTTTCGATAAACTAGTAGTTTCTTCTTGGAGTTTCCTGATGGCATCTATAGTTTTATTCTCGATTATCTCTATTACAGCCGAGATGTTTATTATAGCTTTTTCTAACTCGCTAACCCCCAGAAATGGGATTAGCCACCGCACAAAGCTATGATAGCGTGTCAGCTTTTCTATTAAGGGCTTACTCACCCTTCAGTTTCTTCTCACGGGATTCTGTGTTGTTTTATCAATAATAGTGATGTTGGGAACCAGGGTGTCCAAAGTACATGCTCCCCACCACCTCAGAGGTAAAGTTTTCCGAGCTGCTGTACCACACAACCAGTACCACCCTGTCCCTAGCGGAACCGGGAGGCCAGTATAAATAATTAACTGAAATGCTGGATCAACAGAGGCAAAATGTGGTCCTCTGTCAGAGGATATAGTTGCTGGAACTCCAAAACGTGGTATTATCTCTTGTATCAATGCTTTAGCTGTCTCCCGAGCTTTAGCTGTTCTGGTTGGGAATGCCTCTGGCCAACCTGAAAAGGTATCAGTTAATACCAATAAATATCGATACCCCCCTTTTCTTGGAAGTTCTATAAAATCAATCTGTCATTGTTGCCCAGGCCCATTGTCTTTCCCAATCTGGCCCATTTCTGGCTTGGCAGTATTCTTGGGATTAGTTTGGAGGCAAAGATCACGTTGTTGAGTTACCTGTCTCACCATAGTATACAAATTTCTGGCCACACTTTCTCTAATTAAATGTTTATATAGAGTCTCCATCTCCCAATGCCTTTTCCTATGTTCTTCCCTTACCAAATGCCATATTAGGCAGGAGGGAATAATCACTTTTCCTTGTGGGGTATAAGCCCACCCTTCTTTGTTATATGACCCTTCCAGATCTGTGATAAGGTTTTGATCTTCCTCGGTATATTTTGGCTTACCTTCTAGGGAGATTCGCCATCAGGGACTAAAGCTCCTTCTGTTTTTATCTCTGTTTTAGCTACCTGTTTTGCCTCTCTGTCCACCAGCTCATTTCCTCTCTCCAATTCCGAGCTCACTTTCCGGTGAGCCTTAATATGCATAATCGCCACCTTCTCAGCAAGTTGGACTGCTTTCAACAGTCTCAAAATCTCTTTTGCATGCTTAATAGTTTTTCCTTGAGAGCTCAGCAACCCTCTTTCCATGCGCGTGCACAACTCCGAAGGCATATCTTGAGTCTGTATAAATATTCACAACTTTGCCTTGAGCCACTTCCAAGGCTCGGGTCAGAGCAATTATTTCTGCGCTCTGTGCAGAGGTATTTATGGGCAAAGGTCTATTATTTCTTGACTAGTGGTAATGGCATATCCCACGTGTCTTTTACCACTCAGGACATAGCTGCTTCCACCTGTGAACCAGTTTTCTCCGCTTTCCATAGGGTTGTCTTTTAGATCTGGTCGGTTTGCGTACGTTGTTTCAATAGTCTCCAAACAGTCATGATGCGCTGGTTCTCCCGTGTTTCCACTAAGGAAAGAAGCTGGGTTGACAATGTTAGTAACTACGACCTCCACATCATCCTGTTCTATCAGTATAGCCTGATATCTCAGGGATCTTTGTGGAGAAAGCCAGTGCCCACCCTTTGCGTCCAGCACTGCGGACACTGTGTGAGACACTAAAACAGTCATCTTCTGGCCCAGAGTAAATTTTCGGGCTTCTTGTACATTCAATATTACAGCTGTAATTGCTCTCAAGCATCCAGGCCAACCCTTCGCAGTTGCGTCTAACTGTTTGGAAAAGTAGGTAACTGCTCGTCGATAGGGGCCCAGATCTTGTGCTAATATTCCCAGAGCAATTCCCTGTTTCTCGTGGGAAAAGAGAAAAAAACGGTTTACTCACATCGGGGAGCTCTAAGGCCGGAGCCGACACCAAAGCTTTCTTTAGTAGCTCAAAGGCTCGTGTGCTCTCTTTGCCCGTCCAGATCAGACAATCGTATCGTAACAGTTTCCTTTCTCCAGACGGTATTTCCCAAGATTCCAAGTCTTTTGCGAGCTCATTGCCAAAGATGGTAGACTGTTCGTAAATCCTTGTGGCAACACCGTCCAAGTGAGCTGAGTCTTGCGACCACTTTTGGGGTTTTCCCATTCAAATGCAAATAATTTTTGGCTGGCTTCATGGAGAGGGAGGCAAAAGAAGGCATCCTTCAGATCTAAAACAGTAAACCAAGTTAGTTCAGGTGTTAAGACGGTCAACAGGGTATATGGATTTGCTACTACGGGGTAAAGGTCCTCAGTTATTTTATTTACGGCCCGTAGATCCTGGACCACACTATACAACCCGTCAGGTTTACGAACAGGTAATACAGGGGTGTTGAAATCAGACTCACAGTTTTTCAGTAATCCTATTTATAAAAATCTTCCAATCACTGGCCGAATTCCTTCCTTACCTTCCCTTCTGCGGGGAGACTGGTTAAGAATAGACTCAGTATCTGGATATATTGCTGATCTTTTACTTCCAGAGTAATTTCTCCTTTTTCAAATCTAATTTTTGCACCCAATTGTTCTAACAAATCTCTTCCCAAAAGTGGCTTTGGGGAGTTGGGCCTATGTAGGAATTTGTGGATACCCCATTGTTTTCCCAATTTATACTTCAAAGGTTTACAAAAATATGCCTTTTCACTTTGGCCAGTCGCTCCTTTTACCATGATATAGTCGTTTCCCAGGGGCATCAAGGCTTGATGTAAAACCAAGTATGTTGCCCCTGTGTCAACCAAAAATTCTACTTCTTGTTCTTCCTTCCCCAGCCTCATTATAACCAGTGGATCTGCTAGGGTACATTCCCCAGGTCCCTGTCAATCCTTTTTCACATGGGCTACTATTCTTCCTGTCTGGTGGCTTCGCCTCTTTGCCTTGTTTCTTGGACATCCTCCTTTCCAATGACCAAATTTCTTACACAACGCACATTGATCCTTACCTAATCAAGATGGTTCTCGTCTAGGCCTCTCTTCCTCCTCTTCCCTGACAACTGCTATCCTTCCTCTTTGCCCTTGTCTATATTCTTCCTCTCTATTACTAAATACTCTCCACGCTTCACCCAGCAACACTTCCAGATTTCTACCTTCTGTAGGGCGCAGCTTCTGGAGTTTGTGCCTAATGTCCCCCGTAGACTGACCCAAGAACAGGGAGACTATTTGTTGTATTCCTACCTCTGACCCAGGATCCAGCGGTGTGCTACGGCGCATTACATCCCTCAATCGATCCAGGAACTCGGATGGGGACTCAGAAGGACCTTGTTTAACTGCATATAGAGCTGACCAGTTTGTGGTTTTGGGAATAGCCCTTTCCATTCCCTTCAAAATCCAGTCTTGATATTCCTGTAGCCTCTCCATATGGGCAGATTTATTAGTGTCCCATTTTGGGTCTCGGAGGGGAAATATTCTTTGACATCCCCCCTCGTGATCTTGTAATGGTCTTCAGCTAAATTCTCTGCTGTTTTCAAAATTAATTGCTTTTCTGTTTCTGTCATATACTCTAAGAGCAACTGTATACCTTTCCAGTCTGGATTATGTTGTTTTACGATGAACTGAAAATGCTTAGTAACACTCACCGGGTCGCTTCTATAGTCTCTTGCAACTTTTCTCCATTCTCCTAGATCAGTGGTGGAAAAGGGCACCTTAATCATCATTGTTCCTCCATCAGGTCCCACTGCCTCTCGGAGTGGGGCTTGTAAAGCTGTAGGGACAGTCCTAGAGGCAGTTTTCTTCCTTGTGCGGGAAGATATGGGACCGTCCATACAGTGCCTACTGTAATCATGAGACTGGCATAAAAATTGAGATTTTTATAATGCAGCTCATATTTGTTCTTTGCTTTCTTTGTGAGTTCAGGGTTTGGTTTAGGGCACATTGTAATTTTTAGATTTGTTTTAGAATCAAGAAGCTTGGGAGAAAATTTTTGTGATTGGGTTTTTTGGTTTGTTTTTTTTGTCCATCCATAGTCATTTGTCATAAAGAGCTGAGCATTCAAGGAAATACCAAAACTATTATGATTTGCAAAGTGAAAACCTGTAGTACGTTCTGAACAGATTTGGTCACCTTCTATTATGCTTAAATTGTGGCCTGTCATGATGGACACCAAACTTCACGCCAAACTTGACATCTGCAGTATTCAGAGTATGTGCATTTGTCAAGCAATGAGCTAGCAAGTGTCTGGAATTGTTAGGTAGCAATGCCTGATTAAAACATGGTCTATATTCATATGAAGCAATCCCAGAAAATGAAGAGGAATTTGCAGCACTTAAAAAAAGACATCATATTTATGCAGTACAATTCAGGTAAACGTAAAAGAGTTCAAAACCTTCCCTCCTTGGCTACCAGTTTTGAGAGAAGTATGGCGTTGTGTGTAGAACAAAGGGATGTCTGTAAAACTTTCCCTGTTGCATGCTCAGTCTGTAAGAACGTTTCATGTTTTGCAGAAATGCTAACAGCTTCAAAGGTTATACAAGCATGGTAGCTTCCCCCACCATCTTTTCAGAAGTACGGAAAGCAGGAAAATCCCAGAGTCTGGAAAAGTTGCTGGCAGAATCGTTTGCCCGAGGTAGGTTTAAAATTGAGAGATTCTTGGCCCTCTTCATAATTCATGTAACTAATTTTCCACAAGTTTTCTAGGCTTGCTTCTGTGGGTCCTATGATAATGCAAAGAGAACAAGTGAACCTCTAGAAGTAAAATACTTCTCATAAGTTTAATCCCTTTTTTAGTTTAAAAGACCTCATGCACTGTGAACTTGTTTTATAGTCTTCTCCCCAAATGTAGGTGTGGAGAGTCACAGAAAGACATAAATATTGAAGTCTCCAGTAGCTGCATGTTCCCTGTTTTTATTCTAAAGAAATGTTTGGAAGGTATTTTTGAGGAGTTAATGTTGTTTATGTGTTGGGTTTGTTTGGGTTTTTGCTGTGCTGGCTTAATTCTCATTGATTATAGTCTAATTCCTTTGTGTTTCTTTTTACAAAGAAATCCAAGCAATAGTTACCAATATTAACCAAGACAATAGAGTCCTTAATGCCGGGGATCTTTTTTTGTACGTCTTGCCTTTTTTAAGCTGCTTTCCAATTTCTCAGTGGGCAGGAAACTAGATGGCATGTGTTTTTTCCCTTTTGTGTCCTTGCAGAACTCTTGCGTTGAATTTTAACTTCTGTGC
This sequence comes from Phaethon aethereus, assembly GCF_964289735.1. Lineage (NCBI taxonomy): Eukaryota > Metazoa > Chordata > Aves > Phaethontiformes > Phaethontidae > Phaethon > Phaethon aethereus. The sequence goes on along the minus strand of NW_028114062.1, from coordinate 816,517 downwards.
TGCCTGTGAATAACGTAGAGAAGTGATACATTGCTTTGTACAGCAATGCACCTTGATTTTGAATGCATGATGAATACCGTGGAAGGAACCAAACGCGAGGAAAGTTTTATGTGAGTGTGTTCCTATATTTCTTTTTTTTTTCTGAATTTGTAACTGCAATTGGGGAGTAAAAAAATTTCAAACCAAAACCAAACTCCTAATCACCCCCGACCTCCTCAAACACCTAGTGTCTTGTCAGCTGTGGAATGACGTCGCTCAGTGACTTAACCTTGAGGAGAGATTTGGTTTGGTCCAGACTGTGGGCAAAATCCAAGAACTAGCAAAATAAGGTCCTCATTCGCTAGAGCTCTGTGTAGGGAATTGTTATAGGAGAGGAAGTGTTAACTTCTTAGGGTGAGTGGACTTGCATTTGAATCCTGAATTTGTTCTTTTGGCAACACAACATTTTCGCTCTTTCACCCTAAGGAAAACTCTTTTTTTGCCAGTTTCCCATAAAAGCGATCATGAACAACGTTAACTTCATTTGGTAAAACGACTCCTTCTGACAGAAGGGGAAAATATTAAGTATGCAATGAGTGGAGTCACAGATGAATCTACCAAGCAGACCACAATGTTTACTCTCACAGGCTTTACTGTATACGAAGCTAGTGGACTCAAGTAATGGATTGATAAGTGTATAAGCATTTGCAGAATGAGGACTTTTCAGTTAATCTTCTGTAAGATTTTTGTCTACACCAGCTTGTACGCCAGGATCCTAGCTCACTTTCTGTGCTTGGGTCTTTGAGTTTGTTTCTGCATTCAACTTTGTTTCCAGGAAAACATATCAAATCTGTGATCATTACAGCATGCCATAATAGTTAATATGCCAGATTTAAGAAAAACACAGCTAAGGAGCTTCCTTCTTCACAACCCCCCAACATATAAACCCCCAAAATGAAGGAATTCCTTAAACCTAGAAAGAAAGAAATACGCTGTGAGTCACATGTTGCGGTGATGTGGTAGCAGCAGGGTCCTTAGAACCGATGATTTACAAGACCTAATGTCTTTCTGTGGACTTTGAAGGCTGAGTGTTTTGTACTCTAGCAATTTCCTGCTACTGTTATGTATTCATGTAGATCTGTAAGGCAATTGTTGTTACTTTCTTTGCATAGTCTGGTAAAATATTTGTATAATAGGAAAATTATGGTTTTGTGCTACTCTCCTTGGGAAACAGAAACTAAGCCTGCCATTAGATGCTAGGCCACAGTCGTTGACGGAGCAGGGTAGTGTATCTTACATTTTGTGCTACACTTGGTCAAGTCTCATCTCTATCGTATTCGCTGTTACTTTATTAAATTTAGTATCTGCACTTTCTATTTCCAGACAGGCCTCTCATTCAGAGCACAGAGGCATGGTTCTCTCTGCGCCTGGCTTCCCATCCCTATCTTTTCATTCCTTCCTCTCCTCCCTGTAGCCTACTGCTATCGTTTTCTTTCACCAGCTCTCTCTCTGCCGGGCTCCGGAACCCTGTTTTTTCATTTCTCCCTGTCTGTCTTGTAGCTCCTCAGTACTTTTTCTTTCCCTGGCTCCCTGTCCCTGTTTCTTCCTTGTTGGCCCTGTAGCACGCTCTGATTCTGTTCCATTCTCTGCCTCTGCTTTCCCAGCAATCTGTCCCTCGCTTTTAATTCCTCCCTCTCCGCGCTGTCGCCCGTGCGGTCTCTTGCCTTTCTCCGTCGCTGGCTGGCTGGCTGTCCCTGCTCATTCATTCCTCCCTCTCCCCCCTGCAGCGCCTGTCGCTTTTGTCCGTTCTCCCTCTCGCTGTCTCTGGCTCCCTGATGACCCTATTTTGGACTCCCACCACCCATGCACCCCCTTCTTTCCATGCTCATTGCTCTTCTTGTTGCTCTCCAGCTCTCTTTTTTCCCCAGCTCCCTGTACGGTGCAGATATGGGGGTTGTTTTGGCAGTGTTCCCCGCCCCTTACCTCCGTGTTTCACTGTCCTGGCTCCCCATTGTTTCATTCCTCCTTTCGGCTCGGTTGCCACTTTTTTGTCTCTCCCTCTCTCCTGGTCTGACTCCCTGCCCCCGGTCTCCTCTCTTGTAGCGTCCCGTGCCTCACACCTCGTTTTCGGCGGCCTCCCCCTGCCCAGCAGCCCATGGCTCCGGGAGCCGCCCGCCCGCCTGTTCCCTGCCGCACCGAGGAGCGCGGCTCCGGGAAGGACTGCCGGGGTGTCCCCGGGGCAGGCCCCGAGCCCCGGGGCAGCCCCGCTCCCGGGCCTTGTCATGCGCCGCCTCCTTTGCCCTCGCGGCTGCGTTCGCCCTCGCTTTGCCCCGGGTGAGGGGCTGTGCCGGAGCTCGGGGCAGGAGGGGATGCCCTGGGGTGGGGGTCGGGCGCTGGCCCCCTGTTCCAGCTGGGCTCCAGCTGTGGGCCGGGGCTGGAGGAGCCCCAGGTGCGGGCGGTGAGGCCGGTGGGGACGGACGCTCCCTGCACAGGGGTGGCTGCCGGGGGAGGGGCTGGTGCTGCTGCTGCCCTACTCCCGGTGGCCGTGGAGGGGCCGGGGGGAGCCAAGGGTGGAGCGGTCGCCCGGCCTGACCGGGCTGCGGCTGCAGCGAGAAAGAAGGTGAGTGGGGCCGCCCGATCGACCTGAGGCAGGGCGGCGGGGTCCGCGTCGGAGGCACGGAGCAGAGGGGTGTGCGAGCCGGCGGAGGGGTCCACCCGGAACTACGCTGCAGAGGGCGGGTGAGCGCTCGCGTCTCGGCGGGGATGGGGGGGGTGGAAGACGGTGTCCGCGCAGGGTGAGCCAGCAGGACAGGCTGCGTCTCGCGGCATGGCAGGAGCCGTAGTCCTGAGGCACGGGGTTTGCTCTCGGCCATGTTCGTTCCCCGCCATGCCGGGAAGCGTGGTCTTCCGGGCGGTCATGCTGTGCTTGCTAGTGCATGCCGGGAGATGTAGTTTTTGCGACGCGGGTTCCCGGGCGTGCGTGGTGGCGTGCCTCCTCGCCGCCCTCAGTGCTGCCGCCCTGTGACCAAAATTAGATACTGCAGCTCGGCAGCCGCGCATGCGCGGTACAGCACCTCGTCGCTCAGAAGCTGCGCATGCGCGATGGGCGCATTGCCGCATCTCGGCAGGCACGCATGCGCGGTGGGGAACCTCGCCGCAGCTCGGAAGCTGCGCATGCGCGGCGGCGCCTCAGTGACCCACGCTGCCGGCCGCCGGTAACCGCGATGCCGTTCTGCGGTCCCTGCGCGCTCTTTGCTACTTCCCGGTAAGGTCGCGCCGTTGCCGCCCCATGTGCGCAACGTGGGCGGGTGCTCGCCCTGCAAAATGAGGCACGGCCGCCGGGTGCTCGCTGCTACGGCAGCCCGGCGTTCGCGCAGCGCCCCTCGCCCCTGCGGCGCGCCGCCAGCGTCCGGCGCATGCGCGGCGCGCGGGAGCAGCATGGCGGCGCAGCGGGGTCCAGTTCCCGGCGGGGCGTGAAGGGCCGGGACCACCGGTGAGGCGAGCGAGCCCCTGGGGCGGGTGCGGGGCGTCTCCTGCGCACCGGCCGCCCGCGGGTGGCGGGGCGAGGAACTTCGAGCCGCCCGCTGCGACCGGCTGCCGGCCTGCTGGAGGCGAGTCGGGTCGGGGCAGCCCCGGGGAGTTACCGGGGCTCTGGGAGGAGGGAGGGAGGCGGACACCCCCCAGGCGCGGACGCCGGGCGCCTCCCAACTCGTCAGAGCCCCCCCGCTCGCTTCTCCTGGCCCCGCGCAGCTGCCCCCAGCTCCAGCCCCTCCCCTGAAGCCCGTCCCGTAGCCCCGGGCCGGCCCCGGGCCCTGTCGCAGAGGTGGCAAGCCGGGCCTCGCGTGCACTGGGTTCTCCGTGAAAGCGGACGCCGTTGGCAGCGGTGCAGGGGCAGAGCGGTGTCTCCGGCGGCCCCCGTGGAAGGAGAGGCTTCGGCCAGTGGGGAACTACGGTAATAAGGGTCGCTGCTGCTTCTTTCCCTCTGCCAGGGGCCGCGCTGGGGGGGGATGCCGCTGACCGCACCCGCCTCGGGCTCGCGTGGGTTGTCTCTGCCCAGCCTCGCTCTCCTCGTGGCACGGCTGCAGAAAGGGACAGGCGGAGCGCTTGCCGGCCCTGGGCGGGAGCTGCCACGGCCAGAGCTGGAGAGGCCAGAGAACGGTAAAGAGGAAGAAGAAACCGAAGGCCGGCCGGCCGGCAGCTGCCTCCTGCTGCAGGGAAGAGCGAGCCAGCCCCTCCAGGTGAGGTAGGATCCCTCTTCGTAGTCCGCAGCAGGCCACACCATCGACATGCAGGGTCTGTACGCGTCACCAAAGGCGGCCGCGTAGCGCACGAGCGAGGCTACGTGTGTAGGGAGCCCCGTCTTGTACGAGCTGTAAGACACTCCGGTATCCTCTTAGGTGGAGGACAGCCAAGCGACAGGAGTTACAGAAGGCGAAGGGAGGAGAGGAGGAGGAGGAGGAAGAAGCGTCTGAACTGGCGAACTCTCCCAGCAGTGCAGGGAGTGAAAGCTGTGGTGAGTCCCAGGCCCTCGGGGCCCTGTTGCCCCTATTCTGCATCCCGGGCCCTCACTGCCTCTCCCCTGGCCCCCCCGTCTTTCCCACGCTGATGTGGTTCCCCCCCTCCACCCCCCGCCCATACCTCCTTTCTCCATCTCACTCTGACCAGCTCCCCGTCCTCATCGTTTAGGTCCTCTCTCTCCCTGCTCTGTAGCTTGTGGCTATTTTTCCTTCCTCTGCCTCTCTCAGTCTGGCTCCCTGTCCCTGCTTTTCCATTCCTCCCTCTGCAATGTAGCGTGTTGCTACTCTTTTCTTTCACAGTCTCTCTCTGTCCGGCTCCCAGCCACCGTTTTTGCCTTCCTTCCACTCTGTTCTCTAGTCTCTGGCTGATGTTCAAGGTCTTCCTTCTCGGCCCTGTAGCACAGCACAAGTCTCTTTCTTCCTCTGTCTCCCGCTATCCTGCTCCCTGTCCCTGTTTTGCAATTTTGTCCTTGTCAGCCCTGAGCCACACTGCAGTTTCATTTCTTTTGCCGTCTTGCCCTGTCCGGCTCCCTGCCAGGATCTTTTAATTCTTCTCTCTCTCCCTCTTGAAGCCCACCGCTGTTTTACTCTTTCTCCCTGTCTCCCTGTCCGTCTCCCCCTCTCCGTCTTTACTTACTCTTTTAAGTAAAATCACTGGCTGAGACCTTAAACATGTCACTTCTTGCCCGACAAGATCAAACAGACCGTGAGCAAGCTTGTTAGGCTTCCTGTGTAAACTCACGGATAACACAAAGCAAGCTCCTTAGGCTTCCCGTGGAAATCACTGCTACCAGGTTAAATTGACCTCCTTGTGCCGTCCTGAGGCCGAAAGACCGAGGAGCTAATTCGATGAGTAGATATGGACAAAGGAAGCCCCAGGTTCAACTGGCAGACTGCGTGAGGAAGACTGTGGACGACCACCTGAGGGTGAAAAGACCCTAACCCTAATTTTACTGCGCATGCTTGGACTATGTCAACGAATTCCGGGGACTCCTCACCATATGACTGCCCTTCTTGGGGGATCTGATGACACGTATGACTTTTCTGCATATGAACTGATGTGCTTTACTAACCCGTCGGAGCACTCGTGGTGGAGCGATCCCCAGCGCTGCCGTAAGGAATGCCCGCCTTCTAAAGCTTCAAACTAAGTGTTAGAGGGTTTTCTGGCCGACTTTTCAGTATCCCTTTGTATTTGATTGTTTCTGGTATTCCCTTAGTGGCTTCACTTTTTAGATTTTCTATCTACGTCTCCGTTTTAGTTCGCCATCCCTGCCTCTTAATATTTTTCCTTTTGCCATAATCACCATTGCTTTTAAAATTTTCTGCCGCCTTTTCTCTCATTCGCGGTCCTTATTTGCCTACCCGTATTTTTTAACTGACTTCTTCCCTTCCCTTAGTGCCCTCTGAAACAAGGATCTAAAACAATTAGAAGGTTGTAGCATGTGTAACTAATCAACTGTCAGTTTTACAAATTTCTGAAGAGATGTACTTTCTGGAAGGTTATTGATTTCGTGATTAGTTTAACTTTAGTATAGACTTCTTTAGCCTAGCAACCGTGGCATTATGTTTAACGGCCTATTCTCATAGTCCTTAGGCTGTATTTGCCTCAGTGCTAACACTGTACCTATATGTAAACAGTTCATCAGGAGGAAAGCAGCCCTGATGAAAATTAAAACACAAGTAGAAACGGAGAAGACAGGTGGAGAGAACCAAGAGGAGAAGAGTTAAGAGCAAGGACTGAGAAATTGATGAGTGCAGAGGAGATACCTTCACCTTGAGCACAGAAACGTCCTAGCAGGAGTGCTCAAACACGGATGGTAAGACGGAACCGCTTGGCTGAAGAACAGAAGGGGAAAACATCCAAGGAGAAGGAACTATCCTCAGGAGACCTGTGACCATAAAAGGGAAAAAGAAGGAGGGGGCTAACTCCCCAAACGACCACCGACGACCGCCCAAGACGCCCGCGCACGCGTAGTGTAGTTTTGCAACACCAGCGTTATGTAAACGTGGCAGATAAGCGAGGAGGCGGAGATTTCTCAGGACACGTGCGAATATTCACGTCTTTCAGGTATATAAAGGATGAAGTTTTGCTTCAGCGTGCGTGCGTTGGGAGGAGATATCCCCCAGGCGTCCGGCGTGGCAATAAAGGCGTCTGCTTAATGACACTTTGGTGTTACTGAGTTTAAATTTCTGTAACTTTTGTGAATCATTTGGTGACCCAGGTGGGAGGGACATCCTCTGTTCGGCTGCGGGACCTGATGAGTCTGGGACTCTCTTGGGTTTGCCCCCGGAGATCTTTTCTGGAGAGACCCCCGTTCTCAGTCGGATCACCGCGGGGACAGACAAAGACCCTCTGGCAAGAAGACATCCTTAAATCCTGAATTGGTAACGATCGATCAATTTGGGACCGTCTTTAAGACGTGCAGACGTGCACACGGGTCGGCGTATACCGGCTCGCTAGCACCTTACAAGTGTACCTCTGGGGGACTTGTGTCCCATATGGTAGGGGATTAACTTCCCCGTTTGGAGGGGCTGCGTCCCCATTTGGAGGTCCGGTTAACTGTTACCTGACTTTTGGCTAATGCATTTCGGGTATTGGTTATTGGTTTGTCATTTATCGGATTTTGGTTATTAACGATAAAATTTTCATCAGATATGGGAGAGTCACAGAGTGGCGGAATTCTAAAGAAAAGCCCACTGGGATGTGTTTTGCAGCACTGGAGAGATCCGGGGGGAGTGCCGGGAGGCAGTGTCGATAGGAAAACTTTAATTAAGCATTGTAATCAGTGGTGGCCTCTCTAGAAGCCAGACGGTGGAGAAAAACGGCCCTTTAACAGGACATTAAAATAGAATACATTATTACATTAAGGTACATATAATTGTAATATAATACTACACACGTTATAATAGGTATTATACATTTAGTGTAATAATACAATTTAATGCTCTTCCTTCAGGGAGAAGGAAAATGGGATGAAGTGCTTTATGCAGATACGTATGTTTTTCACTCTACGAAACCACCCTGAATGGCAGAAAGAACGTGGAATCAATTCAGCACCCCAGGACCCTATGGTCCTGGCGATAGAAAAAGACAAACAATAAGCAAAATAGGAAGCAAAAAAGATGTTGCTCGCCTTGTGGCATTGGACAAAGATGTTTAAAGGTTGACAGAATGGGAGATTAAAGGATTGTTTGACCCCGATTGCGAGGATGTGCGTGCAATGTCGGATGCGGTGTTCAGCGAGGCAGAAAAGCAGAGTGTTGTGAGGGTGGCCAGACCCCCAAGTCCAGGCTCTGGTTTTGGCTGGAACTCTGCCGGGAACAGTGGATAACCATGTTCCCATTACCAGTCCCGGTCGGGGCCCTAACCAGCCAGGAGCCCGGGACTTAGTACCGCAGTACAGGGAACGAATGGCTTCTGGAATAAGAAGTGCTGTCCCAAAATCAGTAAGTTGGTCTAAATTGTATGAAATTAAACAAGATAGAAAAGAATCCCCTACTGATTTTTTGAACCGATTAAAAGAAGGGATGCAGAAATATACTCCTTTAAACCGTACCTCTCGGGAGGGAAAGGGTCAGTTGTTATTCCTGGTTCTGGGACAGCTGATGGATGATGTCAAGAAAAAGTTACAGCAAGTGCAAGGAACAGATGTGAAAGATTTAGAGAAATTGCTGGAGACTGCTTGGCAAGTGTGTCGGAATAGGGACAGGCGGGGGGGGGGAATGGGCAAAACAATTGCCAGCGCTACAGCGGCTGCTTTGCGCACCGCAGGGGCCAGGTAACCTCTGGGAACCCACCGGGAAACACCACTAATGGGAGGCGAGGAGCCATGAGAAGTAGCCCAAGTGCCCCATCTCGGGGAAGTCAACCCCTCCCGAAAGATCAGTGTGCCTACTGTCAGCCAAGGATGGAGCTCGAATGGCGGGGTATGCCGTGACCACTGCAGAGCGAGTGCTGGAAGCAAAGTCACTCCCTGAGGGTACATCCGCACAACAAGCCGAATAAATTGCTTTAGTGAGAGCTTGTTGAAGGACTGCGAGCGAACACCCGGACAAATTCAAAATACGCCTTGGGTGTAGTTCATGCCCGTGGGGCTATCCGGAAGGAACGGGGACTTCTGACCGCCCAAGGAAAACATTAAGCTTGCTGACGTGATCCTAAGACTTTTGGATGCGGTACAGTCGCCTTCGGCGGTTGCGCTTATGCACCGCAAGGGGCACCAAGAGGGTGACGCTGCTCAGGAAGTGGGGAATAAATCGGCAGATTATGAGGCAAAAAGAGCTGCGGAACAAGGTGAGGTGTTAAGTTTGATTCCTGAAAAAGCTTTGCCGCTACCGGACTCGGTCGACTGTGATGAGAAGGACCTTAGATTAATTAAAGATTTGGAAGCAGAAGTTGAATCATCAGGTTGGGCAAAATTAAAAGGTAGCAGAGTAATAGTTCCCTTTAGAATAGTACGGAAACCGGTAAAAGCAGAACACGACCAGACTCATTGGGCAACTGAAGCCTCGTATGATTCCCTTATGAAGCAAATAGTAGCCAGGAATTTGTTTCAAACTGTAAAAGCCATGGTTAATAACTGTGAAGTATGCAAAGGTGGGAAATCGTGTAAAATTTGGAAGTCTCGGTAAAGGGAAAGTTCCAGGTCAAAATTGACAAACAGACTTTTCCGAACTCCCACGGAAAGGGGAGGGTTTGGGATTTGTTCGTATTAACAGATACCTTTTCGGGCTGGCCAGCAGCTTTCCCTTGTAGGGCTAATAAGGCTAGGGAAGTGACAGGAGTACTCTTAAACGAAAATTATTCCCAGATTTGGAGTACCAGCAGTAATATCTTCTGATAGGGGTGCTCATTTTTGTGCGCAAATAGTGCAACGAGTTAGTAAAATTTTAGGAACAAACCGGCAACCGACCTCAGGCAAGTGGGCCAGTGGAGAAAATGAATCACTTAATTAAACAACAGCTAGCTAAACTTAGTCAAGAAGCAAATCTACATTGGTACCAAGCGCTCCCACTGTAGCCCTACTACGAATCAGGGTAAAACCGGGAACTAAAGAGAATTTAAGTCCATTTGGAATTTTGTTGGGGCGGCCGTAACCGATCCCAATACCGAGGGGAAGATCTCACCCAGTTAGGCGAAAATAATCTATAGAAATACATAATAATATTAGGAAATTCTAAACGAGAGCGATTGCAAGTGCCTAGAGAGTCTAGCCAGACGTTCTCTCTAACAGGAGTTCCGGTTCCGGTTAACACCTCTCTATTTAATAACCCCTGCTATGGAGTAGGTCATGATAAGAACAACTTTAGATTTACATCACCTCTTGGGGTTGTGAAGAAGTTCGGAGCAAATTAGCCTCTCGGTTACCAAATTTTAAATGGATCAAAGAGCTGCTTGTACTCGTATTAGTTGATAGCTTATTTGTTTTATGTACGTGTTGTATAATTCGAGGTTCGCTATGGCGTTGTCAGAAGAATGGGGATGACTGTGTTACCTGGAAAAAGAGTAAGGTCAAACCTGAAGTCGCAACAGGGAGGTATTTTAATCGACGGACGAAGGAGAATGGTACGTTATAAGGGACTGCGAACGAATTCGCAAGGGTAATAGAAAAGGGGGGAAGTGAAACAGAAGATGTCTGCTTAATGACACTGTGATGTTACTGAGTTTAAATTTCTTTCACTTCTCTGCATCACCTGGCTTTTTCATTTTTCTTTCTCCAACTCTTTTAAAAGTTTGCCGTTTCTTTTATGTTTTATTCCCTTCTTTCCCTAACACCTATCGCTTTTTAAATGTTCTTGCCAGGCTTACTTTTGTTCCCTTTGTCTGTATTTTTAATTAGCTCTTGTCTTTCCTTAGCGCCCTCACTATTAAAACTTTCTTTCTACATCTCTGTTTACTGTCCCTATTTCACAATTTTTTCCTTATTTCTTTAATCCCTGTTGCTTTTAACATTTTCTACTTTTATCCCATCTTCTGTCTCTCTCTTCTGGTTTTTCTTTATTGTCATCGCATTTAAAATTGTCTCTCTATAGCTGTTTTACTCCACTGTCCCTATTTCTGTTTTTTCCTTTATTTCCCTAATGCCTATCACTTCTAACATGTACTTTCTGTGCCCTTCCATGTCTGTATCTTCAGTTATTTCTTGTCTTCCCTTAGTGCCACCCCTTCTTCAGTTTCCCTTCTACATCTCCATTTTAATTCACCATCGCTGTCTTTAATTAAAGTCCTTAATCCCCATTGCTTTTCAAATTTTCTACTTTTATCTCGTCCGCTGTCGTTACTTATTAGTTATTTTCTCTTATTTTTTCCTAAGGGCACCGCTTTTTGTATTTCCTTTCTGCGTCTACTTTTATGTGGTTCGCTGTCCCCATTTTTCAATTTTTTTAGTCATCGTTCTTTTTGGTTTGAAATTTTGTTTCTCGGTGTACTTTTATCTCATTTTCTATCCCTACGTCTTTTTTCCCCGTTTCCTGTAACTTGCTGCTTCTAACATGTTCGTTCTAAATCTACTTTTATTAGGATGTAGCTCCCTTTTTTTCAGTTGGTTCCTGTCTCTCCTGTACCCCCTCACGTTTAGATTTTCTTTCCTCGTCTGTTTTTATCCCCTTCAGCAGCTTCATTTTTTTAGCTCATTCTAGTGTGTCCCATACCTTGTTGCTTGTGAAATTTTCTTGCTATGTCTTTGCCTATTCAGGTTTTTTCCCTATTTTAACTTTTTTTCCCCGTCTTAACGTCTTCATTTTCGAATAACAGAATAATTTAGGATGGAAAAGACACTTAAGATCATCGGGCCCAGCCGTAAACCTAACACGGCCAAGTCCACCACTAAACCATGGCCTTAAGTGCCACATCCACGCGCCTTTTAAATACCTCCAGGAACGGTGAGGAACTTATGTTTTTATGCTTACTTTAACCTGGTTTTCTGTCACGATTATTTACTCTTTTCCTGTCTGTCCTCTACCTCATCGTTTTTTAAATTTTCTGTGTCTGCTTTTATGGAGACGGCTAACCCTACGTTTTTATTACTTCCTGGCTATCCTGTGTGAAATCACTTCTGAATTTTTTTTCCCTATCTGTTTTCATCCAGTTCACTGTCTTTATTTCATTCCCGCCTCTGCTATACCCTGTCACTATTTAAATTTGCTTTCTGCCTTTGTTGATTTCTTCTGCTGCCCCATTGCCAAGTTTCTCCTTCTTTAACACCTTCGCTTTTGATAATTTTTTGTCTACTTTTATCTGGTCTTCTCTCCCTATTTGTTAGTTTTTTCCTCCCCTGCCTCATACCCTTTTTTTCTTTTTAAATTCTCTTTCTATATTTGCTTTTATCAAGATGTCTATTCTTTTCCAATTCTTTCTGTTTGTCACACACCCTGTCGCTTTTTAGATTTCCCTGGCACGTCTCCCTTACCCCCTCCTCCCCCCCCCCCCCATTCCGGGGTTTTACGGGGTCTCCTTGGCGTGCTGTTATCTCTGGAGCGTGATTTGTACCCCTCTCGGTTTGTCAGAACATCTCCTCGGGCCATCCCTCTTCCTCAGAGCGGTCTTTCTGTCCTCTCCTCCATCTTGCTCACCTCCCGTCGGCCAGCGTCTCCCCGACGCCGCCTGTGCTCCGTTCAGATCCCCTCCCGAGTACCTCTGTGCCCTCCAGCCTTCTGCCGTCTCTCCGGCCGCCTCGGCACCCCTCTGATTTCCGCCACGACGCTTCCTGCGAGTGACCCCACGTTCCGTAACCAGACTGTGAAACAGGACCTGAATTAATCGTAACTGCAGAGCGTAATGGCACATTTTCTCGTATTTTACCCTTACCGCCTTTCAGGCCGTGGCTGGAAACCTGCTACGCGTGGCGCGCAGGATGCGGCAGCAGCTTTGGCGGCGGATGGCGAGAGGCGAAGGCCAAAGCAGAGGCTGCGCGGCTCCCATGCGCTGGGTTTATTGTTTTACTTAGGAGCGTGGCCGTTCGTCTTAAACTGTTTATGGTGTTCTTGCCCAGTGCAGCATTTTGCAATCAGCTGGTTTAAGGAAAACACGATGTCATCTCTGTCAAAGTTCTACATATTTTGGACGTGAAATATGAAACTGAGAACTTTAATCCTGGGTTTCCTGGGATTAGCTCTTGGAACTGCTTTAGAATCCCTTGTTTGTTGGCTCCCCGAAACTTACTGCTCATCTGCCGACTCTGCCCTGTACCATTTCACCTATTAATTTTTTTCCACGTTTCCCTCTCTGCGGCTCCCTCTCCCCGTTTTTTAATGCTTACTTGTGTTTCTTGTACCCTGCTGCATTTTAATTTCTCGCGCTACAGTTCCCTCCCTCTGGCACCCTGTCTCTGTGCTTTATTTCCTCCCTCTGTCCTGCACCCCGTCGCTGAAAAAACTTTCTTCCTATGTTTCCTTCTGTGCATCTCCCCGTCCCTATTTTTTCATTATTTCCTGTGGTTCTTGTACCCTGTTACTTTTAACATTTTCTCATTGCGGTTCCTTCTAGCCATCTCCCTGTTTGTTTAATATTCCCGTGTTTCTCATACCTGACCGCCACTTCTTTTTCCTTTCTGCCTTGTCCTCTGTCCGTCTCCCCGTCCCTGCGTTTTAATTCCTGTCCGTGTCTCTTGTACCCGGTTGCTTTTTAAAAGTTCTTCTACGTCTCCCTCTACCCGGCTCCCTTTCTCCGTTTTTTTGTTTGGGGTTTTTTTTTTTGGTTCCCCGCCCCTCCCCTTGTATTTCTTGCACCCCACCGCTACCTAATTTCTCCTTCAACGATTCCCTTTATCCAGCTTCCCTTTCCCGTACTTTTAACTCCTCCCTTTTTTCCGTATACCCTGTCCCTTTTTAAATTTTGTTTCAGTATTTCCTTCTATCCTCATTCCTGTTCCTATTTTTTAATTCTTTCCTGCTTTTCTCGTAGCCTGCCGCTTCTTAAAATGTCCTTCCGTCTCTCTACCCGATTCCTTGCCCCTGTTTTTTATCTCCTCCTCTGTCCCGCACCCAGTCACATTAATAACTTTCTATGTCTCCATTTATTTAGCTTCCTGTCCGCCTTTTTATTTTTTTTTCCTGTCTATCTCATACTCTGTCCATTTTAACTTGTGTTTTGATGGCTACTTTTCTGCTGTTCGCTGCCTGCATTTTGTAATTCTCCCTCGTCTGTCCCGTACCCTGACGCTGCTTCACGTTCCCATGTCTGCTTTTGTCGAGCTCCCCATCCGTGTCTTTTAACTCTTTCCCATGTCGTGTACCCCGTTGCTTTTTACATTTTTTTATGTGTCTGTTTTTCCACAGTCTTATTTTCAATTTATTCTCGTCTTTGCTAAAAGCCGTCACATTTTAAATTATTTTTCTTTCTACATCGAAGTTTATCCACCTCCCCGTCCCGTTTTTTGTTTTCCCATCTATGCTGTACCCCATCGCTTCTAAAATTTTCTTTCCGTGTCTACTTTAACCAATTCGCTGTCTATATTTTTTATTTGTTTCTCGTCCGTGCTGTACCCCGTCGCTTTTGAAATTTTCTTCCTATGTCTCTCTGTACTTTTCTGTCTATTGTCATTTTTAACTTTTTCTTGTTTTTCCTCAATGCTTCCGCTTTTATAATTTTCCTCCTATGTCACTCTCCATCACCCTACGCTTATTTTACTTTTTTTTCCTTGCCTTTCCTTAATGCCTTGGCTTTCAAAATTTCCTTTTTACATCAACTTTTATCCAGTTTTCTGTCCCCTTCCCCCCCCCTCCCCAGCTTCTCCTTTACCCGGCTGCTTTTTACATGCTCTCTCCGTGTCCACTTTAACCAATTCACTGTCTGTCATTTTTATTTTTATTCCTGTCTGTCCCGAGCCCTGTCGCTCTTTCAGTTTCTGTTCTAGGTCTACTTTTATCAAGCTCCCTATCCATATTTTTTAGTTTATTCCTGTCCGTCGTGTACCCTGTCGCTTTTAGAACTGTATTTTCGTTTGTGGCTCTGTTATTTACCATCTCCTTGGGGTTTTTTAATTGTTTCTTGTCTCTTCTTAATGCCATTGCTTATTCCATTTTTCTTTCTTGACAACATTTGTGAGGTTTGCTGTCCCTAGTTTTTACTGCTTTCCCGTACCCCGCTGCTTTTTAAATCTTCTTTCTATGTCTCTCTTCATCTGGTTTCCTGTCCCCAGTCTTAAATTTTTTCCTGCGTTTCTAGTACCGCGCTCAACTTTTTAAACTGTATTCCCGCGCGTGCTAGTTTGGGCTCGGATGTAGAGTTAGTTTTCTTCGCGGTAGCTGGCGCGGGGCTACGTGTTGGATTTGCGCCAACACCCGGCGTCGATGACGCGGGGACACGCGCCGGGTCTCGCCGAGCGGCGCTTGCACAGCCTCAAGGGCTGTTCTGCTGCTCCCGCGGCCCCGCCGGCGAGTAGAGCGGGGGTGCGCGCGGGGTTGGGAGGGGACGCGGCCGGGACAGCGGACCCCCGGCTGCCCAAAGGGATGTTCCCGACCGTACCACGCAGCGCTCGGCCAGCAAACCGGGGCTGGAGGTCGCGGGGGGCCTTAATGTCTTGACGTAACCCTGTCATGTACCACGTCGCTTTTAAAATTTTATTTCTACGTCTCCATTTATCCGGTTCCCTGTCCCGTGGTTTCGTTTTTTTGTTTTTGTTCCCCGTGTTTCCTGCCGCCCGTCGCTTTTTCTTTTCTCTTCCGCATCCCCCTCCGCATCGCTCCCTTTGGCGGGTTTTTAATGCCCTGACTCTGCGGCCCGTCCCCTTTCTATTTTTATGGCTCTGTCCAGCTGATGGTCTCTAATTTTTAATTCTTTCCCGTGTTTGTCCCTTTTCCCTTTCACTTTCCATGACTTCCTCTATCTGCCTTCCTGTCCCTTCACACACACACCCCCACACACCCCCTCCTTTTTTGTCTTAATTCCTTCTGCTCTGGTCCCCTCGAGCAGTTTTCTCTCTGTCTCCCGATACCCAGCTGCCTGTCGCGGTACCCGCCGCTCCCAGGCCCGGCGCCGCTCGTTCTCGCTGTCCCTCCCAGTTCTCTCCCCCGCTCTCTCCCCCTCTTCTTTATCGCTCCCTCTCCCCCCTCCCCGCGCTGCAGTTCTCCCTCTTCCTCTGCCTCGACACGCACGTCCGGCTCCCGCCCCCCCCCGCCCCGGGCCTGGCTCCCCGTCCCTCGCCTCTTCTCTCCCCGCCTCTGCGCCTCCTCCCGTTTCCCTCTCCCCTCCTCCCCCTCCGCCCGGCCGCCGTTGGGCACCGAGCCCGGGCGGCAGCTCCCGGTGCGCCCGAGGGAACAAACCTGCGCCTCCCGCTTTGCGCGCCTGAGTGCGTTCCTCCGCCGCGGGGCCGGGCCCAGGCCCAGGGCAGGGGCTCCCGTGCCGTTGGCGGGGGCGGCGGCCGCTTGTTCCCGAGGGGCTGCAGCTGCGGGCCCGACGCTCGAAGCGGGCTGCAGGCGCGGCTGAGGCCGGCGCTGGCCCTGCCGTGCCCCGGGGGCGCCGCCCGGGCCCGCCCGCCGGCGGGAGCCGGCTGAGGAGCGGCGCGAAGGCCGTTCCGCAGGCAGCCGCCTGCAGCGAGGAAGGGCCGGGCCCCGCGGCGAGGTGGGAGTCCTCCCGCCCCCGCGGGAGCACGGCGCCGGCCGCGCGTCCCCACAGCCTCGCGGCGCCTCTCCCGGAGGACCGAGGCGGGGGGGGGGGCGGCGCGCAGGCAGAGACGCCTCACGGCGCACGCGCGCACCTCGCTCCGCCGGGTCTCTGCCCGCCTCCGGGCCGGGCCCCGCCCCCGCGGGGCGGTGCTGTTGTCCCACACACGGTTCTTCCGCCGGTGCGCGGGCAGGTGGCGAACACGCGGAGCCGGGGTGTTGGCTTTTCTTCCGGCTGCGCGCAGAGCTCGCACCCCTCGGGCCACACTCGGGCCATGTGGCTACGCTCCGCGCAGCAGTTACCGGTGTTTTCAGCGGTTGGCTCCGTCGCCCTCGTTCCCCTCGGTTCTCGCCAGCCTCGTCTCCGCTTAAAGTCACAGCGTCCTCCTTTCTTCCCGGGCGTGCTGAGCGAGGAGGGGGCTTTCCCCACCTGGGGGCAGGTTGCTATTATGCCAATTAGATGTCAATTAGATGTTAATTAGGACAGTTCCCTCAAGGTTCCGGAGCGGTGCTGCTTTTGTCATTATCTTGTTCCTCCCCTCAAGGTTGCACCTCGCAGTGAACTGCTCACAGAGACTAAATGATGCCCCCAGCTTCGTTCCTCGCGCACCTCGAGCAGTGCGGGCGGGAGCGTTGCTGCCGCGGCGTCGGGTCAGAGCCGCGCTCTCCAATGGCGGCGCGTGAGTTCCGCCTGCCCGGCTCTGCCTCGAGCGCGTGACGGCGCATGCTCTGCCTGAGCAGCCGGGAAAATGACTCGGAAACGACCCGCTTGTTGCGAGCGAAGCAGATGCGACGCAAGCGGGGCGTTCGGGCGGCTTTTGTAGCCTGACGTCAGCCTGCGTTCCGAGTCACGCTTGCACGTGCGCGCGCAAAACGAACGCCTGCCTGTGCAACAAGCTCCTGCTGCAGCAGAGGGATCGGGAGTCCGTGGCAGCGGTCAGCCAGGCCTGGGTGCGGCGGCTTCAGCCGGTCGTCGCGTACCGGTGTTCTTCCCGCCACCCTACGCCGGCGGGTTTCTTTAGGTGTACGCGGTGCTTAGGCGTCCTCGGCCGTCACTTAGGCCGGGCTAGCGGAGCAGGCGTCCCGAGTGACCCTTCCCCACACCGTTCCCCGCTCTCCCGCCCACGCCAGCGCTGCTGCGCCCGGTGTCCCTGTCCCCTGCTTCCACTTCTGCCTCTGCCCACCCCCGGCCCAGCGCGGGCGTCGTCGGGCTCGTTAATCGTGGCTGCCTCGGGGCTCGCGAAACGGATCGCGTGCAGGAGCGGCCGGCCTCGCGGCGAGTCCCTGCAACCGCCTGGCTGCCGGGGGGGGCCGCTGCCTCGCGCTCGCCGTGCGAGTGCGCCGAGGGGTCCCCTCGTGCCTTCCGGTCCTAATCCGTCACAGCCGGCCAGGATCTTCTTTCCCAGGTGTGCTTCTAACGACAGGCCCAGGAAAGGACAGGGCCGCGTGAGCGATGGACGCTGTCGCTCCCGGGTGCGCCGCACCTGACGTACACGGGCAGTCGAATGTCTAGGGCTTGTTCAGTGGGCCTGACCATGTGGGAGATGTGGGGCCCAAATACTGAATGGCCAGAGGAATCTGGTGCCATCAGTCTGGACGCAGGTGATCCTTCCTTTGGAGGCGGTTACAAATTCTGAATCCTCCTAATCCCGTTTTTATGGTATTGTGGGCGGTGCGGGAAAAGGATAAAATGCAGCTACTTCCCAGCTCCAGGCTGGAATACCCAGGAGCCTGATGTCACGTTCAGCTGGCGTTAAGCCCTCACCAAAATTCACCTTGGCTCTGAGTCCTGCTGAAAATTGGCACGGCTGGAGCTGTAGCACTACCAGCTATCGTACCGTGTCCTGTGCGGCTCTCACTGTTCCTTTGCTCTTCCCTGTGTGCCAGAGATTCCGGCAGCACCTGGGAAGAGCTGACAGCAGCACCAGGTAACGGGAAGCTGACCCTGTTTTGACCAGCTCGTGTGAGGTCTGTGCTGCTCTTGTTGGAGAGTGTTCGGTCTGGGCTACTTCTCGTTGCCATTCGACTCGCCGTGCCTGTAGGAGGACTGGAATCGGGCACGTTATCCGGTGCCTCATTTATCTGAGGAAAGCGAAAGAACTCCTGTAAAAGGCAACTGGCGCGTGAAGTAACCTCCCTGATGCGCTTCCTTTGGACCATGTACGGGCAGCGCTCTGTTTCTAAAGTTTCAGTTATGTCGGTGAGTGCGACTACGGTCACCTCTTTCTTTGTACGAATAGAGGGGACCAGAGGGCCAGGAAAGGGCACGGCGAGACCCTTCAGCTCTCAGCGATTAGCCAAACAGCAAACCAGGAATACTTTTGTTCTGTCTGTCAGTTGTCAGGAGGCCGTACCTGTTGTTGGGTAACAACTGGGAGGATGAACACCTACTTCTTAATTTCCAGATCTGAGTGCCACAGTCACTCTATACCGGGTTACCGTTTAGGAAAAGTCAGAAAGCTTCGCTAAGTAAAACGTGACCTAGTGGATGAGGGAAAGGCTATGGGTGTTGTCCACCCGGACTTTAGTAAAGCCTTTGGCACCCTCTCCCACAGCATTCTCCTGGAGAAAGTGGTGGCTCGTGGCTTCGACAGGTTCACTCTCTGCTGGGTAAAGAACTAGTTCTTTGATTTCGCCACAGTCAGGAGCAGCAAAATCTCTCCTCAAGGTTAACCTCCACAGACACGTCCTTCTACAGCTGACAAGACACTAGATGTTTGAGGAGGTAGGGGGTGATTAGGAGTTTGGTTTTGGTTTGAATTTTTTTTATGCCCCAATTTCAGTTACAAATTAAGGAAAAAAAAATATAGGAACACAGACACACATAAAACTTTCCTCAGGAAAATAGCACAGGGAACTGGGAAAAAAGAGAGCTGGAGAGCAAGAAGAACAGCAATGAGCACGGAAAGAAGGGGGTGGGTGGGTGGGTGGGGTAGTCCAAAATAGGGTCATCAGGGAGCCAGAGACAGCGAGAGGGAGAACGGACAAAAGCGACAGGCGCTGCAGGGGGGAGAGGGAGGAATGAATGAGCAGGGACAGCCAGCCAGCCAGCGACGGAGAAAGGCAAGAGACCGCACAGGCGACAGCGCGGAGAGGGAGGAATGAAAAGTGAGGGACAGGGAGCTGGGAGAGCAGAGGCGGAGAAAGAAACGGCATCACAACGTGCTACGCGGCCAAGAAGGAAGAAACAGGGACGGGGAGCCAGACAAAGAGAGCCAGGGCAAGAAAAAGTATGGACAGAGAGAGAGGAACGGAAAAATGGGGTTCCGGAGCCAGGCAGAGAGAGAGATGGTGAAAGAAAACGATAGTGACGGGCTACAGGGAGGA
The DNA here is from genome assembly GCF_964289735.1 of Phaethon aethereus. NCBI lineage: Eukaryota > Metazoa > Chordata > Aves > Phaethontiformes > Phaethontidae > Phaethon > Phaethon aethereus. The sequence continues at coordinate 797,093 of NW_028114062.1, read as the reverse complement.
GAGGAAGGAGTGAAAAGGTAGGGGCGAGGAGCCAGACGCAGAGAGAACCGTGCCTCCGTGCTCTGAACGAGAGGCCCGTCTGGAAATGGAAAGTGCAGATACTAAATTTAATAAAATAATGAGGAACACGACATAGCGGAGACTTGACCAAGCGTAGCACAAAATGTAACATACACTACCCTGCGCCGTCAACTGCTGCAGCCCAGCATCTAATGGCAGGCTTAGTTTCTATTTTCCAAGGAGAGTACCACAAAAATGTAATTTTCAGATTATACAAATATTTTATCAGATGATGCAAAAACGGTAACTAAAGTTGCCTTACAGATCTACGTGAATACATAACAGCAGCAGGAAATTGCTAGACTACAAAACACTCAGCCTTCAAAGTCCACAGAAGGACATTAGGTCTTGTAAATAATCAAAGACCCTGATGCTGACACATCTCCGCAACATGTGAGCCGCAGCGTATTTTGTTCTTTCCAGGTTTAATGAATTCATTCATTTGGGGGGGGTTATATTTGTGGGGGTTTGTGAAGAAGGAAGTTCTTTACCTCTGCTTATGTCTTAATTCTGCCATTCCAATGCAAATCGTAACAGCTTTGTCTTTCAGTGCGTTAACCCTCAGCATCTATTTCCACAATTTCATAACCAGCTCCATCTAGTACTTTCCATTCCCTTCCGAGCACAGGACTGTGCCACCTGTGATGCGACACATAAGGGACTCTACAACAATTCCAAGAGCTAATCCCAGGAAACCCAGGATTAAAGTTCTCAGTTTCATATTTGATTTTCAGAATATTTAGAACTTTGACGGATATGACATCACGTTTTCCTTAAACCAGCTGATTGCAAAATGCTGCACTGGGCGAGAACACCATAAACAGTTTAAGACGAACGGCCACGCTCCTAAGTAAAACAATAAACCCAGAGCACGGGATCCGCGCAGCCTCTGCTTTGGCCTTTGCCTCTCGCCATCCACCGCCAAAGCTGCTGCCGCATCCTGCGCGCCACGCGTAGCAGGTTTCCAGCCACGGCCTGAAAGGCGGTAAGGGTAAAATACGAGAAAATGTGCCATTACGCTCTGCAGTTACGGTTAATTCAGGTCCTGGTTTACAGTCCGGTTACGGAGTAAAGCTGCAGACTTTACATCACGTATTTGCCATTCAATATGCCAGATGTATAAAAAAGCCAGATACTTTAGAAAGTGGCACAAAGCTAATTCACAACCACCACATGAAGGACAGCTATAGGAGTAATAATAATAAAAAAAAGACACTGATTAGCCTCACTATTTTCAGCAGATGACTATCTCAGCCACTTGATGGTCAGTCCTGGCAACAAATGCATCTGTTACAACCAAACGGGTGCCTTCCCTGCTCTCGCTACCCCTTGATTTTAGATATAAATAGCCTTTAAAACAATCAGGTCTGCTCCAGGAACAGAAACCAAAGGTTATTAACTACTGTGGCATGCTGTAATGATCAGAGATTTGATGTGTTTTCCTGGAAACAAAGTTGAATGCAGAAACAACGCAAAGACCCAAGCACAGAATATGAGCTAGGATCCTGGCGTACAAGCTGGTGTAGACAGAAACGTTACAGAAAAGAAGGCTAACTGGAAAGTCCTCGTTTTGCAAATGCTTACACGCTTACCAATCCATTACTTGAATCCACTAGCTTCGGATACAGTAAAGCCTGCGAGAGTAACTGTCGCGGTCTGCTTGGTAGATTCATCTGTGACTCAGTTCGCTGCCTACTCAATATTTTCCCTTTCTGTCAAAAGGAATTGGTTTACCAAATGAAGCTCACATCGTTCATCATCGCTTTTATGGGAAACTGGCATAAAAAAAAAAGAAAAGAATTTTCCTTAGGGTGAAAGAGGGAAAATGTTGTGTGGCCAAAAGATCAAATGCAAGTCCACTCACGCCCTAAGAAGTTAAGACCTCCTCTCCTATAACAATTCCCCACACAGAGCTCTAGAGAACGAGAACCTTGTTTTGCTAGTTCTTGGATTTCGCCCACAGTCAGGAACAAAAAAAATGTCTCCTCAAGGTTAACTGACAGAGACACGTCATTCTACAGCTGACAAGACACTAGGTGTTTGAGGAGGTAGGGGGTGATTAGGAGTTTGGGTTTGGTTTGAATTTTTTTTACGCCCCAATTTCATTACAAATTAAGGAGAAAAAAAAAAAAGAAATATATGCACACAGACACACGTAAAACTTTCCTCGCGTTTGGTTCCTTCCACAGTAGTCATCATGCATTCAAAATGAAGGCGCATCGCTGTGCAAAGCAACGTACCACTTCTCCGCATTATTCAGAGGCGACACAGAAGTTCAACACACGAGTTCTGCGAGGACACAAAAGGGAAAAAACCACACACCATCTAGTTTCCTGCCCACTGAGAAACTGGAAAGCAGATTAAAAAAGGCAAGACATACAAGAAAAGATCCATGGCATTAAGAACTCTATTTTCTTGGTTAATATTGGTAACTGTTCCTGGGATTTCTTTGTAAAAAGAAACACAAAAGAATTAGACTATGATCAATGAGAACTAAGCCAGCAGGGTAAAAACCCAAACCCACCCAACACATACACAACTTGAACTCCTCAAAAACAGCTTCCAACCATTTCCTTAAAGGAAAAACGGGGAACATGCAGTTACTGGAGAATTCACTAGTTATGCCTTTCTGCGACTCTCCCCACCTACATTTGGGGAGAAGACTATAAAACAAGTTCACAGTGAATGAGGTCCTTTAAACTAAAAATAGATTTAACTTATGAAAAGTATTTTACTTTTATATCAGAAAGCACTACAGTTTTTTACATTGCAAGTCATGAAAGTTTTGGTATTTCCTTGAATGCTCAGCAATTTACAACAAATGATTACAGATGGACAAAAGAAAAAAGCCAACCACCACAAAAATTCTTTCCTAAGCTTCTTGATTATAAAAGAAATCTAAAAAATACAGTGTACCCTTACAAGCCCTGAGCTCACAAAGAAAGCAAAGAACAAATATGAGCTGCATTATAAAAATCTCAATTTTTATGCCAGTCTCATGATTACAGTAGGCACTATTCAGGATATAAAAACATTTGGAGTTTGCCTACTCATGGGTCTTCCATAGCTTTCAGGGAAGCTTTCAAAGAGAAGCAGAAGTCTAACTCATCACCAACCAACTACTACTGTAGCAAGCCATCCTTTCTAAATCTGTCACACAGAATGCATGATTTTTACTTCAGATACATGTATTCATAAGCTCTACACACACACCTCTTCTGTGGACAGGAGTGGATGTTCTCCAAACACAGGCAGGAAAACAGGAACACAGAGGATTCACTGGAATTGCTACAACTGCTGAGCTAAGTGAGAAACACCCTTGATAACCATTTCCCCCCAGTGGTTTGTGACTGCAGCACCACTGGCACTTAGTCATAAGCTTGAGACTTTTGCCTTAGTATTAAAAAAACAAACCACGGATCCACAGCTCCGCTCCCCTGGACGGTCCCATATCTTCCCGCACAAGGAAGAAAACTGCCTCTAGGACTGTCCCTACAGCTTTACAAGCCCCACTCCCAGAGGCAGTGGGACCTGATGGAGGAACAATGATGATTAAGGTGCCCTTTTCCACCACTGATCTAGGAGAATGGAGAAAAGTTGCAAGAGACTATAGAAGCGACCTGGTGAGTGTTAGTAAGCATTTTCAGTTCATGGTAAAACAACATAATCCAGACTGGAAAGGTATACAGTTGCTCTTAGAGTATATGACAGAAACAGAAAAGCAATTAATTTTGAAAACAGCAGAGAATTTAGCTGAAGACCATTACAAGATCACGGGGGGGGATGTCAAAGAATATTTCCCCTCCGAGACCCAAAATGGGACACTAATAAATCTGCCCATATGGAGAGGCTACAGGAATATCAAGACTGGATTTTGAAGGGAATGGAAAGGGCTATTCCCAAAACCACAAACTGGTCAGCTCTATATGCAGTTAAACAAGGTCCTTCTGAGTCCCCATCCGAGTTCCTGGATCGATTGAGGGATGTAATGCGCCGTAGCACACCGCTGGATCCTGGGTCAGAGGTAGGAATACAACAAATAGTCTCCCTGTTCTTGGGTCAGTCTACGGGGGACAAACTCCAGAAGCTGCGCCCTACAGAAGGTAGAAATCTGGAAGTGTTGCTGGGTGAAGCGTGGAGAGTATTTAGTAATAGAGAGGAAGAATATAGACAAGGGCAAAGAAGAAGGATAGCAGTTGTCAGGGAAGAGGAGGAAGAGAGGCCTAGACGAGAACCATCTTGATTAGGTAAGGATCAATGTGCGTTGTGTAAGAAGTTTGGTCATTGGAAAGGAGGATGTCCAAGAAACAAGGCAAAGAGGCGAAGCCACCAGACAGGAAGAATAGTAGCCCATGTGAAAAAGGATTGACAGGGACCTGGGGAATGTACCCTAGCAGATCCACTGGTTATAATGAGGCTGGGGAAGGAAGAACAAGAAGTAGAATTTTTAGTTGACACAGGGGCAACATACTTGGTTTTACATCAAGCCTTGATGCCCCTGGGAAACGACTATATCATGGTAAAAGGAGCGACTGGCCAAAGTGAAAAGGCATATTTTTGTAAACCTTTGAAGTATAAATTGGGAAAACAATGGGGTATCCACAAATCCCTACATAGGCCCAACTCCCCAAAGCCACTTTTGGGAAGAGATTTGTTAGAACAATTGGGTGCAAAAATTACATTTGAAAAAGGAGAAATTACTCTGGAAGTAAAAGATCAGCAATATATCCAGATACTGAGTCTATTCTTAACCGGTCTCCCCGCAGAAGGGAAGGTAAGGAAGGAATTCGGCCAGTGATTGAAAGATTTTTATAAATAGGATTACTGAAAAACTGTGAGTCTGATTTCAACACCCCTGTATTACCTGTTCGTAAACCTGACGGGTTGTATAGTGTGGTCCAGGATCTACGGGCCGTAAATAAAATAACTGAGGACCTTTACCCCGTAGTAGCAAATCCATATACCCTGTTGACCGTCTTAACACCTGAACTAACTTGGTTTACTGTTTTAGATCTGAAGGATGCCTTCTTTTGCCTCCCTCTCCATGAAGCCAGCCAAAAATTATTTGCATTTGAATGGGAATACCCCAAAAGTGGTCGCAAGACTCAGCTCACTTGGACGGTGTTGCCACAAGGATTTACGAACAGTCTACCATCTTTGGCAATGAGCTCGCAAAAGACTTGGAATCTTGGGAAATACCGTCTGGAGAAAGGAAACTGTTACGATACGATGGTATGATCTGGACGGGCAAAGAGACCACACGAGCCTTTGAGCTACTAAAGAAAGCTTTGGTGTCGGCTCCGGCCTTAGAGCTCCCCGATGTGAGTAAACCGTTTCTTTCTCTTTTCCCACGAGAAACAGGGAATTGCTCTGGGAATATTAGCACAAGATCTGGGCCCCTATCGACGAGCAGTTACCTACTTTTCCAAACAGTTAGACGCAACTGTGAAGAGTTGGCTCCGGGGTGTTGGAAGGCACAACACAAACTTCCTCCGGTCACTCTGACACCTTGAACACAGAAACCAACACAGTTTAATAGGAAGAATCTCACTTTCTCACAGAAACCACCTTTTACATTACATCTTTTCATCCCGTAAGAAAGCATGTGTCCCTACATTACGTACATAGTTACCCACCAAAACCGCCAACGTCATACAACGTATCCCGCGATACGCTCGGAGGGGTTTGCGCAGCCCCCGCTCTCTGTGCACCTCACAGACCTCTGCGCTTTCTGCTTCTGCCCCTGGTGCTGGCGACTCTGTGGCCGATGCACCGGCAAGCCCAGCCGCATCCTCCTCCTCCTCAGAGAGTCCCTGGCCGTGCTCAATGAGCGATTGCTATGAACGTACTTTAAAAAGCCCTTTTTATAGCCCGACACAACACTGGCCAATTTCAACTCTAGCTGAGCTTTGCCCTTTTCTGTTCTCTCCTTACACGTATGAACTACAGCTCTGTGATCTTCCTGCCAAGCCAGACCTTGGTCCCAGGGATCATAACATTCCTTTTTCCACCTGAGTTGAAAAAGGAGGTCCCTGTTCAGCCAAGCTGGTCTTCTGCCAGCTTGTTTGACTTAAGACTCCACGAGATTGCCTGCTCCCGTGCTTGCAGAAGGTGGTTCTGAAAAACTAAGCTGCTCTATGAGCCCTAAGCCCTCCAAAGCAGCTTCGTAGGGGACACTGCGGACTAGCTCTCTGAGTAGCTTCAAGTTTGCTCTCCTGAAAAGCAAGGTAGCAACTCCTCTGAGCTGTATCTCATTACACTCAAAAGTTTAAACTCCCCTGTTTGGTGATCACTGTTATCCCATCTCCTACGAGTCCTTCTCCATACACAAACAGGAGGGACTAAGAGATCTGTTGGGTAGATAAGCAGCCATTGGGAACCACGGTGAGCAGTGGAGTGAGCTGCTGCATGGGCTACGTGCTTTCCGAGTGCGAAGCCAGGCCCTGGCTCAGTGAGTGCCTGGGAAAGGGAGTCTGCAGCCGTGAATGACAGAGCCGGCCAGCAGGACAGCTGGCAGCCTTCACTCGGGCATTGCCTACCTTGTGACTGGCTGTACCTGTGATGATGTTAATGCTTTTTGTACACAGGTCTGTTGCGTCGTGCTGTGTTGCGAGGCAGACTTGCAGAGGCGTGCCCTGTCTGCCCATCGGGACTCAAGGCACATTTCCTCCAAGCGCAGCAGCCAGGCTTTGGGCAGCCTCGCCTCATGCTGCTTTTGACATTGCCAACCAGGATCAAGTTTCTAGCCTCGGGTTTTCATGTAGGAACCAATTAGTGAACAAGTCCTGTTTTAATGGAGTGGCAACTCAAACAGTATTACGCTGGTAGAAAGCCTTCAGGAGAAGACTGGTGTCCTGTGGATCTCGCAGTAAGGCAGCCAGCAGCTCTGTTTCTGCTATAGCTACAAACATCCACGAGTGAAACAACCGCAGCTTTTTAATACAGTTACAGAGGTTTACACTTTTCTTTGCAGACACAAAGCATGCTTTTGTCTTGAACTTTTCATTAGTCTGAAAAAAAGATCATTGGTAGTATAGGATACCATGCTGTTTATTAAATGGAAATAAATTAACATCTACACAGAAAGGATGTTTTCCTCATCAGAAACAATGCTGAAACGATGAGCAAGTCTGAAAAGAAAGGTACATAAGGCTCCCGTGCACAAACCCCAAAGCTTCAAAGGAGAAAGGTGAAAGAGCGCTACATCCTTATGTCACAGGACAACCTGTGATTAACCCGAGTTATGGACACTGTCACATCATAGGTAGTTGGGGCCAGTTCAGATCCCCTGCCTTCTAGATCAGCCACCTTGATGAGCTGGGTGTTTCAACTGTTATAAAGCTGCAGAATCAACCAGAATGGACACTGAAATGACTGTACTGGCTACAGAATGGCTAGAATAAATATGGGGGTGTGTCCAGATTTTTCCGGTCCTGGAGGGTGGGTGGGATTTGGGGCACCATGTAAGCTGGCTTTTTTAACTCCTCCTTCCCATCAGTCCCTAGGCACAGGCACGTGTTGTGGCTGAAAGCGAAGCATCACCACTCCAGTTCTGATTGACAGAAAGGGGGGTGTTTGCGTCGGTCCAGAGAGCGCTGATGGGTCGGAGAAGTAAGAGCGGAGTTTTTGCTGTAGCTAACCTGGAGTTAACTCAGCTAATGGAAACTGCAAGCCAGTCATGTTTGATCAAGAATACTAAGAAAGGGTATTGTGCTGTGTGCTGCATACAAGGACTTGCACCGACCAAAGGGCAGCAATGGGTGCTCCCTTCTTGTATGCAGCAAGGTGGTGCAGCGTCTCTCTGCCAAGAATGAGTAGCGGCAAAGAAAACCTGGAGGGTTTTATAGTCTGGAACATGCTGTCCAGCATGTCCCTCGTGTCCCTCTCAGATGATATACACCTCCACGCCCAGCACGCCCCATGGAATCTGCAGGTGACATGCCAGCTCCCCACGGGGGCAGCTGTGCCGGCTGGTGGGCTTTTGCTGATGGAGCCGAGGAGTGAGCCAGCAAGGCCTCCCGCCAGGGCTGGGCTGGGTCTGAGGGCGGTGCGGGGCCGCTCCGGCGTCGTGGTGCCCGAGTGAAATGTGCCGGCCGGAGCAGAAGGGCGCGGTGCCTCCCTCCTCGCCCCCGCCGAGGTAGTGCTGGGGCTGCATCGCGCCCCTCAAAGCCCAGGCAGCAGAGCTCATGCGGGCAATCCAGGCAGCAGAAAAAAATCGGCACCTGCAAGAAGAGAGTCCAAAGTGCTGATGAAACCATGAAGGCGGGAACAGGCACGACTTTGTGCCCCGTCCTTTGGGCAGTGTGCTGTCCAAGGGGCAGTTCCTGGCACACGAGAGGGAACCGTCCCTGGCAGTGGCTACGGCACGGCTTTGTCCCCTTCTCCACACGTGTGACACCCTCAGAGCTCTGCAAGTTGACAGAGATGTGCAGCACTGCTATGCTAGGCAGCAGGGCTGGGCAGGGCAGCTGTGCTGTGGTCCTTTCCAAAAGCCGAGCAGCAGCATGCCTCACTGTCCCTTGCTAGAAAGCCAGGCTTGAAGGCAAAACACGCTGCTTTGGTATTGTTTGGTTGTTTTCTTCTTCCCTCAATTGTCTCAGGTGCAACGTGAGCTTTTTACGAAGTGCCAGTACCTCAGGGTCTACAGCTACGTGACACAGCTCCTTGCTGCGTCTTTGGGATTCAGACACCAGCAGCCAGTGCTGGGCTTGCCAGCTGACATGAACAGAAAAGGCCTCTTTCTGTAGGCAGCGGGTCAAAGAGCTCAAAAAATTGCTATGAGCCTTGTGACTCTGCTGGGGTGTTGCTCAGCCTTGCACAAACAGAGCTGCCACAAGTGCCGAAGGAGAGCTGCCAACGCTGGAGTGATATGTTCCTCCTGACAGACACGCTCTCCCACGGGCAGCTGCGGGCTTCCTGCCCGGTGCCATCTCTGCGCACCTCAGAAATATTGCCCATAGTCGGAGCAGTGTTCGGAGCTTTGAAAGATGGGCAGCAGAGCCTGCTACACACCTGGGCTCCTCGTTCTTCTTGCCTGCCTGGATGTCCTCAGTTGCCCATCCCGCAGAGCTCTGCTCCCAACTTGCTCCTCTCGCTGTCCAGTAGCCCGTTGCTCCCCTCTTCACAGGTTGCTCTTCTCGAGCCTGGCAAACTTTCCATTCAATGTATTGTTAGACAGGTCAAGCCATGATAAACGTGAACCAATTCTGCTCTTAAGCAAACCTAGCTCATTTTACCTTGTCCCCCCAGAGGAGCTCTCCAGGTGTTCACTTTCTGGAGGGACTGGAGGCACCTGCAATGGAAATGTGCAAGTTAACGGGTGGCAAGGACCTTCCTGCCCAATTGCTACCTTAGCTCAGAAAGGCACAGCCCTTGGATGGGTTTGCTCAGCCCAGCTGAGCCAGTTCTGGTGGCATCACCGCACAAACCGCCATGGCCATCCTGCACCACCCTTCCTCTGCACCTTTGCAGAGCTGCCGGCTAGTGGGTGACCTTGCTTGTCCCTGCAGCAGCACTCTCAACTTCTGACAGTGCTGTCACCCTCTTTGTGGCCCTGACATACCGCTGCTGCTTCTGCTTCCACCTCTGGTGCTGGCAACTCCTTGGCCGACGTGCCGGCAAGGCCAGCCACATCCTCCTCCTCCTCAAAGAGCTGCGGGGGATAGAGGAGGACAGTTGCTTGGCTGGGGACAGGCCCCGGGGCCGGTGAGCCTTCCTCCGGGCCAGGAGCGAGCGTGGGCGGCTCTGCTTTCACTAGGGCAGGACGCAGGGGTGGCTGGAGGTGGGGGAGGTGGGGCGGAGCCAGCTTGGTCCCCGAGCCCCAGCCGAGGTCCCTCTGCTGGGGACAGCGCCTCTGCGCAGGAGCCAGCGCCACAGGCACCCCTCGGCCAGGCTGGCTTACCTGGAGGGGCTGGGGCAGCGTGCCGTCCTGGCTGTGGAGAGCTGCCAGGGGCCGGTCGAAGAGACCCGCCCTGCCGGCACAGCCCGACTGCCCGGGCGCCTCCGCAGCGGCCAAGGTCCCTCGCCGCGCAAAGGGCCAGGGCAGCCCCCTCGTCCTGCTGCGGGTCCCGCCTGCCGCCAGGGAAAACAGAGCAGAGAGCCATGGAGGGCAAGCGCCAGGTGAATGCTGCCCGAGCCTCTGCGTGCTGGGCGTCTCCGCCAACAGTGAGGGAGAGGCGTGGCTGGGGAACGAGGCGCCCCGGGGGCTCAGCTCTCTGCGGCCGTGCCCTGCGGGAATGGCAGCAGTAGCCCCCAAGCAGCGCGGGTGCCGCCTGCCAGCGCAGGAGAGAGGGGCCGTCCTGCCCCCGTCTCCTCCAAACTCACCGTCCGAGTGGCCACGTCCACCTTGGCTGCCGGAGGGGACGGGAGGTGGCCGCTGCTGGGCACCAGCCTGCAAGAAATGCGCTGCGCTCAGCAAGCAGCCCCACAGCACGAAGGGCCCCTGGTGAGCTGCATTGGCCGCGGGCCATGAGTGAGATGTGGGGACGGCCGAGATGGCGGCCCGGGGGCTCCTCACCTCTGCCAGGCCCTCGACCAGCCTCTCCAGGCTGCTGGCGTTGAGTGTTTTGGCCTGGGCAAGGGGAGAAGAGCAGCAGGTGAGAAGCCATGGGGCTGGTGCGGGGTTGGAGCAGCCCCTGGGGCAGAGCGGGGCCAGGAGGGAGACTCACGGCATTGCGGCCGCGCAGCTCCTTCAGCAGGAGCTGGATGGAGGGCAGCTGGGTGACGCGGGGTCCCTGCACTCCTTCTGCTGGCCTGTGCACGGGGCAGGGGCAGAGAAAGAGCTGTGTGAGACCCAAGCTGCCTCTTCCCTCGCCTGCCAGCCCGGGGAGCCCTTCCAAGCTGCCTCGAAGCAGCTGGGCACCGCCCGGCCGTCGAGCGGAGAGCAGCGGCAGGGGGGAGGACGGGGCTGGGTGAAGCAGCTCCGCTAGATCTGCCCGCTCCAGAGCCGCCCGCAGCCGTGGGGGCAGCTCTCCCCAGCTCAGGAGCGGCGTTTCCGCATCGTACGGCTACGGCTAGAGCATCCCCCCGTGCTGTGAGCACGGGCCCCCCAAGCTGCTCTGCCAGGCAGGGCTTACCCACGGAGCGCGCTGAGCCAGAGCTCCTTCAGCGAGCGGGAACTGCAGGAAAGAGAGGAGAAAGAGCCTGAGCGCCCGCTGCTGCCCAGCCCACGGGCAGAGGCGGGCGCCGGCACATCCCTGCCCCGTGGGGATGGTCGCAGAGGCAGGAGGAAGCCGCGTGGGGCCGGACAGAAGCGCTGCCCCGTCCTGCCGGGGGATGTGGCACCGACACTCACCAGAAGGTGACGACGCAGAAGCCGTAGGGCCAGGCGAGGACGAGGGACTTGGTGGCCTTGTCTTCCTCCTCCTGGGCGGCATCCCCGGCCGCCCCCTTGCCGCCGCTCAGCACCCACAGCCGGCGCAGGGCCAGGCAGAGCTGCGGGCGCGGGGCGCTGCCACGTCTGCAGAGAGGAGCGGCAGGGAGTGACCTGGAGGTGGCCGAGCCCGGCGGCTGCCCTCTGGCCTCCGCCTGCCCCGCGCACGGCCACGGGTGCAGCCAGCAGCAGGGTGCCGGGGCCTGGGGCTGCTCCTTGGGCGTCCCTGCCCCGGTGCCGGGGCCAGGCCTTAGGAGGAAAGGCAGCCGGGGTCTTACTTGGCCTTGGCGATGATCAAGGTGTCGCTGAAGAGGAGGAGGTGCCTCTTCCCCATCCCGCGGCCCTGCGTCACCCGCACGCGCTGGTGGAGCAGCGGCTCGGCTGATGCCGGGCCGGGCGCGCACTGCTGCTCGGGGCCAGGGTAGACCCTGCAGAGCAGGCGGCAAAGGGCGTGAGAAAGGCGGCTGCTGCAGGGCCCGGCTGCGCCGGCGTGTCCCCGAGCCGCGGGGGGAGCCCACCTGGAGCCGTAGCAGCAGTTCAGCTGGCCCATCGTGCCGGGGCCAGGGGAGTCCTCGCGCCGGACACGCTGCTGGGGCTCCGGAGAGCTCCCAGCCGGCTGGAGCGAGGCTGCTGAGGGGGTCCCGGTGCCGGGTAGTGCCGCTGGGTGAGAGCTGGTCTCTCCCTGGAGCTGCCGGGTGCTGGCAGAGCCGTGCCTGCAGGCACTGTGGCCGTTGCCGGGCCAGCGCCGCGACATCACAGCTGCCATTCCGAGCCCGGGGGGGGGGCTGGGGGGCGGGGCTGGGGGGCGGGGCTGGGGGAGGGGCCCTGGGGGGCTCTCCCCAGTCTGCCCCTGTCTCTCTCGGCCTGGGGAGCCCGGGCCTGGGCACAGCACTGCGGGCATGGCCTCACCAGCGCTGAGCAGAGGGCAAGGCTCCCCTCCCTCCAGCTGCTGGCAAGGCTTTGCCCAGCGCAGCCCAGGGCACCGCCGCCCGCCGCTTTTCGCCAAGGGCACGGTGCTGGCTGCTGCTCAGCTTGGTGTCCAGCAGGACCCACGGGCCTTTTCTGCCACGCCGCTTTCCAGCAGCTTTGCTGAGCTGCTCTTGCTCACGAGTACGTGCGCATGTGTGCCGGGACGCTTCGTGCACGTACCGGTGCCGCCCGCAGTCTGTCCCACCCTCTTCCCGCAGGTCCCCCCGTGCCACTGTCGTGCGGTTGAGACGGGCACGTTGCCTCCAGCCAAAGCAGCGGTCCCAGCGGAAAGGCGCTCACTTGTGCTGGGACTGGGAGGAAGAGGATGCAGCTGGCCACGGAGCCCAGGGGCAGAGCTTCCTTAACTCCAACTTGTTAAAGGCAACCTTCTTCTTCTTCTTCTTCTTCTTCTTCTTCTTCTTCTTCTTCTTCTTTACAGCATGTCCCGCTGGAAGGTGGCCTTGGCACTCTCCTGGAACACTGGAGAGGAGTTTGGCTTTGCCAAGTGCAATAGAAGCAGCAGCTGCCTAGCTGCCTTCTCGAGTGAGCGGCTGTCTGCAGAAGCCCAGCCTCTCCCGGGCGGCGAGGGGGGAAGTGGCATGAAGCAGAGCAGAGCAGCCTGGTGCAGCCCAGGGGCTTGCAGGCACGCCCTGCCCACTTCCCGCCCTTCCTGCCATGCCTTGGACGGTTGGCAGAGAGAAGAAAGCCACCCTTGCACCTGCTGGAGCCAGGCCTGTTGTCTCTTTGGCTCCAAGTCTATAAAGCAGACTAAGGAGAAGCTAATAACCAAAACACAAGCTCTTGTTTAATGTTTGGCGGAAGGGAAGTAAGAGAGGGGCGGAAGGGAGGAAGGAAGGAAGGAAGGTGTTGCCTTCGCAGGCGTGGCGACCTGGTTCAGGAACAGCACAGCGTCCAACCCCAGGCCGCTCGGTCTATCAGCTCGCTGACACCTATGTGGTGGAGGGCAAATGGCGTTTATTGGTGTGTGACACGGCGTTATATAGCTGAGGTTTATAACCTCACTTCCGTCTGCTTGCATCATAAACTAAACGCCATTGGCTTTCAGGAGAGGGGCCCTAACTTTCCGTACAGCGCAATATCTTCTGGCCGCCAGACCCTAGCTATCTACATTTCCCCCCTCCCTATGTGTAATTAAATTAATTAAATTAATTTATTAATTTATAATAATAAATTAATTATTAATAATTATATTAATTAATATTAACAGTAATTAAATTACTATTTAATTAATAAATTTAATTACATTGGTTAAAATATAGCAATCTTAAAGAATATATATATCGTAATCATGGATAGGAAACATACTAAATACATCCTACTCTTACTCTATGCCTTATAATAATCTTAAAAAATATATGCATATTACTAACTTGAATAGAAAACACAAGGCACTTAAAAAGGTGACTGGGGGATAGCTGGGAGCAACAGGGTATAACTGGGGATAGTTAAAGGAAATTTTGAACAAGAACATTCCTAAAGCAGATGTTGGCGTTCTATCAACATGATGTTGACCTTCTCTAGTCGGTTCTTAACAAACGACGCGAGTCTGTTCAATACACAGGGTCCAAAGATCAATGCTGTCATGATAATTACGATCGGCCCTGTCAAGGTAGATATCAGAGTGGTCAGCCATGGTGAATGGTTAAACCACGATGTAAGCCAATCTTGTTGTGCCTCTCGTTCCCTTTTTCATTTCTCTAATCCCTCTCGTAGTTTGGTCATAGTGTCCCTCACTATTCCGGTGTGGTCCGCATATACACAACATTCTTCCCTTAGTGCAGCGCACACTCCCCCTTGTTGTAAGAACATCAAGTCTAACCCTCTTCAATTTTGCAACACTACTTCAGATAGCGATCTAATTGATTGTTCCAATGCACTTATTGATTGTTCAATTCTAGCCAGGTCCTCATCTACTCTCACCCTCAGGGCGCTAAGTTCTTTATTCTGTTGCACCAAGGATGCTACTCCTGTACCTACTCCCGCACCTCCTACGATCATTAGAGTAGCTATTGTTAGTGCTGTAAGGGGTTCTCGTTTTGACAGGTGATGTTCCGGGGTAATCTGTGAGTCGTAGACAAAGTCTTCGGTATGGTAAAAGATTTTGGGGACTATAGTTACCTGGACACAATATTCTGAGGATTTATCAAATTTTTCCAGCGATAGACAAGGTGTAACTCCCATAGTAGAACAAACCCACTTGGTATTGCTGGCTGGTATTAACCACTTTGCAGGGGTTTTATCTTGTGTCTTGCTAGCACATAGTTGTTTTTTGTGCTTTGGGACTTTACCTACGCACACGCCACTTCCCACCACCCGCGCTAATGTAATTCCTTGCTTTTCTGTGTCCCATATACACTGGGCCGGATTCGAACCATTTACTCGTCTGGGTATGTCACTTACTCCTACAGCCTCATAAAAGGGTGGTCTTATTCCGTAGCACAGCCAACAATGCTCCGTAAGATTTGGGTTACTTTTGTTCAGTAGTTGATAGCTAGCTTGCATCATTTTCCAGAGAGAATTTCGATTGGGAGTTTCGGTGGTGTGTGTCACTCTGGGCGTGGTAACTTTGTACTGGCTACAATATTATGTGGTAATGGTGTAGGTATTCTTGGGTCAGGTATTTTTGGGATAAGAACCAGGTTAGGACCGATTGCTTGGTTGGGGCCTACTGGCCCATTCTGGATAATCTCCTTTTTTATGAGGATTAAACCACCTTTGTCTGTCCCTGGTTCTGTGTACCTTATTCCCCACATTTTCCCAAGTAAACAACTGTCTTCTTGGGGCTCAGTAACATTTAAGAAGAGGTATTGACAATTTCCGCGTCCTCGCCATGCTTGTGGTGGAATGCACTTATATGGACCCCACTGGACTTAGGTATTTGTCTCTACCACTATCCGGTATCCAAGCAGGGGCTATGGTCTCACATCCCCAGTAGCTACAGTAATATTGGTTAGGGTAGTTGCAATAACTCTTCCCCGGGTTCGAGCTGGGACACATATAAAATCCTAGGTATCTCCAGCATCGGTCTCTCGGGACAAGTTGACACAGAGAGGCATTAAAACTTGGCGCATCTGATGTAATTTGGGTTGCGATAACTTGCTGATCATCGAATCGAAGGAGGGACCATTTAAATGGCCGATGGGGATGGTGTTCTTATACTGCTTGCCCTATAGTGACGAGCCCTAAAATCAAGATCACAAAAAGACATCGTAGCCTCCCCCTTTGGGGGTTAGGTCGCCACTGTTTGGATTCCACCAGTGTGGAGCTCCCAGGTGCGGACAGGACGCTTGTCGTCTTGTCGTCCTCTCTTGCCACCGGGGTGTACGGGTTACAAGGACGTCCGATAATCCGGTCCTGTGGACAAAAACTCACAGTTTTCATTAGCTTTATTCTGAAGGTCCAGTTTAATAGACTTAAGTGGACACCACTTAACTTTTCCATCTTTTTTAACTGCGGCATACCCTCGCCCTGTAAGGACTAGCCTCCACCCTTGTTCCCATTCTCCCAGCTTTTTTTTTTTTTTTTTTCGTTTGCAGTACCTTTTTGTTGGGCTCCGGCCCCGCCCGCTTCCCTTGTGGGCGGGCCGTTCTCGCCCTCTCGATTTGTCCCGCCCTCTGCTCGGCGGGGTGTTTGTCTTATCAGCGCATTTTTTCGGATGGCCGCTCTGATTGGCTTTCCGCCCTTCGCTCGCGCTCTCCTCCCCTTCCCGGTCACCCTCATCACCTCTCTTTTTCTCGTTCTCCTCCCCTTCCCGGTCACCCTCATCACCTCTCTTTTTCTCGTTCTCCTCCCCTTCACGTTTGTGTGCTCTTGTTAACGCTAACGCTTCCTCCCTGTTCCCGCTAAGGGCATCCTCGCCCTGCCCTTTGCCTTCTTGCTCGGCGCCATCTTGGGGCGCGTAGGGCGGTGGTGTAGCCCAGATTTCCTCAGACTCTGATTTCTCGGCGGCGCCCCTGGCCTCCTCGGCTAGCTTACCCCAGAAGAATTTAGCTCATTTCTGTCCGTCCATAAGCGGATCGGGGTTCGGGAATTGAGGGGACGTGTCGCCCTCTTGCAGATCTTTAGGCTCAGTAGAATCATCATCGTCTGGGGGGTGCAAAGTCTGCGTGGCTGCCCCGACTCCCAATTTCGGGGTGACCAACAAACAGTTCTTTGCCGCCCTCCAGGTGTCCTGTTCTTGTATGGCCTTCTGCAGGGCCTGTACGACTTTCCCCCACGACCCAAGGATATCGTCACTTCGGCTAACGCTTTAGTGCATTTATCCCACACTTCGGGGTGGAGAATATCCACCGGCTGGGCAATGGCCCCAATTTGCAAAAGTCTCGCAACTGCGAGAGTAAAATCTTTGGGTTTACAATCAATACCCCACTGCTTATGTAATTGTGATACGACCTTCACAAGGGCTTCCATCCCTCTTGTTGGTCTGGGAGCGTCCTCCCCGCCGGGCTGGTCCTGGCGCTCCGGCCGCCGTTCACCTGTCCAGGCGACGATTCCCGGGTTTCGGCACCACTTGTTGCCTTCGCAGGCGTGGCGACCTGGTTCAGGAACGGCACGGCGACCAACCCCAGGCCGCTCGGTCTATCAGCTCGCTGACACCTATGTGGTGGAGGGCAAATGGCGTTTATTGGTGTGTGACACGACGTTATATAGCTGAGGTTTATAACCTCACTTCCGTCTGCTTGCATCATAAACTAAACGCTATTGGCTTTCAGGAGAGGGGCCCTAACTTTCCGTACAGCGTGATATCTTCCGGCCGCCAGACCCTAGCTATCAACAGGAAGGAAGGAAGGAAGGACGGAATGGAGTGCAATACTTTCCTTAGAACTCCTCTTTCTCTTAGCATACTTCAAAAGGTTTTTTTTGTTGTCTGACAGAACACTGGCCAGCTTCAACTCTAGCTGAGCTTTGGCCTTCCATCATTTCTCACTACATATGTGAAGCACAGCTCCGTAGTCTTCCTGCGAAGGCTGGCCTTGCTTCTAGGGATCGTTGATACAATTTCTTTTTCCGCCTGAGTTCCAAAAGGAGTTCCCTCTTCAGGCAAGTGGGTGTTCTACCCCACTTGCTTGACTTTCAACACAAAGGCATGGCCTGCTCCTGGGCTTTTAAAAGGTGGCTCTTTAGAACGGACCAGCTCTCACGGGCCCCGCCTTCCTCCAAAGCAGATGCCCACCTTACACACGGTGCAGCTCCTCCCCCTCACCTGTCCTGCCTGTCCCTCCTGAAGAGCCTGTTCAGCCCGCCTGAACGGTGATGCTTTCTTACCATTCGGCACCCATGACAGTAAAGCTTGTGTACATAAGTTCCGGATTCGCAAGAGAACAGGGTCACCTGAAGCGTGATATCAAATTGGTTTTGGCATCTAAGGGAGCGACTGCTTCAGAAATTATGTTTTTCTTCAGCCTGTTGACACGTGAAAGTTGACAGCACCCCAGTTTTTGGGAATCCTCTTCCCAAGAACTGAAATTTCTCCCTGCAAGTTCCAAAAGCACTTGAGTCACAGCTGAGCATGGACAGCCATAGCCCACTCCATGAGGCTCTGCATGTCTGTCTCTCATGACATGCCATAGAGCAGTAGAAGCTTGTCTTCGAGAGCTAGCCAGAGATGCTGAGACCACCCACTCAAACACGAGACACCCAGGGTGGCACTCAGCTCCTCTGACTTTAGATAGGCCTATTGCAGATGTTGCGGTTACAAAATTGTGAAGATACCATTAGAGTTAGCAGAGTAAAAAGCTATTCATGCTGTCCTAAAGTAGACGTCTTTAGTTAGGGCCCCTTTAGACTTAACTGGCTGTATTGACTAGGGCCTCAGGTCGATTTCCTACACACGGGCAACTTAATGCCATGTCAGAGGCCGTAATGAAGCTGGCACCTAGAGCCTAGCAGACACGACACAGGACCTACGGACAGCCTTGCCCTTCGGAGGGGACAGCTGGAGGCCAGAGGACATACCTATAGAATCTCAGATCATACCCACATGATGCGCAGGGGGAGGCAACTGCATCAGGCCCTTCATATCCACTCACTACAACGGCTGTGCGGATCCCTAGCCCGAACATAGCCGCAGAAGTTAGAGCGAGCCGAATCCCACCCGAGTTCTAGTTCCCTCTTCTACCAAGGAGGTTTGGATTCTGTATCCCCATAGCTGAGCATTAGTGGGCACTTTCTCCACACATTCTTTGTAGCCTGTGCAGTTAGAGAGCAAATATTGGGGCTAAAGGATGCGTTTTTTCCCCTTGTTCTAAGCATCTCCATTCGGCAAGCTTCAAGAAACGTAATGCAAAGTACTTCTGTGATGGGTTGACTTTGGCTGGATTCCAGGTGCCCACCAAAGCTGCTCTTTCACTCCCCTCCTCGGCTGGAGAGAGGAGAGAAAGTACAACAAGAAGCTTGTGGGTCGAGACGAGGACAAGGAGCGATCATTCAGCAATTGCCGTTAGGGTCAAAAGAGACTGGACTTGGGGAAATTTGTTGCATTTATTGCCAATGGAATCAGAGTAAGGTAATGAGAACTAAACCCAAATCTTAAAACACCTTCCGCCCACCCCTCCTTTCTTCCCGGGCTCAACTTTGCTCCCCCTTTTCTCTGCCTCCTCCCACCGAGTGCCACAGGAGGTCGGGGAATGGGGGTTGCGGTCCGTTCATCACATGTTGTCTCTGCTGCTCCTTCCTCCTCAGCGGGAGGACTCCTCACACTCTTCCCCTGCTCCAGCCTGGGGTCCCTCCCACGCGAGACAGTCCTCCACGGACTTCTCCAACGTGAGTCCTTCCCAGAGGCTGCAGTTCTTCACCAACTGCTCCAGCCTGGGTCCCTGCCACGGGGTGCCGTCCTTCAGGAACAGGCTGCTCCACGGTGGGTCCCCCACGCGGCCACGAGTCCTGCCAGCAAACCTGTGCCAGCGTGGGCTCCTCTCTCCACGGGGCCACAGGTCCTGCCAGGAGCCTGCTCCAGTTCCGGCTTCCAGTGGGCTCACAGCCTCCTTCGTGCAGCCCCCTGCTCCAGCGTGGGGCCCTCCCCAGCCTGCAGGTGGACATCTGCTCCCCCACGGAGCTCCATGGGCTGCAGGGGCACAGCCGGCCTCGCCATGGTCTTCAGCAGGGGCTGCAGAGGGGTCTCTGCTCCGGCCCCTGGAGCCCCTCCTGCCCCTCCTTCTGCACTGACCCGGGTGTCTGCAGAGATGTTTCTCTCATGTATTCTCGCTCCTCTCTCCCGCTGCAGTTGCTGCCTGCCAGTTCTTACCCCCCTTCTGAAATACGTTATCCCAGACGTGCTACTACTGTTGCTGACTGGCTCGGCCTTGGCCAGCGGTGGGGCTGTCTTGGAGCCGGCTGGCATTGGCTCTACTGGACATAGGGGAAGCTTCTAGCAGCTTCCCACAGAAGCCACCCCTGCAGCCCCCCTGCAATGTTTTTAATTGCTAATAAACATTTGTACCTAAAAAAAAAAAAAAAAAAGATATTTCTAAATACTACAAGACATCTGAAGTGAAGAGGCGTTCTAAAGTTAGTTATCCTACAGGAAATACACAGCCCCACCTGTTACTCCTGCTTTCCCTTGAATACCAGAGTGACCTCTAATCTCAGCCCTGCTTAAGGAGAGTGTTACCACTGTTGGTAGATCAACCTTTATTTCAGAAGAGGGAGAGAGAGAGAGAGAGAGAGAGAGAGAGAGAGAAGGAAAGACAGACAGGCAGCAAGGAAGGCTTGTTTTCCCTTGAAGGAGTCAACTCAGGCAGCACCTGGAGCATCACCGGTGTCTGAGCCTGCGCCCAGAACGTTTGTGCTGTCTGTTACAAGCTCCTGAAGGCACTTGCGACAGCAAAGCAATGCCTTGTAACCCTCTGCCGCCTTCCTGTGCATCAGAAGGCCTGCCTATATCTTCCGTAGCTTTGCCCACAGATGCCTGAATGGCTGTGCTCCAGGGTGTTGGAAGGCACAATACAAACTTCCTCCAGTCACTCTGACACCTTGAACACAGAAACCAACACAGTTTAATAGGAAGAATCTCACTTTCTCACAGAAACCACCTTTTACATTACGTCTTTTCATCCTGTAAGAAAGCATGTGTCCCTACAGTACGTATGAACTCCAGCTCTGTGATCTTCCTGCGAAGCTGGACCTTGGTCCCAGGGATCATAACATTTCTTTTTCCGCCTGAGTTGAAAAAGGAGGTCCCTGTTCAGCCAAGCTGGTCTTCTGCCCCTCTTGTTTGACTTCAGACTCCACGAGATTGCCTGCTCCCGTGCTTGCAGAAGGTGGTTCTGAAAAACTAACCTGCTCTCTGAGCCCTAAGCCCTCCAAAGCAGATTCGTAGGGGACACTGCGGACTAGCTCTCTGAGTAGCTTCAAGTTTGCTCTCCTGAAAAGCAAGGTAGCAACTCCTCTGAGCTGTATCTCATTACACTCAAAAGTTTAAACTCCCCTGTTTGGTGATCACTGTGATCCCATCTCCTACGAGTACTTCTCCATACACAAACAGGAGGGAGGAAGACATCTGTTGGGTACGTAAGCAGCCATGGGGAACCACGGTGAGCAGTGGAGTGAGCTGCTGCATGGGCTACATGCTTTGCGAGTGCGAAGCCAGACCCTGGCTCAGTGAGTGCCTGGGAAAGGGAGTCTGCAGCCGTGAAGGACAGAGCCGGCCAGCAGGACAGCTGGCAGCCTTCACTCGGGCATTGCCCACCTTGTGACTGGCTGTACCTGTGATGATGTTAATGCTCTTTGTACACAGGTCTGTTGCGTTGTGCTGTGTTGCGAAGCAGACTTGCAGAGGCGTGCCCTGTCTGCCCATCGGGACTCAAGGCACATTTCCTCCAAGCGCAGCAGCCAGGCTTTGGGCAGCCTCGCCTCATTGCTGCTTTTGACATTGCCAACCAGGATCAAGTTTCTAGCCTCGGGTTTTCATGTAGGAACCAATTAGTGAACAAGTCCTGTTTTAATGGAGTGGCAACTCAAACAGTATTACGCTGGTAGAAAGCCTTCAGGAGAAGACTGGTGTCCTGTGGATCTCGCAGTAAGGCAGCCAGCAGCTCTGTTTCTGCTATAGCTACAAACATACGCGAGTGAAACAACCGCAGCTTTTTAATACAGTTACAGAGGTTTACACTGTTCTTTGCAGACACAAAGCATGCTTTTGTCTTGAACTTTTCATTAGTCTGAAAAAAATATCATTGGCAGTATAGGATACCATGCTGTTTATTAAATGGAAATAAATTAACATCTACACAGAAAGGATGTTTTCCTCATCAGAAACAATGCTGAAACGATGAGCAAGTCTGAAAAGAAAGGTACATAAGGCCCTTGTGCACAAACCCCAAAGCTTCAAAGGAGAAAGGTGAAAGAGCGCTACATCCTTATGTCACAGGACAACCTGTGATTAACCCGAGTTATGGACACTGTCACATCATAGGTGGTTGGGGCCAGTTCAGATCCCCTGCCTTCTAGATCAGCCGCCTTGATGAGCTGGGTGTTTCAACTGTTATAAAGCTGCAGAATCAACCAGAATGGACACTGAAATGACTGTACTGGCTACAGAATGGCTAGAATAAATATGGGGGTGTGTCCAGATTTTTCCGGTCCTGGAGGGTGGGTGGGATTTGGGGCACCATGTAAGCTGGCTTTTTTAACTCCTCCTTCCCATCAGTCCCTAGGCACAGGCACGTGTTGTGGCTGAAAGCGAAGCATCACCACTCCAGTTCTGATTGACAGAAAGGGGGGTGTTTGCGTCGGTCCAGAGAGCGCTGATGGGTCGGAGAAGTAAGAGCGGAGTTTTTCATGTAGCTAACCTGGAGTTAACTCAGCTAATGGAAACTGCAAGCCAGTCATGTTTGATCAAGAATACTAAGAAAGGGTATTGTGCTGTGTGCTGCATACAAGGACTTGCACCGACCAAAGGGCAGCAATGGGTGCTCCCTTCTTGTATGCAGCAAGGTGGTGCAGCGTCTCTCTGCCAAGAATGAGTAGCGGCAAAGAAAACCTGGAGGGTTTTATAGTCTGGAACATGCTGTCCAGCGTGTCCCTCGTGTCCCTCTCAGATGATATACACCTCCACGCCCATCACGCCCCATGGAATCTGCAGGTGACATGCCAGCTCCCCACAGGGGCAGCTGTGTCGGCTGGTGGGCTTTTGCTGACGGAGCCGAGGAGTGAGCCAGCAAGGCCTCCCGCCAGGGCTGGGCTGGGTCTGAGGGCGGTGCGGGGCTGCTCCGGCGTCGCGGTGCCCGAGTGAAATGTGCCGGCCGGAGCAGAAGGGCGCGGTGCCTCCCTCCTCGCCTCCACCGAGGTAGTGCTGGGGCTGCATCGCGCCCCTCAAAGCCCAGGCAGCAGAGCTCATGCGGGCAATCCAGGCAGCAGAAAAAAATCAGCACCTGCAAGAAGAGAGTCCAAAGTGCTGATGAAACCATGAAGGCGGGAACAGGCACGACTTTGTGCCCCGTTCTTTGGGCAGTGTGCTGTCCAAGGGGCAGTTCCTGGCACAGGAGAGGGAACCCTCCCTGGCAGTGGCTACGGCACGGCTTTGTCCCCTTCTCCACACGTGTGACACCCTCAGAGCTCTGCAAGTTGACAGAGATGTGCAGCACTGCTATGCTAGGCAGCAGGGCTGGGCAGGGCAGCTGTGCTGTGGTCCTTTCTAAGACCCGAGCAGCAGCACGCCTCACTGTCCCTTGCTAGAAAGCCAGGCTTGAAGACAAAACACGCTGCTTTGGTATTGTTTGGTTGTTTTCTTCTTCCCTCAATTGTCTCAGGTGCAACATGAGCTTTTTACGAAGTGCCAGTACCTCAGGGTCTACAGCTACATGACACAGCTCCTTGCTGCGTCTTTGGGATTCAGACACCAGCAGCCAGTGCTGGGCTTGCCAGCTGACATGAACAGAAAAGTGAGACTTTGCCTCTTTCTGTAGGGAGCGGGTCAAAGACCTCAAAAAATTGCTATGAGCCTTGTGACTCTGCTGGGGTGTTGCTCAGCCTTGCACAAACAGAGCTGCCACAAGTGCCGAAGGAGAGCTGCCAACGCTGGAGTGATATGTTCCTCCTGACAGACACGCTCTCCCACGGGCAGCTGCGGGCTTCCTGCCCGGTGCCATCTCTGCGCACCTCAGAAATATTGCCCATAGTCGGAGCAGTGTTCAGAGCTTTGAAAGACGGGCAGCAGAGCCTGCTACACACCTGGGCTCCTCGTTCTTCTTGCCTGCCTGGATGTCCTCAGTTGCCCATCCCGCAGAGCTCTGCTCCCAACTTGCTCCTCTCACTGTCCAGTAGCCCGTTGCTCCCCTCTTCACAGGTTGCTCTTCTCGAGCCTGGCAAACTTTCCATTCAATGTATTGTTAGACAGGTCAAGCCATGATAAACGTGAACCAATTCTGCTCTTAAGCACACCTAGCTCATTTTACCTTGTCTCCCCAGAGGAGCTCTCCAGGTGTTCACTTTCTGGAGGGACTGGAGGCACCTGCAATGGAAATGTGCAAGTTAACGGGTGGCAAGGACCTTCCTGCCCAATTGCTACCTTAGCTCGGAAAGGCACAGCCCTTGGATGGGTTTGCTCAGCCCAGCTGAGCCAGTTCTGGTGGCATCACCGCACAAACCGCCATGGCCATCCTGCACCACCCTTCCTCTGCACCTTTGCAGAGCTGCCGGCTAGTGGGTGACCTTGCTTGTCCCTGCGGCAGCACTCTCAACTTCTGACAGTGCTGTCACCCTCTTTGTGGCCCTGACATACCGCTGCTGCTTCTGCTTCCGCCTCCGGTGCTGGCAACTCCTTGGCCGACGTGCCGGCAAGGCCAGCCACATCCTCCTGCTCCTCAAAGAGCTGCGGGGGACAGAGGAGGACAGTTGCTTAGCTGGGGACAGGCCCCGGGGCCGGTGAGCCTTCCTCCGGGCCAGGAGCGAGCGTGGGCGGCTCTGCTTTCACTAGGGCAGGACGCAGGGGTGACTGGAGGTGGGGGAGGTGGGGCAGAGCCGGCTTGGTCCCCGAGCCCCAGCCGGGGTCCCTCTGCTGGGGTCAGCGCCTCTGCGCAGGAGCCAGCGCCACGGGCACCCCCCGGCCAGGCTGGCTTACGTGGAGGGGCTGGGGCAGCGTGCCGTCCTGGCTGCGGAGAGCTGCCAGGGGCCGGTCGAAGAGACCCGCCCTGCCGGCACAGCCCGACTGCCCGGGCGCCTCCGCAGCCGCGCAAAGGGCCAGGGCAGCCCCCTCGTCCTGCTGCGGGTCACGCCTGCCACCAGTGAAAACAGAGCAGAGAGCCATGGAGGGCAAGCGCCAGGTGAATGCTGCCCGAGTGTCCGTGCGTTGTGCCCCCGCCAACAGCCAGGGAGAGGCATGGCTGGGGAAGCGACTGCTTCAGAAATTACGTTTTTCTTCAGGGAAAGTGAGGACCAGCAAGGTAATTCCTGCCTAGCACCTTCCTTGGAGGAGAGAGAGTGCAACGTTTCATTTTAGCATTTTGGCGCTCACGAGGGAGACGAAATGCATTGGCTGTTTGCAAGGCTAGGAAAGAGCAGAGCCCCAGTCTTGCTGTTTATCTGCAATGACTGCCAGGGCAAGTGAGGACCAGCAAGACAATTCCTGCCTAGCACCTTCCTTGGAGGAGAGAGAGTGCAACGTTTCATTTTAGCATTTTGGCGCTCACGAGGGAGACAAACTGCTTTGCCTGTTTGCAAGGCTAGGAAAGAGCAGAGCCCCAGTCTTGCTGTTTATCTGCAATGACTGCCAGGGCAAGTGAGGACCAGCAAGACAATTCCTGCCTAGCACCTTCCTTGGAGGAGAGAGAGTGCAACGTTTCATTTTGCTTTTTTGAGTGCGAGAGTGAGAAAAAGCAGAGTGCCTGTTTGCAAGGCTAGGAAAGGGCAGAGCCCCAGTCTTGCTGCTAATCTGCAACGACTGCCAGGGCAAGTGAGGACCAGGAAGACAATTCCTGCCTAGCACCTTCCTTGGAGGAGAGAGAGTGCAACGTTTCATTTTAGCATTTTGGCGCTCACGAGGGAGACGAACTTCTTTGGCTGTTTGCAAGGCTAGGAAAGAGCAGAGCCCCAGTCTTGCTGTTTGTCTGCAATGACTGCCAGGGCAAGTGAGGACCAGCAAGACAATTCCTGCCTAACACCTACCTTGGAGGAGAGAGAGTGCAACGTTTCATTTTGATTTTTGTGGTGCGAGAGTGAGAAAAAGCAGAGTGCCTGTTTGCAAGCGTAGGAAAGAGCAGAGCCCCAGTCTTGCTGTTTATCTGCAATGACTGCCAGGGCAAGTGAGGACCAGCAAGACAATTCCTGCCTAGCACCTTCCTTGGAGGAGAGAGAGTGCAACCTTTCGTTTTAGCATTTTGGCCCTCACGAGGGAGACAAACTGCTTTGGTTGTTTGCAAGGCTAGGAAAGAGCAGAGCCCCAGTCTTGCTGTTTATCTGCAATGACTGCCAGGGCAAGTGAGGACCAGCAAGACAATTCCTGCCTAGCACCTTCCTTGGAGGAGAGAGTGCAACGTTTCATTTTAGCATTTTGGCGCTCACGAGGGAGACAAACTGATTTGGCTGTTTGCAAGGCTAGGTAAGAGCAGAGCCCCAGTCTTGCTGTTTATCTGCAATGACTGCCAGGGCAAGTGAGGACCAGCAAGACAATTCCTGCCTAGCACCTACCTTGGAGGAGAGAGAGTGCAACGTTTCATTTTGATTTTTGGAGTGCGAGAGTGTGAAAAAGCAGAGTGCCTGTTTGCAAGCGTAGGAAAGAGCAGAGCCCCAGTCTTGCTGTTTATCTGCAATGACGGCCAGGGCAAGTGAGGACCAGCAAGACAATTCCTGCCTAGCACCTTCCTTGGAGGAGAGAGAGTGCAACGTTTCATTTTAGCATTTTGGCGCTCACTAGGGAGACGAACTTCTTTGGCTGTTTGCAAGGCTAGGAAAGAGCAGAGCCCCAGTCTTGCTGTTTGTCTGCAATGACTGCCAGGGCAAGTGAGGACCAGCAAGACAATTCCTGCCTAACACCTACCTTGGAGGAGAGAGAGTGCAACGTTTCATTTTGATTTTTGTAGTGCGAGAGTGAGAAAAAGCAGAGTGCCTGTTTGCAAGCGTAGGAAAGAGCAGAGCCCCAGTCTTGCTGTTTATCTGCAATGACTGCCAGGGCAAGTGAGGACCAGCAAGACAATTCCTGCCTAGCGCCTTCCTTGGAGGAGAGAGAGTGCAACGTTTCGTTTTGATTTTTGGAGTGCGAGAGTGAGAAAAAGCAGCGTACCTGTTTGCAAGGCTAGGAAAGAGCAGAGCCCCAGTCTTGCTGTTTATCTGCAATGACTGCCAGGGCAAGTGAGGACCAGCAAGACAATTCCTGACTAGCACCTTCCTTGGAGGAGAGAGTGTGCAACGTTTCATTTTGATTTTTGCAGTGCGAGAGTGAGAAAAAGCAGAGTGCCTGTTTGCAAGCGTAGGAAAGAGCAGAGCCCCAGTCTTGCTGTTTATCTGCAATGACTGCCAGGGCAAGTGAGGACCAGCAATACAATTCCTGCCTAGCACCTTCCTTGGAGGAGAGAGAGTGCAACGTTTCATTTTGATTTTTGGAGTGCGAGAGTGAGAAAAAGAAGCGTACCTGTTTGCAAGGCTAGGAAAGAGCAGAGCCCCAGTCTTGCTGTTTATGTGCAATGACTGCCAGGGCAAGTGATGACCAGCAAGACAATTCCTACCTAGCACCTTCCTTGGAGGAGAGAGAGTGCAACGTTTCATTTCGATTTTTGGAGTGCGAGAGTTAGAAAAAGCAGAGTGCCTGTTTGCAAGGCTAGGAAAGAGCAGAGCCCCAGTCTTGCTGTTTATCTGCAATGACTGCCAGAGCAAGTGAGGACCAGCAAGACAATTCCTGCTTAGCACCTTCCTTGGAGGAGAGAGAGTGCAACGTTTCATTTTGATTTTTGTAGTGCAAGAGTGAGAAAAAGCAGAGTGCCTGTTTGCAAGGCTAGGAAAGAGCAGAGCCCCAGTCTTGCTGTTTATCTGCAATGACTGCCAGGGCAAGTGAGGACCAGCTAGACAATTCCTGCCTAGCACCTTCCTTGGAGGAGAGAGAGTGCAACGTTTCATTTTAGCATTTTGGCGCTCACGAGGGAGACGAACTGCATTGGCTGTTTGCAAGGCTAGGAAAGAGCAGAGCCCCAGTCTTGCTGTTTATCTGCAATGACTGCCAGGGCAAGTGAGGACCAGCTAGACAATTCCTGCCTAGCACCTTCCTTGGAGGAGAGAGAGTGCAACGTTTCATTTTAGCATTTTGGCTCTCAAGAGGGAGACGAAATCCATTGGCTGTTTGCAAGGCTAGGAAAGAGCAGAGCCCCAGTCTTGCTGTTTATCTGCAATGACTGCCAGGGCAAGTGAGGACCAGCAAGACAATTCCTGCCTAGCACCTTCCTTGGAGGAGAGAGAGTGCAACGTTTCATTTTGATTTGTGGAGTGCGAGAGTGCGAAAAATCAGCGTGCCTGTTTGCAAGGCAAGGAAAGAGCAGAGCCCCAGTCTTGCTGTTTATCTGCAATGACTGCCAGGGCAAGTGAGGACCAGCAAGACAATTCCTGCCTAGCGCCTACCTTGGAGGGGAGAGAGTGCAACGTTTCATTTTGCTTTTTGGAGTGCGAGAGTGAGAAAAAGCAGAGTGCCTGTTTGCAAGGCTAGGAAAGAGCAGAGCCCCAGTCTTGCTGTTTATCTGCAATGACTGCCAGGGCAAGTGAGGACCAGCAAGACAATTCCTGCCTAGCACCTTCCTTGGAGGAGAGAGAGTGCAACGTTTCATTTTAGCATTTTGGCGATCAAGAGGGAGACGAAATGCTTTGGCTGTTTGCAAGGCTAGGAAAGAGCAGAGCCCCAGTCTTGCTGTTTATCTGCCATGACTGCCAGGGCAAGTGAGGACCAGCAAGACAATTCCTGCCTAGCACCTTCCTTGGAGGAGAGAGAGTGCAACGTTTCATTTTAGCGTTTTGGCGCTCACGAGGGAGACGAACTGCATTGGCTGTTTGCAAGGCTAGGAAAGAGCAGAGC
Source organism: Phaethon aethereus (assembly GCF_964289735.1). NCBI lineage: Eukaryota > Metazoa > Chordata > Aves > Phaethontiformes > Phaethontidae > Phaethon > Phaethon aethereus. The sequence continues at coordinate 768,684 of NW_028114062.1, read as the reverse complement.
CCCAGTCTTGCTGTTTATCTGCAATGACTGCCAGGGAAAGCGAGGACCAGCAAGACAATTCCTGCCTAGCACCTTCCTTGGAGGAGAGAGAGAGCAAGGTTTCATTTTAGCATTTTGGCGCTCACGAGGGAGACGAACTGCATTGGCTGTTTGCAAGGCTAGGAAAGAGCAGAGCCCCAGTCTTGCTGTTTATCTGCAATGACTGCCAGGGCAAGTGAGGACCAGCAAGACAATTCCTGCCTAGCACCTTCCTTGGAGGAGAGAGAGTGCAACGTTTCATTTTAGCATTTTGGCGCTCACGAGGGAGTCGAACTGCTTTGGCTGTTTGCAAGCCTAGGAAAGAGCAGAGCCCCAGTCTTGCTGTTTATCTGCAATGACTGCCAGGGCAAGTGAGGACCAGCAAGACAATTCCTGCCTAGCACCTTCCTTGGAGGAGAGAGAGTGCAACGTTTCATTTTGATTTTTGGAGTACGAGAGTGACAAAAAGCAGAGTGCCTGTTTGCAAGCGTAGGAAAGAGCAGAGCCCCAGTCCTGCTGTTTATTTGCAATGACTGCCAGGGCAAGTGAGGACCAGCAAGACAATTCCTGCCTAGCACCTTCCTTGGAGGAGAGAGAGTGCAACGTTTCATTTTAGCATTTTGGCGCTCACGAGGGAGACGAACTTCATTGGCTGTTTGCAATGCTAGGAAAGAGCAGAGCCCCAGTCTTGCTGTTTATCTGCAATGACTGCCAGGGCAAGTGAGGACCAGCAAGACAATTCCTGCCTAGCACCTTCCTTGGAGGAGAGAGAGAGCAAGGTTTCATTTTAGCATTTTGGCGCTCACGAGGGAGACGAACTGCATTGGCTGTTTGCAAGGCTAGGAAAGAGCAGAGCCCCAGTCTTGCTGTTTATCTGCAATGACTGCCAGGGCAAGTGAGGACCAGCAAGACAATTCCTGCCTAGCACCTTCCTTGGAGGAGAGAGAGTGGAACGTTTCGTTTTGCTTTTTGGAGTGCGAGAGTGAGAAAAAGCAGAGCGCCTGTTTGCAAGGCTAGGAAAGAGCAGAGCCCCAGTCTTGCTGTTTATCTGCAATGACTGCCAGGGCAAGTGAGGACCAGCAAGACAATTCCTGCCTAGCGCCTACCTTGGAAGAGAGAGAGAGTGCAACGTTTCATTTTGATTTTTGTGGTGCGAGAGTGAGAAAAGCAGAGTGCCTGTTTGCAAGGCTAGGAAAGAGCAGAGCCCCAGTCTTGCTGTTTATCTGCAATGACTGCCAGGGCAAGTGAGGACCAGCAAGAGAATTCCTGCCTAGCACCTTCCTTGGAGGAGAGAGAGTGCAACGTTTCATTTTAGCATTTTGGTGCTCACGAGGGAGACGAACTGCATTGGCTATTTGCAAGGCTAGGAAAGAGCAGAGCCCCAGTCTTGCTGTTTATCTGCAATGACTGCCAGGGCAAGTGAGGACCAGCAAGACAATTCCTGCCTAGCACCTTCCCTGGAGGAGAGAGAGTGCAACGTTTCATTTTAGCATTTTGGCGCTCACGAGGGAGACGAACTGCATTGGCTGTTTGCAAGGCTAGGAAAGAGCAGAGCCCCAGTCTTGCTGTTTATCTGCAATGACTGCCAGGGCAAGTGAGGACCAGCAAGACAATTCCTGCATAGCACCTTACTTGGAAGAGAGAGTGTAACGTTTAATTTTAGCATTTTGGCGCTCAAGAGGGAGACAAATTGCTTTGGCTGTTTGCAAGGCTAAGAAAGAGCAGAGCCCCAGTCTTGCTGTTTATCCGCAATGACTGCCAGGCCAAGTGAGGACCAGCAAGACAATTCCTGCCTAGCACCTTCCTTGGAGGAGAGAGATTGCAACGTTTCATTTTAGCATTTTGGCGCTCACGAGGGAGACAAACTGCTTTGGCTGTTTGCAAGGCTAGGAAAGAGCAGAGCCCCAGTCTTGCTGTTTATCTGCAATGACTGCCAGGGCAAGTGAGGACCAGCAAGACAATTTCTGCCTAGCACCTTCCTTGGAGGAGACAGAGTGCAACGTTTCATTTTAGCATTTTGGCGCTCACGAGGGAGACAAACTGCTTTGGCTGTTTGCAAGCCTAGGAAAGAGCAGAGCCCCAGTCTTGCTGTTTATCTGCAATGACTGCCAGGGCAAGTGAGGACCAGCAAGACAATTCCTGCCTAGCGCCTACCTTGGAGGAGAGAGAGTGCAACGTTTCATTTTGATTGTTGGAGTGCGAGAGTGAGAAAAAGCAGAGTGCCTGTTTGCAATGCTAGGAAAGAGCAGAGCCCCAGTCTTGCTGTTTATCTGCAATGACTGCCAGGGCAAGTGAGGACCAGCAAGACAATTCCTGCCTAGCGCCTACCTTGGAGGAGAGAGAGTGCAACGTTTCATTTTGATTTTTGGTGTGCGAGATTGAGAAAAAGCAGAGTGCCTTTTTGCAAGGCTAGGAAAGAGTAGAGCCCCAGTCTTGCTGTTTATCTGCAATGAATGCCAGGGCAAGTGAGGACCAGCAAGACAATTCCTGCCTAGCAGCTTTTTTGGAGGAGAGAGAGTGCAACGATTCTTTTTAGCATTTTGTCTCTCAAGAGGGAGACGAAATCCATTGGATGTTTGCAAGGCTAGGAAAGAGCAGAGCCCCAGTCTTGCTGTTTATCTGCAATGACTGCCAGGGCAAGTGAGGACCAGCAAGACAATTCCTGCCTAGCACCTTCCTTGGAGGAGAGAGAGTGCAACGTTTCATTTTGATTTGTGGAGTGCGAGAGTGCGAAAAATCAGCGTGCCTGTTTGCAAGGCTAGGAAAGAGCAGAGCCCCAGTCTTGCTGTTTATCTGCAATGACTGCCAGGGCAAGTGAGGACCAGCAAGACAATTTCTGCCTAGCACCTTCCTTGGAGGAGAGAGAGTGCAACGTTTCATTTTAGCATTTTGGCGCTCACGAGGGAGACGAACTGCTTTGGCTGTTTGCAAGGCTAGGAAAGAGCAGAGCCCCAGTGTTGCTGTTTATCTGCAATGACTGCCAGGGCAAGTGAGGACCAGCAAGACAATTCCTGCCTAGCGCCTACCTTGGAGGAGAGAGGGTGCAACGTTTCATTTTGATTGTTGGAGTGCGAGAGTGAGAAAAAGCAGAGTGCCTGTTTGCAATGCTAGGAAAGAGCAGAGCCCCAGTGTTGCTGTTTATCTGCAATGACTGCCAGGGCAAGTGAGGACCAGCAAGACAATTCCTGCCTAGCGCCTACCTTGGAGGAGAGAGAGTGCAACGTTTCATTTTGATTTTTGGTGTGCGAGAGTGAGAAAAAGCAGAGTGCCTTTTTGCAAGGCTAGGAAAGAGTAGAGCCCCAGTCTTGCTGTTTATCTGCAATGAATGCCAGGGCAAGTGAGGACCAGCAAGACAATTCCTGCCTAGCAGCTTTTTTGGAGGAGAGAGAGTGCAACGATTCATTTTAGCATTTTGGCTCTCAAGAGGGAGACGAAATCCATTGGCTGTTTGCAAGGCTAGGAAAGAGCAGAGCCCCAGTCTTGCTGTTTATCTGCAATGACTGCCAGGGCAAGTGAGGACCAGCAAGATAATTCCTGCCTAGCACCTTCCTTGGAGGAGAGAGAGTGCAACGTTTCATTTTGATTTGTGGAGTGCGAGAGTGCGAAAAATCAGCGTGCCTGTTTGCAAGGCTAGGAAAGAGCAGAGCCCCAGTCTTGCTGTTTATCTGCAATGACTGCCAGGGCAAGTGAGGACCAGCAAGACAATTCCTGCCTAGCGCCTACCTTGGAGGGGAGAGAGTGCAACGTTTCATTTTGCTTTTTGGAGTGCGAGAGTGAGAAAAAGCAGAGTGCCTGTTTGCAAGGCTAGGAAAGAGCAGAGCCCCAGTCTTGCTGTTTATCTGCAATGACTGCCAGGGCAAGTGAGGACCAGCAAGACAATTCCTGCCTAGCACCTTCCTTGGAGGAGAGAGAGTGCAACGTTTCATTTTAGCATTTTGGCGATCAAGAGGGAGACGAAATGCTTTGGCTGTTTGCAAGGCTAGGAAAGAGCAGAGCCCCAGTCTTGCTGTTTATCTGCCATGACTGCCAGGGCAAGTGAGGACCAGCAAGACAATTCCTGCCTAGCACCTTCCTTGGAGGAGAGAGAGTGCAACGTTTCATTTTAGCGTTTTGGCGCTCACGAGGGAGACGAACTGCATTGGCTGTTTGCAAGGCTAGGAAAGAGCAGAGCCCCAGTCTTGCTGTTTATCTGCAATGACTGCCAGGGCAAGTGAGGACCAGCAAGACAATTCCTGCCTAGCACCTTCCTTGGAGGAGAGAGAGTGCAACGTTTCATTTTGATTTGTGGAGTGCGAGAGTGCGAAAAATCAGCGTGCCTGTTTGCAAGGCTAGGAAAGAGCAGAGCCCCAGTCTTGCTGTTTATCTGCAATGACTGCCAGGGCAAGTGAGGACCAGCAAGACAATTCCTGCCTAGCACCTTCCTTGGAGGAGAGAGAGTGCAACGTTTCATTTTGCTTTTTGGAGTGCGAGAGTGAGAAAAAGCAGAGTGCCTGTTTGCAAGGCTAGGAAAGAGCAGAGCCCCAGTCTTGCTGTTTATCTGCAATGACTGCCAGGCCAAGTGAGGACCAGCAAGACAATTCCTGCCTAGCACCTTCCTTGGAGGAGAGAGATTGCAACGTTTCATTTTAGCATTTTGGCGCTCACGAGGGAGACAAATTGCTTTGGCTGTTTGCAAGGCTAGGAAAGAGCAGAGCCCCAGTCTTGCTGTTTATCCGCAATGACTGCCAGGGCAAGTGAGGACCAGCAAGACAATTCCTGCCTAGCACCTTCCTTGGAGGAGAGAGAGTGCAACGTTTCATTTTGCTTTTTGGAGTGCGAGAGTGAGAAAAAGCAGAGTGCCTGTTTGCAAGGCTAGGAAAGAGCAGAGCCCCAGTCTTGCTGTTTATCTGCAATGACTGCCAGGGCAAGTGAGGACCAGCAAGACAATTCCTGCCTAGCACCTTCCTTGGAGGAGAGAGAGTGCAACGTTTCATTTTAGCATTTTGGCGATCAAGAGGGAGACGAAATGCTTTGGCTGTTTGCAAGGCTAGGAAAGAGCAGAGCCCCAGTCTTGCTGTTTATCTGCCATGACTGCCAGGGCAAGTGAGGACCAGCAAGACAATTCCTGCCTAGCACCTTCCTTGGAGGAGAGAGAGTGCAACGTTTCATTTTAGCGTTTTGGCGCTCACGAGGGAGACGAACTGCATTGGCTGTTTGCAAGGCTAGGAAAGAGCAGAGCCCCAGTCTTGCTGTTTATCTGCAATGACTGCCAGGGCAAGTGAGGACCAGCAAGACAATTCCTGCCTAGCACCTTCCTTGGAGGAGAGAGAGTGCAACGTTTCATTTTGATTTGTGGAGTGCGAGAGTGCGAAAAATCAGCGTGCCTGTTTGCAAGGCTAGGAAAGAGCAGAGCCCCAGTCTTGCTGTTTATCTGCAATGACTGCCAGGGCAAGTGAGGACCAGCAAGACAATTCCTGCCTAGCACCTTCCTTGGAGGAGAGAGAGTGCAACGTTTCATTTTGCTTTTTGGAGTGCGAGAGTGAGAAAAAGCAGAGTGCCTGTTTGCAAGGCTAGGAAAGAGCAGAGCCCCAGTCTTGCTGTTTATCTGCAATGACTGCCAGGCCAAGTGAGGACCAGCAAGACAATTCCTGCCTAGCACCTTCCTTGGAGGAGAGAGATTGCAACGTTTCATTTTAGCATTTTGGCGCTCACGAGGGAGACAAATTGCTTTGGCTGTTTGCAAGGCTAGGAAAGAGCAGAGCCCCAGTCTTGCTGTTTATCCGCAATGACTGCCAGGGCAAGTGAGGACCAGCAAGACAATTCCTGCCTAGCACCTTCCTTGGAGGAGAGAGAGTGCAACGTTTCATTTTGCTTTTTGGAGTGCGAGAGTGAGAAAAAGCAGAGTGCCTGTTTGCAAGGCTAGGAAAGAGCAGAGCCCCAGTCTTGCTGTTTATCTGCAATGACTGCCAGGGCAAGTGAGGACCAGCAAGACAATTCCTGCCTCGCACCTTCCTTGGAGGAGAGAGAGTGCAACGTTTCATTTTAGCATTTTGGCGCTCACGAGGGAGACAAACTGCATTGGCTGTTTGCAAGGCTAGGAAAGAGCAGAGCCCCAGTCTTGCTGTTTATCTGCAATGACTGCCAGGGCAAGTGAGGACCAGCAAGACAATTCCTGCCTAGCGCCTACCTTGGAGGAGAGAGAGTGCAACGTTTCATTTTGATTTTTGGTGTGCGAGAGTGAGAAAAGCAGAGTGCCTGTTTGCAAGGCTAGGAAAGAGCAGAGCCCCAGTCTTGCTGTTTATCTGCAATGACTGCCAGGGCAAGTGAGGACCAGCAAGAGAATTCCTGCCTAGCACCTTCCTTGGAGGAGAGAGAGTGCAACGTTTCATTTTAGCATTTTGGTGCTCACGAGGGAGACGAACTGCATTGGCTATTTGCAAGGCTAGGAAAGAGCAGAGCCCCAGTCTTGCTGTTTATCTGCAATGACTGCCAGGGCAAGTGAGGACCAGCAAGACAATTCCTGCCTAGCACCTTCCCTGGAGGAGAGAGAGTGCAACGTTTCATTTTAGCATTTTGGCGCTCACGAGGGAGACGAACTGCATTGGCTGTTTGCAGGGCTAGGAAAGAGCAGAGCCCCAGTCTTGCTGTTTATCTGCAATGACTGCCAGGGCAAGTGAGGACCAGCAAGACAATTCCTGCCTAGCACCTTCCTTGGAGGAGAGAGAGTGCAACGTTTCATTTTGCTTTTTGGAGTGCGAGAGTGAGAAAAAGCAGAGTGCCTGTTTGCAAGGCTAGGAAAGAGCAGAGCCCCAGTCTTGCTGTTTATCTGCAATGACTGCCAGGCCAAGTGAGGACCAGCAAGACAATTCCTGCCTAGCACCTTCCTTGGAGGAGAGAGATTGCAACGTTTCATTTTAGCATTTTGGCGCTCACGAGGGAGACAAACTGCTTTGGCTGTTTGCAAGGCTAGGAAAGAGCAGAGCCCCAGTCTTGCTGTTTATCCGCAATGACTGCCAGGGCAAGTGAGGACCAGCAAGACAATTCCTGCCTAGCACCTTCCTTGGAGGAGAGAGAGTGCAACGTTTCATTTTGCTTTTTGGAGTGCGAGAGTGAGAAAAAGCAGAGTGCCTGTTTGCAAGGCTAGGAAAGAGCAGAGCCCCAGTCTTGCTGTTTATCTGCAATGACTGCCAGGGCAAGTGAGGACCAGCAAGACAATTCCTGCCTAGCACCTTCCTTGGAGGAGAGAGAGTGCAACGTTTCATTTTAGCATTTTGGCGCTCACGAGGGAGATGAACTGCATTGGCTGTTTGTAAGGCGAGGAAAGAGTAGAGCCCCATCCTTTTTGTTTATCTGCAATGACTGCCAGGGCAAGTGAGGACCAGCAAGAGAATTCCTGCATAGCACCTTACTTGGAGGAGAGAGTGCAACGTTTCATTTTAGCATTTTGGCGCTCAAGAGGGAGACAAACTGCTTTGGGTGTTTGCAAGGCTAAGAAAGAGCAGAGCCCCAGTCTTGCTGTTTATCCGCAATGACTGCCAGGGCAATTGAGGGCCAGCAAGACAATTCCTGCCTAGCACCTTCCTTGGAGGAGAGACAGTGCAACGTTTCATTTTGCTTTTTGGAGTGCGAGAGTGAGAAAAAGCAGAGTGCCTGTTTGCAAGGCTAGGAAAGAGCAGAGCCCCAGTCTTGCTGTTTATCTGCAATGACTGCCAGGGCAAGTGAGGACCAGCAAGACAATTCCTGCTTAGCACCTTCCTTGGAGGAGAGAGAGTGCAACGTTTCATTTTAGCGTTTTGGCGCTCACGAGGGAGACGAACTGCATTGGCTGTTTGCAAGGCTAGGAAAGAGCAGAGCCCCAGTGTTGCTGTTTATCTGCAATGACTGCCAGGGCAAGTGAGGATCAGCAAGACAATTCCTGCCTAGCACCTTCCTTGGAGGAGAGAGAGTGCAACGTTTCATTTTAGCATTTTGGCGCTCACGAGGGAGACGAACTGCATTGGCTGTTTGCAAGGCTAGGAAAGAGCAGAGCCCCAGTCTTGCTGTTTATCTGCAATGACTGCCAGGGCAAGTGAGGACCAGCAAGACAATTCCTGCCTAGCGACTAGCTTGGAGGAGAGAGTGTGCAACGTTTCATTTTGATTTTTGGTGTGCGAGAGTGAGAAAAAGCAGAGTGCCTGTTTGCAAGGCTAGGAAAGAGCAGAGCCCCAGTCTTGCTGTTTATCTGCAATGACTGCCAGGGCAAGTGAGGACCAGCAAGAGAATTCCTGCCTAGCACCTTCCCTGGAGGAGAGAGAGTGCAACGTTTCATTTTAGCATTTTGGTGCTCACGAGGGAGACAAACTGCATTGGCTATTTGCAAGGCTAGGAAAGAGCAGAGCCCCAGTCTTGCTGTTTATCTGCAATGACTGCCAGGGCAAGTGAGGACCAGCAAGACAATTCCTGCCTAGCACCTTCCTTGGAGGAGAGAGAGTGCAACGTTTCATTTTAGCATTTTGGCGCTCACGAGGGAGACGAACTGCATTGGCTGTTTGCAAGGCTAGGAAAGAGCAGAGCCCCAGTCTTGCTGTTTATCTGCAATGACTGCCAGGGCAAGTGAGGACCAGCAAGACAATTCCTGCATAGCACCTTACTTGGAAGAGAGAGTGCAACGTTTAATTTTAGCATTTTGGCGCTCAAGAGGGAGACAAATTGCTTTGGTTGTTTGCAAGGCTAAGAAAGAGCAGAGCCCCAGTCTTGCTGTTTATCCGCAATGACTGCCAGGCCAAGTGAGGACCAGCAAGACAATTCCTGCCTAGCACCTTCCTTGGAGGAGAGAGAGTGCAACGTTTCATTTTGATTTTTGGAGTGCGAGAGTGAGAAAAAGCAGAGTGCCTGTTTGCAAGGCTAGGAAAGAGCAGAGCCCCAGTCTTGCTGTTTATCTGCAATGACTGCCAGGGCAAGTGAGGACCAGCAAGACAATTCCTGCCTAGCACCTTCCTTGGAGGAGAGAGATTGCAACGTTTCATTTTAGCATTTTGGCGCTCACGAGGGAGACAAACTGCTTTGGCTGTTTGCAAGGCTAGGAAAGAGCAGAGACCCAGTCTTGCTGTTTATCCGCAATGACTGCCAGGGCAAGTGAGGACCAGCAAGACAATTCCTGCCTAGCACCTTCCTTGGAGGAGAGAGAGTGCAACGTTTCATTTTGCTTTTTGGAGTGCGAGAGTGAGAAAAAGCAGAGTGCCTGTTTGCAAGGCTAGGAAAGAGCAGAGCCCCAGTCTTGCTGTTTATCTGCAATGACTGCCAGGCCAAGTGAGGACCAGCAAGACAATTCCTGCCTAGCACCTTCCTTGGAGGAGAGAGATTGCAACGTTTCATTTTAGCATTTTGGCGCTCACGAGGGAGACAAACTGCTTTGGGTGTTTGCAAGGCTAGGAAAGAGCAGAGCCCCAGTCTTGCTGTTTATCCGCAATGACTGCCAGGCCAAGTGAGGACCAGCAAGACAATTCCTGCCTAGCACCTTCCTTGGAGGAGAGAGAGTGCAACGTTTCATTTTGCTTTTTGGAGTGCGAGAGTGAGAAAAAGCAGAGTGTCTGTTTGCAAGGCTAGGAAAGAGCAGAGCCCCAGTCTTGCTGTTTATCTGCAATGACTGCCAGGGCAAGTGAGGACCAGCAAGACAATTCCTGCCTAGCACCTTCCTTGGAGGAGAGAGAGTGCAACGTTTCATTTTAGCATTTTGGCGCTCACGAGGGAGACGAGCTGCATTGGCTGTTTGTAAGGCGAGGAAAGAGTAGAGCCCCATCCTTTTTGTTTATCTGCAATGACTGCCAGGGCAAGTGAGGACCAGCAAGACAATTCCTGCATAGCACCTTACTTGGAGGAGAGAGTGCAACGTTTCATTTTAGTATTTTGGCGCTCAAGAGGGAGACAAACTTCTTTGGGTGTTTGCAAGGCTAAGAAAGAGCAGAGCCCCAGTCTTGCTGTTTATCCGCAATGACTGCCAGGGCAAGTGAGGACCAGCAAGACAATTCCTGCCTAGCACCTTCCTTGGAGGAGAGAGAGTGCAACGTTTCATTTTGCTTTTTGGAGTGCGAGAGTGAGAAAAAGCAGAGTGCCTGTTTGCAAGGCTAGGAAAGAGCAGAGCCCCAGTCTTGCTGTTTATCTGCAATGACTGCCAGGGCAAGTGAGGACCAGCAAGAGAATTCCTGCCTAGCACCTTCCTTGGAGGAGAGAGAGTGCAACGTTTCATTTTAGCATTTTGGTGCTCACGAGGGAGACGAATTGCATTGGCTATTTGCAAGGCTAGGAAAGAGCAGAGCCCCAGTCTTGCTGTTTATCTGCAATGACTGCCAGGGCAAGTGAGGACCAGCAAGACAATTCCTGCCTAGCACCTTCCCTGGAGGAGAGAGAGTGCAACGTTTCATTTTAGCATTTTGGCGCTCACGAGGGAGACGAACTGCATTGGCTGTTTGCAGGGCTAGGAAAGAGCAGAGCCCCAGTCTTGCTGTTTATCTGCAATGACTGCCAGGGCAAGTGAGGACCAGCAAGACAATTCCTGCCTAGCACCTTCCTTGGAGGAGAGAGAGTGCAACGTTTCATTTTGCTTTTTGGAGTGCGAGAGTGAGAAAAAGCAGAGTGCCTGTTTGCAAGGCTAGGAAAGAGCAGAGCCCCAGTCTTGCTGTTTATCTGCAATGACTGCCAGGCCAAGTGAGGACCAGCAAGACAATTCCTGCCTAGCACCTTCCTTGGAGGAGAGAGATTGCAACGTTTCATTTTAGCATTTTGGCGCTCACGAGGGAGAAAAACTGCTTTGGCTGTTTGCAAGGCTAGGAAAGAGCAGAGCCCCAGTCTTGCTGTTTATCCGCAATGACTGCCAGGGCAAGTGAGGACCAGCAAGACAATTCCTGCCTAGCACCTTCCTTGGAGGAGAGAGAGTGCAACGTTTCATTTTGCTTTTTGGAGTGCGAGAGTGAGAAAAAGCAGAGTGCCTGTTTGCAAGGCTAGGAAAGAGCAGAGCCCCAGTCTTGCTGTTTATCTGCAATGACTGCCAGGGCAAGTGAGGACCAGCAAGACAATTCCTGCCTAGCACCTACCTTGGAGGAGAGAGAGTGCAACGTTTCATTTTAGCATTTTGGCGCTCACGAGGGAGATGAACTGCATTGGCTGTTTGTAAGGCGAGGAAAGAGTAGAGCCCCATCCTTTTTGTTTATCTGCAATGACTGCCAGGGCAAGTGAGGACCAGCAAGAGAATTCCTGCATAGCACCTTACTTGGAGGAGAGAGTGCAACGTTTCATTTTAGCATTTTGGCGCTCAAGAGGGAGACAAACTGCTTTGGGTGTTTGCAAGGCTAAGAAAGAGCAGAGCCCCAGTCTTGCTGTTTATCCGCAATGACTGCCAGGGCAATTGAGGGCCAGCAAGACAATTCCTGCCTAGCACCTTCCTTGGAGGAGAGAGAGTGCAACGTTTCATTTTGCTTTTTGGAGTGCGAGAGTGAGAAAAAGCAGAGTGCCTGTTTGCAAGGCTAGGAAAGAGCAGAGCCCCAGTCTTGCTGTTTATCTGCAATGACTGCCAGGGCAAGTGAGGACCAGCAAGACAATTCCTGCCTAGCACCTTCCTTGGAGGAGAGAGAGTGCAACGTTTCATTTTAGCGTTTTGGCGCTCACGAGGGAGACGAACTGCATTGGCTGTTTGCAAGGCTAGGAAAGAGCAGAGCCCCAGTGTTGCTGTTTATCTGCAATGACTGCCAGGGCAAGTGAGGATCAGCAAGACAATTCCTGCCTAGCACCTTCCTTGGAGGAGAGAGAGTGCAACGTTTCATTTTAGCATTTTGGCGCTCACGAGGGAGACGAACTGCATTGGCTGTTTGCAAGGCTAGGAAAGAGCAGAGCCCCAGTCTTGCTGTTTATCTGCAATGACTGCCAGGGCAAGTGAGGACCAGCAAGACAATTCCTGCCTAGCGACTAGCTTGGAGGAGAGAGTGTGCAACGTTTCATTTTGATTTTTGGTGTGCGAGAGTGAGAAAAAGCAGAGTGCCTGTTTGCAAGGCTAGGAAAGAGCAGAGCCCCAGTCTTGCTGTTTATCTGCAATGACTGCCAGGGCAAGTGAGGACCAGCAAGAGAATTCCTGCCTAGCACCTTCCCTGGAGGAGAGAGAGTGCAACGTTTCATTTTAGCATTTTGGTGCTCACGAGGGAGACAAACTGCATTGGCTATTTGCAAGGCTAGGAAAGAGCAGAGCCCCAGTCTTGCTGTTTATCTGCAATGACTGCCAGGGCAAGTGAGGACCAGCAAGACAATTCCTGCCTAGCACCTTCCTTGGAGGAGAGAGAGTGCAACGTTTCATTTTAGCATTTTGGCGCTCACGAGGGAGACGAACTGCATTGGCTGTTTGCAAGGCTAGGAAAGAGCAGAGCCCCAGTCTTGCTGTTTATCCGCAATGACTGCCAGGGCAAGTGAGGACCAGCAAGACAATTCCTGCATAGCACCTTACTTGGAAGAGAGAGTGCAACGTTTAATTTTAGCATTTTGGCGCTCAAGAGGGAGACAAATTGCTTTGGTTGTTTGCAAGGCTAAGAAAGAGCAGAGCCCCAGTCTTGCTGTTTATCCGCAATGACTGCCAGGCCAAGTGAGGACCAGCAAGACAATTCCTGCCTAGCACCTTCCTTGGAGGAGAGAGAGTGCAACGTTTCATTTTGATTTTTGGAGTGCGAGAGTGAGAAAAAGCAGAGTGCCTGTTTGCAAGGCTAGGAAAGAGCAGAGCCCCAGTCTTGCTGTTTATCTGCAATGACTGCCAGGGCAAGTGAGGACCAGCAAGACAATTCCTGCCTAGCACCTTCCTTGGAGGAGAGAGAGTGCAACGTTTCATTTTAGCATTTTGGCGCTCACGAGGGAGATGAACTGCATTGGCTGTTTGTAAGGCGAGGAAAGAGTAGAGCCCCATCCTTTTTGTTTATCTGCAATGACTGCCAGGGCAAGTGAGGACCAGCAAGAGAATTCCTGCATAGCACCTTACTTGGAGGAGAGAGTGCAACGTTTCATTTTAGCATTTTGGCGCTCAAGAGGGAGACAAACTGCTTTGGGTGTTTGCAAGGCTAAGAAAGAGCAGAGCCCCAGTCTTGCTGTTTATCCGCAATGACTGCCAGGGCAATTGAGGGCCAGCAAGACAATTCCTGCCTAGCACCTTCCTTGGAGGAGAGAGAGTGCAACGTTTCATTTTGCTTTTTGGAGTGCGAGAGTGAGAAAAAGCAGAGTGCCTGTTTGCAAGGCTAGGAAAGAGCAGAGCCCCAGTCTTGCTGTTTATCTGCAATGACTGCCAGGGCAAGTGAGGACCAGCAAGACAATTCCTGCCTAGCACCTTCCTTGGAGGAGAGAGAGTGCAACGTTTCATTTTAGCGTTTTGGCGCTCACGAGGGAGACGAACTGCATTGGCTGTTTGCAAGGCTAGGAAAGAGCAGAGCCCCAGTGTTGCTGTTTATCTGCAATGACTGCCAGGGCAAGTGAGGATCAGCAAGACAATTCCTGCCTAGCACCTTCCTTGGAGGAGAGAGAGTGCAACGTTTCATTTTAGCATTTTGGCGCTCACGAGGGAGACGAACTGCATTGGCTGTTTGCAAGGCTAGGAAAGAGCAGAGCCCCAGTCTTGCTGTTTATCTGCAATGACTGCCAGGGCAAGTGAGGACCAGCAAGACAATTCCTGCCTAACACCTACCTTGGAGGAGAGAGAGTGCAACGTTTCATTTTAGCATTTTGGCGCTCACGAGGGAGACGAACTGCATTGGCTGTTTGCAAGGCTAGGAAAGAGCAGAGCCCCAGTCTTGCTGTTTATCTGCAATGACTGCCAGGGCAAGTGAGGACCAGCAAGACAATTCCTGCATAGCACCTTACTTGGAAGAGAGAGTGCAACGTTTAATTTTAGCATTTTGGCGCTCAAGAGGGAGACAAATTGCTTTGGTTGTTTGCAAGGCTAAGAAAGAGCAGAGCCCCAGTCTTGCTGTTTATCCGCAATGACTGCCAGGCCAAGTGAGGACCAGCAAGACAATTCCTGCCTAGCACCTTCCTTGGAGGAGAGAGAGTGCAACGTTTCATTTTGATTTTTGGAGTGCGAGAGTGAGAAAAAGCAGAGTGCCTGTTTGCAAGGCTAGGAAAGAGCAGAGCCCCAGTCTTGCTGTTTATCTGCAATGACTGCCAGGGCAAGTGAGGACCAGCAAGACAATTCCTGCCTAGCACCTTCCTTGGAGGAGAGAGATTGCAACGTTTCATTTTAGCATTTTGGCGCTCACGAGGGAGACAAACTGCATTGGCTGTTTGCAAGGCTAGGAAAGAGCAGAGACCCAGTCTTGCTGTTTATCCGCAATGACTGCCAGGGCAAGTGAGGACCAGCAAGACAATTCCTGCCTAGCACCTTCCTTGGAGGAGAGAGAGTGCAACGTTTCATTTTGGTTTTTGGAGTGCGAGAGTGAGAAAAAGCAGAGTGCCTGTTTGCAAGGCTAGGAAAGAGCAGAGCCCCAGTCTTGCTGTTTATCTGCAATGACTGCCAGGCCAAGTGAGGACCAGCAAGACAATTCCTGCCTAGCACCTTCCTTGGAGGAGAGAGATTGCAACGTTTCATTTTAGCATTTTGGCGCTCACGAGGGAGACAAACTGCTTTGGGTGTTTGCAAGGCTAGGAAAGAGCAGAGCCCCAGTCTTGCTGTTTATCCGCAATGACTGCCAGGCCAAGTGAGGACCAGCAAGACAATTCCTGCCTAGCACCTTCCTTGGAGGAGAGAGAGTGCAACGTTTCATTTTGCTTTTTGGAGTGCGAGAGTGAGAAAAAGCAGAGTGTCTGTTTGCAAGGCTAGGAAAGAGCAGAGCCCCAGTCTTGCTGTTTATCTGCAATGACTGCCAGGGCAAGTGAGGACCAGCAAGACAATTCCTGCCTAGCACCTTCCTTGGAGGAGAGAGAGTGCAACGTTTCATTTTAGCATTTTGGCGCTCACGAGGGAGACGAGCTGCATTGGCTGTTTGTAAGGCGAGGAAAGAGTAGAGCCCCATCCTTTTTGTTTATCTGCAATGACTGCCAGGGCAAGTGAGGACCAGCAAGACAATTCCTGCATAGCACCTTACTTGGAGGAGAGAGTGCAACGTTTCATTTTAGTATTTTGGCGCTCAAGAGGGAGACAAACTGCTTTGGGTGTTTGCAAGGCTAAGAAAGAGCAGAGCCCCAGTCTTGCTGTTTATCCGCAATGACTGCCAGGGCAAGTGAGGACCAGCAAGACAATTCCTGCCTAGCACCTTCCTTGGAGGAGAGAGAGTGCAACGTTTCATTTTGCTTTTTGGAGTGCGAGAGTGAGAAAAAGCAGAGTGCCTGTTTGCAAGGCTAGGAAAGAGCAGAGCCCCAGTCTTGCTGTTTATCTGCAATGACTGCCAGGGCAAGTGAGGACCAGCAAGAGAATTCCTGCCTAGCACCTTCCTTGGAGGAGAGAGAGTGCAACGTTTCATTTTAGCATTTTGGTGCTCACGAGGGAGACGAATTGCATTGGCTATTTGCAAGGCTAGGAAAGAGCAGAGCCCCAGTCTTGCTGTTTATCTGCAATGACTGCCAGGGCAAGTGAGGACCAGCAAGACAATTCCTGCCTAGCACCTTCCCTGGAGGAGAGAGAGTGCAACGTTTCATTTTAGCATTTTGGCGCTCACGAGGGAGACGAACTGCATTGGCTGTTTGCAGGGCTAGGAAAGAGCAGAGCCCCAGTCTTGCTGTTTATCTGCAATGACTGCCAGGGCAAGTGAGGACCAGCAAGACAATTCCTGCCTAGCACCTTCCTTGGAGGAGAGAGAGTGCAACGTTTCATTTTGCTTTTTGGAGTGCGAGAGTGAGAAAAAGCAGAGTGCCTGTTTGCAAGGCTAGGAAAGAGCAGAGCCCCAGTCTTGCTGTTTATCTGCAATGACTGCCAGGCCAAGTGAGGACCAGCAAGACAATTCCTGCCTAGCACCTTCCTTGGAGGAGAGAGATTGCAACGTTTCATTTTAGCATTTTGGCGCTCACGAGGGAGACAAACTGCTTTGGCTGTTTGCAAGGCTAGGAAAGAGCAGAGCCCCAGTCTTGCTGTTTATCCGCAATGACTGCCAGGGCAAGTGAGGACCAGCAAGACAATTCCTGCCTAGCACCTTCCTTGGAGGAGAGAGAGTGCAACGTTTCATTTTGCTTTTTGGAGTGCGAGAGTGAGAAAAAGCAGAGTGCCTGTTTGCAAGGCTAGGAAAGAGCAGAGCCCCAGTCTTGCTGTTTATCTGCAATGACTGCCAGGGCAAGTGAGGACCAGCAAGACAATTCCTGCCTAGCACCTTCCTTGGAGGAGAGAGAGTGCAACGTTTCATTTTAGCATTTTGGCGCTCACGAGGGAGATGAACTGCATTGGCTGTTTGCAAGGCTAGGAAAGAGAAGAGCCCCAGTCTTGCTGTTTATCTGCAATGACTGCCAGGGCAAGTGAGGACCAGCAAGACAATTCCTGCCTAGCGACTAGCTTGGAGGAGAGAGTGTGCAACGTTTCATTTTGATTTTTGGTGTGCGAGAGTGAGAAAAAGCAGAGTGCCTGTTTGCAAGGCTAGGAAAGAGCAGAGCCCCAGTCTTGCTGTTTATCTGCAATGACTGCCAGGGCAAGTGAGGACCAGCAAGAGAATTCCTGCCTAGCACCTTCCCTGGAGGAGAGAGAGTGCAACGTTTCATTTTAGCATTTTGGTGCTCACGAGGGAGACAAACTGCATTGGCTATTTGCAAGGCTAGGAAAGAGCAGAGCCCCAGTCTTGCTGTTTATCTGCAATGACTGCCAGGGCAAGTGAGGACCAGCAAGACAATTCCTGCCTAGCACCTTCCTTGGAGGAGAGAGAGTGCAACGTTTCATTTTAGCATTTTGGCGCTCACGAGGGAGACGAACTGCATTGGCTGTTTGCAAGGCTAGGAAAGAGCAGAGCCCCAGTCTTGCTGTTTATCTGCAATGACTGCCAGGGCAAGTGAGGACCAGCAAGACAATTCCTGCATAGCACCTTACTTGGAAGAGAGAGTGCAACGTTTAATTTTAGCATTTTGGCGCTCAAGAGGGAGACAAATTGCTTTGGTTGTTTGCAAGGCTAAGAAAGAGCAGAGCCCCAGTCTTGCTGTTTATCCGCAATGACTGCCAGGCCAAGTGAGGACCAGCAAGACAATTCCTGCCTAGCACCTTCCTTGGAGGAGAGAGAGTGCAACGTTTCATTTTGATTTTTGGAGTGCGAGAGTGAGAAAAAGCAGAGTGCCTGTTTGCAAGGCTAGGAAAGAGCAGAGCCCCAGTCTTGCTGTTTATCTGCAATGACTGCCAGGGCAAGTGAGGACCAGCAAGACAATTCCTGCCTAGCACCTTCCTTGGAGGAGAGAGATTGCAACGTTTCATTTTAGCATTTTGGCGCTCACGAGGGAGACAAACTGCTTTGGCTGTTTGCAAGGCTAGGAAAGAGCAGAGACCCAGTCTTGCTGTTTATCCGCAATGACTGCCAGGGCAAGTGAGGACCAGCAAGACAATTCCTGCCTAGCACCTTCCTTGGAGGAGAGAGAGTGCAACGTTTCATTTTGCTTTTTGGAGTGCGAGAGTGAGAAAAAGCAGAGTGCCTGTTTGCAAGGCTAGGAAAGAGCAGAGCCCCAGTCTTGCTGTTTATCTGCAATGACTGCCAGGCCAAGTGAGGACCAGCAAGACAATTCCTGCCTAGCACCTTCCTTGGAGGAGAGAGATTGCAACGTTTCATTTTAGCATTTTGGCGCTCACGAGGGAGACAAACTGCTTTGGGTGTTTGCAAGGCTAGGAAAGAGCAGAGCCCCAGTCTTGCTGTTTATCCGCAATGACTGCCAGGCCAAGTGAGGACCAGCAAGACAATTCCTGCCTAGCACCTTCCTTGGAGGAGAGAGAGTGCAACGTTTCATTTTGCTTTTTGGAGTGCGAGAGTGAGAAAAAGCAGAGTGTCTGTTTGCAAGGCTAGGAAAGAGCAGAGCCCCAGTCTTGCTGTTTATCTGCAATGACTGCCAGGGCAAGTGAGGACCAGCAAGACAATTCCTGCCTAGCACCTTCCTTGGAGGAGAGAGAGTGCAACGTTTCATTTTAGCATTTTGGCGCTCACGAGGGAGACGAGCTGCATTGGCTGTTTGTAAGGCGAGGAAAGAGTAGAGCCCCATCCTTTTTGTTTATCTGCAATGACTGCCAGGGCAAGTGAGGACCAGCAAGACAATTCCTGCATAGCACCTTACTTGGAGGAGAGAGTGCAACGTTTCATTTTAGTATTTTGGCGCTCAAGAGGGAGACAAACTTCTTTGGGTGTTTGCAAGGCTAAGAAAGAGCAGAGCCCCAGTCTTGCTGTTTATCCGCAATGACTGCCAGGGCAAGTGAGGACCAGCAAGACAATTCCTGCCTAGCACCTTCCTTGGAGGAGAGAGAGTGCAACGTTTCATTTTGCTTTTTGGAGTGCGAGAGTGAGAAAAAGCAGAGTGCCTGTTTGCAAGGCTAGGAAAGAGCAGAGCCCCAGTCTTGCTGTTTATCTGCAATGACTGCCAGGGCAAGTGAGGACCAGCAAGAGAATTCCTGCCTAGCACCTTCCTTGGAGGAGAGAGAGTGCAACGTTTCATTTTAGCATTTTGGTGCTCACGAGGGAGACGAATTGCATTGGCTATTTGCAAGGCTAGGAAAGAGCAGAGCCCCAGTCTTGCTGTTTATCTGCAATGACTGCCAGGGCAAGTGAGGACCAGCAAGACAATTCCTGCCTAGCACCTTCCCTGGAGGAGAGAGAGTGCAACGTTTCATTTTAGCATTTTGGCGCTCACGAGGGAGACGAACTGCATTGGCTGTTTGCAGGGCTAGGAAAGAGCAGAGCCCCAGTCTTGCTGTTTATCTGCAATGACTGCCAGGGCAAGTGAGGACCAGCAAGACAATTCCTGCCTAGCACCTTCCTTGGAGGAGAGAGAGTGCAACGTTTCATTTTGCTTTTTGGAGTGCGAGAGTGAGAAAAAGCAGAGTGCCTGTTTGCAAGGCTAGGAAAGAGCAGAGCCCCAGTCTTGCTGTTTATCTGCAATGACTGCCAGGCCAAGTGAGGACCAGCAAGACAATTCCTGCCTAGCACCTTCCTTGGAGGAGAGAGATTGCAACGTTTCATTTTAGCATTTTGGCGCTCACGAGGGAGAAAAACTGCTTTGGCTGTTTGCAAGGCTAGGAAAGAGCAGAGCCCCAGTCTTGCTGTTTATCCGCAATGACTGCCAGGGCAAGTGAGGACCAGCAAGACAATTCCTGCCTAGCACCTTCCTTGGAGGAGAGAGAGTGCAACGTTTCATTTTGCTTTTTGGAGTGCGAGAGTGAGAAAAAGCAGAGTGCCTGTTTGCAAGGCTAGGAAAGAGCAGAGCCCCAGTCTTGCTGTTTATCTGCAATGACTGCCAGGGCAAGTGAGGACCAGCAAGACAATTCCTGCCTAGCACCTACCTTGGAGGAGAGAGAGTGCAACGTTTCATTTTAGCATTTTGGCGCTCACGAGGGAGATGAACTGCATTGGCTGTTTGTAAGGCGAGGAAAGAGTAGAGCCCCATCCTTTTTGTTTATCTGCAATGACTGCCAGGGCAAGTGAGGACCAGCAAGAGAATTCCTGCATAGCACCTTACTTGGAGGAGAGAGTGCAACGTTTCATTTTAGCATTTTGGCGCTCAAGAGGGAGACAAACTGCTTTGGGTGTTTGCAAGGCTAAGAAAGAGCAGAGCCCCAGTCTTGCTGTTTATCCGCAATGACTGCCAGGGCAATTGAGGGCCAGCAAGACAATTCCTGCCTAGCACCTTCCTTGGAGGAGAGAGAGTGCAACGTTTCATTTTGCTTTTTGGAGTGCGAGAGTGAGAAAAAGCAGAGTGCCTGTTTGCAAGGCTAGGAAAGAGCAGAGCCCCAGTCTTGCTGTTTATCTGCAATGACTGCCAGGGCAAGTGAGGACCAGCAAGACAATTCCTGCCTAGCACCTTCCTTGGAGGAGAGAGAGTGCAACGTTTCATTTTAGCGTTTTGGCGCTCACGAGGGAGACGAACTGCATTGGCTGTTTGCAAGGCTAGGAAAGAGCAGAGCCCCAGTGTTGCTGTTTATCTGCAATGACTGCCAGGGCAAGTGAGGATCAGCAAGACAATTCCTGCCTAGCACCTTCCTTGGAGGAGAGAGAGTGCAACGTTTCATTTTAGCATTTTGGCGCTCACGAGGGAGACGAACTGCATTGGCTGTTTGCAAGGCTAGGAAAGAGCAGAGCCCCAGTCTTGCTGTTTATCTGCAATGACTGCCAGGGCAAGTGAGGACCAGCAAGACAATTCCTGCCTAGCGACTAGCTTGGAGGAGAGAGTGTGCAACGTTTCATTTTGATTTTTGGTGTGCGAGAGTGAGAAAAAGCAGAGTGCCTGTTTGCAAGGCTAGGAAAGAGCAGAGCCCCAGTCTTGCTGTTTATCTGCAATGACTGCCAGGGCAAGTGAGGACCAGCAAGAGAATTCCTGCCTAGCACCTTCCCTGGAGGAGAGAGAGTGCAACGTTTCATTTTAGCATTTTGGTGCTCACGAGGGAGACAAACTGCATTGGCTATTTGCAAGGCTAGGAAAGAGCAGAGCCCCAGTCTTGCTGTTTATCTGCAATGACTGCCAGGGCAAGTGAGGACCAGCAAGACAATTCCTGCCTAGCACCTTCCTTGGAGGAGAGAGAGTGCAACGTTTCATTTTAGCATTTTGGCGCTCACGAGGGAGACGAACTGCATTGGCTGTTTGCAAGGCTAGGAAAGAGCAGAGCCCCAGTCTTGCTGTTTATCCGCAATGACTGCCAGGGCAAGTGAGGACCAGCAAGACAATTCCTGCATAGCACCTTACTTGGAAGAGAGAGTGCAACGTTTAATTTTAGCATTTTGGCGCTCAAGAGGGAGACAAATTGCTTTGGTTGTTTGCAAGGCTAAGAAAGAGCAGAGCCCCAGTCTTGCTGTTTATCCGCAATGACTGCCAGGCCAAGTGAGGACCAGCAAGACAATTCCTGCCTAGCACCTTCCTTGGAGGAGAGAGAGTGCAACGTTTCATTTTGATTTTTGGAGTGCGAGAGTGAGAAAAAGCAGAGTGCCTGTTTGCAAGGCTAGGAAAGAGCAGAGCCCCAGTCTTGCTGTTTATCTGCAATGACTGCCAGGGCAAGTGAGGACCAGCAAGACAATTCCTGCCTAGCACCTTCCTTGGAGGAGAGAGAGTGCAACGTTTCATTTTAGCATTTTGGCGCTCACGAGGGAGATGAACTGCATTGGCTGTTTGTAAGGCGAGGAAAGAGTAGAGCCCCATCCTTTTTGTTTATCTGCAATGACTGCCAGGGCAAGTGAGGACCAGCAAGAGAATTCCTGCATAGCACCTTACTTGGAGGAGAGAGTGCAACGTTTCATTTTAGCATTTTGGCGCTCAAGAGGGAGACAAACTGCTTTGGGTGTTTGCAAGGCTAAGAAAGAGCAGAGCCCCAGTCTTGCTGTTTATCCGCAATGACTGCCAGGGCAATTGAGGGCCAGCAAGACAATTCCTGCCTAGCACCTTCCTTGGAGGAGAGAGAGTGCAACGTTTCATTTTGCTTTTTGGAGTGCGAGAGTGAGAAAAAGCAGAGTGCCTGTTTGCAAGGCTAGGAAAGAGCAGAGCCCCAGTCTTGCTGTTTATCTGCAATGACTGCCAGGGCAAGTGAGGACCAGCAAGACAATTCCTGCCTAGCACCTTCCTTGGAGGAGAGAGAGTGCAACGTTTCATTTTAGCGTTTTGGCGCTCACGAGGGAGACGAACTGCATTGGCTGTTTGCAAGGCTAGGAAAGAGCAGAGCCCCAGTGTTGCTGTTTATCTGCAATGACTGCCAGGGCAAGTGAGGATCAGCAAGACAATTCCTGCCTAGCACCTTCCTTGGAGGAGAGAGAGTGCAACGTTTCATTTTAGCATTTTGGCGCTCACGAGGGAGACGAACTGCATTGGCTGTTTGCAAGGCTAGGAAAGAGCAGAGCCCCAGTCTTGCTGTTTATCTGCAATGACTGCCAGGGCAAGTGAGGACCAGCAAGACAATTCCTGCCTAGCACCTTCCTTGGAGGAGAGAGAGTGCAACGTTTCATTTTAGCATTTTGGCGCTCACGAGGGAGACGAACTGCATTGGCTGTTTGCAAGGCTAGGAAAGAGCAGAGCCCCAGTCTTGCTGTTTATCCGCAATGACTGCCAGGGCAAGTGAGGACCAGCAAGACAATTCCTGCATAGCACCTTACTTGGAAGAGAGAGTGCAACGTTTAATTTTAGCATTTTGGCGCTCAAGAGGGAGACAAATTGCTTTGGTTGTTTGCAAGGCTAAGAAAGAGCAGAGCCCCAGTCTTGCTGTTTATCCGCAATGACTGCCAGGCCAAGTGAGGACCAGCAAGACAATTCCTGCCTAGCACCTTCCTTGGAGGAGAGAGAGTGCAACGTTTCATTTTGATTTTTGGAGTGCGAGAGTGAGAAAAAGCAGAGTGCCTGTTTGCAAGGCTAGGAAAGAGCAGAGCCCCAGTCTTGCTGTTTATCTGCAATGACTGCCAGGGCAAGTGAGGACCAGCAAGACAATTCCTGCCTAGCACCTTCCTTGGAGGAGAGAGAGTGCAACGTTTCATTTTAGCATTTTGGCGCTCACGAGGGAGATGAACTGCATTGGCTGTTTGTAAGGCGAGGAAAGAGTAGAGCCCCATCCTTTTTGTTTATCTGCAATGACTGCCAGGGCAAGTGAGGACCAGCAAGAGAATTCCTGCATAGCACCTTACTTGGAGGAGAGAGTGCAACGTTTCATTTTAGCATTTTGGCGCTCAAGAGGGAGACAAACTGCTTTGGGTGTTTGCAAGGCTAAGAAAGAGCAGAGCCCCAGTCTTGCTGTTTATCCGCAATGACTGCCAGGGCAATTGAGGGCCAGCAAGACAATTCCTGCCTAGCACCTTCCTTGGAGGAGAGAGAGTGCAACGTTTCATTTTGCTTTTTGGAGTGCGAGAGTGAGAAAAAGCAGAGTGCCTGTTTGCAAGGCTAGGAAAGAGCAGAGCCCCAGTCTTGCTGTTTATCTGCAATGACTGCCAGGGCAAGTGAGGACCAGCAAGACAATTCCTGCCTAGCACCTTCCTTGGAGGAGAGAGAGTGCAACGTTTCATTTTAGCGTTTTGGCGCTCACGAGGGAGACGAACTGCATTGGCTGTTTGCAAGGCTAGGAAAGAGCAGAGCCCCAGTGTTGCTGTTTATCTGCAATGACTGCCAGGGCAAGTGAGGATCAGCAAGACAATTCCTGCCTA
Source organism: Phaethon aethereus (assembly GCF_964289735.1). NCBI lineage: Eukaryota > Metazoa > Chordata > Aves > Phaethontiformes > Phaethontidae > Phaethon > Phaethon aethereus. Next base: position 745,423 of record NW_028114062.1, on the reverse strand, counting down.
GCACCTTCCTTGGAGGAGAGAGAGTGCAACGTTTCATTTTAGCATTTTGGCGCTCACGAGGGAGACGAACTGCATTGGCTGTTTGCAAGGCTAGGAAAGAGCAGAGCCCCAGTCTTGCTGTTTATCTGCAATGACTGCCAGGGCAAGTGAGGACCAGCAAGACAATTCCTGCCTAACACCTACCTTGGAGGAGAGAGAGTGCAACGTTTCATTTTAGCATTTTGGCGCTCACGAGGGAGACGAACTGCATTGGCTGTTTGCAAGGCTAGGAAAGAGCAGAGCCCCAGTCTTGCTGTTTATCTGCAATGACTGCCAGGGCAAGTGAGGACCAGCAAGACAATTCCTGCATAGCACCTTACTTGGAAGAGAGAGTGCAACGTTTAATTTTAGCATTTTGGCGCTCAAGAGGGAGACAAATTGCTTTGGTTGTTTGCAAGGCTAAGAAAGAGCAGAGCCCCAGTCTTGCTGTTTATCCGCAATGACTGCCAGGCCAAGTGAGGACCAGCAAGACAATTCCTGCCTAGCACCTTCCTTGGAGGAGAGAGAGTGCAACGTTTCATTTTGATTTTTGGAGTGCGAGAGTGAGAAAAAGCAGAGTGCCTGTTTGCAAGGCTAGGAAAGAGCAGAGCCCCAGTCTTGCTGTTTATCTGCAATGACTGCCAGGGCAAGTGAGGACCAGCAAGACAATTCCTGCCTAGCACCTTCCTTGGAGGAGAGAGATTGCAACGTTTCATTTTAGCATTTTGGCGCTCACGAGGGAGACAAACTGCATTGGCTGTTTGCAAGGCTAGGAAAGAGCAGAGACCCAGTCTTGCTGTTTATCCGCAATGACTGCCAGGGCAAGTGAGGACCAGCAAGACAATTCCTGCCTAGCACCTTCCTTGGAGGAGAGAGAGTGCAACGTTTCATTTTGGTTTTTGGAGTGCGAGAGTGAGAAAAAGCAGAGTGCCTGTTTGCAAGGCTAGGAAAGAGCAGAGCCCCAGTCTTGCTGTTTATCTGCAATGACTGCCAGGCCAAGTGAGGACCAGCAAGACAATTCCTGCCTAGCACCTTCCTTGGAGGAGAGAGATTGCAACGTTTCATTTTAGCATTTTGGCGCTCACGAGGGAGACAAACTGCTTTGGGTGTTTGCAAGGCTAGGAAAGAGCAGAGCCCCAGTCTTGCTGTTTATCCGCAATGACTGCCAGGCCAAGTGAGGACCAGCAAGACAATTCCTGCCTAGCACCTTCCTTGGAGGAGAGAGAGTGCAACGTTTCATTTTGCTTTTTGGAGTGCGAGAGTGAGAAAAAGCAGAGTGTCTGTTTGCAAGGCTAGGAAAGAGCAGAGCCCCAGTCTTGCTGTTTATCTGCAATGACTGCCAGGGCAAGTGAGGACCAGCAAGACAATTCCTGCCTAGCACCTTCCTTGGAGGAGAGAGAGTGCAACGTTTCATTTTAGCATTTTGGCGCTCACGAGGGAGACGAGCTGCATTGGCTGTTTGTAAGGCGAGGAAAGAGTAGAGCCCCATCCTTTTTGTTTATCTGCAATGACTGCCAGGGCAAGTGAGGACCAGCAAGACAATTCCTGCATAGCACCTTACTTGGAGGAGAGAGAGTGCAACGTTTCATTTTGCTTTTTGGAGTGCGAGAGTGAGAAAAAGCAGAGTGCCTGTTTGCAAGGCTAGGAAAGAGCAGAGCCCCAGTCTTGCTGTTTATCTGCAATGACTGCCAGGGCAAGTGAGGACCAGCAAGAGAATTCCTGCCTAGCACCTTCCTTGGAGGAGAGAGAGTGCAACGTTTCATTTTAGCATTTTGGTGCTCACGAGGGAGACGAATTGCATTGGCTATTTGCAAGGCTAGGAAAGAGCAGAGCCCCAGTCTTGCTGTTTATCTGCAATGACTGCCAGGGCAAGTGAGGACCAGCAAGACAATTCCTGCCTAGCACCTTCCCTGGAGGAGAGAGAGTGCAACGTTTCATTTTAGCATTTTGGCGCTCACGAGGGAGACGAACTGCATTGGCTGTTTGCAGGGCTAGGAAAGAGCAGAGCCCCAGTCTTGCTGTTTATCTGCAATGACTGCCAGGGCAAGTGAGGACCAGCAAGACAATTCCTGCCTAGCACCTTCCTTGGAGGAGAGAGAGTGCAACGTTTCATTTTGCTTTTTGGAGTGCGAGAGTGAGAAAAAGCAGAGTGCCTGTTTGCAAGGCTAGGAAAGAGCAGAGCCCCAGTCTTGCTGTTTATCTGCAATGACTGCCAGGCCAAGTGAGGACCAGCAAGACAATTCCTGCCTAGCACCTTCCTTGGAGGAGAGAGATTGCAACGTTTCATTTTAGCATTTTGGCGCTCACGAGGGAGACAAACTGCTTTGGCTGTTTGCAAGGCTAGGAAAGAGCAGAGCCCCAGTCTTGCTGTTTATCCGCAATGACTGCCAGGGCAAGTGAGGACCAGCAAGACAATTCCTGCCTAGCACCTTCCTTGGAGGAGAGAGAGTGCAACGTTTCATTTTGCTTTTTGGAGTGCGAGAGTGAGAAAAAGCAGAGTGCCTGTTTGCAAGGCTAGGAAAGAGCAGAGCCCCAGTCTTGCTGTTTATCTGCAATGACTGCCAGGGCAAGTGAGGACCAGCAAGACAATTCCTGCCTAGCACCTTCCTTGGAGGAGAGAGAGTGCAACGTTTCATTTTAGCATTTTGGCGCTCACGAGGGAGATGAACTGCATTGGCTGTTTGTAAGGCGAGGAAAGAGTAGAGCCCCATCCTTTTTGTTTATCTGCAATGACTGCCAGGGCAAGTGAGGACCAGCAAGAGAATTCCTGCATAGCACCTTACTTGGAGGAGAGAGTGCAACGTTTCATTTTAGCATTTTGGCGCTCACGAGGGAGACGAACTGCATTGGCTGTTTGCAAGGCTAGGAAAGAGCAGAGCCCCAGTGTTGCTGTTTATCTGCAATGACTGCCAGGGCAAGTGAGGATCAGCAAGACAATTCCTGCCTAGCACCTTCCTTGGAGGAGAGAGAGTGCAACGTTTCATTTTAGCATTTTGGCGCTCACGAGGGAGACGAACTGCATTGGCTGTTTGCAAGGCTAGGAAAGAGCAGAGCCCCAGTCTTGCTGTTTATCTGCAATGACTGCCAGGGCAAGTGAGGACCAGCAAGACAATTCCTGCCTAGCGACTAGCTTGGAGGAGAGAGTGTCCAACGTTTCATTTTGCTTTTTGGAGTGCGAGAGTGAGAAAAAGCAGAGTGCCTGTTTGCAAGGCTAGGAAAGAGCAGAGCCCCAGTCTTGCTGTTTATCTGCAATGACTGCCAGGGCAAGTGAGGACCAGCAAGAGAATTCCTGCCTAGCACCTTCCCTGGAGGAGAGAGAGTGCAACGTTTCATTTTAGCATTTTGGTGCTCACGAGGGAGACAAACTGCATTGGCTATTTGCAAGGCTAGGAAAGAGCAGAGCCCCAGTCTTGCTGTTTATCTGCAATGACTGCCAGGGCAAGTGAGGACCAGCAAGACAATTCCTGCCTAGCACCTTCCTTGGAGGAGAGAGAGTGCAACGTTTCATTTTAGCATTTTGGCGCTCACGAGGGAGACGAACTGCATTGGCTGTTTGCAAGGCTAGGAAAGAGCAGAGCCCCAGTCTTGCTGTTTATCTGCAATGACTGCCAGGGCAAGTGAGGACCAGCAAGACAATTCCTGCATAGCACCTTACTTGGAAGAGAGAGTGCAACGTTTAATTTTAGCATTTTGGCGCTCAAGAGGGAGACAAATTGCTTTGGTTGTTTGCAAGGCTAAGAAAGAGCAGAGCCCCAGTCTTGCTGTTTATCCGCAATGACTGCCAGGCCAAGTGAGGACCAGCAAGACAATTCCTGCCTAGCACCTTCCTTGGAGGAGAGAGAGTGCAACGTTTCATTTTGATTTTTGGAGTGCGAGAGTGAGAAAAAGCAGAGTGCCTGTTTGCAAGGCTAGGAAAGAGCAGAGCCCCAGTCTTGCTGTTTATCTGCAATGACTGCCAGGGCAAGTGAGGACCAGCAAGACAATTCCTGCCTAGCACCTTCCTTGGAGGAGAGAGATTGCAACGTTTCATTTTAGCATTTTGGCGCTCACGAGGGAGACAAACTGCTTTGGCTGTTTGCAAGGCTAGGAAAGAGCAGAGCCCCAGTCTTGCTGTTTATCTGCAATGACTGCCAGGGCAAGTGAGGACCAGCAAGACAATTCCTGCCTAGCACCTTCCTTGGAGGAGAGAGAGTGCAACGTTTCATTTTAGCATTTTGGAGTGCGAGAGTGAGAAAAAGCAGAGTGCCTGTTTGCAAGGCTAGGAAAGAGCAGAGCCCCAGTCTTGCTGTTTATCCGCAATGACTGCCAGGCCAAGTGAGGACCAGCAAGACAATTCCTGCCTAGCACCTTCCTTGGAGGAGAGAGAGTGCAACGTTTCATTTTGCTTTTTGGAGTGCGAGAGTGAGAAAAAGCAGAGTGCCTGTTTGCAAGGCTAGGAAAGAGTAGAGCCCCAGTCTTGCTGTTTATCTGCAATGACTGCCAGGCCAAGTGAGGACCAGCAAGACAATTCCTGCCTAGCACCTTCCTTGGAGGAGAGAGAGTGCAACGTTTCATTTTGCTTTTTGGAGTGCGAGAGTGAGAAAAAGCAGAGTGCCTGTTTGCAAGGCTAGGAAAGAGCAGAGCCCCAGTCTTGCTGTTTATCTGCAATGACTGCCAGGGCAAGTGAGGACCAGCAAGACAATTCCTGCCTAGCACCTTCCTTGGAGGAGAGAGAGTGCAACGTTTCATTTTAGCATTTTGGCGCTCACGAGGGAGATGAACTGCATTGGCTGTTTGTAAGGCGAGGAAAGAGTAGAGCCCCATCCTTTTTGTTTATCTGCAATGACTGCCAGGGCAAGTGAGGACCAGCAAGAGAATTCCTGCATAGCACCTTACTTGGAGGAGAGAGTGCAACGTTTCATTTTAGCATTTTGGCGCTCAAGAGGGAGACAAACTGCTTTGGGTGTTTGCAAGGCTAAGAAAGAGCAGAGCCCCAGTCTTGCTGTTTATCCGCAATGACTGCCAGGGCAATTGAGGGCCAGCAAGACAATTTCTGCCTAGCACCTTCCTTGGAGGAGAGAGAGTGCAACGTTTCATTTTGCTTTTTGGAGTGCGAGAGTGAGAAAAAGCAGAGTGCCTGTTTGCAAGGCTAGGAAAGAGCAGAGCCCCAGTCTTGCTGTTTATCTGCAATGACTGCCAGGGCAAGTGAGGACCAGCAAGACAATTCCTGCCTAGCACCTTCCTTGGAGGAGAGAGAGTGCAACGTTTCATTTTAGCGTTTTGGCGCTCACGAGGGAGACGAACTGCATTGGCTGTTTGCAAGGCTAGGAAAGAGCAGAGCCCCAGTGTTGCTGTTTATCTGCAATGACTGCCAGGGCAAGTGAGGATCAGCAAGACAATTCCTGCCTAGCACCTTCCTTGGAGGAGAGAGAGTGCAACGTTTCATTTTAGCATTTTGGCGCTCACGAGGGAGACGAACTGCATTGGCTGTTTGCAAGGCTAGGAAAGAGCAGAGCCCCAGTCTTGCTGTTTATCTGCAATGACTGCCAGGGCAAGTGAGGACCAGCAAGACAATTCCTGCCTAGCGACTAGCTTGGAGGAGAGAGTGTGCAACGTTTCATTTTGATTTTTGGTGTGCGAGAGTGAGAAAAAGCAGAGTGCCTGTTTGCAAGGCTAGGAAAGAGCAGAGCCCCAGTCTTGCTGTTTATCTGCAATGACTGCCAGGGCAAGTGAGGACCAGCAAGAGAATTCCTGCCTAGCACCTTCCCTGGAGGAGAGAGAGTGCAACGTTTCATTTTAGCATTTTGGTGCTCACGAGGGAGACAAACTGCATTGGCTATTTGCAAGGCTAGGAAAGAGCAGAGCCCCAGTCTTGCTGTTTATCTGCAATGACTGCCAGGGCAAGTGAGGACCAGCAAGACAATTCCTGCCTAGCACCTTCCTTGGAGGAGAGAGAGTGCAACGTTTCATTTTAGCATTTTGGCGCTCACGAGGGAGACGAACTGCATTGGCTGTTTGCAAGGCTAGGAAAGAGCAGAGCCCCAGTCTTGCTGTTTATCTGCAATGACTGCCAGGGCAAGTGAGGACCAGCAAGACAATTCCTGCATAGCACCTTACTTGGAAGAGAGAGTGCAACGTTTAATTTTAGCATTTTGGCGCTCAAGAGGGAGACAAATTGCTTTGGTTGTTTGCAAGGCTAAGAAAGAGCAGAGCCCCAGTCTTGCTGTTTATCCGCAATGACTGCCAGGCCAAGTGAGGACCAGCAAGACAATTCCTGCCTAGCACCTTCCTTGGAGGAGAGAGAGTGCAACGTTTCATTTTGATTTTTGGAGTGCGAGAGTGAGAAAAAGCAGAGTGCCTGTTTGCAAGGCTAGGAAAGAGCAGAGCCCCAGTCTTGCTGTTTATCTGCAATGACTGCCAGGGCAAGTGAGGACCAGCAAGACAATTCCTGCCTAGCACCTTCCTTGGAGGAGAGAGATTGCAACGTTTCATTTTAGCATTTTGGCGCTCACGAGGGAGACAAACTGCTTTGGCTGTTTGCAAGGCTAGGAAAGAGCAGAGCCCCAGTCTTGCTGTTTATCTGCAATGACTGCCAGGGCAAGTGAGGACCAGCAAGACAATTCCTGCCTAGCACCTTCCTTGGAGGAGAGAGAGTGCAACGTTTCATTTTAGCATTTTGGAGTGCGAGAGTGAGAAAAAGCAGAGTGCCTGTTTGCAAGGCTAGGAAAGAGCAGAGCCCCAGTCTTGCTGTTTATCCGCAATGACTGCCAGGCCAAGTGAGGACCAGCAAGACAATTCCTGCCTAGCACCTTCCTTGGAGGAGAGAGAGTGCAACGTTTCATTTTGCTTTTTGGAGTGCGAGAGTGAGAAAAAGCAGAGTGCCTGTTTGCAAGGCTAGGAAAGAGTAGAGCCCCAGTCTTGCTGTTTATCTGCAATGACTGCCAGGCCAAGTGAGGACCAGCAAGACAATTCCTGCCTAGCACCTTCCTTGGAGGAGAGAGATTGCAACGTTTCATTTTAGCATTTTGGCGCTCAAGAGGGAGACAAACTGCTTTGGGTGTTTGCAAGGCTAAGAAAGAGCAGAGCCCCAGTCTTGCTGTTTATCCGCAATGACTGCCAGGGCAAGTGAGGACCAGCAAGACAATTCCTGCCTAGCACCTTCCTTGGAGGAGAGAGAGTGCAACGTTTCATTTTGCTTTTTGGAGTGCGAGAGTGAGAAAAAGCAGAGTGCCTGTTTGCAAGGCTAGGAAAGAGCAGAGCCCCAGTCTTGCTGTTTATCTGCAATGACTGCCAGGGCAAGTGAGGACCAGCAAGACAATTCCTGCCTAGCACCTTCCTTGGAGGAGAGAGATTGCAACGTTTCATTTTAGCATTTTGGCGCTCACGAGGGAGACAAACTGCTTTGGCTGTTTGCAAGGCTAGGAAAGAGCAGAGACCCAGTCTTGCTGTTTATCCGCAATGACTGCCAGGGCAAGTGAGGACCAGCAAGACAATTCCTGCCTAGCACCTTCCTTGGAGGAGAGAGAGTGCAACGTTTCATTTTGCTTTTTGGAGTGCGAGAGTGAGAAAAAGCAGAGTGCCTGTTTGCAAGGCTAGGAAAGAGCAGAGCCCCAGTCTTGCTGTTTATCTGCAATGACTGCCAGGGCAAGTGAGGACCAGCAAGACAATTCCTGCCTAGCACCTTCCTTGGAGGAGAGAGATTGCAACGTTTCATTTTAGCATTTCGGCGCTCACGAGGGAGACAAACTGCTTTGGCTGTTTGCAAGGCTAGGAAAGAGCAGAGACCCAGTCTTGCTGTTTATCCGCAATGACTGCCAGGGCAAGTGAGGACCAGCAAGACAATTCCTGCCTAGCACCTTCCTTGGAGGAGAGAGAGTGCAACGTTTCATTTTGCTTTTTGGAGTGCGAGAGTGAGAAAAAGCAGAGTGCCTGTTTGCAAGGCTAGGAAAGAGCAGAGCCCCAGTCTTGCTGTTTATCTGCAATGACTGCCAGGGCAAGTGAGGACCAGCAAGACAATTCCTGCCTAGCACCTTCCTTGGAGGAGAGAGAGTGCAACGTTTCATTTTAGCATTTTGGCGCTCAAGAGGGAGACGAACTGCATTGGCTGTTTGTAAGGCGAGGAAAGAGTAGAGCCCCATCCTTTTTGTTTATCTGCAATGACTGCCAGGGCAAGTGAGGACCAGCAAGAGAATTCCTGCATAGCACCTTACTTGGAGGAGAGAGTGCAACGTTTCATTTTAGCATTTTGGCGCTCACGAGGGAGACAAACTTCTTTGGGTGTTTGCAAGGCTAAGAAAGAGCAGAGCCCCAGTCTTGCTGTTTATCCGCAATGACTGCCAGGGCAAGTGAGGACCAGCAAGACAATTCCTGCCTAGCACCTTCCTTGGAGGAGAGAGAGTGCAACGTTTCATTTTGCTTTTTGGAGTGCGAGAGTGAGAAAAAGCAGAGTGCCTGTTTGCAAGGCTAGGAAAGAGCAGAGCCCCAGTCTTGCTGTTTATCTGCAATGACTGCCAGGGCAAGTGAGGACCAGCAAGACAATTCCTGCCTAGCACCTTCCTTGGAGGAGAGAGATTGCAACGTTTCATTTTAGCATTTTGGCGCTCACGAGGGAGACAAACTTCTTTGGGTGTTTGCAAGGCTAGGAAAGAGCAGAGCCCCAGTCTTGCTGTTTATCTGCAATGACTGCCAGGGCAAGTGAGGACCAGCAAGACAATTCCTGCCTAGCACCTTCCTTGGAGGAGAGAGAGTGCAACGTTTCATTTTAGCATTTTGGAGTGCGAGAGTGAGAAAAAGCAGAGTGCCTGTTTGCAAGGCTAGGAAAGAGCAGAGCCCCAGTCTTGCTGTTTATCTGCAATGACTGCCAGGGCAAGTGAGGACCAGCAAGACAATTCCTGCCTAGCACCTTCCTTGGAGGAGAGAGAGTGCAACGTTTCATTTTGCTTTTTGGAGTGCGAGAGTGAGAAAAAGCAGAGTTCCTGTTTGCAAGGCTAGGAAAGAGCAGAGCCCCAGTCTTGCTGTTTATCTGCAATGACTGCCAGTGCAAGTGAGGACCAGCAAGACAATTCCTGCCTAGCGCCTTCCTTGGAGGAGAGAGAGTGCAACGTTTCATTTTAGCATTTTGGCGCTCACGAGGGAGACAAACTGCTTTGGCCGTTTGCAAGGCTAGGAAAGAGCAGAGCCCCAGCCTTTTTGTTTATCTGCAATGACTGCCAGGGCAAGTGAGGACCAGCAAGACAATTCCTGCATAGCACCTTACTTGGAGGAAAGAGTGCAACGTTTCATTTTAGCATTTTGGAGTGCGAGAGTGAGAAAAAGCAGAGTTCCTGTTTGCAAGGCTAGTAAAGAGCAGAGCCCCAGTCTTGCTGTTCATCTGCAATGACTGCCAGGGCAAGTGAGGACCAGCAAGAGAAGTCCTGCCTGCCACCTTTCTTGGAGGAGAGACAGTGCAACGTTTCATTTTAGCATTTTGGTGCTGACGAGGGAGATGAACTGCTTTGGCTGTTTGCAAGCCTAGGAAAGAGCAGAGCCCCAGTCTTGCTGTTTATCTGCAATGACTGCCAGGGCAAGTGAGGACCAGCAAGACAATTCCTGCCTAGCACCTTCCTTGGAGGGGAGAGAGTGCAACGTTTCATTTTAGCATTTTGGCGCTCACGAGGGAGAAGAACTTCATTGGCTGTTTGCAAGGCTAGGAAAGAGCAGAGCCCCAGTCTTGCTGTTTATGTGCAATGACTGCCAGGGCAAGTGAGGACCAGCAAGACAATTCCTGCCTAGCACCTTCCTTGGAGGAGAGAGAGTGCAACGTTTCATTTTGCTTTTTGGAGTGCGAGAGTGAGAAAAAGCAGCGTACCTGTTTGCAAGGCTAGGAAAGAGCAGAGCCCCAGTCTTGCTGTTTATCTGCAATGACTGCCAGGGCAAGTGAGGACCAGCAAGACAATTCCGGCCTAGCACCTTCCTTGGAGGAGAGAGAGTTCAACGTTTCATTTTAGCATTTTGGCGCTCACGAGGGAGACGAACTGCTTTGGCTGTTTGCAAGGCTAGGAAAGAGCAGAGCCCCAGTCTTGCTGTTTATCTGCAATGACTGCCAGGGCAAGTGAGGACCAGCAAGATAATTCCTGCCTAGCACCTTCCTTGGAGGAGAGAGAGTGCAACGTTTCATTTTAGCATTTTGGCGCTCACGAGGGAGACGAACTGCATTGGCTATTTGCAAGGCTAGGAAAGAGCAGAGCCCCAGTCTTGCTGTTTATCTGCAATGACTGCCAGGGCAAGTGAGGACCAGCAAGACAATTCCTGCCTAGCACCTTCCTTGGAGGAGAGAGAGTGCAACGTTTCATTTTGCTTTTTGGAGTGCGAGAGTGAGAAAAAGCAGAGTGCCTGTTTGCAAGGCTAGGAAAGAGCAGAGCCCCAGTCTTGCTGTTTATCTGCAATGACTGCCAGGCCAAGTGAGGACCAGCAAGACAATTCCTGCCTAGCACCTTCCTTGGAGGAGAGAGAGTGCAACGTTTCATTTTAGCATTTTGGCGCTCACGAGGGAGACAAATTGCTTTGGCTGTTTGCAAGGCTAGGAAAGAGCAGAGCCCCAGTCTTGCTGTTTATCCGCAATGACTGCCAGGGCAAGTGAGGACCAGCAAGACAATTCCTGCCTAGCACCTTCCTTGGAGGAGAGAGAGTGCAACGTTTCATTTTGCTTTTTGGAGTGCGAGAGTGAGAAAAAGCAGAGTGCCTGTTTGCAAGGCTAGGAAAGAGCAGAGCCCCAGTCTTGCTGTTTATCTGCAATGACTGCCAGGGCAAGTGAGGACCAGCAAGACAATTCCTGCCTCGCACCTTCCTTGGAGGAGAGAGAGTGCAACGTTTCATTTTAGCATTTTGGCGCTCACGAGGGAGACAAACTGCATTGGCTGTTTGCAAGGCTAGGAAAGAGCAGAGCCCCAGTCTTGCTGTTTATCTGCAATGACTGCCAGGGCAAGTGAGGACCAGCAAGACAATTCCTGCCTAGCACCTTCCTTGGAGGAGAGAGAGTGCAACGTTTCATTTTGATTTTTGTAGTGCGAGAGTGAGAAAAAGCAGAGTGCCTGTTTGCAAGGCTAGGAAAGAGCAGAGCCCCAGTCTTGCTGTTTATCTGCAATGACTGCCAGGGCAAGTGAGGACCAGCAAGACAATTCCTGCCTAGCGCCTACCTTGGAGGAGAGAGAGTGCAACGTTTCATTTTGATTTTTGGTGTGCGAGAGTGAGAAAAGCAGAGTGCCTGTTTGCAAGGCTAGGAAAGAGCAGAGCCCCAGTCTTGCTGTTTATCTGCAATGACTGCCAGGGCAAGTGAGGACCAGCAAGAGAATTCCTGCCTAGCACCTTCCTTGGAGGAGAGAGAGTGCAACGTTTCATTTTAGCATTTTGGTGCTCACGAGGGAGACGAACTGCATTGGCTATTTGCAAGGCTAGGAAAGAGCAGAGCCCCAGTCTTGCTGTTTATCTGCAATGACTGCCAGGCCAAGTGAGGACCAGCAAGACAATTCCTGCCTAGCACCTTCCTTGGAGGAGAGAGATTGCAACGTTTCATTTTAGCATTTTGGCGCTCACGAGGGAGACAAACTGCTTTGGCTGTTTGCAAGGCTAGGAAAGAGCAGAGCCCCAGTCTTGCTGTTTATCCGCAATGACTGCCAGGGCAAGTGAGGACCAGCAAGACAATTCCTGCCTAGCACCTTCCTTGGAGGAGAGAGAGTGCAACGTTTCATTTTGCTTTTTGGAGTGCGAGAGTGAGAAAAAGCAGAGTGCCTGTTTGCAAGGCTAGGAAAGAGCAGAGCCCCAGTCTTGCTGTTTATCTGCAATGACTGCCAGGGCAAGTGAGGACCAGCAAGACAATTCCTGCCTAGCACCTTCCTTGGAGGAGAGAGAGTGCAACGTTTCATTTTAGCATTTTGGCGCTCACGAGGGAGATGAACTGCATTGGCTGTTTGTAAGGCGAGGAAAGAGTAGAGCCCCATCCTTTTTGTTTATCTGCAATGACTGCCAGGGCAAGTGAGGACCAGCAAGAGAATTCCTGCATAGCTCCTTACTTGGAGGAGAGAGTGCAACGTTTCATTTTAGCATTTTGGCGCTCAAGAGGGAGACAAACTTCTTTGGGTGTTTGCAAGGCTAAGAAAGAGCATAGCCCCAGTCTTGCTGTTTATCCGCAATGACTGCCAGGGCAATTGAGGGCCAGCAAGACAATTCCTGCCTAGCACCTTCCTTGGAGGAGAGAGAGTGTAACGTTTCATTTTGCTTTTTGGAGTGCGAGAGTGAGAAAAAGCAGAGTGCCTGTTTGCAAGGCTAGCAAAGAGCAGACCCCCAGTCTTGCTGTTTATCTGCAATGACTGCCAGGGCAAGTGAGGACCAGCAAGACAATTCCTGCCTAGCACCTTCCTTGGAGGAGAGAGAGTGCAACGTTTCATTTTAGCGTTTTGGCGCTCACGAGGGAGACGAACTGCATTGGCTGTTTGCAAGGCTAGGAAAGAGCAGAGCCCCAGTGTTGCTGTTTATCTGCAATGACTGCCAGGGCAAGTGAGGACCAGCAAGACAATTCCTGCCTAGCACCTTCCTTGGAGGAGAGAGAGTGCAACGTTTCATTTTAGCATTTTGGCGCTCACGAGGGAGACGAACTGCATTGGCTGTTTGCAAGGCTAGGAAAGAGCAGAGCCCCAGTCTTGCTGTTTATCTGCAATGACTGCCAGGGCAAGTGAGGACCAGCAAGACAATTCCTGCCTAGCGACTAGCTTGGAGGAGACAGAGTGCAACGTTTCATTTTGATTTTTGGTGTGCGAGAGTGAGAAAAAGCAGAGTGCCTGTTTGCAAGGCTAGGAAAGAGCAGAGCCCCAGTCTTGCTGTTTATCTGCAATGACTGCCAGGGCAAGTGAGGACCAGCAAGAGAATTCCTGCCTAGCACCTTCCCTGGAGGAGAGAGAGTGCAACGTTTCATTTTAGCATTTTGGTGCTCACGAGGGAGACAAACTGCATTGGCTATTTGCAAGGCTAGGAAAGAGCAGAGCCCCAGTCTTGCTGTTTATCTGCAATGACTGCCAGGGCAAGTGAGGACCAGCAAGACAATTCCTGCCTAGCACCTTCCCTGGAGGAGAGAGAGTGCAACGTTTCATTTTAGCATTTTGGCGCTCACGAGGGAGACGAACTGCATTGGCTGTTTGCAAGGCTAGGAAAGAGCAGAGCCCCAGTCTTGCTGTTTATCTGCAATGACTGCCAGGGCAAGTGAGGACCAGCAAGACAATTCCTGCATAGCACCTTACTTGGAAGAGAGAGTGCAACGTTTAATTTTAGCATTTTGGCGCTCAAGAGGGAGACAAATTGCTTTGGTTGTTTGCAAGGCTAAGAAAGAGCAGAGCCCCAGTCTTGCTCTTTATCCGCAATGACTGCCAGGCCAAGTGAGGACCAGCAAGACAATTCCTGCCTAGCACCTTCCTTGGAGGAGAGAGAGTGCAACGTTTCATTTTGATTTTTGGAGTGCGAGAGTGAGAAAAAGCAGAGTGCCTGTTTGCAAGGCTAGGAAAGAGCAGAGCCCCAGTCTTGCTGTTTATCTGCAATGACTGCCAGGGCAAGTGAGGATCAGCAAGACAATTCCTGCCTAGCACCTTCCTTGGAGGAGAGAGATTGCAACGTTTCATTTTAGCATTTTGGCGCTCACGAGGGAGACAAACTGCTTTGGCTGTTTGCAAGGCTAGGAAAGAGCAGAGACCCAGTCTTGCTGTTTATCCGCAATGACTGCCAGGGCAAGTGAGGACCAGCAAGACAATTCCTGCCTAGCACCTTCCTTGGAGGAGAGAGAGTGCAACGTTTCATTTTGCTTTTTGGAGTGCGAGAGTGAGAAAAAGCAGAGTGCCTGTTTGCAAGGCTAGGAAAGAGCAGAGCCCCAGTCTTGCTGTTTATCTGCAATGACTGCCAGGCCAAGTGAGGACCAGCAAGACAATTCCTGCCTAGCACCTTCCTTGGAGGAGAGAGATTGCAACGTTTCATTTTAGCATTTTGGCGCTCACGAGGGAGACAAACTGCTTTGGGTGTTTGCAAGGCTAGGAAAGAGCAGAGCCCCAGTCTTGCTGTTTATCCGCAATGACTGCCAGGCCAAGTGAGGACCAGCAAGACAATTCCTGCCTAGCACCTTCCTTGGAGGAGAGAGAGTGCAACGTTTCAGTTTGCTTTTTGGAGTGCGAGAGTGAGAAAAAGCAGAGTGCCTGTTTGCAAGGCTAGGAAAGAGCAGAGCCCCAGTCTTGCTGTTTATCTGCAATGACTGCCAGGGCAAGTGAGGACCAGCAAGACAATTCCTGCCTAGCACCTTCCTTGGAGGAGAGAGATTGCAACGTTTCATTTTAGCATTTTGGCGCTCACGAGGGAGACAAACTGCTTTGGGTGTTTGCAAGGCTAGGAAAGAGCAGAGCCCCAGTCTTGCTGTTTATCCGCAATGACTGCCAGGCCAAGTGAGGACCAGCAAGACAATTCCTGCCTAGCACCTTCCTTGGAGGAGAGAGAGTGCAACGTTTCATTTTGCTTTTTGGAGTGCGAGAGTGAGAAAAAGCAGAGTGCCTGTTTGCAAGGCTAGGAAAGAGCAGAGCCCCAGTCTTGCTGTTTATCTGCAATGACTGCCAGGGCAAGTGAGGACCAGCAAGACAATTCCTGCCTAGCACCTTCCTTGGAGGAGAGAGAGTGCAACGTTTCATTTTAGCATTTTGGCGCTCACGAGGGAGACGAGCTGCATTGGCTGTTTGTAAGGCGAGGAAAGATTAGAGCCCCATCCTTTTTGTTTATCTGCAATGACTGCCAGGGCAAGTGAGGACCAGCAAGACAATTCCTGCATAGCACCTTACTTGGAGGAGAGAGTGCAACGTTTCATTTTAGTATTTTGGCGCTCAAGAGGGAGACAAATTGCTTTGGGTGTTTGCAAGGCTAAGAAAGAGCAGAGCCCCAGTCTTGCTGTTTATCCGCAATGACTGCCAGGGCAAGTGAGGACCAGCAAGACAATTCCTGCCTAGCACCTTCCTTGGAGGAGAGAGAGTGCAACGTTTCATTTTGCTTTTTGGAGTGCGAGAGTGAGAAAAAGCAGAGTGCCTGTTTGCAAGGCTAGGAAAGAGCAGAGCCCCAGTCTTGCTGTTTATCTGCAATGACTGCCAGGGCAAGTGAGGACCAGCAAGACAATTCCTGCCTAGCACCTTCCTTGGAGGAGAGAGATTGCAACGTTTCATTTTAGCATTTTGGCGCTCACGAGGGAGACAAACTGCTTTGGCTGTTTGCAAGGCTAGGAAAGAGCAGAGACCCAGTCTTGCTGTTTATCCGCAATGACTGCCAGGGCAAGTGAGGACCAGCAAGACAATTCCTGCCTAGCACCTTCCTTGGAGGAGAGAGAGTGCAACGTTTCATTTTGCTTTTTGGAGTGCGAGAGTGAGAAAAAGCAGAGTGCCTGTTTGCAAGGCTAGGAAAGAGCAGAGCCCCAGTCTTGCTGTTTATCTGCAATGACTGCCAGGCCAAGTGAGGACCAGCAAGACAATTCCTGCCTAGCACCTTCCTTGGAGGAGAGAGATTGCAACGTTTCATTTTAGCATTTTGGCGCTCACGAGTGAGACAAACTGCTTTGGCTGTTTGCAAGGCTAGGAAAGAGCAGAGCCCCAGTCTTGCTGTTTATCCGCAATGACTGCCAGGGCAAGTGAGGACCAGCAAGACAATTCCTGCCTAGCACCTTCCTTGGAGGAGAGAGAGTGCAACGTTTCATTTTGCTTTTTGGAGTGCGAGAGTGAGAAAAAGCAGAGTGCCTGTTTGCAAGGCTAGGAAAGAGCAGAGCCCCAGTCTTGCTGTTTATCTGCAATGACTGCCAGGGCAAGTGAGGACCAGCAAGACAATTCCTGCCTAGCACCTTCCTTGGAGGAGAGAGAGTGCAACGTTTCATTTTAGCATTTTGGCGCTCAAGAGGGAGACGAACTGCATTGGCTGTTTGTAAGGCGAGGAAAGAGTAGAGCCCCATCCTTTTTGTTTATCTGCAATGACTGCCAGGGCAAGTGAGGACCAGCAAGAGAATTCCTGCCTAGCACCTTCCTTGGAGGAGAGAGTGCAACGTTTCATTTTAGCATTTTGGCGCTCACGAGGGAGACAAACTTCTTTGGGTGTTTGCAAGGCTAAGAAAGAGCAGAGCCCCAGTCTTGCTGTTTATCCGCAATGACTGCCAGGGCAAGTGAGGACCAGCAAGACAATTCCTGCCTAGCACCTTCCTTGGAGGAGAGAGAGTGCAACGTTTCATTTTAGCATTTTGGAGTGCGAGAGTGAGAAAAAGCAGAGTGCCTGTTTGCAAGGCTAGGAAAGAGCAGAGCCCCAGTCTTGCTGTTTATCTGCAATGACTGCCAGGGCAAGTGAGGACCAGCAAGACAATTCCTGCCTAGCACCTTCCTTGGAGGAGAGAGAGTGCAACGTTTCATTTTGCTTTTTGGAGTGCGAGAGTGAGAAAAAGCAGAGTTCCTGTTTGCAAGGCTAGGAAAGAGCAGAGCCCCAGTCTTGCTGTTTATCTGCAATGACTGCCAGTGCAAGTGAGGACCAGCAAGACAATTCCTGCCTAGCGCCTTCCTTGGAGGAGAGAGAGTGCAACGTTTCATTTTAGCATTTTGGCGCTCACGAGGGAGACAAACTGCTTTGGCTGTTTGCAAGGCTAGGAAAGAGCAGAGCCCCAGTCTTGCTGTTTATCTGCAATGACTGCCAGGGCAAGTGGGGACCAGCAAGACAATTCCTGCCTAGCACCTTCCTTGGAGGAGAGAGAGTGCAACATTTCATTTTAGCAATTTGGCGCTCAAGAGGGAGACGAACTGCTTTGGCTGTTTGAAAGCCTAGGAAAGAGCAGAGCCCCAGTCTTGCTGTTTATCTGCAATGACTGCCAGGGCAAGTGAGGACCAGCAAGACAATTCCTGCCTAGCACCTTCCTTGGAGGAGAGAGAGTGCAACGTTTCATTTTGCTTTTTGGAGTGCGAGAGTGAGAAAAAGTAGAGTTCCTGTTTGCAAGGCTAGGAAAGAGCAGAGCCCCAGTCTTGCTGTTTATCTGCAATGACTGCCAGGCCAAGTGAGGACCAGCAAGACAATTCCTGCCTAGCACCTTCCTTGGAGGAGAGAGAGTGCAACGTTTCATTTTGCTTTTTGGAGTGCGAGAGTGAGAAAAAGCAGAGTTCCTGTTTGCAAGGCTAGGAAAGAGCAGAGCCCCAGTCTTGCTGTTCATCTGCAATGACTGCCAGGGCAAGTGAGGACCAGCAAGAGAAGTCCTGCCTGCCACCTTTCTTGGAGGAGAGACAGTGCAACGTTTCATTTTAGCATTTTGGTGCTGACGAGGGAGATGAACTGCTTTGGCTGTTTGCAAGCCTAGGAAAGAGCAGAGCCCCAGTCTTGCTGTTTATCTGCAATGACTGCCAGGGCAAGTGAGGACCAGCAAGACAATTCCTGCCTAGCACCTACCTTGGAGGAGAGAGAGTGTAACATTTCATTTTGATTTTTGGAGTGCGAGAGTGAGAAAAAGCAGCGTACCTGTTTTCAAGGCTAGGAAAGAGCAGAGCCCCAGTCTTGCTGTTTATCTGCAATGACTGCCAGGGCAAGTGAGGACCAGCAAGACAATTCCTGCCTAGCACCTTCCTTGGAGGAGAGAGAGTGCAACTTTTCATTTTAGCATTTTGGCGCTCATGAGGGAGACGAACTGCATTGGCTGTTTGCAAGGCTAGGAAAGAGCAGAGCCCCAGTCTTGCTGTTTATCTGCAATGACTGCCAGGGCAAGTGAGGACCAGCAAGACAATTCCTGCCTAGCACCTTCCTTGGAGGGGAGAGAGTGCAACGTTTCATTTTAGCATTTTGGCGCTCACGAGGGAGAAGAACTTCATTGGCTGTTTGCAAGGCTAGGAAAGAGCAGAGCCCCAGTCTTGCTGTTTATGTGCAATGACTGCCAGGGCAAGTGAGGACCAGCAAGACAATTCCTGCCTAGCACCTTCCTTGGAGGAGAGAGAGTGCAACGTTTCATTTTGCTTTTTGGAGTGCGAGAGTGAGAAAAAGCAGCGTACCTGTTTGCAAGGCTAGGAAAGAGCAGAGCCCCAGTCTTGCTGTTTATCTGCAATGACTGCCAGGGCAAGTGAGGACCAGCAAGACAATTCCGGCCTAGCACCTTCCTTGGAGGAGAGAGAGTTCAACGTTTCATTTTAGCATTTTGGCGCTCACGAGGGAGACGAACTGCTTTGGCTGTTTGCAAGGCTAGGAAAGAGCAGAGCCCCAGTCTTGCTGTTTATCTGCAATGACTGCCAGGGCAAGTGAGGACCAGCAAGACAATTCCTGCCTAGCACCTTCCTTGGAGGAGAGGGAGTGCAACGTTTCATTTTAGCATTTTGGCGCTCACGAGGGAGACGAAGTGCTTTGGTTGTTTGCAGGGTTAGGAAAGAGTAGAGCCCCAGTCTTGCTGTTTATCTGCTATGACTGCCAGGGCAAGTGAGGACCATCAAGACAATTCCTGCCTAGCACCTTTCTTGGAGGAGAGAGAGTGCAACGTTTCATTTTGATTTTTGTAGTGCGAGAGTGAGAAAAAGCAGAGTGCCTGTTTGCAAGCGTAGGAAAGAGCAGAGCCCCAGTCTTGCTGTTTATCTGCAATGACTGCCAGGGCAAGTGAGGACCAGCAAGACAATTCCAGCCTAGCGCCTACCTTGGAGGAGAGAGAGTGCAACGTTTCATTTTGATTTTTGTAGTGCGAGAGTGAGAAAATGCAGAGTGCCTGTTTGCAAGGCTAGGAAAGAGCAGAGCCCCAGTCTTGCTGTTTATCTGCAATGACGGCCAGGGCAAGTGAGGACCAGCAAGACAATTCCTGCCTAGCACCTTTTTTGGAGGAGAGAGTGTGCAACGTTTCATTTTAGCATTTGGGCGCTCAAGAGGGAGACGAACTGCTTTGGCTGTTTGAAAGCCTAGGAAAGAGCAGAGCCCCAGTCTTGCTGTTTATCTGCAATGACTGCCAGGGCAAGTGAGGACCAGCAAGACAATTCCTGCCTAGCACCTACCTTGGAGGAGAGAGAGTGTAACATTTCATTTTGATTTTTGGAGTGCGAGAGTGAGAAAAAGCAGCGTACCTGTTTTCAAGGCTAGGAAAGAGCAGAGCCCCAGTCTTGCTGTTTATCTGCAATGACTGCCAGGGCAAGTGAGGACCAGCAAGACAATTCCTGCCTAGCACCTTCCTTGGAGGAGAGAGAGTGCAACGTTTCATTTTAGCATTTTGGCGCTCACGAGGGAGACGAACTGCATTGGCTGTTTGCAAGGCTAGGAAAGAGCAGAGCCCCAGTCTTGCTGTTTATCTGCAATGACTGCCAGGGCAAGTGAGGACCAGCAAGACAATTCCTGCCTAGCACCTTCCTTGGAGGGGAGAGAGTGCAACGTTTCATTTTAGCATTTTGGCGCTCACGAGGGAGAAGAACTTCATTGGCTGTTTGCAAGGCTAGGAAAGAGCAGAGCCCCAGTCTTGCTGTTTATGTGCAATGACTGCCAGGGCAAGTGAGGACCAGCAAGACAATTCCTGCCTAGCACCTTCCTTGGAGGAGAGAGAGTGCAACGTTTCATTTTGCTTTTTGGAGTGCGAGAGTGAGAAAAAGCAGCGTACCTGTTTGCAAGGCTAGGAAAGAGCAGAGCCCCAGTCTTGCTGTTTATCTGCAATGACTGCCAGGGCAAGTGAGGACCAGCAAGACAATTCCGGCCTAGCACCTTCCTTGGAGGAGAGGGAGTGCAACGTTTCATTTTAGCATTTTGGCGCTCACGAGGGAGACGAAGTGCTTTGGCTGTTTGCAGGGTTAGGAAAGAGTAGAGCCCCAGTCTTGCTGTTTATCTGCTATGACTGCCAGGGCAAGTGAGGACCATCAAGACAATTCCTGCCTAGCACCTTTCTTGGAGGAGAGAGAGTGCAACGTTTCATTTTGATTTTTGTAGTGCGAGAGTGAGAAAAAGCAGAGTGCCTGTTTGCAAGCGTAGGAAAGAGCAGAGCCCCAGTCTTGCTGTTTATCTGCAATGACTGCCAGGGCAAGTGAGGACCAGCAAGACAATTCCTGCCTAGCACCTTCCTTGGAGGAGAGAGAGTGCAACGTTTCATTTTAGCATTTTGGCGCTCACGAGGGAGACGAACTGCATTGGCTGTTTGCAAGGCTAGGAAAGAGCAGAGCCCCAGTCTTGCTGTTTATCTGCAATGACTGCCAGGGCAAGTGAGGACCAGCAAGACAATTCCTGCCTAGCGACTAGCTTGGAGGAGACAGAGTGCAACGTTTCATTTTGATTTTTGGTGTGCGAGAGTGAGAAAAAGCAGAGTGCCTGTTTGCAAGGCTAGGAAAGAGCAGAGCCCCAGTCTTGCTGTTTATCTGCAATGACTGCCAGGGCAAGTGAGGACCAGCAAGAGAATTCCTGCCTAGCACCTTCCCTGGAGGAGAGAGAGTGCAACGTTTCATTTTAGCATTTTGGTGCTCACGAGGGAGACAAACTGCATTGGCTATTTGCAAGGCTAGGAAAGAGCAGAGCCCCAGTCTTGCTGTTTATCTGCAATGACTGCCAGGGCAAGTGAGGACCAGCAAGACAATTCCTGCCTAGCACCTTCCCTGGAGGAGAGAGAGTGCAACGTTTCATTTTAGCATTTTGGCGCTCACGAGGGAGACGAACTGCATTGGCTGTTTGCAAGGCTAGGAAAGAGCAGAGCCCCAGTCTTGCTGTTTATCTGCAATGACTGCCAGGGCAAGTGAGGACCAGCAAGACAATTCCTGCATAGCACCTTACTTGGAAGAGAGAGTGCAACGTTTAATTTTAGCATTTTGGCGCTCAAGAGGGAGACAAATTGCTTTGGTTGTTTGCAAGGCTAAGAAAGAGCAGAGCCCCAGTCTTGCTCTTTATCCGCAATGACTGCCAGGCCAAGTGAGGACCAGCAAGACAATTCCTGCCTAGCACCTTCCTTGGAGGAGAGAGAGTGCAACGTTTCATTTTGATTTTTGGAGTGCGAGAGTGAGAAAAAGCAGAGTGCCTGTTTGCAAGGCTAGGAAAGAGCAGAGCCCCAGTCTTGCTGTTTATCTGCAATGACTGCCAGGGCAAGTGAGGATCAGCAAGACAATTCCTGCCTAGCACCTTCCTTGGAGGAGAGAGATTGCAACGTTTCATTTTAGCATTTTGGCGCTCACGAGGGAGACAAACTGCTTTGGCTGTTTGCAAGGCTAGGAAAGAGCAGAGACCCAGTCTTGCTGTTTATCCGCAATGACTGCCAGGGCAAGTGAGGACCAGCAAGACAATTCCTGCCTAGCACCTTCCTTGGAGGAGAGAGAGTGCAACGTTTCATTTTGCTTTTTGGAGTGCGAGAGTGAGAAAAAGCAGAGTGCCTGTTTGCAAGGCTAGGAAAGAGCAGAGCCCCAGTCTTGCTGTTTATCTGCAATGACTGCCAGGCCAAGTGAGGACCAGCAAGACAATTCCTGCCTAGCACCTTCCTTGGAGGAGAGAGATTGCAACGTTTCATTTTAGCATTTTGGCGCTCACGAGGGAGACAAACTGCTTTGGGTGTTTGCAAGGCTAGGAAAGAGCAGAGCCCCAGTCTTGCTGTTTATCCGCAATGACTGCCAGGCCAAGTGAGGACCAGCAAGACAATTCCTGCCTAGCACCTTCCTTGGAGGAGAGAGAGTGCAACGTTTCAGTTTGCTTTTTGGAGTGCGAGAGTGAGAAAAAGCAGAGTGCCTGTTTGCAAGGCTAGGAAAGAGCAGAGCCCCAGTCTTGCTGTTTATCTGCAATGACTGCCAGGGCAAGTGAGGACCAGCAAGACAATTCCTGCCTAGCACCTTCCTTGGAGGAGAGAGATTGCAACGTTTCATTTTAGCATTTTGGCGCTCACGAGTGAGACAAACTGCTTTGGGTGTTTGCAAGGCTAGGAAAGAGCAGAGCCCCAGTCTTGCTGTTTATCCGCAATGACTGCCAGGCCAAGTGAGGACCAGCAAGACAATTCCTGCCTAGCACCTTCCTTGGAGGAGAGAGAGTGCAACGTTTCATTTTGCTTTTTGGAGTGCGAGAGTGAGAAAAAGCAGAGTGCCTGTTTGCAAGGCTAGGAAAGAGCAGAGCCCCAGTCTTGCTGTTTATCTGCAATGACTGCCAGGGCAAGTGAGGACCAGCAAGACAATTCCTGCCTAGCACCTTCCTTGGAGGAGAGAGAGTGCAACGTTTCATTTTAGCATTTTGGCGCTCACGAGGGAGACGAGCTGCATTGGCTGTTTGTAAGGCGAGGAAAGATTAGAGCCCCATCCTTTTTGTTTATCTGCAATGACTGCCAGGGCAAGTGAGGACCAGCAAGACAATTCCTGCATAGCACCTTACTTGGAGGAGAGAGTGCAACGTTTCATTTTAGTATTTTGGCGCTCAAGAGGGAGACAAATTGCTTTGGGTGTTTGCAAGGCTAAGAAAGAGCAGAGCCCCAGTCTTGCTGTTTATCCGCAATGACTGCCAGGGCAAGTGAGGACCAGCAAGACAATTCCTGCCTAGCACCTTCCTTGGAGGAGAGAGAGTGCAACGTTTCATTTTGCTTTTTGGAGTGCGAGAGTGAGAAAAAGCAGAGTGCCTGTTTGCAAGGCTAGGAAAGAGCAGAGCCCCAGTCTTGCTGTTTATCTGCAATGACTGCCAGGGCAAGTGAGGACCAGCAAGACAATTCCTGCCTAGCACCTTCCTTGGAGGAGAGAGATTGCAACGTTTCATTTTAGCATTTTGGCGCTCACGAGGGAGACAAACTGCTTTGGCTGTTTGCAAGGCTAGGAAAGAGCAGAGACCCAGTCTTGCTGTTTATCCGCAATGACTGCCAGGGCAAGTGAGGACCAGCAAGACAATTCCTGCCTAGCACCTTCCTTGGAGGAGAGAGAGTGCAACGTTTCATTTTGCTTTTTGGAGTGCGAGAGTGAGAAAAAGCAGAGTGCCTGTTTGCAAGGCTAGGAAAGAGCAGAGCCCCAGTCTTGCTGTTTATCTGCAATGACTGCCAGGCCAAGTGAGGACCAGCAAGACAATTCCTGCCTAGCACCTTCCTTGGAGGAGAGAGATTGCAACGTTTCATTTTAGCATTTTGGCGCTCACGAGTGAGACAAACTGCTTTGGCTGTTTGCAAGGCTAGGAAAGAGCAGAGCCCCAGTCTTGCTGTTTATCCGCAATGACTGCCAGGGCAAGTGAGGACCAGCAAGACAATTCCTGCCTAGCACCTTCCTTGGAGGAGAGAGAGTGCAACGTTTCATTTTGCTTTTTGGAGTGCGAGAGTGAGAAAAAGCAGAGTGCCTGTTTGCAAGGCTAGGAAAGAGCAGAGCCCCAGTCTTGCTGTTTATCTGCAATGACTGCCAGGGCAAGTGAGGACCAGCAAGACAATTCCTGCCTAGCACCTTCCTTGGAGGAGAGAGAGTGCAACGTTTCATTTTAGCATTTTGGCGCTCAAGAGGGAGACGAACTGCATTGGCTGTTTGTAAGGCGAGGAAAGAGTAGAGCCCCATCCTTTTTGTTTATCTGCAATGACTGCCAGGGCAAGTGAGGACCAGCAAGAGAATTCCTGCCTAGCACCTTCCTTGGAGGAGAGAGTGCAACGTTTCATTTTAGCATTTTGGCGCTCACGAGGGAGACAAACTTCTTTGGGTGTTTGCAAGGCTAAGAAAGAGCAGAGCCCCAGTCTTGCTGTTTATCCGCAATGACTGCCAGGGCAAGTGAGGACCAGCAAGACAATTCCTGCCTAGCACCTTCCTTGGAGGAGAGAGAGTGCAACGTTTCATTTTAGCATTTTGGAGTGCGAGAGTGAGAAAAAGCAGAGTGCCTGTTTGCAAGGCTAGGAAAGAGCAGAGCCCCAGTCTTGCTGTTTATCTGCAATGACTGCCAGGGCAAGTGAGGACCAGCAAGACAATTCCTGCCTAGCACCTTCCTTGGAGGAGAGAGAGTGCAACGTTTCATTTTGCTTTTTGGAGTGCGAGAGTGAGAAAAAGCAGAGTTCCTGTTTGCAAGGCTAGGAAAGAGCAGAGCCCCAGTCTTGCTGTTTATCTGCAATGACTGCCAGTGCAAGTGAGGACCAGCAAGACAATTCCTGCCTAGCGCCTTCCTTGGAGGAGAGAGAGTGCAACGTTTCATTTTAGCATTTTGGCGCTCACGAGGGAGACAAACTGCTTTGGCTGTTTGCAAGGCTAGGAAAGAGCAGAGCCCCAGTCTTGCTGTTTATCTGCAATGACTGCCAGGGCAAGTGGGGACCAGCAAGACAATTCCTGCCTAGCACCTTCCTTGGAGGAGAGAGAGTGCAACATTTCATTTTAGCAATTTGGCGCTCAAGAGGGAGACGAACTGCTTTGGCTGTTTGAAAGCCTAGGAAAGAGCAGAGCCCCAGTCTTGCTGTTTATCTGCAATGACTGCCAGGGCAAGTGAGGACCAGCAAGACAATTCCTGCCTAGCACCTTCCTTGGAGGAGAGAGAGTGCAACGTTTCATTTTGCTTTTTGGAGTGCGAGAGTGAGAAAAAGTAGAGTTCCTGTTTGCAAGGCTAGGAAAGAGCAGAGCCCCAGTCTTGCTGTTTATCTGCAATGACTGCCAGGCCAAGTGAGGACCAGCAAGACAATTCCTGCCTAGCACCTTCCTTGGAGGAGAGAGAGTGCAACGTTTCATTTTGCTTTTTGGAGTGCGAGAGTGAGAAAAAGCAGAGTTCCTGTTTGCAAGGCTAGGAAAGAGCAGAGCCCCAGTCTTGCTGTTCATCTGCAATGACTGCCAGGGCAAGTGAGGACCAGCA
The DNA here is from genome assembly GCF_964289735.1 of Phaethon aethereus. NCBI lineage: Eukaryota > Metazoa > Chordata > Aves > Phaethontiformes > Phaethontidae > Phaethon > Phaethon aethereus. Next base: position 720,673 of record NW_028114062.1, on the reverse strand, counting down.
AGAGAAGTCCTGCCTGCCACCTTTCTTGGAGGAGAGACAGTGCAACGTTTCATTTTAGCATTTTGGTGCTGACGAGGGAGATGAACTGCTTTGGCTGTTTGCAAGCCTAGGAAAGAGCAGAGCCCCAGTCTTGCTGTTTATCTGCAATGACTGCCAGGGCAAGTGAGGACCAGCAAGACAATTCCTGCCTAGCACCTACCTTGGAGGAGAGAGAGTGTAACATTTCATTTTGATTTTTGGAGTGCGAGAGTGAGAAAAAGCAGCGTACCTGTTTTCAAGGCTAGGAAAGAGCAGAGCCCCAGTCTTGCTGTTTATCTGCAATGACTGCCAGGGCAAGTGAGGACCAGCAAGACAATTCCTGCCTAGCACCTTCCTTGGAGGAGAGAGAGTGCAACTTTTCATTTTAGCATTTTGGCGCTCATGAGGGAGACGAACTGCATTGGCTGTTTGCAAGGCTAGGAAAGAGCAGAGCCCCAGTCTTGCTGTTTATCTGCAATGACTGCCAGGGCAAGTGAGGACCAGCAAGACAATTCCTGCCTAGCACCTTCCTTGGAGGGGAGAGAGTGCAACGTTTCATTTTAGCATTTTGGCGCTCACGAGGGAGAAGAACTTCATTGGCTGTTTGCAAGGCTAGGAAAGAGCAGAGCCCCAGTCTTGCTGTTTATGTGCAATGACTGCCAGGGCAAGTGAGGACCAGCAAGACAATTCCTGCCTAGCACCTTCCTTGGAGGAGAGAGAGTGCAACGTTTCATTTTGCTTTTTGGAGTGCGAGAGTGAGAAAAAGCAGCGTACCTGTTTGCAAGGCTAGGAAAGAGCAGAGCCCCAGTCTTGCTGTTTATCTGCAATGACTGCCAGGGCAAGTGAGGATCAGCAAGACAATTCCGGCCTAGCACCTTCCTTGGAGGAGAGAGAGTTCAACGTTTCATTTTAGCATTTTGGCGCTCACGAGGGAGACGAACTGCTTTGGCTGTTTGCAAGGCTAGGAAAGAGCAGAGCCCCAGTCTTGCTGTTTATCTGCAATGACTGCCAGGGCAAGTGAGGACCAGCAAGACAATTCCTGCCTAGCACCTTCCTTGGAGGAGAGGGAGTGCAACGTTTCATTTTAGCATTTTGGCGCTCACGAGGGAGACGAAGTGCTTTGGTTGTTTGCAGGGTTAGGAAAGAGTAGAGCCCCAGTCTTGCTGTTTATCTGCTATGACTGCCAGGGCAAGTGAGGACCATCAAGACAATTCCTGCCTAGCACCTTTCTTGGAGGAGAGAGAGTGCAACGTTTCATTTTGATTTTTGTAGTGCGAGAGTGAGAAAAAGCAGAGTGCCTGTTTGCAAGCGTAGGAAAGAGCAGAGCCCCAGTCTTGCTGTTTATCTGCAATGACTGCCAGGGCAAGTGAGGACCAGCAAGACAATTCCAGCCTAGCGCCTACCTTGGAGGAGAGAGAGTGCAACGTTTCATTTTGATTTTTGTAGTGCGAGAGTGAGAAAATGCAGAGTGCCTGTTTGCAAGGCTAGGAAAGAGCAGAGCCCCAGTCTTGCTGTTTATCTGCAATGACGGCCAGGGCAAGTGAGGACCAGCAAGACAATTCCTGCCTAGCACCTTTTTTGGAGGAGAGAGTGTGCAACGTTTCATTTTAGCATTTGGGCGCTCAAGAGGGAGACGAACTGCTTTGGCTGTTTGAAAGCCTAGGAAAGAGCAGAGCCCCAGTCTTGCTGTTTATCTGCAATGACTGCCAGGGCAAGTGAGGACCAGCAAGACAATTCCTGCCTAGCACCTACCTTGGAGGAGAGAGAGTGTAACATTTCATTTTGATTTTTGGAGTGCGAGAGTGAGAAAAAGCAGCGTACCTGTTTTCAAGGCTAGGAAAGAGCAGAGCCCCAGTCTTGCTGTTTATCTGCAATGACTGCCAGGGCAAGTGAGGACCAGCAAGACAATTCCTGCCTAGCACCTTCCTTGGAGGAGAGAGAGTGCAACGTTTCATTTTAGCATTTTGGCGCTCACGAGGGAGACGAACTGCATTGGCTGTTTGCAAGGCTAGGAAAGAGCAGAGCCCCAGTCTTGCTGTTTATCTGCAATGACTGCCAGGGCAAGTGAGGACCAGCAAGACAATTCCTGCCTAGCACCTTCCTTGGAGGGGAGAGAGTGCAACGTTTCATTTTAGCATTTTGGCGCTCACGAGGGAGAAGAACTTCATTGGCTGTTTGCAAGGCTAGGAAAGAGCAGAGCCCCAGTCTTGCTGTTTATGTGCAATGACTGCCAGGGCAAGTGAGGACCAGCAAGACAATTCCTGCCTAGCACCTTCCTTGGAGGAGAGAGAGTGCAACGTTTCATTTTGCTTTTTGGAGTGCGAGAGTGAGAAAAAGCAGCGTACCTGTTTGCAAGGCTAGGAAAGAGCAGAGCCCCAGTCTTGCTGTTTATCTGCAATGACTGCCAGGGCAAGTGAGGACCAGCAAGACAATTCCGGCCTAGCACCTTCCTTGGAGGAGAGGGAGTGCAACGTTTCATTTTAGCATTTTGGCGCTCACGAGGGAGACGAAGTGCTTTGGCTGTTTGCAGGGTTAGGAAAGAGTAGAGCCCCAGTCTTGCTGTTTATCTGCTATGACTGCCAGGGCAAGTGAGGACCATCAAGACAATTCCTGCCTAGCACCTTTCTTGGAGGAGAGAGAGTGCAACGTTTCATTTTGATTTTTGTAGTGCGAGAGTGAGAAAAAGCAGAGTGCCTGTTTGCAAGCGTAGGAAAGAGCAGAGCCCCAGTCTTGCTGTTTATCTGCAATGACTGCCAGGGCAAGTGAGGACCAGCAAGACAATTCCTGCCTAGCAGCTTTTTTGGAGGAGAGAGAGTGCAACGATTCATTTTAGCATTTTGGCTCTCAAGAGGGAGACGAAATCCATTGGCTGTTTGCAAGGCTAGGAAAGAGCAGAGCCCCAGTCTTGCTGTTTATCTGCAATGACTGCCAGGGCAAGTGAGGACCAGCAAGACAATTCCTGCCTAGCACCTTCCTTGGAGGAGAGAGACTGCAACGTTTCATTTTGATTTGTGGAGTGCGAGAGTGCGAAAAATCAGCGTGCCTGTTTGCAAGGCTAGGAAAGAGCAGAGCCCCAGTCTTGCTGTTTATCTGCAATGACTGCCAGGGCAAGTGAGGACCAGCAAGACAATTCCTGCCTAGCGCCTACCTTGGAGGGGAGAGAGTGCAACGTTTCATTTTGCTTTTTGGAGTGCGAGAGTGAGAAAAAGCAGAGTGCCTGTTTGCAAGGCTACGAAAGAGCACAGCCCCAGTCTTGCTGTTTATCTGCAATGACTGCCAGGCCAAGTGAGGACCAGCAAGACAATTCCTGCCTAGCACCTTTTTTGGAGGAGAGAGAGTGCAACGTTTCATTTATAGCATTTTGGCACTCAAGAGGGAGACGAAATTCTTTGGCTGTTTGCAAGGCTAGGAAAGAGCAGAGCCCCAGTCTTGCTGTTTATCTGCAATGACTGCCAGGGCAAGTGAGGACCAGCAAGACAATTCCTGCCTAGCACCTTCCTTGGAGGATAGAGAGTGCAACGTTTCATTTTAGCGTTTTGGCGCTCACGAGGGAGTCGAACTGCTTTGGCTGTTTGCAAGCCTAGGAAAGAGCAGAGCCCCAGTCTTGCTGTTTATCTGCAATGATTGCCAGGGCAAGTGAGGACCAGCAAGACAATTCCTGCCTAGCACCTACCTTGGAGGAGAGAGAGTGCAACGTTTCATTTTGATTTTTGTAGTGCGAGAGTGAGAAAAAGCAGAGTGCCTGTTTGTCAGCGTAGGAAAGAGCAGAGCCCCAGTCTTGCTGTTTATCTGCAATGACTGCCAGGGCAAGTGAGGACCAGCAAGACAATTCCTGCCTAGCAGCTTTTTTGGAGGAGAGATAGTGCAACGTTTCATTTTAGCATTTTGGCGCTCAAGAGGGAGACGAAATCCATTGGCTGTTTGCAAGGCTAGGAAAGAGCAGAGCCCCAGTGTTGCTGTTGATGTGCAATGACTGCCAGGGCAAGTGAGGAGCAGCAAGACAATTCCTGCCTAGCACCTACCTTGGAGGAGAGAGAGTGCAACGTTTCATTTTGATTTTTGGTGTGCGAGAGTGAGAAAAAGCAGAGTGCCTGTTTTCAAGGCTAGGAAAGAGTAGAGCCCCAGTCTTGCTGTTTATCTGCAATGACTGCCAGGGCAAGTGAGGACCAGCAAGACAATTCCTGCCTAGCAGCTTTTTTGGAGGAGAGAGAGTGCAACGTTTCATTTTAGCATTTTGGCGCTCACGAGGGAGACGAAATCCATTGGCTGTTTGCAAGGCTAGGAAAGAGCAGAGCCCCAGTCTTGCTGTTTATGTGCAATGACTGCCAGGGCAAGTGAGGACCAGCAAGACAATTCCTGCCTAGCACCTTCCTTGGAGGAGAGAGAGTGCAACTTTTCATTTTAGCATTTTGGTGCTCACGAAGGAGACGAACTGCATTGGCTATTTGCAAGGCTAGGAAAGAGCAGAGCCCCAGTCTTGCTGTTTATCTGCAATGACTGCCAGGGCAAGTGAGGACCAGCAAGACAATTCCTGCATAGCACCTTACTTGGAAGAGAGAGTGCAACGTTTCATTTTAACATTTTGGCGCTCACGAGGGAGACGAAATCCATTGGCTGTTTGCAAGGCTAGGAAAGAGCAGAGCCCCAGTCTTGCTGTTTACCTGCAATGACTGCCAGGGCAAGTGAGGACCAGCAAGACAATTCCTGCCTAGCACCTTCCTTGGAGGAGAGAGAGTGCAACGTTTAATTTTCGTTGTTGGAGTGCGAGAGTGAGAAGAAGCAGAGTGCCTGTTTGCAAGCGTAGGAAAGAGCAGAGCCCCAGTCTTGCTGTTTATCTGCAATGACTGCCAGGGCAAGTGAGGACCAGCAAGACAATTCCTGCCTAGCACCTTCCTTGGAGGAGAGAGATTGCAACGTTTCATTTTAGCATTTTGGCGCTCACGAGGGAGACAAACTGCTTTGGCTGTTTGCAAGGCTAGGAAAGAGCAGAGACCCAGTCTTGCTGTTTATCTGCAATGACTGCCAGGGCAAGTGAGGACCAGCAAGACAATTCGTGCCTAGCACCTTCCTTGGAGGAGAGAGAGTGCAACGTTTCATTTTGATTTTTGGAGTGCGAGAGTGAGAAAAAGCAGAGTGCCTGTTTGCAAGGCTAGGAAAGAGCAGAGCCCCAGTCTTGCTGTTTATCTGCAATGACTGCCAGGGCAAGTGAGGATCAGCAAGACAATTCCTGCCTAGCACCTTCCTTGGAGGAGAGAGGGTGCAACGTTTCATTTTAGCATTTTGGCGCTCACGAGGGAGACAAACTGCTTTGGCTGTATGTAAGTCAAGAAAAGAGTAGAGCCCCAGCCTTGCTGTTTATCTGCAATGACTGCCAGGGCAAGTGAGGACCAGCAAGACAATTCCTGCCTAGCACCTTCCTTGGAGGAGAGAGAGTGCAACGTTTCATTTTGGTTTTTGGAGTGCGAGAGTGAGAAAAAGCAGAGTGCCTGTTTGCAAGGCTAGGAAAGAGCAGAGCCCGAGTCTTGCTGTTTATCCGCAATGACTGCCAGGCCAAGTGAGGACCAGCAAGACAATTCCTGCCTAGCACCTTCCTTGGAGGAGAGAGATTGCAACGTTTCATTTTAACATTTTGGCGCTCACGAGGGAGACAAACTGCTTTGGCTGTTTGCAAGGCTAGGAAAGAGCAGAGCCCCAGTCTTGCTGTTTATGTGCAATGACTGCCAGGGCAAGTGAGGACCAGCAAGACAATTCCTGCCTAGCACCTTCCTTGGAGGAGAGAGAGTGCAACGTTTCATTTTAGCATTTTGGCGCTCACGAGGGAGACGAACTGCATTGGCTGTTTGTGAGGCGAGGAAAGAGTAGAGCCCCATCCTTTTTGTTTATCTGCAATGACTGCCAGGGCAAGTGAGGACCAGCAAGACAATTCCTGCCTAGCACCTTCCTTGGAGGAGAGAGAGTGCAACGTTTCATTTTAGCGTTTTGGCGCTCACGAGGGAGACGAACTGCTTTGGCTGTTTGCAAGCCTAGGAAAGAGCAGAGCCCCAGTGTTGCTGTTTATATGCAATGACTGCCAGGGCAAGTGAGGACCAGCAAGACAATTCCTGCCTAGCGCCTACATTGGAGGAGAGAGAGTGCAACGTTTCATTTTGATTGTTGGAGTGCGAGAGTGAGAAAAAGCAGAGTGCCTGTTTGCAAGGCTAGGAAAGAGCAGAGCCCCAGTCTTGCTGTTTATCTGCAATGACTGCCAGGGCAAGTGAGGACCAGCAAGACAATTCCTGCCTAGCGCCTACCTTGGAGGAGAGAGAGTGCAACGTTTCATTTTGATTTTTGGTGTGCGAGAGTGAGAAAAAGCAGAGTGCCTGTTTGCAAGGCTAGGAAAGAGCAGAGCCCCAGTCTTGCTGTTTATCTGCAATGACGGCCAGGGCAAGTGAGGACCAGCAAGACAATTCCTGCCTAGCACCTTTTTTGGAGGAGAGAGAGTGTAACGTTTCATTTTAGCATTTGGGCGCTCAAGAGGGAGACGAACTGCTTTGGCTGTTTGCAAGCCTAGGAAAGAGCAGAGCCCCAGTGTTGCTCTTTATGTGCAATGACTGCCAGGGCAAGTGAGGAGCAGCAAGACAATTCCTGCCTAGCACCTACCTTGGAGGAGAGAGAGTGCAACGTTTCATTTTGATTTTTGGTGTGCGAGAGTGAGAAAAAGCAGAGTGCCTGTTTGCAAGGCTAGGAAAGAGTAGAGCCCCAGTCTTGCTGTTTATCTGCAATGACTGCCAGGGCAAGTGAGGACCAGCAAGACAATTCCTGCCTAGCAGCTTTTCTGGAGGAGAGAGAGTGCAACGTTTCATTTTAGCATTTTGGCGCTCACGAGGGAGACGAAATCCATTGGCTGTTTGCAAGGCTAGGAAAGAGCAGAGCCCCAGTCTTGCTGTTTATGTGCAATGACTGCCAGGGCAAGTGAGGACCAGCAAGACAATTCCTGCCTAGCACCTTCCTTGGAGGAGAGAGAGTGCAACGTTTCATTTTGATTTGTGGAGTGCGAGAGTGCGAAAAATCAGCGTGCCTGTTTGCAAGGCTAGGAAAGAGCAGAGCCCCAGTCTTGCTGTTTATCTGCAATGACTGCCAGGGCAAGTGAGGACCAGCAAGACAATTCCTGCCTAGCGCCTACCTTGGAGGGGAGAGAGTGCAACGTTTCATTTTGCTTTTTGGAGTGCGAGAGTGAGAAAAAGCAGAGTGCCTGTTTGCAAGGCTACGAAAGAGCACAGCCCCAGTCTTGCTGTTTATCTGCAATGACTGCCAGGCCAAGTGAGGACCAGCAAGACAATTCCTGCCTAGCACCTTTTTTGGAGGAGAGAGAGTGCAACGTTTCATTTTAGCATTTTGGCACTCAAGAGGGAGACAAACTGCTTTGGGTGTTTGCAGGGCTAGGAAAGAGCAGACCCCCAGTCTTGCTGTTTGTCTGCAATGACTGCCAGGGCAAGTGAGGACCAGCAAGACAATTCCTGCCTAGCACCTTCCTTGGAGGAGAGAGAGTGCAACGTTTCATTTTAGCGTTTTGGCGCTCACGAGGGAGTCGAACTGCTTTGGCTGTTTGCAAGCCTAGGAAAGAGCAGAGCCCCAGTCTTGCTGTTTATCTGCAATGATTGCCAGGGCAAGTGAGGACCAGCAAGACAATTCCTGCCTAGCACCTACCTTGGAGGAGAGAGAGTGCAACGTTTCATTTTGATTTTTGTAGTGCGAGAGTGAGAAAAAGCAGAGTGCCTGTTTGTCAGCGTAGGAAAGAGCAGAGCCCCAGTCTTGCTGTTTATCTGCAATGACTGCCAGGGCAAGTGAGGACCAGCAAGACAATTCCTGCCTAGCAGCTTTTTTGGAGGAGAGAGAGTGCAACGTTTCATTTTAGCATTTTGGCGCTCAAGAGGGAGACGAAATCCATTGGCTGTTTGCAATGCTAGGAAAGAGCAGAGCCCCAGTGTTGCTGTTGATGTGCAATGACTGCCAGGGCAAGTGAGGAGCAGCAAGACAATTCCTGCCTAGCACCTACCTTGGAGGAGAGAGAGTGCAACGTTTCATTTTGATTTTTGGTGTGCGAGAGTGAGAAAAAGCAGAGTGCCTGTTTTCAAGGCTAGGAAAGAGTAGAGCCCCAGTCTTGCTGTTTATCTGCAATGACTGCCAGGGCAAGTGAGGACCAGCAAGACAATTCCTGCCTAGCAGCTTTTTTGGAGGAGAGAGAGTGCAACGTTTCATTTTAGCATTTTGGCGCTCACGAGGGAGACGAAATCCATTGGCTGTTTGCAAGGCTAGGAAAGAGCAGAGCCCCAGTCTTGCTGTTTATGTGCAATGACTGCCAGGGCAAGTGAGGACCAGCAAGACAATTCCTGCCTAGCACCTTCCTTGGAGGAGAGAGAGTGCAACTTTTCATTTTAGCATTTTGGTGCTCACGAGGGAGACGAACTGCATTGGCTATTTGCAAGGCTAGGAAAGAGCAGAGCCCCAGTCTTGCTGTTTATCTGCAATGACTGCCAGGGCAAGTGAGGACCAGCAAGACAATTCCTGCCTAGCACCTTCCTTGGAGGAGAGAGAGTGCAACCTTTCATTTTAGCATTTTGGCGCTCACGAGGGAGACGAACTGCATTGGCTGTTTGCAAGGCTAGGAAAGAGCAGAGCCCCAGTCTTGCTGTTTATCTGCAATGACTGCCAGGGCAAGTGAGGACCAGCAAGACAATTCCTGCATAGCACCTTACTTGGAAGAGAGAGTGCAACGTTTAATTTTAGCATTTTGGCGCTCAAGAGGGAGACGAACTGCTTTGGCTGTTTGCAAGGCTAAGAAAGAGCAGAGCCCCAGTCTTGCTGTTTATCCGCAATGACTGCCAGGCCAAGTGAGGACCAGCAAGACAATTCCTGCCTAGCACCTTCCGTGGAGGAGAGAGAGTGCAACGTTTCATTTTGCTTTTTAGAGTGCGAGAGTGAGAAAAAGCAGAGTGCCTGTTTGGAAGGCTAGGAAAGAGCAGAGCCTCAGTCTTGCTGTTTATCTGCAATGACTGCCAGGGCAAGTGAGGACCAGCAAGACAATTCCTGCCTAGCAGCTTTTTTGGAGGAGAGAGAGTGCAACTTTTCATTTTAGCATTTTGGCGCTCAAGAGGGAGACGAAATCCATTGGCTGTTTGCAAGGCTAGGAAAGAGCAGAGCCCCAGTCTTGCTGTTTACCTGCAATGACTGCCAGGGCAAGTGAGGACCAGCAAGACAATTCCTGCCTAGCACCTTCCTTGGAGGAGAGAGAGTGCAACGTTTCATTTTGATTTTTGTAGTGCGAGAGTGAGAAAAAGCAGAGTGCCTGTTTGCAAGGCTAGGAAAGAGCAGAGCCCCAGTCTTGCTGTTTATCTGCAATGACTGCCAGGGCAAGTGAGGACCAGCAAGACAATTCCTGCCTAGCACCTACCTTGGAGGAGAGAGAGTGCAACGTTTCATTTTGATTTTTGGTGTGCGAGAGTGAGAAAAAGCAGAGTGCCTGTTTGTCAGCGTAGGAAAGAGCAGAGCCCCAGTCTTGCTGTTTATCTGCAATGACTGCCAGGGCAAGTGAGGACCAGCAAGACAATTCCTGCCTAGCAGCTTTTTTGGAGGAGAGAGAGTGCAACGTTTCATTTTAGCATTTTGGCGCTCACGAGGGAGACGAAATCCATTGGCTGTTTGCAAGGCTAGGAAAGAGCAGAGCCCCAGTCTTGCTGTTTATCCGCAATGACTGCCAGGCCAAGTGAGGACCAGCAAGACAATTCCTGCCTAGCACCTTCCTTGGAGGAGAGAGAGTGCAACTTTTCATTTTAGCATTTTGGTGCTCACGAGGGAGACGAACTGCATTGGCTATTTGCAAGGCTAGGAAAGAGCAGAGCCCCAGTCTTGCTGTTTATCTGCAATGACTGCCAGGGCAAGTGAGGACCAGCAAGACAATTCCTGCATAGCACATTACTTGGAAGAGAGAGTGCAACGTTTAATTTTAGCATTTTGGCGCTCAAGAGGGAGACAAATAGCTTTGGCTGTTTGCAAGGCTAAGAAAGAGCAGAGCCCCAGTCTTGCTGTTTGCCTGCAATGACTGCCAGGCCAAGTGAGGACCAGCAAGACAATTCCTGCCTAGCAGCTTTTTTGGAGGAGAGAGAGTGCAACTTTTCATTTTAGCATTTTGGCGCTCAAGAGGGAGACGAAATCCATTGGCTGTTTGCAAGGCTAGGAAAGAGCAGAGCCCCAGTCTTGCTGTTTACCTGCAATGACTGCCAGGGCAAGTGAGGACCAGCAAGACAATTCCTGCCTAGCACCTTCCTTGGAGGAGAGAGAGTGCAACGTTTCATTTTGATTTTTGAAGTGCGAGAGTGAGAAAAAGCAGAGTGCCTGTTTGCAAGGCTAGGAAAGAGCAGAGCCCCAGTCTTGCTGTTTATCTGCAATGACTGCCAGGGCAAGTGAGGACCAGCAAGACAATTCCTGCCTAGCAACTTCCTTGGAGGAGAGAGAGTGCAACGTTTCATTTTAGCATTTTGGTGCTCACGAAGGAGACGAACTGCATTGGCTATTTGCAAGGCTAGGAAAGAGCAGAGCCCCAGTCTTGCTGTTTATCTGCAATGACTGCCAGGGCAAGTGAGGACCAGCAAGACAATTCCTGCCTAGCACCTTCCTTGGAGGAGAGAGAGTGCAACGTTTCATTTTAGCATTTTGGCGCTCACGAGGGAGACGAACTGCATTGGCTGTTTGCAAGGCTAGGAAAGAGCAGAGCCCCAGTCTTGCTGTTTATCTGCAATGACTGCCAGGGCAAGTGAGGACCAGCAAGACAATTCCTGCCTAGCGCCTTCCTTGGAGGAGAGAGATTGCAACGTTTCATTTTAGCATTTTGGCGCTCACGAGGGAGACAAACTGCTTTGGCTGTTTGCAAGGCTAGGAAAGAGCAGAGACCCAGTCTTGCTGTTTATCTGCAATGACTGCCAGGGCAAGTGAGGACCAGCAAGACAATTCCTGCCTACCACCTTCCTTGGAGGAGAGAGAGTGCAACGTTTCATTTTAGCATTTTGGCGCTCACGAGGGAGACGAACTTCATTGGCTATTTGCAAGGCTAGGAAAGAGCAGAGCCCCAGTCTTGCTGTTTATCTGCAATGACTGCCAGGGCAAGTGAGGACCAGCAAGACAATTCCTGCATAGCACATTACTTGGAAGAGAGAGTGCAACGTTTAATTTTAGCATTTTGGCGCTCAAGAGGGAGACAAATTGCTTTGGCTGTTTGCAAGGCTAAGAAAGAGCAGAGCCCCAGTCTTGCTGTTTGCCTGCAATGACTGCCAGGCCAAGTGAGGACCAGCAAGACAATTCCTGCCTAGCACCTTCCGTGGAGGAGAGAGAGTGCAACGTTTCATTTTGCTTTTTAGAGTGCGAGAGTGAGAAAAAGCAGAGTGCCTGTTTGCAAGGCTAGGAAAGAGCAGAGCCCCAGTCTTGCTGTTTATCTGCAATGACTGCCAGGGCAAGTGAGGACCAGCAAGACAATTCCTGCCTAGCACCTTCCTTGGAGGAGAGAGAGTGCAACCTTTCATTTTAGCATTTTGGCGCTCACGAGGGAGACAAACTGCTTTGGCTGTTTGCAAGGCTAGGAAAGAGCAGAGCCCCAGTCTTGCTGTTTATCTGCAATGACTGCCAGGGCAAGTGAGGACCAGCAAGACAATTCCTGCATAGCACATTACTTGGAAGAGAGAGTGCAACGTTTAATTTTAGCATTTTGGCGCTCAAGAGGGAGACAAATTGCTTTGGCTGTTTGCAAGGCTAAGAAAGAGCAGAGCCCCAGTCTTGCTGTTTGCCTGCAATGACTGCCAGGCCAAGTGAGGACCAGCAAGACAATTCCTGCCTAGCACCTTCCGTGGAGGAGAGAGAGTGCAATGTTTCATTTTGCTTTTTAGAGTGCGAGAGTGAGAAAAAGCAGAGTGCCTGTTTGCAAGGCTAGGAAAGAGCAGAGCCCCAGTCTTGCTGTTTATCTGCAATGACTGCCAGGGCAAGTGAGGACCAGCAAGACAATTCCTGCCTAGCACCTTCCTTGGAGGAGAGAGTTTGCAACGTTTCATTTTAGCATTTTGGCGCTCACGAGGGAGACGAACTGCTTTGGCTGTTTGCAAGGCTAGGAAAGAGCAGAGCCCCAGTCTTGCTGTTTATCTGCAATGACTGCCAGGGCAAGTGAGGACCAGCAAGACAATTCCTGCCTAGCGCCTTCCTTGGAGGAGAGAGATTGCAACGTTTCATTTTAGCATTTTGGCGCTCACGAGGGAGACAAACTGCTTTGGCTGTTTGCAAGGCTAGGAAAGAGCAGAGACCCAGTCTTGCTGTTTATCTGCAATGACTGCCAGGGCAAGTGAGGACCAGCAAGACAATTCCTGCCTACCACCTTCCTTGGAGGAGAGAGAGTGCAACGTTTCATTTTAGCATTTTGGCGCTCACGAGGGAGACGAACTTCATTGGCTATTTGCAAGGCTAGGAAAGAGCAGAGCCCCAGTCTTGCTGTTTATCTGCAATGACTGCCAGGGCAAGTGAGGACCAGCAAGACAATTCCTGCATAGCACATTACTTGGAAGAGAGAGTGCAACGTTTAATTTTAGCATTTTGGCGCTCAAGAGGGAGACAAATTGCTTTGGCTGTTTGCAAGGCTAAGAAAGAGCAGAGCCCCAGTCTTGCTGTTTGCCTGCAATGACTGCCAGGCCAAGTGAGGACCAGCAAGACAATTCCTGCCTAGCACCTTCCGTGGAGGAGAGAGAGTGCAACGTTTCATTTTGCTTTTTAGAGTGCGAGAGTGAGAAAAAGCAGAGTGCCTGTTTGCAAGGCTAGGAAAGAGCAGAGCCCCAGTCTTGCTGTTTATCTGCAATGACTGCCAGGGCAAGTGAGGACCAGCAAGACAATTCCTGCCTAGCACCTTCCTTGGAGGAGAGAGAGTGCAACCTTTCATTTTAGCATTTTGGCGCTCACGAGGGAGACAAACTGCTTTGGCTGTTTGCAAGGCTAGGAAAGAGCAGAGCCCCAGTCTTGCTGTTTATCTGCAATGACTGCCAGGGCAAGTGAGGACCAGCAAGACAATTCCTGCATAGCACATTACTTGGAAGAGAGAGTGCAACGTTTAATTTTAGCATTTTGGCGCTCAAGAGGGAGACAAATTGCTTTGGCTGTTTGCAAGGCTAAGAAAGAGCAGAGCCCCAGTCTTGCTGTTTGCCTGCAATGACTGCCAGGCCAAGTGAGGACCAGCAAGACAATTCCTGCCTAGCACCTTCCGTGGAGGAGAGAGAGTGCAATGTTTCATTTTGCTTTTTAGAGTGCGAGAGTGAGAAAAAGCAGAGTGCCTGTTTGCAAGGCTAGGAAAGAGCAGAGCCCCAGTCTTGCTGTTTATCTGCAATGACTGCCAGGGCAAGTGAGGACCAGCAAGACAATTCCTGCCTAGCACCTTCCTTGGAGGAGAGAGTTTGCAACGTTTCATTTTAGCATTTTGGCGCTCACGAGGGAGACGAACTGCTTTGGCTGTTTGCAAGGCTAGGAAAGAGCAGAGCCCCAGTCTTGCTGTTTATCTGCAATGACTGCCAGGGCAAGTGAGGACCAGCAAGACAATTCCTGCCTAGCACCTACCTTGGAGGAGAGAGAGTGCAACGTTTAATTTTGGTTGTTGGAGTGCGAGAGTGAGAAGAAGCAGAGTGCCTGTTTGCAAGGCTAGGAAAGAGCAGAGCCCCAGTCTTGCTGTTTATCTGCAATGACTGCCAGGGCAAGTGAGGACCAGCAAGACAATTCCTGCCTAGCGCCTTCCTTGGAGGAGAGAGAGTGCAACGTTTCATTTTGCTTTTTGGAGTGCGAGAGTGAGAAAAAGCAGAGTGCCTGTTTGCAAGGCTAGGAAAGAGCAGAGCCCCAGTCTTGCTGTTTATCTGCAATGACTGCCAGGGCAAGTGAGGACCAGCAAGACAATTCCTGCCTAGCACCTTCCTTGGAGGAGAGAGATTGCAACGTTTCATTTTAGCATTTTGGCGCTCACGAGGGAGACAAACTGCTTTGGCTGTTTGCAAGGCTAGGAAAGAGCAGAGCCCCAGTCTTGCTGTTTATCTGCAATGACTGCCAGGGCAAGTGAGGACCAGCAAGACAATTCCTGCCTAGCACCTTCCTTGGAGGAGAGAGAGTGCAACGTTTCATTTTAACATTTTGGCGCTCACGAGGGAGACGAACTGCTTTGGCTGTTTGCAAGGCTAGGAAAGAGCAGAGCCCCAGTCTTGCTGTTTATCTGCAATGACTGCCAGGGCAAGTGAGGACCAGCAAGACAATTCCTGCCTAGCACCTACCTTGGAGGAGAGAGAGTGCAACGTTTAATTTTGGTTGTTGGAGTGCGAGAGTGAGAAGAAGCAGAGTGCCTGTTTGCAAGCGTAGGAAAGAGCAGAGCCCCAGTCTTGCTGTTTATCTGCAATGACTGCCAGGGCAAGTGAGGACCAGCAAGACAATTCCTGCCTAGCACCTACCTTGGAGGAGAGAGAGTGCAACGTTTCATTTTGATTTTTGGTGTGCGAGAGTGAGAAAAAGCAGAGTGCCTGTTTTCAAGGCTAGGAAAGAGTAGAGCCCCAGTCTTGCTATTTATCTGCAATGACTGCCAGGGCAAGTGAGGACCAGCAAGACAATTCCTGCCTAGCAGCTTTTTTGGACGAGAGAGAGTGCAACGTTTCATTTTAGCATTTTGGCGCTCACGAGGGAGACGAAATCCATTGGCTGTTTGCAAGGCTAGGAAAGAGCAGAGCCCCAGTCTTGCTCTTTATGTGCAATGACTGCCAGGGCAAGTGAGGACCAGCAAGACAATTCCTGCCTAGCACCTTCCTTGGAGGAGAGAGAGTGCAACGTTTCATTTTAGCATTTTGGCGCTCACGAGGGAGACGAACTGCATTGGCTGTTTGTGAGGCGAGGAAAGAGTAGAGCCCCATCCTTTTTGTTTATCTGCAATGACTGCCAGGGCAAGTGAGGACCAGCAAGACAATTCCTGCCTAGCACCTTCCTTGGAGGAGAGAGAGTGCAACGTTTCATTTTAGCGTTTTGGCGCTCACGAGGGAGTCGAACTGCTTTGGCTGTTTGCAAGCCTAGGAAAGAGCAGAGCCCCAGTCTTGCTGTTTATCTGCAATGACTGCCAGGGCAAGTGAGGACCAGCAAGACAATTCCTGCCTAGCACCTACCTTGGAGGAGAGAGAGTGCAACGTTTCATTTTGATTTTTGTAGTGCGAGAGTGAGAAAAAGCAGAGTGCCTGTTTGTCAGCGTAGGAAAGAGCAGAGCCCCAGTCTTGCTGTTTATCTGCAATGACTGCCAGGGCAAGTGAGGACCAGCAAGACAATTCCTGCCTAGCAGCTTTTTTGGAGGAGAGAGAGTGCAACGTTTCATTTTAGCATTTTGGCGCTCACGAGGGAGACGAAATCCATTGGCTGTTTGCAAGGCTAAGAAAGAGCAGAGCCCCAGTCTTGCTGTTTGCCTGCAATGACTGCCAGGCCAAGTGAGGACCAGCAAGACAATTCCTGCCTAGCACCTTCCGTGGAGGAGAGAGAGTGCAACGTTTCATTTTGCTTTTTAGAGTGCGAGAGTGAGAAAAAGCAGAGTGCCTGTTTGCAAGGCTAGGAAAGAGCAGAGCCCCAGTCTTGCTGTTTATCTGCAATGACTGCCAGGGCAAGTGAGGACCAGCAAGACAATTCCTGCCTAGCACCTTCCTTGGAGGAGAGAGAGTGCAACCTTTCATTTTAGCATTTTGGCGCTCACGAGGGAGACAAACTGCTTTGGCTGTTTGCAAGGCTAGGAAAGAGCAGAGCCCCAGTCTTGCTGTTTATCTGCAATGACTGCCAGGGCAAGTGAGGACCAGCAAGACAATTCCTGCATAGCACATTACTTGGAAGAGAGAGTGCAACGTTTAATTTTAGCATTTTGGCGCTCAAGAGGGAGACAAATTGCTTTGGCTGTTTGCAAGGCTAAGAAAGAGCAGAGCCCCAGTCTTGCTGTTTGCCTGCAATGACTGCCAGGCCAAGTGAGGACCAGCAAGACAATTCCTGCCTAGCACCTTCCGTGGAGGAGAGAGAGTGCAACGTTTCATTTTGCTTTTTAGAGTGCGAGAGTGAGAAAAAGCACAGTGCCTGTTTGCAAGGCTAGGAAAGAGCAGAGCCCCAGTCTTGCTGTTTATCTGCAATGACTGCCAGGGCAAGTGAGGACCAGCAAGACAATTCCTGCCTAGCACCTTCCTTGGAGGAGAGAGTTTGCAACGTTTCATTTTAGCATTTTGGCGCTCACGAGGGAGACGAACTGCTTTGGCTGTTTGCAAGGCTAGGAAAGAGCAGAGCCCCAGTCTTGCTGTTTATCTGCAATGACTGCCAGGGCAAGTGAGGACCAGCAAGACAATTCCTGCCTAGCACCTACCTTGGAGGAGAGAGAGTGCAACGTTTAATTTTGGTTGTTGGAGTGCGAGAGTGAGAAGAAGCAGAGTGCCTGTTTGCAAGGCTAGGAAAGAGCAGAGCCCCAGTCTTGCTGTTTATCTGCAATGACTGCCAGGGCAAGTGAGGACCAGCAAGACAATTCCTGCCTAGCACCTTCCTTGGAGGAGAGAGATTGCAACGTTTCATTTTAGCATTTTGGCGCTCACGAGGGAGACAAACTGCTTTGGCTGTTTGCAAGGCTAGGAAAGAGCAGAGCCCCAGTCTTGCTGTTTATCTGCAATGACTGCCAGGGCAAGTGAGGACCAGCAAGACAATTCCTGCCTAGCACCTTCCTTGGAGGAGAGAGAGTGCAACGTTTCATTTTAACATTTTGGCGCTCACGAGGGAGACGAACTGCTTTGGCTGTTTGCAAGGCTAGGAAAGGGCAGAGCCCCAGTCTTGCTGTTTATCTGCAATGACTGCCAGGGCAAGTGAGGACCAGCAAGACAATTCCTGCCTAGCACCTACCTTGGAGGAGAGAGAGTGCAACGTTTAATTTTGGTTGTTGGAGTGCGAGAGTGAGAAGAAGCAGAGTGCCTGTTTGCAAGCGTAGGAAAGAGCAGAGCCCCAGTCTTGCTGTTTATCTGCAATGACTGCCAGGGCAAGTGAGGACCAGCAAGACAATTCCTGCCTAGCACCTACCTTGGAGGAGAGAGAGTGCAACGTTTCATTTTGATTTTTGGTGTGCGAGAGTGAGAAAAAGCAGAGTGCCTGTTTTCAAGGCTAGGAAAGAGTAGAGCCCCAGTCTTGCTATTTATCTGCAGTGACTGCCAGGGCAAGTGAGGACCAGCAAGACAATTCCTGCCTAGCAGCTTTCTTGGAGGAGAGAGAGTGCAACGTTTCATTTTAGCATTTTGGCGCTCACGAGGGAGACGAAATGCATTGGCTGTTTGCAAGGCTAGGAAAGAGCAGAGCCCCAGTCTTGCTGTTTATGTGCAATGACTGCCAGGGCAAGTGAGGACCAGCAAGATAATTCCTGCCTAGCACCTTCCTTGGAGGAGAGAGAGTGCAACGTTTCATTTTAGCATTTTGGCGCTCACGAGGGAGACGAACTGCATTGGCTGTTTGTGAGGCGAGGAAAGAGTAGAGCCCCATCCTTTTTGTTAATCTGCAATGACTGCCAGGGCAAGTGAGGACCAGCAAGACAATTCCTGCCTAGCACCTTCCTTGGAGGAGAGAGAGTGCAACGTTTCATTTTAGCGTTTTGGCGCTCACGAGGGAGTCGAACTGCTTTGGTTGTTTGCAAGCCTAGGAAAGAGCAGAGCCCCAGTCTTGCTGTTTATCTGCAATGACTGCCAGGGCAAGTGAGGACCAGCAAGACAATTCCTGCCTAGCACCTACCTTGGAGGAGAGAGAGTGCAACGTTTCATTTTGATTTTTGTAGTGCGAGAGTGAGAAAAAGCAGAGTGCCTGTTTGTCAGCGTAGGAAAGAGCAGAGCCCCAGTCTTGCTGTTTATCTGCAATGACTGCCAGGGCAAGTGAGGACCAGCAAGACAATTCCTGCCTAGCAGCTTTTTTGGAGGAGAGAGAGTGCAACGTTTCATTTTAGCATTTTGGCGCTCACGAGGGAGACGAAATCCATTGGCTGTTTGCAAGGCTAGGAAAGAGCAGAGCCCCAGTCTTGCTGTTTATGTGCAATGACTGCCAGGGCAAGTGAGGACCAGCAAGACAATTCCTGCCTAGCACCTTCCTTGGAGGAGAGAGAGTGCAACTTTTCATTTTAGCATTTTGGTGCTCACGAGGGAGACGAACTGCATTGGCTATTTGCAAGGCTAGGAAAGAGCAGAGCCCCAGTCTTGCTGTTTATCTGCAATGACTGCCAGGGCAAGTGAGGACCAGCAAGACAATTCCTGCATACCACATTACTTGGAAGAGAGAGTGCAACGTTTAATTTTAGCATTTTGGCGCTCAAGAGGGAGACAAATTGCTTTGGCTGTTTGCAAGGCTAAGAAAGAGCAGAGCCCCAGTCTTGCTGTTTGCCTGCAATGACTGCCAGGCCAAGTGAGGACCAGCAAGACAATTCCTGCCTAGCAGCTTTTTTGGAGGAGAGAGAGTGCAACTTTTCATTTTAGCATTTTGGCGCTCAAGAGGGAGACGAAATCCATTGGCTGTTTGCAAGGCTAGGAAAGAGCAGAGCCCCAGTCTTGCTGTTTACCTGCAATGACTGCCAGGGCAAGTGAGGACCAGCAAGACAATTCCTGCCTAGCACCTTCCTTGGAGGAGAGAGAGTGCAACGTTTCATTTTGATTTTTGTAGTGCGAGAGTGAGAAAAAGCAGAGTGCCTGTTTGCAAGGCTAGGAAAGAGCAGAGCCCCAGTCTTGCTGTTTATCTGCAATGACTGCCAGGGCAAGTGAGGACCAGCAAGACAATTCCTGCCTAGCAACTTCCTTGGAGGAGAGAGAGTGCAACGTTTCATTTTAGCATTTTGGTGCTCACGAAGGAGACGAACTGCATTGGCTATTTGCAAGGCTAGGAAAGAGCAGAGCCCCAGTCTTGCTGTTTATCTGCAATGACTGCCAGGGCAAGTGAGGACCAGCAAGACAATTCCTGCCTAGCACCTTCCTTGGAGGAGAGAGAGTGCAACGTTTCATTTTAGCATTTTGGCGCTCACGAGGGAGACGAACTGCATTGGCTGTTTGCAAGGCTAGGAAAGAGCAGAGCCCCAGTCTTGCTGTTTATCTGCAATGACTGCCAGGGCAAGTGAGGACCAGCAAGACAATTCCTGCCTAGCACCTTCCTTGGAGGAGAGAGATTGCAACGTTTCATTTTAGCATTTTGGCGCTCACGAGGGAGACAAACTGCTTTGGCTGTTTGCAAGGCTAGGAAAGAGCAGAGACCCAGTCTTGCTGTTTATGTGCAATGACTGCCAGGGCAATTGAGGACCAGCAAGACAATTCCTGCCTAGCACCTTCCTTGGAGGAGAGAGAGTGCAACGTTTCATTTTAGCATTTTGGCGCTCACGAGGGAGACGAACTGCTTTGGCTGTTTGCAAGGCTAGGAAAGAGCAGAGCCCCAGTCTTGCTGTTTATCTGCAATGACTGCCAGGGCAAGTGAGGACCAGCAAGACAATTCCTGCATAGCACATTACTTGGAAGAGAGAGTGCAACGTTTAATTTTAGCATTTTGGCGCTCAAGAGGGAGACAAATTGCTTTGGCTGTTTGCAAGGCTAAGAAAGAGCAGAGCCCCAGTCTTGCTGTTTGCCTGCAATGACTGCCAGGCCAAGTGAGGACCAGCAAGACAATTCCTGCCTAGCACCTTCCGTGGAGGAGAGAGAGTGCAACGTTTCATTTTGCTTTTTAGAGTGCGAGAGTGAGAAAAAGCAGAGTGCCTGTTTGCAAGGCTAGGAAAGAGCAGAGCCCCAGTCTTGCTGTTTATCTGCAATGACTGCCAGGGCAAGTGAGGACCAGCAAGACAATTCCTGCCTAGCACCTTCCTTGGAGGAGAGAGTTTGCAACGTTTCATTTTAGCATTTTGGCGCTCACGAGGGAGACGAACTGCTTTGGCTGTTTGCAAGGCTAGGAAAGAGCAGAGCCCCAGTCTTGCTGTTTATCTGCAATGACTGCCAGGGCAAGTGAGGACCAGCAAGACAATTCCTGCCTAGCACCTACCTTGGAGGAGAGAGAGTGCAACGTTTAATTTTGGTTGTTGGAGTGCGAGAGTGAGAAGAAGCAGAGTGCCTGTTTGCAAGGCTAGGAAAGAGCAGAGCCCCAGTCTTGCTGTTTATCTGCAATGACTGCCAGGGCAAGTGAGGACCAGCAAGACAATTCCTGCCTAGCGCCTTCCTTGGAGGAGAGAGAGTGCAACGTTTCATTTTGCTTTTTGGAGTGCGAGAGTGAGAAAAAGCAGAGTGCCTGTTTGCAAGGCTAGGAAAGAGCAGAGCCCCAGTCTTGCTGTTTATCTGCAATGACTGCCAGGGCAAGTGAGGACCAGCAAGACAATTCCTGCCTAGCACCTTCCTTGGAGGAGAGAGATTGCAACGTTTCATTTTAGCATTTTGGCGCTCACGAGGGAGACAAACTGCTTTGGCTGTTTGCAAGGCTAGGAAAGAGCAGAGCCCCAGTCTTGCTGTTTATCTGCAATGACTGCCAGGGCAAGTGAAGACCAGCAAGACAATTCCTGCCTAGCACCTTCCTTGGAGGAGAGAGAGTGCAACGTTTCATTTTAACATTTTGGCGCTCACGAGGGAGACGAACTGCTTTGGCTGTTTGCAAGGCTAGGAAAGAGCAGAGCCCCAGTCTTGCTGTTTATCTGCAATGACTGCCAGGGCAAGTGAGGACCAGCAAGACAATTCCTGCCTAGCACCTACCTTGGAGGAGAGAGAGTGCAACGTTTAATTTTGGTTGTTGGAGTGCGAGAGTGAGAAGAAGCAGAGTGCCTGTTTGCAAGCGTAGGAAAGAGCAGAGCCCCAGTCTTGCTGTTTATCTGCAATGACTGCCAGGGCAAGTGAGGACCAGCAAGACAATTCCTGCCTAGCACCTACCTTGGAGGAGAGAGAGTGCAACGTTTCATTTTGATTTTTGGTGTGCGAGAGTGAGAAAAAGCAGAGTGCCTGTTTTCAAGGCTAGGAAAGAGTAGAGCCCCAGTCTTGCTATTTATCTGCAATAACTGCCAGGGCAAGTGAGGACCAGCAAGACAATTCCTGCCTAGCAGCTTTTTTGGAGGAGAGAGAGTGCAACGTTTCATTTTAGCATTTTGGCGCTCACGAGGGAGACGAAATCCATTGGCTGTTTGCAAGGCTAGGAAAGAGCAGAGCCCCAGTCTTGCTGTTTATCTGCAATGACTGCCAGGGCAAGTGAGGACCAGCAAGACAATTCCTGCCTAGCACCTTCCTTGGAGGAGAGAGAGTGCAACTTTTCATTTTAGCATTTTGGTGCTCACGAGGGAGACGAACTGCATTGGCTATTTGCAAGGCTAGGAAAGAGCAGAGCCCCAGTCTTGCTGTTTATCTGCAATGACTGCCAGGGCAAGTGAGGACCAGCAAGACAATTCCTGCCTAACACCTTCCTTGGAGGAGAGAGAGTGCAACCTTTCATTTTAGCATTTTGGCGCTCACGAGGGAGACGAACTGCATCGGCTGTTTGCAAGGCTAGGAAAGAGCAGAGCCCCAGTCTTGCTGTTTATCTGCAATGACTGCCAGGGCAAGTGAGGACCAGCAAGACAATTCCTGCATAGCACATTACTTGGAAGAGAGAGTGCAACGTTTAATTTTAGCATTTTGGCGCTCAAGAGGGAGACAAATTGCTTTGGCTGTTTGCAAGGCTAAGAAAGAGCAGAGCCCCAGTCTTGCTGTTTGCCTGCAATGACTGCCAGGCCAAGTGAGGACCAGCAAGACAATTCCTGCCTAGCACCTTCCTTGGAGGAGAGAGAGTGCAACGTTTCATTTTAGCATTTTGGCGCTCACGAGGGAGACAAACTGCTTTGGCTGTTTGCAAGGCTAGGAAAGAGCAGAGCCCCAGTCTTGCTGTTTATCTGCAATGACTGCCAGGGCAAGTGAGGACCAGCAAGACAATTCCTGCCTAGCACCTTCCTTGGAGGAGAGAGAGTGCAACGTTTCATTTTAACATTTTGGCGCTCACGAGGGAGACGAACTGCTTTGGCTGTTTGCAAGGCTAGGAAAGAGCAGAGCCCCAGTCTTGCTGTTTATCTGCAATGACTGCCAGGGCAAGTGAGGACCAGCAAGACAATTCCTGCCTAGCACCTACCTTGGAGGAGAGAGAGTGCAACGTTTAATTTTGGTTGTTGGAGTGCGAGAGTGAGAAGAAGCAGAGTGCCTGTTTGCAAGCGTAGGAAAGAGCAGAGCCCCAGTCTTGCTGTTTATCTGCAATGACTGCCAGGGCAAGTGAGGACCAGCAAGACAATTCCTGCCTAGCACCTACCTTGGAGGAGAGATAGTGCAACGTTTCATTTTGATTTTTGGTGTGCGAGAGTGAGAAAAAGCAGAGTGCCTGTTTGCAAGGCTAGGAAAGAGTAGAGCCCCAGTCTTGCTATTTATCTGCAATGACTGCCAGGGCAAGTGAGGACCAGCAAGACAATTCCTGCCTAGCAGCTTTTTTGGAGGAGAGAGAGTGCAACGTTTCATTTTAGCATTTTGGCGCTCACGAGGGAGACGAAATCCATTGGCTGTTTGCAAGGCTAGGAAAGAGCAGAGCCCCAGTCTTGCTGTTTATGTGCAATGACTGCCAGGGCAAGTGAGGACCAGCAAGACAATTCCTGCCTAGCACCTTCCTTGGAGGAGAGAGAGTGCAACTTTTCATTTTAGCATTTTGGTGCTCACGAGGGAGACGAACTGCATTGGCTATTTGCAAGGCTAGGAAAGAGCAGAGCCCCCGTCTTGCTGTTTATCTGCAATGACTGCCAGGGCAAGTGAGGACCAGCAAGACAATTCCTGCCTAGCACCTTCCTTGGAGGAGAGAGAGTGCAACGTTTAATTTTAGCATTTTGGCGCTCACGAGGGAGACGAACTGCATTGGCTGTTTGCAAGGCTAGGAAAGAGCAGAGCCCCAGTCTTGCTGTTTATCTGCAATGACTGCCAGGGCAAGTGAGGACCAGCAAGACAATTCCTGCATACCACATTACTTGGAAGAGAGAGTGCAACGTTTAATTTTAGCATTTTGGCGCTCAAGAGGGAGACAAATTGCTTTGGCTGTTTGCAAGGCTAAGAAAGAGCAGAGCCCCAGTCTTGCTGTTTGCCTGCAATGACTGCCAGGCCAAGTGAGGACCAGCAAGACAATTCCTGCCTAGCACCTTCCTTGGAGGAGAGAGAGTGCAACGTTTCATTTTGCTTTTTGGAGTGCGAGAGTGAGAAAAAGCAGAGTGCCTGTTTGCAAGGCTAGGAAAGAGCAGAGCCCCAGTCTTGCTGTTTATCTGCAATGACTGCCAGGGCAAGTGAGGACCAACAAGACAATTCCTGCCTAGCACCTTCCTTGGAGGAGAGAGATTGCAACGTTTCATTTTAGCATTTTGGCGCTCACGAGGGAGACAAACTGCTTTGGCTGTTTGCAAGGCTAGGAAAGAGCAGAGCCCCAGTCTTGCTGTTTATCCGCAATGACTGCCAGGGCAAGTGAGGACCAGCAAGACAATTCCTGCCTAGCACCTTCCTTGGAGGAGAGAGAGAGCAAGGTTTCATTTTAGCATTTTGGCGCTCACGAGGGAGACGAACTGCATTGGCTGTTTGCAAGGCTAGGAAAGAGCAGAGCCCCAGTCTTGCTGTTTATCTGCAATGACTGCCAGGGCAAGTGAGGACCAGCAAGACAATTCCTGCCTAGCACCTTCCTTGGAGGAGAGAGAGTGCAACGTTTCATTTTAACATTTTGGCGCTCACGAGGGAGACGAACTGCTTTGGCTGTTTGCAAGGCTAGGAAAGAGCAGAGCCCCAGTCTTGCTGTTTATCTGCAATGACTGCCAGGGCAAGTGAGGACCAGCAAGACAATTCCTGCCTAGCACCTACCTTGGAGGAGAGAGAGTGCAACGTTTCATTTTGGTTGTTGGAGTGCGAGAGTGAGAAGAAGCAGAGTGCCTGTTTGCAAGCGTAGGAAAGAGCAGAGCCCCAGTCTTGCTGTTTATCTGCAATGACTGCCAGGGCAAGTGAGGACCAGCAAGACAATTCCTGCCTAGCGCCTACCTTGGAGGAGAGAGAGTGCAACGTTTCATTTTGATTTTTGTAGTGCGAGAGTGAGAAAAAGCAGAGTGCCTGTTTGCAAGGCTAGGAAAGAGCAGAGCCCCACTCTTGCTGTTTACCTGCAATGACTGCCAGGGCAAGTGAGGACCAGCAAGACAATTCCTGCCTAGCACCTTCCTTGGAGGAGAGAGAGTGCAACGTTTCATTTTGATTTTTGGTGTGCGAGAGTGAGAAAAAGCAGAGTGCCTGTTTGCAAGGCTAGGAAAGAGCAGAGCCCCAGTCTTGCTGTTTATCTGCAATGACTGCCAGGGCAAGTGAGGACCAGCAAGACAATTCCTGCCTAGCCACTTCCTTGGAGGAGAGAGAGTGCAACGTTTCATTTTAGCATTTTGGTGCTCACGAAGGAGACGAACTGCATTGGCTATTTGCAAGGCTAGGAAAGAGCAGAGCCCCAGTCTTGCTGTTTATCTGCAATGACTGCCAGGGCAAGTGAGGACCAGCAAGACAATTCCTGCCTAGCACCTTCCTTGGAGGAGAGAGAGTGCAACGTTTCATTTTAGCATTTTGGCGCTCATGAGGGAGACGAACTGCATTGGCTGTTTGCAAGGCTAGGAAAGAGCAGAGCCCCAGTCTTGCTGTTTATCTGCAATGACTGCCAGGGCAAGTGAGGACCAGCAAGACAATTCCTGCCTAGCACCTTCCTTGGAGGAGAGAGATTGCAACGTTTCATTTTAGCATTTTGGCGCTCACGAGGGAGACAAACTGCTTTGGCTGTTTGCAAGGCTAGGAAAGAGCAGAGCCCCAGTCTTGCTGTTTATCTGCAATGACTGCCAGGGCAAGTGAGGACCAGCAAGACAATTCCTGCCTAGCACCTTCCTTGGAGGAGAGAGGGTGCAACGTTTCATTTTAGCATTTTGGCGCTCACGAGGGAGACAAACTGCTTTGGCTGTTTGCAAGGCTAGGAAAGAGCAGAGCCCCAGTCTTGCTGTTTATCTGCAATGACTGCCAGAGCAAGTGAGGACCAGCAAGACAATTCCTGCCTAGCACCTTCCTTGGAGGAGAGAGAGTGCAACGTTTCATTTTGCTTTTTGGAGTGCCAGAGTGAGAAAAAGCAGAGTGCCTGTTTGCAAGGCTAGGAAAGAGCAGAGCCCGAGTCTTGCTGTTTATCCGCAATGACTGCCAGGCCAAGTGAGGACCAGCAAGACAATTCCTGCCTAGCACCTTCCTTGGAGGAGAGAGATTGCAACGTTTCATTTTAACATTTTGGCGCTCACGAGGGAGAAGAACTTCATAGGCTGTTTGCAAGGCTAGGAAAGAGCAGAGCCCCAGTCTTGCTGTTTATGTGCAATGACTGCCAGGGCAAGTGAGGACCAGCAAGACAATTCCTGCCTAGCACCTTCCTTGGAGGAGAGAGAGTGCAACGTTTCATTTTAGCATTTTGGCGCTCACGAGGGAGACGAACTGCATTGGCTGTTTGTGAGGCGAGGAAAGAGTAGAGCCCCATCCTTTTTGTTTATCTGCAATGACTGCCAGGGCAAGTGAGGACCAGCAAGACAATTCCTGCATAGCACCTTACTTGGAGGAGAGAGTGCAACGTTTCATTTTAGCATTTTGGCGCTCAAGAGGGAGACAAACTGCTTTGGCTGTTTGCAAGGCTAGGAAAGAGCAGAGCCCCAGTCTTGCTGTTTATCTGCTATGACTGCCAGGGCAAGTGAGGACCAGCAAGGCAATTCCTGCCTAGCACCTTCCTTGGAGGAGAGAGAGTGCAACGTTTCATTTTGCTTTTTGGAGGGCGAGAGTGAGAAAAAGCAGAGTACCTGTTTGCAAGGCTAGGAAAGAGCAGAGCCCCAGTCTTGCTGTTTATCTGCAATGACTGCCAGGGCAAGTGAGGACCAGCAAGACAATTCCTGACTAGCACCTTCCTTGGAGGAGAGAGAGTGCAACGTTTCATTTTGCAGTGCGAGAGTGAGAAAAAGCAGAGTGCCTGTTTGCAAGGCTAGGAAAGAGCAGAGCCCCAGTCTTGCTGTTAACTACAATGACTGCCAGGGCAAGTGAGGACCAGCAAGACAATTCCTGCCTAGCGCCTTCCTTGGAGGAGAGAGAGTGCAACGTTTCATTTTAGCATTTTGGCGCTCACGAGGGAGACAAACTGCTTTGGCTGTTTGCAAGGCTAGGAAAGAGCAGAGCCCCAGTCTTGCTGTTTATCTGCAATGACTGCCAGGGCAAGTGAGGACCAGCAAGACAATTCCTGCCTAGCACCTTCCTTGGAGGAGAGAGAGTGCAACGTTTCATTTTAGCATTTTGGCGCTCACGAGGGAGACAAACTGCTTTGGCTGTTTGCAAGGCTAGGAAAGAGCAGAGCGCCAGTCTTGCTGTTTATCTGCAATGACTGCCAGGGCAAGTGAGGACCAGCAAGACAATTCCTGCCTAGCACCTTCCTTGGCGGAGAGAGAGTGCAACGTTTCATTTTGCTTTTTGGAGTGCGAGAGTGAGAAAAAGCAGAGTGCCTGTTTGCAAGGCTAGGAAAGAGCAGAGCCCCAGTCTTGCTGTTTATCTGCAATGACTGCCAGGGCAAGTGAGGACCAGCAAGACAATTCCTGCCTAGCACCTTCCTTGGAGGAGAGAGAGTGCAACCTTTCATTTTAGCATTTTGGCGCTCACGAGGGAGACGAAATGCATTGGCTGTTTGCAAGGCTAGGAAAGAGCAGAGCCCCAGTCTTGCTGTTTATCTGCAATGACTGCCAGGGCAAGTGAGGACCAGCAAGACAATTCCTGCCTAGCACCTTCCTTGGAGGAGAGAGAGTGCAATGTTTCATTTTGCTTTTTGGAGTGCGAGAGTGAGAAAAAGCAGAGTGCCTGTTTGCAAGGCTAGGAAAGAGCAGAGCCCCAGTCTTGCTGTTTATCTGCAATGACTGCCAGGGCAAGTGAGGACCAGCAAGACAATTCCTGCCTAGCACCTTCCTTGGAGGAGAGAGAGTGCAACGTTTCATTTTAGCATTTTGGCGCTCACGAGGGAGACAATCTGCTTTGGCTGTTTGCAAGGCTAGGAAAGAGCAGAGCCCCAGTCTTGCTGTTTATCTGCAATGACTGCCAGGGCAAGTGAGGACCAGCAAGACAATTCCTGCCTAGCACCTTCCTTGGAGGAGAGAGAGTGCAACGTTTCATTTTGCTTTTTGGAGTGCGAGAGTGAGAAAAAGCAGAGTGCCTGTTTGCAAGGCTAGGAAAGAGCAGAGCCCCAGTCTTGCTGTTTATCTGCAATGACTGCCAGGGCAAGTGAGGACCAGCAAGACAATTCCTGCCTAGCACCTTCCTTGGAGGAGAGAGAGTGCAACGTTTCATTTTAGCATTTTGGCGCTCACGAGGGAGACGAAATGCATTGGCTGTTTGCAAGGCTAGGAAAGAGCAGAGCCCCAGTCTTGCTGTTTATCTGCAATGACTGCCAGGGGAAGTGAGGACCAGCAAGACAATTCCTGCCTAGCACCTTCCTTGGAGGAGAGAGAGTGCAACATTTCATTTTGCTTTTTGGAGTGCGAGAGTGAGAAAAAGCAGAGTGCCTGTTTGCAAAGCTAGGAAAGAGCAGAGCACCAGTCTTGCTGCTTATCTGCAATGACTGCCAGGGCAAGTGAGGACCAGCAAGACAATTCCTGCCTAGCACCTTCCTTGGAGGAGAGAGAGTGCAACGTTTCATTTTGCTTTTTGGAGTGCGAGAGTGAGAAAAAGCAGAGTGCCTGTTTGCAAGGCTAGCAAAGAGCAGAGCCCCAGTCTTGCTGTTTATCTGCAATGACTGCCAGGGCAAGTGAGGACCAGCAAGACAATTCCTGCCTAGCACCTTCCTTGGAGGAGAGAGAGTGCAACGTTTCATTTTAGCATTTTGGCGCTCACGAGGGAGACAAACTGCTTTGGCTGTTTGCAAGGCTAGGAAAGAGCAGAGCCCCAGTCTTGCTGTTTATCTGCAATGACTGCCAGGGCAAGTGAGGACCAGCAAGACAATTCCTGCCTAGCACCTTCCTTGGAGGAGAGAGAGTGCAACGTTTCATTTTGCTTTTTGGAGTGCGAGAGTGAGAAAAAGCAGAGTGCCTGTTTGCAAGGCTAGGAAAGAGCAGAGCCCCAGTCTTGCTGTTTATCCGCAATGACTGCCAGGCCAAGTGAGAACCAGCAAGACAATTCCTGCCTAGCACCTTCCTTGGAGGAGAGAGAGTGCAACGTCTCATTTTGCTTTTTGGAGTGCGAGAGTGAGAAAAAGCAGAGTGCCTGTTTGCAAGGCTAGGAAAGAGCAGAGCCCCAGTCTTGCTGTTATCTACAATGACTGCCAGGGCAAGTGAGGACCATCAAGACAATTCCTGCCTAGCGCCTTCCTTGGAGGAGAGAGAGTGCAACGTTTCATTTTAGCATTTTGGCGCTCACGAGGGAGACAAACTGCTTTGGCTGTTTGCAAGGCTAGGAAAGAGCAGAGCCCCAGTCTT
The DNA here is from genome assembly GCF_964289735.1 of Phaethon aethereus. NCBI lineage: Eukaryota > Metazoa > Chordata > Aves > Phaethontiformes > Phaethontidae > Phaethon > Phaethon aethereus. Next base: position 692,112 of record NW_028114062.1, on the reverse strand, counting down.
GCTGTTTATCTGCAATGACTGCCAGGGCAAGTGAGGACCAGCAAGACAATTCCTGCCTAGCACCTTCCTTGGAGGAGAGAGAGTGCAACGTTTCATTTTAGCATTTTGGCGCTCACGAGGGAGACAAACTTCTTTTGCTGTTTGCAAGGCTAGGAAAGAGCAGAGCCCAGTCTTGCAGTTTATCTGCAATGACTGCCAGGGCAAGTGAGGACCAGCAAGACAATTCCTGCCTAGCACCTTCCTTGGAGGAGAGAGAGTGCAACGTTTCATTTTGCTTTTCGGAGTGCGAGAGTGAGAAAAAGCAGAGTGCCTGTTTGCAAGGCTAGGAAAGAGCAGAGCCCCAGTCTTGCTGTTTATCTGCAATGACTGCCAGGGCAAGTGAGGACCAGCAAGACAATTCCTGCCTAGCACCTTCCTTGGAGGAGAGAGAGTGCAACCTTTCATTTTAGCATTTTGGCGCTCACGAGGGAGACGAAATGCATTGGCTGTTTGCAAGGCTAGGAAAGAGCAGAGCCCCAGTCTTGCTGTTTATCTGCAATGACTGCCAGGGCAAGTGAGGACCAGCAAGACAATTCCTGCCTAGCACCTTCCTTGGAGGAGAGAGAGTGCAACGTTTCATTTTGCTTTTTGGAGTGCGAGAATGAGAAAAAGCAGAGTGCCTGTTTGCAAGGCTAGGAAAGAGCAGAGCCCCAGTCTTGCTGTTTATCCGCAATGACTGCCAGGCCAAGTGAGAACCAGCAAGACAATTCCTGCCTAGCACCTTCCTTGGAGGAGAGAGAGTGCAACGTCTCATTTTGCTTTTTGAAGTGCGAGAGTGAGAAAAACCAGAGTGCCTGTTTGCAAGGCTAGGAAAGAGCAGAGCCCCAGTCTTGCTGGTATCTACAATGACTGCCAGGGCAAGTGAGGATCAGCAAGACAATTCCTGCCTAGCGCCTTCCTTGGAGGAGAGAGAGTGCAACGTTTCATTTTAGCATTTTGGCGCTCACGAGGGAGACAAACTGCTTTGGCTGTTTGCAAGGCTAGGAAAGAGCAGAGCCCCAGTCTTGCTGTTTATCTGCAATGACTGCCAGGGCAAGTGAGGACCAGCAAGGCAATTCCTGCCTAGCACCTTCCTTGGAGGAGAGAGAGTGCAACGTTTCATTTTGCTTTTTGGAGTGCGAGAGTGAGAAAAAGCAGAGTGCCTGTTTGCAAGGCTAGGAAAGAGCAGAGCCCCAGTCTTGCTGTTTATCTGCAATGACTGCCAGGGCAAGTGAGGACCAGCAAGACAATTCCTGCCTAGCACCTTCCTTGGAGGAGTAAGAGTGCAACGTTTCATTTTGCTTTTTGGAGTGCGAGAGTGAGAAAAAGCAGAGTGCCTGTTTGCAAGGCTAGCAAAGAGCAGAGCCCCAGTCTTGCTGTTTATCTGCAATGACTGCCAGGGCAAGTGAGGACCAGCAAGACAATTCCTGCCTAGCACCTTCCTTGGAGGAGAGAGAGTGCAACGTTTCATTTTAGCATTTTGGCGCTCACGAGGGAGACGAAATCCATTGGCTGTTTGCAAGGCTAGGAAAGAGCAGAGCCCCAGTCTTGCTGTTTATCTGCAATGACTGCCAGGGCAAGTGAGGACCAGCAAGACAATTCCTGCCTAGCACCTTCCTTGGAGGAGAGAGAGTGCAACATTTCATTTTGCTTTTTGGAGTGCGAGAGTGAGAAAAAGCAGAGTGCCTGTTTGCAAGGCTAGGAAAGAGCAGAGCCCCAGTCTTGCTGTTTATCTGCAATGACTGCCAGGGCAAGTGAGGACCAGCAAGACAATTCCTGCCTAGCACCTTCCTTGGAGGAGAGAGAGTGCAAAGTTTCATTTTGCTTTTTGGAGTGCGAGAGTGAGAAAAAGCAGAGTGCCTGTTTGCAAGGCTAGGAAAGAGCAGAGCCCCAGTCTTGCTGTTTATCTGCAATGACTGCCAGGGCAAGTGAGGACCAGCAAGACAATTCCTGCCTAGCACCTTCCTTGGAGGAGAGAGAGTGCAACGTTTCATTTTAGCATTTTGGCGCTCACGAGGGAGACAAACTGCTTTGGCTGTTTGCAAGGCTAGGAAAGAGCAGAGCCCCAGTCTTGCTGTTTATCTGCAATGACTGCCAGGGCAAGTGAGGACCAGCAAGACAATTCCTGCCTAGCACCTTCCTTGGAGGAGAGAGAGTGCAACGTTTCATTTTGCTTTTTGGAGTGCGAGAGTGAGAAAAAGCAGAGTGCCTGTTTGCAAGGCTAGGAAAGAGCAGAGCCCCAGTCTTGCTGTTTATCCGCAATGACTGCCAGGCCAAGTGAGAACCAGCAAGACAATTCCTGCCTAGCACCTTCCTTGGAGGAGAGAGAGTGCAACGTCTCATTTTGCTTTTTGGAGTGCGAGAGTGAGAAAAAGCAGAGTGCATGTTTGCAAGGCTAGGAAAGAGCAGAGCCCCAGTCTTGCTGTTATCTACAATGACTGCCAGGGCAAGTGAGGATCAGCAAGACAATTCCTGCCTAGCGCCTTCCTTGGAGGAGAGAGAGTGCAACGTTTCATTTTAGCATTTTGGCGCTCACGAGGGAGACAAACTGCTTTGGCTGTTTGCAAGGCTAGGAAAGAGCAGAGCCCCAGTCTTGCTGTTTATCTGCAATGACTGCCAGGGCAAGTGAGGACCAGCAAGGCAATTCGTGCCTAGCACCTTCCTTGGAGGAGAGAGAGTGCAACGTTTCATTTTGCTTTTTGGAGTGCGAGAGTGAGAAAAAGCAGAGTGCCTGTTTGCAAGGCTAGGAAAGAGCAGAGCCCCAGTCTTGCTGTTTATCTGCAATGACTGCCAGGGCAAGTGAGGACCAGCAAGACAATTCCTGCCTAGCACCTTCCTTGGAGGAGAGAGAGTGCAACGTTTCATTTTAGCATTTTGGCGCTCACGAGGGAGACAAACTGCTTTGGCTGTTTGCAAGGCTAGGAAAGAGCAGAGCCCCAGTCTTGCTGTTTATCTGCAATGACTGCCAGGGCAAGTGAGGACCAGCAAGACAATTCCTGCCTAGCACCTTCCTTGGAGGAGAGAGAGTGCAACGTTTCATTTTGCTTTTTGGAGTGCGAGAGTGAGAAAAAGCAGAGTGCCTGTTTGCAAGGCTAGCAAAGAGCAGACCCCCAGTCTTGCTGTTTATCTGCAATGACTGCCAGGGCAAGTGAGGACCAGCAAGACAATTCCTGCCTAGCACCTTCCTTGGAGGAGAGAGAGTGCAACGTTTCATTTTAGCATTTTTGGCGCTCACGAGGGAGACAAACTGCTTTGGCTGTTTGCAAGGCTAGGAAAGAGCAGAGCCCCAGTCTTGCTGTTTATCTGCAATGACTGCCAGGGCAAGTGAGGACCAGCAAGACAATTCCTGCCTAGCACCTTCCTTGGAGGAGAGAGAGTGCAACGTTTCATTTTGCTTTTTGGAGTGCGAGAATGAGAAAAAGCAGAGTGCCTGTTTGCAAGGCTAGGAAAGAGCAGAGCCCCAGTCTTCCTGTTTATCCGCAATGACTGCCAGGCCAAGTGAGAACCAGCAAGACAATTCCTGCCTAGCACCTTCCTTGGAGGAGAGAGAGTGCAACGTCTCATTTTGCTTTTTGGAGTGCGAGAGTGAGAAAAAGCAGAGTGCCTGTTTGCAAGGCTAGGAAAGAGCAGAGCCCCAGTCTTGCTGTTATCTACAATGACTGCCAGGGCAAGTGAGGATCAGCAAGACAATTCCTGCCTAGCGCCTTCCTTGGAGGAGAGAGAGTGCAACGTTTCATTATAGCATTTTGGCGCTCACGAGGGAGACAAACTGCTTTGGCTGTTTGCAAGGCTAGGAAAGAGCAGAGCCCCAGTCTTGCTGTTTATCTGCAATGACTGCCAGGGCAAGTGAGGACCAGCAAGGCAATTCCTGCCTAGCACCTTCCTTGGAGGAGAGAGAGTGCAACGTTTCATTTTGCTTTTTGGAGTGCGAGAGTGAGAAAAAGCAGAGTGCCTGTTTGCAAGGCTAGGAAAGAGCAGAGCCCCAGTCTTGCTGTTTATCTGCAATGACTGCCAGGGCAAGTGAGGACCAGCAAGACAATTCCTGCCTAGCACCTTCCTTGGAGGAGTAAGAGTGCAACGTTTCATTTTGCTTTTTGGAGTGCGAGAGTGAGAAAAAGCAGAGTGCCTGTTTGCAAGGCTAGCAAAGAGCAGAGCCCCAGTCTTGCTGTTTATCTGCAATGACTGCCAGGGCAAGTGAGGACCAGCAAGACAATTCCTGCCTAGCACCTTCCTTGGAGGAGAGAGAGTGCAACGTTTCATTTTAGCATTTTGGCGCTCACGAGGGAGACGAAATGCATTGGCTGTTTGCAAGGCTAGGAAAGAGCAGAGCCCCAGTCTTGCTGTTTATCTGCAATGACTGCCAGGGGAAGTGAGGACCAGCAAGACAATTCCTGCCTAGCACCTTCCTTGGAGGAGAGAGAGTGCAACGTTTCATTTTGCTTTTTGGAGTGCGAGAATGAGAAAAAGCAGAGTGCCTGTTTGCAAGGCTAGGAAAGAGCAGAGCCCCAGTCTTCCTGTTTATCCGCAATGACTGCCAGGCCAAGTGAGAACCAGCAAGACAATTCCTGCCTAGCACCTTCCTTGGAGGAGAGAGAGTGCAACGTCTCATTTTGCTTTTTGGAGTGCGAGAGTGAGAAAAAGCAGAGTGCCTGTTTTCAAGGCTAGGAAAGAGCAGAGCCCCAGTCTTGCTGTTATCTACAATGACTGCCAGGGCAAGTGAGGATCAGCAAGACAATTCCTGCCTAGCGCCTTCCTTGGAGGAGAGAGAGTGCAACGTTTCGTTTTGCTTTTTGGAGTGCGAGAGTGAGAAAAAGCAGAGTGCCTGTTTGCAAGGCTAGGAAAGAGCAGAGCCCCAGTCTTGCTGTTTATCTGCAATGACTGCCAGGGCAAGTGAGGACCAGCAAGGCAATTCCTGCCTAGCACCTTCCTTGGAGGAGAGAGAGTGCAACGTTTCATTTTGCTTTTTGGAGTGCGAGAGTGAGAAAAAGCAGAGTGCCTGTTTGCAAGGCTAGGAAAGAGCAGAGCCCCAGTCTTGCTGTTTATCTGCAATGACTGCCAGGGCAAGTGAGGACCAGCAAGACAATTCCTGCCTAGCACCTTCCTTGGCGGAGAGAGAGTGCAACGTTTCATTTTGCTTTTTGGAGTGCGAGAGTGAGAAAAAGCAGAGTGCCTGTTTGCAAGGCTAGCAAAGAGCAGAGCCCCAGTCTTGCTGTTTATCTGCAATGACTGCCAGGGCAAGTGAGGACCAGCAAGACAATTCCTGCCTAGCACCTTCCTTGGAGGAGAGAGAGTGCAACGTTTCATTTTAGCATTTTGGCGCTCACGAGGGAGACAAACTGCTTTGGCTGTTTGCAAGGCTAGGAAAGAGCAGAGCCCCAGTCTTGCTGTTTATCTGCAATGACTGCCAGGGCAAGTGAGGACCAGCAAGGCAATTCCTGCCTAGCACCTTCCTTGGAGGAGAGAGAGTGCAACATTTCATTTTGCTTTTTGGAGTGCGAGAGTGAGAAAAAGCAGAGTGCCTGTTTGCAAGGCTAGGAAAGAGCAGAGCCCCAGTCTTGCTGTTTATCTGCAATGACTGCCAGGGCAAGTGAGGACCAGCAAGACAATTCCTGCCTAGCACCTTCCTTGGAGGAGAGAGAGTGCAACGTTTCATTTTGCTTTTTGGAGTGCGAGAGTGAGAAAAAGCAGAGTGCCTGTTTGCAAGGCTAGGAAAGAGCAGAGCCCCAGTCTTGCTGTTTATCCGCAATGACTGCCAGGCCAAGTGAGAACCAGCAAGACAATTCCTGCCTAGCACCTTCCTTGGAGGAGAGAGAGTGCAACGTCTCATTTTGCTTTTTGGAGTGCGAGAGTGAGAAAAAGCAGAGTGCCTGTTTGCAAGGCTAGGAAAGAGCAGAGCCCCAGTCTTGCTGTTATCTACAATGACTGCCAGGGCAAGTGAGGATCAGCAAGACAATTCCTGCCTAGCGCCTTCCTTGGAGGAGAGAGAGTGCAACGTTTCATTTTAGCATTTTGGCGCTCACGAGGGAGACAAACTGCTTTGGCTGTTTGCAAGGCTAGGAAAGAGCAGAGCCCCAGTCTTGCTGTTTATCTGCAATGACTGCCAGGGCAAGTGAGGACCAGCAAGGCAATTCCTGCCTAGCACCTTCCTTGGAGGAGAGAGAGTGCAATGTTTCATTTTGCTTTTTGGAGTGCGAGAGTGAGAAAAAGCAGAGTGCCTGTTTGCAAGGCTAGCAAAGAGCAGAGCCCCAGTCTTGCTGTTTATCTGCAATGACTGCCAGGGCAAGTGAGGACCAGCAAGACAATTCCTGCCTAGCACCTTCCTTGGAGGAGAGAGAGTGCAACGTTTCATTTTAGCATTTTGGCGCTCACGAGGGAGACAAACTGCTTTGGCTGTTTGCAAGGCTAGGAAAGAGCAGAGCCCCAGTCTTGCTGTTTATCTGCAATGACTGCCAGGGCAAGTGAGGATCAGCAAGACAATTCCTGCCTAGCACCTTCCTTGGAGGAGAGAGAGTGCAACGTTTCATTTTGCTTTTTGGAGTGCGAGAGTGAGAAAAAGCAGAGTGCCTGTTTGCAAGGCTAGGAAAGAGCAGAGCCCCAGTCTTGCTGTTTATCTGCAATGACTGCCAGGGCAAGTGAGGACCAGCAAGACAATTCCTGCCTAGCACCTTCCTTGGAGGAGTAAGAGTGCAACGTTTCATTTTGCTTTTTGGAGTGCGAGAGTGAGAAAAAGCAGAGTGCCTGTTTGCAAGGCTAGCAAAGAGCAGAGCCCCAGTCTTGCTGTTTATCTGCAATGACTGCCAGGGCAAGTGAGGACCAGCAAGACAATTCCTGCCTAGCACCTTCCTTGGAGGAGAGAGAGTGCAACGTTTCATTTTAGCATTATGGAGAGCGAGAGTGAGAAAAAGCAGAGTGCCTGTTTGCAAGGCTAGGAAAGAGCAGAGCCCCAGTCTTGCTGTTTATCTGCAATGACTGCCAGGGCAAGTGAGGACCAGCAAGACAATTCCTGCCTAGAACCTTCCTTGGAGGAGAGAGAGTGCAACGTTTCATTTTAGCATTTTGGCCCTCACGAGGGAGACAAACTGCTTTGGCTGTTTGCAAGGCTAGGAAAGAGCAGAGCCCCAGTCTTGCTGTTTATCTGCAATGACTGCCAGGGCAAGTGAGGACCAGCAAGACAATTCCTGCCTAGCACCTTCCTTGGAGGAGAGAGAGTGCAACGTTTCATTTTAGCATTTTGGCGCTCACGAGGGAGACAAACTTCTTTGGCTGTTTGCAAGGCTAGGAAAGAGCAGAGCCCCAGTCTTGCTGTTTATCTGCAATGACTGCCAGGGCAAGTGAGGACCAGCAAGACAATTCCTGCCTAGCACCTTCCTTGGAGGAGAGAGAGTGCAACGTTTCATTTTGCTTTTTGGAGTGCGAGAGTGAGAAAAAGCAGAGTGCCTGTTTGCAAGGCTAGGAAAGAGCAGAGCCCCAGTCTTGCTGTTTATCTGCAATGACTGCCAGGGCAAGTGAGGACCAGCAAGACAATTCCTGCCTAGCGCCTTCCTTGGAGGAGAGAGAGTGCAACGTTTCATTTTAGCATTTTGGCGCTCACGAGGGAGACAAACTGCTTGGCTGTTTGCAAGGCTAGGAAAGAGCAGAGCCCCAGTCTTGCTGTTTATCTGCAATGACTGCCAGGGCAAGTGAGGACCAGCAAGGCAATTCCTGCCTAGCACCTTCCTTGGAGGAGAGAGAGTGCAACGTTTCATTTTGCTTTTTGGAGTGCGAGAGTGAGAAAAAGCAGAGTGCCTGTTTGCAAGGCTAGGAAAGAGCAGAGCCCCAGTCTTGCTGTTTATCTGCAATGACTGCCAGGGCAAGTGAGGACCAGCAAGACAATTCCTGCCTAGCACCTTCCTTGGAGGAGTAAGAGTGCAACGTTTCATTTTGCTTTTTGGAGTGCGAGAGTGAGAAAAAGCAGAGTGCCTGTTTGCAAGGCTAGCAAAGAGCAGAGCCCCAGTCTTGCTGTTTATCTGCAATGACTGCCAGGGCAAGTGAGGACCAGCAAGACAATTCCTGCCTAGCACCTTCCTTGGAGGAGAGAGAGTGCAACATTTCATTTTGCTTTTTGGAGTGCGAGAGTGAGAAAAAGCAGAGTGCCTGTTTGCAAGGCTAGGAAAGAGCAGAGCCCCAGTCTTGCTGTTTATCTGCAATGACTGCCAGGGCAAGTGAGGACCAGCAAGACAATTCCTGCCTAGCACCTTCCTTGGAGGAGAGAGAGTGCAACGTTTCATTTTGCTTTTTGGAGTGCGTGAGTGAGAAAAAGCAGAGTGCCTGTTTGCAAGGCTAGGAAAGAGCAGAGCCCCAGTCTTGCTGTTTATCTGCAATGACTGCCAGGGCAAGTGAGGACCAGCAAGACAATTCCTGCCTAGCACCTTCCTTGGAGGAGAGAGAGTGCAACGTTTCATTTTAGCATTTTGGCCCTCACGAGGGAGACAAACTGCTTTGGCTGTTTGCAAGGCTAGGAAAGAGCAGAGCCCCAGTCTTGCTGTTTATCTGCAATGACTGCCAGGGCAAGTGAGGACCAGCAAGGCAATTCCTGCCTAGCACCTTCCTTGGAGGAGAGAGAGTGCAACGTTTCATTTTGCTTTTTGGAGTGCGAGAGTGAGAAAAAGCAGAGTGCCTGTTTGCAAGGCTAGGAAAGAGCAGAGCCCCAGTCTTGCTGTTTATCTGCAATGACTGCCAGGGCAAGTGAGGACCAGCAAGACAATTCCTGCCTAGCACCTTCCTTGGAGGAGTAAGTGTGCAACGTTTCATTTTGCTTTTTGGAGTGCGAGAGTGAGAAAAAGCAGAGTGCCTGTTTGCAAGGCTAGGAAAGAGCAGAGCCCCAGTCTTGCTGTTTATCTGCAATGACTGCCAGGGCAAGTGAGGATCAGCAAGACAATTCCTGCCTAGCACCTTCCTTGGAGGAGAGAGAGTGCAACGTTTCATTTTGCTTTTTGGAGTGCGAGAGTGAGAAAAAGCAGAGTGCCTGTTTGCAAGGCTAGGAAAGAGCAGAGCCCCAGTCTTGCTGTTTATCTGCAATGACTGCCAGGGCAAGTGAGGACCAGCAAGACAATTCCTGCCTAGCACCTTCCTTGGAGGAGAGAGAGTGCAACGTTTCATTTTAGCATTTTGGCCCTCACGAGGGAGACAAACTGCTTTGGCTGTTTGCAAGGCTAGGAAAGAGCAGAGCCCCAGTCTTGCTGTTTATCTGCAATGACTGCCAGGGCAAGTGAGGACCAGCAAGGCAATTCCTGCCTAGCACCTTCCTTGGAGGAGAGAGAGTGCAACGTTTCATTTTGCTTTTTGGAGTGCGAGAGTGAGAAAAAGCAGAGTGCCTGTTTGCAAGGCTAGGAAAGAGCAGAGCCCCAGTCTTGCTGTTTATCTGCAATGACTGCCAGGGCAAGTGAGGACCAGCAAGACAATTCCTGCCTAGCACCTTCCTTGGAGGAGTAAGTGTGCAACGTTTCATTTTGCTTTTTGGAGTGCGAGAGTGAGAAAAAGCAGAGTGCCTGTTTGCAAGGCTAGGAAAGAGCAGAGCCCCAGTCTTGCTGTTTATCTGCAATGACTGCCAGGGCAAGTGAGGATCAGCAAGACAATTCCTGCCTAGCACCTTCCTTGGAGGAGAGAGAGTGCAACGTTTCATTTTGCTTTTTGGAGTGCGAGAGTGAGAAAAAGCAGAGTGCCTGTTTGCAAGGCTAGGAAAGAGCAGAGCCCCAGTCTTGCTGTTTATCTGCAATGACTGCCAGGGCAAGTGAGGACCAGCAAGACAATTCCTGCCTAGCGCCTTCCTTGGAGGAGAGAGAGTGCAACGTTTCATTTTAGCATTTTGGCGCTCACGAGGGAGACAAACTGCTTTGGCTGTTTGCAAGGCTAGGAAAGAGCAGAGCCCCAGTCTTGCTGTTTATCTGCAATGACTGCCAGGGCAAGTGAGGACCAGCAAGACAATTCCTGCCTAGCACCTTCCTTGGAGGAGAGAGAGTGCAACGTTTCATTTTGCTTTTTGGAGTGCGAGAGTGAGAAAAAGCAGAGTGCCTGTTTGCAAGGCTAGGAAAGAGCAGAGCCCCAGTCTTGCTGTTTATCTGCAATGACTGCCAGGGCAAGTGAGGACCAGCAAGACAATTCCTGCCTAGCACCTTCCTTGGAGGAGAGAGAGTGCAACGTTTCATTTTAGCATTTTGGCGCTCACGAGGGAGACAAACTGCTTTGGCTGTTTGCAAGGCTAGGAAAGAGCAGAGCCCCAGTCTTGCTGTTTATCTGCAATGACTGCCAGGGCAAGTGAGGACCAGCAAGACAATTCCTGCCTAGCACCTTCCTTGGAGGAGAGAGAGTGCAACGTTTCATTTTGCTTTTTGGAGTGCGAGAGTGAGAAAAAGCAGAGTGCCTGTTTGCAAGGCTAGGAAAGAGCAGAGCCCCAGTCTTGCTGTTTATCTGCAATGACTGCCAGAGCAAGTGAGGACCAGCAAGAGAATTCCTGCCTAGCACCTTCCTTGGAGGACTAAGAGTGCAACGTTTCATTTTGCTTTTTGGAGTGCGAGAGTGAGAAAAAGCAGAGTGCCTGTTTGCAAGGCTAGCAAAGAGGAGAGCCCCAGTCTTGCTGTTTATCTGCAATGACTGCCAGGGCAAGTGAGGACCAGCAAGACAATTCCTGCCTAGCACCTTCCTTGGAGGAGAGAGAGTGCAACGTTTCATTTTAGCATTTTGGCGCTCACGAGGGAGACAAACTGCTTTGGCTGTTTGCAAGGCTAGGAAAGAGCAGAGCCCCAGTCTTGCTGTTTATCTGCAATGACTGCCAGGGCAAGTGAGTACCAGCAAGACAATTCCTGCCTAGCACCTTCCTTGGAGGAGAGAGAGTGCAACGTTTCATTTTGCTTTTTGGAGTGCGAGAGTGAGAAAAAGCAGAGTGCCTGTTTGCAAGGCTAGGAAAGAGCAGAGCCCCAGTCTTGCTGTTTATCTGCAATGACTGCCAGGGCAAGTGAGGACCAGCAAGACAATTCCTGCCTAGCACCTTCCTTGGAGGAGAGAGAGTGCAACGTTTCATTTTAGCATTTTGGCGCTCACGAGGGAGACAAACTGCTTTGGCTGTTTGCAAGGCTAGGAAAGAGCAGAGCCCCAGTCTTGCTGTTTATCTGCAATGACTGCCAGGGCAAGTGAGGACCAGCAAGACAATTCCTGCCTAGCACCTTCCTTGGAGGAGAGAGAGTGCAACGTTTCATTTTGCTTTTTGGAGTGCGAGAGTGAGAAAAAGCAGAGTGCCTGTTTGCAAGGCTAGGAAAGAGCAGAGCCCCAGTCTTGCTGTTTATCTGCAATGACTGCCAGGGCAAGTGAGGACCAGCAAGAGAATTCCTGCCTAGCACCTTCCTTGGAGGAGAGAGAGTGCAACGTTTCATTTTGCTTTTTGGAGTGCGAGAGTGAGAAAAAGCAGAGTGCCTGTTTGCAAGGCTAGCAAAGAGCAGAGCCCCAGTCTTGCTGTTTATCTGCAATGACTGCCAGGGCAAGTGAGGACCAGCAAGGCAATTCCTGCCTAGCACCTTCCTTGGAGGAGAGAGAGTGCAACGTTTCATTTTGCTTTTTGGGGTGCGAGAGTGAGAAAAAGCAGAGTGCCTGTTTGCAAGGCTAGGAAAGAGCAGAGCCCCAGTCTTGCTGTTTATCTGCAATGACTGCCAGGGCAAGTGAGGACCAGCAAGAGAATTCCTGCCTAGCACCTTCCTTGGAGGACTAAGAGTGCAACGTTTCATTTTGCTTTTTGGAGTGCGAGAGTGAGAAAAAGCAGAGTGCCTGTTTGCAAGGCTAGCAAAGAGCAGAGCCCCAGTCTTGCTGTTTATCTGCAATGACTGCCAGGGCAAGTGAGGACCAGCAAGACAATTCCTGCCTAGCACCTTCCTTGGAGGAGAGAGAGTGCAACGTTTCATTTTAGCATTTTGGAGAGCGAGAGTGAGAAAAAGCAGAGTGCCTGTTTGCAAGGCTAGGAAAGAGCAGAGCCCCAGTCTTGCTGTTTATCTGCAATGACTGCCAGGGCAAGTGAGGACCAGCAAGACAATTCCTGCCTAGCGCCTTCCTTGGAGGTGAGAGAGTGCAACGTTTCATTTTGCTTTTTGGAGTGCGAGAGTGAGAAAAAGCAGAGTGCCTGTTTGCAAGGCTAGGAAAGAGCAGAGCCCCAGTCTTGCTGTTTATCTGCAATGACTGCCAGAGCAAGTGAGGACCAGCAAGACAATTCCTGCCTAGCACCTTCCTTGGAGGAGTAAGAGTGCAACGTTTCATTTTGCTTTTTGGAGTGCGAGAGTGAGAAAAAGCAGAGTGCCTGTTTGCAAGGCTAGCAAAGAGCAGAGCCCCAGTCTTGCTGTTTATCTGCAATGACTGCCAGGGCAAGTGAGGACCAGCAAGGCAATTCCTGCCTAGCACCTTCCTTGGAGGAGAGAGAGTGCAACGTTTCATTTTGCTTTTTGGAGTGCGAGAGTGAGAAAAAGCAGAGTGCCTGTTTGCAAGGCTAGGAAAGAGCAGAGCCCCAGTCTTGCTGTTTATCTGCAATGACTGCCAGGGCAAGTGAGGACCAGCAAGAGAATTCCTGCCTAGCACCTTCCTTGGAGGACTAAGAGTGCAACGTTTCATTTTGCTTTTTGGAGTGCGAGAGTGAGAAAAAGCAGAGTGCCTGTTTGCAAGGCTAGCAAAGAGCAGAGCCCCAGTCTTGCTGTTTATCTGCAATGACTGCCAGGGCAAGTGAGGACCAGCAAGACAATTCCTGCCTAGCACCTTCCTTGGAGGAGAGAGAGTGCAACGTTTCATTTTAGCATTTTGGAGAGCGAGAGTGAGAAAAAGCAGAGTGCCTGTTTGCAAGGCTAGGAAAGAGCAGAGCCCCAGTCTTGCTGTTTATCTGCAATGACTGCCAGGGCAAGTGAGGACCAGCAAGACAATTCCTGCCTAGCGCCTTCCTTGGAGGTGAGAGAGTGCAACGTTTCATTTTGCTTTTTGGAGTGCGAGAGTGAGAAAAAGCAGAGTGCCTGTTTGCAAGGCTAGGAAAGAGCAGAGCCCCAGTCTTGCTGTTTATCTGCAATGACTGCCAGAGCAAGTGAGGACCAGCAAGACAATTCCTGCCTAGCACCTTCCTTGGAGGAGTAAGAGTGCAACGTTTCATTTTGCTTTTTGGAGTGCGAGAGTGAGAAAAAGCAGAGTGCCTGTTTGCAAGGCTAGCAAAGAGCAGAGCCCCAGTCTTGCTGTTTATCTGCAATGACTGCCAGGGCAAGTGAGGACCAGCAAGGCAATTCCTGCCTAGCACCTTCCTTGGAGGAGAGAGAGTGCAACGTTTCATTTTGCTTTTTGGAGTGCGAGAGTGAGAAAAAGCAGAGTGCCTGTTTGCAAGGCTAGGAAAGAGCAGAGCCTCAGTCTTGCTGTTTATCTGCAATGACTGCCAGAGCAAGTGAGGACCAGCAAGAGAATTCCTGCCTAGCACCTTCCTTGGAGGACTAAGAGTGCAACGTTTCATTTTGCTTTTTGGAGTGCGAGAGTGAGAAAAAGCAGAGTGCCTGTTTGCAAGGCTAGCAAAGAGCAGAGCCCCAGTCTTGCTGTTTATCTGCAATGACTGCCAGGGCAAGTGAGGACCAGCAAGACAATTCCTGCCTAGCACCTTCCTTGGAGGAGAGAGAGTGCAACGTTTCATTTTGCTTTTTGGAGTGCGAGAGTGAGAAAAAGCAGAGTGCCTGTTTGCAAGGCTAGGAAAGAGCAGAGCCCCAGTCTTGCTGTTTATCTGCAATGACTGCCAGAGCAAGTGAGGACCAGCAAGAGAATTCCTGCCTAGCACCTTCCTTGGAGGACTAAGAGTGCAACGTTTCATTTTGCTTTTTGGAGTGCGAGAGTGAGAAAAAGCAGAGTGCCTGTTTGCAAGGCTAGCAAAGAGCAGAGCCCCAGTCTTGCTGTTTATCTGCAATGACTGCCAGGGCAAGTGAGGACCAGCAAGACAATTCCTGCCTAGCACCTTCCTTGGAGGAGAGAGAGTGCAACGTTTCATTTTAGCATTTTGGAGAGCGAGAGTGAGAAAAAGCAGAGTGCCTGTTTGCAAGGCTAGGAAAGAGCAGAGCCCCAGTCTTGCTGTTTATCTGCAATGACTGCCAGGGCAAGTGAGGACCAGCAAGACAATTCCTGCCTAGCGCCTTCCTTGGAGGTGAGAGAGTGCAACGTTTCATTTTGCTTTTTGGAGTGCGAGAGTGAGAAAAAGCAGAGTGCCTGTTTGCAAGGCTAGGAAAGAGCAGAGCCCCAGTCTTGCTGTTTATCTGCAATGACTGCCAGAGCAAGTGAGGACCAGCAAGACAATTCCTGCCTAGCACCTTCCTTGGAGGAGTAAGAGTGCAACGTTTCATTTTGCTTTTTGGAGTGCGAGAGTGAGAAAAAGCAGAGTGCCTGTTTGCAAGGCTAGCAAAGAGCAGAGCCCCAGTCTTGCTGTTTATCTGCAATGACTGCCAGGGCAAGTGAGGACCAGCAAGGCAATTCCTGCCTAGCACCTTCCTTGGAGGAGAGAGAGTGCAACGTTTCATTTTGCTTTTTGGAGTGCGAGAGTGAGAAAAAGCAGAGTGCCTGTTTGCAAGGCTAGGAAAGAGCAGAGCCCCAGTCTTGCTGTTTATCTGCAATGACTGCCAGGGCAAGTGAGGACCAGCAAGAGAATTCCTGCCTAGCACCTTCCTTGGAGGACTAAGAGTGCAACGTTTCATTTTGCTTTTTGGAGTGCGAGAGTGAGAAAAAGCAGAGTGCCTGTTTGCAAGGCTAGCAAAGAGCAGAGCCCCAGTCTTGCTGTTTATCTGCAATGACTGCCAGGGCAAGTGAGGACCAGCAAGACAATTCCTGCCTAGCACCTTCCTTGGAGGAGAGAGAGTGCAACGTTTCATTTTAGCATTTTGGAGAGCGAGAGTGAGAAAAAGCAGAGTGCCTGTTTGCAAGGCTAGGAAAGAGCAGAGCCCCAGTCTTGCTGTTTATCTGCAATGACTGCCAGGGCAAGTGAGGACCAGCAAGACAATTCCTGCCTAGCGCCTTCCTTGGAGGTGAGAGAGTGCAACGTTTCATTTTGCTTTTTGGAGTGCGAGAGTGAGAAAAAGCAGAGTGCCTGTTTGCAAGGCTAGGAAAGAGCAGAGCCCCAGTCTTGCTGTTTATCTGCAATGACTGCCAGAGCAAGTGAGGACCAGCAAGACAATTCCTGCCTAGCACCTTCCTTGGAGGAGTAAGAGTGCAACGTTTCATTTTGCTTTTTGGAGTGCGAGAGTGAGAAAAAGCAGAGTGCCTGTTTGCAAGGCTAGCAAAGAGCAGAGCCCCAGTCTTGCTGTTTATCTGCAATGACTGCCAGGGCAAGTGAGGACCAGCAAGGCAATTCCTGCCTAGCACCTTCCTTGGAGGAGAGAGAGTGCAACGTTTCATTTTGCTTTTTGGAGTGCGAGAGTGAGAAAAAGCAGAGTGCCTGTTTGCAAGGCTAGGAAAGAGCAGAGCCTCAGTCTTGCTGTTTATCTGCAATGACTGCCAGAGCAAGTGAGGACCAGCAAGAGAATTCCTGCCTAGCACCTTCCTTGGAGGACTAAGAGTGCAACGTTTCATTTTGCTTTTTGGAGTGCGAGAGTGAGAAAAAGCAGAGTGCCTGTTTGCAAGGCTAGCAAAGAGCAGAGCCCCAGTCTTGCTGTTTATCTGCAATGACTGCCAGGGCAAGTGAGGACCAGCAAGACAATTCCTGCCTAGCACCTTCCTTGGAGGAGAGAGAGTGCAACGTTTCATTTTGCTTTTTGGAGTGCGAGAGTGAGAAAAAGCAGAGTGCCTGTTTGCAAGGCTAGGAAAGAGCAGAGCCCCAGTCTTGCTGTTTATCTGCAATGACTGCCAGAGCAAGTGAGGACCAGCAAGAGAATTCCTGCCTAGCACCTTCCTTGGAGGACTAAGAGTGCAACGTTTCATTTTGCTTTTTGGAGTGCGAGAGTGAGAAAAAGCAGAGTGCCTGTTTGCAAGGCTAGCAAAGAGCAGAGCCCCAGTCTTGCTGTTTATCTGCAATGACTGCCAGGGCAAGTGAGGACCAGCAAGACAATTCCTGCCTAGCACCTTCCTTGGAGGAGAGAGAGTGCAACGTTTCATTTTAGCATTTTGGAGAGCGAGAGTGAGAAAAAGCAGAGTGCCTGTTTGCAAGGCTAGGAAAGAGCAGAGCCCCAGTCTTGCTGTTATCTACAATGACTGCCAGGGCAAGTGAGGATCAGCAAGACAATTCCTGCCTAGCGCCTTCCTTGGAGGTGAGAGAGTGCAACGTTTCATTTTAGCATTTTGGCGCTCACGAGGGAGACAAACTGCTTTGGCTGTTTGCAAGGCTAGGAAAGAGCAGAGCCCCAGTCTTGCTGTTTATCTGCAATGACTGCCAGGGCAAGTGAGGACCAGCAAGGCAATTCCTGCCTAGCACCTTCCTTGGAGGAGAGAGAGTGCAACGTTTCATTTTGCTTTTTGGAGTGCGAGAGTGAGAAAAAGCAGAGTGCCTGTTTGCAAGGCTAGGAAAGAGCAGAGCCCCAGTCTTGCTGTTTATCTGCAATGACTGCCAGAGCAAGTGAGGACCAGCAAGACAATTCCTGCCTAGCACCTTCCTTGGAGGAGTAAGAGTGCAACGTTTCATTTTGCTTTTTGGTGTGCGAGAGTGAGAAAAAGCAGAGTGTCTGTTTGCAAGGCTAGCAAAGAGCAGAGCCCCAGTCTTGCTGTTTATCTGCAATGACTGCCAGGGCAAGTGAGGACCAGCAAGGCAATTCCTGCCTAGCACCTTCCTTGGAGGAGAGAGAGTGCAACGTTTCATTTTGCTTTTTGGAGTGCGAGAGTGAGAAAAAGCAGAGTGCCTGTTTGCAAGGCTAGGAAAGAGCAGAGCCCCAGTCTTGCTGTTTATCTGCAATGACTGCCAGAGCAAGTGAGGACCAGCAAGAGAATTCCTGCCTAGCACCTTCCTTGGAGGACTAAGAGTGCAACGTTTCATTTTGCTTTTTGGAGTGCGAGAGTGAGAAAAAGCAGAGTGCCTGTTTGCAAGGCTAGCAAAGAGCAGAGCCCCAGTCTTGCTGTTTATCTGCAATGACTGCCAGGGCAAGTGAGGACCAGCAAGACAATTCCTGCCTAGCACCTTCCTTGGAGGAGAGAGAGTGCAACGTTTCATTTTAGCATTTTGGAGAGCGAGAGTCAGAAAAAGCAGAGTGCCTGTTTGCAAGGCTAGGAAAGAGCAGAGCCCCAGTCTTGCTGTTTATCTGCAATGACTGCCAGGGCAAGTGAGGACCAGCAAGACAATTCCTGCCTAGCGCCTTCCTTGGAGGTGAGAGAGTGCAACGTTTCATTTTAGCATTTTGGCGCTCACGAGGGAGACAAACTGCTTTGGCTGTTTGCAAGGCTAGGAAAGAGCGGAGCCCCAGTCTTGCTGTTTATCTGCAATGACTGCCAGGGCAAGTGAGGACCAGCAAGGCAATTCCTGCCTAGCACCTTCCTTGGAGGAGAGAGAGTGCAACGTTTCATTTTGCTTTTTGGAGTGCGAGAGTGAGAAAAAGCAGAGTGCCTGTTTGCAAGGCTAGGAAAGAGCAGAGCCCCAGTCTTGCTGTTTATCTGCAATGACTGCCAGAGCAAGTGAGGACCAGCAAGACAATTCCTGCCTAGCACCTTCCTTGGAGGAGTAAGAGTGCAACGTTTCATTTTGCTTTTTGGAGTGCGAGAGTGAGAAAAAGCAGAGTGCCTGTTTGCAAGGCTAGCAAAGAGCAGAGCCCCAGTCTTGCTGTTTATCTGCAATGACTGCCAGGGCAAGTGAGGACCAGCAAGGCAATTCCTGCCTAGCACCTTCCTTGGAGGAGAGAGAGTGCAACGTTTCATTTTGCTTTTTGGAGTGCGAGAGTGAGAAAAAGCAGAGTGCCTGTTTGCAAGGCTAGGAAAGAGCAGAGCCCCAGTCTTGCTGTTTATCTGCAATGACTGCCAGAGCAAGTGAGGACCAGCAAGAGAATTCCTGCCTAGCACCTTCCTTGGAGGACTAAGAGTGCAACGTTTCATTTTGCTTTTTGGAGTGCGAGAGTGAGAAAAAGCAGAGTGCCTGTTTGCAAGGTTAGCAAAGAGCAGAGCCCCAGTCTTGCTGTTTATCTGCAATGACTGCCAGGGCAAGTGAGGACCAGCAAGGCAATTCCTGCCTAGCACCTTCCTTGGAGGAGAGAGAGTGCAACGTTTCATTTTGCTTTTTGGAGTGCGAGAGTGAGAAAAAGCAGAGTGCCTGTTTGCAAGGCTAGCAAAGAGGAGAGCCCCAGTCTTGCTGTTTATCTGCAATGACTGCCAGAGCAAGTGAGGACCAGCAAGAGAATTCCTGCCTAGCACCTTCCTTGGAGGACTAAGAGTGCAACGTTTCATTTTGCTTTTTGGAGTGCGAGAGTGAGAAAAAGCAGAGTGCCTGTTTGCAAGGCTAGCAGAGAGCAGAGCCCCAGTCTTGCTGTTTATCTGCAATGACTGCCAGGGCAAGTGAGGACCAGCAAGACAATTCCTGCCTAGCACCTTCCTTGGAGGAGAGAGAGTGCAACGTTTCATTTTAGCATTTTGGAGAGCGAGAGTGAGAAAAAACAGAGTGCCTGTTTGCAAGGCTAGGAAAGAGCAGAGCCCCAGTCTTGCTGTTTATCTGCAATGACTGCCAGGGCAAGTGAGGATCAGCAAGACAATTCCTGCCTAGCACCTTCCTTGGAGGAGAGAGAGTGCAACGTTTCATTTTGCTTTTTGGAGTGCGAGAGTGAGAAAAAGCAGAGTGCCTGTTTGCAAGGCTAGCAAAGAGCAGAGCCCCAGTCTTGCTGTTTATCTGCAATGACTGCCAGGGCAAGTGAGGACCAGCAAGACAATTCCTGCCTAGCACCTTCCTTGGAGGAGAGAGAGTGCAACGTTTCATTTTAGCATTTTGGCGCTCACGAGGGAGACAAACTGCTTTGGCTGTTTGCAAGGCTAGGAAAGAGCAGAGCCCCAGTCTTGCTGTTTATCTGCAATGACTGCCAGAGCAAGTGAGGACCAGCAAGAGAATTCCTGCCTAGCACCTTCCTTGGAGGACTAAGAGTGCAACGTTTCATTTTGCTTTTTGGAGTGCGAGAGTGAGAAAAACAGAGTGCCTGTTTGCAAGGCTAGCAAAGAGCAGAGCCCCAGTCTTGCTGTTTATCTGCAATGACTGCCAGGGCAAGTGAGGACCAGCAAGACAATTCCTGCCTAGCACCTTCCTTGGAGGAGAGAGAGTGCAACGTTTCATTTTAGCATTTTGGAGAGCGAGAGTGAGAAAAAGCAGAGTGCCTGTTTGCAAGGCTAGGAAAGAGCAGAGCCCCAGTCTTGCTGTTATCTACAATGACTGCCAGGGCAAGTGATGATCAGCAAGACAATTCCTGCCTAGCGCCTTCCTTGGAGGTGAGAGAGTGCAACGTTTCATTTTAGCATTTTGGCGCTCACGAGGGAGACAAACTGCTTTGGCTGTTTGCAAGGCTAGGAAAGAGCAGAGCCCCAGTCTTGCTGTTTATCTGCAATGACTGCCAGAGCAAGTGAGGAGCAGCAAGACAATTCCTGCCTAGCACCTTCCTTGGAGGACTAAGAGTGCAACGTTTCATTTTGCTTTTTGGAGTGCGAGAGTGAGAAAAAGCAGAGTGCCTGTTTGCAAGGCTAGGAAAGAGCAGAGCCCGAGTCTTGCTGTTTATCTGCAATGACTGCCAGGGCAAGTGAGGACCAGCAAGACAATTCCTGCCTAGCACCTTCCTTGGAGGAGAGAGAGTGCAACGTTTCATTTTAGCATTTTGGAGAGCGAGAGTGAGAAAAAGCAGAGTGCCTGTTTGCAAGGCTAGGAAAGAGCAGAGCCCCAGTCTTGCTGTTTATCTGCAATGACTGCCAGGGCAAGTGAGGACCAGCAAGACAATTCCTGCCTAGCGCCTTCCTTGGAGGTGAGAGAGTGCAACGTTTCATTTTAGCATTTTGGCGCTCACGAGGGAGACAAACTGCTTTGGCTGTTTGCAAGGCTAGGAAAGAGCAGAGCCCCAGTCTTGCTGTTTATCTGCAATGACTGCCAGGGCAAGTGAGGACCAGCAAGGCAATTCCTGCCTAGCACCTTCCTTGGAGGAGAGAGAGTGCAACGTTTCATTTTGCTTTTTGGAGTGCGAGAGTGAGAAAAAGCAGAGTGCCTGTTTGCAAGGCTAGGAAAGAGCAGAGCCCCAGTCTTGCTGTTTATCTGCAATGACTGCCAGAGCAAGTGAGGACCAGCAAGACAATTCCTGCCTAGCACCTTCCTTGGAGGAGTAAGAGTGCAACGTTTCATTTTGCTTTTTGGAGTGCGAGAGTGAGAAAAAGCAGAGTGCCTGTTTGCAAGGCTAGCAAAGAGCAGAGCCCCAGTCTTGCTGTTTATCTGCAATGACTGCCAGGGCAAGTGAGGACCAGCAAGACAATTCCTGCCTAGCACCTTCCTTGGAGGAGAGAGAGTGCAACGTTTCATTTTAGCATTTTGGAGAGCGAGAGTGAGAAAAAGCAGAGTGCCTGTTTGCAAGGCTAGGAAAGAGCAGAGCCCCAGTCTTGCTGTTATCTACAATGACTGCCAGGGCAAGTGATGATCAGCAAGACAATTCCTGCCTAGCGCCTTCCTTGGAGGTGAGAGAGTGCAACGTTTCATTTTAGCATTTTGGCGCTCACGAGGGAGACAAACTGCTTTGGCTGTTTGCAAGGCTAGGAAAGAGCAGAGCCCCAGTCTTGCTGTTTATCTGCAATGACTGCCAGAGCAAGTGAGGACCAGCAAGACAATTCCTGCCTAGCACCTTCCTTGGAGGACTAAGAGTGCAACGTTTCATTTTGCTTTTTGGAGTGCGAGAGTGAGAAAAAGCAGAGTGCCTGTTTGCAAGGCTAGGAAAGAGCAGAGCCCGAGTCTTGCTGTTTATCTGCAATGACTGCCAGGGCAAGTGAGGACCAGCAAGACAATTCCTGCCTAGCACCTTCCTTGGAGGAGAGAGAGTGCAACGTTTCATTTTAGCATTTTGGAGAGCGAGAGTGAGAAAAAGCAGAGTGCCTGTTTGCAAGGCTAGGAAAGAGCAGAGCCCCAGTCTTGCTGTTTATCTGCAATGACTGCCAGGGCAAGTGAGGACCAGCAAGACAATTCCTGCCTAGCGCCTTCCTTGGAGGTGAGAGAGTGCAACGTTTCATTTTAGCATTTTGGCGCTCACGAGGGAGACAAACTGCTTTGGCTGTTTGCAAGGCTAGGAAAGAGCAGAGCCCCAGTCTTGCTGTTTATCTGCAATGACTGCCAGGGCAAGTGAGGACCAGCAAGGCAATTCCTGCCTAGCACCTTCCTTGGAGGAGAGAGAGTGCAACGTTTCATTTTGCTTTTTGGAGTGCGAGAGTGAGAAAAAGCAGAGTGCCTGTTTGCAAGGCTAGGAAAGAGCAGAGCCCGAGTCTTGCTGTTTATCTGCAATGACTGCCAGAGCAAGTGAGGACCAGCAAGAGAATTCCTGCCTAGCACCTTCCTTGGAGGACTAAGAGTGCAACGTTTCATTTTGCTTTTTGGAGTGCGAGAGTGAGAAAAAGCAGAGTGCCTGTTTGCAAGGCTAGCAAAGAGCAGAGCCCCAGTCTTGCTGTTTATCTGCAATGACTGCCAGGGCAAGTGAGGACCAGCAAGACAATTCCTGCCTAGCACCTTCCTTGGAGGAGAGAGAGTGCAACGTTTCATTTTAGCATTTTGGAGAGCGAGAGTGAGAAAAAGCAGAGTGCCTGTTTGCAAGGCTAGGAAAGAGCAGAGCCCCAGTCTTGCTGTTTATCTGCAATGACTGCCAGGGCAAGTGAGGATCAGCAAGACAATTCCTGCCTAGCACCTTCCTTGGAGGAGAGAGAGTGCAACGTTTCATTTTGCTTTTTGGAGTGCGAGAGTGAGAAAAAGCAGAGTGCCTGTTTGCAAGGCTAGGAAAGAGCAGAGCCCCAGTCTTGCTGTTTATCTGCAATGACTGCCAGGGCAAGTGAGGACCAGCAAGACAATTCCTGCCTAGCACCTTCCTTGGAGGAGAGAGAGTGCAACGTTTCATTTTAGCATTTTGGCGCTCACGAGGGAGACAAACTGCTTTGGCTGTTTGCAAGGCTAGGAAAGAGCAGAGCCCCAGTCTTGCTGTTTATCTGCAATGACTGCCAGGGCAAGTGAGGACCAGCAAGACAATTCCTGCCTAGCACCTTCCTTGGAGGAGAGAGAGTGCAACGTTTCATTTTGCTTTTTGGAGTGCGAGAGTGAGAAAAAGCAGAGTGCCTGTTTGCAAGGCTAGGAAAGAGCAGAGCCCCAGTCTTGCTGTTTATCTGCAATGACTGCCAGGGCAAGTGAGGACCAGCAAGACAATTCCTGCCTAGCACCTTCTTTGGAGGAGAGAGAGTGCAACGTTTCATTTTAGCATTTTGGCGCTCACGAGGGAGACAAACTGCTTTGGCTGTTTGCAAGGCTAGGAAAGAGCAGAGCCCCAGTCTTGCTGTTTATCTGCAATGACTGCCAGGGCAAGTGAGGACCAGCAAGACAATTCCTGCCTAGCACCTTCCTTGGAGGAGAGAGAGTGCAACGTTTCATTTTGCTTTTTGGAGTGCGAGAGTGAGAAAAAGCAGAGTGCCTGTTTGCAAGGCTAGGAAAGAGCAGAGCCCCAGTCTTGCTGTTTATCTGCAATGACTGCAAGAGCAAGTGAGGACCAGCAAGAGAATTCCTGCCTAGCACCTTCCTTGGAGGACTAAGAGTGCAACGTTTCATTTTGCTTTTTGGAGTGCGAGAGTGAGAAAAAGCAGAGTGCCTGTTTGCAAGGCTAGCAAAGAGCAGAGCCCCAGTCTTGCTGTTTATCTGCAATGACTGCCAGGGCAAGTGAGGACCAGCAAGACAATTCCTGCCTAGCACCTTCCTTGGAGGAGAGAGAGTGCAACGTTTCATTTTAGCATTTTGGAGAGCGAGAGTGAGAAAAAGCAGAGTGCCTGTTTGCAAGGGTAGGAAAGAACAGAGCCCCAGTCTTGCTGTTTATCTACAATGACTGCCAGGGCAAGTGAGGATCAGCAAGACAATTCCTGCCTAGCGCCTTCCTTGGAGGTGAGAGAGTGCAACGTTTCATTTTAGCATTTTGGCGCTCACGAGGGAGACAAACTGCTTTGGCTGTTTGCAAGGCTAGGAAAGAGCAGAGCCCCAGTCTTGCTGTTTATCTGCAATGACTGCCAGGGCAAGTGAGGACCAGCAAGACAATTCCTGCCTAGCACCTTCCTTGGAGGAGAGAGAGTGCAACGTTTCATTTTGCTTTTTGGAGTGCGAGAGTGAGAAAAAGCAGAGTGCCTGTTTGCAAGGCTAGGAAAGAGCAGAGCCCCAGTCTTGCTGTTTATCTGCAATGACTGCCAGAGCAAGTGAGGACCAGCAAGACAATTCCTGCCTAGCACCTTCCTTGGAGGAGTAAGAGTGCAACGTTTCATTTTGCTTTTTGGAGTGCGAGAGTGAGAAAAAGCAGAGTGCCTGTTTGCAAGGCTAGCAAAGAGCAGAGCCCCAGTCTTGCTGTTTATCTGCAATGACTGCCAGGACAAGTGAGGACCAGCAAGGCAATTCCTGCCTAGCACCTTCCTTGGAGGAGAGAGAGTGCAACGTTTCATTTTGCTTTTTGGAGTGCGAGAGTGAGAAAAAGCAGAGTGCCTGTTTGCAAGGCTAGGAAAGAGCAGAGCCCCAGTCTTGCTGTTTATCTGCAATGACTGCCAGGGCAAGTGAGGACCAGCAAGACAATTCCTGCCTAGCACCTTCCTTGGAGGAGTAAGAGTGCAACGTTTCATTTTGCTTTTTGGAGTGCGAGAGTGAGAAAAAGCAGAGTGCCTGTTGGCAAGGCTAGGAAAGAGCAGAGCCCCAGTCTTGCTGTTTATCTGCAATGACTGCCAGGGCAAGTGAGGATCAGCAAGACAATTCCTGCCTAGCACCTTCCTTGGAGGAGAGAGAGTGCAACGTTTCATTTTAGCATTTTGGAGAGCGAGAGTGAGAAAAAGCAGAGTGCCTGTTTGCAAGGCTAGGAAAGAGCAGAGCCCCAGTCTTGCTGTTTATCTGCAATGACTGCCAGGGCAAGTGAGGACCAGCAAGACAATTCCTGCCTAGCACCTTCCTTGGAGGAGAGAGAGTGCAACGTTTCATTTTAGCATTTTGGCGCTCACGAGGGAGACAAACTGCTTTGGCTGTTTGCAAGGCTAGGAAAGAGCAGAGCCCCAGTCTTGCTGTTTATCTGCAATGACTGCCAGGGCAAGTGAGGACCAGCAAGACAATTCCTGCCTAGCATCTTCCTTGGAGGAGAGAGAGTGCAACGTTTCATTTTGCTTTTTGGAGTGCGAGAGTGAGAAAAAGCAGAGTGCCTGTTTGCAAGGCTAGGAAAGAGCAGAGCCCCAGTCTTGCTGTTTATCTGCAATGACTGCCAGGGCAAGTGAGGACCAGCAAGACAATTCCTGCCTAGCACCTTCCTTGGAGGAGAGAGAGTGCAACGTTTCATTTTGCTTTTTGGAGTGCGAGAGTGAGAAAAAGCAGAGTGCCTGTTTGCAAGGCTAGGAAAGAGCAGAGCCCCAGTCTTGCTGTTTATCTGCAATGACTGCCAGGGCAAGTGAGGACCAGCAAGACAATTCCTGCCTAGCACCTTCCTTGGAGGAGAGAGAGTGCAACGTTTCATTTTAGCATTTTGGCGCTCACGAGGGAGACAAACTGCTTTGGCTGTTTGCAAGGCTAGGAAAGAGCAGAGCCCCAGTCTTGCTGCTTATCTGCAATGACTGCCAGGGCAAGTGAGGACCAGCAAGACAATTCCTGCCTAGCACCTTCCTTGGAGGAGAGAGAGTGCAACATTTCATTTTGCTTTTTGGAGTGCGAGAGTGAGAAAAAGCAGAGTGCCTGTTTGCAAGGCTAGGAAAGAGCAGAGCCCCAGTCTTGCTGTTTATCTGCAATGACTGCCAGAGCAAGTGAGGACCAGCAAGACAATTCCTGCCTAGCACCTTCCTTGGAGGAGTAAGAGTGCAACGTTTCATTTTGCTTTTTGGAGTGCGAGAGTGAGAAAAAGCAGAGTGCCTGTTTGCAAGGCTAGCAAAGAGCAGAGCCCCAGTCTTGCTGTTTATCTGCAATGACTGCCAGGGCAAGTGAGGACCAGCAAGACAATTCCTGCCTAGCACCTTCCTTGGAGGAGAGAGAGTGCAACGTTTAATTTTAGCATTTTGGCGCTCACGAGGGAGACAAACTGCTTTGGCTGTTTGCAAGGCTAGGAAAGAGCAGAGCCCCAGTCTTGCTGTTTATCTGCAATGACTGCCAGGGCAAGTGAGGACCAGCAAGACAATTCCTGCCTAGCACCTTCCTTGGAGGAGAGAGAGTGCAACGTTTCATTTTGCTTTTTGGAGTGCGAGAGTGAGAAAAAGCAGAGTGCCTGTTTGCAAGGCTAGGAAAGAGCAGAGCCCCAGTCTTGCTGTTTATCTGCAATGACTGCCAGGGCAAGTGAGGACCAGCAAGACAATTCCTGCCTAGCACCTTCCTTGGAGGAGAGAGAGTGCAACGTTTCATTTTGCTTTTTGGAGTGCGAGAGTGAGAAAAAGCAGAGTGCCTGTTTGCAAGGCTAGGAAAGAGCAGAGCCCCAGTCTTGCTGTTTATCTGCAATGACTGCCAGGGCAAGTGAGGACCAGCAAGACAATTCCTGCCTAGCACCTTCCTTGGAGGAGAGAGAGTGCAGCGTTTCGTTTTAGCATTTTGGAGAGCGAGAGTGAGAAAAAGCAGAGTGCCTGTTTGCAAGGCTAGGAAAGAGCAGAGCCCCAGTCTTGCTGTTATCTACAATGACTGCCAGGGCAAGTGAGGATCAGCAAGACAATTCCTGCCTAGCGCCTTCCTTGGAGGTGAGAGAGTGCAACGTTTCATTTTAGCATTTTGGCACTCACGAGGGAGACAAACTGCTTTGGCTGTTTGCAAGGCTAGGAAAGAGCAGAGCCCCAGTCTTGCTGTTTATCTGCAATGACTGCCAGGGCAAGTGAGGACCAGCAAGGCAATTCCTGCCTAGCACCTTCCTTGGAGGAGAGAGAGTGCAACGTTTCATTTTGCTTTTTGGAGTGCGAGAGTGAGAAAAAGCAGAGTGCCTGTTTGCAAGGCTAGGAAAGAGCAGAGCGCCAGTCTTGCTGTTTATCTGCAATGACTGCCAGGGCAAGTGAGGACCAGCAAGACAATTCCTGCCTAGCACCTTCCTTGGAGGAGAGAGAGTGCAACGCTTAATTTTAGCATTTTGGCGCTCACGAGGGAGACAAACTGCTTTGGCTGTTTGCAAGGCTAGGAAAGAGCAGAGCCCCAGTCTTGCTGTTTATCTGCAATGACTGCCAGGGCAAGTGAGGACCAGCAAGACAATTCCTGCCTAGCACCTTCCTTGGAGGAGAGAGAGTGCAACGTTTCATTTTGCTTTTTGGAGTGCGAGAGTGAGAAAAAGCAGAGTGCCTGTTTGCAAGGCTAGGAAAGAGCAGAGCCCCAGTCTTGCTGTTTATCTGCAATGACTGCCAGGGCAAGTGAGGACCAGCAAGACAATTCCTGCCTAGCACCTTCCTTGGAGGAGAGAGAGTGCAACATTTCATTTTAGCATTTTGGCGCTCACGAGGGAGACAAACTGCTTTGGCTGTTTGCAAGGCTAGGAAAGAGCAGAGCCCCAGTCTTGCTGTTTATCTGCAATGACTGCCAGGGCAAGTGAGGACCAGCAAGACAATTCCTGCCTAGCACCTTCCTTGGAGGAGAGAGAGTGCAACGTTTCATTTTGCTTTTTGGAGTGCGAGAGTGAGAAAAAGCAGAGTGCCTGTTTGCAAGGCTAGGAAAGAGCAGAGCCCCAGTCTTGCTGTTTATCTGCAATGACTGCCAGGGCAAGTGAGGACCAGCAAGACAATTCCTGCCTAGCACCTTCCTTGGAGGAGAGAGAGTGCAACGTTTCATTTTAGCATTTTGGCGCTCACGAGGGAGACAAACTGCTTTGGCTGTTTGCAAGGCTAGGAAAGAGCAGAGCCCCAGTCTTGCTGCTTATCTGCAATGACTGCCAGGGCAAGTGAGGACCAGCAAGACAATTCCTGCCTAGCACCTTCCTTGGAGGAGAGAGAGTGCAACATTTCATTTTGCTTTTTGGAGTGCGAGAGTGAGAAAAAGCAGAGTGCCTGTTTGCAAGGCTAGGAAAGAGCAGAGCCCCAGTCTTGCTGTTTATCTGCAATGACTGCCAGGGCAAGTGAGGACCAGCAAGGCAATTCCTGCCTAGCACCTTCCTTGGAGGAGAGAGAGTGCAACGTTTCATTTTGCTTTTTGGAGTGCGAGAGTGAGAAAAAGCAGAGTGCCTGTTTGCAAGGCTAGCAAAGAGCAGAGCCCCAGTCTTGCTGTTTATCTGCAATGACTGCCAGGGCAAGTGAGGACCAGCAAGACAATTCCTGCCTAGCACCTTCCTTGGAGGAGAGAGAGTGCAGCGTTTCGTTTTAGCATTTTGGAGAGCGAGAGTGAGAAAAAGCAGAGTGCCTGTTTGCAAGGCTAGGAAAGAGCAGAGCCCCAGTCTTGCTGTTATCTACAATGACTGCCAGGGCAAGTGAGGATCAGCAAGACAATTCCTGCCTAGCGCCTTCCTTGGAGGTGAGAGAGTGCAACGTTTCATTTTAGATTTTGGCCCTCACGAGGGAGACAAACTGCTTTGGCTGTTTGCAAGGCTAGGAAAGAGCAGAGCCCCAGTCTTGCTGTTTATCTGCAATGACTGCCAGGGCAAGTGAGGACCAGCAAGGCAATTCCTGCCTAGCACCTTCCTTGGAGGAGAGAGAGTGCAACGTTTCATTTTGCTTTTTGGAGTGCGAGAGTGAGAAAAAGCAGAGTGCCTGTTTGCAAGGCTAGGAAAGAGCAGAGCCCCAGTCTTGCTGTTTATCTGCAATGACTGCCAGAGCAAGTGAGGACCAGCAAGACAATTCCTGCCTAGCACCTTCCTTGGAGGAGTAAGAGTGCAACGTTTCATTTTGCTTTTTGGAGTGCGAGAGTGAGAAAAAGCAGAGTGCCTGTTTGCAAGGCTAGCAAAGAGCAGAGCCCCAGTCTTGCTGTTTATCTGCAATGACTGCCAGGGCAAGTGAGGACCAGCAAGACAATTCCTGCCTAGCACCTTCCTTGGAGGAGAGAGAGTGCAACGTTTAATTTTAGCATTTTGGCGCTCACGAGGGAGACAAACTGCTTTGGCTGTTTGCAAGGCTAGGAAAGAGCAGAGCCCCAGTCTTGCTGTTTATCTGCAATGACTGCCAGGGCAAGTGAGGACCAGCAAGACAATTCCTGCCTAGCACCTTCCTTGGAGGACTAAGAGTGCAACGTTTCATTTTGCTTTTTGGAGTGCGAGAGTGAGAAAAAGCAGAGTGCCTGTTTGCAAGGCTAGGAAAGAGCAGAGCCCCAGTCTTGCTGTTTACCTGCAATGACTGCCAGGGCAAGTGAGGACCAGCAAGACAATTCCTGCCTAGCACCTTCCTTGGAGGAGAGAGAGTGCAACGTTTCATTTTGCTTTTTGGAGTGCGAGAGTGAGAAAAAGCAGAGTGCCTGTTTGCAAGGCTAGGAAAGAGCAGAGCCCCAGTCTTGCTGTTTATCTGCAATGACTGCCAGGGCAAGTGAGGACCAGCAAGACAATTCCTGCCTAGCACCTTCCTTGGAGGAGAGAGAGTGCAACATTTCATTTTAGCATTTTGGCGCTCACGAGGGAGACAAACTGCTTTGGCTGTTTGCAAGGCTAGGAAAGAGCAGAGCCCCAGTCTTGCTGTTTATCTGCAATGACTGCCAGGGCAAGTGAGGACCAGCAAGACAATTCCTGCCTAGCACCTTCCTTGGAGGAGAGAGAGTGCAACATTTCATTTTGCTTTTTGGAGTGCGAGAGTGAGAAAAAGCAGAGTGCCTGTTTGCAAGGCTAGGAAAGAGCAGAGCCCCAGTCTTGCTGTTTATCTGCAATGACTGCCAGGGCAAGTGAGGACCAGCAAGACAATTCCTGCCTAGCACCTTCCTTGGAGGAGAGAGAGTGCAACGTTTAATTTTAGCATTTTGGCGCTCACGAGGGAGACAAACTGCTTTGGCTGTTTGCAAGGCTAGGAAAGAGCAGAGCCCCAGTCTTGCTGTTTATCTGCAATGACTGCCAGGGCAAGTGAGGACCAGCAAGACAATTCCTGCCTAGCACCTTCCTTGGAGGAGAGAGAGTGCAACGTTTCATTTTGCTTTTTGGAGTGCGAGAGTGAGAAAAAGCAGAGTGCCTGTTTGCAAGGCTAGGAAAGAGCAGAGCCCCAGTCTTGCTGTTTATCTGCAATGACTGCCAGGGCAAGTGAGGACCAGCAAGACAATTCCTGCCTAGCACCTTCCTTGGAGGAGAGAGAGTGCAACGTTTCATTTTGCTTTCTGGAGTGCGAGAGTGAGAAAAAGCAGAGTGCCTGTTTGCAAGGCTAGGAAAGAGCAGAGCCCCAGTCTTGCTGTTTATCTGCAATGACTGCCAGGGCAAGTGAGGACCAGCAAGACAATTCCTGCCTAGCACCTTCCTTGGAGGAGAGAGAGTGCAGCGTTTCGTTTTAGCATTTTGGAGAGCGAGAGTGAGAAAAAGCAGAGTGCCTGTTTGCAAGGCTAGGAAAGAGCAGAGCCCCAGTCTTG
This sequence comes from Phaethon aethereus, assembly GCF_964289735.1. Taxonomy (NCBI): domain Eukaryota; kingdom Metazoa; phylum Chordata; class Aves; order Phaethontiformes; family Phaethontidae; genus Phaethon; species Phaethon aethereus. The sequence continues at coordinate 662,483 of NW_028114062.1, read as the reverse complement.
CTGTTATCTACAATGACTGCCAGGGCAAGTGAGGATCAGCAAGACAATTCCTGCCTAGCGCCTTCCTTGGAGGTGAGAGAGTGCAACGTTTCATTTTAGCATTTTGGCCCTCACGAGGGAGACAAACTGCTTTGGCTGTTTGCAAGGCTAGGAAAGAGCAGAGCCCCAGTCTTGCTGTTTATCTGCAATGACTGCCAGGGCAAGTGAGGACCAGCAAGACAATTCCTGCCTAGCACCTTCCTTGGAGGAGAGAGAGTGCAACGTTTCATTTTGCTTTTTGGAGTGCGAGAGTGAGAAAAAGCAGAGTGCCTGTTTGCAAGGCTAGGAAAGAGCAGAGCCCCAGTCTTGCTGTTTATCTGCAATGACTGCCAGGGCAAGTGAGGACCAGCAAGACAATTCCTGCCTAGCACCTTCCTTGGAGGAGAGAGAGTGCAACGTTTCATTTTAGCATTTTGGCGCTCACGAGGGAGACAAACTGCTTTGGCTGTTTGCAAGGCTAGGAAAGAGCAGAGCCCCAGTCTTGCTGCTTATCTGCAATGACTGCCAGGGCAAGTGAGGACCAGCAAGACAATTCCTGCCTAGCACCTTCCTTGGAGGAGAGAGAGTGCAACGTTTCATTTTGCTTTTTGGAGTGCGAGAGTGAGAAAAAGCAGAGTGCCTGTTTGCAAGGCTAGGAAAGAGCAGAGCCCCAGTCTTGCTGTTTATCTGCAATGACTGCCAGAGCAAGTGAGGACCAGCAAGACAATTCCTGCCTAGCACCTTCCTTGGAGGAGAGAGAGTGCAACGTTTCATTTTGCTTTTTGGAGTGCGAGAGTGAGAATAAGCAGAGTGCCTGTTTGCAAGGCTAGCAAAGAGCAGAGCCCCAGTCTTGCTGTTTATCTGCAATGACTGCCAGGGCAAGTGAGGACCAGCAAGACAATTCCTGCCTAGCACCTTCCTTGGAGGAGAGAGAGTGCAGCGTTTCGTTTTAGCATTTTGGCCCTCACGAGGGAGACAAACTGCTTTGGCTGTTTGCAAGGCTAGGAAAGAGCAGAGCCCCAGTCTTGCTGTTTATCTGCAATGACTGCCAGGGCAAGTGAGGACCAGCAAGGCAATTCCTGCCTAGCACCTTCCTTGGAGGAGAGAGAGTGCAACGTTTCATTTTGCTTTTTGGAGTGCGAGAGTGAGAAAAAGCAGAGTGCCTGTTTGCAAGGCTAGGAAAGAGCAGAGCCCCAGTCTTGCTGTTTATCTGCAATGACTGCCAGAGCAAGTGAGGACCAGCAAGACAATTCCTGCCTAGCACCTTCCTTGGAGGAGTAAGAGTGCAACGTTTCATTTTGCTTTTTGGAGTGCGAGAGTGAGAAAAAGCAGAGTGCCTGTTTGCAAGGCCAGGAAAGAGCAGAGCCCCAGTCTTGCTGTTTACCTGCAATGACTGCCAGGGCAAGTGAGGACCAGCAAGACAATTCCTGCCTAGCACCTTCCTTGGAGGAGAGAGAGTGCAACGTTTCATTTTGCTTTTTGGAGTGCGAGAGTGAGAAAAAGCAGAGTGCCTGTTTGCAAGGCTAGGAAAGAGCAGAGCCCCAGTCTTGCTGTTTATCTGCAATGACTGCCAGGGCAAGTGAGGACCAGCAAGACAATTCCTGCCTAGCACCTTCCTTGGAGGAGAGAGAGTGCAACATTTCATTTTAGCATTTTGGCGCTCACGAGGGAGACAAACTGCTTTGGCTGTTTGCAAGGCTAGGAAAGAGCAGAGCCCCAGTCTTGCTGTTTATCTGCAATGACTGCCAGGGCAAGTGAGGACCAGCAAGACAATTCCTGCCTAGCACCTTCCTTGGAGGAGAGAGAGTGCAACATTTCATTTTGCTTTTTGGAGTGCGAGAGTGAGAAAAAGCAGAGTGCCTGTTTGCAAGGCTAGGAAAGAGCAGAGCCCCAGTCTTGCTGTTTATCTGCAATGACTGCCAGGGCAAGTGAGGACCAGCAAGACAATTCCTGCCTAGCACCTTCCTTGGAGGAGAGAGAGTGCAACGTTTAATTTTAGCATTTTGGCGCTCACGAGGGAGACAAACTGCTTTGGCTGTTTGCAAGGCTAGGAAAGAGCAGAGCCCCAGTCTTGCTGTTTATCTGCAATGACTGCCAGGGCAAGTGAGGACCAGCAAGACAATTCCTGCCTAGCACCTTCCTTGGAGGAGAGAGAGTGCAACGTTTCATTTTGCTTTTTGGAGTGCGAGAGTGAGAAAAAGCAGAGTGCCTGTTTGCAAGGCTAGGAAAGAGCAGAGCCCCAGTCTTGCTGTTTATCTGCAATGACTGCCAGGGCAAGTGAGGACCAGCAAGACAATTCCTGCCTAGCACCTTCCTTGGAGGAGAGAGAGTGCAACGTTTCATTTTGCTTTCTGGAGTGCGAGAGTGAGAAAAAGCAGAGTGCCTGTTTGCAAGGCTAGGAAAGAGCAGAGCCCCAGTCTTGCTGTTTATCTGCAATGACTGCCAGGGCAAGTGAGGACCAGCAAGACAATTCCTGCCTAGCACCTTCCTTGGAGGAGAGAGAGTGCAGCGTTTCGTTTTAGCATTTTGGAGAGCGAGAGTGAGAAAAAGCAGAGTGCCTGTTTGCAAGGCTAGGAAAGAGCAGAGCCCCAGTCTTGCTGTTATCTACAATGACTGCCAGGGCAAGTGAGGATCAGCAAGACAATTCCTGCCTAGCGCCTTCCTTGGAGGTGAGAGAGTGCAACGTTTCATTTTAGCATTTTGGCCCTCACGAGGGAGACAAACTGCTTTGGCTGTTTGCAAGGCTAGGAAAGAGCAGAGCCCCAGTCTTGCTGTTTATCTGCAATGACTGCCAGGGCAAGTGAGGACCAGCAAGGCAATTCCTGCCTAGCACCTTCCTTGGAGGAGAGAGAGTGCAACGTTTCATTTTGCTTTTTGGAGTGCGAGAGTGAGAAAAAGCAGAGTGCCTGTTTGCAAGGCTAGGAAAGAGCAGAGCCCCAGTCTTGCTGTTTATCTGCAATGACTGCCAGAGCAAGTGAGGACCAGCAAGACAATTCCTGCCTAGCACCTTCCTTGGAGGAGTAAGAGTGCAACGTTTCATTTTGCTTTTTGGAGTGCGAGAGTGAGAAAAAGCAGAGTGCCTGTTTGCAAGGCTAGGAAAGAGCAGAGCCCCAGTCTTGCTGTTTATCTGCAATGACTGCCAGGGCAAGTGAGGACCAGCAAGACAATTCCTGCCTAGCACCTTCCTTGGAGGAGAGAGAGTGCAACGCTTAATTTTAGCATTTTGGCGCTCACGAGGGAGACAAACTGCTTTGGCTGTTTGCAAGGCTAGGAAAGAGCAGAGCCCCAGTCTTGCTGTTTATCTGCAATGACTGCCAGGGCAAGTGAGGACCAGCAAGACAATTCCTGCCTAGCACCTTCCTTGGAGGAGAGAGAGTGCAACGTTTCATTTTGCTTTTTGGAGTGCGAGAGTGAGAAAAAGCAGAGTGCCTGTTTGCAAGGCTAGCAAAGAGCAGAGCCCCAGTCTTGCTGTTTATCTGCAATGACTGCCAGGGCAAGTGAGGACCAGCAAGACAATTCCTGCCTAGCACCTTCCTTGGAGGAGAGAGAGTGCAACATTTCATTTTAGCATTTTGGCGCTCACGAGGGAGACAAACTGCTTTGGCTGTTTGCAAGGCTAGGAAAGAGCAGAGCCCCAGTCTTGCTGTTTATCTGCAATGACTGCCAGGGCAAGTGAGGACCAGCAAGACAATTCCTGCCTAGCACCTTCCTTGGAGGAGAGAGAGTGCAACGTTTCATTTTGCTTTTTGGAGTGCGAGAGTGAGAAAAAGCAGAGTGCCTGTTTGCAAGGCTAGGAAAGAGCAGAGCCCCAGTCTTGCTGTTTATCTGCAATGACTGCCAGGGCAAGTGAGGACCAGCAAGACAATTCCTGCCTAGCACCTTCCTTGGAGGAGAGAGAGTGCAACGTTTCATTTTAGCATTTTGGCGCTCACGAGGGAGACAAACTGCTTTGGCTGTTTGCAAGGCTAGGAAAGAGCAGAGCCCCAGTCTTGCTGCTTATCTGCAATGACTGCCAGGGCAAGTGAGGACCAGCAAGACAATTCCTGCCTAGCACCTTCCTTGGAGGAGAGAGAGTGCAACGTTTCATTTTGCTTTTTGGAGTGCGAGAGTGAGAAAAAGCAGAGTGCCTGTTTGCAAGGCTAGGAAAGAGCAGAGCCCCAGTCTTGCTGTTTATCTGCAATGACTGCCAGAGCAAGTGAGGACCAGCAAGACAATTCCTGCCTAGCACCTTCCTTGGAGGAGAGAGAGTGCAACGTTTCATTTTGCTTTTTGGAGTGCGAGAGTGAGAATAAGCAGAGTGCCTGTTTGCAAGGCTAGCAAAGAGCAGAGCCCCAGTCTTGCTGTTTATCTGCAATGACTGCCAGGGCAAGTGAGGACCAGCAAGACAATTCCTGCCTAGCACCTTCCTTGGAGGAGAGAGAGTGCAGCGTTTCGTTTTAGCATTTTGGCCCTCACGAGGGAGACAAACTGCTTTGGCTGTTTGCAAGGCTAGGAAAGAGCAGAGCCCCAGTCTTGCTGTTTATCTGCAATGACTGCCAGGGCAAGTGAGGACCAGCAAGGCAATTCCTGCCTAGCACCTTCCTTGGAGGAGAGAGAGTGCAACGTTTCATTTTGCTTTTTGGAGTGCGAGAGTGAGAAAAAGCAGAGTGCCTGTTTGCAAGGCTAGGAAAGAGCAGAGCCCCAGTCTTGCTGTTTATCTGCAATGACTGCCAGAGCAAGTGAGGACCAGCAAGACAATTCCTGCCTAGCACCTTCCTTGGAGGAGTAAGAGTGCAACGTTTCATTTTGCTTTTTGGAGTGCGAGAGTGAGAAAAAGCAGAGTGCCTGTTTGCAAGGCTAGCAAAGAGCAGAGCCCCAGTCTTGCTGTTTATCTGCAATGACTGCCAGGGCAAGTGAGGACCAGCAAGACAATTCCTGCCTAGCACCTTCCTTGGAGGAGAGAGAGTGCAACGTTTAATTTTAGCATTTTGGCGCTCACGAGGGAGACAAACTGCTTTGGCTGTTTGCAAGGCTAGGAAAGAGCAGAGCCCCAGTCTTGCTGTTTATCTGCAATGACTGCCAGGGCAAGTGAGGACCAGCAAGACAATTCCTGCCTAGCACCTTCCTTGGAGGAGAGAGAGTGCAACGTTTCATTTTGCTTTTTGGAGTGCGAGAGTGAGAAAAAGCAGAGTGCCTGTTTGCAAGGCTAGGAAAGAGCAGAGCCCCAGTCTTGCTGTTTATCTGCAATGACTGCCAGAGCAAGTGAGGACCAGCAAGACAATTCCTGCCTAGCACCTTCCTTGGAGGAGTAAGAGTGCAACGTTTCATTTTGCTTTTTGGAGTGCGAGAGTGAGAAAAAGCAGAGTTCCTGTTTGCAAGGCTAGCAAAGAGCAGAGCCCCAGTCTTGCTGTTTATCTGCAATGACTGCCAGGGCAAGTGAGGACCAGCAAGACAATTCCTGCCTAGCACCTTCCTTGGAGGAGAGAGAGTGCAACGTTTAATTTTAGCATTTTGGCGCTCACGAGGGAGACAATCTGCTTTGGCTGTTTGCAAGGCTAGGAAAGAGCAGAGCCCCAGTCTTGCTGTTTATCTGCAATGACTGCCAGGGCAAGTGAGGACCAGCAAGACAATTCCTGCCTAACACCTTCCTTGGAGGAGAGAGAGTGCAACGTTTCATTTTGCTTTTTGGAGTGCGAGAGTGAGAAAAAGCAGAGTGCCTGTTTGCAAGGCTAGGAAAGAGCAGAGCCCCAGTCTTGCTGTTTATCTGCAATGACTGCCAGGGCAAGTGAGGACCAGCAAGACAATTCCTGCCTAGCACCTTCCTTGGAGGAGAGAGAGTGCAACGTTTCATTTTGCTTTTTGGAGTGCGAGAGTGAGAAAAAGCAGAGTGCCTGTTTGCAAGGCTAGGAAAGAGCAGAGCCCCAGTCTTGCTGTTTATCTGCAATGACTGCCAGGGCAAGTGAGGACCAGCAAGACAATTCCTGCCTAGCACCTTCCTTGGAGGAGAGAGAGTGCAACATTTCATTTTAGCATTTTGGCGCTCACGAGGGAGACAAACTGCTTTGGCTGTTTGCAAGGCTAGGAAAGAGCAGAGCCCCAGTCTTGCTGTTTATCTGCAATGACTGCCAGGGCAAGTGAGGACCAGCAAGACAATTCCTGCCTAGCACCTTCCTTGGAGGAGAGAGAGTGCAACATTTCATTTTGCTTTTTGGAGTGCGAGAGTGAGAAAAAGCAGAGTGCCTGTTTGCAAGGCTAGGAAAGAGCAGAGCCCCAGTCTTGCTGTTTATCTGCAATGACTGCCAGATCAAGTGAGGACCAGCAAGACAATTCCTGCCTAGCACCTTCCTTGGAGGACTAAGAGTGCAACGTTTCATTTTGCTTTTTGGAGTGCGAGAGTGAGAAAAAGCAGAGTGCCTGTTTGCAAGGCTAGCAAAGAGCAGAGCCCCAGTCTTGCTGTTTATCTGCAATGACTGCCAGGGCAAGTGAGGACCAGCAAGACAATTCCTGCCTAGCACCTTCCTTGGAGGAGAGAGAGTGCAGCGTTTCGTTTTAGCATTTTGGAGAGCGAGAGTGAGAAAAAGCAGAGTGCCTGTTTGCAAGGCTAGGAAAGAGCAGAGCCCCAGTCTTGCTGTTATCTACAATGACTGCCAGGGCAAGTGAGGATCAGCAAGACAATTCCTGCCTAGCGCCTTCCTTGGAGGTGAGAGAGTGCAACGTTTCATTTTAGCATTTTGGCGCTCACGAGGGAGACAAACTGCTTTGGCTGTTTGCAAGGCTAGGAAAGAGCAGAGCCCCAGTCTTGCTGTTTATCTGCAATGACTGCCAGGGCAAGTGAGGACCAGCAAGGCAATTCCTGCCTAGCACCTTCCTTGGAGGAGAGAGAGTGCAACGTTTCATTTTGCTTTTTGGAGCGCGAGAGTGAGAAAAAGCAGAGTGCCTGTTTGCAAGGCTAGCAAAGAGCAGAGCCCCAGTCTTGCTGTTTATCTGCAATGACTGCCAGGGCAAGTGAGGACCAGCAAGACAATTCCTGCCTAGCACCTTCCTTGGAGGAGAGAGAGTGCAACGCTTAATTTTAGCATTTTGGCGCTCACGAGGGAGACAAACTGCTTTGGCTGTTTGCAAGGCTAGGAAAGAGCAGAGCCCCAGTCTTGCTGTTTATCTGCAATGACTGCCAGGGCAAGTGAGGACCAGCAAGACAATTCCTGCCTAGCACCTTCCTTGGAGGAGAGAGAGTGCAACGTTTCATTTTGCTTTTTGGAGTGCGAGAGTGAGAAAAAGCAGAGTGCCTGTTTGCAAGGCTAGGAAAGAGCAGAGCCCCAGTCTTGCTGTTCATCTGCAATGACTGCCAGGGCAAGTGAGGACCAGCAAGACAATTCCTGCCTAGCACCTTCCTTGGAGGAGAGAGAGTGCAACGTTTCATTTTGCTTTTTGGAGTGCGAGAGTGAGAAAAAGCAGAGTGCCTGTTTGCAAGGCTAGGAAAGAGCAGAGCCCCAGTCTTGCTGTTTATCTGCAATGACTGCCAGGGCAAGTGAGGACCAGCAAGACAATTCCTGCCTAGCACCTTCCTTGGAGGAGAGAGAGTGCAACATTTCATTTTAGCATTTTGGCGCTCACGAGGGAGACAAACTGCTTTGGCTGTTTGCAAGGCTAGGAAAGAGCAGAGCCCCAGTCTTGCTGTTTATCTGCAATGACTGCCAGGGCAAGTGAGGACCAGCAAGACAATTCCTGCCTAGCACCTTCCTTGGAGGAGAGAGAGTGCAACGTTTCATTTTGCTTTTTGGAGTGCGAGAGTGAGAAAAAGCAGAGTGCCTGTTTGCAAGGCTAGGAAAGAGCAGAGCCCCAGTCTTGCTGTTTATCTGCAATGACTGCCAGGGCAAGTGAGGACCAGCAAGACAATTCCTGCCTAGCACCTTCCGTGGAGGAGAGAGAGTGCAACGTTTGATTTTAGCATTTTGGCGCTCACGAGGGAGACGAAATGCATTGGCTGTTTGCAAGGCTAGGAAAGAGCAGAGCCCCAGTCTTGCTGTTTATCTGCAATGACTGCCAGGGCAAGTGAGGACCAGCAAGACAATTCCTGCCTAGCACCTTCCTTGGAGGAGAGAGAGTGCAACGTTTCATTTTAGCATTTTGGCGCTCACGAGGGAGACAAACTGCTTTGGCTGTTTGCAAGGCTAGGAAAGAGCAGAGCCCCAGTCTTGCTGTTTATCTGCAATGACTGCCAGGGCAAGTGAGGACCAGCAAGACAATTCCTGCCTACCACCTTCCTTGGAGGAGAGAGAGTGCAAGGTTTCATTTTAGCATTTTGGCGCTCACGAGGGAGACAAACTGCTTTGGCTGTTTGCAAGGCTAGGAAAGAGCAGAGCCCCAGTCTTGCTGTTTATCTGCAATGACTGCCAGGGCAAGTGAGGACCAGCAAGACAATTCCTGCCTAGCACCTTCCTTGGAGGAGAGAGAGTGCAACGTTTCATTTTGCTTTTTGGAGTGCGAGAGTGAGAAAAAGCAGAGTGCCTGTTTGCAAGGCTAGGAAAGAGCAGAGCCCCAGTCTTGCTGTTTATCTGCAATGACTGCCAGAGCAAGTGAGGACCAGCAAGACAATTCCTGCCTAGCACCTTCCTTGGAGGAGTAAGAGTGCAACGTTTCATTTTGCTTTTTGGAGTGCGAGAGTGAGAAAAAGCAGAGTGCCTGTTTGCAAGGCTAGCAAAGAGCAGAGCCCCAGTCTTGCTGTTTATCTGCAATGACTGCCAGGGCAAGTGAGGACCAGCAAGACAATTCCTGCCTAGCACCTTCCTTGGAGGAGAGAGAGTGCAACGCTTAATTTTAGCGTTTTGGCGCTCACGAGGGAGACAAACCGCTTTGGCTGTTTGCAAGGCTAGGAAAGAGCAGAGCCCCAGTCTTGCTGTTTATCTGCAATGACTGCCAGGGCAAGTGAGGACCAGCAAGACAATTCCTGCCTAGCACCTTCCTTGGAGGAGAGAGAGTGCAACGTTTCATTTTGCTTTTTGGAGTGCGAGAGTGAGAAAAAGCAGAGTGCCTGTTTGCAACGCTAGGAAAGAGCAGAGCCCCAGTCTTGCTGTTTATCTGCAATGACTGCCAGGGCAAGTGAGGACCAGCAAGACAATTCCGGCCTAGCACCTTCCTTGGAGGAGAGAGAGTGCAACGTTTCATTTTGCTTTTTGGAGTGCGAGAGTGAGAAAAAGCAGAGTGCCTGTTTGCAAGGCTAGGAAAGAGCAGAGCCCCAGTCTTGCTGTTTATCTGCAATGACTGCCAGGGCAAGTGAGGACCAGCAAGACAATTCCTGCCTAGCACCTTCCTTGGAGGAGAGAGAGTGCAACATTTCATTTTAGCATTTTGGCGCTCACGAGGGAGACAAACTGCTTTGGCTGTTTGCAAGGCTAGGAAAGAGCAGAGCCCCAGTCTTGCTGTTTATCTGCAATGACTGCCAGGGCAAGTGAGGACCAGCAAGACAATTCCTGCCTACCACCTTCCTTGGAGGAGAGAGAGTGCAACGTTTAATTTTAGCATTTTGGCGCTAACGAGGGAGACAAACTGCTTTGGCTGTTTGCAAGGCTAGGAAAGAGCAGAGCCCCAGTCTTGCTGTTTATCTGCAATGACTGCCAGGGCAAGTGAGGACCAGCAAGACAATTCCTGCCTAGCACCTTCCTTGGAGGAGAGAGAGTGCAACGTTTCATTTTGCTTTTTGGAGTGCGAGAGTGAGAAAAAGCAGAGTGCCTGTTTGCAAGGCTAGGAAAGAGCAGAGCCCCAGTCTTGCTGTTTATCTGCAATGACTGCCAGGGCAAGTGAGGACCAGCAAGACAATTCCTGCCTAGCACCTTCCGTGGAGGAGAGAGAGTGCAACGTTTGATTTTAGCATTTTGGCGCTCACGAGGGAGACGAAATGCATTGGCTGTTTGCAAGGCTAGGAAAGAGCAGAGCCCCAGTCTTGCTGTTTATCTGCAATGACTGCCAGGGCAAGTGAGGACCAGCAAGACAATTCCTGCCTAGCACCTTCCTTGGAGGAGAGAGAGTGCAACGTTTCATTTTGCTTTTTGGAGTGCGAGAGTGAGAAAAAGCAGAGTGCCTGTTTGCAAGGCTAGGAAAGAGCAGAGCCCCAGTCTTGCTGTTTATCTGCAATGACTGCCAGGGCAAGTGAGGACCAGCAAGACAATTCCTGCCTAGCACCTTCCTTGGAGGAGAGAGAGTGCAACGTTTCATTTTAGCATTTTGGCGCTCACGAGGGAGACAAACTGCTTTGGCTGTTTGCAAGGCTAGGAAAGAGCAGAGCCCCAGTCTTGCTGTTTATCTGCAATGACTGCCAGGGCAAGTGAGGACCAGCAAGACAATTCCTGCCTACCACCTTCCTTGGAGGAGAGAGAGTGCAACGTTTAATTTTAGCATTTTGGCGCTCACGAGGGAGACAAACTGCTTTGGCTGTTTGCAAGGCTAGGAAAGAGCAGAGCCCCAGTCTTGCTGTTTATCTGCAATGACTGCCAGGGCAAGTGAGGACCAGCAAGACAATTCCTGCCTAGCACCTTCCTTGGAGGAGAGAGAGTGCAACGTTTCATTTTGCTTTTTGGAGTGCGAGAGTGAGAAAAAGCAGAGTGCCTGTTTGCAAGGCTAGGAAAGAGCAGAGCCCCAGTCTTGCTGTTTATCTGCAATGACTGCCAGGGCAAGTGAGGACCAGCAAGACAATTCCTGCCTAGCACCTTCCTTGGAGGAGAGAGAGTGCAACGTTTCATTTTAGCATTTTGGCGCTCACGAGGGAGACAAACTGCTTTGGCTGTTTGCAAGGCTAGGAAAGAGCAGAGCCCCAGTCTTGCTGTTTATCTGCAATGACTGCCAGGGCAAGTGAGGACCAGCAAGACAATTCCTGCCTAGCACCTTCCTTGGAGGAGAGAGAGTGCAACGTTTCATTTTGCTTTTTGGAGTGCGAGAGTGAGAAAAAGCAGAGTGCCTGTTTGCAAGGCTAGGAAAGAGCAGAGCCCCAGTCTTGCTGTTTATCTGCAATGACTGCCAGGGCAAGTGAGGACCAGCAAGACAATTCCTGCCTAGCACCTTCCTTGGCGGAGAGAGAGTGCAACGTTTCATTTTGCTTTTTGGAGTGCGAGAGTGAGAAAAAGCAGAGTGCCTGTTTGCAAGGCTAGGAAAGAGCAGAGCCCCAGTCTTGCTGTTTATCTGCAATGACTGCCAGAGCAAGTGAGGACCAGCAATAGAATTCCTGCCTAGCACCTTCCTTGGAGGAGAGAGAGTGCAACGTTTGATTTTAGCATTTTGGCGCTCACGAGGGAGACAAACTGCTTTGGCTGTTTGCAAGGCTAGGAAAGAGCAGAGCCCCAGTCTTGCTGTTTATCTGCAATGACTGCCAGGGCAAGTGAGGACCAGCAAGGCAATTCCTGCCTAGCACCTTCCTTGGAGGAGAGAGAGTGCAACGTTTCATTTTGCTTTTTGGAGTGCGAGAGTGAGAAAAAGCAGAGTGCCTGTTTGCAAGGCTAGGAAAGAGCAGAGCCCCAGTCTTGCTGTTTATCTGCAATGACTGCCAGAGCAAGTGAGGACCAGCAAGACAATTCCTGCCTAGCGCCTTCCTTGGAGGTGAGAGAGTGCAACGTTTGATTTTAGCATTTTGGCCCTCACGAGGGAGACAAACTGCTTTGGCTGTTTGCAAGGCTAGGAAAGAGCAGAGCCCCAGTCTTGCTGTTTATCTGCAATGACTGCCAGGGCAAGTGAGGACCAGCAAGGCAATTCCTGCCTAGCACCTTCCTTGGAGGAGAGAGAGTGCAACGTTTCATTTTGCTTTTTGGAGTGCGAGAGTGAGAAAAAGCAGAGTGCCTGTTTGCAAGGCTAGCAAAGAGCAGAGCCCCAGTCTTGCTGTTTATCTGCAATGACTGCCAGGGCAAGTGAGGACCAGCAAGACAATTCCTGCCTACCACCTTCCTTGGAGGAGAGAGAGTGCAACGCTTAATTTTAGCATTTTGGCGCTCACGAGGGAGACAAACTGCTTTGGCTGTTTGCAAGGCTAGGAAAGAGCAGAGCCCCAGTCTTGCTGTTTATCTGCAATGACTGCCAGGGCAAGTGAGGACCAGCAAGACAATTCCTGCCTAGCACCTTCCTTGGAGGAGAGAGAGTGCAACATTTCATTTTAGCATTTTGGCGCTCACGAGGGAGACAAACTGCTTTGGCTGTTTGCAAGGCTAGGAAAGAGCAGAGCCCCAGTCTTGCTGTTTATCTGCAATGACTGCCAGGGCAAGTGAGGACCAGCAAGACAATTCCTGCCTACCACCTTCCTTGGAGGAGAGAGAGTGCAACGTTTAATTTTAGCATTTTGGCGCTAACGAGGGAGACAAACTGCTTTGGCTGTTTGCAAGGCTAGGAAAGAGCAGAGCCCCAGTCTTGCTGTTTATCTGCAATGACTGCCAGGGCAAGTGAGGACCAGCAAGACAATTCCTGCCTAGCACCTTCCTTGGAGGAGAGAGAGTGCAACGTTTCATTTTGCTTTTTGGAGTGCGAGAGTGAGAAAAAGCAGAGTGCCTGTTTGCAAGGCTAGGAAAGAGCAGAGCCCCAGTCTTGCTGTTTATCTGCAATGACTGCCAGGGCAAGTGAGGACCAGCAAGACAATTCCTGCCTAGCACCTTCCGTGGAGGAGAGAGAGTGCAACGTTTGATTTTAGCATTTTGGCGCTCACGAGGGAGACGAAATGCATTGGCTGTTTGCAAGGCTAGGAAAGAGCAGAGCCCCAGTCTTGCTGTTTATCTGCAATGACTGCCAGGGCAAGTGAGGACCAGCAAGACAATTCCTGCCTAGCACCTTCCTTGGAGGAGAGAGAGTGCAACGTTTCATTTTGCTTTTTGGAGTGCGAGAGTGAGAAAAAGCAGAGTGCCTGTTTGCAAGGCTAGGAAAGAGCAGAGCCCCAGTCTTGCTGTTTATCTGCAATGACTGCCAGGGCAAGTGAGGACCAGCAAGACAATTCCTGCCTAGCACCTTCCTTGGAGGAGAGAGAGTGCAACGTTTCATTTTAGCATTTTGGCGCTCACGAGGGAGACAAACTGCTTTGGCTGTTTGCAAGGCTAGGAAAGAGCAGAGCCCCAGTCTTGCTGTTTATCTGCAATGACTGCCAGGGCAAGTGAGGACCAGCAAGACAATTCCTGCCTACCACCTTCCTTGGAGGAGAGAGAGTGCAACGTTTAATTTTAGCATTTTGGCGCTCACGAGGGAGACAAACTGCTTTGGCTGTTTGCAAGGCTAGGAAAGAGCAGAGCCCCAGTCTTGCTGTTTATCTGCAATGACTGCCAGGGCAAGTGAGGACCAGCAAGACAATTCCTGCCTAGCACCTTCCTTGGAGGAGAGAGAGTGCAACGTTTCATTTTGCTTTTTGGAGTGCGAGAGTGAGAAAAAGCAGAGTGCCTGTTTGCAAGGCTAGGAAAGAGCAGAGCCCCAGTCTTGCTGTTTATCTGCAATGACTGCCAGGGCAAGTGAGGACCAGCAAGACAATTCCTGCCTAGCACCTTCCTTGGAGGAGAGAGAGTGCAACGTTTCATTTTAGCATATTGGCGCTCACGAGGGAGACGAAATGCATTGGCTGTTTGCAAGGCTAGGAAAGAGCAGAGCCCCAGTCTTGCTGTTTATCTGCAATGACTGCCAGGGCAAGTGAGGACCAGCAAGACAATTCCTGCCTAGCACCTTCCTTGGAGGAGAGAGAGTGCAACGTTTCATTTTGCTTTTTGGAGTGCGAGAGTGAGAAAAAGCAGAGTGCCTGTTTGCAAGGCTAGGAAAGAGCAGAGCCCCAGTCTTGCTGTTTATCTGCAATGACTGCCAGGGCAAGTGAGGACCAGCAAGACAATTCCTGCCTAGCACCTTCCTTGGCGGAGAGAGAGTGCAACGTTTCATTTTGCTTTTTGGAGTGCGAGAGTGAGAAAAAGCAGAGTGCCTGTTTGCAAGGCTAGGAAAGAGCAGAGCCCCAGTCTTGCTGTTTATCTGCAATGACTGCCAGAGCAAGTGAGGACCAGCAATAGAATTCCTGCCTAGCACCTTCCTTGGAGGAGAGAGAGTGCAACGTTTCATTTTAGCATTTTGGCGCTCACGAGGGAGACAAACTGCTTTGGCTGTTTGCAAGGCTAGGAAAGAGCAGAGCCCCAGTCTTGCTGTTTATCTGCAATGACTGCCAGGGCAAGTGAGGACCAGCAAGGCAATTCCTGCCTAGCACCTTCCTTGGAGGAGAGAGAGTGCAACGTTTCATTTTGCTTTTTGGAGTGCGAGAGTGAGAAAAAGCAGAGTGCCTGTTTGCAAGGCTAGGAAAGAGCAGAGCCCCAGTCTTGCTGTTTATCTGCAATGACTGCCAGAGCAAGTGAGGACCAGCAAGACAATTCCTGCCTAGCGCCTTCCTTGGAGGTGAGAGAGTGCAACGTTTGATTTTAGCATTTTGGCCCTCACGAGGGAGACAAACTGCTTTGGCTGTTTGCAAGGCTAGGAAAAAGCAGAGCCCCAGTCTTGCTGTTTATCTGCAATGACTGCCAGGGCAAGTGAGGACCAGCAAGGCAATTCCTGCCTAGCACCTTCCTTGGAGGAGAGAGAGTGCAACGTTTCATTTTGCTTTTTGGAGTGCGAGAGTGAGAAAAAGCAGAGTGCCTGTTTGCAAGGCTAGCAAAGAGCAGAGCCCCAGTCTTGCTGTTTATCTGCAATGACTGCCAGGGCAAGTGAGGACCAGCAAGACAATTCCTGCCTAGCACCTTCCTTGGAGGAGAGAGAGTGCAACGCTTAATTTTAGCATTTTGGCGCTCACGAGGGAGACAAACTGCTTTGGCTGTTTGCAAGGCTAGGAAAGAGCAGAGCCCCAGTCTTGCTGTTTATCTGCAATGACTGCCAGGGCAAGTGAGGACCAGCAAGACAATTCCTGCCTAGCACCTTCCTTGGAGGAGAGAGAGTGCAACGTTTCATTTTGCTTTTTGGAGTGCGAGAGTGAGAAAAAGCAGAGTGCCTGTTTGCAAGGCTAGGAAAGAGCAGAGCCCCAGTCTTGCTGTTTATCTGCAATGACTGCCAGGGCAAGTGAGGACCAGCAAGACAATTCCTGCCTAGCACCTTCCGTGGAGGAGAGAGAGTGCAACGTTTGATTTTAGCATTTTGGCGCTCACGAGGGAGACGAAATGCATTGGCTGTTTGCAAGGCTAGGAAAGAGCAGAGCCCCAGTCTTGCTGTTTATCTGCAATGACTGCCAGGGCAAGTGAGGACCAGCAAGACAATTCCTGCCTAGCACCTTCCTTGGAGGAGAGAGAGTGCAACGTTTCATTTTAGCATTTTGGCGCTCACGAGGGAGACAAACTGCTTTGGCTGTTTGCAAGGCTAGGAAAGAGCAGAGCCCCAGTCTTGCTGTTTATCTGCAATGACTGCCAGGGCAAGTGAGGACCAGCAAGACAATTCCTGCCTACCACCTTCCTTGGAGGAGAGAGAGTGCAAGGTTTCATTTTAGCATTTTGGCGCTCACGAGGGAGACAAACTGCTTTGGCTGTTTGCAAGGCTAGGAAAGAGCAGAGCCCCAGTCTTGCTGTTTATCTGCAATGACTGCCAGGGCAAGTGAGGACCAGCAAGACAATTCCTGCCTAGCACCTTCCTTGGAGGAGAGAGAGTGCAACGTTTCATTTTGCTTTTTGGAGTGCGAGAGTGAGAAAAAGCAGAGTGCCTGTTTGCAAGGCTAGGAAAGAGCAGAGCCCCAGTCTTGCTCTTTATCTGCAATGACTGCCAGAGCAAGTGAGGACCAGCAAGACAATTCCTGCCTAGCACCTTCCTTGGAGGAGTAAGAGTGCAACGTTTCATTTTGCTTTTTGGAGTGCGAGAGTGAGAAAAAGCAGAGTGCCTGTTTGCAAGGCTAGCAAAGAGCAGAGCCCCAGTCTTGCTGTTTATCTGCAATGACTGCCAGGGCAAGTGAGGACCAGCAAGACAATTCCTGCCTAGCACCTTCCTTGGAGGAGAGAGAGTGCAACGCTTAATTTTAGCGTTTTGGCGCTCACGAGGGAGACAAACCGCTTTGGCTGTTTGCAAGGCTAGGAAAGAGCAGAGCCCCAGTCTTGCTGTTTATCTGCAATGACTGCCAGGGCAAGTGAGGACCAGCAAGACAATTCCTGCCTAGCACCTTCCTTGGAGGAGAGAGAGTGCAACGTTTCATTTTGCTTTTTGGAGTGCGAGAGTGAGAAAAAGCAGAGTGCCTGTTTGCAAGGCTAGGAAAGAGCAGAGCCCCAGTCTTGCTGTTTATCTGCAATGACTGCCAGGGCAAGTGAGGACCAGCAAGACAATTCCGGCCTAGCACCTTCCTTGGAGGAGAGAGAGTGCAACGTTTCATTTTGCTTTTTGGAGTGCGAGAGTGAGAAAAAGCAGAGTGCCTGTTTGCAAGGCTAGGAAAGAGCAGAGCCCCAGTCTTGCTGTTTATCTGCAATGACTGCCAGGGCAAGTGAGGACCAGCAAGACAATTCCTGCCTAGCACCTTCCTTGGAGGAGAGAGAGTGCAACATTTCATTTTAGCATTTTGGCGCTCACGAGGGAGACAAACTGCTTTGGCTGTTTGCAAGGCTAGGAAAGAGCAGAGCCCCAGTCTTGCTGTTTATCTGCAATGACTGCCAGGGCAAGTGAGGACCAGCAAGACAATTCCTGCCTACCACCTTCCTTGGAGGAGAGAGAGTGCAACGTTTAATTTTAGCATTTTGGCGCTAACGAGGGAGACAAACTGCTTTGGCTGTTTGCAAGGCTAGGAAAGAGCAGAGCCCCAGTCTTGCTGTTTATCTGCAATGACTGCCAGGGCAAGTGAGGACCAGCAAGACAATTCCTGCCTAGCACCTTCCTTGGAGGAGAGAGAGTGCAACGTTTCATTTTGCTTTTTGGAGTGCGAGAGTGAGAAAAAGCAGAGTGCCTGTTTGCAAGGCTAGGAAAGAGCAGAGCCCCAGTCTTGCTGTTTATCTGCAATGACTGCCAGGGCAAGTGAGGACCAGCAAGACAATTCCTGCCTAGCACCTTCCGTGGAGGAGAGAGAGTGCAACGTTTGATTTTAGCATTTTGGCGCTCACGAGGGAGACGAAATGCATTGGCTGTTTGCAAGGCTAGGAAAGAGCAGAGCCCCAGTCTTGCTGTTTATCTGCAATGACTGCCAGGGCAAGTGAGGACCAGCAAGACAATTCCTGCCTAGCACCTTCCGTGGAGGAGAGAGAGTGCAACGTTTCATTTTGCTTTTTGGAGTGCGAGAGTGAGAAAAAGCAGAGTGCCTGTTTGCAAGGCTAGGAAAGAGCAGAGCCCCAGTCTTGCTGTTTATCTGCAATGACTGCCAGGGCAAGTGAGGACCAGCAAGACAATTCCTGCCTAGCACCTTCCTTGGAGGAGAGAGAGTGCAACGTTTCATTTTAGCATTTTGGCGCTCACGAGGGAGACAAACTGCTTTGGCTGTTTGCAAGGCTAGGAAAGAGCAGAGCCCCAGTCTTGCTGTTTATCTGCAATGACTGCCAGGGCAAGTGAGGACCAGCAAGACAATTCCTGCCTACCACCTTCCTTGGAGGAGAGAGAGTGCAACGTTTAATTTTAGCATTTTGGCGCTCACGAGGGAGACAAACTGCTTTGGCTGTTTGCAAGGCTAGGAAAGAGCAGAGCCCCAGTCTTGCTGTTTATCTGCAATGACTGCCAGGGCAAGTGAGGACCAGCAAGACAATTCCTGCCTAGCACCTTCCTTGGAGGAGAGAGAGTGCAACGTTTCATTTTGCTTTTTGGAGTGCGAGAGTGAGAAAAAGCAGAGTGCCTGTTTGCAAGGCTAGGAAAGAGCAGAGCCCCAGTCTTGCTGTTTATCTGCAATGACTGCCAGGGCAAGTGAGGACCAGCAAGACAATTCCTGCCTAGCACCTTCCTTGGCGGAGAGAGAGTGCAACGTTTCATTTTGCTTTTTGGAGTGCGAGAGTGAGAAAAAGCAGAGTGCCTGTTTGCAAGGCTAGGAAAGAGCAGAGCCCCAGTCTTGCTGTTTATCTGCAATGACTGCCAGAGCAAGTGAGGACCAGCAATAGAATTCCTGCCTAGCACCTTCCTTGGAGGAGAGAGAGTGCAACGTTTCATTTTAGCATTTTGGCGCTCACGAGGGAGACAAACTGCTTTGGCTGTTTGCAAGGCTAGGAAAGAGCAGAGCCCCAGTCTTGCTGTTTATCTGCAATGACTGCCAGGGCAAGTGAGGACCAGCAAGGCAATTCCTGCCTAGCACCTTCCTTGGAGGAGAGAGAGTGCAACGTTTCATTTTGCTTTTTGGAGTGCGAGAGTGAGAAAAAGCAGAGTGCCTGTTTGCAAGGCTAGGAAAGAGCAGAGCCCCAGTCTTGCTGTTTATCTGCAATGACTGCCAGAGCAAGTGAGGACCAGCAAGACAATTCCTGCCTAGCACCTTCCTTGGAGGAGAGAGAGTGCAACGTTTCATTTTGCTTTTTGGAGTGCGAGAGTGAGAAAAAGCAGAGTGCCTGTTTGCAAGGCTAGGAAAGAGCAGAGCCCCAGTCTTGCTGTTTATCTGCAATGACTGCCAGGGCAAGTGAGGACCAGCAAGGCAATTCCTGCCTAGCACCTTCCTTGGACGAGAGAGAGTGCAACGTTTCATTTTGCTTTTTGGAGTGCGAGAGTGAGAAAAAGCAGAGTGCCTGTTTGCAAGGCTAGGAAAGAGCAGAGCCCCAGTCTTGCTGTTTATCTGCAATGACTGCCAGGGCAAGTGAGGACCAGCAAGACAATTCCTGCCTAGCACCTTCCTTGGAGGAGAGAGAGTGCAACATTTCATTTTAGCATTTTGGCGGTCACGAGGGAGACAAACTTCTTTGGCTGTTTGCAAGGCTAGGAAAGAGCAGAGCCCCAGTCTTGCTGTTTATCTGCAATGACTGCCAGGGCAAGTGAGGACCAGCAAGACAATTCCTGCCTAGCACCTTCCTTGGAGGAGAGAGAGTGCAACGTTTCATTTTGCTTTTTGGAGTGCGAGAGTGAGAAAAAGCAGAGTGCCTGTTTGCAAGGCTAGGAAAGAGCAGAGCCCCAGTCTTGCTGTTTATCTGCAATGACTGCCAGGGCAAGTGAGGACCAGCAAGACAATTCCTGCCTACCACCTTCCTTGGAGGAGAGAGAGTGCAACGTTTCATTTTAGCATTTTGGCGCTCACGAGGGAGACAAACTGCTTTGGCTGTTTGCAAGGCTAGGAAAGAGCAGAGCCCCAGTCTTGCTGTTTATCTGCAATGACTGCCAGGGCAAGTGAGGACCAGCAAGGCAATTCCTGCCTAGCACCTTCCTTGGAGGAGAGAGAGTGCAACGTTTCATTTTGCTTTTTGGAGTGCGAGAGTGAGAAAAAGCAGAGTGCCTGTTTGCAAGGCTAGGAAAGAGCAGAGCCCCAGTCTTGCTGTTTATCTGCAATGACTGCCAGGGCAAGTGAGGACCAGCAAGACAATTCCTGCCTAGCACCTTCCTTGGCGGAGAGAGAGTGCAACGTTTCATTTTGCTTTTTGGAGTGCGAGAGTGAGAAAAAGCAGAGTGCCTGTTTGCAAGGCTAGGAAAGAGCAGAGCCCCAGTCTTGCTGTTTATCTGCAATGACTGCCAGAGCAAGTGAGGACCAGCAATAGAATTCCTGCCTAGCACCTTCCTTGGAGGAGAGAGAGTGCAACGTTTCATTTTAGCATTTTGGCGCTCACGAGGGAGACAAACTGCTTTGGCTGTTTGCAAGGCTAGGAAAGAGCAGAGCCCCAGTCTTGCTGTTTATCTGCAATGACTGCCAGGGCAAGTGAGGACCAGCAAGGCAATTCCTGCCTAGCACCTTCCTTGGAGGAGAGAGAGTGCAACGTTTCATTTTGCTTTTTGGAGTGCGAGAGTGAGAAAAAGCAGAGTGCCTGTTTGCAAGGCTAGGAAAGAGCAGAGCCCCAGTCTTGCTGTTTATCTGCAATGACTGCCAGAGCAAGTGAGGACCAGCAAGACAATTCCTGCCTAGCACCTTCCTTGGAGGAGAGAGAGTGCAACGTTTCATTTTGCTTTTTGGAGTGCGAGAGTGAGAAAAAGCAGAGTGCCTGTTTGCAAGGCTAGGAAAGAGCAGAGCCCCAGTCTTGCTGTTTATCTGCAATGACTGCCAGGGCAAGTGAGGACCAGCAAGGCAATTCCTGCCTAGCACCTTCCTTGGACGAGAGAGAGTGCAACGTTTCATTTTGCTTTTTGGAGTGCGAGAGTGAGAAAAAGCAGAGTGCCTGTTTGCAAGGCTAGGAAAGAGCAGAGCCCCAGTCTTGCTGTTTATCTGCAATGACTGCCAGGGTAAGTGAGGACCAGCAAGACAATTCCTGCCTAGCACCTTCCTTGGAGGAGAGAGAGTGCAACGTTTCATTTTGCTTTTTGGAGTGCGAGAGTGAGAAAAAGCAGAGTGCCTGTTTGCAAGGCTAGGAAAGAGCAGAGCCCCAGTCTTGCTGTTTATCTGCAATGACTGCCAGGGCAAGTGAGGACCAGCAAGACAATTCCTGCCTAGCACCTTCCTTGGAGGAGAGAGAGTGCAACGTTTCATTTTGCTTTTTGGAGTGCGAGAGTGAGAAAAAGCAGAGTGCCTGTTTGCAAGGCTAGGAAAGAGCAGAGCCCCAGTCTTGCTGTTTATCTGCAATGACTGCCAGGGCAAGTGAGGACCAGCAAGACAATTCCTGCCTAGCACCTTCCTTGGAGGAGAGAGAGTGCAACATTTCATTTTAGCATTTTGGCGCTCACGAGGGAGACAAACTGCTTTGGCTGTTTGCAAGGCTAGGAAAGAGCAGAGCCCCAGTCTTGCTGTTTATCTGCAATGACTGCCAGGGCAAGTGAGGACCAGCAAGACAATTCCTGCCTACCACCTTCCTTGGAGGAGAGAGAGTGCAACGTTTAATTTTAGCATTTTGGCGCTAACGAGGGAGACAAACTGCTTTGGCTGTTTGCAAGGCTAGGAAAGAGCAGAGCCCCAGTCTTGCTGTTTATCTGCAATGACTGCCAGGGCAAGTGAGGACCAGCAAGACAATTCCTGCCTAGCACCTTCCTTGGAGGAGAGAGAGTGCAACGTTTCATTTTGCTTTTTGGAGTGCGAGAGTGAGAAAAAGCAGAGTGCCTGTTTGCAAGGCTAGGAAAGAGCAGAGCCCCAGTCTTGCTGTTTATCTGCAATGACTGCCAGGGCAAGTGAGGACCAGCAAGACAATTCCTGCCTAGCACCTTCCGTGGAGGAGAGAGAGTGCAACGTTTGATTTTAGCATTTTGGCGCTCACGAGGGAGACGAAATGCATTGGCTGTTTGCAAGGCTAGGAAAGAGCAGAGCCCCAGTCTTGCTGTTTATCTGCAATGACTGCCAGAGCAAGTGAGGACCAGCAATAGAATTCCTGCCTAGCACCTTCCTTGGAGGACTAAGAGTGCAACGTTTCATTTTGCTTTTTGGAGTGCGAGAGTGAGAAAAAGCAGAGTGCCTGTTTGCAAGGCTAGCAAAGAGCAGAGCCCCAGTCTTGCTGTTTATCTGCAATGACTGCCAGGGCAAGTGAGGACCAGCAAGACAATTCCTGCCTACCACCTTCCTTGGAGGAGAGAGAGTGCAACGTTTCATTTTAGCATTTTGGCGCTCACGAGGGAGACAAACTGCTTTGGCTGTTTGCAAGGCTAGGAAAGAGCAGAGCCCCAGTCTTGCTGTTTATCTGCAATGACTGCCAGGGCAAGTGAGGACCAGCAAGGCAATTCCTGCCTAGCACCTTCCTTGGAGGAGAGAGAGTGCAACGTTTCATTTTGCTTTTTGGAGTGCGAGAGTGAGAAAAAGCAGAGTGCCTGTTTGCAAGGCTAGGAAAGAGCAGAGCCCCAGTCTTGCTGTTTATCTGCAATGACTGCCAGAGCAAGTGAGGACCAGCAAGACAATTCCTGCCTAGCACCTTCCTTGGAGGAGAGAGAGTGCAACGTTTCATTTTGCTTTTTGGAGTGCGAGAGTGAGAAAAAGCAGAGTGCCTGTTTGCAAGGCTAGGAAAGAGCAGAGCCCCAGTCTTGCTGTTTATCTGCAATGACTGCCAGGGCAAGTGAGGACCAGCAAGGCAATTCCTGCCTAGCACCTTCCTTGGACGAGAGAGAGTGCAACGTTTCATTTTGCTTTTTGGAGTGCGAGAGTGAGAAAAAGCAGAGTGCCTGTTTGCAAGGCTAGGAAAGAGCAGAGCCCCAGTCTTGCTGTTTATCTGCAATGACTGCCAGGGCAAGTGAGGACCAGCAAGACAATTCCTGCCTAGCACCTTCCTTGGAGGAGAGAGAGTGCAACGTTTCATTTTGCTTTTTGGAGTGCGAGAGTGAGAAAAAGCAGAGTGCCTGTTTGCAAGGCTAGGAAAGAGCAGAGCCCCAGTCTTGCTGTTTATCTGCAATGACTGCCAGGGCAAGTGAGGACCAGCAAGACAATTCCTGCCTAGCACCTTCCTTGGAGGAGAGAGAGTGCAACGTTTCATTTTGCTTTTTGGAGTGCGAGAGTGAGAAAAAGCAGAGTGCCTGTTTGCAAGGCTAGGAAAGAGCAGAGCCCCAGTCTTGCTGTTTATCTGCAATGACTGCCAGGGCAAGTGAGGACCAGCAAGACAATTCCTGCCTAGCACCTTCCTTGGAGGAGAGAGAGTGCAACATTTCATTTTAGCATTTTGGCGCTCACGAGGGAGACAAACTGCTTTGGCTGTTTGCAAGGCTAGGAAAGAGCAGAGCCCCAGTCTTGCTGTTTATCTGCAATGACTGCCAGGGCAAGTGAGGACCAGCAAGGCAATTCCTGCCTAGCACCTTCCTTGGAGGAGAGAGAGTGCAACGTTTCATTTTGCTTTTTGGAGTGCGAGAGTGAGAAAAAGCAGAGTGCCTGTTTGCAAGGCTAGGAAAGAGCAGAGCCCCAGTCTTGCTGTTTATCTGCAATGACTGCCAGAGCAAGTGAGGACCAGCAAGACAATTCCTGCCTAGCGCCTTCCTTGGAGGTGAGAGAGTGCAACGTTTGATTTTAGCATTTTGGCCCTCACGAGGGAGACAAACTGCTTTGGCTGTTTGCAAGGCTAGGAAAGAGCAGAGCCCCAGTCTTGCTGTTTATCTGCAATGACTGCCAGGGCAAGTGAGGACCAGCAAGGCAATTCCTGCCTAGCACCTTCCTTGGAGGAGAGAGAGTGCAACGTTTCATTTTGCTTTTTGGAGTGCGAGAGTGAGAAAAAGCAGAGTGCCTGTTTGCAAGGCTAGCAAAGAGCAGAGCCCCAGTCTTGCTGTTTATCTGCAATGACTGCCAGGGCAAGTGAGGACCAGCAAGACAATTCCTGCCTAGCACCTTCCTTGGAGGAGAGAGAGTGCAACGCTTAATTTTAGCATTTTGGCGCTCACGAGGGAGACAAACTGCTTTGGCTGTTTGCAAGGCTAGGAAAGAGCAGAGCCCCAGTCTTGCTGTTTATCTGCAATGACTGCCAGGGCAAGTGAGGACCAGCAAGACAATTCCTGCCTAGCACCTTCCTTGGAGGAGAGAGAGTGCAACGTTTCATTTTGCTTTTTGGAGTGCGAGAGTGAGAAAAAGCAGAGTGCCTGTTTGCAAGGCTAGGAAAGAGCAGAGCCCCAGTCTTGCTGTTTATCTGCAATGACTGCCAGGGCAAGTGAGGACCAGCAAGACAATTCCTGCCTAGCACCTTCCTTGGAGGAGAGAGAGTGCAACGTTTCATTTTGCTTTTTGGAGTGCGAGAGTGAGAAAAAGCAGAGTGCCTGTTTGCAAGGCTAGGAAAGAGCAGAGCCCCAGTCTTGCTGTTTATCTGCAATGACTGCCAGGGCAAGTGAGGACCAGCAAGACAATTCCTGCCTAGCACCTTCCTTGGAGGAGAGAGAGTGCAACATTTCATTTTAGCATTTTGGCGCTCACGAGGGAGACATACTGCTTTGGCTGTTTGCAAGGCTAGGAAAGAGCAGAGCCCCAGTCTTGCTGTTTATCTGCAATGACTGCCAGGGCAAGTGAGGACCAGCAAGACAATTCCTGCCTAGCACCTTCCTTGGAGGAGAGAGAGTGCAACGTTTCATTTTGCTTTTTGGAGTGCGAGAGTGAGAAAAAGCAGAGTGCCTGTTTGCAAGGCTAGGAAAGAGCAGAGCCCCAGTCTTGCTGTTTATCTGCAATGACTGCCAGGGCAAGTGAGGACCAGCAAGACAATTCCTGCCTAGCACCTTCCGTGGAGGAGAGAGAGTGCAACGTTTGATTTTAGCATTTTGGCGCTCACGAGGGAGACGAAATGCATTGGCTGTTTGCAAGGCTAGGAAAGAGCAGAGCCCCAGTCTTGCTGTTTATCTGCAATGACTGCCAGGGCAAGTGAGGACCAGCAAGACAATTCCTGCCTAGCACCTTCCTTGGAGGAGAGAGAGTGCAACGTTTCATTTTAGCATTTTGGCGCTCACGAGGGAGACAAACTGCTTTGGCTGTTTGCAAGGCTAGGAAAGAGCAGAGCCCCAGTCTTGCTGTTTATCTGCAATGACTGCCAGGGCAAGTGAGGACCAGCAAGACAATTCCTGCCTACCACCTTCCTTGGAGGAGAGAGAGTGCAAGGTTTCATTTTAGCATTTTGGCGCTCACGAGGGAGACAAACTGCTTTGGCTGTTTGCAAGGCTAGGAAAGAGCAGAGCCCCAGTCTTGCTGTTTATCTGCAATGACTGCCAGGGCAAGTGAGGACCAGCAAGACAATTCCTGCCTAGCACCTTCCTTGGAGGAGAGAGAGTGCAACGTTTCATTTTGCTTTTTGGAGTGCGAGAGTGAGAAAAAGCAGAGTGCCTGTTTGCAAGGCTAGGAAAGAGCAGAGCCCCAGTCTTGCTCTTTATCTGCAATGACTGCCAGAGCAAGTGAGGACCAGCAAGACAATTCCTGCCTAGCACCTTCCTTGGAGGAGTAAGAGTGCAACGTTTCATTTTGCTTTTTGGAGTGCGAGAGTGAGAAAAAGCAGAGTGCCTGTTTGCAAGGCTAGCAAAGAGCAGAGCCCCAGTCTTGCTGTTTATCTGCAATGACTGCCAGGGCAAGTGAGGACCAGCAAGACAATTCCTGCCTAGCACCTTCCTTGGAGGAGAGAGAGTGCAACGCTTAATTTTAGCGTTTTGGCGCTCACGAGGGAGACAAACCGCTTTGGCTGTTTGCAAGGCTAGGAAAGAGCAGAGCCCCAGTCTTGCTGTTTATCTGCAATGACTGCCAGGGCAAGTGAGGACCAGCAAGACAATTCCTGCCTAGCACCTTCCTTGGAGGAGAGAGAGTGCAACGTTTCATTTTGCTTTTTGGAGTGCGAGAGTGAGAAAAAGCAGAGTGCCTGTTTGCAAGGCTAGGAAAGAGCAGAGCCCCAGTCTTGCTGTTTATCTGCAATGACTGCCAGGGCAAGTGAGGACCAGCAAGACAATTCCGGCCTAGCACCTTCCTTGGAGGAGAGAGAGTGCAACGTTTCATTTTGCTTTTTGGAGTGCGAGAGTGAGAAAAAGCAGAGTGCCTGTTTGCAAGGCTAGGAAAGAGCAGAGCCCCAGTCTTGCTGTTTATCTGCAATGACTGCCAGGGCAAGTGAGGACCAGCAAGACAATTCCTGCCTAGCACCTTCCTTGGAGGAGAGAGAGTGCAACATTTCATTTTAGCATTTTGGCGCTCACGAGGGAGACAAACTGCTTTGGCTGTTTGCAAGGCTAGGAAAGAGCAGAGCCCCAGTCTTGCTGTTTATCTGCAATGACTGCCAGGGCAAGTGAGGACCAGCAAGACAATTCCTGCCTACCACCTTCCTTGGAGGAGAGAGAGTGCAACGTTTAATTTTAGCATTTTGGCGCTAACGAGGGAGACAAACTGCTTTGGCTGTTTGCAAGGCTAGGAAAGAGCAGAGCCCCAGTCTTGCTGTTTATCTGCAATGACTGCCAGGGCAAGTGAGGACCAGCAAGACAATTCCTGCCTAGCACCTTCCTTGGAGGAGAGAGAGTGCAACGTTTCATTTTGCTTTTTGGAGTGCGAGAGTGAGAAAAAGCAGAGTGCCTGTTTGCAAGGCTAGGAAAGAGCAGAGCCCCAGTCTTGCTGTTTATCTGCAATGACTGCCAGGGCAAGTGAGGACCAGCAAGACAATTCCTGCCTAGCACCTTCCGTGGAGGAGAGAGAGTGCAACGTTTGATTTTAGCATTTTGGCGCTCACGAGGGAGACGAAATGCATTGGCTGTTTGCAAGGCTAGGAAAGAGCAGAGCCCCAGTCTTGCTGTTTATCTGCAATGACTGCCAGGGCAAGTGAGGACCAGCAAGACAATTCCTGCCTAGCACCTTCCTTGGAGGAGAGAGAGTGCAACGTTTCATTTTGCTTTTTGGAGTGCGAGAGTGAGAAAAAGCAGAGTGCCTGTTTGCAAGGCTAGGAAAGAGCAGAGCCCCAGTCTTGCTGTTTATCTGCAATGACTGCCAGGGCAAGTGAGGACCAGCAAGACAATTCCTGCCTAGCACCTTCCTTGGAGGAGAGAGAGTGCAACGTTTCATTTTAGCATTTTGGCGCTCACGAGGGAGACAAACTGCTTTGGCTGTTTGCAAGGCTAGGAAAGAGCAGAGCCCCAGTCTTGCTGTTTATCTGCAATGACTGCCAGGGCAAGTGAGGACCAGCAAGACAATTCCTGCCTACCACCTTCCTTGGAGGAGAGAGAGTGCAACGTTTAATTTTAGCATTTTGGCGCTCACGAGGGAGACAAACTGCTTTGGCTGTTTGCAAGGCTAGGAAAGAGCAGAGCCCCAGTCTTGCTGTTTATCTGCAATGACTGCCAGGGCAAGTGAGGACCAGCAAGACAATTCCTGCCTAGCACCTTCCTTGGAGGAGAGAGAGTGCAACGTTTCATTTTGCTTTTTGGAGTGCGAGAGTGAGAAAAAGCAGAGTGCCTGTTTGCAAGGCTAGGAAAGAGCAGAGCCCCAGTCTTGCTGTTTATCTGCAATGACTGCCAGGGCAAGTGAGGACCAGCAAGACAATTCCTGCCTAGCACCTTCCTTGGCGGAGAGAGAGTGCAACGTTTCATTTTGCTTTTTGGAGTGCGAGAGTGAGAAAAAGCAGAGTGCCTGTTTGCAAGGCTAGGAAAGAGCAGAGCCCCAGTCTTGCTGTTTATCTGCAATGACTGCCAGAGCAAGTGAGGACCAGCAATAGAATTCCTGCCTAGCACCTTCCTTGGAGGAGAGAGAGTGCAACGTTTCATTTTAGCATTTTGGCGCTCACGAGGGAGACAAACTGCTTTGGCTGTTTGCAAGGCTAGGAAAGAGCAGAGCCCCAGTCTTGCTGTTTATCTGCAATGACTGCCAGGGCAAGTGAGGACCAGCAAGGCAATTCCTGCCTAGCACCTTCCTTGGAGGAGAGAGAGTGCAACGTTTCATTTTGCTTTTTGGAGTGCGAGAGTGAGAAAAAGCAGAGTGCCTGTTTGCAAGGCTAGGAAAGAGCAGAGCCCCAGTCTTGCTGTTTATCTGCAATGACTGCCAGAGCAAGTGAGGACCAGCAAGACAATTCCTGCCTAGCACCTTCCTTGGAGGAGAGAGAGTGCAACGTTTCATTTTGCTTTTTGGAGTGCGAGAGTGAGAAAAAGCAGAGTGCCTGTTTGCAAGGCTAGGAAAGAGCAGAGCCCCAGTCTTGCTGTTTATCTGCAATGACTGCCAGGGCAAGTGAGGACCAGCAAGGCAATTCCTGCCTAGCACCTTCCTTGGACGAGAGAGAGTGCAACGTTTCATTTTGCTTTTTGGAGTGCGAGAGTGAGAAAAAGCAGAGTGCCTGTTTGCAAGGCTAGGAAAGAGCAGAGCCCCAGTCTTGCTGTTTATCTGCAATGACTGCCAGGGCAAGTGAGGACCAGCAAGACAATTCCTGCCTAGCACCTTCCTTGGAGGAGAGAGAGTGCAACATTTCATTTTAGCATTTTGGCGGTCACGAGGGAGACAAACTGCTTTGGCTGTTTGCAAGGCTAGGAAAGAGCAGAGCCCCAGTCTTGCTGTTTATCTGCAATGACTGCCAGGGCAAGTGAGGACCAGCAAGACAATTCCTGCCTAGCACCTTCCTTGGAGGAGAGAGAGTGCAACGTTTCATTTTGCTTTTTGGAGTGCGAGAGTGAGAAAAAGCAGAGTGCCTGTTTGCAAGGCTAGGAAAGAGCAGAGCCCCAGTCTTGCTGTTTATCTGCAATGACTGCCAGGGCAAGTGAGGACCAGCAAGACAATTCCTGCCTACCACCTTCCTTGGAGGAGAGAGAGTGCAACGTTTCATTTTAGCATTTTGGCGCTCACGAGGGAGACAAACTGCTTTGGCTGTTTGCAAGGCTAGGAAAGAGCAGAGCCCCAGTCTTGCTGTTTATCTGCAATGACTGCCAGGGCAAGTGAGGACCAGCAAGGCAATTCCTGCCTAGCACCTTCCTTGGAGGAGAGAGAGTGCAACGTTTCATTTTGCTTTTTGGAGTGCGAGAGTGAGAAAAAGCAGAGTGCCTGTTTGCAAGGCTAGGAAAGAGCAGAGCCCCAGTCTTGCTGTTTATCTGCAATGACTGCCAGGGCAAGTGAGGACCAGCAAGACAATTCCTGCCTAGCACCTTCCTTGGCGGAGAGAGAGTGCAACGTTTCATTTTGCTTTTTGGAGTGCGAGAGTGAGAAAAAGCAGAGTGCCTGTTTGCAAGGCTAGGAAAGAGCAGAGCCCCAGTCTTGCTGTTTATCTGCAATGACTGCCAGAGCAAGTGAGGACCAGCAATAGAATTCCTGCCTAGCACCTTCCTTGGAGGAGAGAGAGTGCAACGTTTCATTTTAGCATTTTGGCGCTCACGAGGGAGACAAACTGCTTTGGCTGTTTGCAAGGCTAGGAAAGAGCAGAGCCCCAGTCTTGCTGTTTATCTGCAATGACTGCCAGGGCAAGTGAGGACCAGCAAGGCAATTCCTGCCTAGCACCTTCCTTGGAGGAGAGAGAGTGCAACGTTTCATTTTGCTTTTTGGAGTGCGAGAGTGAGAAAAAGCAGAGTGCCTGTTTGCAAGGCTAGGAAAGAGCAGAGCCCCAGTCTTGCTGTTTATCTGCAATGACTGCCAGAGCAAGTGAGGACCAGCAAGACAATTCCTGCCTAGCACCTTCCTTGGAGGAGAGAGAGTGCAACGTTTCATTTTGCTTTTTGGAGTGCGAGAGTGAGAAAAAGCAGAGTGCCTGTTTGCAAGGCTAGGAAAGAGCAGAGCCCCAGTCTTGCTGTTTATCTGCAATGACTGCCAGGGCAAGTGAGGACCAGCAAGGCAATTCCTGCCTAGCACCTTCCTTGGACGAGAGAGAGTGCAACGTTTCATTTTGCTTTTTGGAGTGCGAGAGTGAGAAA
This sequence comes from Phaethon aethereus, assembly GCF_964289735.1. Classification (NCBI taxonomy): domain Eukaryota; kingdom Metazoa; phylum Chordata; class Aves; order Phaethontiformes; family Phaethontidae; genus Phaethon; species Phaethon aethereus. The sequence continues at coordinate 633,230 of NW_028114062.1, read as the reverse complement.
AAGCAGAGTGCCTGTTTGCAAGGCTAGGAAAGAGCAGAGCCCCAGTCTTGCTGTTTATCTGCAATGACTGCCAGGGTAAGTGAGGACCAGCAAGACAATTCCTGCCTAGCACCTTCCTTGGAGGAGAGAGAGTGCAACGTTTCATTTTGCTTTTTGGAGTGCGAGAGTGAGAAAAAGCAGAGTGCCTGTTTGCAAGGCTAGGAAAGAGCAGAGCCCCAGTCTTGCTGTTTATCTGCAATGACTGCCAGGGCAAGTGAGGACCAGCAAGACAATTCCTGCCTAGCACCTTCCTTGGAGGAGAGAGAGTGCAACGTTTCATTTTGCTTTTTGGAGTGCGAGAGTGAGAAAAAGCAGAGTGCCTGTTTGCAAGGCTAGGAAAGAGCAGAGCCCCAGTCTTGCTGTTTATCTGCAATGACTGCCAGGGCAAGTGAGGACCAGCAAGACAATTCCTGCCTAGCACCTTCCTTGGAGGAGAGAGAGTGCAACATTTCATTTTAGCATTTTGGCGCTCACGAGGGAGACAAACTGCTTTGGCTGTTTGCAAGGCTAGGAAAGAGCAGAGCCCCAGTCTTGCTGTTTATCTGCAATGACTGCCAGGGCAAGTGAGGACCAGCAAGACAATTCCTGCCTACCACCTTCCTTGGAGGAGAGAGAGTGCAACGTTTAATTTTAGCATTTTGGCGCTAACGAGGGAGACAAACTGCTTTGGCTGTTTGCAAGGCTAGGAAAGAGCAGAGCCCCAGTCTTGCTGTTTATCTGCAATGACTGCCAGGGCAAGTGAGGACCAGCAAGACAATTCCTGCCTAGCACCTTCCTTGGAGGAGAGAGAGTGCAACGTTTCATTTTGCTTTTTGGAGTGCGAGAGTGAGAAAAAGCAGAGTGCCTGTTTGCAAGGCTAGGAAAGAGCAGAGCCCCAGTCTTGCTGTTTATCTGCAATGACTGCCAGGGCAAGTGAGGACCAGCAAGACAATTCCTGCCTAGCACCTTCCGTGGAGGAGAGAGAGTGCAACGTTTGATTTTAGCATTTTGGCGCTCACGAGGGAGACGAAATGCATTGGCTGTTTGCAAGGCTAGGAAAGAGCAGAGCCCCAGTCTTGCTGTTTATCTGCAATGACTGCCAGAGCAAGTGAGGACCAGCAATAGAATTCCTGCCTAGCACCTTCCTTGGAGGACTAAGAGTGCAACGTTTCATTTTGCTTTTTGGAGTGCGAGAGTGAGAAAAAGCAGAGTGCCTGTTTGCAAGGCTAGCAAAGAGCAGAGCCCCAGTCTTGCTGTTTATCTGCAATGACTGCCAGGGCAAGTGAGGACCAGCAAGACAATTCCTGCCTACCACCTTCCTTGGAGGAGAGAGAGTGCAACGTTTCATTTTAGCATTTTGGCGCTCACGAGGGAGACAAACTGCTTTGGCTGTTTGCAAGGCTAGGAAAGAGCAGAGCCCCAGTCTTGCTGTTTATCTGCAATGACTGCCAGGGCAAGTGAGGACCAGCAAGGCAATTCCTGCCTAGCACCTTCCTTGGAGGAGAGAGAGTGCAACGTTTCATTTTGCTTTTTGGAGTGCGAGAGTGAGAAAAAGCAGAGTGCCTGTTTGCAAGGCTAGGAAAGAGCAGAGCCCCAGTCTTGCTGTTTATCTGCAATGACTGCCAGAGCAAGTGAGGACCAGCAAGACAATTCCTGCCTAGCACCTTCCTTGGAGGAGAGAGAGTGCAACGTTTCATTTTGCTTTTTGGAGTGCGAGAGTGAGAAAAAGCAGAGTGCCTGTTTGCAAGGCTAGGAAAGAGCAGAGCCCCAGTCTTGCTGTTTATCTGCAATGACTGCCAGGGCAAGTGAGGACCAGCAAGGCAATTCCTGCCTAGCACCTTCCTTGGACGAGAGAGAGTGCAACGTTTCATTTTGCTTTTTGGAGTGCGAGAGTGAGAAAAAGCAGAGTGCCTGTTTGCAAGGCTAGGAAAGAGCAGAGCCCCAGTCTTGCTGTTTATCTGCAATGACTGCCAGGGCAAGTGAGGACCAGCAAGACAATTCCTGCCTAGCACCTTCCTTGGAGGAGAGAGAGTGCAACGTTTCATTTTGCTTTTTGGAGTGCGAGAGTGAGAAAAAGCAGAGTGCCTGTTTGCAAGGCTAGGAAAGAGCAGAGCCCCAGTCTTGCTGTTTATCTGCAATGACTGCCAGGGCAAGTGAGGACCAGCAAGACAATTCCTGCCTAGCACCTTCCTTGGAGGAGAGAGAGTGCAACGTTTCATTTTGCTTTTTGGAGTGCGAGAGTGAGAAAAAGCAGAGTGCCTGTTTGCAAGGCTAGGAAAGAGCAGAGCCCCAGTCTTGCTGTTTATCTGCAATGACTGCCAGGGCAAGTGAGGACCAGCAAGACAATTCCTGCCTAGCACCTTCCTTGGAGGAGAGAGAGTGCAACATTTCATTTTAGCATTTTGGCGCTCACGAGGGAGACAAACTGCTTTGGCTGTTTGCAAGGCTAGGAAAGAGCAGAGCCCCAGTCTTGCTGTTTATCTGCAATGACTGCCAGGGCAAGTGAGGACCAGCAAGACAATTCCTGCCTACCACCTTCCTTGGAGGAGAGAGAGTGCAACGTTTAATTTTAGCATTTTGGCGCTAACGAGGGAGACAAACTGCTTTGGCTGTTTGCAAGGCTAGGAAAGAGCAGAGCCCCAGTCTTGCTGTTTATCTGCAATGACTGCCAGGGCAAGTGAGGACCAGCAAGACAATTCCTGCCTAGCACCTTCCTTGGAGGAGAGAGAGTGCAACGTTTCATTTTGCTTTTTGGAGTGCGAGATTGAGAAAAAGCAGAGTGCCTGTTTGCAAGGCTAGGAAAGAGCAGAGCCCCAGTCTTGCTGTTTATCTGCAATGACTGCCAGGGCAAGTGAGGACCAGCAAGACAATTCCTGCCTAGCACCTTCCGTGGAGGAGAGAGAGTGCAACGTTTGATTTTAGCATTTTGGCGCTCACGAGGGAGACGAAATGCATTGGCTGTTTGCAAGGCTAGGAAAGAGCAGAGCCCCAGTCTTGCTGTTTATCTGCAATGACTGCCAGGGCAAGTGAGGACCAGCAAGGCAATTCCTGCCTAGCACCTTCCTTGGACGAGAGAGTGCAACGTTTCATTTTGCTTTTTGGAGTGCGAGAGTGAGAAAAAGCAGAGTGCCTGTTTGCAAGGCTAGGAAAGAGCAGAGCCCCAGTCTTGCTGTTTATCTGCAATGACTGCCAGGGCAAGTGAGGACCAGCAAGACAATTCCTGCCTAGCACCTTCCTTGGAGGAGAGAGAGTGCAACGTTTCATTTTGCTTTTTGGAGTGCGAGAGTGAGAAAAAGCAGAGTGCCTGTTTGCAAGGCTAGGAAAGAGCAGAGCCCCAGTCTTGCTGTTTATCTGCAATGACTGCCAGGGCAAGTGAGGACCAGCAAGACAATTCCTGCCTAGCACCTTCCTTGGAGGAGAGAGAGTGCAACGTTTCATTTTGCTTTTTGGAGTGCGAGAGTGAGAAAAAGCAGAGTGCCTGTTTGCAAGGCTAGGAAAGAGCAGAGCCCCAGTCTTGCTGTTTATCTGCAATGACTGCCAGGGCAAGTGAGGACCAGCAAGACAATTCCTGCCTAGCACCTTCCTTGGAGGAGAGAGAGTGCAACATTTCATTTTAGCATTTTGGCGCTCACGAGGGAGACAAACTGCTTTGGCTGTTTGCAAGGCTAGGAAAGAGCAGAGCCCCAGTCTTGCTGTTTATCTGCAATGACTGCCAGGGCAAGTGAGGACCAGCAAGACAATTCCTGCCTACCACCTTCCTTGGAGGAGAGAGAGTGCAACGTTTAATTTTAGCATTTTGGCGCTAACGAGGGAGACAAACTGCTTTGGCTGTTTGCAAGGCTAGGAAAGAGCAGAGCCCCAGTCTTGCTGTTTATCTGCAATGACTGCCAGGGCAAGTGAGGACCAGCAAGACAATTCCTGCCTAGCACCTTCCTTGGAGGAGAGAGAGTGCAACGTTTCATTTTGCTTTTTGGAGTGCGAGAGTGAGAAAAAGCAGAGTGCCTGTTTGCAAGGCTAGGAAAGAGCAGAGCCCCAGTCTTGCTGTTTATCTGCAATGACTGCCAGGGCAAGTGAGGACCAGCAAGACAATTCCTGCCTAGCACCTTCCGTGGAGGAGAGAGAGTGCAACGTTTGATTTTAGCATTTTGGCGCTCACGAGGGAGACGAAATGCATTGGCTGTTTGCAAGGCTAGGAAAGAGCAGAGCCCCAGTCTTGCTGTTTATCTGCAATGACTGCCAGGGCAAGTGAGGACCAGCAAGACAATTCCTGCCTAGCACCTTCCTTGGAGGAGAGAGAGTGCAACGTTTCATTTTGCTTTTTGGAGTGCGAGAGTGAGAAAAAGCAGAGTGCCTGTTTGCAAGGCTAGGAAAGAGCAGAGCCCCAGTCTTGCTGTTTATCTGCAATGACTGCCAGAGCAAGTGAGGACCAGCAAGACAATTCCTGCCTAGCACCTTCCTTGGAGGAGAGAGAGTGCAACGTTTCATTTTGCTTTTTGGAGTGCGAGAGTGAGAAAAAGCAGAGTGCCTGTTTGCAAGGCTAGGAAAGAGCAGAGCCCCAGTCTTGCTGTTTATCTGCAATGACTGCCAGGGCAAGTGAGGACCAGCAAGGCAATTCCTGCCTAGCACCTTCCTTGGACGAGAGAGAGTGCAACGTTTCATTTTGCTTTTTGGAGTGCGAGAGTGAGAAAAAGCAGAGTGCCTGTTTGCAAGGCTAGGAAAGAGCAGAGCCCCAGTCTTGCTGTTTATCTGCAATGACTGCCAGGGCAAGTGAGGACCAGCAAGACAATTCCTGCCTAGCACCTTCCTTGGAGGAGAGAGAGTGCAACGTTTCATTTTGCTTTTTGGAGTGCGAGAGTGAGAAAAAGCAGAGTGCCTGTTTGCAAGGCTAGGAAAGAGCAGAGCCCCAGTCTTGCTGTTTATCTGCAATGACTGCCAGGGCAAGTGAGGACCAGCAAGACAATTCCTGCCTAGCACCTTCCTTGGAGGAGAGAGAGTGCAACGTTTCATTTTGCTTTTTGGAGTGCGAGAGTGAGAAAAAGCAGAGTGCCTGTTTGCAAGGCTAGGAAAGAGCAGAGCCCCAGTCTTGCTGTTTATCTGCAATGACTGCCAGGGCAAGTGAGGACCAGCAAGACAATTCCTGCCTAGCACCTTCCTTGGAGGAGAGAGAGTGCAACATTTCATTTTAGCATTTTGGCGCTCACGAGGGAGACAAACTGCTTTGGCTGTTTGCAAGGCTAGGAAAGAGCAGAGCCCCAGTCTTGCTGTTTATCTGCAATGACTGCCAGGGCAAGTGAGGACCAGCAAGACAATTCCTGCCTACCACCTTCCTTGGAGGAGAGAGAGTGCAACGTTTAATTTTAGCATTTTGGCGCTAACGAGGGAGACAAACTGCTTTGGCTGTTTGCAAGGCTAGGAAAGAGCAGAGCCCCAGTCTTGCTGTTTATCTGCAATGACTGCCAGGGCAAGTGAGGACCAGCAAGACAATTCCTGCCTAGCACCTTCCTTGGAGGAGAGAGAGTGCAACGTTTCATTTTGCTTTTTGGAGTGCGAGAGTGAGAAAAAGCAGAGTGCCTGTTTGCAAGGCTAGGAAAGAGCAGAGCCCCAGTCTTGCTGTTTATCTGCAATGACTGCCAGGGCAAGTGAGGACCAGCAAGACAATTCCTGCCTAGCACCTTCCGTGGAGGAGAGAGAGTGCAACGTTTGATTTTAGCATTTTGGCGCTCACGAGGGAGACGAAATGCATTGGCTGTTTGCAAGGCTAGGAAAGAGCAGAGCCCCAGTCTTGCTGTTTATCTGCAATGACTGCCAGGGCAAGTGAGGACCAGCAAGGCAATTCCTGCCTAGCACCTTCCTTGGACGAGAGAGTGCAACGTTTCATTTTGCTTTTTGGAGTGCGAGAGTGAGAAAAAGCAGAGTGCCTGTTTGCAAGGCTAGGAAAGAGCAGAGCCCCAGTCTTGCTGTTTATCTGCAATGACTGCCAGGGCAAGTGAGGACCAGCAAGACAATTCCTGCCTAGCACCTTCCTTGGAGGAGAGAGAGTGCAACGTTTCATTTTGCTTTTTGGAGTGCGAGAGTGAGAAAAAGCAGAGTGCCTGTTTGCAAGGCTAGGAAAGAGCAGAGCCCCAGTCTTGCTGTTTATCTGCAATGACTGCCAGGGCAAGTGAGGACCAGCAAGACAATTCCTGCCTAGCACCTTCCTTGGAGGAGAGAGAGTGCAACGTTTCATTTTGCTTTTTGGAGTGCGAGAGTGAGAAAAAGCAGAGTGCCTGTTTGCAAGGCTAGGAAAGAGCAGAGCCCCAGTCTTGCTGTTTATCTGCAATGACTGCCAGGGCAAGTGAGGACCAGCAAGACAATTCCTGCCTAGCACCTTCCTTGGAGGAGAGAGAGTGCAACATTTCATTTTAGCATTTTGGCGCTCACGAGGGAGACAAACTGCTTTGGCTGTTTGCAAGGCTAGGAAAGAGCAGAGCCCCAGTCTTGCTGTTTATCTGCAATGACTGCCAGGGCAAGTGAGGACCAGCAAGACAATTCCTGCCTACCACCTTCCTTGGAGGAGAGAGAGTGCAACGTTTAATTTTAGCATTTTGGCGCTAACGAGGGAGACAAACTGCTTTGGCTGTTTGCAAGGCTAGGAAAGAGCAGAGCCCCAGTCTTGCTGTTTATCTGCAATGACTGCCAGGGCAAGTGAGGACCAGCAAGACAATTCCTGCCTAGCACCTTCCTTGGAGGAGAGAGAGTGCAACGTTTCATTTTGCTTTTTGGAGTGCGAGAGTGAGAAAAAGCAGAGTGCCTGTTTGCAAGGCTAGGAAAGAGCAGAGCCCCAGTCTTGCTGTTTATCTGCAATGACTGCCAGGGCAAGTGAGGACCAGCAAGACAATTCCTGCCTAGCACCTTCCGTGGAGGAGAGAGAGTGCAACGTTTGATTTTAGCATTTTGGCGCTCACGAGGGAGACGAAATGCATTGGCTGTTTGCAAGGCTAGGAAAGAGCAGAGCCCCAGTCTTGCTGTTTATCTGCAATGACTGCCAGGGCAAGTGAGGACCAGCAAGACAATTCCTGCCTAGCACCTTCCTTGGAGGAGAGAGAGTGCAACGTTTCATTTTGCTTTTTGGAGTGCGAGAGTGAGAAAAAGCAGAGTGCCTGTTTGCAAGGCTAGCAAAGAGCAGAGCCCCAGTCTTGCTGTTTATCTGCAATGACTGCCAGGGCAAGTGAGGACCAGCAAGACAATTCCTGCCTAGCACCTTCCTTGGAGGAGAGAGAGTGCAACGTTTCATTTTAGCATTTTGGCGCTCACGAGGGAGACAAACTGCTTTGGCTGTTTGCAAGGCTAGGAAAGAGCAGAGCCCCAGTCTTGCTGTTTATCTGCAATGACTGCCAGGGCAAGTGAGGACCAGCAAGACAATTCCTGCCTACCACCTTCCTTGGAGGAGAGAGAGTGCAACGTTTAATTTTACCATTTTGGCGCTCACGAGGGAGACAAACTGCTTTGGCTGTTTGCAAGGCTAGGAAAGAGCAGAGCCCCAGTCTTGCTGTTTATCTGCAATGACTGCCAGGGCAAGTGAGGACCAGCAAGACAATTCCTGCCTAGCACCTTCCTTGGAGGAGAGAGAGTGCAACGTTTCATTTTGCTTTTTGGAGTGCGAGAGTGAGAAAAAGCAGAGTGCCTGTTTGCAAGGCTAGGAAAGAGCAGAGCCCCAGTCTTGCTGTTTATCTGCAATGACTGCCAGAGCAAGTGAGGACCAGCAAGACAATTCCTGCCTAGCACCTTCCTTGGAGGAGTAAGAGTGCAACGTTTCATTTTGCTTTTTGGAGTGCGAGAGTGAGAAAAAGCAGAGTGCCTGTTTGCAAGGCTAGCAAAGAGCAGAGCCCCAGTCTTGCTGTTTATCTGCAATGACTGCCAGGGCAAGTGAGGACCAGCAAGACAATTCCTGCCTAGCACCTTCCTTGGAGGAGAGAGAGTGCAACGCTTAATTTTAGCATTTTGGCGCTCACGAGGGAGACGAAATGCATTGGCTGTTTGCAAGGCTAGGAAAGAGCAGAGCCCCAGTCTTGCTGTTTATCTGCAATGACTGCCAGGGCAAGTGAGGACCAGCAAGACAATTCCTGCCTAGCACCTTCCTTGGAGGAGAGAGAGTGCAACGTTTCATTTTGCTTTTTGGAGTGCGAGAGTGAGAAAAAGCAGAGTGCCTGTTTGCAAGGCTAGGAAAGAGCAGAGCCCCAGTCTTGCTGTTTATCTGCAATGACTGCCAGGGCAAGTGAGGACCAGCAAGACAATTCCTGCCTAGCACCTTCCTTGGAGGAGAGAGAGTGCAACGTTTCATTTTGCTTTTTGGAGTGCGAGAGTGAGAAAAAGCAGAGTGCCTGTTTGCAAGGCTAGGAAAGAGCAGAGCCCCAGTCTTGCTGTTTATCTGCAATGACTGCCAGGGCAAGTGAGGACCAGCAAGGCAATTCCTGCCTAGCACCTTCCTTGGACGAGAGAGAGTGCAACGTTTCATTTTGCTTTTTGGAGTGCGAGAGTGAGAAAAAGCAGAGTGCCTGTTTGCAAGGCTAGGAAAGAGCAGAGCCCCAGTCTTGCTGTTTATCTGCAATGACTGCCAGGGCAAGTGAGGACCAGCAAGACAATTCCTGCCTAGCACCTTCCTTGGAGGAGAGAGAGTGCAACGTTTCATTTTGCTTTTTGGAGTGCGAGAGTGAGAAAAAGCAGAGTGCCTGTTTGCAAGGCTAGGAAAGAGCAGAGCCCCAGTCTTGCTGTTTATCTGCAATGACTGCCAGGGCAAGTGAGGACCAGCAAGACAATTCCTGCCTAGCACCTTCCTTCGAGGAGAGAGAGTGCAACATTTCATTTTAGCATTTTGGCGCTCACGAGGGAGACAAACTGCTTTGGCTGTTTGCAAGGCTAGGAAAGAGCAGAGCCCCAGTCTTGCTGTTTATCTGCAATGACTGCCAGGGCAAGTGAGGACCAGCAAGACAATTCCTGCCTACCACCTTCCTTGGAGGAGAGAGAGTGCAACGTTTAATTTTAGCATTTTGGCGCTAACGAGGGAGACAAACTGCTTTGGCTGTTTGCAAGGCTAGGAAAGAGCAGAGCCCCAGTCTTGCTGTTTATCTGCAATGACTGCCAGGGCAAGTGAGGACCAGCAAGACAATTCCTGCCTAGCACCTTCCTTGGAGGAGAGAGAGTGCAACGTTTCATTTTGCTTTTTGGAGTGCGAGAGTGAGAAAAAGCAGAGTGCCTGTTTGCAAGGCTAGGAAAGAGCAGAGCCCCAGTCTTGCTGTTTATCTGCAATGACTGCCAGGGCAAGTGAGGACCAGCAAGACAATTCCTGCCTAGCACCTTCCGTGGAGGAGAGAGAGTGCAACGTTTGATTTTAGCATTTTGGCGCTCACGAGGGAGACGAAATGCATTGGCTGTTTGCAAGGCTAGGAAAGAGCAGAGCCCCAGTCTTGCTGTTTATCTGCAATGACTGCCAGGGCAAGTGAGGACCAGCAAGACAATTCCTGCCTAGCACCTTCCTTGGAGGAGAGAGAGTGCAACGTTTCATTTTGCTTTTTGGAGTGCGAGAGTGAGAAAAAGCAGAGTGCCTGTTTGCAAGGCTAGGAAAGAGCAGAGCCCCAGTCTTGCTGTTTATCTGCAATGACTGCCAGGGCAAGTGAGGACCAGCAAGACAATTCCTGCCTAGCACCTTCCTTGGAGGAGAGAGAGTGCAACGTTTCATTTTAGCATTTTGGCGCTCACGAGGGAGACAAACTGCTTTGGCTGTTTGCAAGGCTAGGAAAGAGCAGAGCCCCAGTCTTGCTGTTTATCTGCAATGACTGCCAGGGCAAGTGAGGACCAGCAAGACAATTCCTGCCTACCACCTTCCTTGGAGGAGAGAGAGTGCAACGTTTAATTTTACCATTTTGGCGCTCACGAGGGAGACAAACTGCTTTGGCTGTTTGCAAGGCTAGGAAAGAGCAGAGCCCCAGTCTTGCTGTTTATCTGCAATGACTGCCAGGGCAAGTGAGGACCAGCAAGACAATTCCTGCCTAGCACCTTCCTTGGAGGAGAGAGAGTGCAACGTTTCATTTTGCTTTTTGGAGTGCGAGAGTGAGAAAAAGCAGAGTGCCTGTTTGCAAGGCTAGGAAAGAGCAGAGCCCCAGTCTTGCTGTTTATCTGCAATGACTGCCAGGGCAAGTGAGGACCAGCAAGACAATTCCTGCCTAGCACCTTCCTTGGAGGAGTAAGAGTGCAACGTTTCATTTTGCTTTTTGGAGTGCGAGAGTGAGAAAAAGCAGAGTGCCTGTTTGCAAGGCTAGCAAAGAGCAGAGCCCCAGTCTTGCTGTTTATCTGCAATGACTGCCAGGGCAAGTGAGGACCAGCAAGACAATTCCTGCCTAGCACCTTCCTTGGAGGAGAGAGAGTGCAACGCTTAATTTTAGCATTTTGGCGCTCACGAGGGAGACGAAATGCATTGGCTGTTTGCAAGGCTAGGAAAGAGCAGAGCCCCAGTCTTGCTGTTTATCTGCAATGACTGCCAGGGCAAGTGAGGACCAGCAAGACAATTCCTGCCTAGCACCTTCCTTGGAGGAGAGAGAGTGCAACGTTTCATTTTGCTTTTTGGAGTGCGAGAGTGAGAAAAAGCAGAGTGCCTGTTTGCAAGGCTAGGAAAGAGCAGAGCCCCAGTCTTGCTGTTTATCTGCAATGACTGCCAGGGCAAGTGAGGACCAGCAAGACAATTCCTGCCTAGCACCTTCCTTGGAGGAGAGAGAGTGCAACGTTTCATTTTGCTTTTTGGAGTGCGAGAGTGAGAAAAAGCAGAGTGCCTGTTTGCAAGGCTAGGAAAGAGCAGACCCCCAGTCTTGCTGTTTATCTGCAATGACTGCCAGGGCAAGTGAGGACTAGCAAGACAATTCCTGCCTAGCACCTTCCTTGGAGGAGAGAGAGTGCAACATTTCATTTTAGCATTTTGGCGCTCACGAGGGAGACAAACTGCTTTGGCTGTTTGCAAGGCTAGGAAAGAGCAGAGCCCCAGTCTTGCTGTTTATCTGCAATGACTGCCAGGGCAAGTGAGGACCAGCAAGACAATTCCTGCCTAGCACCTTCCTTGGAGGAGAGAGAGTGCAACGTTTAATTTTAGCATTTTGGCGCTAACGAGGGAGACAAACTGCTTTGGCTGTTTGCAAGGCTAGGAAAGAGCAGAGCCCCAGTCTTGCTGTTTATCTGCAATGACTGCCAGGGCAAGTGAGGACCAGCAAGACAATTCCTGCCTAGCACCTTCCTTGGAGGAGAGAGAGTGCAACGTTTCATTTTGCTTTTTGGAGTGCGAGAGTGAGAAAAAGCAGAGTGCCTGTTTGCAAGGCTAGGAAAGAGCAGAGCCCCAGTCTTGCTGTTTATCTGCAATGACTGCCAGGGCAAGTGAGGACCAGCAAGACAATTCCTGCCTAGCACCTTCCGTGGAGGAGAGAGAGTGCAACGTTTGATTTTAGCATTTTGGCGCTCACGAGGGAGACGAAATGCATTGGCTGTTTGCAAGGCTAGGAAAGAGCAGAGCCCCAGTCTTGCTGTTTATCTGCAATGACTGCCAGGGCAAGTGAGGACCAGCAAGACAATTCCTGCCTAGCACCTTCCTTGGAGGAGAGAGAGTGCAACGTTTCATTTTGCTTTTTGGAGTGCGAGAGTGAGAAAAAGCAGAGTGCCTGTTTGCAAGGCTAGGAAAGAGCAGAGCCCCAGTCTTGCTGTTTATCTGCAATGACTGCCAGGGCAAGTGAGGACCAGCAAGACAATTCCTGCCTAGCACCTTCCTTGGAGGAGAGAGAGTGCAACGTTTCATTTTGCTTTTTGGAGTGCGAGAGTGAGAAAAAGCAGAGTGCCTGTTTGCAAGGCTAGGAAAGAGCAGAGCCCCAGTCTTGCTGTTTATCTGCAATGACTGCCAGGGCAAGTGAGGACCAGCAAGACAATTCCTGCCTAGCACCTTCCTTGGAGGAGAGAGAGTGCAACGTTTCATTTTAGCATTTTGGCGCTCACGAGGGAGACAAACTGCTTTGGCTGTTTGCAAGGCTAGGAAAGAGCAGAGCCCCAGTCTTGCTGTTTATCTGCAATGACTGCCAGGGCAAGTGAGGACCAGCAAGACAATTCCTGCCTACCACCTTCCTTGGAGGAGAGAGAGTGCAACGTTTAATTTTAGCATTTTGGCGCTCACGAGGGAGACAAACTGCTTTGGCTGTTTGCAAGGCTAGGAAAGAGCAGAGCCCCAGTCTTGCTGTTTATCTGCAATGACTGCCAGGGCAAGTGAGGACCAGCAAGACAATTCCTGCCTAGCACCTTCCTTGGAGGAGAGAGAGTGCAACGTTTCATTTTGCTTTTTGGAGTGCGAGAGTGAGAAAAAGCAGAGTGCCTGTTTGCAAGGCTAGGAAAGAGCAGAGCCCCAGTCTTGCTGTTTATCTGCAATGACTGCCAGGGCAAGTGAGGACCAGCAAGACAATTCCTGCCTAGCACCTTCCTTGGAGGAGAGAGAGTGCAACGTTTCATTTTGCTTTTTGGAGTGCGAGAGTGAGAAAAAGCAGAGTGCCTGTTTGCAAGGCTAGGAAAGAGCAGAGCCCCAGTCTTGCTGTTTATCTGCAATGACTGCCAGGGCAAGTGAGGACCAGCAAGACAATTCCTGCCTAGCACCTTCCTTGGCGGAGAGAGAGTGCAACGTTTCATTTTGCTTTTTGGAGTGCGAGAGTGAGAAAAAGCAGAGTGCCTGTTTGCAAGGCTAGGAAAGAGCAGAGCCCCAGTCTTGCTGTTTATCTGCAATGACTGCCAGAGCAAGTGAGGACCAGCAATAGAATTCCTGCCTAGCACCTTCCTTGGAGGACTAAGAGTGCAACGTTTCTTTTTGCTTTTTGGAGTGCGAGAGTGAGAAAAAGCAGAGTGCCTGTTTGCAAGGCTAGCAAAGAGCAGAGCCCCAGTCTTGCTGTTTATCTGCAATGACTGCCAGGGCAAGTGAGGACCAGCAAGACAATTCCTGCCTAGCACCTTCCTTGGAGGAGAGAGAGTGCAACGTTTCATTTTAGCATTTTGGCGCTCACGAGGGAGACAAACTGCTTTGGCTGTTTGCAAGGCTAGGAAAGAGCAGAGCCCCAGTCTTGCTGTTTATCTGCAATGACTGCCAGGGCAAGTGAGGACCAGCAAGGCAATTCCTGCCTAGCACCTTCCTTGGAGGAGAGAGAGTGCAACGTTTCATTTTGCTTTTTGGAGTGCGAGAGTGAGAAAAAGCAGAGTGCCTGTTTGCAAGGCTAGGAAAGAGCAGAGCCCCAGTCTTGCTGTTTATCTGCAATGACTGCCAGAGCAAGTGAGGACCAGCAAGACAATTCCTGCCTAGCACCTTCCTTGGAGGAGAGAGAGTGCAACGTTTCATTTTGCTTTTTGGAGTGCGAGAGTGAGAAAAAGCAGAGTGCCTGTTTGCAAGGCTAGGAAAGAGCAGAGCCCCAGTCTTGCTGTTTATCTGCAATGACTGCCAGGGCAAGTGAGGACCAGCAAGGCAATTCCTGCCTAGCACCTTCCTTGGACGAGAGAGAGTGCAACGTTTCATTTTGCTTTTTGGAGTGCGAGAGTGAGAAAAAGCAGAGTGCCTGTTTGCAAGGCTAGCAAAGAGCAGAGCCCCAGTCTTGCTGTTTATCTGCAATGACTGCCAGGGCAAGTGAGGACCAGCAAGACAATTCCTGCCTAGCACCTTCCTTAGAGGAGTAAGAGTGCAACGTTTCATTTTGCTTTTTGGAGTTGGAGAGTGAGAAAAAGCAGAGTGCCTGTTGGCAAGGCTAGGAAAGAGCAGAGCCCCAGTCTTGCTGTTTATCTGCAATGACTGCCAGGGCAAGTGAGGACCAGCAAGACAATTCCTGCCTAGCACCTTCCTTGGAGGAGAGAGAGTGCAACGTTTCATTTTAGCATTTTGGAGAGCGAGAGTGAGAAAAAGCAGAGTGCCTGTTTGCAAGGCTAGGAAAGAGCAGAGCCCCAGTCTTGCTGTTTATCTGCAATGACTGCCAGGGCAAGTGAGGACCAGCAAGACAATTCCTGCCTAGCACCTTCCTTGGAGGAGAGAGAGTGCAACGTTTCATTTTAGCATTTTGGCGCTCACGAGGGAGACAAACTGCTTTGGCTGTTTGCAAGGCTAGGAAAGAGCAGAGCCCCAGTCTTGCTGTTAATCTGCAATGACTGCCAGGGCAAGTGAGGACCAGCAAGACAATTCCTGCCTAGCACCTTCCTTGGAGGAGAGAGAGTGCAACGTTTCATTTTGCTTTTTGGAGTGCGAGAGTGAGAAAAAGCAGAGTGCCTGTTTGCAAGGCTAGGAAAGAGCAGAGCCCCAGTCTTGCTGTTTATCTGCAATGACTGCCAGGGCAAGTGAGGACCAGCAAGACAATTCCTGCCTAGCACCTTCCTTGGAGGAGAGAGTGTGCAACGTTTCATTTTAGCATTTTGGCGCTCACGAGGGAGACAAACTGCTTTGGCTGTTTGCAAGGCTAGCAAAGAGCAGAGCCCCAGTCTTGCTGCTTATATGCAATGACTGCCAGGTCAAGTGAGGACCAGCAAGACAATTCCTGCCTAGCACCTTCCTTGGAGGAGAGAGAGTGCAACGTTTCATTTTGCTTTTTGGAGTGCGAGAGTGAGAAAAAGCAGAGTGCCTGTTTGCAAGGCTAGGAAAGAGCAGAGCCCCAGTCTTGCTGTTTATCTGCAATGACTGCCAGAGCAAGTGAGGACCAGCAAGACAATTCCTGCCTAGCACCTTCCTTGGAGGAGTAAGAGTGCAACGTTTCATTTTGCTTTTTGGTGTGCGAGAGTGAGAAAAAGCAGAGTGCCTGTTTGCAAGGCTAGCAAAGAGCAGAGCCCCAGTCTTGCTGTTTATCTGCAATGACTGCCAGGGCAAGTGAGGACCAGCAAGACAATTCCTGCCTAGCACCTTCCTTGGAGGAGAGAGAGTGCAGCGTTTCGTTTTAGCATTTTGGAGAGCGAGAGTGAGAAAAAGCAGAGTGCCTGTTTGCAAGGCTAGGAAAGAGCAGAGCCCCAGTCTTGCTGTTATCTACAATGACTGCCAGGGCAAGTGAGGATCAGCAAGACAATTCCTGCCTAGCGCCTTCCTTGGAGGTGAAAGAGTGCAACGTTTCATTTTAGCATTTTGGCCCTCACGAGGGAGACAAACTGCTTTGGCTGTTTGCAAGGCTAGGAAAGAGCAGAGCCCCAGTCTTGCTGTTTATCTGCAATGACTGCCAGGGCAAGTGAGGACCAGCAAGACAATTCCTGCCTAGCACCTTCCTTGGAGGAGAGAGAGTGCAACGTTTCATTTTAGCATTTTGGCGCTCACGAGGGAGACAAACTGCTTTGGCTGTTTGCAAGGCTAGGAAAGAGCAGAGCCCCAGTCTTGCTGTTTATCTGCAATGACTGCCAGGGCAAGTGAGGACCAGCAAGACAATTCCTGCCTACCACCTTCCTTGGAGGAGAGAGAGTGCAACGTTTAATTTTAGCATTTTGGCGCTCACGAGGGAGACAAACTGCTTTGGCTGTTTGCAAGGCTAGGAAAGAGCAGAGCCCCAGTCTTGCTGTTTATCTGCAATGACTGCCAGGGCAAGTGAGGACCAGCAAGGCAATTCCTGCCTAGCACCTTCCTTGGAGGAGAGAGAGTGCAACGTTTCATTTTGCTTTTTGGAGTGCGAGAGTGAGAAAAAGCAGAGTGCCTGTTTGCAAGGCTAGGAAAGAGCAGAGCCCCAGTCTTGCTGTTTATCTGCAATGACTGCCAGAGCAAGTGAGGACCAGCAAGACAATTCCTGCCTAGCACCTTCCTTGGAGGAGAGAGAGTGCAACGTTTCATTTTGCTTTTTGGAGTGCGAGAGTGAGAAAAAGCAGAGTGCCTGTTTGCAAGGCTAGGAAAGAGCAGAGCCCCAGTCTTGCTGTTTATCTGCAATGACTGCCAGGGCAAGTGAGGACCAGCAAGGCAATTCCTGCCTAGCACCTTCCTTGGACGAGAGAGAGTGCAACGTTTCATTTTGCTTTTTGGAGTGCGAGAGTGAGAAAAAGCAGAGTGCCTGTTTGCAAGGCTAGCAAAGAGCAGAGCCCCAGTCTTGCTGTTTATCTGCAATGACTGCCAGGGCAAGTGAGGACCAGCAAGACAATTCCTGCCTAGCACCTTCCTTAGAGGAGTAAGAATGCAACGTTTCATTTTGCTTTTTGGAGTTGGAGAGTGAGAAAAAGCAGAGTGCCTGTTGGCAAGGCTAGGAAAGAGCAGAGCCCCAGTCTTGCTGTTTATCTGCAATGACTGCCAGGGCAAGTGAGGATCAGCAAGACAATTCCTGCCTAGCACCTTCCTTGGAGGAGAGAGAGTGCAACGTTTCATTTTAGCATTTTGGAGAGCGAGAGTGAGAAAAAGCAGAGTGCCTGTTTGCAAGGCTAGGAAAGAGCAGAGCCCCAGTCTTGCTGTTTATCTGCAATGACTGCCAGGGCAAGTGAGGACCAGCAAGACAATTCCTGCCTAGCACCTTCCTTGGAGGAGAGAGAGTGCAACGTTTCATTTTAGCATTTTGGCGCTCATGAGGGAGACAAACTGCTTTGGCTGTTTGCAAGGCTAGGAAAGAGCAGAGCCCCAGTCTTGCTGTTAATCTGCAATGACTGCCAGGGCAAGTGAGGACCAGCAAGACAATTCCTGCCTAGCACCTTCCTTGGAGGAGAGAGAGTGCAACGTTTCATTTTGCTTTTTGGAGTGCGAGAGTGAGAAAAAGCAGAGTGCCTGTTTGCAAGGCTAAGAAAGAGCAGAGCCCCAGTCTTGCTGTTTATCTGCAATGACTGCCAGGGCAAGTGAGGACCAGCAAGACAATTCCTGCCTAGCACCTTCCTTGGAGGAGAGAGAGTGCAACGTTTCATTTTAGCATTTTGGCGCTCACGAGGGAGACAAACTGCTTTGGCTGTTTGCAAGGCTAGCAAAGAGCAGAGCCCCAGTCTTGCTGCTTATCTGCAATGACTGCCAGGTCAAGTGAGGACCAGCAAGACAATTCCTGCCTAGCACCTTCCTTGGAGGAGAGAGAGTGCAACGTTTCATTTTGCTTTTTGGAGTGCGAGAGTGAGAAAAAGCAGAGTGCCTGTTTGCAAGGCTAGGAAAGAGCAGAGCCCCAGTCTTGCTGTTTATCTGCAATGACTGCCAGAGCAAGTGAGGACCAGCAAGACAATTCCTGCCTAGCACCTTCCTTGGAGGAGTAAGAGTGCAACGTTTCATTTTGCTTTTTGGTGTGCGAGAGTGAGAAAAAGCAGAGTGCCTGTTTGCAAGGCTAGCAAAGAGCAGAGCCCCAGTCTTGCTGTTTATCTGCAATGACTGCCAGGGCAAGTGAGGACCAGCAAGACAATTCCTGCCTAGCACCTTCCTTGGAGGAGAGAGAGTGCAGCGTTTCGTTTTAGCATTTTGGAGAGCGAGAGTGAGAAAAAGCAGAGTGCCTGTTTGCAAGGCTAGGAAAGAGCAGAGCCCCAGTCTTGCTGTTATCTACAATGACTGCCAGGGCAAGTGAGGATCAGCAAGACAATTCCTGCCTAGCGCCTTCCTTGGAGGTGAGAGAGTGCAACGTTTCATTTTAGCATTTTGGCCCTCACGAGGGAGACAAACTGCTTTGGCTGTTTGCAAGGCTAGGAAAGAGCAGAGCCCCAGTCTTGCTGTTTATCTGCAATGACTGCCAGGGCAAGTGAGGACCAGCAAGGCAATTCCTGCCTAGCACCTTCCTTGGAGGAGAGAGAGTGCAACGTTTCATTTTGCTTTTTGGAGTGCGAGAGTGAGAAAAAGCAGAGTGCCTGTTTGCAAGGCTAGGAAAGAGCAGAGCCCCAGTCTTGCTGTTTATCTGCAATGACTGCCAGAGCAAGTGAGGACCAGCAAGACAATTCCTGCCTAGCACCTTCCTTGGAGGAGTAAGAGTGCAACGTTTCATTTTGCTTTTTGGAGTGCGAGAGTGAGAAAAAGCAGAGTGCCTGTTTGCAAGGCTAGGAAAGAGCAGAGCCCCAGTCTTGCTGTTTATCTGCAATGACTGCCAGGGCAAGTGAGGACCAGCAAGACAATTCCTGCCTAGCACCTTCCTTGGAGGAGAGAGAGTGCAACGTTTCATTTTAGCATTTTGGCGCTCACGAGGGAGACAAACTGCTTTGGCTGTTTGCAAGGCTAGGAAAGAGCAGAGCCCCAGTCTTGCTGTTTATCTGCAATGACTGCCAGGGCAAGTGAGGACCAGCAAGACAATTCCTGCCTAGCACCTTCCTTGGAGGACTAAGAGTGCAACGTTTCATTTTGCTTTTTGGAGTGCGAGAGTGAGAAAAAGCAGAGTGCCTGTTTGCAAGGCTAGGAAAGAGCAGAGCCCCAGTCTTGCTGTTTATCTGCAATGACTGCCAGGGCAAGTGAGGACCAGCAAGACAATTCCTGCCTAGCACCTTCCTTGGAGGAGAGAGAGTGCAACGTTTCATTTTAGCATTTTGGCGCTCACGAGGGAGACAAACTGCTTTGGCTGTTTGCAAGGCTAGGAAAGAGCAGAGCCCCAGTCTTGCTGTTTATCTGCAATGACTGCCAGGGCAAGTGAGGACCAGCAAGACAATTCCTGCCTAGCACCTTCCTTGGAGGAGAGAGAGTGCAACGTTTAATTTTAGCATTTTGGCGCTAACGAGGGAGACAAACTGCTTTGGCTGTTTGCAAGGCTAGGAAAGAGCAGAGCCCCAGTCTTGCTGTTTATCTGCAATGACTGCCAGGGCAAGTGAGGACCAGCAAGACAATTCCTGCCTAGCACCTTCCTTGGAGGAGAGAGAGTGCAACGTTTCATTTTGCTTTTTGGAGTGCGAGAGTGAGAAAAAGCAGAGTGCCTGTTTGCAAGGCTAGGAAAGAGCAGAGCCCCAGTCTTGCTGTTTATCTGCAATGACTGCCAGGGCAAGTGAGGACCAGCAAGACAATTCCTGCCTAGCACCTTCCGTGGAGGAGAGAGAGTGCAACGTTTCATTTTAGCATTTTGGCGCTCACGAGGGAGACGAAATGCATTGGCTGTTTGCAAGGCTAGGAAAGAGCAGAGCCCCAGTCTTGCTGCTTATCTGCAATGACTGCCAGGGCAAGTGAGGACCAGCAAGACAATTCCTGCCTAGCACCTTCCTTGGAGGAGAGAGAGTGCAACGTTTCATTTTGCTTTTTGGAGTGCGAGAGTGAGAAAAAGCAGAGTGCCTGTTTGCAAGGCTAGGAAAGAGCAGAGCCCCAGTCTTGCTGTTTATCTGCAATGACTGCCAGGGCAAGTGAGGACCAGCAAGACAATTCCTGCCTAGCACCTTCCTTGGAGGAGAGAGAGTGCAACGTTTCATTTTAGCATTTTGGCGCTCACGAGGGAGACAAACTGCTTTGGCTGTTTGCAAGGCTAGGAAAGAGCAGAGCCCCAGTCTTGCTGTTTATCTGCAATGACTGCCAGGGCAAGTGAAGACCAGCAAGACAATTCCTGCCTAGCACCTTCCTTGGAGGAGAGAGAGTGCAACGTTTCATTTTAGCATTTTGGCGCTCACGAGGGACACAAACTGCTTTGGCTGTTTGCAAGGCTAGGAAAGAGCAGAGCCCCAGTCTTGCTGTTTATCTGCAATGACTGCCAGGGCAAGTGAGGACCAGCAAGACAATTCCTGCCTAGCACCTTCCTTGGAGGAGAGAGAGTGCAACGTTTCATTTTGCTTTTTGGAGTGCGAGAGTGAGAAAAAGCAGAGTGCCTGTTTGCAAGGCTAGGAAAGAGCAGAGCCCCAGTCTTGCTGTTTATCTGCAATGACTGCCAGGGCAATTGAGGACCAGCAAGACAATTCCTGCCTAGCACCTTCCTTGGAGGAGAGAGAGTGCAATGTTTCATTTTAGCATTTTGGCGCTCACCAGGGAGACAAACTGCTTTGGCTGTTTGCAAGGCTAGGAAAGAGCAGAGCCGGAGTCTTGCTGTTTATCTGCAATGACTGCCAGGGCAAGTGAGGATCAGCAAGACAATTCCTGCCTAGCACCTTCCTTGGAGGAGAGAGAGTGCAACGTTTAATTTTAGCATTTTTGCGCTAACGAGGGAGACAAACTGCTTTGGCTGTTTGCAAGGCTAGGAAAGAGCAGAGCCCCAGTCTTGCTGTTTATCTGCAATGACTGCCAGGGCAAGTGAGGACCAGCAAGACAATTCCTGCCTAGCACCTTCCTTGGAGGAGAGAGAGTGCAACGTTTCATTTTGCTTTTTGGAGTGCGAGAGTGAGAAAAAGCAGAGTGCCTGTTTGCAAGGCTAGCAAAGAGCAGAGCCCCAGTCTTGCTGTTTATCTGCAATGACTGCCAGGGCAAGTGAGGACCAGCAAGACAATTCCTGCCTAGCACCTTCCGTGGAGGAGAGAGAGTGCAACGTTTGATTTTAGCATTTTGGCGCTCACGAGGGAGACGAAATGCATTGGCTGTTTGCAAGGCTAGGAAAGAGCAGAGCCCCAGTCTTGCTGTTTATCTGCAATGACTGCCAGGGCAAGTGAGGACCAGCAAGACAATTCCTGCCTAGCACCTTCCTTGGAGGAGAGAGAGTGCAACGTTTCATTTTAGCATTTTGGCGCTCACGAGGGAGACAAACTGCTTTGGCTGTTTGCAAGGCTAGGAAAGAGCAGAGCCCCAGTCTTGCTGTTTATCTGCAATGACTGCCAGGGCAAGTGAGGACCAGCAAGACAATTCCTGCCTAGCACCTTCCTTGGAGGAGAGAGAGTGCAACGTTTCATTTTGCTTTTTGGAGTGCGAGAGTGAGAAAAAGCAGAGTGCCTGTTTGCAAGGCTAGGAAAGAGCAGAGCCCGAGTCTTGCTGTTTATCTGCAATGACTGCCAGGGCAAGTGAGGACCAGCAAGACAATTCCTGCCTAGCACCTTCCTTGGAGGAGAGAGAGTGCAACGTTTCATTTTGCTTTTTGGAGTGCGAGAGTGAGAAAAAGCAGAGTGCCTGTTTGCAAGGCTAGGAAAGAGCAGAGCCCCAGTCTTGCTGTTTATCTGCAATGACTGCCAGGGCAAGTGAGGACCAGCAAGACAATTCCTGCCTAGCACCTTCCTTGGAGGAGAGAGAGTGCAACGTTTCATTTTGCTTTTTGGAGTGCGAGAGTGAGAAAAAGCAGAGTGCCTGTTTGCAAGGCTAGGAAAGAGCAGAGCCCCAGTCTTGCTGTTTATCTGCAATGACTGCCAGGGCAATTGAGGACCAGCAAGACAATTCCTGCCTAGCACCTTCCTTGGAGGAGAGAGAGTGCAATGTTTCATTTTAGCATTTTGGCGCTCACCAGGGAGACAAACTGCTTTGGCTGTTTGCAAGGCTAGGAAAGAGCAGAGCCCCAGTCTTGCTGTTTATCTGCAATGACTGCCAGGGCAAGTGAGGATCAGCAAGACAATTCCTGCCTAGCACCTTCCTTGGAGGAGAGAGAGTGCAACGTTTAATTTTAGCATTTTGGCGCTAACGAGGGAGACAAACTGCTTTGGCTGTTTGCAAGGCTAGGAAAGAGCAGAGCCCCAGTCTTGCTGTTTATCTGCAATGACTGCCAGGGCAAGTGAGGACCAGCAAGACAATTCCTGCCTAGCACCTTCCTTGGAGGAGAGAGAGTGCAACGTTTCATTTTAGCATTTTGGCGCTCACGAGGGAGACAAACTGCTTTGGCTGTTTGCAAGGCTAGGAAAGAGCAGAGCCCCAGTCTTGCTGTTTATCTGCAATGACTGCCAGGGCAAGTGAGGACCAGCAAGACAATTCCTGCCTAGCACCTTCCTTGGAGGAGAGAGAGTGTAACGTTTCATTTTGCTTTTTGGAGTGCGAGAGTGAGAAAAAGCAGAGTGCCTGTTTGCAAGGCTAGGAAAGAGCAGAGCCCCAGTCTTGCTGTTTATCTGCAATGACTGCCAGGGCAAGTGAGGACCAGCAAGACAATTCCTGCCTAGCACCTTCCTTGGAGGAGAGAGAGTGCAACGTTTCATTTTGCTTTTTGGAGTGCGAGAGTGAGAAAAAGCAGAGTGCCTGTTTGCAAGGCTAGGAAAGAGCAGAGCCCCAGTCTTGCTGTTTATCTGCAATGACTGCCAGGGCAAGTGAGGACCAGCAAGACAATTCCTGCCTAGCACCTTCCTTGGAGGAGAGAGAGTGCAACGTTTCATTTTGCTTTTTGGAGTGCGAGAGTGAGAAAAAGCAGAGTGCCTGTTTGCAAGGCTAGGAAAGAGCAGAGCCCCAGTCTTGCTGTTTATCTGCAATGACTGCCAGGGCAATTGAGGACCAGCAAGACAATTCCTGCCTAGCACCTTCCTTGGAGGAGAGAGAGTGCAATGTTTCATTTTAGCATTTTGGCGCTCACCAGGGAGACAAACTGCTTTGGCTGTTTGCAAGGCTAGGAAAGAGCAGAGCCCCAGTCTTGCTGTTTATCTGCAATGACTGCCAGGGCAAGTGAGGATCAGCAAGACAATTCCTGCCTAGCACCTTCCTTGGAGGAGAGAGAGTGCAACGTTTAATTTTAGCATTTTGGCGCTAACGAGGGAGACAAACTGCTTTGGCTGTTTGCAAGGCTAGGAAAGAGCAGAGCCCCAGTCTTGCTGTTTATCTGCAATGACTGCCAGGGCAAGTGAGGACCAGCAAGACAATTCCTGCCTAGCACCTTCCTTGGAGGAGAGAGAGTGCAACGTTTCATTTTGCTTTTTGGAGTGCGAGAGTGAGAAAAAGCAGAGTGCCTGTTTGCAAGGCTAGCAAAGAGCAGAGCCCCAGTCTTGCTGTTTATCTGCAATGACTGCCAGGGCAAGTGAGGACCAGCAAGACAATTCCTGCCTAGCACCTTCCGTGGAGGAGAGAGAGTGCAACGTTTGATTTTAGCATTTTGGCGCTCACGAGGGAGACGAAATGCATTGGCTGTTTGCAAGGCTAGGAAAGAGCAGAGCCCCAGTCTTGCTGTTTATCTGCAATGACTGCCAGGGCAAGTGAGGACCAGCAAGACAATTCCTGCCTAGCACCTTCCTTGGAGGAGAGAGAGTGCAACGTTTCATTTTAGCATTTTGGCGCTCACGAGGGAGACAAACTGCTTTGGCTGTTTGCAAGGCTAGGAAAGAGCAGAGCCCCAGTCTTGCTGTTTATCTGCAATGACTGCCAGGGCAAGTGAGGACCAGCAAGACAATTCCTGCCTAGCACCTTCCTTGGAGGAGAGAGAGTGCAACGTTTCATTTTGCTTTTTGGAGTGCGAGAGTGAGAAAAAGCAGAGTGCCTGTTTGCAAGGCTAGGAAAGAGCAGAGCCCCAGTCTTGCTGTTTATCTGCAATGACTGCCAGGGCAAGTGAGGACCAGCAAGACAATTCCTGCCTAGCACCTTCCTTGGAGGAGAGAGAGTGCAACGTTTCATTTTGCTTTTTGGAGTGCGAGAGTGAGAAAAAGCAGAGTGCCTGTTTGCAAGGCTAGGAAAGAGCAGAGCCCCAGTCTTGCTGTTTATCTGCAATGACTGCCAGAGCAAGTGAGGACCAGCAAGAGAATTCCTGCCTAGCACCTTCCTTGGAGGACTAAGAGTGCAACGTTTCATTTTGCTTTTTGGAGTGCGAGAGTGAGAAAAAGCAGAGTGCCTGTTTGCAAGGCTAGGAAAGAGCAGAGCCCCAGTCTTGCTGTTTATCTGCAATGACTGCCAGGGCAAGTGAGGACCAGCAAGACAATTCCTGCCTAGCACCTTCCTTGGAGGAGAGAGAGTGCAACGTTTCATTTTAGCATTTTGGAGAGCGAGAGTGAGAAAAAGCAGAGTGCCTGTTTGCAAGGCTAGGAAAGAGCAGAGCCCCAGTCTTGCTGTTATCTACAATGACTGCCAGGGCAAGTGAGGATCAGCAAGACAATTCCTGCCTAGCGCCTTCCTTGGAGGTGAGAGAGTGCAACGTTTCATTTTAGCATTTTGGCGCTCACGAGGGAGACAAACTGCTTTGGCTGTTTGCAAGGCTAGGAAAGAGCAGAGCCCCAGTCTTGCTGTTTATCTGCAATGACTGCCAGGGCAAGTGAGGACCAGCAAGACAATTCCTGCCTAGCACCTTCCTTGGAGGAGAGAGAGTGCAACGTTTCATTTTGCTTTTTGGAGTGCGAGAGTGAGAAAAAGCAGAGTGCCTGTTTGCAAGGCTAGGAAAGAGCAGAGCCCCAGTCTTGCTGTTTATCTGCAATGACTGCCAGAGCAAGTGAGGACCAGCAAGAGAATTCCTGCCTAGCACCTTCCTTGGAGGACTAAGAGTGCAACGTTTCATTTTGCTTTTTGGAGTGCGAGAGTGAGAAAAAGCAGAGTGCCTGTTTGCAAGGCTAGCAAAGAGCAGAGCCCCAGTCTTGCTGTTTATCTGCAATGACTGCCAGGGCAAGTGAGGACCTGCAAGACAATTCCTGCCTAGCACCTTCCTTAGAGGAGTAAGAGTGCAACGTTTCATTTTGCTTTTTGGAGTGCGAGAGTGAGAACAAGCAGAGTGCCTGTTGGCAAGGCTAGGAAAGAGCAGAGCCCCAGTCTTGCTGTTTATCTGCAATGACTGCCAGGGCAAGTGAGGATCAGCAAGACAATTCCTGCCTAGCACCTTCCTTGGAGGAGAGAGAGTGCAACGTTTCATTTTAGCATTTTGGAGAGCGAGAGTGAGAAAAAGCAGAGTGCCTGTTTGCAAGGCTAGGAAAGAGCAGAGCCCCAGTCTTGCTGTTTATCTGCAATGACTGCCAGGGCAAGTGAGGACCAGCAAGACAATTCCTGCCTAGCACCTTCCTTGGAGGAGAGAGAGTGCAACGTTTCATTTTAGCATTTTGGCGCTCACGAGGGAGACAAACTGCTTTGGCTGTTTGCAAGGCTAGGAAAGAGCAGAGCCCCAGTCTTGCTGTTTATCTGCAATGACTGCCAGGGCAAGTGAGGACCAGCAAGACAATTCCTGCCTAGCACCTTCCTTGGAGGAGAGAGAGTGCAACGTTTCATTTTGCTTTTTGGAGTGCGAGAGTGAGAAAAAGCAGAGTGCCTGTTTGCAAGGCTAGGAAAGAGCAGAGCCCCAGTCTTGCTGTTTATCTGCAATGACTGCCAGAGCAAGTGAGGACCAGCAAGAGAATTCCTGCCTAGCACCTTCCTTGGAGGACTAAGAGTGCAACGTTTCATTTTGCTTTTTGGAGTGCGAGAGTGAGAAAAAGCAGAGTGCCTGTTTGCAAGGCTAGGAAAGAGCAGAGCCCCAGTCTTGCTGTTTATCTGCAATGACTGCCAGGGCAAGTGAGGACCAGCAAGACAATTCCTGCCTAGCACCTTCCTTGGAGGAGAGAGAGTGCAACGTTTCATTTTAGCATTTTGGAGAGCGAGAGTGACAAAAAGCAGAGTGCCTGTTTGCAAGGCTAGGAAAGAGCAGAGCCCCAGTCTTGCTGTTATCTACAATGACTGCCAGGGCAAGTGAGGATCAGCAAGACAATTCCTGCCTAGCGCCTTCCTTGGAGGTGAGAGAGTGCAACGTTTCATTTTAGCATTTTGGCGCTCACGAGGGAGACAAACTGCTTTGGCTGTTTGCAAGGCTAGGAAAGAGCAGAGCCCCAGTCTTGCTGTTTATCTGCAATGACTGCCAGGGCAAGTGAGGACCAGCAAGACAATTCCTGCCTAGCACCTTCCTTGGAGGAGAGAGAGTGCAACGTTTCATTTTGCTTTTTGGAGTGCGAGAGTGAGAAAAAGCAGAGTGCCTGTTTGCAAGGCTAGGAAAGAGCAGAGCCCCAGTCTTGCTGTTTATCTGCAATGACTGCCAGAGCAAGTGAGGACCAGCAAGAGAATTCCTGCCTAGCACCTTCCTTGGAGGACTAAGAGTGCAACGTTTCATTTTGCTTTTTGGAGTGCGAGAGTGAGAAAAAGCAGAGTGCCTGTTTGCAAGGCTAGCAAAGAGCAGAGCCCCAGTCTTGCTGTTTATCTGCAATGACTGCCAGGGCAAGTGAGGACCTGCAAGACAATTCCTGCCTAGCACCTTCCTTAGAGGAGTAAGAGTGCAACGTTTCATTTTGCTTTTTGGAGTGCGAGAGTGAGAAAAAGCAGAGTGCCTGTTGGCAAGGCTAGGAAAGAGCAGAGCCCCAGTCTTGCTGTTTATCTGCAATGACTGCCAGGGCAAGTGAGGATCAGCAAGACAATTCCTGCCTAGCACCTTCCTTGGAGGAGAGAGAGTGCAACGTTTCATTTTAGCATTTTGGAGAGCGAGAGTGAGAAAAAGCAGAGTGCCTGTTTGCAAGGCTAGGAAAGAGCAGAGCCCCAGTCTTGCTGTTTATCTGCAATGACTGCCAGGGCAAGTGAGGACCAGCAAGACAATTCCTGCCTAGCACCTTCCTTGGAGGAGAGAGAGTGCAACGTTTCATTTTAGCATTTTGGCGCTCACGAGGGAGACAAACTGCTTTGGCTGTTTGCAAGGCTAGGAAAGAGCAGAGCCCCAGTCTTGCTGTTTATCTGCAATGACTGCCAGGGCAAGTGAGGACCAGCAAGACAATTCCTGCCTAGCACCTTCCTTGGAGGAGAGAGAGTGCAACGTTTCATTTTGCTTTTTGGAGTGCGAGAGTGAGAAAAAGCAGAGTGCCTGTTTGCAAGGCTAGGAAAGAGCAGAGCCCCAGTCTTGCTGTTTATCTGCAATGACTGCCAGGGCAAGTGAGGACCAGCAAGACAATTCCTGCCTAGCACCTTCCTTGGAGGAGAGAGAGTGCAACGTTTCATTTTGCTTTTTGGAGTGCGAGAGTGAGAAAAAGCAGAGTGCCTGTTTGCAAGGCTAGGAAAGAGCAGAGCCCCAGTCTTGCTGTTTATCTGCAATGACTGCCAGAGCAAGTGAGGACCAGCAAGACAATTCCTGCCTAGCACCTTCCTTGGAGGAGTAAGAGTGCAACGTTTCATTTTGCTTTTTGGAGTGCGAGAGTGAGAAAAAGCAGAGTGCCTGTTTGCAAGGCTAGCAAAGAGCAGAGCCCCAGTCTTGCTGTTTATCTGCAATGACTGCCAGGGCAAGTGAGGACCAGCAAGACAATTCCTGCCTAGCACCTTCCTTGGAGGAGAGAGAGTGCAGCGTTTCGTTTTAGCATTTTGGAGAGCGAGAGTGAGAAAAAGCAGAGTGCCTGTTTGCAAGGCTAGGAAAGAGCAGAGCCCCAGTCTTGCTGTTATCTACAATGACTGCCAGGGCAAGTGAGGATCAGCAAGACAATTCCTGCCTAGCGCCTTCCTTGGAGGTGAGAGAGTGCAACGTTTCATTTTAGCATTTTGGCCCTCACGAGGGAGACAAACTGCTTTGGCTGTTTGCAAGGCTAGGAAAGAGCAGAGCCCCAGTCTTGCTGTTTATCTGCAATGACTGCCAGGGCAAGTGAGGACCAGCAAGGCAATTCCTGCCTAGCACCTTCCTTGGAGGAGAGAGAGTGCAACGTTTCATTTTGCTTTTTGGAGTGCGAGAGTGAGAAAAAGCAGAGTGCCTGTTTGCAAGGCTAGGAAAGAGCAGAGCCCCAGTCTTGCTGTTTATCTGCAATGACTGCCAGAGCAAGTGAGGACCAGCAAGACAATTCCTGCCTAGCACCTTCCTTGGAGGAGTAAGAGTGCAACGTTTCATTTTGCTTTTTGGAGTGCGAGAGTGAGAAAAAGCAGAGTGCCTGTTTGCAAGGCTAGCAAAGAGCAGAGCCCCAGTCTTGCTGTTTATCTGCAATGACTGCCAGGGCAAGTGAGGACCAGCAAGACAATTCCTGCCTAGCACCTTCCTTGGAGGAGAGAGAGTGCAACGTTTCATTTTGCTTTTTGGAGTGCGAGAGTGAGAAAAAGCAGAGTGCCTGTTTGCAAGGCTAGCAAAGAGCAGAGCCCCAGTCTTGCTGTTTATCTGCAATGACTGCCAGGGCAATTGAGGACCAGCAAGACAATTCCTGCCTAGCACCTTCCTTGGAGGAGAGAGAGTGCAACGTTTAATTTTAGCATTTTGGCGCTCACGAGGGAGACAAACTGCTTTGGCTGTTTGCAAGGCTAGGAAAGAGCAGAGCCCCAGTCTTGCTGTTTATCTGCAATGACTGCCAGGGCAAGTGAGGACCAGCAAGACAATTCCTGCCTAGCACCTTCCGTGGAGGAGAGAGAGTGCAACGTTTGATTTTAGCATTTTGGCGCTCACGAGGGAGACGAAATGCATTGGCTGTTTGCAAGGCTAGGAAAGAGCAGAGCCCCAGTCTTGCTGTTTATCTGCAATGACTGCCAGGGCAAGTGAGGACCAGCAAGACAATTCCTGCCTAGCACCTTCCTTGGAGGAGAGAGAGTGCAACGTTTCATTTTGCTTTTTGGAGTGCGAGAGTGAGAAAAAGCAGAGTGCCTGTTTGCAAGGCTAGGAAAGAGCAGAGCCCCAGTCTTGCTGTTTATCTGCAATGACTGCCAGGGCAAGTGAGGACCAGCAAGACAATTCCTGCCTAGCACCTTCCTTGGAGGAGAGAGAGTGCAACGTCTCATTTTGCTTTTTGGAGTGCGAGAGTGAGAAAAAGCAGAGTGCCTGTTGGCAAGGCTAGGAAAGAGCAGAGCCCCAGTCTTGCTGTTTATCTGCAATGACTGCCAGGGCAAGTGAGGACCAGCAAGACAATTCCTGCCTAGCACCTTCCTTGGAGGAGAGAGAGTGCAACGTTTCATTTTAGCATTTTGGCGCTCACGAGGGAGACAAACTGCTTTGGCTGTTTGCAAGGCTAGGAAAGAGCAGAGCCCCAGTCTTGCTGTTTATCTGCAATGACTGCCAGGGCAAGTGAAGACCAGCAAGACAATTCCTGCCTAGCACCTTCCTTGGAGGAGAGAGAGTGCAACGTTTCATTTTAGCATTTTGGCGCTCACGAGGGAGACAAACTGCTTTGGCTGTTTGCAAGGCTAGGAAAGAGCAGAGCACCAGTCTTGCTGTTTATCTGCAATGACTGCCAGGGCAAGTGAGGACCAGCAAGACAATTCCTGCCTAGCACCTTCCTTGGAGGAGAGAGAGTGCAACGTTTCATTTTGCTTTTTGGAGTGCGAGAGTGAGAAAAAGCAGAGTGCCTGTTTGCAAGGCTAGGAAAGAGCAGAGCCCCAGTCTTGCTGTTTATCTGCAATGACTGCCAGGGCAAGTGAGGACCAGCAAGACAATTCCTGCCTAGCACCTTCCGTGGAGGAGAGAGAGTGCAACGTTTGATTTTAGCATTTTGGCGCTCACGAGGGGGACGAAATGCATTGGCTGTTTGCAAGGCTAGGAAAGAGCAGAGCCCCAGTCTTGCTGTTTATCTGCAATGACTGCCAGGGCAAGTGAGGACCAGCAAGACAATTCCTGCCTAGCACCTTCCTTGGAGGAGAGAGAGTGCAACGTCTCATTTTGCTTTTTGGAGTGCGAGAGTGAGAAAAAGCAGAGTGCCTGTTTGCAAGGCTAGGAAAGAGCAGAGCCCCAGTCTTGCTGTTTATCTGCAATGACTGCCAGGGCAAGTGAGGACCAGCAAGACAATTCCTGCCTAGCACCTTCCTTGGAGGAGAGAGAGTGCAACGTTTCATTTTGCTTTTTGGAGTGCGAGAGTGAGAAAAAGCAGAGTGCCTGTTTGCAAGGCTAGGAAAGAGCAGAGCCCCAGTCTTGCTGTTTATCTGCAATGACTGCCAGGGCAAGTGAGGACCAGCAAGACAATTCCTGCCTAGCACCTTCCTTGGAGGAGAGAGAGTGCAACGTTTCATTTTAGCATTTTGGCGCTCACGAGGGAGACAAACTGCTTTGGCTGTTTGCAAGGCTAGGAAAGAGCAGAGCCCCAGTCTTGCTGTTTATCTGCAATGACTGCCAGGGCAAGTGAGGACCAGCAAGACAATTCCTGCCTACCACCTTCCTTGGAGGAGAGAGAGTGCAACGTTTAATTTTAGCATTTTGGCGCTCACGAGGGAGACAAACTGCTTTGGCTGTTTGCAAGGCTAGGAAAGAGCAGAGCCCCAGTCTTGCTGTTTATCTGCAATGACTGCCAGGGTAAGTGAGGACCAGCAAGACAATTCCTGCCTAGCACCTTCCTTGGAGGAGAGAGAGTGCAACGTTTCATTTTGCTTTTTGGAGTGCGAGAGTGAGAAAAAGCAGAGTGCCTGTTTGCAAGGCTAGGAAAGAGCAGAGCCCCAGTCTTGCTGTTTATCTGCAATGACTGCCAGGGCAAGTGAGGACCAGCAAGACAATTCCTGCCTAGCACCTTCCTTGGAGGAGAGAGAGTGCAACGTTTCATTTTAGCATTTTGGCGCTCACGAGGGAGACAAACTGCTTTGGCTGTTTGCAAGGCTAGGAAAGAGCAGAGCCCCAGTCTTGCTGTTTATCTGCAATGACTGCCAGGGCAAGTGAAGACCAGCAAGACAATTCCTGCCTAGCACCTTCCTTGGAGGAGAGAGAGTGCAACGTTTCATTTTAGCATTTTGGCGCTCACGAGGGAGACAAACTGCTTTGGCTGTTTGCAAGGCTAGGAAAGAGCAGAGCACCAGTCTTGCTGTTTATCTGCAATGACTGCCAGGGCAAGTGAGGACCAGCAAGACAATTCCTGCCTAGCACCTTCCTTGGAGGAGAGAGAGTGCAACGTTTCATTTTGCTTTTTGGAGTGCGAGAGTGAGAAAAAGCAGAGTGCCTGTTTGCAAGGCTAGGAAAGAGCAGAGCCCCAGTCTTGCTGTTTATCTGCAATGACTGCCAGGGCAAGTGAGGACCAGCAAGACAATTCCTGCCTAGCACCTTCCGTGGAGGAGAGAGAGTGCAACGTTTGATTTTAGCATTTTGGCGCTCACGAGGGGGACGAAATGCATTGGCTGTTTGCAAGGCTAGGAAAGAGCAGAGCCCCAGTCTTGCTGTTTATCTGCAGTGACTGCCAGGGCAAGTGAGGACCAGCAAGACAATTCCTGCCTAGCACCTTCCTTGGAGGAGAGAGAGTGCAACGTCTCATTTTGCTTTTTGGAGTGCGAGAGTGAGAAAAAGCAGAGTGCCTGTTTGCAAGGCTAGGAAAGAGCAGAGCCCCAGTCTTGCTGTTTATCTGCAATGACTGCCAGGGCAAGTGAGGACCAGCAAGACAATTCCTGCCTAGCACCTTCCTTGGAGGAGAGAGAGTGCAACGTTTCATTTTGCTTTTTGGAGTGCGAGAGTGAGAAAAAGCAGAGTGCCTGTTTGCAAGGCTAGGAAAGAGCAGAGCCCCAGTCTTGCTGTTTATCTGCAATGACTGCCAGGGCAAGTGAGGACCAGCAAGACAATTCCTGCCTAGCACCTTCCTTGGAGGAGAGAGAGTGCAACGTTTCATTTTAGCATTTTGGCGCTCACGAGGGAGACAAACTGCTTTGGCTGTTTGCAAGGCTAGGAAAGAGCAGAGCCCCAGTCTTGCTGTTTATCTGCAATGACTGCCAGGGCAAGTGAGGACCAGCAAGACAATTCCTGCCTACCACCTTCCTTGGAGGAGAGAGAGTGCAACGTTTAATTTTAGCATTTTGGCGCTCACGAGGGAGACAAACTGCTTTGGCTGTTTGCAAGGCTAGGAAAGAGCAGAGCCCCAGTCTTGCTGTTTATCTGCAATGACTGCCAGGGCAAGTGAGGACCAGCAAGACAATTCCTGCCTAGCACCTTCCTTGGAGGAGAGAGAGTGCAACGTTTCATTTTGCTTTTTGGAGTGCGAGAGTGAGAAAAAGCAGAGTGCCTGTTTGCAAGGCTAGGAAAGAGCAGAGCCCCAGTCTTGCTGTTTATCTGCAATGACTGCCAGGGCAAGTGAGGACCAGCAAGACAATTCCTGCCTAGCACCTTCCTTGGAGGAGAGAGAGTGCAACGTTTCATTTTGCTTTTTGGAGTGCGAGAGTGAGAAAAAGCAGAGTGCCTGTTTGCAAGGCTAGGAAAGAGCAGAGCCCCAGTCTTGCTGTTTATCTGCAATGACTGCCAGGGCAAGTGAGGATCAGCAAGACAATTCCTGCCTAGCACCTTCCTTGGAGGAGAGAGAGTGCAACGTTTCATTTTAGCATTTTGGCGCTCACGAGGGAGACAAACTGCTTTGGCTGTTTGCAAGGCTAGGAAAGAGCAGAGCCCCAGTCTTGCTGTTTATCCGCAATGCCTGCCAGGCCAAGTGAGAACCAGCAAGACAATTCCTGCCTAGCACCTTCCTTGGAGGAGAGAGAGTGCAACGTTTCATTTTGCTTTTTGGAGTGCGAGAGTGAGAAAAAGCAGAGTGCCTGTTTGCAAGGCTAGGAAAGAGCAGAGCCCCAGTCTTGCTGTTTATCTGCAATGACTGCCAGGGCAAGTGAGGACCAGCAAGACAATTCCTGCCTAGCACCTTCCTTGGAGGAGAGAGAGTGCAACGTTTCATTTTAGCATTTTGGCGCTCACGAGCGAGACAAACTGCTTTGGCTGTTTGCAAGGCGAGGAAAGAGCAGAGCCCCAGTCTTGCTGTTTATCTGCAATGACTGCCAGGGCACGTGAGGACCAGCAAGACAATTCCTGCCTAGCACCTTCCTTGGAGGAGAGAGAGTGCAACGTTTCATTTTGCTTTTTGGAGTGCGAGAGTGAGAAAAAGCAGAGTGCCTGTTTGCAAGGCTAGGAAAGAGCAGAGCCCCAGTCTTGCTGTTTATCTGCAATGACTGCCAGGGCAAGTGAGGACCAGCAAGACAATTCCTGCCTAGCACCTTCCTTGGAGGAGAGAGAGTGCAACGTTTCATTTTGCTTTTTGGAGTGCGAGAGTGAGAAAAAGCAGAGTGCCTGTTTGCAAGGCTAGGAAAGATCAGAGCCCCAGTCTTGCTGTTTATCTGCAATGACTGCCAGGGCAAGTGAGGACCAGCAAGACAATTCCTGCCTAGCACCTTCCTTGGAGGAGAGAGAGTGCAACGTTTCATTTTGCTTTTTGGAGTGCGAGAGTGAGAAAAAGCAGAGTGCCTGTTTGCAAGGCTAGGAAAGAGCAGAGCCCCAGTCTTGCTGTTTATCTGCAATGACTGCCAGGGCAAGTGAGGACCAGCAAGACAATTCCTGCCTAGCACCTTCCTTGGAGGAGAGAGAGTGCAACGTTTCATTTTAGCATTTTGGCGCTCACGAGGGAGACAAACTGCTTTGGCTGTTTGCAAGGCTAGGAAAGAGCAGAGCCCCAGTCTTGCTGTTTATCTGCAATGACTGCCAGGGCAAGTGAGGACCAGCAAGGCAATTCCTGCCTAGCACCTTCCTTGGAGGAGAGAGAGTGCAACATTTCATTTTGCTTTTATAGTGCAAGAGTGAGAAAAAGCAGAGTGCCTGTTTGCAAGGCTAGGAAAGAGCAGAGCCCCAGTCTTGCTGTTTATCCGCAATGCCTGCCAGGCCAAGTGAGAACCAGCAAGACAATTCCTGCCTAGCACCTTCCTTGGAGGAGAGAGAGTGCAACGTTTCATTTTGCTTTTTGGAGTGCGAGAGTGAGAAAAAGCAGAGTGCCTGTTTGCAAGGCTAGGAAAGAGCAGAGCCCCAGTCTTGCTGTTTATCTGCAATGACTGCCAGGGCAAGTGAGGACCAGCAAGACAATTCCTGCCTAGCACCTTCCTTGGAGGAGAGAGAGTGCAACGTTTGATTTTAGCATTTTGGCGCTCACGAGGGAGACAAACTGCTTTGGCTGTTTGCAAGGCTAGGAAAGAGCAGAGCCCCAGTCTTGCTGTTTATCTGCAATGACTGCCAGGGCACGTGAGGACCAGCAAGACAATTCCTGCCTAGCACCTTCCTTGGAGGAGAGAGAGTGCAACGTTTCATTTTGCTTTTTGGAGTGCGAGAGTGAGAAAAAGCAGAGTGCCTGTTTGCAAGGCTAGGAAAGAGCAGAGCCCCAGTCTTGCTGTTTATCTGCAATGACTGCCAGGGCAAGTGAGGACCAGCAAGACAATTCCTGCCTAGCACCTTCCTTGGAGGAGAGAGAGTGCAACGTTTGATTTTAGCATTTTGGCGCTCACGAGGGAGATGAAATGCATTGGCTGTTTGCAAGGCTAGGAAAGAGCAGAGCCCCAGTCTTGCTGTTTATCTGCAATGACTGCCAGGGCAAGTGAGGACCAGCAAGACAATTCCTGCCTAGCACCTTCCTTGGAGGAGAGAGAGTGCAACGTTTCATTTTGCTTTTTGGAGTGCGAGAGTGAGAAAAAGCAGAGTGCCTGTTTGCAAGGCTAGGAAAGAGCAGAGCCCCAGTCTTGCTGTTTATCTGCAATGACTGCCAGGGCAAGTGAGGACCAGCAAGACAATTCCTGCCTAGCACCTTCCTTGGAGGAGAGAGAGTGCAACGTTTCATTTTAGCATTTTGGCGCTCACGAGGGAGACGAAATGCATTGGCTGTTTGCAAGGCTAGGAAAGAGCAGAGCCCCAGTCTTGCTGTTTATCTGCAATGACTGCCAGGGCAAGTGAGGACCAGCAAGACAATTCCTGCCTAGCACCTTCCTTGGAGGAGAGAGAGTGCAACGTTTCATTTTGCTTTTTGGAGTGCGAGAGTGAGAAAAAGCAGAGTGCCTGTTTGCAAGGCTAGGAAAGAGCAGAGCCCCAGTCTTGCTGTTTATCTGCAATGACTGCCAGGGCAAGTGAGGACCAGCAAGACAATTCCTGCCTAGCACCTTCCTTGGAGGAGAGAGAGTGCAACGTTTCATTTTGCTTTTTGGAGTGCGCAAGTGAGAAAAAGCAGTGTGCCTTTTGCAAGGCTAGCAAAGAGCAGAGCCCCAGTCTTGCTGTTTATCTGCAATGACTGCCAGGGCAAGTGAGGACCAGCAAGACAATTCCTGCCTAGCACCTTCCTTGGAGGAGAGAGAGTGCAACGTTTCATTTTAGCATTTTAGCGCTCACGAGGGAGACAAACTGCTTTGGCGGTTTGCAGGGCTAGGAAAGAGCAGAGCCCCAGTCTTGCTGTTTATCTGCAATGACTGCCAGGGCAAGTGAGGACCAGCAAGACAATTCCTGCCTAGCACCTTCCTTGGAGGAGAGAGAGTGCAACGTTTCATTTTGCTTTTTGGAGTGCGAGAGTGAGAAAAAGCAGAGTGCCTGTTTGCAAGGCTAGGAAAGAGCAGAGCCCCAGTCTTGCTGTTTATCTGCAATGACTGCCAGGGCAAGTGAGGACCAGCAAGACAATTCCTGCCTAGCACCTTCCTTGGAGGAGAGAGAGTGCAACGTCTCATTTTGCTTTTTGGAGTGCGAGAGTGAGAAAAAGCAGAGTGCCTGTTTGCAAGGCTAGGAAAGAGCAGAGCCCCAGTCTTGCTGTTTATCTGCAATGACTGCCAGGGCAAGTGAGGACCAGCAAGACAATTCCTGCCTAGCACCTTCCTTGGAGGAGAGAGAGTGCAACGTTTCATTTTAGCATTTTGGCGCTCACGAGGGAGACAAACTGCTTTGGCTGTTTGCAAGGCTAGGAAAGAGCAGAGCCCCAGTCTTGCTGTTTATCTGCAATGACTGCCAGGGCAAGTGAGGACCAGCAAGACAATTCCTGCCTAGCACCTTCCTTGGAGGAGAGAGAGTGCAACGTTTCATTTTGCTTTTTGGAGTGCGAGAGTGAGAAAAAGCAGAGTGCCTGTTTGCAAGGCTAGGAAAGAGCAGAGCCCCAGTCTTGCTGTTTATCTGCAATGACTGCCAGGGCAAGTGAGGACCAGCAAGACAATTCCTGCCTAGCACCTTCCTTGGAGGAGAGAGAGTGCAACGTTTCATTTTGCTTTTTGGAGTGCGAGAGTGAGAAAAAGCAGAGTGCCTGTTTGCAAGCCTAGGAAAGAGCAGAGCCCCAGTCTTGCTGTTTATCTGCAATGACTGCCAGGGCAAGTGAGGACCAGCAAGACAATTCCTGCCTAGCACCTTCCTTGGAGGAGAGAGAGTGCAACGTTTCATTTTGCTTTTTGGAGTGCGAGAGTGAGAAAAAGCAGAGTGCCTGTTTGCAAGGCTAGGAAAGAGCAGAGCCCCAGTCTTGCTGTTTATCTGCAATGACTGCCAGAGCAAGTGAGGACCAGCAAGACAATTCCTGCCTAGCACCTTCCTTGGAGGAGTAAGAGTGCAACGTTTCATTTTGCTTTTTGGAGTGCGAGAGTGAGAAAAAGCAGAGTGCCTGTTTGCAAGGCTAGCAAAGAGCAGAGCCCCAGTCTTGCTGTTTATCTGCAATGACTGCCAGGGCAAGTGAGGACCAGCAAGACAATTCCTGCCTAGCACCTTCCTTGGAGGAGAGAGAGTGCAGCGTTTCGTTTTAGCATTTTGGAGAGCGAGAGTGAGAAAAAGCAGAGTGCCTGTTTGCAAGGCTAGGAAAGAGCAGAGCCCCAGTCTTGCTGTTATCTACAATGACTGCCAGGGCAAGTGAGGATCAGCAAGACAATTCCTGCCTAGCGCCTTCCTTGGAGGTGAGAGAGTGCAACGTTTCATTTTAGCATTTTGGCCCTCACGAGGGAGACAAACTGCTTTGGCTGTTTGCAAGGCTAGGAAAGAGCAGAGCCCCAGTCTTGCTGTTTATCTGCAATGACTGCCAGGGCAAGTGAGGACCAGCAAGGCAATTCCTGCCTAGCACCTTCCTTGGAGGAGAGAGAGTGCAACGTTTCATTTTGCTTTTTGGAGTGCGAGAGTGAGAAAAAGCAGAGTGCCTGTTTGCAAGGCTAGGAAAGAGCAGAGCCCCAGTCTTGCTGTTTATCTGCAATGACTGCCAGAGCAAGTGAGGACCAGCAAGACAATTCCTGCCTAGCACCTTCCTTGGAGGAGTAAGAGTGCAACGTTTCATTTTGCTTTTTGGAGTGCGAGAGTGAGAAAAAGCAGAGTGCCTGTTTGCAAGGCTAGCAAAGAGCAGAGCCCCAGTCTTGCTGTTTATCTGCAATGACTGCCAGGGCAAGTGAGGACCAGCAAGACAATTCCTGCCTAGCACCTTCCTTGGAGGAGAGAGAGTGCAACGTTTCATTTTGCTTTTTGGAGTGCGAGAGTGAGAAAAAGCAGAGTGCCTGTTTGCAAGGCTAGCAAAGAGCAGAGCCCCAGTCTTGCTGTTTATCTGCAATGACTGCCAGGGCAATTGAGGACCAGCAAGACAATTCCTGCCTAGCACCTTCCTTGGAGGAGAGAGAGTGCAACGTTTAATTTTAGCATTTTGGCGCTCACGAGGGAGACAAACTGCTTTGGCTGTTTGCAAGGCTAGGAAAGAGCAGAGCCCCAGTCTTGCTGTTTATCTGCAATGACTGCCAGGGCAAGTGAGGACCAGCAAGACAATTCCTGCCTAGCACCTTCCTTGGAGGAGAGAGAGTGCAACGTTTCATTTTGCTTTTTGGAGTGCGAGAGTGAGAAAAAGCAGAGTGCCTGTTTGCAAGGCTAGGAAAGAGCAGAGCCCCAGTCTTGCTGTTTATCTGCAATGACTGCCAGGGCAAGTGAGGACCAGCAAGACAATTCCTGCCTAGCACCTTCCGTGGAGGAGAGAGAGTGCAACGTTTGATTTTAGCATTTTGGCGCTCACGAGGGAGACGAAATGCATTGGCTGTTTGCAAGGCTAGGAAAGAGCAGAGCCCCAGTCTTGCTGTTTATCTGCAATGACTGCCAGGGCAAGTGAGGACCAGCAAGACAATTCCTGCCTAGCACCTTCCTTGGAGGAGAGAGAGTGCAACGTTTCATTTTGCTTTTTGGAGTGCGAGAGTGAGAAAAAGCAGAGTGCCTGTTTGCAAGGCTAGGAAAGAGCAGAGCCCCAGTCTTGCTGTTTATCTGCAATGACTGCCAGGGCAAGTGAGGACCAGCAAGACAATTCCTGCCTAGCACCTTCCTTGGAGGAGAGAGAGTGCAACGTTTCATTTTGCTTTTTGGAGTGCGAGAGTGAGAAAAAGCAGAGTGCCTGTTTGCAAGGCTAGGAAAGAGCAGAGCCCCAGTCTTGCTGTTTATCTGCAATGACTGCCAGGGCAAGTGAGGACCAGCAAGACAATTCCTGCCTAGCACCTTCCTTGGAGGAGAGAGAGTGCAACGTTTCATTTTAGCATTTTGGCGCTCACGAGGGAGACAAACTGCTTTGGCTGTTTGCAAGGCTAGGAAAGAGCAGAGCCCCAGTCTTGCTGTTTATCTGCAATGACTGCCAGGGCAAGTGAAGACCAGCAAGACAATTCCTGCCTAGCACCTTCCTTGGAGGAGAGAGAGTGCAACGTTTCATTTTAGCATTTTGGCGCTCACGAGGGAGACAAACTGCTTTGGCTGTTTGCAAGGCTAGGAAAGAGCAGAGCACCAGTCTTGCTGTTTATCTGCAATGACTGCGAGGGCAAGTGAGGACCAGCAAGACAATTCCTGCCTAGCACCTTCCTTGGAGGAGAGAGAGTGCAACGTTTCATTTTGCTTTTTGGAGTGCGAGAGTGAGAAAAAGCAGAGTGCCTGTTTGCAAGGCTAGGAAAGAGCAGAGCCCCAGTCTTGCTGTTTATCTGCAATGACTGCCAGGGCAAGTGAGGACCAGCAAGACAATTCCTGCCTAGCACCTTCCGTGGAGGAGAGAGAGTGCAACGTTTGATTTTAGCATTTTGGCGCTCACGAGGGGGACGAAATGCATTGGCTGTTTGCAAGGCTAGGAAAGAGCAGAGCCCCAGTCTTGCTGTTTATCTGCAATGACTGCCAGGGCAAGTGAGGACCAGCAAGACAATTCCTGCCTAGCACCTTCCTTGGAGGAGAGAGAGTGCAACGTCTCATTTTGCTTTTTGGAGTGCGAGAGTGAGAAAAAGCAGAGTGCCTGTTTGCAAGGCTAGGAAAGAGCAGAGCCCCAGTCTTGCTGTTTATCTGCAATGACTGCCAGGGCAAGTGAGGACCAGCAAGACAATTCCTGCCTAGCACCTTCCTTGGAGGAGAGAGAGTGCAACGTTTCATTTTGCTTTTTGGAGTGCGAGAGTGAGAAAAAGCAGAGTGCCTGTTTGCAAGGCTAGGAAAGAGCAGAGCCCCAGTCTTGCTGTTTATCTGCAATGACTGCCAGGGCAAGTGAGGACCAGCAAGACAATTCCTGCCTAGCACCTTCCTTGGAGGAGAGAGAGTGCAACGTTTCATTTTAGCATTTTGGCGCTCACGAGGGAGACAAACTGCTTTGGCTGTTTGCAAGGCTAGGAAAGAGCAGAGCCCCAGTCTTGCTGTTTATCTGCAATGACTGCCAGGGCAAGTGAGGACCAGCAAGACAATTCCTGCCTACCACCTTCCTTGGAGGAGAGAGAGTGCAACGTTTAATTTTAGCATTTTGGCGCTCACGAGGGAGACAAACTGCTTTGGCTGTTTGCAAGGCTAGGAAAGAGCAGAGCCCCAGTCTTGCTGTTTATCTGCAATGACTGCCAGGGCAAGTGAGGACCAGCAAGACAATTCTGCCTAGCACCTTCCTTGGAGGAGAGAGAGTGCAACGTTTCATTTTGCTTTTTGGAGTGCGAGAGTGAGAAAAAGCAGAGTGCCTGTTTGCAAGGCTAGGAAAGAGCAGAGCCCCAGTCTTGCTGTTTATCTGCAATGACTGCCAGGGCAAGTGAGGACCAGCAAGACAATTCCTGCCTAGCACCTTCCTTGGAGGAGAGAGAGTGCAACGTTTCATTTTGCTTTTTGGAGTGCGAGAGTGAGAAAAAGCAGAGTGCCTGTTTGCAAGGCTAGGAAAGAGCAGAGCCCCAGTCTTGCTGTTTATCTGCAATGACTGCCAGGGCAAGTGAGGATCAGCAAGACAATTCCTGCCTAGCACCTTCCTTGGAGGAGAGAGAGTGCAACGTTTCATTTTAGCATTTTGGCGCTCACGAGGGAGACAAACTGCTTTGGCTGTTTGCAAGGCTAGGAAAGAGCAGAGCCCCAGTCTTGCTGTTTATCTGCAATGACTGCCAGGGCAAGTGAGGACCAGCAAGACAATTCCTGCCTAGCACCTTCCTTGGAGGAGAGAGAGTGCAACGTTTCATTTTAGCATTTTGGCGCTCACGAGGGAGACAAACTGCTTTGGCTGTTTGCAAGGCTAGGAAAGAGCAGAGCCCCAGTCTTGCTGTTTATCTGCAATGACTGCCAGGGCAAGTGAGGACCAGCAAGACAATTCCTGCCTAGCACCTTCCTTGGAGGAGAGAGAGTGCAACGTTTCATTTTGCTTTTTGGAGTGCGAGAGTGAGAAAAAGCAGAGTGCCTGTTTGCAAGGCTAGGAAAGAGCAGAGCCCCAGTCTTGCTGTTTACCTGCAATGGCTGCCAGGGCAAGTGAGGACCAGCAAGACAATTCCTGCCTAGCACCTTCCGTGGAGGAGAGAGAGTGCAACGTTTAATTTTAGCATTTTGGCGCTCACGAGGGAGACGAAATGCATTGGCTGTTTGCAAGGCTAGGAAAGAGCAGAGCCCCAGTCTTGCTGTTTATCTGCAATGACTGCCAGGGCAAGTGAGGACCAGCAAGACAATTCCTGCCTAGCACCTTCCTTGGAGGAGAGAGAGTGCAACGTTTCATTTTGCTTTTTGGAGTGCGAGAGTGAGAAAAAGCAGAGTGCCTGTTTGCAAGGCTAGGAAAGAGCAGAGCCCCAGTCTTGCTGTTTATCTGCAATGACTGCCAGGGCAAGTGAGGACCAGCAAGACAATTCCTGCCTAGCACCTTCCTTGGAGGAGAGAGAGTGCAACGTTTCATTTTGCTTTTTGGAGTGCGAGAGTGAGAAAAAGCAGAGTGCCTGTTTGCAAGGCTAGGAAAGAGCAGAGCCCCAGTCTTGCTGTTTATCTGCAATGACTGCCAGGGCAAGTGAGGACCAGCAAGACAATTCCTGCCTAGCACCTTCCTTGGAGGATAGAGAGTGCAACGTTTCATTTTAGCATTTTGGCGCTCACGAGGGAGACAAACTGCTTTGGCTGTTTGCAAGGCTAGGAAAGAGCAGAGCCCCAGTCTTGCTGTTTATCTGCAATGACTGCCAGGGCAAGTGAGGACCAGCAAGGCAATTCCTGCCTAGCACCTTCCTTGGAGGAGAGAGAGTGCAACATTTCATTTTGCTTTTATAGTGCAAGAGTGAGAAAAAGCAGAGTGCCTGTTTGCAAGGCTAGGAAAGAGCAGAGCCCCAGTCTTGCTGTTTATCTGCAATGACTGCCAGGGCAAGTGAGGACCAGCAAGACAATTCCTGCCTAGCACCTTCCTTGGAGGAGAGAGAGTGCAACGTTTCATTTTAGCATTTTGGCGCTCACGAGGGAGACAAACTGCTTTGGCTGTTTGCAAGGCTAGGAAAGAGCAGAGCCCCAGTCTTGCTGTTTATCTGCAATGACTGCCAGGGCAAGTGAGGACCAGCAAGACAATTCCTGCCTAGCACCTTCCTTGGAGGAGAGAGAGTGCAACGTTTCATTTTGCTTTTTGGAGTGCGAGAGTGAGAAAAAGCAGAGTGCCTGTTTGCAAGGCTAGGAAAGAGCAGAGCCCCAGTCTTGCTGTTTATCTGCAATGACTGCCAGGGCAAGTGAGGACCAGCAAGACAATTCCTGCCTAGCACCTTCCTTGGAGGAGAGAGAGTGCAACGTTTCATTTTGCTTTTTGGAGTGCGAGAGTGAGAAAAAGCAGAGTGCCTGTTTGCAAGGCTAGGAAAGAGCAGAGCCCCAGTCTTGCTGTTTATCTGCAATGACTGCCAGGGCAAGTGAGGACCAGCAAGACAATTCCTGCCTAGCACCTTCCTTGGAGGAGAGAGAGTGCAACGTTTCATTTTGCTTTTTGGAGTGCGAGAGTGAGAAAAAGCAGAGTGCCTGTTTGCAAGGCTAGGAAAGAGCAGAGCCCCAGTCTTGCTGTTTATCTGCAATGACTGCCAGAGCAAGTGAGGACCAGCAAGACAATTCCTGCCTAGCACCTTCCTTGGAGGAGTAAGAGTGCAACGTTTCATTTTGCTTTTTGGAGTGCGAGAGTGAGAAAAAGCAGAGTGCCTGTTTGCAAGGCTAGCAAAGAGCAGAGCCCCAGTCTTGCTGTTTATCTGCAATGACTGCCAGGGCAAGTGAGGACCAGCAAGACAATTCCTGCCTAGCACCTTCCTTGGAGGAGAGAGAGTGCAGCGTTTCGTTTTAGCATTTTGGAGAGCGAGAGTGAGAAAAAGCAGAGTGCCTGTTTGCAAGGCTAGGAAAGAGCAGAGCCCCAGTCTTGCTGTTATCTACAATGACTGCCAGGGCAAGTGAGGATCAGCAAGACAATTCCTGCCTAGCGCCTTCCTTGGAGGTGAGAGAGTGCAACGTTTCATTTTAGCATTTTGGCCCTCACGAGGGAGACAAACTGCTTTGGCTGTTTGCAAGGCTAGGAAAGAGCAGAGCCCCAGTCTTGCTGTTTATCTGCAATGACTGCCAGGGCAAGTGAGGACCAGCAAGGCAATTCCTGCCTAGCACCTTCCTTGGAGGAGAGAGAGTGCAACGTTTCATTTTGCTTTTTGGAGTGCGAGAGTGAGAAAAAGCAGAGTGCCTGTTTGCAAGGCTAGGAAAGAGCAGAGCCCCAGTCTTGCTGTTTATCTGCAATGACTGCCAGAGCAAGTGAGGACCAGCAAGACAATTCCTGCCTAGCACCTTCCTTGGAGGAGTAAGAGTGCAACGTTTCATTTTGCTTTTTGGAGTGCGAGAGTGAGAAAAAGCAGAGTGCCTGTTTGCAAGGCTAGCAAAGAGCAGAGCCCCAGTCTTGCTGTTTATCTGCAATGACTGCCAGGGCAAGTGAGGACCAGCAAGACAATTCCTGCCTAGCACCTTCCTTGGAGGAGAGAGAGTGCAACGTTTCATTTTGCTTTTTGGAGTGCGAGAGTGAGAAAAAGCAGAGTGCCTGTTTGCAAGGCTAGCAAAGAGCAGAGCCCCAGTCTTGCTGTTTATCTGCAATGACTGCCAGGGCAATTGAGGACCAGCAAGACAATTCCTGCCTAGCACCTTCCTTGGAGGAGAGAGAGTGCAACGTTTAATTTTAGCATTTTGGCGCTCACGAGGGAGACAAACTGCTTTGGCTGTTTGCAAGGCTAGGAAAGAGCAGAGCCCCAGTCTTGCTGTTTATCTGCAATGACTGCCAGGGCAAGTGAGGACCAGCAAGACAATTCCTGCCTAGCACCTTCCTTGGAGGAGAGAGAGTGCAACGTTTCATTTTGCTTTTTGGAGTGCGAGAGTGAGAAAAAGCAGAGTGCCTGTTTGCAAGGCTAGGAAAGAGCAGAGCCCCAGTCTTGCTGTTTATCTGCAATGACTGCCAGGGCAAGTGAGGACCAGCAAGACAATTCCTGCCTAGCACCTTCCGTGGAGGAGAGAGAGTGCAACGTTTGATTTTAGCATTTTGGCGCTCACGAGGGAGACGAAATGCATTGGCTGTTTGCAAGGCTAGGAAAGAGCAGAGCCCCAGTCTTGCTGTTTATCTGCAATGACTGCCAGGGCAAGTGAGGACCAGCAAGACAATTCCTGCCTAGCACCTTCCTTGGAGGAGAGAGAGTGCAACGTTTCATTTTGCTTTTTGGAGTGCGAGAGTGAGAAAAAGCAGAGTGCCTGTTTGCAAGGCTAGGAAAGAGCAGAGCCCCAGTCTTGCTGTTTATCTGCAATGACTGCCAGGGCAAGTGAGGACCAGCAAGACAATTCCTGCCTAGCACCTTCCTTGGAGGAGAGAGAGTGCAACGTTTCATTTTGCTTTTTGGAGTGCGAGAGTGAGAAAAAGCAGAGTGCCTGTTTGCAAGGCTAGGAAAGAGCAGAGCCCCAGTCTTGCTGTTTATCTGCAATGACTGCCAGGGCAAGTGAGGACCAGCAAGACAATTCCTGCCTAGCACCTTCCTTGGAGGAGAGAGAGTGCAACGTTTCATTTTAGCATTTTGGCGCTCACGAGGGAGACAAACTGCTTTGGCTGTTTGCAAGGCTAGGAAAGAGCAGAGCCCCAGTCTTGCTGTTTATCTGCAATGACTGCCAGGGCAAGTGAAGACCAGCAAGACAATTCCTGCCTAGCACCTTCCTTGGAGGAGAGAGAGTGCAACGTTTCATTTTAGCATTTTGGCGCTCACGAGGGAGACAAACTGCTTTGGCTGTTTGCAAGGCTAGGAAAGAGCAGAGCACCAGTCTTGCTGTTTATCTGCAATGACTGCGAGGGCAAGTGAGGACCAGCAAGACAATTCCTGCCTAGCACCTTCCTTGGAGGAGAGAGAGTGCAACGTTTCATTTTGCTTTTTGGAGTGCGAGAGTGAGAAAAAGCAGAGTGCCTGTTTGCAAGGCTAGGAAAGAGCAGAGCCCCAGTCTTGCTGTTTATCTGCAATGACTGCCAGGGCAAGTGAGGACCAGCAAGACAATTCCTGCCTAGCACCTTCCGTGGAGGAGAGAGAGTGCAACGTTTGATTTTAGCATTTTGGCGCTCACGAGGGGGACGAAATGCATTGGCTGTTTGCAAGGCTAGGAAAGAGCAGAGCCCCAGTCTTGCTGTTTATCTGCAATGACTGCCAGGGCAAGTGAGGACCAGCAAGACAATTCCTGCCTAGCACCTTCCTTGGAGGAGAGAGAGTGCAACGTTTCATTTTGCTTTTTGGAGTGCGAGAGTGAGAAAAAGCAGAGTGCCTGTTTGCAAGGCTAGGAAAGAGCAGAGCCCCAGTCTTGCTGTTTATCTGCAATGACTGCCAGGGCAAGTGAGGACCAGCAAGACAATTCCTGCCTAGCACCTTCCTTGGAGGAGAGAGAGTGCAACGTTTCATTTTGCTTTTTGGAGTGCGAGAGTGAGAAAAAGCAGAGTGCCTGTTTGCAAGGCTAGGAAAGAGCAGAGCCCCAGTCTTGCTGTTTATCTGCAATGACTGCCAGGGCAAGTGAGGACCAGCAAGACAATTCCTGCCTAGCACCTTCCTTGGAGGAGAGAGAGTGCAACGTTTCATTTTAGCATTTTGGCGCTCACGAGGGAGACAAACTGCTTTGGCTGTTTGCAAGGCTAGGAAAGAGCAGAGCCCCAGTCTTGCTGTTTATCTGCAATGACTGCCAGGGCAAGTGAGGACCAGCAAGACAATTCCTGCCTACCACCTTCCTTGGAGGAGAGAGAGTGCAACGTTTAATTTTAGCATTTTGGCGCTCACGAGGGAGAC
This sequence comes from Phaethon aethereus, assembly GCF_964289735.1. Lineage (NCBI taxonomy): Eukaryota > Metazoa > Chordata > Aves > Phaethontiformes > Phaethontidae > Phaethon > Phaethon aethereus. The sequence continues at coordinate 588,415 of NW_028114062.1, read as the reverse complement.
AAACTGCTTTGGCTGTTTGCAAGGCTAGGAAAGAGCAGAGCCCCAGTCTTGCTGTTTATCTGCAATGACTGCCAGGGCAAGTGAGGACCAGCAAGACAATTCTGCCTAGCACCTTCCTTGGAGGAGAGAGAGTGCAACGTTTCATTTTGCTTTTTGGAGTGCGAGAGTGAGAAAAAGCAGAGTGCCTGTTTGCAAGGCTAGGAAAGAGCAGAGCCCCAGTCTTGCTGTTTATCTGCAATGACTGCCAGGGCAAGTGAGGACCAGCAAGACAATTCCTGCCTAGCACCTTCCTTGGAGGAGAGAGAGTGCAACGTTTCATTTTGCTTTTTGGAGTGCGAGAGTGAGAAAAAGCAGAGTGCCTGTTTGCAAGGCTAGGAAAGAGCAGAGCCCCAGTCTTGCTGTTTATCTGCAATGACTGCCAGGGCAAGTGAGGATCAGCAAGACAATTCCTGCCTAGCACCTTCCTTGGAGGAGAGAGAGTGCAACGTTTCATTTTAGCATTTTGGCGCTCACGAGGGAGACAAACTGCTTTGGCTGTTTGCAAGGCTAGGAAAGAGCAGAGCCCCAGTCTTGCTGTTTATCTGCAATGACTGCCAGGGCAAGTGAGGACCAGCAAGACAATTCCTGCCTAGCACCTTCCTTGGAGGAGAGAGAGTGCAACGTTTCATTTTAGCATTTTGGCGCTCACGAGGGAGACAAACTGCTTTGGCTGTTTGCAAGGCTAGGAAAGAGCAGAGCCCCAGTCTTGCTGTTTATCTGCAATGACTGCCAGGGCAAGTGAGGACCAGCAAGACAATTCCTGCCTAGCACCTTCCTTGGAGGAGAGAGAGTGCAACGTTTCATTTTGCTTTTTGGAGTGCGAGAGTGAGAAAAAGCAGAGTGCCTGTTTGCAAGGCTAGGAAAGAGCAGAGCCCCAGTCTTGCTGTTTACCTGCAATGGCTGCCAGGGCAAGTGAGGACCAGCAAGACAATTCCTGCCTAGCACCTTCCGTGGAGGAGAGAGAGTGCAACGTTTAATTTTAGCATTTTGGCGCTCACGAGGGAGACGAAATGCATTGGCTGTTTGCAAGGCTAGGAAAGAGCAGAGCCCCAGTCTTGCTGTTTATCTGCAATGACTGCCAGGGCAAGTGAGGACCAGCAAGACAATTCCTGCCTAGCACCTTCCTTGGAGGAGAGAGAGTGCAACGTTTCATTTTGCTTTTTGGAGTGCGAGAGTGAGAAAAAGCAGAGTGCCTGTTTGCAAGGCTAGGAAAGAGCAGAGCCCCAGTCTTGCTGTTTATCTGCAATGACTGCCAGGGCAAGTGAGGACCAGCAAGACAATTCCTGCCTAGCACCTTCCTTGGAGGAGAGAGAGTGCAACGTTTCATTTTGCTTTTTGGAGTGCGAGAGTGAGAAAAAGCAGAGTGCCTGTTTGCAAGGCTAGGAAAGAGCAGAGCCCCAGTCTTGCTGTTTATCTGCAATGACTGCCAGGGCAAGTGAGGACCAGCAAGACAATTCCTGCCTAGCACCTTCCTTGGAGGATAGAGAGTGCAACTTTTCATTTTAGCATTTTGGCGCTCACGAGGGAGACAATCTGCTTTGGCTGTTTGCAAGGCTAGGAAAGAGCAGAGCCCCAGTCTTGCTGTTTATCTGCAATGACTGCCAGGGCAAGTGAGGACCAGCAAGGCAATTCCTGCCTAGCACCTTCCTTGGAGGAGAGAGAGTGCAACGTTTCATTTTGCTTTTTGGAGTGCGAGAGTGAGAAAAAGCAGAGTGCCTGTTTGCAAGGCTAGGAAAGAGCAGAGCCCCAGTCTTGCTGTTTACCTGCAATGGCTGCCAGGGCAAGTGAGGACCAGCAAGACAATTCCTGCCTAGCACCTTCCGTGGAGGAGAGAGAGTGCAACGTTTAATTTTAGCATTTTGGCGCTCACGAGGGAGACGAAATGCATTGGCTGTTTGCAAGGCTAGGAAAGAGCAGAGCCCCAGTCTTGCTGTTTATCTGCAATGACTGCCAGGGCAAGTGAGGACCAGCAAGACAATTCCTGCCTAGCACCTTCCTTGGAGGAGAGAGAGTGCAACGTTTCATTTTGCTTTTTGGAGTGCGAGAGTGAGAAAAAGCAGAGTGCCTGTTTGCAAGGCTAGGAAAGAGCAGAGCCCCAGTCTTGCTGTTTATCTGCAATGACTGCCAGGGCAAGTGAGGACCAGCAAGACAATTCCTGCCTAGCACCTTCCTTGGAGGAGAGAGAGTGCAACGTTTCATTTTGCTTTTTGGAGTGCGAGAGTGAGAAAAAGCAGAGTGCCTGTTTGCAAGGCTAGGAAAGAGCAGAGCCCCAGTCTTGCTGTTTATCTGCAATGACTGCCAGGGCAAGTGAGGACCAGCAAGACAATTCCTGCCTAGCACCTTCCTTGGAGGATAGAGAGTGCAACTTTTCATTTTAGCATTTTGGCGCTCACGAGGGAGACAATCTGCTTTGGCTGTTTGCAAGGCTAGGAAAGAGCAGAGCCCCAGTCTTGCTGTTTATCTGCAATGACTGCCAGGGCAAGTGAGGACCAGCAAGGCAATTCCTGCCTAGCACCTTCCTTGGAGGAGAGAGAGTGCAACATTTCATTTTGCTTTTATAGTGCAAGAGTGAGAAAAAGCAGAGTGCCTGTTTGCAAGGCTAGGAAAGAGCAGAGCCCCAGTCTTGCTGTTTATCCGCAATGCCTGCCAGGCCAAGTGAGAACCAGCAAGACAATTCCTGCCTAGCACCTTCCTTGGAGGAGAGAGAGTGCAACGTTTCATTTTGCTTTTTGGAGTGCGAGAGTGAGAAAAAGCAGAGTGCCTGTTTCAAGGCTAGGAAAGAGCAGAGCCCCAGTCTTGCTGTTTATCTGCAATGACTGCCAGGGCAAGTGAGGACCAGCAAGACAATTCCTGCCTAGCACCTTCCTTGGAGGAGAGAGAGTGCAACGTTTCATTTTAGCATTTTGGCGCTCACGAGGGAGACAAACTGCTTTGGCTGTTTGCAAGGCTAGGAAAGAGCAGAGCCCCAGTCTTGCTGTTTATCTGCAATGACTGCCAGGGCACGTGAGGACCAGCAAGACAATTCCTGCCTAGCACCTTCCTTGGAGGAGAGAGAGTGCAACGTTTCATTTTGCTTTTTGGAGTGCGAGAGTGAGAAAAAGCAGAGTGCCTGTTTGCAAGGCTAGGAAAGAGCAGAGCCCCAGTCTTGCTGTTTATCTGCAATGACTGCCAGGGCAAGTGAGGATCAGCAAGACAATTCCTGCCTAGCACCTTCCTTGGAGGAGAGAGAGTGCAACGTTTCATTTTAGCATTTTGGCGCTCACGAGGGAGACAAACTGCTTTGGCTGTTTGCAAGGCTAGGAAAGAGCAGAGCCCCAGTCTTGCTGTTTATCTGCAATGACTGCCAGGGCAAGTGAGGACCAGCAAGACAATTCCTGCCTAGCACCTTCCTTGGAGGAGAGAGAGTGCAACGTTTCATTTTAGCATTTTGGCGCTCACGAGGGAGACAAACTGCTTTGGCTGTTTGCAAGGCTAGGAAAGAGCAGAGCCCCAGTCTTGCTGTTTATCTGCAATGACTGCCAGGGCAAGTGAGGACCAGCAAGACAATTCCTGCCTAGCACCTTCCTTGGAGGAGAGAGAGTGCAACGTTTCATTTTGCTTTTTGGAGTGCGAGAGTGAGAAAAAGCAGAGTGCCTGTTTGCAAGGCTAGGAAAGAGCAGAGCCCCAGTCTTGCTGTTTACCTGCAATGGCTGCCAGGGCAAGTGAGGACCAGCAAGACAATTCCTGCCTAGCACCTTCCGTGGAGGAGAGAGAGTGCAACGTTTAATTTTAGCATTTTGGCGCTCACGAGGGAGACGAAATGCATTGGCTGTTTGCAAGGCTAGGAAAGAGCAGAGCCCCAGTCTTGCTGTTTATCTGCAATGACTGCCAGGGCAAGTGAGGACCAGCAAGACAATTCCTGCCTAGCACCTTCCTTGGAGGAGAGAGAGTGCAACGTTTCATTTTGCTTTTTGGAGTGCGAGAGTGAGAAAAAGCAGAGTGCCTGTTTGCAAGGCTAGGAAAGAGCAGAGCCCCAGTCTTGCTGTTTATCTGCAATGACTGCCAGGGCAAGTGAGGACCAGCAAGACAATTCCTGCCTAGCACCTTCCTTGGAGGAGAGAGAGTGCAACGTTTCATTTTGCTTTTTGGAGTGCGAGAGTGAGAAAAAGCAGAGTGCCTGTTTGCAAGGCTAGGAAAGAGCAGAGCCCCAGTCTTGCTGTTTATCTGCAATGACTGCCAGGGCAAGTGAGGACCAGCAAGGCAATTCCTGCCTAGCACCTTCCTTGGAGGAGAGAGAGTGCAACATTTCATTTTGCTTTTATAGTGCAAGAGTGAGAAAAAGCAGAGTGCCTGTTTGCAAGGCTAGGAAAGAGCAGAGCCCCAGTCTTGCTGTTTATCCGCAATGCCTGCCAGGCCAAGTGAGAACCAGCAAGACAATTCCTGCCTAGCACCTTCCTTGGAGGAGAGAGAGTGCAACGTTTCATTTTGCTTTTTGGAGTGCGAGAGTGAGAAAAAGCAGAGTGCCTGTTTCAAGGCTAGGAAAGAGCAGAGCCCCAGTCTTGCTGTTTATCTGCAATGACTGCCAGGGCAAGTGAGGACCAGCAAGACAATTCCTGCCTAGCACCTTCCTTGGAGGAGAGAGAGTGCAACGTTTCATTTTAGCATTTTGGCGCTCACGAGGGAGACAAACTGCTTTGGCTGTTTGCAAGGCTAGGAAAGAGCAGAGCCCCAGTCTTGCTGTTTATCTGCAATGACTGCCAGGGCACGTGAGGACCAGCAAGACAATTCCTGCCTAGCACCTTCCTTGGAGGAGAGAGAGTGCAACGTTTCATTTTGCTTTTTGGAGTGCGAGAGTGAGAAAAAGCAGAGTGCCTGTTTGCAAGGCTAGGAAAGAGCAGAGCCCCAGTCTTGCTGTTTATCTGCAATGACTGCCAGGGCAAGTGAGGACCAGCAAGACAATTCCTGCCTAGCACCTTCCTTGGAGGAGAGAGAGTGCAACGTTTGATTTTAGCATTTTGGCGCTCACGAGGGAGACGAAATGCATTGGCTGTTTGCAAGGCTAGGAAAGAGCAGAGCCCCAGTCTTGCTGTTTATCTGCAATGACTGCCAGGGCAAGTGAGGACCAGCAAGACAATTCCTGCCTACCACCTTCCTTGGAGGAGAGAGAGTGCAACGTTTCATTTTGCTTTTTGGAGTGCGAGAGTGAGAAAAAGCAGAGTGCCTGTTTGCAAGGCTAGCAAAGAGGAGAGCCCCAGTCTTGCTGTTTATCTGCAATGACTGCCAGGGCAAGTGAGGACCAGCAAGACAATTCCTGCCTAGCACCTTCCTTGGAGGAGAGAGAGTGCAACGTTTCATTTTGCTTTTTGGAGTGCGCAAGTGAGAAAAAGCAGTGTGCCTGTTTGCAAGGCTAGCAAAGAGCAGAGCCCCAGTCTTGCTGTTTATCTGCAATGACTGCCAGGGCAAGTGAGGACCAGCAAGACAATTCCTGCCTAGCACCTTCCTTGGAGGAGAGAGAGTGCAACGTTTCATTTTAGCATTTTGGCGCTCACGAGGGAGACAAACTGCTTTGGCTGTTTGCAGGGCTAGGAAAGAGCAGAGCCCCAGTCTTGCTGTTTATCTGCAATGACTGCCAGGGCAAGTGAGGACCAGCAAGACAATTCCTGCCTAGCACCTTCCTTGGAGGAGAGAGAGTGCAACGTTTCATTTTGCTTTTTGGAGTGCGAGAGTGAGAAAAAGCAGAGTGCCTGTTTGCAAGGCTAGGAAAGAGCAGAGCCCCAGTCTTGCTGTTTATCTGCAATGACTGCCAGGGCAAGTGAGGACCAGCAAGACAATTCCTGCCTAGCACCTTCCTTGGAGGAGAGAGAGTGCAACGTTTCATTTTGCTTTTTGGAGTGCGAGAGTGAGAAAAAGCAGAGTGCCTGTTTGCAAGGCTAGGAAAGAGCAGAGCCCCAGTCTTGCTGTTTATCTGCAATGACTGCCAGGGCAAGTGAGGACCAGCAAGACAATTCCTGCCTAGCACCTTCCTTGGAGGAGAGAGAGTGCAACGTTTCATTTTAGCATTTTGGCGCTCACGAGGGAGACAAACTGCTTTGGCTGTTTGCAAGGCTAGGAAAGAGCAGAGCCCCAGTCTTGCTGTTTATCTGCAATGACTGCCAGGGCAAGTGAGGACCAGCAAGACAATTCCTGCCTAGCACCTTCCTTGGAGGAGAGAGAGTGCAACGTTTAATTTTAGCATTTTGGCGCTCACGAGGGAGACAAACTCCTTTGGCTGTTTGCAAGGCTAGGAAAGAGCAGAGCCCCAGTCTTGCTGTTTATCCGCAATGACTGCCAGGCCAACTGAGGACCAGCAAGACAATTCCTGCCTAGCACCTTCCTTGGAGGAGAGAGAGTGCAACGTTTCATTTTGCTTTTTGGAGTGCGAGAGTGAGAAAAAGCAGAGTGCCTGTTTGCAAGGCTAGGAAAGAGCAGAGCCCCAGTCTTGCTGTTTATCTGCAATGACTGCCAGGGCAAGTGAGGACCAGCAAGACAATTCCTGCCTAGCACCTTCCTTGGAGGAGAGAGAGTGCAACGTTTCATTTTAGCATTTTGGCGCTCACGAGGGAGACAAACTGCTTTGGCTGTTTGCAAGGCTAGGAAAGAGCAGAGCCCCAGTCTTGCTGTTTATCTGCAATGACTGCCAGGGCAAGTGAGGACCAGCAAGACAATTCCTGCCTACCACCTTCCTTGGAGGAGAGAGAGTGCAACGTTTAATTTTAGCATTTTGGCGCTCACGAGGGAGACAAACTGCTTTGGCTGTTTGCAAGGCTAGGAAAGAGCAGAGCCCCAGTCTTGCTGTTTATCTGCAATGACTGCCAGGGCAAGTGAGGACCAGCAAGACAATTCCTGCCTAGCACCTTCCTTGGAGGAGAGAGAGTGCAACGTTTCATTTTGCTTTTTGGAGTGCGAGAGTGAGAAAAAGCAGAGTGCCTGTTTGCAAGGCTAGCAAAGAGCAGAGCCCCAGTCTTGCTGTTTATCTGCAATGACTGCCAGGGCAAGTGAGGACCAGCAAGACAATTCCTGCCTAGCACCTTCCTTGGAGGAGAGAGAGTGCAACGTTTCATTTTAGCATTTTGGCGCTCACGAGGGAGACAAACTGCTTTGGCTGTTTGCAAGGCCAGGAAAGAGCAGAGCCCCAGTCTTGCTGTTTATCCGCAATGACTGCCAGGCCAACTGACGACCAGCAAGACAATTCCTGCCTAGCACCTTCCTTGGAGGAGAGAGAGTGCAACGTTTCATTTTGCTTTTTGGAGTGCGAGAGTGAGAAAAAGCAGAGTGCCTGTTTGCAAGGCTAGGAAAGAGCAGAGCCCCAGTCTTGCTGTTTATCTGCAATGACTGCCAGGGCAAGTGAGGACCAGCAAGACAATTCCTGCCTAGCACCTTCCTTGGAGGAGAGAGAGTGCAACGTTTCATTTTGCTTTTTGGAGTGCGAGAGTGAGAAAAAGCAGAGTGCCTGTTTGCAAGGCTAGGAAAGAGCAGAGCCCCAGTCTTGCTGTTATCTGCAATGACTGCCAGGGCAAGTGAGGACCAGCAAGACAATTCCTGCCTAGCACCTTCCTTGGAGGAGAGAGAGTGCAACGTTTCATTTTGCTTTTTGGAGTGCGAGAGTGAGAAAAAGCAGAGTGCCTGTTTGCAAGGCTAGGAAAGAGCAGAGCCCCAGTCTTGCTGTTTATCTGCAATGACTGCCAGGGCAAGTGAGGACCAGCAAGACAATTCCTGCCTAGCACCTTCCTTGGAGGAGAGAGAGTCAACGTTTCATTTTGCTTTTTGGAGTGCGAGAGTGAGAAAAAGCAGAGTGCCTGTTTGCAAGGCTAGGAAAGAGCAGAGCCCCAGTCTTGCTGTTTATCTGCAATGACTGCCAGGGCAAGTGAGGACCAGCAAGACAATTCCTGCCTAACACCTTCCTTGGAGGAGAGAGAGTGCAACGTTTCATTTTAGCATTTTGGCGCTCACGAGGGAGACAAACTGCTATGGCTGTTTGCAAGGCTAGGAAAGAGCAGAGCCCCAGTCTTGCTGTTTATCTGCAATGACTGCCAGGGCAAGTGAGGACCAGCAAGACAATTCCTGCCTAGCACCTTCCTTGGAGGAGAGAGAGTGCAACATTTCATTTTGCTTTTATAGTGTGAGAGTGAGAAAAAGCAGAGTGCCTGTTTGCAAGGCTAGGAAAGAGCAGAGCCCCAGTCTTGCTGTTTATCCGCAATGACTGCCAGGCCAAGTGAGAACCAGCAAGACAATTCCTGCCTAGCACCTTCCTTGGAGGAGAGAGAGTGCAACGTCTCATTTTGCTTTTTGGAGTGCGAGAGTGAGAAAAAGCAGAGTGCCTGTTTGCAAGGCTAGGAAAGAGCAGAGCCCCAGACTTGCTGTTATCTGCAATGACTGCCAGGGCAAGTGAGGACCAGCAAGACAATTCCTGCCTAGCACCTTCCTTGGAGGAGAGAGAGTGCAACGTTTCATTTTGCTTTTTGGAGTGCGAGAGTGAGAAAAAGCAGAGTGCCTGTTTGCAAGGCTAGGAAAGAGCAGAGCCCCAGTCTTGCTGTTTATCTGCAATGACTGCCAGGGCAAGTGAGGACCAGCAAGACAATTCCTGCCTAGCACCTTCCTTGGAGGAGAGAGAGTGCAACGTTTCATTTTAGCATTTTGGCGCTCACGAGGGAGACAAACTGCTTTGGCTGTTTGCAAGGCTAGGAAAGAGCAGAGCCCCAGTCTTGCTGTTTATCTGCAATGACTGCCAGGGCAAGTGAGGACCAGCAAGACAATTCCTGCCTACCACCTTCCTTGGAGGAGAGAGAGTGCAACGTTTAATTTTAGCATTTTGGCGCTCACGAGGGAGACAAACTGCTTTGGCTGTTTGCAAGGCTAGGAAAGAGCAGAGCCCCAGTCTTGCTGTTTATCTGCAATGACTGCCAGGGCAAGTGAGGACCAGCAAGACAATTCCTGCCTAGCACCTTCCTTGGAGGAGAGAGAGTGCAACGTTTCATTTTGCTTTTTGGAGTGCGAGAGTGAGAAAAAGCAGAGTGCCTGTTTGCAAGGCTAGGAAAGAGCAGAGCCCCAGTCTTGCTGTTTATCTGCAATGACTGCCAGGGCAAGTGAGGACCAGCAAGACAATTCCTGCCTAGCACCTTCCGTGGAGGAGAGAGAGTGCAACGTTTGATTTTAGCATTTTGGCGCTCACGAGGGAGACGAAATGCATTGGCTGTTTGCAAGGCTAGGAAAGAGCAGAGCCCCAGTCTTGCTGTTTATCTGCAATGACTGCCAGGCCAAGTGAGAACCAGCAAGACAATTCCTGCCTAGCACCTTCCTTGGAGGAGAGAGAGTGCAACGTCTCATTTTGCTTTTTGGAGTGCGAGAGTGAGAAAAAGCAGAGTGCCTGTTTGCAAGGCTAGGAAAGAGCAGAGCCCCAGTCTTGCTGTTATCTGCAATGACTGCCAGGGCAAGTGAGGACCAGCAAGACAATTCCTGCCTAGCACCTTCCTTGGAGGAGAGAGAGTGCAACGTTTCATTTTGCTTTTTGGAGTGCGAGAGTGAGAAAAAGCAGAGTGCCTGTTTGCAAGGCTAGGAAAGAGCAGAGCCCCAGTCTTGCTGTTTATCTGCAATGACTGCCAGGGCAAGTGAGGACCAGCAAGACAATTCCTGCCTAGCACCTTCCTTGGAGGAGAGAGAGTGCAACGTTTCATTTTAGCATTTTGGCGCTCACGAGGGAGACAAACTGCTTTGGCTGTTTGCAAGGCTAGGAAAGAGCAGAGCCCCAGTCTTGCTGTTTATCCGCAATGACTGCCAGGCCAACTGAGGACCAGCAAGACAATTCCTGCCTAGCACCTTCCTTGGAGGAGAGAGAGTGCAACGTTTCATTTTGCTTTTTGGAGTGCGAGAGTGAGAAAAAGCAGAGTGCCTGTTTGCAAGGCTAGGAAAGAGCAGAGCCCCAGTCTTGCTGTTTATCTGCAATGACTGCCAGGGCAAGTGAGGACCAGCAAGACAATTCCTGCCTAGCACCTTCCTTGGAGGAGAGAGAGTGCAACGTTTCATTTTGCTTTTTGGAGTGCGAGAGTGAGAAAAAGCAGAGTGCCTGTTTGCAAGGCTAGGAAAGAGCAGAGCCCCAGTCATGCTGTTTATCTGCAATGACTGCCAGGGCAAGTGAGGACCAGCAAGACAATTCCTGCCTAGCACCTTCCTTGGAGGAGAGAGAGTGCAACGTTTCATTTTAGCATTTTGGCGCTCACGAGGGAGACAAACTGCTTTGGCTGTTTGCAAGGCTAGGAAAGAGCAGAGCCCCAGTCTTGCTGTTTATCTGCAATGACTGCCAGGGCAAGTGAGGACCAGCAAGACAATTCCTGCCTACCACCTTCCTTGGAGGAGAGAGAGTGCAACGTTTAATTTTAGCATTTTGGCGCTCACGAGGGAGACAAACTGCTTTGGCTGTTTGCAAGGCTAGGAAAGAGCAGAGCCCCAGTCTTGCTGTTTATCTGCAATGACTGCCAGGGCAAGTGAGGACCAGCAAGACAATTCCTGCCTAGCACCTTCCTTGGAGGAGAGAGAGTGCAACGTTTCATTTTGCTTTTTGGAGTGCGAGAGTGAGAAAAAGCAGAGTGCCTGTTTGCAAGGCTAGGAAAGAGCAGAGCCCCAGTCTTGCTGTTTATCTGCAATGACTGCCAGGGCAAGTGAGGACCAGCAAGGCAATTCCTGCCTAGCACCTTCCGTGGAGGAGAGAGAGTGCAACGTTTGATTTTAGCATTTTGGCACTCACGAGGGAGACGAAATGCATTGGCTGTTTGCAAGGCTAGGAAAGAGCAGAGCCCCAGTCTTGCTGTTTATCTGCAATGACTGCCAGGGCAAGCGAGGACCAGCAAGACAATTCCTGCCTAGCACCTTCCTTGGAGGAGAGAGAGTGCAACGTTTCATTTTGCTTTTTGGAGTGCGAGAGTGAGAAAAAGCAGAGTGCCTGTTTGCAAGGCTAGGAAAGAGCAGAGCCCCAGTCTTGCTGTTTATCTGCAATGACTTCCAGGGCAAGTGAGGACCAGCAAGGCAATTCCTGCCTAGCACCTTCCTTGGAGGAGAGAGAGTGCAACGTTTCATTTTGCTTTTTGGAGTGCGAGAGTGAGAATAAGCAGAGTGCCTGTTTGCAAGGCTAGGAAAGAGCAGAGCCCCAGTATTGCTGTTTATCTGCAATGACTGCCAGGGCAAGTGAGGACCAGCAAGACAATTCCTGCCTAGCACCTTCCTTGGAGGAGAGCGAGTGCAACGTTTCATTTTGCTTTTTGGAGTGCGAGAGTGAGAAAAAGCAGAGTGCCTGTTTGCAAGGCTAGCAAAGAACAGAGCCCCAGTCTTGCTGTTTATCTGCAATGACTGCCAGGGCAAGTGAGGACCAGCAAGTCAATTCCTGCCTAGTACCTTCCTTGGAGGAGAGAGAGTGCAACGTTTCATTTTAGCATTTTGGAGAGCGAGAGTGAGAAAAAGCAGAGTGCCTGTTTGCAAGCGTAGGAAAGAGCAGAGCCCCAGTCTTGCTGTTTATCTGCAATGACTGCCAGGGCAAGTGAGGACCAGCAAGACAATTCCTGCCTAGCACCTTCCTTGGAGGAGAGAGAGTGCAACGTTTCATTTTGCTTTTTGGAGTGCGAGAGTGAGAAAAAGCAGAGTGCCTGTTTGCAAGGCTAGGAAAGAGCAGAGCCCCAGTCTTGCTGTTTATCTGCAATGACTGCCAGGGCAAGTGAGGACCAGCAAGACAATTCCTGCCTAGCACCTTCCTTGGAGGAGAGAGAGTGCAACGTTTCATTTTGCTTTTTGGAGTGCGAGAGTGAGAAAAAGCAGAGTGCCTGTTTGCAAGGCTAGGAAACAGCAGAGCCCCAGTCTTGCTGTTTATCTGCAATGACTGCCAGGGCAAGTGAGGACCAGCAAGACAATTCCTGCCTAACACCTTCCTTGGAGGAGAGAGAGTGCAACGTTTCATTTTGCTTTTTGGAGTGCGAGAGTGAGAAAAAGCAGAGTGCCTGTTTGCAAGGCTAGGAAAGAGCAGAGCCCCAGTCTTGCTGTTTATCTGCAATGACTGCCAGGGCAAGTGAGGACCAGCAAGACAATTCCTGCCTAGCACCTTCCTTGGAGGAGAGAGAGTGCAACGTTTCATTTTAGCATTTTGGCGCTCACGAGGGAGACAAACTGCTTTGGCTGTTTGCAAGGCTAGGAAAGAGCAGAGCCCCAGTCTTGCTGTTTATCTGCAATGACTGCCAGGGCAAGTGAGGACCAGCAAGACAATTCCTGCCTAGCACCTTCCGTGGAGGAGAGAGAGTGCAACGTTTGATTTTAGCATTTTGGCGCTCACGAGGGAGACGAAATGCATTGGCTGTTTGCAAGGCTAGGAAAGAGCAGAGCCCCAGTCTTGCTGTTTATCTGCAATGACTGCCAGGGCAAGTGAGGACCAGCAAGACAATTCCTGCCTAGCACCTTCCTTGGAGGAGAGAGAGTGCAACGTTTCATTTTGCTTTTTGGAGTGCGAGAGTGAGAAAAAGCAGAGTGCCTGTTTGCAAGGAAGGAAAGAGCAGAGCCCCAGTCTTGCTGTTTATCTGCAATGACTGCCAGGGCAAGTGAGGACCAGCAAGACAATTCCTGCCTAGCACCTTCCTTGGAGGAGAGAGAGTCAACGTCTCATTTTGCTTTTTGGAGTGCGAGAGTGAGAAAAAGCAGAGTGCCTGTTTGCAAGGCTAGGAAAGAGCAGAGCCCCAGTCTTGCTGTTTATCTGCAATGACTGCCAGGGCAAGTGAGGACCAGCAAGACAATTCCTGCCTAGCACCTTCCTTGGAGGAGAGAGAGTGCAACGTTTCATTTTAGCATTTTGGCGCTCACGAGGGAGACAAACTGCTTTGGCTGTTTGCAAGGCTAGGAAAGAGCAGAGCCCCAGTCTTGCTCTTTATCTGCAATGACTGCCAGGGCAAGTGAGGACCAGCAAGACAATTCCTGCCTAGCACCTTCCTTGGAGGAGAGAGAGTGCAACATTTCATTTTGCTTTTATAGTCTGAGAGTGAGAAAAAGCAGAGTGCCTGTTTGCAAGGCTAGGAAAGAGCAGAGCCCCAGTCTTGCTGTTTATCCGCAATGACTGCCAGGCCAAGTGAGAACCAGCAAGACAATTCCTGCCTAGCACCTTCCTTGGAGGAGAGAGAGTGCAACGTCTCATTTTGCTTTTTGGAGTGCGAGAGTGAGAAAAAGCAGAGTGCCTGTTTGCAAGGCTAGGAAAGAGCAGAGCCCCAGTCTTGCTGTTTATCTGCAATGACTGCCAGGGCAAGTGAGGACCAGCAAGACAATTCCTGCCTAGCACCTTCCTTGGAGGAGAGAGAGTGCAACGTTTCATTTTGCTTTTTGGAGTGCGAGAGTGAGAAAAAGCAGAGTGCCTGTTTGCAAGGCTAGGAAAGAGCAGAGCCCCAGTCTTGCTGTTTATCTGCAATGACTGCCAGGGCAAGTGAGGACCAGCAAGACAATTCCTGCCTAGCACCTTCCTTGGAGGAGAGAGAGTGCAACGTTTCATTTTAGCATTTTGGCGCTCACGAGGGAGACAAACTGCTTTGGCTGTTTGCAAGGCTAGGAAAGAGCAGAGCCCCAGTCTTGCTGTTTATCTGCAATGACTGCCAGGGCAAGTGAGGACCAGCAAGACAATTCCTGCCTAGCACCTTCCTTGGAGGAGAGAGAGTGCAACGTTTCATTTTAGCATTTTGGCGCTCACGAGGGAGACAAACTGCTTTGGCTGTTTGCAAGGCTAGGAAAGAGCAGAGCCCCAGTCTTGCTGTTTATCTGCAATGACTGCCAGGGCAAGTGAGGACCAGCAAGACAATTCCTGCCTACCACCTTCCTTGGAGGAGAGAGAGTGCAACGTTTAATTTTAGCATTTTGGCGCTCACGAGGGAGACAAACTGCTTTGGCTGTTTGCAAGGCTAGGAAAGAGCAGAGCCCCAGTCTTGCTGTTTATCTGCAATGACTGCCAGGGCAAGTGAGGACCAGCAAGACAATTCCTGCCTAGCACCTTCCTTGGAGGAGAGAGAGTGCAACGTTTCATTTTGCTTTTTGGAGTGCGAGAGTGAGAAAAAGCAGAGTGCCTGTTTGCAAGGCTAGGAAAGAGCAGAGCCCCAGTCTTGCTGTTTATCTGCAATGACTGCCAGGGCAAGTGAGGACCAGCAAGACAATTCCTGCCTAGCACCTTCCGTGGAGGAGAGAGAGTGCAACGTTTGATTTTAGCATTTTGGCGCTCACGAGGAAGACGAAATGCATTGGCTGTTTGCAAGCGTAGGAAAGAGCAGAGCCCCAGTCTTGCTGTTTATCTGCAATGACTGCCAGGGCAAGTGAGGACCAGCAAGACAATTCCTGCCTAGCACCTTCCTTGGAGGAGAGAGAGTGCAACGTTTCATTTTGCTTTTTGGAGTGCGAGAGTGAGAAAAAGCAGAGTGCCTGCTTGCAAGGCTAGGAAAGAGCAGAGCCCCAGTCTTGCTGTTTATCTGCAATGACTGCCAGGGCAAGTGAGGACCAGCAAGACAATTCCTGCCTAGCACCTTCCTTGGAGGAGAGAGAGTGCAACGTTTCATTTTAGCATTTTGGCGCTCACGATGGAGACGAAATGCATTGGCTGTTTGCAAGGCTAGGAAAGAGCAGACCCCCAGTCTTGCTGTTTATCTGCAATGACTGCCAGGGCAAGTGAGGACCAGCAAGACAATTCCTGCCTAGCACCTTCCTTGGAGGAGAGAGAGTGCAACATTTCATTTTGCTTTTATAGTCTGAGAGTGAGAAAAAGCAGAGTGCCTGTTTGCAAGGCTAGGAAAGAGCAGAGCCCCAGTCTTGCTGTTTATCCGCAATGACTGCCAGGCCAAGTGAGAACCAGCAAGACAATTCCTGCCTAGCACCTTCCTTGGAGGAGAGAGAGTGCAACGTCTCATTTTGCTTTTTGGAGTGCGAGAGTGAGAAAAAGCAGAGTGCCTGTTTGCAAGGCTAGGAAAGAGCAGAGCCCCAGTCTTGCTGTTATCTGCAATGACTGCCAGGGCAAGTGAGGACCAGCAAGACAATTCCTGCCTAGCACCTTCCTTGGAGGAGAGAGAGTGCAACGTTTCATTTTGCTTTTTGGAGTGCGAGAGTGAGAAAAAGCAGAGTGCCTGTTTGCAAGGCTAGGAAAGAGCAGAGCCCCAGTCTTGCTGTTTATCTGCAATGACTGCCAGGGCAAGTGAGGACCAGCAAGACAATTCCTGCCTAGCACCTTCCTTGGAGGAGAGAGAGTGCAACGTTTCATTTTAGCATTTTGGCGCTCACGAGGGAGACAAACTGCTTTGGCTGTTTGCAAGGCTAGGAAAGAGCAGAGCCCCAGTCTTGCTGTTTATCTGCAATGACTGCCAGGGCAAGTGAGGACCAGCAAGACAATTCCTGCCTACCACCTTCCTTGGAGGAGAGAGAGTGCAACGTTTCATTTTAGCATTTTGGCGCTCACGAGGGAGACAAACTGCTTTGGCTGTTTGCAAGGCTAGGAAAGAGCAGAGCCCCAGTCTTGCTGTTTATCTGCAATGACTGCCAGGGCAAGTGAGGACCAGCAAGACAATTCCTGCCTACCACCTTCCTTGGAGGAGAGAGAGTGCAACGTTTAATTTTAGCATTTTGGCGCTCACGAGGGAGACAAACTGCTTTGGCTGTTTGCAAGGCTAGGAAAGAGCAGAGCCCCAGTCTTGCTGTTTATCTGCAATGACTGCCAGGGCAAGTGAGGACCAGCAAGACAATTCCTGCCTAGCACCTTCCTTGGAGGAGAGAGAGTGCAACGTTTCATTTTGCTTTTTGGAGTGCGAGAGTGAGAAAAAGCAGAGTGCCTGTTTGCAAGGCTAGGAAAGAGCAGAGCCCCAGTCTTGCTGTTTATCTGCAATGACTGCCAGGGCAAGTGAGGACCAGCAAGACAATTCCTGCCTAGCACCTTCCGTGGAGGAGAGAGAGTGCAACGTTTGATTTTAGCATTTTGGCGCTCACGAGGAAGACGAAATGCATTGGCTGTTTGCAAGCGTAGGAAAGAGCAGAGCCCCAGTCTTGCTGTTTATCTGCAATGACTGCCAGGGCAAGTGAGGACCAGCAAGACAATTCCTGCCTAGCACCTTCCTTGGAGGAGAGAGAGTGCAACGTTTCATTTTGCTTTTTGGAGTGCGAGAGTGAGAAAAAGCAGAGTGCCTGCTTGCAAGGCTAGGAAAGAGCAGAGCCCCAGTCTTGCTGTTTATCTGCAATGACTGCCAGGGCAAGTGAGGACCAGCAAGACAATTCCTGCCTAGCACCTTCCTTGGAGGAGAGAGAGTGCAACGTTTCATTTTAGCATTTTGGCGCTCACGATGGAGACGAAATGCATTGGCTGTTTGCAAGGCTAGGAAAGAGCAGACCCCCAGTCTTGCTGTTTATCTGCAATGACTGCCAGGGCAAGTGAGGACCAGCAAGACAATTCCTGCCTAGCACCTTCCTTGGAGGAGAGAGAGTGCAACGTTTCATTTTGCTTTTTGGAGTGCGAGAGTGAGAAAAAGCAGAGTGCCTGTTTGCAAGGCTAGGAAAGAGCAGAGCCCCAGTCTTGCTGTTTATCTGCCATGACTGCCAGGGCAAGTGAGGACCAGCAAGACAATTCCTGCCTAGCACCTTCCTTGGAGGAGAGAGAGTGCAACGTTTCATTTTGCTTTTTGGAGTGCGAGAGTGAGAAAAAGCAGAGTGCCTGTTTGCAAGGCTAGCAAAGAGCAGAGCCCCAGTCTTGCTGTTTATCTGCAATGACTGCCAGGGCAAGTGAGGACCAGCAAGACAATTCCTGCCTAGCACCTTCCTTGGAGGAGAGAGAGTGCAACGATTCATTTTAGCATTTTGGCGCTCACGAGGGAGACAAACTGCTTTGGCTGTTTGCAAGGCTAGGAAAGAGCAGAGCCCCAGTCTTGCTGTTTATCTGCAATGACTGCCAGGGCAAGTGAAGACCAGCAAGACAATTCCTGCCTAGCACCTTCCTTGGAGGAGAGAGAGTGCAACGTTTCATTTTGCTTTTTGGAGTGCGAGAGTGAGAAAAAGCAGAGTGCCTGTTTGCAAGGCTAGGAAAGAGCAGAGCCCCAGTCTTGCTGTTTATCTGCAATGACTGCCAGGGCAAGTGAGGACCAGCAAGACAATTCCTGCCTAGCACCTTCCTTGGAGGAGAGAGAGTGCAACGTTTCATTTTGCTTTTTGGAGTGCGAGAGTGAGAAAAAGCAGAGTGCCTGTTTGCAAGGCTAGGAAAGAGCAGAGCCCCAGTCTTGCTGTTTATCTGCAATGACTGCCAGGGCAAGTGAGGACCAGCAAGACAATTCCTGCCTAGCACCTTCCTTGGAGGAGAGAGAGTGCAGCGTTTCGTTTTAGCATTTTGGAGAGCGAGAGTGAGAAAAAGCAGAGTGCCTGTTTGCAAGGCTAGGAAAGAGCAGAGCCCCAGTCTTGCTGTTATCTACAATGACTGCCAGGGCAAGTGAGGATCAGCAAGACAATTCCTGCCTAGCGCCTTCCTTGGAGGTGAGAGAGTGCAACGTTTCATTTTAGCATTTTGGCCCTCACGAGGGAGACAAACTGCTTTGGCTGTTTGCAAGTCTAGGAAAGAGCAGAGCCCCAGTCTTGCTGTTTATCTGCAATGACTGCCAGGGCAAGTGAGGACCAGCAAGACAATTCCTGCCTAGCACCTTCCTTGGAGGAGAGAGAGTGGAACGTTTCATTTTGCTTTTTGGAGTGCGAGAGTGAGAAAAAGCAGAGTGCCTGTTTGCAAGGCTAGGAAAGAGCAGACCCCCAGTCTTGCTGTTTATCTGCAATGACTGCCAGGGCAAGTGAGGACCAGCAAGACAATTCCTGCCTAGCACCTTCCGTGGAGGAGAGAGAGTGCAACGTTTGATTTTAGCATTTTGGCGCTCACGAGGGAGACGAAATGCATTGGCTGTTTGCAAGGCTAGGAAAGAGCAGAGCCCCAGTCTTGCTGTTTATCTGCAATGACTGCCAGGGCAAGTGAGGACCAGCAGGACAATTCCTGCCTAGCACCTTCCTTGGAGGAGAGAGAGTGCAACGTTTCATTTTGCTTTTTGGAGTGCGAGAGTGAGAAAAAGCAGAGTGCCTGTTTGCAAGGCTAGGAAAGAGCAGAGCCCCAGTCTTGCTGTTTATCTGCAATGACTGCCAGGGCAAGTGAGGACCAGCAAGACAATTGCTGCCTAGCACCTTCCTTGGAGGAGAGAGAGTGCAACGTTTCATTTTAGCATTTTGGCGCTCACGAGGGAGACAAACTGCTTTGGCTGTTTGCAAGGCTAGGAAAGAGCAGAGCCCCAGTCTTGCTGTTTATCTGCAATGACTGCCAGGGCAAGTGAGGACCAGCAAGACAATTCCTGCCTAGCACCTTCCTTGGAGGAGAGAGAGTGCAACGTTTAATTTTAGCATTTTGGCGCTCACGAGGGAGACAAACTGCTTTGGCTGTTTGCAAGGCTAGGAAAGAGCAGAGCCCCAGTCTTCCTGTTTATCTGCAATGACTGCCAGGGCAAGTGAGGACCAGCAAGACAATTCCTGCCTAGCACCTCCCTTGGAGGAGAGAGAGTGCAACGTTTCATTTTGCTTTTTGGAGTGCGAGAGTGAGAAAAAGCAGAGTGCCTGTTTGCAAGGCTAGGAAAGAGCAGACCCCCAGTCTTGCTGTTTATCTGCAATGACTGCCAGGGCAAGTGAGGACCAGCAAGACAATTCCTGCCTAGCACCTTCCTTGGAGGAGAGAGAGTGCAACGTTTCATTTTGCTTTTTGGAGTGCGAGAGTGAGAAAAAGCAGAGTGCCTGTTTGCAAGGCTAGGAAAGAGCAGAGCCCCAGTCTTGCTGTTTATCTGCAATGACTGCCAGGGCAAGTGAGGACCAGCAAGACAATTCCTGCCTAGCACCTTCCTTGGAGGAGAGAGAGTGCAACGTTTCATTTTGCTTTTTGGAGTGCGAGAGTGAGAAAAAGCAGAGTGCCTGTTTGCAAGGCTAGGAAAGAGCAGAGCCCCAGTCTTGCTGTTTATCTGCAATGACTGCCAGGGCAAGTGAGGACCAGCAAGACAATTCCTGCCTAGCACCTTCCTTGGAGGAGAGAGAGTGCAACGTTTAATTTTAGCATTTTGGCGCTCACGAGGGAGACAAACTGCTTTGGCTGTTTGCAAGGCTAGGAAAGAGCAGAGCCCCAGTCTTGCTGTTTATCTGCAATGACTGCCAGGGCAAGTGAGGACCAGCAAGGCAATTCCTGCCTAGCACCTTCCTTGGAGGAGAGAGAGTGCAACGTTTCACTTTGCTTTTTGGAGTGCGAGAGTGAGAAAAAGCAGAGTGCCTGTTTGCAAGGCTAGGAAAGAGCAGAGCCCCAGTCTTGCTGTTTATCTGCAATGACTGCCAGGGCAAGTGAGGACCAGCAAGACAATTCCTGCCTAGCACCTTCCTTAGAGGAGTAAGAGTGCAACGTTTCATTTTGCTTTTTGGAGTGCGAGAGTGAGAAAAAGCAGAGTGCCTGTTGGCAAGGCTAGGAAAGAGCAGAGCCCCAGTCTTGCTGTTTATCTGCAATGACTGCCAGGGCAAGTGAGGACCAGCAAGACAATTCCTGCCTAGCACCTTCCTTGGAGGAGAGAGAGTGCAACGTTTCATTTTAGCATTGTGGCGCTCACGAGGGAGACAAACTCCTTTGGCTGTTTGCAAGGCTAGGAAAGAGCAGAGCCCCAGTCTTGCTGCTTATCTGCAATGACTGCCAGGGCAAGTGAGGACCAGCAAGACAATTCCTGCCTAGCACCTTCCTTGGAGGAGAGAGAGTGCAACGTTTCATTTTGCTTTTTGGAGTGCGAGAGTGAGAAAAAGCAGAGTGCCTGTTTGCAAGGCTAGGAAAGAGCAGAGCCCCAGTCTTGCTGTTTATCTGCAATGACTGCCAGAGCAAGTGAGGACCAGCAAGACAATTCCTGCCTAGCACCTTCCTTGGAGGAGTAAGAGTGCAACGTTTCATTTTGCTTTTTGGAGAGCGAGAGTGAGAAAAAGCAGAGTGCCTGTTTGCAAGGCTAGGAAAGAGCAGAGCCCCAGTCTTGCTGTTATCTACAATGACTGCCAGGGCAAGTGAGGATCAGCAAGACAATTCCTGCCTAGCGCCTTCCTTGGAGGTGAGAGAGTGCAACGTTTCATTTTAGCATTTTGGCCCTCACGAGGGAGACAAACTGCTTTGGCTGTTTGCAAGGCTAGGAAAGAGCAGAGCCCCAGTCTTGCTGTTTATCTGCAATGACTGCCAGGGCAAGTGAGGACCAGCAAGGCAATTCCTGCCTAGCACCTTCCTTGGAGGAGAGAGAGTGCAACGTTTCATTTTGCTTTTTGGAGTGCGAGAGTGAGAAAAAGCAGAGTGCCTGTTTGCAAGGCTAGGAAAGAGCAGACCCCCAGTCTTGCTGTTTATCTGCAATGACTGCCAGGGCAAGTGAGGACCAGCAAGACAATTCCTGCCTAGCACCTTCCTTGGAGGAGAGAGAGTGCAACGTTTCATTTTAGCATTTTGGCGCTCACGAGGGAGACAAACTGCTTTGGCTGTTTGCAAGGCTAGGAAAGAGCAGAGCCCCAGTCTTGCTGTTTATCTGCAATGACTGCCAGGGCAAGTGAGGACCAGCAAGACAATTCCTGCCTAGCACCTTCCTTGGAGGAGAGAGAGTGCAACGTTTCATTTTGCTTTTTGGAGTGCGAGAGTGAGAAAAAGCAGAGTGCCTGTTTGCAAGGCTAGGAAAGAGCAGAGCCCCAGTCTTGCTGTTTATCTGCAATGACTGCCAGGGCAAGTGAGGACCAGCAAGACAATTCCTGCCTAGCACCTTCCTTGGAGGAGAGAGAGTGCAACGTTTCATTTTGCTTTTTGGAGTGCGAGAGTGAGAAAAAGCAGAGTGCCTGTTTGCAAGGCTAGGAAAGAGCAGAGCCCCAGTCTTGCTGTTTATCTGCAATGACTGCCAGGGCAAGTGAGGACCAGCAAGACAATTCCTGCCTAGCACCTTCCTTGGAGGAGAGAGAGTGCAACGTTTCATTTTAGCATTTTGGCGCTCACGAGGGAGACAAACTGCTTTGGCTGTTTGCAAGGCTAGGAAAGAGCAGAGCCCCAGTCTTGCTGTTTATCTGCAATGACTGCCAGGGCAAGTGAGGACCAGCAAGACAATTCCTGCCTAGCACCTTCCTTGGAGGAGAGAGAGTGCAACGTTTGATTTTAGCATTTTGGCGCTAACGAGGGAGACGAACTGCTTTGGCTGTTTGCAAGGCTAGGAAAGAGCAGAGCCCCAGTCTTGCTGTTTATCTGCAATGACTGCCAGGGCAAGTGAGGACCAGCAAGACAATTCCTGCCTAGCACCTTCCTTGGAGGAGAGAGAGTGCAACGTTTCATTTTGCATTTTGGAGTGCGAGAGTGAGAAAAAGCAGAGTGCCTGTTTGCAAGGCTAGGAAAGAGCAGAGCCCCAGTCTTGCTGTTTATCTGCAATGACTGCCAGGGCAAGTGAGGACCAGCAAGACAATTCCTGCCTAGCACCTTCCTTGGAGGAGAGAGAGTGCAACGTTTCATTTTAGCATTTTGGCGCTCACGATGGAGACGAAATGCATTGGCTGTTTGCAAGGCTAGGAAAGAGCAGAGCCCCAGTCTTGCTGTTTATCTGCAATGACTGCCAGGGCAAGTGAGGACCAGCAAGGCAATTCCTGCCTAGCACCTTCCTTGGAGGAGAGAGAGTGCAACGTTTCATTTTGCTTTTTGGAGTGCGAGAGTGAGAATAAGCAGAGTGCCTGTTTGCAAGGCTAGGAAAGAGCAGAGCCCCAGTATTGCTGTGTATCTGCAATGACTGCCAGGGCAAGTGAGGACCAGCAAGACAATTCCTGCCTAGCACCTTCCTTGGAGGAGAGCGAGTGCAACGTTTCATTTTGCTTTTTGGAGTGCGAGAGTGAGAAAAAGCAGAGTGCCTGTTTGCAAGGCTAGCAAAGAACAGAGCCCCAGTCTTGCTGTTTATCTGCAATGACTGCCAGGGCAAGTGAGGACCAGCAAGTCAATTCCTGCCTAGTACCTTCCTTGGAGGAGAGAGAGTGCAACGTTTCATTTTAGCATTTTGGAGAGCGAGAGTGAGAAAAAGCAGAGTGCCTGTTTGCAAGCGTAGGAAAGAGCAGAGCCCCAGTCTTGCTGTTTCTCTGCAATGACTGCCAGGGCAAGTGAGGACCAGCAAGACAATTCCTGCCTAGCACCTTCCTTGGAGGAGAGAGAGTGCAACGTTTCATTTTGCTTTTTGGAGTGCGAGAGTGAGAAAAAGCAGAGTGCCTGTTTGCAAGGCTAGGAAAGAGCAGAGCCCCAGTCTTGCTGTTTATCTGCAATGACTGCCAGGGCAAGTGAGGACCAGCAAGACAATTCCTGCCTAGCACCTTCCTTGGAGGAGAGAGAGTGCAACGTTTCATTTTGCTTTTTGGAGTGCGAGAGTGAGAAAAAGCAGAGTGCCTGTTTGCAAGGCTAGGAAAGAGCAGAGCCCCAGTCTTGCTGTTTATCTGCAATGACTGCCAGGGCAAGTGAGGACCAGCAAGACAATTCCTGCCTAACACCTTCCTTGGAGGAGAGAGAGTGCAACGTTTCATTTTGCTTTTTGGAGTGCGAGAGTGAGAAAAAGCAGAGTGCCTGTTTGCAAGGCTAGGAAAGAGCAGAGCCCCAGTCTTGCTGTTTATCTGCAATGACTGCCAGGGCAAGTGAGGACCAGCAAGACAATTCCTGCCTAGCACCTTCCTTGGAGGAGAGAGAGTGCAACGTTTCATTTTAGCATTTTGGCGCTCACGAGGGAGACAAACTGCTTTGGCTGTTTGCAAGGCTAGGAAAGAGCAGAGCCCCAGTCTTGCTGTTTATCTGCAATGACTGCCAGGGCAAGTGAGGACCAGCAAGACAATTCCTGCCTAGCACCTTCCGTGGAGGAGAGAGAGTGCAACGTTTGATTTTAGCATTTTGGCGCTCACGAGGGAGACGAAATGCATTGGCTGTTTGCAAGGCTAGGAAAGAGCAGAGCCCCAGTCTTGCTGTTTATCTGCAATGACTGCCAGGGCAAGTGAGGACCAGCAAGACAATTCCTGCCTAGCACCTTCCTTGGAGGACAGAGAGTGCAACGTTTCATTTTGCTTTTTGGAGTGCGAGAGTGAGAAAAAGCAGAGTGCCTGTTTGCAAGGAAGGAAAGAGCAGAGCCCCAGTCTTGCTGTTTATCTGCAATGACTGCCAGGGCAAGTGAGGACCAGCAAGACAATTCCTGCCTAGCACCTTCCTTGGAGGAGAGAGAGTCAACGTCTCATTTTGCTTTTTGGAGTGCGAGAGTGAGAAAAAGCAGAGTGCCTGTTTGCAAGGCTAGGAAAGAGCAGAGCCCCAGTCTTGCTGTTTATCTGCAATGACTGCCAGGGCAAGTGAGGACCAGCAAGACAATTCCTGCCTAGCACCTTCCTTGGAGGAGAGAGAGTGCAACGTTTCATTTTAGCATTTTGGCGCTCACGAGGGAGACAAACTGCTTTGGCTGTTTGCAAGGCTAGGAAAGAGCAGAGCCCCAGTCTTGCTCTTTATCTGCAATGACTGCCAGGGCAAGTGAGGACCAGCAAGACAATTCCTGCCTAGCACCTTCCTTGGAGGAGAGAGAGTGCAACATTTCATTTTGCTTTTATAGTCTGAGAGTGAGAAAAAGCAGAGTGCCTGTTTGCAAGGCTAGGAAAGAGCAGAGCCCCAGTCTTGCTGTTTATCCGCAATGACTGCCAGGCCAAGTGAGAACCAGCAAGACAATTCCTGCCTAGCACCTTCCTTGGAGGAGAGAGAGTGCAACGTCTCATTTTGCTTTTTGGAGTGCGAGAGTGAGAAAAAGCAGAGTGCCTGTTTGCAAGGCTAGGAAAGAGCAGAGCCCCAGTCTTGCTGTTTATCTGCAATGACTGCCAGGGCAAGTGAGGACCAGCAAGACAATTCCTGCCTAGCACCTTCCTTGGAGGAGAGAGAGTGCAACGTTTCATTTTGCTTTTTGGAGTGCGAGAGTGAGAAAAAGCAGAGTGCCTGTTTGCAAGGCTAGGAAAGAGCAGAGCCCCAGTCTTGCTGTTTATCTGCAATGACTGCCAGGGCAAGTGAGGACCAGCAAGACAATTCCTGCCTAGCACCTTCCTTGGAGGAGAGAGAGTGCAACGTTTCATTTTAGCATTTTGGCGCTCACGAGGGAGACAAACTGCTTTGGCTGTTTGCAAGGCTAGGAAAGAGCAGAGCCCCAGTCTTGCTGTTTATCTGCAATGACTGCCAGGGCAAGTGAGGACCAGCAAGACAATTCCTGCCTAGCACCTTCCTTGGAGGAGAGAGAGTGCAACGTTTCATTTTAGCATTTTGGCGCTCACGAGGGAGACAAACTGCTTTGGCTGTTTGCAAGGCTAGGAAAGAGCAGAGCCCCAGTCTTGCTGTTTATCTGCAATGACTGCCAGGGCAAGTGAGGACCAGCAAGACAATTCCTGCCTACCACCTTCCTTGGAGGAGAGAGAGTGCAACGTTTAATTTTAGCATTTTGGCGCTCACGAGGGAGACAAACTGCTTTGGCTGTTTGCAAGGCTAGGAAAGAGCAGAGCCCCATTCTTGCTGTTTATCTGCAATGACTGCCAGGACAAGTGAGGACCAGCAAGACAATTCCTGCCTAGCACCTTCCTTGGAGGAGAGAGAGTGCAACGTTTCATTTTGCTTTTTGGAGTGCGAGAGTGAGAAAAAGCAGAGTGCCTGTTTGCAAGGCTAGGAAAGAGCAGAGCCCCAGTCTTGCTGTTTATCTGCAATGACTGCCAGGGCAAGTGAGGACCAGCAAGACAATTCCTGCCTAGCACCTTCCGTGGAGGAGAGAGAGTGCAACGTTTGATTTTAGCATTTTGGCGCTCACGAGGAAGACGAAATGCATTGGCTGTTTGCAAGCGTAGGAAAGAGCAGAGCCCCAGTCTTGCTGTTTATCTGCAATGACTGCCAGGGCAAGTGAGGACCAGCAAGACAATTCCTGCCTAGCACCTTCCTTGGAGGAGAGAGAGTGCAACGTTTCATTTTGCTTTTTGGAGTGCGAGAGTGAGAAAAAGCAGAGTGCCTGCTTGCAAGGCTAGGAAAGAGCAGAGCCCCAGTCTTGCTGTTTATCTGCAATGACTGCCAGGGCAAGTGAGGACCAGCAAGACAATTCCTGCCTAGCACCTTCCTTGGAGGAGAGAGAGTGCAACGTTTCATTTTAGCATTTTGGCGCTCACGAGGGAGACGAAATGCATTGGCTGTTTGCAAGGCTAGGAAAGAGCAGACCCCCAGTCTTGCTGTTTATCTGCAATGACTGCCAGGGCAAGTGAGGACCAGCAAGACAATTCCTGCCTAGCACCTTCCTTGGAGGAGAGAGAGTGCAACATTTCATTTTGCTTTTATAGTCTGAGAGTGAGAAAAAGCAGAGTGCCTGTTTGCAAGGCTAGGAAAGAGCAGAGCCCCAGTCTTGCTGTTTATCCGCAATGACTGCCAGGCCAAGTGAGAACCAGCAAGACAATTCCTGCCTAGCACCTTCCTTGGAGGAGAGAGAGTGCAACGTCTCATTTTGCTTTTTGGAGTGCGAGAGTGAGAAAAAGCAGAGTGCCTGTTTGCAAGGCTAGGAAAGAGCAGAGCCCCAGTCTTGCTGTTATCTGCAATGACTGCCAGGGCAAGTGAGGACCAGCAAGACAATTCCTGCCTAGCACCTTCCTTGGAGGAGAGAGAGTGCAACGTTTCATTTTGCTTTTTGGAGTGCGAGAGTGAGAAAAAGCAGAGTGCCTGTTTGCAAGGCTAGGAAAGAGCAGAGCCCCAGTCTTGCTGTTTATCTGCAATGACTGCCAGGGCAAGTGAGGACCAGCAAGACAATTCCTGCCTAGCACCTTCCTTGGAGGAGAGAGAGTGCAACGTTTCATTTTAGCATTTTGGCGCTCACGAGGGAGACAAACTGCTTTGGCTGTTTGCAAGGCTAGGAAAGAGCAGAGCCCCAGTCTTGCTGTTTATCTGCAATGACTGCCAGGGCAAGTGAGGACCAGCAAGACAATTCCTGCCTACCACCTTCCTTGGAGGAGAGAGAGTGCAACGTTTCATTTTAGCATTTTGGCGCTCACGAGGGAGACAAACTGCTTTGGCTGTTTGCAAGGCTAGGAAAGAGCAGAGCCCCAGTCTTGCTGTTTATCTGCAATGACTGCCAGGGCAAGTGAGGACCAGCAAGACAATTCCTGCCTACCACCTTCCTTGGAGGAGAGAGAGTGCAACGTTTAATTTTAGCATTTTGGCGCTCACGAGGGAGACAAACTGCTTTGGCTGTTTGCAAGGCTAGGAAAGAGCAGAGCCCCAGTCTTGCTGTTTATCTGCAATGACTGCCAGGGCAAGTGAGGACCAGCAAGACAATTCCTGCCTAGCACCTTCCTTGGAGGAGAGAGAGTGCAACGTTTCATTTTGCTTTTTGGAGTGCGAGAGTGAGAAAAAGCAGAGTGCCTGTTTGCAAGGCTAGGAAAGAGCAGAGCCCCAGTCTTGCTGTTTATCTGCAATGACTGCCAGGGCAAGTGAGGACCAGCAAGACAATTCCTGCCTAGCACCTTCCGTGGAGGAGAGAGAGTGCAACGTTTGATTTTAGCATTTTGGCGCTCACGAGGAAGACGAAATGCATTGGCTGTTTGCAAGCGTAGGAAAGAGCAGAGCCCCAGTCTTGCTGTTTATCTGCAATGACTGCCAGGGCAAGTGAGGACCAGCAAGACAATTCCTGCCTAGCACCTTCCTTGGAGGAGAGAGAGTGCAACGTTTCATTTTGCTTTTTGGAGTGCGAGAGTGAGAAAAAGCAGAGTGCCTGCTTGCAAGGCTAGGAAAGAGCAGAGCCCCAGTCTTGCTGTTTATCTGCAATGACTGCCAGGGCAAGTGAGGACCAGCAAGACAATTCCTGCCTAGCACCTTCCTTGGAGGAGAGAGAGTGCAACGTTTCATTTTAGCATTTTGGCGCTCACGATGGAGACGAAATGCATTGGCTGTTTGCAAGGCTAGGAAAGAGCAGACCCCCAGTCTTGCTGTTTATCTGCAATGACTGCCAGGGCAAGTGAGGACCAGCAAGACAATTCCTGCCTAGCACCTTCCTTGGAGGAGAGAGAGTGCAACGTTTCATTTTGCTTTTTGGAGTGCGAGAGTGAGAAAAAGCAGAGTGCCTGTTTGCAAGGCTAGGAAAGAGCAGAGCCCCAGTCTTGCTGTTTATCTGCCATGACTGCCAGGGCAAGTGAGGACCAGCAAGACAATTCCTGCCTAGCACCTTCCTTGGAGGAGAGAGAGTGCAACGTTTCATTTTGCTTTTTGGAGTGCGAGAGTGAGAAAAAGCAGAGTGCCTGTTTGCAAGGCTAGCAAAGAGCAGAGCCCCAGTCTTGCTGTTTATCTGCAATGACTGCCAGGGCAAGTGAGGACCAGCAAGACAATTCCTGCCTAGCACCTTCCTTGGAGGAGAGAGAGTGCAACGATTCATTTTAGCATTTTGGCGCTCACGAGGGAGACAAACTGCTTTGGCTGTTTGCAAGGCTAGGAAAGAGCAGAGCCCCAGTCTTGCTGTTTATCTGCAATGACTGCCAGGGCAAGTGAAGACCAGCAAGACAATTCCTGCCTAGCACCTTCCTTGGAGGAGAGAGAGTGCAACGTTTCATTTTGCTTTTTGGAGTGCGAGAGTGAGAAAAAGCAGAGTGCCTGTTTGCAAGGCTAGGAAAGAGCAGAGCCCCAGTCTTGCTGTTTATCTGCAATGACTGCCAGGGCAAGTGAGGACCAGCAAGACAATTCCTGCCTAGCACCTTCCTTGGAGGAGAGAGAGTGCAACGTTTCATTTTGCTTTTTGGAGTGCGAGAGTGAGAAAAAGCAGAGTGCCTGTTTGCAAGGCTAGGAAAGAGCAGAGCCCCAGTCTTGCTGTTTATCTGCAATGACTGCCAGGGCAAGTGAGGACCAGCAAGGCAATTCCTGCCTAGCACCTTCCTTGGAGGAGAGAGAGTGCAACGTTTCATTTTGCTTTTTGGAGTGCGAGAGTGAGAAAAAGCAGAGTGCCTGTTTGCAAGGCTAGGAAAGAGCAGAGCCCCAGTCTTGCTGTTTATCTGCAATGACTGCCAGGGCAAGTGAGGACCAGCAAGACAATTCCTGCCTAGCACCTTCCTTAGAGGAGTAAGAGTGCAACGTTTCATTTTGCTTTTTGGAGTGCGAGAGTGAGAAAAAGCAGAGTGCCTGTTGGCAAGGCTAGGAAAGAGCAGAGCCCCAGTCTTGCTGTTTATCTGCAATGACTGCCAGGGCAAGTGAGGACCAGCAAGACAATTCCTGCCTAGCACCTTCCTTGGAGGAGAGAGAGTGCAACGTTTCATTTTAGCATTGTGGCGCTCACGAGGGAGACAAACTGCTTTGGCTGTTTGCAAGGCTAGGAAAGAGCAGAGCCCCAGTCTTGCTGTTTATCTGCAATGACTGCCAGGGCAAGTGAGGACCAGCAAGACAATTCCTGCCTAGCACCTTCCTTGGAGGAGAGAGAGTGCAACGTTTCATTTTGCTTTTTGGAGTGCGAGAGTGAGAAAAAGCAGAGTGCCTGTTTGCAAGGCTAGGAAAGAGCAGACCCCCAGTCTTGCTGTTTATCTGCAATGACTGCCAGGGCAAGTGAGGACCAGCAAGACAATTCCTGCCTAGCACCTTCCTTGGAGGAGAGAGAATGCAACGTTTCATTTTAGCATTTTGGCGCTCACGAGGGAGACAAACTGCTTTGGCTGTTTGCAAGGCTAGGAAAGAGCAGAGCCCCAGTCTTGCTGTTTATCTGCAATGACTGCCAGGGCAAGTGAGGACCAGCAAGACAATTCCTGCCTAGCACCTTCCTTGGAGGAGAGAGAGTGCAACGTTTCATTTTGCTTTTTGGAGTGCGAGAGTGAGAAAAAGCAGAGTGCCTGTTTGCAAGGCTAGGAACGAGCAGAGCCCCAGTCTTGCTGTTTATCTGCAATGACTGCCAGGGCAAGTGAGGACCAGCAAGACAATTCCTGCCTAGCACCTTCCTTGGAGGAGAGAGAGTGCAACGTTTCATTTTGCTTTTTGGAGTGCGAGAGTGAGAAAAAGCAGAGTGCCTGTTTGCAAGGCTAGGAAAGAGCAGAGCCCCAGTCTTGCTGTTTATCTGCAATGACTGCCAGGGCAAGTGAGGACCAGCAAGACAATTCCTGCCTAGCACCTTCCTTGGAGGAGAGAGAGTGCAACGTTTCATTTTAGCATTTTGGCGCTCACGAGGGAGACAAACTGCTTTGGCTGTTTGCAAGGCTAGGAAAGAGCAGAGCCCCAGTCTTGCTGTTTATCTGCAATGACTGCCAGGGCAAGTGAGGACCAGCAAGACAATTCCTGCCTAGCACCTTCCTTGGAGGAGAGAGAGTGCAACGTTTCATTTTGCTTTTTGGAGTGCGAGAGTGAGAAAAAGCAGAGTGCCTGTTTGCAAGGCTAGGAAAGAGCAGAGCCCCAGTCTTGCTGTTTATCTGCAATGACTGCCAGGGCAAGTGAGGACCAGCAAGACAATTCCTGCCTAGCACCTTCCTTGGAGGAGAGAGAGTGCAACGTTTCATTTTGCTTTTTGGAGTGCGAGAGTGAGAAAAAGCAGAGTGCCTGTTTGCAAGGCTAGGAAAGAGCAGAGCCCCAGTCTTGCTGTTTATCTGCAATGACTGCCAGGGCAAGTGAGGACCAGCAAGACAATTCCTGCCTAGCACCTTCCTTGGAGGAGAGAGAGTGCAACGTTTCATTTTAGCATTTTGGCGCTCACGAGGGAGACAAACTGCTTTGGCTGTTTGCAAGGCTAGGAAAGAGCAGAGCCCCAGTCTTGCTGTTTATCTGCAATGACTGCCAGGGCAAGTGAGGACCAGCAAGACAATTCCTGCCTAGCACCTTCCTTGGAGGAGAGAGAGTGCAACGTTTGATTTTAGCATTTTGGCGCTAACGAGGGAGACAAACTGCTTTGGCTGTTTGCAAGGCTAGGAAAGAGCAGAGCCCCAGTCTTGCTGTTTATCTGCAATGACTGCCAGGGCAAGTGAGGACCAGCAAGACAATTCCTGCCTAGCACCTTCCTTGGAGGAGAGAGAGTGCAACGTTTCATTTTGCATTTTGGAGTGCGAGAGTGAGAAAAAGCAGAGTGCCTGTTTGCAAGGCTAGGAAAGAGCAGAGCCCCAGTCTTGCTGTTTATCTGCAATGACTGCCAGGGCAAGTGAGGACCAGCAAGACAATTCCTGCCTAGCACCTTCCTTGGAGGAGAGAGAGTGCAACGTTTCATTTTAGCATTTTGGCGCTCACGATGGAGACGAAATGCATTGGCTGTTTGCAAGGCTAGGAAAGAGCAGAGCCCCAGTCTTGCTGTTTATCTGCAATGACTGCCAGGGCAAGTGAGGACCAGCAAGACAATTCCTGCCTAGCACCTTCCTTGGAGGAGAGAGAGTGCAACGTTTCATTTTGCTTTTTGGAGTGCGAGAGTGAGAAAAAGCAGAGTGCCTGTTTGCAAGGCTAGGAAAGAGCAGAGCCCCAGTCTTGCTGTTTATCTGCAATGACTGCCAGGGCAAGTGAGGACCAGCAAGACAATTCCTGCCTAGCACCTTCCTTGGAGGAGAGAGAGTGCAACGTTTCATTTTGCTTTTTGGAGTGCGAGAGTGAGAAAAAGCAGAGTGCCTGTTTGCAAGGCTAGCAAAGAGCAGAGCCCCAGTCTTGCTGTTTGTCTGCAATGACTGCCAGGGCAAGTGAGGACCAGCAAGACAATTCCTGCCTAGCACCTTCCTTGGAGGAGAGAGAGTGCAACGATTCATTTTAGCATTTTGGCGCTCACGAGGGAGACAAACTGCTTTGGCTGTTTGCAAGGCTAGGAAAGAGCAGAGCCCCAGTCTTGCTGTTTATCTGCAATGACTGCCAGGGCAAGTGAAGACCAGCAAGACAATTCCTGCCTAGCACCTTCCTTGGAGGAGAGAGAGTGCAACGTTTCATTTTGCTTTTTGGAGTGCGAGAGTGAGAAAAAGCAGAGTGCCTGTTTGCAAGGCTAGGAAAGAGCAGAGCCCCAGTCTTGCTGTTTATCTGCAATGACTGCCAGGGCAAGTGAGGACCAGCAAGACAATTCCTGCCTAGCACCTTCCTTGGAGGAGAGAGAGTGCAACGTTTGATTTTAGCATTTTGGCGCTAACGAGGGAGACAAACTGCTTTGGCTGTTTGCAAGGCTAGGAAAGAGCAGAGCCCCAGTCTTGCTGTTTATCTGCAATGACTGCCAGGGCAAGTGAGGACCAGCAAGACAATTCCTGCCTAGCACCTTCCTTGGAGGAGAGAGAGTGCAACGTTTCATTTTGCATTTTGGAGTGCGAGAGTGAGAAAAAGCAGAGTGCCTGTTTGCAAGGCTAGGAAAGAGCAGAGCCCCAGTCTTGCTGTTTATCTGCAATGACTGCCAGGGCAAGTGAGGACCAGCAAGACAATTCCTGCCTAGCACCTTCCTTGGAGGAGAGAGAGTGCAACGTTTCATTTTAGCATTTTGGCGCTCACGATGGAGATGAAATGCATTGGCTGTTTGCAAGGCTAGGAAAGAGCAGAGCCCCAGTCTTGCTGTTTATCTGCAATGACTGCCAGGGCAAGTGAGGACCAGCAAGACAATTCCTGCCTAGCACCTTCCTTGGAGGAGAGAGAGTGCAACGTTTCATTTTGCTTTTTGGAGTGCGAGAGTGAGAAAAAGCAGAGTGCCTGTTTGCAAGGCTAGGAAAGAGCAGAGCCCCAGTCTTGCTGTTTATCTGCAATGACTGCCAGGGCAAGTGAGGACCAGCAAGACAATTCCTGCCTAGCACCTTCCTTGGAGGAGAGAGAGTGCAACGTTTCATTTTGCTTTTTGGAGTGCGAGAGTGAGAAAAAGCAGAGTGCCTGTTTGCAAGGCTAGCAAAGAGCAGAGCCCCAGTCTTGCTGTTTATCTGCAATGACTGCCAGGGCAAGTGAGGACCAGCAAGACAATTCCTGCCTAGCACCTTCCTTGGAGGAGAGAGAGTGCAACGATTCATTTTAGCATTTTGGCGCTCACGAGGGAGACAAACTGCTTTGGCTGTTTGCAAGGCTAGGAAAGAGCAGAGCCCCAGTCTTGCTGTTTATCTGCAATGACTGCCAGGGCAAGTGAAGACCAGCAAGACAATTCCTGCCTAGCACCTTCCTTGGAGGAGAGAGAGTGCAACGTTTCATTTTGCTTTTTGGAGTGCGAGAGTGAGAAAAAACAGAGTGCCTGTTTGCAAGGCTAGGAAAGAGCAGAGCCCCAGTCTTGCTGTTTATCTGCAATGACTGCCAGGGCAAGTGAGGACCAGCAAGACAATTCCTGCCTAGCACCTTCCTTGGAGGAGAGAGAGTGCAACGTTTCATTTTGCTTTTTGGAGTGCGAGAGTGAGAAAAAGCAGAGTGCCTGTTTGCAAGGCTAGGAAAGAGCAGAGCCCCAGTCTTGCTGTTTATCTGCAATGACTGCCAGGGCAAGTGAGGACCAGCAAGACAATTCCTGCCTAGCACCTTCCGTGGAGGAGAGAGAGTGCAACGTTTGATTTTAGCATTTTGGCGCTCACGAGGGAGACGAAATGCATTGGCTGTTTGCAAGGCTAGGAAAGAGCAGAGCCCCAGTCTTGCTGTTTATCTGCAATGACTGCCAGGGCAAGTGAGGACCAGCAAGACAATTCCTGCCTAGCACCTTCCTTGGAGGAGAGAGAGTGCAACGTTTCATTTTGCTTTTTGGAGTGCGAGAGTGAGAAAAAGCAGAGTGCCTGTTTGCAAGGCTAGGAAAGAGCAGAGCCCCAGTCTTGCTGTTTATCTGCAATGACTGCCAGGGCAAGTGAGGACCAGCAAGACAATTCCTGCCTAGCACCTTCCTTGGAGGAGAGAGAGTGCAACGTTTCATTTTGCTTTTTGGAGTGCGAGAGTGAGAAAAAGCAGAGTGCCTGTTTGCAAGGCTAGGAAAGAGCAGAGCCCCAGTCTTGCTGTTTATCTGCAATGACTGCCAGGGCAAGTGAGGATCAGCAAGACAATTCCTGCCTAGCACCTTCCTTGGAGGAGAGAGAGTGCAACGTTTCATTTTAGCATTTTGGCGCTCACGAGGGAGACGAAATGCATTGGCTGTTTGCAAGGCTAGGAAAGAGCACAGCCCCAGTCTTGCTGTTTATCTGCAATGACTGCCAGGGCAAGTGAGGACCAGCAAGACAATTCCTGCCTAGCACCTTCCTTGGAGGAGAGAGAGTGCAACGTTTCATTTTAGCATTTTGGCGCTCACGAGGGAGACAAACTGCTTTGGCTGTTTGCAAGGCTAGGAAAGAGCAGAGCCCCAGTCTTGCTGTTTATCTGCAATGACTGCCAGGGCAAGTGAGGACCAGCAAGACAATTCCTGCCTAGCACCTTCCTTGGAGGAGAGAGAGTGCAACGTTTCATTTTGCTTTTTGGAGTGCGAGAGTCAGAAAAAGCAGAGTGCCTGTTTGCAAGGCTAGGAAAGAGCAGAGCCCCAGTCTTGCTGTTTATCTGCAATGACTGCCAGGGCAAGTGAGGACCAGCAAGACAATTCCTGCCTAGCACCTTCCGTGGAGGAGAGAGAGTGCAACGTTTGATTTTAGCATTTTGGCGCTCACGAGGGAGACGAAATGCATTGGCTGTTTGCAAGGCTAGGAAAGAGCAGAGCCCCAGTCTTGCTGTTTATCTGCAATGACTGCCAGGGCAAGTGAGGACCAGCAAGACAATTCCTGCCTAGCACCTTCCTTGGAGGAGAGAGAGTGCAACGTTTCATTTTGCATTTTGGAGTGCGAGAGTGAGAAAAAGCAGAGTGCCTGTTTGCAAGGCTAGGAAAGAGCAGAGCCCCAGTCTTGCTGTTTATCTGCAATGACTGCCAGGGCAAGTGAGGACCAGCAAGACAATTCCTGCCTAGCACCTTCCTTGGAGGAGAGAGAGTGCAACGTTTCATTTTAGCATTTTGGCGCTCACGATGGAGACGAAATGCATTGGCTGTTTGCAAGGCTAGGAAAGAGCAGAGCCCCAGTCTTGCTGTTTATCTGCAATGACTGCCAGGGCAAGTGAGGACCAGCAAGACAATTCCTGCCTAGCACCTTCCTTGGAGGAGAGAGAGTGCAACGTTTCATTTTGCTTTTTGGAGTGCGAGAGTGAGAAAAAGCAGAGTGCCTGTTTGCAAGGCTAGGAAAGAGCAGAGCCCCAGTCTTGCTGTTTATCTGCAATGACTGCCAGGGCAAGTGAGGACCAGCAAGACAATTCCTGCCTAGCACCTTCCTTGGAGGAGAGAGAGTGCAACGTTTCATTTTGCTTTTTGGAGTGC
This sequence comes from Phaethon aethereus, assembly GCF_964289735.1. Lineage (NCBI taxonomy): Eukaryota > Metazoa > Chordata > Aves > Phaethontiformes > Phaethontidae > Phaethon > Phaethon aethereus. The sequence continues at coordinate 554,087 of NW_028114062.1, read as the reverse complement.
GAGAGTGAGAAAAAGCAGAGTGCCTGTTTGCAAGGCTAGCAAAGAGCAGAGCCCCAGTCTTGCTGTTTGTCTGCAATGACTGCCAGGGCAAGTGAGGACCAGCAAGACAATTCCTGCCTAGCACCTTCCTTGGAGGAGAGAGAGTGCAACGATTCATTTTAGCATTTTGGCGCTCACGAGGGAGACAAACTGCTTTGGCTGTTTGCAAGGCTAGGAAAGAGCAGAGCCCCAGTCTTGCTGTTTATCTGCAATGACTGCCAGGGCAAGTGAGGACCAGCAAGACAATTCCTGCCTAGCACCTTCCTTGGAGGAGAGAGAGTGCAACGTTTCATTTTGCTTTTTGGAGTGCGAGAGTGAGAAAAAGCAGAGTGCCTGTTTGCAAGGCTAGCAAAGAGCAGAGCCCCAGTCTTGCTGTTTATCTGCAATGACTGCCAGGGCAAGTGAGGACCAGCAAGACAATTCCTGCCTAGCACCTTCCTTGGAGGAGAGAGAGTGCAACGATTCATTTTAGCATTTTGGCGCTCACGAGGGAGACAAACTGCTTTGGCTGTTTGCAAGGCTAGGAAAGAGCAGAGCCCCAGTCTTGCTGTTTATCTGCAATGACTGCCAGGGCAAGTGAAGACCAGCAAGACAATTCCTGCCTAGCACCTTCCTTGGAGGAGAGAGAGTGCAACGTTTCATTTTGCTTTTTGGAGTGCGAGAGTGAGAAAAAACAGAGTGCCTGTTTGCAAGGCTAGGAAAGAGCAGAGCCCCAGTCTTGCTGTTTATCTGCAATGACTGCCAGGGCAAGTGAGGACCAGCAAGACAATTCCTGCCTAGCACCTTCCTTGGAGGAGAGAGAGTGCAACGTTTCATTTTGCTTTTTGGAGTGCGAGAGTGAGAAAAAGCAGAGTGCCTGTTTGCAAGGCTAGGAAAGAGCAGAGCCCCAGTCTTGCTGTTTATCTGCAATGACTGCCAGGGCAAGTGAGGACCAGCAAGACAATTCCTGCCTAGCACCTTCCGTGGAGGAGAGAGAGTGCAACGTTTGATTTTAGCATTTTGGCGCTCACGAGGGAGACGAAATGCATTGGCTGTTTGCAAGGCTAGGAAAGAGCAGAGCCCCAGTCTTGCTGTTTATCTGCAATGACTGCCAGGGCAAGTGAGGACCAGCAAGACAATTCCTGCCTAGCACCTTCCTTGGAGGAGAGAGAGTGCAACGTTTCATTTTGCTTTTTGGAGTGCGAGAGTGAGAAAAAGCAGAGTGCCTGTTTGCAAGGCTAGGAAAGAGCAGAGCCCCAGTCTTGCTGTTTATCTGCAATGACTGCCAGGGCAAGTGAGGACCAGCAAGACAATTCCTGCCTAGCACCTTCCTTGGAGGAGAGAGAGTGCAACGTTTCATTTTGCTTTTTGGAGTGCGAGAGTGAGAAAAAGCAGAGTGCCTGTTTGCAAGGCTAGGAAAGAGCAGAGCCCCAGTCTTGCTGTTTATCTGCAATGACTGCCAGGGCAAGTGAGGATCAGCAAGACAATTCCTGCCTAGCACCTTCCTTGGAGGAGAGAGAGTGCAACGTTTCATTTTAGCATTTTGGCGCTCACGAGGGAGACGAAATGCATTGGCTGTTTGCAAGGCTAGGAAAGAGCACAGCCCCAGTCTTGCTGTTTATCTGCAATGACTGCCAGGGCAAGTGAGGACCAGCAAGACAATTCCTGCCTAGCACCTTCCTTGGAGGAGAGAGAGTGCAACGTTTCATTTTAGCATTTTGGCGCTCACGAGGGAGACAAACTGCTTTGGCTGTTTGCAAGGCTAGGAAAGAGCAGAGCCCCAGTCTTGCTGTTTATCTGCAATGACTGCCAGGGCAAGTGAGGACCAGCAAGACAATTCCTGCCTAGCACCTTCCTTGGAGGAGAGAGAGTGCAACGTTTCATTTTGCTTTTTGGAGTGCGAGAGTCAGAAAAAGCAGAGTGCCTGTTTGCAAGGCTAGGAAAGAGCAGAGCCCCAGTCTTGCTGTTTATCTGCAATGACTGCCAGGGCAAGTGAGGACCAGCAAGACAATTCCTGCCTAGCACCTTCCGTGGAGGAGAGAGAGTGCAACGTTTGATTTTAGCATTTTGGCGCTCACGAGGGAGACGAAATGCATTGGCTGTTTGCAAGGCTAGGAAAGAGCAGAGCCCCAGTCTTGCTGTTTATCTGCAATGACTGCCAGGGCAAGTGAGGACCAGCAAGACAATTCCTGCCTAGCACCTTCCTTGGAGGAGAGAGAGTGCAACGTTTCATTTTGCATTTTGGAGTGCGAGAGTGAGAAAAAGCAGAGTGCCTGTTTGCAAGGCTAGGAAAGAGCAGAGCCCCAGTCTTGCTGTTTATCTGCAATGACTGCCAGGGCAAGTGAGGACCAGCAAGACAATTCCTGCCTAGCACCTTCCTTGGAGGAGAGAGAGTGCAACGTTTCATTTTAGCATTTTGGCGCTCACGATGGAGACGAAATGCATTGGCTGTTTGCAAGGCTAGGAAAGAGCAGAGCCCCAGTCTTGCTGTTTATCTGCAATGACTGCCAGGGCAAGTGAGGACCAGCAAGACAATTCCTGCCTAGCACCTTCCTTGGAGGAGAGAGAGTGCAACGTTTCATTTTGCTTTTTGGAGTGCGAGAGTGAGAAAAAGCAGAGTGCCTGTTTGCAAGGCTAGGAAAGAGCAGAGCCCCAGTCTTGCTGTTTATCTGCAATGACTGCCAGGGCAAGTGAGGACCAGCAAGACAATTCCTGCCTAGCACCTTCCTTGGAGGAGAGAGAGTGCAACGTTTCATTTTGCTTTTTGGAGTGCGAGAGTGAGAAAAAGCAGAGTGCCTGTTTGCAAGGCTAGCAAAGAGCAGAGCCCCAGTCTTGCTGTTTGTCTGCAATGACTGCCAGGGCAAGTGAGGACCAGCAAGACAATTCCTGCCTAGCACCTTCCTTGGAGGAGAGAGAGTGCAACGATTCATTTTAGCATTTTGGCGCTCACGAGGGAGACAAACTGCTTTGGCTGTTTGCAAGGCTAGGAAAGAGCAGAGCCCCAGTCTTGCTGTTTATCTGCAATGACTGCCAGGGCAAGTGAAGACCAGCAAGACAATTCCTGCCTAGCACCTTCCTTGGAGGAGAGAGAGTGCAACGTTTCATTTTGCTTTTTGGAGTGCGAGAGTGAGAAAAAGCAGAGTGCCTGTTTGCAAGGCTAGGAAAGAGCAGAGCCCCAGTCTTGCTGTTTATCTGCAATGACTGCCAGGGCAAGTGAGGACCAGCAAGACAATTCCTGCCTAGCACCTTCCTTGGAGGAGAGAGAGTGCAACGTTTGATTTTAGCATTTTGGCGCTAACGAGGGAGACAAACTGCTTTGGCTGTTTGCAAGGCTAGGAAAGAGCAGAGCCCCAGTCTTGCTGTTTATCTGCAATGACTGCCAGGGCAAGTGAGGACCAGCAAGACAATTCCTGCCTAGCACCTTCCTTGGAGGAGAGAGAGTGCAACGTTTCATTTTGCATTTTGGAGTGCGAGAGTGAGAAAAAGCAGAGTGCCTGTTTGCAAGGCTAGGAAAGAGCAGAGCCCCAGTCTTGCTGTTTATCTGCAATGACTGCCAGGGCAAGTGAGGACCAGCAAGACAATTCCTGCCTAGCACCTTCCTTGGAGGAGAGAGAGTGCAACGTTTCATTTTAGCATTTTGGCGCTCACGATGGAGATGAAATGCATTGGCTGTTTGCAAGGCTAGGAAAGAGCAGAGCCCCAGTCTTGCTGTTTATCTGCAATGACTGCCAGGGCAAGTGAGGACCAGCAAGACAATTCCTGCCTAGCACCTTCCTTGGAGGAGAGAGAGTGCAACGTTTCATTTTGCTTTTTGGAGTGCGAGAGTGAGAAAAAGCAGAGTGCCTGTTTGCAAGGCTAGGAAAGAGCAGAGCCCCAGTCTTGCTGTTTATCTGCAATGACTGCCAGGGCAAGTGAGGACCAGCAAGACAATTCCTGCCTAGCACCTTCCTTGGAGGAGAGAGAGTGCAACGTTTCATTTTGCTTTTTGGAGTGCGAGAGTGAGAAAAAGCAGAGTGCCTGTTTGCAAGGCTAGCAAAGAGCAGAGCCCCAGTCTTGCTGTTTATCTGCAATGACTGCCAGGGCAAGTGAGGACCAGCAAGACAATTCCTGCCTAGCACCTTCCTTGGAGGAGAGAGAGTGCAACGATTCATTTTAGCATTTTGGCGCTCACGAGGGAGACAAACTGCTTTGGCTGTTTGCAAGGCTAGGAAAGAGCAGAGCCCCAGTCTTGCTGTTTATCTGCAATGACTGCCAGGGCAAGTGAAGACCAGCAAGACAATTCCTGCCTAGCACCTTCCTTGGAGGAGAGAGAGTGCAACGTTTCATTTTGCTTTTTGGAGTGCGAGAGTGAGAAAAAACAGAGTGCCTGTTTGCAAGGCTAGGAAAGAGCAGAGCCCCAGTCTTGCTGTTTATCTGCAATGACTGCCAGGGCAAGTGAGGACCAGCAAGACAATTCCTGCCTAGCACCTTCCTTGGAGGAGAGAGAGTGCAACGTTTCATTTTGCTTTTTGGAGTGCGAGAGTGAGAAAAAGCAGAGTGCCTGTTTGCAAGGCTAGGAAAGAGCAGAGCCCCAGTCTTGCTGTTTATCTGCAATGACTGCCAGGGCAAGTGAGGACCAGCAAGACAATTCCTGCCTAGCACCTTCCGTGGAGGAGAGAGAGTGCAACGTTTGATTTTAGCATTTTGGCGCTCACGAGGGAGACGAAATGCATTGGCTGTTTGCAAGGCTAGGAAAGAGCAGAGCCCCAGTCTTGCTGTTTATCTGCAATGACTGCCAGGGCAAGTGAGGACCAGCAAGACAATTCCTGCCTAGCACCTTCCTTGGAGGAGAGAGAGTGCAACGTTTCATTTTGCTTTTTGGAGTGCGAGAGTGAGAAAAAGCAGAGTGCCTGTTTGCAAGGCTAGGAAAGAGCAGAGCCCCAGTCTTGCTGTTTATCTGCAATGACTGCCAGGGCAAGTGAGGACCAGCAAGACAATTCCTGCCTAGCACCTTCCTTGGAGGAGAGAGAGTGCAACGTTTCATTTTGCTTTTTGGAGTGCGAGAGTGAGAAAAAGCAGAGTGCCTGTTTGCAAGGCTAGGAAAGAGCAGAGCCCCAGTCTTGCTGTTTATCTGCAATGACTGCCAGGGCAAGTGAGGATCAGCAAGACAATTCCTGCCTAGCACCTTCCTTGGAGGAGAGAGAGTGCAACGTTTCATTTTAGCATTTTGGCGCTCACGAGGGAGACGAAATGCATTGGCTGTTTGCAAGGCTAGGAAAGAGCACAGCCCCAGTCTTGCTGTTTATCTGCAATGACTGCCAGGGCAAGTGAGGACCAGCAAGACAATTCCTGCCTAGCACCTTCCTTGGAGGAGAGAGAGTGCAACGTTTCATTTTAGCATTTTGGCGCTCACGAGGGAGACAAACTGCTTTGGCTGTTTGCAAGGCTAGGAAAGAGCAGAGCCCCAGTCTTGCTGTTTATCTGCAATGACTGCCAGGGCAAGTGAGGACCAGCAAGACAATTCCTGCCTAGCACCTTCCTTGGAGGAGAGAGAGTGCAACGTTTCATTTTGCTTTTTGGAGTGCGAGAGTCAGAAAAAGCAGAGTGCCTGTTTGCAAGGCTAGGAAAGAGCAGAGCCCCAGTCTTGCTGTTTATCTGCAATGACTGCCAGGGCAAGTGAGGACCAGCAAGACAATTCCTGCCTAGCACCTTCCGTGGAGGAGAGAGAGTGCAACGTTTGATTTTAGCATTTTGGCGCTCACGAGGGAGACGAAATGCATTGGCTGTTTGCAAGGCTAGGAAAGAGCAGAGCCCCAGTCTTGCTGTTTATCTGCAATGACTGCCAGGGCAAGTGAGGACCAGCAAGACAATTCCTGCCTAGCACCTTCCTTGGAGGAGAGAGAGTGCAACGTTTCATTTTGCTTTTTGGAGTGCGAGAGTGAGAAAAAGCAGAGTGCCTGTTTGCAAGGCTAGGAAAGAGCAGAGCCCCAGTCTTGCTGTTTATCTGCAATGACTGCCAGGGCAAGTGAGGACCAGCAAGACAATTCCTGCCTAGCACCTTCCTTGGAGGAGAGAGAGTGCAACGTTTCATTTTGCTTTTTGGAGTGCGAGAGTGAGAAAAAGCAGAGTGCCTGTTTGCAAGGCTAGGAAAGAGCAGAGCCCCAGTCTTGCTGTTTATCTGCAATGACTGCCAGGGCAAGTGAGGACCAGCAAGACAATTCCTGCCTAGCACCTTCCTTGGAGGAGAGAGAGTGCAACGTTTCATTTTAGCATTTTGGAGAGCGAGAGTGAGAAAAAGCAGAGTGCCTGTTTGCAAGGCTAGGAAAGAGCAGACCCCCAGTCTTGCTGTTTATCTGCAATGACTGCCAGGGCAAGTGAGGACCAGCAAGACAATTCCTGCCTAGCACCTTCCTTGGAGGAGAGAGAGTGCAACGTTTCATTTTAGCATTTTGGCGCTCACGAGGGAGACAAACTGCTTTGGCTGTTTGCAAGGCTAGGAAAGAGCAGAGCCCCAGTCTTGCTGTTTACCTGCAATGACTGCCAGGGCAAGTGAGGACCAGCAAGACAATTCCTGCCTAGCACCTTCCTTGGAGGAGAGAGAGTGCAACGTTTCATTTTGCTTTTTGGAGTGCGAGAGTGAGAAAAAGCAGAGTGCCTGTTTGCAAGGCTAGGAAAGAGCAGAGCCCGAGTCTTGCTGTTTATCTGCAATGACTGCCAGGGCAAGTGAGGACCAGCAAGACAATTCCTGCCTAGCACCTTCCTTGGAGGAGAGAGAGTGCAACGTTTCATTTTGCTTTTTGGAGTGCGAGAGTGAGAAAAAGCAGAGTGCCTGTTTGCAAGGCTAGGAAAGAGCAGAGCCCCAGTCTTGCTGTTTATCTGCAATGACTGCCAGGGCAAGTGAGGACCAGCAAGACAATTCCTGCCTAGCACCTTCCTTGGAGGAGAGAGAGTGCAACGTTTCATTTTGCTTTTTGGAGTGCGAGAGTGAGAAAAAGCAGAGTGCCTGTTTGCAAGGCTAGGAAAGAGCAGAGCCCCAGTATTGCTGTTTATCTGCAATGACTGCCAGGGCAAGTGAGGACCAGCAAGACAATTCCTGCCTAGCACCTTCCTTGGAGGAGAGAGAGTGCAACGTTTCATTTTGCTTTTTGGAGTGCGAGAGTGAGAAAAAGCAGAGTGCCTGTTTGCAAGGCTAGCAAAGAGCAGAGCCCCAGTCTTGCTGTTTATCTGCAATGACTGCCAGGGCAAGTGAGGACCAGCAAGACAATTCCTGCCTAGCACCTTCCTTGGAGGAGAGAGAGTGCAACGTTTCATTTTAGCATTTTGGCGCTCACGAGGGAGACAAACTGCTTTGGCTGTTTGCAAGGCTAGGAAAGAGCAGAGCCCCAGTCTTGCTGTTTATCTGCAATGACTGCCAGGGCAAGTGAGGACCAGCAAGACAATTCCTGCCTAGCACCTTCCTTGGAGGAGAGAGAGTGCAACGTTTCATTTTGCTTTTTGGAGTGCGAGAGTGAGAAAAAGCAGAGTGCCTGTTTGCAAGGCTAGGAAAGAGCAGAGCCCCAGTCTTGCTGTTTATCTGCAATGACTGCCAGGGCAAGTGAGGACCAGCAAGACAATTCCTGCCTAGCACCTTCCTTGGAGGAGAGAGAGTGCAACGTTTCATTTTGCTTTTTGGAGTGCGAGAGTGAGAAAAAGCAGAGTGCCTGTTTGCAAGGCTAGGAAAGAGCAGAGCCCCAGTCTTGCTGTTTATCTGCAATGACTGCCAGGGCAAGTGAGGACCAGCAAGACAATTCCTGCCTAGCACCTTCCTTGGAGGAGAGAGAGTGCAACGTTTCATTTTGCTTTTTGGAGTGCGAGAGTGAGAAAAAGCAGAGTGCCTGTTTGCAAGGCTAGGAAAGAGCAGAGCCCCAGTCTTGCTGTTTATCTGCAATGACTGCCAGGGCAAGTGAGGACCAGCAAGACAATTCCTGCCTAGCACCTTCCTTGGAGGAGAGAGAGTGCAACGTTTCATTTTGCTTTTTGGAGTGCGAGAGTGAGAAAAAGCAGAGTGCCTGTTTGCAAGGCTAGGAAAGAGCAGAGCCCCAGTCTTGCTGTTTATCTGCAATGACTGCCAGGGCAAGTGAGGACCAGCAAGACAATTCCTGCCTAGCACCTTCCTTGGAGGAGTGAGAGTGCAACGTTTCATTTTGCTTTTTGGAGTGCGAGAGTGAGAAAAAGCAGAGTGCCTGTTTGCAAGGCTAGCAAAGAGCAGAGCCCCAGTCTTGCTGTTTATCTGCAATGACTGCCAGGGCAAGTGAGGACCAGCAAGACAATTCCTGCCTAGCACCTTCCTTGGAGGAGAGAGAGTGCAACGTTTCATTTTAGCATTTTGGAGAGCGAGAGTGAGAAAAAGCAGAGTGCCTGTTTGCAAGGCTAGGAAAGAGCAGAGCCCCAGTCTTGCTGTTTATCTGCAATGACTGCCAGGGCAAGTGAGGACCAGCAAGACAATTCCTGCCTAGCACCTTCCTTGGAGGAGAGAGAGTGCAACGTTTCATTTTAGCATTTTGGCGCTCACGAGGGAGACGAAATGCATTGGCTGTTTGCAAGGCTAGGAAAGAGCAGAGCCCCAGTCTTGCTGTTTATCTGCAATGACTGCCAGGGCAAGTGAGGACCAGCAAGACAATTCCTGCCTAGCACCTTCCTTGGAGGAGAGAGAGTGCAACGTTTCATTTTGCTTTTTGGAGTGCGAGAGTGAGAAAAAGCAGAGTGCCTGTTTGCAAGGCTAGGAAAGAGCAGAGCCCCAGTCTTGCTGTTTATCTGCAATGACTGCCAGGGCAAGTGAGGACCAGCAAGACAATTCCTGCCTAGCACCTTCCTTGGAGGAGAGAGAGTGCAACGTTTCATTTTGCTTTTTGGAGTGCGAGAGTGAGAAAAAGCAGAGTGCCTGTTTGCAAGGCTAGGAAAGAGCAGAGCCCCAGTCTTGCTGTTTATCTGCAATGACTGCCAGGGCAAGTGAGGACCAGGAAGACAATTCCTGCCTAGCACCTTCCTTGGAGGAGAGAGAGTGCAACGTTTCATTTTAGCATTTTGGAGAGCGAGAGTGAGAAAAAGCAGAGTGCCTGTTTGCAAGGCTAGGAAAGAGCAGAGCCCCAGTCTTGCTGTTTATCTGCAATGACTGCCAGGGCAAGTGAGGACCAGCAAGACAATTCCTGCCTAGCACCTTCCTTGGAGGAGAGAGAGTGCAACGTTTCATTTTAGCATTTTGGCGCTCACGAGGGAGACGAAATGCATTGGCTGTTTGCAAGGCTAGGAAAGAGCAGAGCCCCAGTCTTGCTGTTTATCTGCAATGACTGCCAGGGCAAGTGAGGACCAGCAAGACAATTCCTGCCTAGCACCTTCCTTGGAGGAGAGAGAGTGCAACGTTTCATTTTGCTTTTTGGAGTGCGAGAGTGAGAAAAAGCAGAGTGCCTGTTTGCAAGGCTAGGAAAGAGCAGAGCCCCAGTATTGCTGTTTATCTGCAATGACTGCCAGGGCAAGTGAGGACCAGCAAGACAATTCCTGCCTAGCACCTTCCTTGGAGGAGAGAGAGTGCAACGTTTCATTTTGCTTTTTGGAGTGCGAGAGTGAGAAAAAGCAGAGTGCCTGTTTGCAAGGCTAGCAAAGAGCAGAGCCCCAGTCTTGCTGTTTATCTGCAATGACTGCCAGGGCAAGTGAGGACCAGCAAGACAATTCCTGCCTAGCACCTTCCTTGGAGGAGAGAGAGTGCAACGTTTCATTTTAGCATTTTGGCGCTCACGAGGGAGACAAACTGCTTTGGCTGTTTGCAAGGCTAGGAAAGAGCAGAGCCCCAGTCTTGCTGTTTATCTGCAATGACTGCCAGGGCAAGTGAGGACCAGCAAGACAATTCCTGCCTAGCACCTTCCTTGGAGGAGAGAGAGTGCAACGTTTCATTTTGCTTTTTGGAGTGCGAGAGTGAGAAAAAGCAGAGTGCCTGTTTGCAAGGCTAGGAAAGAGCAGAGCCCGAGTCTTGCTGTTTATCTGCAATGACTGCCAGGGCAAGTGAGGACCAGCAAGACAATTCCTGCCTAGCACCTTCCTTGGAGGAGAGAGAGTGCAACGTTTCATTTTGCTTTTTGGAGTGCGAGAGTGAGAAAAAGCAGAGTGCCTGTTTGCAAGGCTAGGAAAGAGCAGAGCCCCAGTCTTGCTGTTTATCTGCAATGACTGCCAGGGCAAGTGAGGACCAGCAAGACAATTCCTGCCTAGCACCTTCCTTGGAGGAGAGAGAGTGCAACGTTTCATTTTAGCATTTTGGCGCTCACGAGCGAGACAAACTGCTTTGGCTGTTTGCAAGGCTAGGAAAGAGCAGAGCCCCAGTCTTGCTGTTTATCTGCAATGACTGCCAGGGCAAGTGAGGACCAGCAAGACAATTCCTGCCTAGCACCTTCCTTGGAGGAGAGAGAGTGCAACGTTTCATTTTAGCATTTCGGCGCTCACGAGGGAGACAAACTGCTTTGGCTGTTTGCAAGGCTAGGAAAGAGCAGAGCCCCAGTCTTGCTGTTTATCCGCAATGACTGCCAGGGCAAGTGAGGACCAGCAAGACAATTCCTGCCTAGCACCTTCCTTGGAGGAGAGAGAGTGCAACGTTTCATTTTGCTTTTTGGAGTGCGAGAGTGAGAAAAAGCAGAGTGCCTGTTTGCAAGGCTAGGAAAGAGCAGAGCCCCAGTCTTGCTGTTTATCTGCAATGAATGCCAGGGCAAGTGAGGACCAGCAAGACAATTCCTGCCTAGCACCTTCCTTGGAGGAGAGAGAGTGCAACGTTTCATTTTGCTTTTTGGAGTGCGAGAGTGAGAAAAAGCAGCGTGCCTGTTTGCAAGGCTAGGAAAGAGCAGAGCCCCAGTCTTGCTGTTTATCTGCACTGGCTGCCAGGGCAAGTGAGGACCAGCAAGACAATTCCTGCCTAGCACCTTCCTTGGAGGAGAGAGAGTGCAACGTTTCATTTTAATTTTTTGGAGTGCGAGAGTGAGAAAAAGCAGAGTGCCTGTTTGCAAGGCTAGGAAAGAGCAGAGCCCCAGTCTTGCTGTTTATCGGCAATGACTGCCAGGGCAAGTGAGGACCAGCAAGACAATTCCTGCCTAGCACCTTCCTTGGAGGAGTGAGAGTGCAACGTTTCATTTTGCTTTTTGGAGTGCGAGAGTGAGAAAAAGCAGAGTGCCTGTTTGCAAGGCTAGCAAAGAGCAGAGCCCCAGTCTTGCTGTTTATCTGCAATGACTGCCAGGGCAAGTGAGGACCAGCAAGACAATTCCTGCCTAGCACCTTCCTTGGAGGAGAGAGAGTGCAACGTTTCATTTTAGCATTTGGCGCTCACGAGGGAGACAAACTGCTTTGGCTGTTTGCAAGGCTAGGAAAGAGCAGAGCCCCAGTCTTGCTGTTTATCTGCAATGACTGCCAGGGCAAGTGAGGACCAGCAAGACAATTCCTGCCTAGCACCTTCCTTGGAGGAGAGAGAGTGCAACGTTTCATTTTAGCATTTCGGCGCTCACGAGGGAGACAAACTGCTTTGGCTGTTTGCAAGGCTAGGAAAGAGCAGAGCCCCAGTCTTGCTGTTTATCCGCAATGACTGCCAGGGCAAGTGAGGACCAGCAAGACAATTCCTGCCTAGCACCTTCCTTGGAGGAGAGAGAGTGCAACGTTTCATTTTGCTTTTTGGAGTGCGAGAGTGAGAAAAAGCAGAGTGCCTGTTTGCAAGGCTAGGAAAGAGCAGAGCCCCAGTCTTGCTGTTTATCTGCAATGAATGCCAGGGCAAGTGAGGACCAGCAAGACAATTCCTGCCTAGCACCTTCCTTGGAGGAGAGAGAGTGCAACGTTTCATTTTGCTTTTTGGAGTGCGAGAGTGAGAAAAAGCAGCGTGCCTGTTTGCAAGGCTAGGAAAGAGCAGAGCCCCAGTCTTGCTGTTTATCTGCACTGGCTGCCAGGGCAAGTGAGGACCAGCAAGACAATTCCTGCCTAGCACCTTCCTTGGAGGAGAGAGAGTGCAACGTTTCATTTTAATTTTTTGGAGTGCGAGAGTGAGAAAAAGCAGAGTGCCTGTTTGCAAGGCTAGGAAAGAGCAGAGCCCCAGTCTTGCTGTTTATCGGCAATGACTGCCAGGGCAAGTGAGGACCAGCAAGACAATTCCTGCCTAGCACCTTCCTTGGAGGAGTGAGAGTGCAACGTTTCATTTTGCTTTTTGGAGTGCGAGAGTGAGAAAAAGCAGAGTGCCTGTTTGCAAGGCTAGCAAAGAGCAGAGCCCCAGTCTTGCTGTTTATCTGCAATGACTGCCAGGGCAAGTGAGGACCAGCAAGACAATTCCTGCCTAGCACCTTCCTTGGAGGAGAGAGAGTGCAACGTTTCATTTTAGCATTTGGCGCTCACGAGGGAGACAAACTGCTTTGGCTGTTTGCAAGGCTAGGAAAGAGCAGAGCCCGAGTCTTGCTGTTTATCTGCAATGACTGCCAGGGCAAGTGAGGACCAGCAAGACAATTCCTGCCTAGCACCTTCCTTGGAGGAGAGAGAGTGCAATGTTTCATTTTATCATTTTGGCGCTCACGAGGGAGACAAACTGCTTTGGCTGTTTGCAAGGCTAAGAAAGAGCATAGCCCCAGTCTTGCTGTTTATCTGCAATGACTGCCAGGGCAAGTGAGGACCAGCAAGACAATTCCTGCCTAGCACCTTCCTTGGAGGAGAGAGAGTGCAACGTTTCATTTTGCTTTTTGGAGTGCGAGAGTGAGAAAAAGCAGAGCGCCTGTTTGCAAGGCTAGGAAAGAGCAGAGCCCCAGTCTTGCTGTTTATCTGCAATGACTGCCAGGGCAAGTGAGGACCAGCAAGACAATTCCTGCCTAGCAGCTTCCTTGGAGGAGAGAGAGTGCAACGTTTCATTTTGCTTTTTGGAGTGCGAGAGTGAGAAAAAGCAGAGCGCCTGTTTGCAAGGCTAGGAAAGAGCAGAGCCCAAGTCTTGCTGTTTATCTGCAATGAGTGCCAGGGCAAGTGAGGACCAGCAAGACAATTCCTGCCTAGCACCTTCCTTGGAGGAGAGAGAGTGCAACGTTTCATTTTAGCATTTTGGCGCTCACAAGAGAGACAAACTGCTTTGGCTGTTTGCAAGGCTAGGAAAGAGCAGAGCCCCAGTCTTGCTGTTTATCTGCAATGACTGCCAGGGCAAGTGAGGACCAGCAAGACAATTCCTGCCTAGCACCTTCCTTGGAGGAGAGAGAGTGCAACGTTTCATTTTGCTTTTTGGAGTGCGAGAGTGAGAAAAAGCAGAGCGCCTGTTTGCAAGGCTAGGAAAGAGCAGAGCCCCAGTCTTGCTGTTTATCTGCAATGACTGCCAGGGCAAGTGAGGACCAGCAAGACAATTCCTGCCTAGCACCTTCCTTGGAGGAGAGAGAGTTCAACGTTTCATTTTAGCATTTTGGCGCTCACGAGCGAGACGAACTGCTTTGGCTGTTTGCAAGGCTAGGAAAGAGCAGAGCCCCAGTCTTGCTGTTTATCTGCAATGACTGCCAGGGCAAGTGAGGACCAGCAAGACAATTCCTGCCTAGCACCTTCCTTGGAGGATAGAGAGTGCAACGTTTCATTTTAGCATTTTGGCGCTCACGAGCGAGACAAAATGCTTTGGCTGTTTGCAAGGCTAGGAAAGAGCAGAGCCCCAGTCTTGCTGTTTATCTGTAATGTCTGCCACGGCAAGTGAGGACCAGCAAGACAATTCCTGCCTAGCACCTTCCTTGGAGGAGAGAGAGTGCAACGTTTCATTTTGCTTTTTGGAGTGCGAGAGTGAGAAAAAGCAGAGTGCCTATTTGCAAGGCTAGGAAAGAGCAGAGCCCGAGTCTTACTGTTTATCTGCAATGACTGCCAGGGCAAGTGAGGACCAGCAAGACAATTCCTGCCTAGCACCTTCATTGGAGGAGAGAGAGTGCAAGGTTTCATTTTAGCATTTTGGCGCTCACGAGGGAGACGAAATGCATTGGCTGTTTGCAAGGCTAGGAAAGAGCAGAGCCCGAGTCTTGCTGTTTATCTGCAATGACTGCCAGGGCAAGTGAGGACCAGCAAGACAATTCCTGCCTAGCACCTTCCTTGGAGGAGAGAGAGTGCAAAGTTTCATTTTAGCATTTTGGCGCTCACGTCGAGACGAACTGCTTTGGCTGTTTGCAAGGCTAGGAAAGAGCAGAGCCCCAGTCTTGCTGTTTATCTGCAATGACTGCAGGGCAAGTGAGGACCAGCAAGACAATTCCTGCCTAGCACCTTCCTTGGAGGAGAGAGAGTGCAACGTTTCATTTTGCTTTTTGGAGTGCGAGAGTGAGAAAAAGCAGAGTGCCTGTTTGCAAGGCTAGGAAAGAGCAGAGCCCCAGTCTTGCTGTTTATCTGCAATGACTGCCAGGGCAAGTGAGGACCAGCAAGACAATTCCTGCCTAGCACCTTCCTTGGAGGAGAGAGAGTGCAACGTTTCATTTTAGCATTTTGGCGCTCACGAGCGAGACGAACTGCTTTGGCTGTTTGCAAGGCTAGGAAAGAGCAGAGCCCCAGTCTTGCTGTTTCTCTGCAATGACTGCCAGGGCAAGTGAGGACCAGCAAGACAATTCCTGCCTAGCACCTTCCTTGGAGGAGAGAGAGTGCAACGTTTCATTTTGCTTTTTGGAGTGCGAGAGTGAGAAAAAGCAGAGTGCCTGTTTGCAAGGCTAGGAAAGAGCAGAGCCCCAGTCTTGCTGTTTATCTGCAATGACTGCCAGGGCAAGTGAGGACCAGCAAGACAATTCCTGCCTAGCACCTTCCTTGGAGGAGAGAGAGTGCAATGTTTCATTTTAGCATTTTGGCGCTCACGAGCGAGACAAACTGCTTTGGCTCTTTGCAAGGCTAGGAAAGAGCAGAGCCCCAGTCTTGCTGTTTATCTGCAATGACTACCAGGGCAAGTGAGGAACAGCAAGACAATTCCTGCCTAGCACCTTTCTTGGAAGAGTGAGAGTGCAACGTTTCATTTTACCATTTTGGCGCTCACGAGCGAGACGAACTGCTTTGGCTGTTTGCAAGGCTAGGAAAGAGCAGAGCCCCAGTCTTGCTGTTTATCTGCAATGACTGCCAGGGCAAGTGAGGACCAGCAAGACAATTCCTGCCTAGCACCTTCCTTGGAGGAGAGAGAGTGCAACGTTTCATTTTGCTTTTTGGAGTGCGAGAGTGAGAAAAAGCAGAGTGCCTGTTTGCAAGGCTAGGAAAGAGCAGAGCCCGAGTCTTGCTGTTTATCTGCAATGACTGCCAGGGCAAGTGAGGACCAGCAAGACAATTCCTGCCTAGCACCTTCCTTGGAGGAGAGAGAGTGCAACGTTTCATTTTAGCATTTTGGCGCTCACGAGCGAGACAAACTGCTTTGGCTGTTTGCAAGGCTAGGAAAGAGCAGAGCCCGAGTCTTGCTGTTTATCTGCAATGACTGCCAGGGCAAGTGAGGACCAGCAAGACAATTCCTGCCTAGCACCTTCCTTGGAGGAGAGAGAGTGCAATGTTTCCTTTTATCATTTTGGCGCTCACGAGGGAGACAAACTGCTTTGGCTGTTTGCAAGGCTAAGAAAGAGCATAGCCCCAGTCTTGCTGTTTATCTGCAATGACTGCCAGGGCAAGTGAGGACCAGCAAGACAATTCCTGCCTAGCACCTTCCTTGGAGGAGAGAGAGTGCAACGTTTCATTTTGCTTTTTGGAGTGCGAGAGTGAGAAAAAGCAGAGCGCCTGTTTGCAAGGCTAGGAAAGAGCAGAGCCCCTATCTTGCTGTTTATCTGCAATGACTGCCAGGGCAAGTGAGGACCAGCAAGACAATTCCTGCCTAGCACCTTCCTTGGAGGAGAGAGAGTGCAACGTTTCATTTTGCTTTTTGGAGTGCGAGAGTGAGAAAAAGCAGAGCGCCTGTTTGCAAGGCTAGGAAAGAGCAGAGCCCCAGTCTTGCTGTTTATCTGCAATGACTGCCAGGGCAAGTGAGGACCAGCAAGACAATTCCTGCCTAGCACCTTCCTTGGAGGAGAGAGAGTGCAACGTTTCATTTTAGCATTTTGGCGCTCACGAGCGAGACAAACTGCTTTGGCTGTTTGCAAGGCTAGGAAAGAGCAGAGCCCGAGTCTTGCTGTTTATCTGCAATGACTGCCAGGGCAAGTGAGGACCAGCAAGACAATTCCTGCCTAGCACCTTCCTTGGAGGAGAGAGAGTGCAATGTTTCATTTTATCATTTTGGCGCTCACGAGGGAGACAAACTGCTTTGGCTGTTTGCAAGGCTAAGAAAGAGCATAGCCCCAGTCTTGCTGTTTATCTGCAATGACTGCCAGGGCAAGTGAGGACCAGCAAGACAATTCCTGCCTAGCACCTTCATTGGAGGAGAGAGAGTGCAAGGTTTCATTGCAGCATTTTGGCGCTCACGAGCGAGACAAACTGCTTTGGCTGTTTGCAAGGCTAGGAAAGAGCAGAGCCCGAGTCTTGCTGTTTATCTGCAATGACTGCCAGGGCAAGTGAGGACCAGCAAGACAATTCCTGCCTAGCACCTTCCTTGGAGGAGAGAGAGTGCAAAGTTTCATTTTAGCATTTTGGCGCTCACGTCGAGACGAACTGCTTTGGCTGTTTGCAAGGCTAGGAAAGAGCAGAGCCCCAGTCTTGCTGTTTATCTGCAATGACTGCAGGGCAAGTGAGGACCAGCAAGACAATTCCTGCCTAGCACCTTCCTTGGAGGAGAGAGAGTGCAACGTTTCATTTTGCTTTTTGGAGTGCGAGAGTGAGAAAAAGCAGAGTGCCTGTTTGCAAGGCTAGGAAAGAGCAGAGCCCCAGTCTTGCTGTTTATCTGCAATGACTGCCAGGGCAAGTGAGGACCAGCAAGACAATTCCTGCCTAGCACCTTCCTTGGAGGAGAGAGAGTGCAACGTTTCATTTTAGCATTTGGCGCTCACGAGGGAGACAAACTGCTTTGGCTGTTTGCAAGGCTAGGAAAGAGCAGAGCCCGAGTCTTGCTGTTTATCTGCAATGACTGCCAGGGCAAGTGAGGACCAGCAAGACAATTCCTGCCTAGCACCTTCCTTGGAGGAGAGAGAGTGCAATGTTTCATTTTATCATTTTGGCGCTCACGAGGGAGACAAACTGCTTTGGCTGTTTGCAAGGCTAAGAAAGAGCATAGCCCCAGTCTTGCTGTTTATCTGCAATGACTGCCAGGGCAAGTGAGGACCAGCAAGACAATTCCTGCCTAGCACCTTCCTTGGAGGAGAGAGAGTGCAACGTTTCATTTTGCTTTTTGGAGTGCGAGAGTGAGAAAAAGCAGAGCGCCTGTTTGCAAGGCTAGGAAAGAGCAGAGCCCCAGTCTTGCTGTTTATCTGCAATGACTGCCAGGGCAAGTGAGGACCAGCAAGACAATTCCTGCCTAGCACCTTCCTTGGAGGAGAGAGAGTGCAACGTTTCATTTTGCTTTTTGGAGTGCGAGAGTGAGAAAAAGCAGAGCGCCTGTTTGCAAGGCTAGGAAAGAGCAGAGCCCCAGTCTTGCTGTTTATCTGCAATGACTGCCAGGGCAAGTGAGGACCAGCAAGACAATTCCTGCCTAGCACCTTCCTTGGAGGAGAGAGAGTTCAACGTTTCATTTTAGCATTTTGGCGCTCACGAGCGAGACGAACTGCTTTGGCTGTTTGCAAGGCTAGGAAAGAGCAGAGCCCCAGTCTTGCTGTTTATCTGCAATGACTGCCAGGGCAAGTGAGGACCAGCAAGACAATTCCTGCCTAGCACCTTCCTTGGAGGAGAGAGAGTGCAACGTTTCATTTTAGCATTTTGGCGCTCACGAGCGAGACAAAATGCTTTGGCTGTTTGCAAGGCTAGGAAAGAGCAGAGCCCCAGTCTTGCTGTTTATCTGTAATGTCTGCCAGGGCAAGTGAGGACCAGCAAGACAATTCCTGCCTAGCACCTTCATTGGAGGAGAGAGAGTGCAAGGTTTCATTTTAGCATTTTGGCGCTCACGAGGGAGACGAAATGCATTGGCTGTTTGCAAGGCTAGGAAAGAGCAGAGCCCGAGTCTTGCTGTTTATCTGCAATGACTGCCAGGGCAAGTGAGGACCAGCAAGACAATTCCTGCCTAGCACCTTCCTTGGAGGAGAGAGAGTGCAAAGTTTCATTTTAGCATTTTGGCGCTCACGTCGAGACGAACTGCTTTGGCTGTTTGCAAGGCTAGGAAAGAGCAGAGCCCCAGTCTTGCTGTTTATCTGCAATGACTGCAGGGCAAGTGAGGACCAGCAAGACAATTCCTGCCTAGCACCTTCCTTGGAGGAGAGAGAGTGCAACGTTTCATTTTGCTTTTTGGAGTGCGAGAGTGAGAAAAAGCAGAGTGCCTGTTTGCAAGGCTAGGAAAGAGCAGAGCCCCAGTCTTGCTGTTTATCTGCAATGACTGCCAGGGCAAGTGAGGACCAGCAAGACAATTCCTGCCTAGCACCTTCCTTGGAGGAGAGAGAGTGCAACGTTTCATTTTAGCATTTTGGCGCTCACGAGCGAGACGAACTGCTTTGGCTGTTTGCAAGGCTAGGAAAGAGCAGAGCCCCAGTCTTGCTGTTTATCTGCAATGACTGCCAGGGCAAGTGAGGACCAGCAAGACAATTCCTGCCTAGCACCTTCCTTGGAGGAGAGAGAGTGCAACGTTTCATTTTGCTTTTTGGAGTGCGAGAGTGAGAAAAAGCAGAGTGCCTGTTTGCAAGGCTAGGAAAGAGCAGAGCCCCAGTCTTGCTGTTTATCTGCAATGACTGCCAGGGCAAGTGAGGACCAGCAAGACAATTCCTGCCTAGCACCTTCCTTGGAGGAGAGAGAGTGCAATGTTTCATTTTAGCATTTTGGCGCTCACGAGCGAGACAAACTGCTTTGGCTCTTTGCAAGGCTAGGAAAGAGCAGAGCCCCAGTCTTGCTGTTTATCTGCAATGACTACCAGGGCAAGTGAGGAACAGCAAGACAATTCCTGCCTAGCACCTTTCTTGGAAGAGTGAGAGTGCAACGTTTCATTTTACCATTTTGGCGCTCACGAGCGAGACGAACTGCTTTGGCTGTTTGCAAGGCTAGGAAAGAGCAGAGCCCCAGTCTTGCTGTTTATCTGCAATGACTGCCAGGGCAAGTGAGGACCAGCAAGACAATTCCTGCCTAGCACCTTCCTTGGAGGAGAGAGAGTGCAACGTTTCATTTTGCTTTTTGGAGTGCGAGAGTGAGAAAAAGCAGAGTGCCTGTTTGCAAGGCTAGGAAAGAGCAGAGCCCGAGTCTTGCTGTTTATCTGCAATGACTGCCAGGGCAAGTGAGGACCAGCAAGACAATTCCTGCCTAGCACCTTCCTTGGAGGAGAGAGAGTGCAACGTTTCATTTTAGCATTTTGGCGCTCACGAGCGAGACAAACTGCTTTGGCTGTTTGCAAGGCTAGGAAAGAGCAGAGCCCGAGTCTTGCTGTTTATCTGCAATGACTGCAAGGGCAAGTGAGGACCAGCAAGACAATTCCTGCCTAGCACCTTCCTTGGAGGAGAGAGAGTGCAATGTTTCCTTTTATCATTTTGGCGCTCACGAGGGAGACAAACTGCTTTGGCTGTTTGCAAGGCTAAGAAAGAGCATAGCCCCAGTCTTGCTGTTTATCTGCAATGACTGCCAGGGCAAGTGAGGACCAGCAAGACAATTCCTGCCTAGCACCTTCCTTGGAGGAGAGAGAGTGCAACGTTTCATTTTGCTTTTTGGAGTGCGAGAGTGAGAAAAAGCAGAGCGCCTGTTTGCAAGGCTAGGAAAGAGCAGAGCCCCTATCTTGCTGTTTATCTGCAATGACTGCCAGGGCAAGTGAGGACCAGCAAGACAATTCCTGCCTAGCAGCTTCCTTGGAGGAGAGAGAGTGCAACGTTTCATTTTGCTTTTTGGAGTGCGAGAGTGAGAAAAAGCAGAGCGCCTGTTTGCAAGGCTAGGAAAGAGCAGAGCCCCAGTCTTGCTGTTTATCTGCAATGACTGCCAGGGCAAGTGAGGACCAGCAAGACAATTCCTGCCTAGCACCTTCCTTGGAGGAGAGAGAGTGCAACGTTTCATTTTAGCATTTTGGCGCTCACGAGCGAGACAAACTGCTTTGGCTGTTTGCAAGGCTAGGAAAGAGCAGAGCCCGAGTCTTGCTGTTTATCTGCAATGACTGCCAGGGCAAGTGAGGACCAGCAAGACAATTCCTGCCTAGCACCTTCCTTGGAGGAGAGAGAGTGCAATGTTTCATTTTATCATTTTGGCGCTCACGAGGGAGACAAACTGCTTTGGCTGTTTGCAAGGCTAAGAAAGAGCATAGCCCCAGTCTTGCTGTTTATCTGCAATGACTGCCAGGGCAAGTGAGGACCAGCAAGACAATTCCTGCCTAGCACCTTCCTTGGAGGAGAGAGAGTGCAACGTTTCATTTTAGCATTTTGGCGCTCACGAGCGAGACAAAATGCTTTGGCTGTTTGCAAGGCTAGGAAAGAGCAGAGCCCCAGTCTTGCTGTTTATCTGTAATGTCTGCCACGGCAAGTGAGGACCAGCAAGACAATTCCTGCCTAGCACCTTCCTTGGAGGAGAGAGAGTGCAACGTTTCATTTTGCTTTTTGGAGTGCGAGAGTGAGAAAAAGCAGAGTGCCTGTTTGCAAGGCTAGGAAAGAGCAGAGCCCGAGTCTTACTGTTTATCTGCAATGACTGCCAGGGCAAGTGAGGACCAGCAAGACAATTCCTGCCTAGCACCTTCATTGGAGGAGAGAGAGTGCAAGGTTTCATTGCAGCATTTTGGCGCTCACGAGCGAGACAAACTGCTTTGGCTGTTTGCAAGGCTAGGAAAGAGCAGAGCCCGAGTCTTGCTGTTTATCTGCAATGACTGCCAGGGCAAGTGAGGACCAGCAAGACAATTCCTGCCTAGCACCTTCCTTGGAGGAGAGAGAGTGCAAAGTTTCATTTTAGCATTTTGGCGCTCACGTCGAGACGAACTGCTTTGGCTGTTTGCAAGGCTAGGAAAGAGCAGAGCCCCAGTCTTGCTGTTTATCTGCAATGACTGCAGGGCAAGTGAGGACCAGCAAGACAATTCCTGCCTAGCACCTTCCTTGGAGGAGAGAGAGTGCAACGTTTCATTTTGCTTTTTGGAGTGCGAGAGTGAGAAAAAGCAGAGTGCCTGTTTGCAAGGCTAGGAAAGAGCAGAGCCCCAGTCTTGCTGTTTATCTGCAATGACTGCCAGGGCAAGTGAGGACCAGCAAGACAATTCCTGCCTAGCACCTTCCTTGGAGGAGAGAGAGTGCAACGTTTCATTTTAGCATTTTGGCGCTCACGAGCGAGACGAACTGCTTTGGCTGTTTGCAAGGCTAGGAAAGAGCAGAGCCCCAGTCTTGCTGTTTATCTGCAATGACTGCCAGGGCAAGTGAGGACCAGCAAGACAATTCCTGCCTAGCACCTTCCTTGGAGGAGAGAGAGTGCAACGTTTCATTTTGCTTTTTGGAGTGCGAGAGTGAGAAAAAGCAGAGTGCCTGTTTGCAAGGCTAGGAAAGAGCAGAGCCCCAGTCTTGCTGTTTATCTGCAATGACTGCCAGGGCAAGTGAGGACCAGCAAGACAATTCCTGCCTAGCACCTTCCTTGGAGGAGAGAGAGTGCAATGTTTCATTTTAGCATTTTGGCGCTCACGAGCGAGACAAACTGCTTTGGCTGTTTGCAAGGCTAGGAAAGAGCAGAGCCCCAGTCTTGCTGTTTATCTGCAATGACTGCCAGGGCAAGTGAGGACCAGCAAGACAATTCCTGCCTAGCACCTTCCTTGGAGGAGAGAGAGTGCAACGTTTCATTTTGCTTTTTGGAGTGCGAGAGTGAGAAAAAGCAGAGTGCCTGTTTGCAAGGCTAGGAAAGAGCAGAGCCCGAGTCTTGCTGTTTATCTGCAATGACTGCCAGGGCAAGTGAGGACCAGCAAGACAATTCCTGCCTAGCACCTTCCTTGGAGGAGAGAGAGTGCAACGTTTCATTTTAGCATTTTGGCGCTCACGAGCGAGACAAACTGCTTTGGCTGTTTGCAAGGCTAGGAAAGAGCAGAGCCCGAGTCTTGCTGTTTATCTGCAATGACTGCCAGGGCAAGTGAGGACCAGCAAGACAATTCCTGCCTAGCACCTTCCTTGGAGGAGAGAGAGTGCAATGTTTCATTTTATCATTTTGGCGCTCACGAGGGAGACAAACTGCTTTGGCTGTTTGCAAGGCTAAGAAAGAGCATAGCCCCAGTCTTGCTGTTTATCTGCAATGACTGCCAGGGCAAGTGAGGACCAGCAAGACAATTCCTGCCTAGCACCTTCCTTGGAGGAGAGAGAGTGCAACGTTTCATTTTGCTTTTTGGAGTGCGAGAGTGAGAAAAAGCAGAGCGCCTGTTTGCAAGGCTAGGAAAGAGCAGAGCCCCTATCTTGCTGTTTATCTGCAATGACTGCCAGGGCAAGTGAGGACCAGCAAGACAATTCCTGCCTAGCAGCTTCCTTGGAGGAGAGAGAGTGCAACGTTTCATTTTGCTTTTTGGAGTGCGAGAGTGAGAAAAAGCAGAGCGCCTGTTTGCAAGGCTAGGAAAGAGCAGAGCCCCAGTCTTGCTGTTTATCTGCAATGACTGCCAGGGCAAGTGAGGACCAGCAAGACAATTCCTGCCTAGCACGTTCCTTGGAGGAGAGAGAGTGCAACGTTTCATTTTAGCATTTTGGCGCTCACGAGCGAGACAAACTGCTTTGGCTGTTTGCAAGGCTAGGAAAGAGCAGAGCCCGAGTCTTGCTGTTTATCTGCAATGACTGCCAGGGCAAGTGAGGACCAGCAAGACAATTCCTGCCTAGCACCTTCCTTGGAGGAGAGAGAGTGCAATGTTTCATTTTATCATTTTGGCGCTCACGAGGGAGACAAACTGCTTTGGCTGTTTGCAAGGCTAAGAAAGAGCATAGCCCCAGTCTTGCTGTTTATCTGCAATGACTGCCAGGGCAAGTGAGGACCAGCAAGACAATTCCTGCCTAGCACCTTCCTTGGAGGAGAGAGAGTGCAACGTTTCATTTTAGCATTTTGGCGCTCACGAGCGAGACAAAATGCTTTGGCTGTTTGCAAGGCTAGGAAAGAGCAGAGCCCCAGTCTTGCTGTTTATCTGTAATGTCTGCCACGGCAAGTGAGGACCAGCAAGACAATTCCTGCCTAGCACCTTCCTTGGAGGAGAGAGAGTGCAACGTTTCATTTTGCTTTTTGGAGTGCGAGAGTGAGAAAAAGCAGAGTGCCTGTTTGCAAGGCTAGGAAAGAGCAGAGCCCGAGTCTTACTGTTTATCTGCAATGACTGCCAGGGCAAGTGAGGACCAGCAAGACAATTCCTGCCTAGCACCTTCATTGGAGGAGAGAGAGTGCAAGGTTTCATTGCAGCATTTTGGCGCTCACGAGCGAGACAAACTGCTTTGGCTGTTTGCAAGGCTAGGAAAGAGCAGAGCCCCAGTCTTGCTGTTTATCTGCAATGACTGCCAGGGCAAGTGAGGACCAGCAAGACAATTCCTGCCTAGCACCTTCCTTGGAGGAGAGAGAGTGCAAAGTTTCATTTTAGCATTTTGGCGCTCACGTCGAGACGAACTGCTTTGGCTGTTTGCAAGGCTAGGAAAGAGCAGAGCCCCAGTCTTGCTGTTTATCTGCAATGACTGCCAGGGCAAGTGAGGACCAGCAAGACAATTCCTGCCTAGCACCTTCCTTGGAGGAGAGAGAGTGCAACGTTTCATTTTGCTTTTTGGAGTGCGAGAGTGAGAAAAAGCAGAGTGCCTGTTTGCAAGGCTAGGAAAGAGCAGAGCCCCAGTCTTGCTGTTTATCTGCAATGACTGCCAGGGCAAGTGAGGACCAGCAAGACAATTCCTGCCTAGCACCTTTCTTGGAGGAGAGAGAGTGCAATGTTTCATTTTAGCATTTTGGCGCTCACGAGCGAGACAAACTGCTTTGGCTGTTTTCAAGGCTAGGAAAGAGAAGAGCCCCAGTCTTGCTGTTTATCTGCAATGACTGCCAGGGCAAGTGAGGACCAGCAAGACAATTCCCGCCTAGCAACTTCCTTGGAGGAGAGAGAGTGCAACGTTTCGTTTTGCTTTTTGGAGTGCGAGAGTGAGAAAAAGCAGAGCGCCTGTTTGCAAGGCTAGGAAAGAGCATAGCCCCAGTCTTGCTGTTTATCTGTAATGTCTGCCAGGGCAAGTGAGGACCAGCAAGACAATTCCTGCCTAGCACGTTCCTTGGAGGAGAGAGAGTGCAACGTTTCATTTTACCATTTTGGTGCTCACGAGCGAGACGAACTGCTTTGGCTGTTTGCAAGGCTAGGAAAGAGCAGAGCCCGAGTCTTGCTGTTTACCTGCAATGACTGCCAGGGCAAGTGAGGACCAGCAAGACAATTCCTGCCTAGCACCTTCCTTGGAGGAGAGAGAGTGCAACGTTTCATTTTAGCATTTTGGCGCTCACGAGGGAGACAAACTGCTTTGGCTGTTTGCAAGGCTAGGAAAGAGCAGAGCCCCAGTCTTGCTGTTTATCTGCAATGACTGCCAGGGCAAGTGAGGACCAGCAAGACAATTCCTGCCTAGCACCTTCCTTGGAGGAGAGAGAGTGCAATGTTTCATTTTATCATTTTGGCGCTCACGAGGGAGACAAACTGCTTTGGCTGTTTGCAAGGCTAAGAAAGAGCATAGCCCCTATCTTGCTGTTTATCTGCAATGACTGCCAGGGCAAGTGAGGACCAGCAAGACAATTCCTGCCTAGCACCTTCCTTGGAGGAGAGAGAGTGCAACGTTTCATTTTAGCATTTTGGCGCTCACGAGCGAGACGAACTGCTTTGGCTGTTTGCAAGGCTAGGAAAGAGCAGAGCCCCAGTCTTGCTGTTTATCTGTAATGTCTGCCACGGCAAGTGAGGACCAGCAAGACAATTCCTGCCTAGCACCTTCCTTGGAGGAGAGAGAGTGCAACGTTTCATTTTAGCATTTTGGCGCTCACGAGCGAGACGAACTGCTTTGGCTGTTTGCAAGGCTAGGAAAGAGCAGAGCCCCAGTCTTGCTGTTTATCTGCAATGACTGCCAGGGCAAGTGAGGACCAGCAAGACAATTCCTGCCTAGCACCTACCTTGGAGGAGAGAGAGTGCAACGTTTCATTTTGCTTTTTGGAGTGCGAGAGTGAGAAAAAGCAGAGTGCCTGTTTGCAAGGCTAGGAAAGAGCAGAGCCCGAGTCTTACTGTTTACCTGCAATGACTGCCAGGGCAAGTGAGGACCAGCAAGACAATTCCTGCCTAGCACCTTCAGTGGAGGAGAGAGAGTGCAAGGTTTCATTGCAGCATTTTGGCGCTCACGAGCGAGACAAACTGCTTTGGCTGTTTGCAAGGATAGGAAAGAGCAGAGCCCGAGTCTTGCTGTTTATCTGCAATGACTGCCAGGGCAAGTGAGGACCAGCAAGACAATTCCTGCCTAGCACCTTCCTTGGACGAGAGAGAGTGCAACGTTTCATTTTAGCATTTTGGCGCTCACGTCGAGACGAACTGCTTGGGCTGTTTGCAAGGCTAGGAAAGAGCAGAGCCCCAGTCTTGCTGTTTACCTGTAATGAGTGCCAGGGCAAGTGAGGACCAGCAAGACAATTCCTGCCTAGCACCTTCCTTGGAGGAGAGAGAGTGCAACGTTTCATTTTAGCATTTTGGCGCTCACGAGCGAGACAAACTGCTTTGGCTGTTTGCAAGGCTAGGAAAGAGCAGAGCCCGAGTCTTGCTGTTTATCTGCAATGACTGCAAGGGCAAGTGAGGACCAGCAAGACAATTCCTGCCTAGCACCTTCCTTGGAGGAGAGAGAGTGCAATGTTTCCTTTTATCATTTTGGCGCTCACGAGGGAGACAAACTGCTTTGGCTGTTTGCAAGGCTAAGAAAGAGCATAGCCCCAGTCTTGCTGTTTATCTGCAATGACTGCCAGGGCAAGTGAGGACCAGCAAGACAATTCCTGCCTAGCACCTTCCTTGGAGGAGAGAGAGTGCAACGTTTCATTTTGCTTTTTGGAGTGCGAGAGTGAGAAAAAGCAGAGCGCCTGTTTGCAAGGCTAGGAAAGAGCAGAGCCCCTATCTTGCTGTTTATCTGCAATGACTGCCAGGGCAAGTGAGGACCAGCAAGACAATTCCTGCCTAGCAGCTTCCTTGGAGGAGAGAGAGTGCAACGTTTCATTTTGCTTTTTGGAGTGCGAGAGTGAGAAAAAGCAGAGCGCCTGTTTGCAAGGCTAGGAAAGAGCAGAGCCCCAGTCTTGCTGTTTATCTGCAATGACTGCCAGGGCAAGTGAGGACCAGCAAGACAATTCCTGCCTAGCACCTTCCTTGGAGGAGAGAGAGTGCAACGTTTCATTTTAGCATTTTGGCGCTCACGAGCGAGACAAACTGCTTTGGCTGTTTGCAAGGCTAGGAAAGAGCAGAGCCCGAGTCTTGCTGTTTATCTGCAATGACTGCCAGGGCAAGTGAGGACCAGCAAGACAATTCCTGCCTAGCACCTTCCTTGGAGGAGAGAGAGTGCAATGTTTCATTTTATCATTTTGGCGCTCACGAGGGAGACAAACTGCTTTGGCTGTTTGCAAGGCTAAGAAAGAGCATAGCCCCAGTCTTGCTGTTTATCTGCAATGACTGCCAGGGCAAGTGAGGACCAGCAAGACAATTCCTGCCTAGCACCTTCCTTGGAGGAGAGAGAGTGCAACGTTTCATTTTAGCATTTTGGCGCTCACGAGCGAGACAAAATGCTTTGGCTGTTTGCAAGGCTAGGAAAGAGCAGAGCCCCAGTCTTGCTGTTTATCTGTAATGTCTGCCACGGCAAGTGAGGACCAGCAAGACAATTCCTGCCTAGCACCTTCCTTGGAGGAGAGAGAGTGCAACGTTTCATTTTGCTTTTTGGAGTGCGAGAGTGAGAAAAAGCAGAGTGCCTGTTTGCAAGGCTAGGAAAGAGCAGAGCCCGAGTCTTACTGTTTATCTGCAATGACTGCCAGGGCAAGTGAGGACCAGCAAGACAATTCCTGCCTAGCACCTTCATTGGAGGAGAGAGAGTGCAAGGTTTCATTGCAGCATTTTGGCGCTCACGAGCGAGACAAACTGCTTTGGCTGTTTGCAAGGCTAGGAAAGAGCAGAGCCCGAGTCTTGCTGTTTATCTGCAATGACTGCCAGGGCAAGTGAGGACCAGCAAGACAATTCCTGCCTAGCACCTTCCTTGGAGGAGAGAGAGTGCAAAGTTTCATTTTAGCATTTTGGCGCTCACGTCGAGACGAACTGCTTTGGCTGTTTGCAAGGCTAGGAAAGAGCAGAGCCCCAGTCTTGCTGTTTATCTGCAATGACTGCAGGGCAAGTGAGGACCAGCAAGACAATTCCTGCCTAGCACCTTCCTTGGAGGAGAGAGAGTGCAACGTTTCATTTTGCTTTTTGGAGTGCGAGAGTGAGAAAAAGCAGAGTGCCTGTTTGCAAGGCTAGGAAAGAGCAGAGCCCCAGTCTTGCTGTTTATCTGCAATGACTGCCAGGGCAAGTGAGGACCAGCAAGACAATTCCTGCCTAGCACCTTCCTTGGAGGAGAGAGAGTGCAACGTTTCATTTTAGCATTTTGGCGCTCACGAGCGAGACGAACTGCTTTGGCTGTTTGCAAGGCTAGGAAAGAGCAGAGCCCCAGTCTTGCTGTTTATCTGCAATGACTGCCAGGGCAAGTGAGGACCAGCAAGACAATTCCTGCCTAGCACCTTCCTTGGAGGAGAGAGAGTGCAACGTTTCATTTTGCTTTTTGGAGTGCGAGAGTGAGAAAAAGCAGAGTGCCTGTTTGCAAGGCTAGGAAAGAGCAGAGCCCCAGTCTTGCTGTTTATCTGCAATGACTGCCAGGGCAAGTGAGGACCAGCAAGACAATTCCTGCCTAGCACCTTCCTTGGAGGAGAGAGAGTGCAATGTTTCATTTTAGCATTTTGGCGCTCACGAGCGAGACAAACTGCTTTGGCTGTTTGCAAGGCTAGGAAAGAGCAGAGCCCCAGTCTTGCTGTTTATCTGCAATGACTGCCAGGGCAAGTGAGGACCAGCAAGACAATTCCTGCCTAGCACCTTCCTTGGAGGAGAGAGAGTGCAACGTTTCATTTTGCTTTTTGGAGTGCGAGAGTGAGAAAAAGCAGAGTGCCTGTTTGCAAGGCTAGGAAAGAGCAGAGCCCGAGTCTTGCTGTTTATCTGCAATGACTGCCAGGGCAAGTGAGGACCAGCAAGACAATTCCTGCCTAGCACCTTCCTTGGAGGAGAGAGAGTGCAACGTTTCATTTTAGCATTTTGGCGCTCACGAGCGAGACAAACTGCTTTGGCTGTTTGCAAGGCTAGGAAAGAGCAGAGCCCGAGTCTTGCTGTTTATCTGCAATGACTGCCAGGGCAAGTGAGGACCAGCAAGACAATTCCTGCCTAGCACCTTCCTTGGAGGAGAGAGAGTGCAATGTTTCATTTTATCATTTTGGCGCTCACGAGGGAGACAAACTGCTTTGGCTGTTTGCAAGGCTAAGAAAGAGCATAGCCCCAGTCTTGCTGTTTATCTGCAATGACTGCCAGGGCAAGTGAGGACCAGCAAGACAATTCCTGCCTAGCACCTTCCTTGGAGGAGAGAGAGTGCAACGTTTCATTTTGCTTTTTGGAGTGCGAGAGTGAGAAAAAGCAGAGCGCCTGTTTGCAAGGCTAGGAAAGAGCAGAGCCCCTATCTTGCTGTTTATCTGCAATGACTGCCAGGGCAAGTGAGGACCAGCAAGACAATTCCTGCCTAGCAGCTTCCTTGGAGGAGAGAGAGTGCAACGTTTCATTTTGCTTTTTGGAGTGCGAGAGTGAGAAAAAGCAGAGCGCCTGTTTGCAAGGCTAGGAAAGAGCAGAGCCCCAGTCTTGCTGTTTATCTGCAATGACTGCCAGGGCAAGTGAGGACCAGCAAGACAATTCCTGCCTAGCACGTTCCTTGGAGGAGAGAGAGTGCAACGTTTCATTTTAGCATTTTGGCGCTCACGAGCGAGACAAACTGCTTTGGCTGTTTGCAAGGCTAGGAAAGAGCAGAGCCCGAGTCTTGCTGTTTATCTGCAATGACTGCCAGGGCAAGTGAGGACCAGCAAGACAATTCCTGCCTAGCACCTTCCTTGGAGGAGAGAGAGTGCAATGTTTCATTTTATCATTTTGGCGCTCACGAGGGAGACAAACTGCTTTGGCTGTTTGCAAGGCTAAGAAAGAGCATAGCCCCAGTCTTGCTGTTTATCTGCAATGACTGCCAGGGCAAGTGAGGACCAGCAAGACAATTCCTGCCTAGCACCTTCCTTGGAGGAGAGAGAGTGCAACGTTTCATTTTAGCATTTTGGCGCTCACGAGCGAGACAAAATGCTTTGGCTGTTTGCAAGGCTAGGAAAGAGCAGAGCCCCAGTCTTGCTGTTTATCTGTAATGTCTGCCACGGCAAGTGAGGACCAGCAAGACAATTCCTGCCTAGCACCTTCCTTGGAGGAGAGAGAGTGCAACGTTTCATTTTGCTTTTTGGAGTGCGAGAGTGAGAAAAAGCAGAGTGCCTGTTTGCAAGGCTAGGAAAGAGCAGAGCCCGAGTCTTACTGTTTATCTGCAATGACTGCCAGGGCAAGTGAGGACCAGCAAGACAATTCCTGCCTAGCACCTTCATTGGAGGAGAGAGAGTGCAAGGTTTCATTGCAGCATTTTGGCGCTCACGAGCGAGACAAACTGCTTTGGCTGTTTGCAAGGCTAGGAAAGAGCAGAGCCCCAGTCTTGCTGTTTATCTGCAATGACTGCCAGGGCAAGTGAGGACCAGCAAGACAATTCCTGCCTAGCACCTTCCTTGGAGGAGAGAGAGTGCAAAGTTTCATTTTAGCATTTTGGCGCTCACGTCGAGACGAACTGCTTTGGCTGTTTGCAAGGCTAGGAAAGAGCAGAGCCCCAGTCTTGCTGTTTATCTGCAATGACTGCCAGGGCAAGTGAGGACCAGCAAGACAATTCCTGCCTAGCACCTTCCTTGGAGGAGAGAGAGTGCAACGTTTCATTTTGCTTTTTGGAGTGCGAGAGTGAGAAAAAGCAGAGTGCCTGTTTGCAAGGCTAGGAAAGAGCAGAGCCCCAGTCTTGCTGTTTATCTGCAATGACTGCCAGGGCAAGTGAGGACCAGCAAGACAATTCCTGCCTAGCACCTTTCTTGGAGGAGAGAGAGTGCAATGTTTCATTTTAGCATTTTGGCGCTCACGAGCGAGACAAACTGCTTTGGCTGTTTTCAAGGCTAGGAAAGAGAAGAGCCCCAGTCTTGCTGTTTATCTGCAATGACTGCCAGGGCAAGTGAGGACCAGCAAGACAATTCCCGCCTAGCAACTTCCTTGGAGGAGAGAGAGTGCAACGTTTCGTTTTGCTTTTTGGAGTGCGAGAGTGAGAAAAAGCAGAGCGCCTGTTTGCAAGGCTAGGAAAGAGCATAGCCCCAGTCTTGCTGTTTATCTGTAATGTCTGCCAGGGCAAGTGAGGACCAGCAAGACAATTCCTGCCTAGCACGTTCCTTGGAGGAGAGAGAGTGCAACGTTTCATTTTACCATTTTGGCGCTCACGAGCGAGACGAACTGCTTTGGCTGTTTGCAAGGCTAGGAAAGAGCAGAGCCCGAGTCTTGCTGTTTACCTGCAATGACTGCCAGGGCAAGTGAGGACCAGCAAGACAATTCCTGCCTAGCACCTTCCTTGGAGGAGAGAGAGTGCAACGTTTCATTTTAGCATTTTGGCGCTCACGAGGGAGACAAACTGCTTTGGCTGTTTGCAAGGCTAGGAAAGAGCAGAGCCCCAGTCTTGCTGTTTATCTGCAATGACTGCCAGGGCAAGTGAGGACCAGCAAGACAATTCCTGCCTAGCACCTTCCTTGGAGGAGAGAGAGTGCAATGTTTCATTTTATCATTTTGGCGCTCACGAGGGAGACAAACTGCTTTGGCTGTTTGCAAGGCTAAGAAAGAGCATAGCCCCTATCTTGCTGTTTATCTGCAATGACTGCCAGGGCAAGTGAGGACCAGCAAGACAATTCCTGCCTAGCACCTTCCTTGGAGGAGAGAGAGTGCAACGTTTCATTTTAGCATTTTGGCGCTCACGAGCGAGACGAACTGCTTTGGCTGTTTGCAAGGCTAGGAAAGAGCAGAGCCCCAGTCTTGCTGTTTATCTGTAATGTCTGCCACGGCAAGTGAGGACCAGCAAGACAATTCCTGCCTAGCACCTTCCTTGGAGGAGAGAGAGTGCAACGTTTCATTTTAGCATTTTGGCGCTCACGAGCGAGACGAACTGCTTTGGCTGTTTGCAAGGCTAGGAAAGAGCAGAGCCCCAGTCTTGCTGTTTATCTGCAATGACTGCCAGGGCAAGTGAGGACCAGCAAGACAATTCCTGCCTAGCACCTACCTTGGAGGAGAGAGAGTGCAACGTTTCATTTTGCTTTTTGGAGTGCGAGAGTGAGAAAAAGCAGAGTGCCTGTTTGCAAGGCTAGGAAAGAGCAGAGCCCGAGTCTTACTGTTTACCTGCAATGACTGCCAGGGCAAGTGAGGACCAGCAAGACAATTCCTGCCTAGCACCTTCAGTGGAGGAGAGAGAGTGCAAGGTTTCATTGCAGCATTTTGGCGCTCACGAGCGAGACAAACTGCTTTGGCTGTTTGCAAGGATAGGAAAGAGCAGAGCCCGAGTCTTGCTGTTTATCTGCAATGACTGCCAGGGCAAGTGAGGACCAGCAAGACAATTCCTGCCTAGCACCTTCCTTGGACGAGAGAGAGTGCAACGTTTCATTTTAGCATTTTGGCGCTCACGTCGAGACGAACTGCTTGGGCTGTTTGCAAGGCTAGGAAAGAGCAGAGCCCCAGTCTTGCTGTTTACCTGTAATGAGTGCCAGGGCAAGTGAGGACCAGCAAGACAATTCCTGCCTAGCACCTTCCTTGGAGGAGAGAGAGTGCAACGTTTCATTTTAGCATTTTGGCGCTCACGAGCGAGACAAACTGCTTTGGCTGTTTGCAAGGCTAGGAAAGAGCAGAGCCCGAGTCTTGCTGTTTATCTGCAATGACTGCCAGGGCAAGTGAGGACCAGCAAGACAATTCCTGCCTAGCACCTTCCTTGGAGGAGAGAGAGTGCAATATTTCATTTTATCATTTTGGCGCTCACGAGGGAGACGAACTGCTTTGGCTGTTTGCAAGGCTAAGAAAGAGCATAGCCCCAGTCTTGCTGTATATCTGCAATGACTGCCAGGGCAAGTGAGGACCAGCAAGACAATTCCTGCCTAGCACCTTCCTTGGAGGAGAGAGAGTTGAACGTTTCATTTTGCTTTTTGGAGTGCGAGAGTGAGAAAAAGCAGAGCGCCTGTTTGCAAGGCTAGGAAAGAGCAGAGCCCCAGTCTTGCTGTTTATCTGCAATGACTGCCAGGGCAAGTGAGGACCAGCAACACAATTCCTGCCTATCAGCTTCCTTGGAGGAGAGAGAGTGCAACGTTTCATTTTGCTTTTTGGAGTGCGAGAGTGAGAAAAAGCAGAGCGCCTGTTTGCAAGGCTAGGAAAGAGCAGAGCCCCAGTCTTGCTGTTTATCTGCAATGACTGCCAGGGCAAGTGAGGACCAGCAAGACAATTCCTGCCTAGCACCTTCCTTGGAGGAGAGAGAGTGCAACGTTTCATTTTGCTTTTTGGAGTGCGAGAGTGAGAAAAAGCAGAGCGCCTGTTTGCAAGGCTAGGAAAGAGCAGAGCCCCAGTCTTGCTGTTTATCTGCAATGACTGCCAGGGCAAGTGAGGACCAGCAAGACAATTCCTGCCTAGCACCTTCCTTGGAGGAGAGAGAGTGCAACGTTTCATTTTAGCATTTTGGCGCTCACGAGCGAGACGAACTGCTTTGGCTGTTTGCAAGGCTAGGAAAGAGCAGAGCCCCAGTCTTGCTGTTTATCTGCAATGAGTGCCAGGGCAAGTGAGGACCAGCAAGACAATTCCTGCCTAGCACCTTCCTTGGAGGAGAGAGAGTGGAACGTTTCATTTTGCTTTTTGGAGTGCGAGAGTGAGAAAAAGCAGAGCGCCTGTTTGCAAGGCTAGGAAAGAGCAGAGCCCCAGTCTTGCTGTTTATCTGCAATGACTGCCAGGGCAAGTGAGGACCAGCAAGACAATTCCTGCCTAGCACCTTCCTTGGAGGAGAGAGAGTGCAACGTTTCATTTTAGCATTTTGGCGCTCACGAGGGAGACGAAATGCATTGGCTGTTTGCAAGGCTAGGAAAGAGCAGAGCCCCAGTCTTGCTGTTTATCTGCAATGACTGCCAGGGCAAGTGAGGACCAGCAAGACAATTCCTGCCTAGCACCTTCCTTGGAGGAGAGAGAGTGCAACGTTTCATTTTGCTTTTTGGAGTGCGAGAGTGAGAAAAAGCAGAGTGCCTGTTTGCAAGGCTAGGAAAGAGCAGAGCCCCAGTCTTGCTGTTTATCTGCAATGACTGCCAGGGCAAGTGAGGACCAGCAAGACAATTCCTGCCTAGCACCTTCCTTGGAGGAGAGAGAGTGCAACGTTTCATTTTGCTTTTTGGAGTGCGAGAGTGAGAAAAAGCAGAGTGCCTGTTTGCAAGGCTAGCAAAGAGCAGAGCCCCAGTCTTGCTGTTTATCTGCAATGACTGCCAGGGCAAGTGAGGACCAGCAAGACAATTCCTGCCTAGCACCTTCCTTGGAGGAGAGAGAGTGCAACGTTTCATTTTAGCATTTTGGCGCTCACGAGGGAGACAAACTGCTTTGGCTGTTTGCAAGGCTAGGAAAGAGCAGAGCCCCAGTCTTGCTGTTTATCTGCAATGACTGCCAGGGCAAG
This sequence comes from Phaethon aethereus, assembly GCF_964289735.1. NCBI lineage: Eukaryota > Metazoa > Chordata > Aves > Phaethontiformes > Phaethontidae > Phaethon > Phaethon aethereus. Next base: position 520,323 of record NW_028114062.1, on the reverse strand, counting down.
TGAGGACCAGCAAGACAATTCCTGCCTAGCACCTTCCTTGGAGGAGAGAGAGTGCAATGTTTCATTTTATCATTTTGGCGCTCACGAGGGAGACAAACTGCTTTGGCTGTTTGCAAGGCTAAGAAAGAGCATAGCCCCAGTCTTGCTGTTTATCTGCAATGACTGCCAGGGCAAGTGAGGACCAGCAAGACAATTCCTGCCTAGCACCTTCCTTGGAGGAGAGAGAGTGCAACGTTTCATTTTGCTTTTTGGAGTGCGAGAGTGAGAAAAAGCAGAGCGCCTGTTTGCAAGGCTAGGAAAGAGCAGAGCCCCAGTCTTGCTGTTTATCTGCAATGACTGCCAGGGCAAGTGAGGACCAGCAAGACAATTCCTGCCTAGCAGCTTCCTTGGAGGAGAGAGAGTGCAACGTTTCATTTTGCTTTTTGGAGTGCGAGAGTGAGAAAAAGCAGAGCGCCTGTTTGCAAGGCTAGGAAAGAGCAGAGCCCAAGTCTTGCTGTTTATCTGCAATGAGTGCCAGGGCAAGTGAGGACCAGCAAGACAATTCCTGCCTAGCACCTTCCTTGGAGGAGAGAGAGTGCAACGTTTCATTTTAGCATTTTGGCGCTCACAAGAGAGACAAACTGCTTTGGCTGTTTGCAAGGCTAGGAAAGAGCAGAGCCCCAGTCTTGCTGTTTATCTGCAATGACTGCCAGGGCAAGTGAGGACCAGCAAGACAATTCCTGCCTAGCACCTTCCTTGGAGGAGAGAGAGTGCAACGTTTCATTTTGCTTTTTGGAGTGCGAGAGTGAGAAAAAGCAGAGCGCCTGTTTGCAAGGCTAGGAAAGAGCAGAGCCCCAGTCTTGCTGTTTATCTGCAATGACTGCCAGGGCAAGTGAGGACCAGCAAGACAATTCCTGCCTAGCACCTTCCTTGGAGGAGAGAGAGTTCAACGTTTCATTTTAGCATTTTGGCGCTCACGAGCGAGACGAACTGCTTTGGCTGTTTGCAAGGCTAGGAAAGAGCAGAGCCCCAGTCTTGCTGTTTATCTGCAATGACTGCCAGGGCAAGTGAGGACCAGCAAGACAATTCCTGCCTAGCACCTTCCTTGGAGGAGAGAGAGTGCAACGTTTCATTTTAGCATTTTGGCGCTCACGAGCGAGACAAAATGCTTTGGCTGTTTGCAAGGCTAGGAAAGAGCAGAGCCCCAGTCTTGCTGTTTATCTGTAATGTCTGCCACGGCAAGTGAGGACCAGCAAGACAATTCCTGCCTAGCACCTTCCTTGGAGGAGAGAGAGTGCAACGTTTCATTTTGCTTTTTGGAGTGCGAGAGTGAGAAAAAGCAGAGTGCCTATTTGCAAGGCTAGGAAAGAGCAGAGCCCGAGTCTTACTGTTTATCTGCAATGACTGCCAGGGCAAGTGAGGACCAGCAAGACAATTCCTGCCTAGCACCTTCATTGGAGGAGAGAGAGTGCAAGTTTTCATTTTAGCATTTTGGCGCTCACGAGGGAGACGAAATGCATTGGCTGTTTGCAAGGCTAGGAAAGAGCAGAGCCCGAGTCTTGCTGTTTATCTGCAATGAGTGCCAGGGCAAGTGAGGACCAGCAAGACAATTCCTGCCTAGCACCTTCCTTGGAGGAGAGAGAGTGCAAAGTTTCATTTTAGCATTTTGGCGCTCACGTCGAGACGAACTGCTTTGGCTGTTTGCAAGGCTAGGAAAGAGCAGAGCCCCAGTCTTGCTGTTTATCTGCAATGACTGCAGGGCAAGTGAGGACCAGCAAGACAATTCCTGCCTAGCACCTTCCTTGGAGGAGAGAGAGTGCAACGTTTCATTTTGCTTTTTGGAGTGCGAGAGTGAGAAAAAGCAGAGTGCCTGTTTGCAAGGCTAGGAAAGAGCAGAGCCCGAGTCTTGCTGTTTATCTGCAATGACTGCCAGGGCAAGTGAGGACCAGCAAGACAATTCCTGCCTAGCACCTTCCTTGGAGGAGAGAGAGTGCAACGTTTCATTTTAGCATTTTGGCGCTCACGAGCGAGACGAACTGCTTTGGCTGTTTGCAAGGCTAGGAAAGAGCAGAGCCCCAGTCTTGCTGTTTATCTGCAATGACTGCCAGGGCAAGTGAGGACCAGCAAGACAATTCCTGCCTAGCACCTTCCTTGGAGGAGAGAGAGTGCAACGTTTCATTTTGCTTTTTGGAGTGCGAGAGTGAGAAAAAGCAGAGCGCCTGTTTGCAAGGCTAGGAAAGAGCAGAGCCCCAGTCTTGCTGTTTATCTGCAATGACTGCCAGGGCAAGTGAGGACCAGCAAGACAATTCCTGCCTAGCACCTTCATTGGAGGAGAGAGAGTGCAAGGTTTCATTTTAGCATTTTGGCGCTCACGAGCGAGACAAACTGCTTTGGCTGTTTGCAAGGCTAGGAAAGAGCAGAGCCCCAGTCTTGCTGTTTATCTGCAATGACTACCAGGGCAAGTGAGGAACAGCAAGACAATTCCTGCCTAGCACCTTTCTTGGAAGAGTGAGAGTGCAACGTTTCATTTTACCATTTTGGCGCTCACGAGCGAGACGAACTGCTTTGGCTGTTTGCAAGGCTAGGAAAGAGCAGAGCCCCAGTCTTGCTGTTTATCTGCAATGACTGCCAGGGCAAGTGAGGACCAGCAAGACAATTCCTGCCTAGCACCTTCCTTGGAGGAGAGAGAGTGCAACGTTTCATTTTGCTTTTTGGAGTGTGAGAGTGAGAAAAAGCAGAGTGCCTGTTTGCAAGGCTAGGAAAGAGCAGAGCCCCAGTCTTGCTGTTTATCTGCAATGACTGCCAGGGCAAGTGAGGACCAGCAAGACAATTCCTGCCTAGCACCTTCCTTGGAGGAGAGAGAGTGCAACGTTTCATTTTAGCATTTTGGCGCTCACGAGCGAGACAAACTGCTTTGGCTGTTTGCAAGGCTAGGAAAGAGCAGAGCCCCAGTCTTGCTGTTTATCTGCAATGACTGCCAGGGCAAGTGAGGACCAGCAAGACAATTCCTGCCTAGCACCTTCCTTGGAGGAGAGAGAGTGCAATGTTTCATTTTATCATTTTGGCGCTCACGAGGGAGACAAACTGCTTTGGCTGTTTGCAAGGCTAAGAAAGAGCATAGCCCCAGTCTTGCTGTTTATCTGCAATGACTGCCAGGGCAAGTGAGGACCAGAAGACAATTCCTGCCTAGCACCTTCCTTGGAGGAGAGAGAGTGCAACGTTTCATTTTGCTTTTTGGAGTGCGAGAGTGAGAAAAAGCAGAGCGCCTGTTTGCAAGGCTAGGAAAGAGCAGAGCCCCTATCTTGCTGTTTATCTGCAATGACTGCCAGGGCAAGTGAGGACCAGCAACACAATTCCTGCCTAGCAGCTTCCTTGGAGGAGAGAGAGTGCAACGTTTCATTTTGCTTTTTGGAGTGCGAGAGTGAGAAAAAGCAGAGCGCCTGTTTGCAAGGCTAGGAAAGAGCAGAGCCCCAGTCTTGCTGTTTATCTGCAATGACTGCCAGGGCAAGTGAGGACCAGCAAGACAATTCCTGCCTAGCACCTTCCTTGGAGGAGAGAGAGTGCAACGTTTCATTTTAGCATTTTGGCGCTCACGAGCGAGACAAACTGCTTTGGCTGTTTGCAAGGCTAGGAAAGAGCAGAGCCCGAGTCTTGCTGTTTATCTGCAATGACTGCCAGGGCAAGTGAGGACCAGCAAGACAATTCCTGCCTAGCACCTTCCTTGGAGGAGAGAGAGTGCAACGTTTCATTTTAGCATTTTGGCGCTCACGAGCGAGACGAACTGCTTTGGCTGTTTGCAAGGCTAGGAAAGAGCAGAGCCCCAGTCTTGCTGTTTATCTGCAATGACTGCCAGGGCAAGTGAGGACCAGCAAGACAATTCCTGCCTAGCACCTACCTTGGAGGAGAGAGAGTGCAACGTTTCATTTTGCTTTTTGGAGTGCGAGAGTGAGAAAAAGCAGAGTGCCTGTTTGCAAGGCTAGGAAAGAGCAGAGCCCGAGTCTTACTGTTTACCTGCAATGACTGCCAGGGCAAGTGAGGACCAGCAAGACAATTCCTGCCTAGCACCTTCATTGGAGGAGAGAGAGTGCAAGGTTTCATTGCAGCATTTTGGCGCTCACGAGCGAGACAAACTGCTTTGGCTGTTTGCAAGGCTAGGAAAGAGCAGAGCCCGAGTCTTGCTGTTTATCTGCAATGACTGCCAGGGCAAGTGAGGACCAGCAAGACAATTCCTGCCTAGCACCTTCCTTGGAGGAGAGAGAGTGCAACGTTTCATTTTAGCATTTTGGCGCTCACGTCGAGACGAACTGCTTTGGCTGTTTGCAAGGCTAGGAAAGAGCAGAGCCCCAGTCTTGCTGTTTACCTGTAATGAGTGCCAGGGCAAGTGAGGACCAGCAAGACAATTCCTGCCTAGCACCTTCCTTGGAGGAGAGAGAGTGCAACGTTTCATTTTAGCATTTTGGCGCTCACGAGCGAGACAAACTGCTTTGGCTGTTTTCAAGGCTAGGAAAGAGCAGAGACCGAGTCTTGCTGTTTACCTGCAATGACTGCCAGGGCAAGTGAGGACCAACAAGACAATTCCTGCCTAGCACCTTCCTTGGAGGAGAGAGAGTGCAACGTTTCATTTTAGCATTTTGGCGCTCACGAGGGAGACAAACTGCTTTGGCTGTTTGCAAGGCTAAGAAAGAGCATAGCCCGAGTCTTGCTGTTTATCTGCAATGTCTGCCAAGGCAAGAGAGGACCAGCAAGACAATTCCTGCCTAGCACCTTCCTTGGAGGAGAGAGAGTGCAATGTTTCATTTTGCTTTTTGGAGTGCGAGAGTGAGAAAAAGCAGAGGGGCTGTTTGCAAGGCTAGGAAAGAGCAGAGCCCCAGTCTTGCTGTTTATCTGCAATGACTGCCAGGGCAAGTGAGGACCAGCAACACAATTCCTGCCTATCAGCTTCCTTGGAGGAGAGAGAGTGCAACGTTTCATTTTGCTTTTTGGAGTGCGAGAGTGAGAAAAAGCAGAGCGCCTGTTTGCAAGGCTAGGAAAGAGCAGAGCCCCAGTCTTGCTGTTTATCTGCAATGACTGCCAGGGCAAGTGAGGACCAGCAAGACAATTCCTGCCTAGCACCTTCCTTGGAGGAGAGAGAGTGCAACGTTTCATTTTGCTTTTTGGAGTGCGAGAGTGAGAAAAAGCAGAGCGCCTGTTTGCAAGGCTAGGAAAGAGCAGAGCCCCAGTCTTGCTGTTTATCTGCAATGACTGCCAGGGCAAGTGAGGACCAGCAAGACAATTCCTGCCTAGCACCTTCCTTGGAGGAGAGAGAGTTCAACGTTTCATTTTAGCATTTTGGCGCTCACGAGCGAGACGAACTGCTTTGGCTGTTTGCAAGGCTAGGAAAGAGCAGAGCCCCAGTCTTGCTGTTTACCTGCAATGAGTGCCAGGGCAAGTGAGGACCAGCAAGACAATTCCTGCCTAGCACCTTCCTTGGAGGAGAGAGAGTGGAACGTTTCATTTTGCTTTTTGGAGTGCGAGAGTGAGAAAAAGCAGAGCGCCTGTTTGCAAGGCTAGGAAAGAGCAGAGCCCCAGTCTTGCTGTTTATCTGCAATGACTGCCAGGGCAAGTGAGGACCAGCAAGACAATTCCTGCCTAGCACCTTCCTTGGAGGAGAGAGAGTGCAACGTTTCATTTTAGCATTTTGGAGCTCACGAGCGAGACAAACTGCTTTGGCTGTTTGCAAGGCTAGGAAAGAGAAGAGCCCCAGTCTTGCTATTTATCTGCAGTGACTGCCAGGGCAAGTGAGGACCAGCAAGACAATTCCTGCCTAGCACCTTCCTTGGAGGAGAGAGAGTGCAACGTTTCATTTTATCATTTTGGCGCTCACGAGCGAGACAAACTGCTTTGGCTGATTGCAAGGCTAGGAAAGAGCAGAGCCCCAGTCTTGCTGTTTATCTGCAATGACTGCCAGGGCAAGTGAGGACCAGCAAGACAATTCCTGCCTAGCACCTTCCTTGGAGGAGAGATAGTGCAACGTTTCATTTTAGCATTTTGGCGCTCACGAGCGAGACGAACTGCTTTGGCTGTTTGCAAGGCTAGGAAAGAGCAGAGCCCCAGTCTTGCTGTTTATCTGCAATGAGTGCCAGGGCAAGTGAGGACCAGCAAGACAATTCCTGCCTAGCACCTTCCTTGGAGGAGAGAGAGTGCAAGGTTTCATTGCAGCATTTTGGCGCTCACGAGCGAGACAAAATGCTTTGGCTGTTTGCAAGGCTAGGAAAGAGCAGAGCCCCAGTCTTGCTGTTTATCTGCAATGACTGTCAGGGCAAGTGAGGACCAGCAAGACAATTCCTGCCTAGCACCTTCCTTGGAGGAGAGAGAGTGCAAAGTTTCATTTTAGCATTTTGGCGCTCACGTCGAGACGAACTGCTTTGGCTGTTTGCAAGGCTAGGAAAGAGCAGAGCCCCAGTCTTGCTGTTTATCTGCAATGACTGCCAGGGCAAGTGAGGACCAGCAACACAATTCCTGCCTATCAGCTTCCTTGGAGGAGAGAGAGTGCAACGTTTCATTTTGCTTTTTGGAGTGCGAGAGTGAGAAAAAGCAGAGCGCCTGTTTGCAAGGCTAGGAAAGAGCAGAGCCCCAGTCTTGCTGTTTATCTGCAATGACTGCCAGGGCAAGTGAGGACCAGCAAGACAATTCCTGCCTAGCACCTTCCTTGGAGGAGAGAGAGTGCAACGTTTCATTTTGCTTTTTGGAGTGCGAGAGTGAGAAAAAGCAGAGCGCCTGTTTGCAAGGCTAGGAAAGAGCAGAGCCCCAGTCTTGCTGTTTATCTGCAATGACTGCCAGGGCAAGTGAGGACCAGCAAGACAATTCCTGCCTAGCACCTTCCTTGGAGGAGAGAGAGTTCAACGTTTCATTTTAGCATTTTGGCGCTCACGAGCGAGACGAACTGCTTTGGCTGTTTGCAAGGCTAGGAAAGAGCAGAGCCCCAGTCTTGCTGTTTATCTGCAATGAGTGCCAGGGCAAGTGAGGACCAGCAAGACAATTCCTGCCTAGCACCTTCCTTGGAGGAGAGAGAGTGGAACGTTTCATTTTGCTTTTTGGAGTGCGAGAGTGAGAAAAAGCAGAGCGCCTGTTTGCAAGGCTAGGAAAGAGCAGAGCCCCAGTCTTGCTGTTTATCTGCAATGACTGCCAGGGCAAGTGAGGACCAGCAAGACAATTCCTGCCTAGCACCTTCCTTGGAGGAGAGAGAGTGCAACGTTTCATTTTGCTTTTTGGAGTGCGAGAGTGAGAAAAAGCAGAGCGCCTGTTTGCAAGGCTAGGAAAGAGCAGAGCCCCAGTCTTGCTGTTTATCTGCAATGACTGCCAGGGCAAGTGAGGACCAGCAAGACAATTCCTGCCTAGCACCTTCCTTGGAGGAGAGAGAGTTCAACGTTTCATTTTAGCATTTTGGCGCTCACGAGCGAGACGAACTGCTTTGGCTGTTTGCAAGGCTAGGAAAGAGCAGAGCCCCAGTCTTGCTGTTTATCTGCAATGACTGCCAGGGCAAGTGAGGACCAGCAAGACAATTCCTGCCTAGCACCTTCCTTGGAGGAGAGAGAGTGCAACGTTTCATTTTAGCATTTTGGCGCTCACGAGCGAGACAAAATGCTTTGGCTGTTTGCAAGGCTAGGAAAGAGCAGAGCCCCAGTCTTGCTGTTTATCTGTAATGTCTGCCAGGGCAAGTGAGGACCAGCAAGACAATTCCTGCCTAGCACCTTCATTGGAGGAGAGAGAGTGCAAGGTTTCATTTTAGCATTTTGGCGCTCACGAGGGAGACGAAATGCATTGGCTGTTTGCAAGGCTAGGAAAGAGCAGAGCCCGAGTCTTGCTGTTTATCTGCAATGACTGCCAGGGCAAGTGAGGACCAGCAAGACAATTCCTGCCTAGCACCTTCCTTGGAGGAGAGAGAGTGCAAAGTTTCATTTTAGCATTTTGGCGCTCACGTCGAGACGAACTGCTTTGGCTGTTTGCAAGGCTAGGAAAGAGCAGAGCCCCAGTCTTGCTGTTTATCTGCAATGACTGCAGGGCAAGTGAGGACCAGCAAGACAATTCCTGCCTAGCACCTTCCTTGGAGGAGAGAGAGTGCAACGTTTCATTTTGCTTTTTGGAGTGCGAGAGTGAGAAAAAGCAGAGTGCCTGTTTGCAAGGCTAGGAAAGAGCAGAGCCCCAGTCTTGCTGTTTATCTGCAATGACTGCCAGGGCAAGTGAGGACCAGCAAGACAATTCCTGCCTAGCACCTTCCTTGGAGGAGAGAGAGTGCAACGTTTCATTTTAGCATTTTGGCGCTCACGAGCGAGACGAACTGCTTTGGCTGTTTGCAAGGCTAGGAAAGAGCAGAGCCCCAGTCTTGCTGTTTATCTGCAATGACTGCCAGGGCAAGTGAGGACCAGCAAGACAATTCCTGCCTAGCACCTTCCTTGGAGGAGAGAGAGTGCAACGTTTCATTTTGCTTTTTGGAGTGCGAGAGTGAGAAAAAGCAGAGTGCCTGTTTGCAAGGCTAGGAAAGAGCAGAGCCCCAGTCTTGCTGTTTATCTGCAATGACTGCCAGGGCAAGTGAGGACCAGCAAGACAATTCCTGCCTAGCACCTTCCTTGGAGGAGAGAGAGTGCAATGTTTCATTTTAGCATTTTGGCGCTCACGAGCGAGACAAACTGCTTTGGCTCTTTGCAAGGCTAGGAAAGAGCAGAGCCCCAGTCTTGCTGTTTATCTGCAATGACTACCAGGGCAAGTGAGGAACAGCAAGACAATTCCTGCCTAGCACCTTTCTTGGAAGAGTGAGAGTGCAACGTTTCATTTTACCATTTTGGCGCTCACGAGCGAGACGAACTGCTTTGGCTGTTTGCAAGGCTAGGAAAGAGCAGAGCCCCAGTCTTGCTGTTTATCTGCAATGACTGCCAGGGCAAGTGAGGACCAGCAAGACAATTCCTGCCTAGCACCTTCCTTGGAGGAGAGAGAGTGCAACGTTTCATTTTGCTTTTTGGAGTGCGAGAGTGAGAAAAAGCAGAGTGCCTGTTTGCAAGGCTAGGAAAGAGCAGAGCCCGAGTCTTGCTGTTTATCTGCAATGACTGCCAGGGCAAGTGAGGACCAGCAAGACAATTCCTGCCTAGCACCTTCCTTGGAGGAGAGAGAGTGCAACGTTTCATTTTAGCATTTTGGCGCTCACGAGCGAGACAAACTGCTTTGGCTGTTTGCAAGGCTAGGAAAGAGCAGAGCCCGAGTCTTGCTGTTTATCTGCAATGACTGCAAGGGCAAGTGAGGACCAGCAAGACAATTCCTGCCTAGCACCTTCCTTGGAGGAGAGAGAGTGCAATGTTTCCTTTTATCATTTTGGCGCTCACGAGGGAGACAAACTGCTTTGGCTGTTTGCAAGGCTAAGAAAGAGCATAGCCCCAGTCTTGCTGTTTATCTGCAATGACTGCCAGGGCAAGTGAGGACCAGCAAGACAATTCCTGCCTAGCACCTTCCTTGGAGGAGAGAGAGTGCAACGTTTCATTTTGCTTTTTGGAGTGCGAGAGTGAGAAAAAGCAGAGCGCCTGTTTGCAAGGCTAGGAAAGAGCAGAGCCCCTATCTTGCTGTTTATCTGCAATGACTGCCAGGGCAAGTGAGGACCAGCAAGACAATTCCTGCCTAGCAGCTTCCTTGGAGGAGAGAGAGTGCAACGTTTCATTTTGCTTTTTGGAGTGCGAGAGTGAGAAAAAGCAGAGCGCCTGTTTGCAAGGCTAGGAAAGAGCAGAGCCCCAGTCTTGCTGTTTATCTGCAATGACTGCCAGGGCAAGTGAGGACCAGCAAGACAATTCCTGCCTAGCACCTTCCTTGGAGGAGAGAGAGTGCAACGTTTCATTTTAGCATTTTGGCGCTCACGAGCGAGACAAACTGCTTTGGCTGTTTGCAAGGCTAGGAAAGAGCAGAGCCCGAGTCTTGCTGTTTATCTGCAATGACTGCCAGGGCAAGTGAGGACCAGCAAGACAATTCCTGCCTAGCACCTTCCTTGGAGGAGAGAGAGTGCAATGTTTCATTTTATCATTTTGGCGCTCACGAGGGAGACAAACTGCTTTGGCTGTTTGCAAGGCTAAGAAAGAGCATAGCCCCAGTCTTGCTGTTTATCTGCAATGACTGCCAGGGCAAGTGAGGACCAGCAAGACAATTCCTGCCTAGCACCTTCCTTGGAGGAGAGAGAGTGCAACGTTTCATTTTAGCATTTTGGCGCTCACGAGCGAGACAAAATGCTTTGGCTGTTTGCAAGGCTAGGAAAGAGCAGAGCCCCAGTCTTGCTGTTTATCTGTAATGTCTGCCACGGCAAGTGAGGACCAGCAAGACAATTCCTGCCTAGCACCTTCCTTGGAGGAGAGAGAGTGCAACGTTTCATTTTGCTTTTTGGAGTGCGAGAGTGAGAAAAAGCAGAGTGCCTGTTTGCAAGGCTAGGAAAGAGCAGAGCCCGAGTCTTACTGTTTATCTGCAATGACTGCCAGGGCAAGTGAGGACCAGCAAGACAATTCCTGCCTAGCACCTTCATTGGAGGAGAGAGAGTGCAAGGTTTCATTGCAGCATTTTGGCGCTCACGAGCGAGACAAACTGCTTTGGCTGTTTGCAAGGCTAGGAAAGAGCAGAGCCCGAGTCTTGCTGTTTATCTGCAATGACTGCCAGGGCAAGTGAGGACCAGCAAGACAATTCCTGCCTAGCACCTTCCTTGGAGGAGAGAGAGTGCAAAGTTTCATTTTAGCATTTTGGCGCTCACGTCGAGACGAACTGCTTTGGCTGTTTGCAAGGCTAGGAAAGAGCAGAGCCCCAGTCTTGCTGTTTATCTGCAATGACTGCAGGGCAAGTGAGGACCAGCAAGACAATTCCTGCCTAGCACCTTCCTTGGAGGAGAGAGAGTGCAACGTTTCATTTTGCTTTTTGGAGTGCGAGAGTGAGAAAAAGCAGAGTGCCTGTTTGCAAGGCTAGGAAAGAGCAGAGCCCCAGTCTTGCTGTTTATCTGCAATGACTGCCAGGGCAAGTGAGGACCAGCAAGACAATTCCTGCCTAGCACCTTCCTTGGAGGAGAGAGAGTGCAACGTTTCATTTTAGCATTTTGGCGCTCACGAGCGAGACGAACTGCTTTGGCTGTTTGCAAGGCTAGGAAAGAGCAGAGCCCCAGTCTTGCTGTTTATCTGCAATGACTGCCAGGGCAAGTGAGGACCAGCAAGACAATTCCTGCCTAGCACCTTCCTTGGAGGAGAGAGAGTGCAACGTTTCATTTTGCTTTTTGGAGTGCGAGAGTGAGAAAAAGCAGAGTGCCTGTTTGCAAGGCTAGGAAAGAGCAGAGCCCCAGTCTTGCTGTTTATCTGCAATGACTGCCAGGGCAAGTGAGGACCAGCAAGACAATTCCTGCCTAGCACCTTCCTTGGAGGAGAGAGAGTGCAATGTTTCATTTTAGCATTTTGGCGCTCACGAGCGAGACAAACTGCTTTGGCTCTTTGCAAGGCTAGGAAAGAGCAGAGCCCCAGTCTTGCTGTTTATCTGCAATGACTACCAGGGCAAGTGAGGAACAGCAAGACAATTCCTGCCTAGCACCTTTCTTGGAAGAGTGAGAGTGCAACGTTTCATTTTACCATTTTGGCGCTCACGAGCGAGACGAACTGCTTTGGCTGTTTGCAAGGCTAGGAAAGAGCAGAGCCCCAGTCTTGCTGTTTATCTGCAATGACTGCCAGGGCAAGTGAGGACCAGCAAGACAATTCCTGCCTAGCACCTTCCTTGGAGGAGAGAGAGTGCAACGTTTCATTTTGCTTTTTGGAGTGCGAGAGTGAGAAAAAGCAGAGTGCCTGTTTGCAAGGCTAGGAAAGAGCAGAGCCCGAGTCTTGCTGTTTATCTGCAATGACTGCCAGGGCAAGTGAGGACCAGCAAGACAATTCCTGCCTAGCACCTTCCTTGGAGGAGAGAGAGTGCAACGTTTCATTTTAGCATTTTGGCGCTCACGAGCGAGACAAACTGCTTTGGCTGTTTGCAAGGCTAGGAAAGAGCAGAGCCCGAGTCTTGCTGTTTATCTGCAATGACTGCCAGGGCAAGTGAGGACCAGCAAGACAATTCCTGCCTAGCACCTTCCTTGGAGGAGAGAGAGTGCAATGTTTCATTTTATCATTTTGGCGCTCACGAGGGAGACAAACTGCTTTGGCTGTTTGCAAGGCTAAGAAAGAGCATAGCCCCAGTCTTGCTGTTTATCTGCAATGACTGCCAGGGCAAGTGAGGACCAGCAAGACAATTCCTGCCTAGCACCTTCCTTGGAGGAGAGAGAGTGCAACGTTTCATTTTGCTTTTTGGAGTGCGAGAGTGAGAAAAAGCAGAGCGCCTGTTTGCAAGGCTAGGAAAGAGCAGAGCCCCTATCTTGCTGTTTATCTGCAATGACTGCCAGGGCAAGTGAGGACCAGCAAGACAATTCCTGCCTAGCAGCTTCCTTGGAGGAGAGAGAGTGCAACGTTTCATTTTGCTTTTTGGAGTGCGAGAGTGAGAAAAAGCAGAGCGCCTGTTTGCAAGGCTAGGAAAGAGCAGAGCCCCAGTCTTGCTGTTTATCTGCAATGACTGCCAGGGCAAGTGAGGACCAGCAAGACAATTCCTGCCTAGCACGTTCCTTGGAGGAGAGAGAGTGCAACGTTTCATTTTAGCATTTTGGCGCTCACGAGCGAGACAAACTGCTTTGGCTGTTTGCAAGGCTAGGAAAGAGCAGAGCCCGAGTCTTGCTGTTTATCTGCAATGACTGCCAGGGCAAGTGAGGACCAGCAAGACAATTCCTGCCTAGCACCTTCCTTGGAGGAGAGAGAGTGCAACGTTTCATTTTGCTTTTTGGAGTGCGAGAGTGAGAAAAAGCAGAGTGCCTGTTTGCAAGGCTAGGAAAGAGCAGAGCCCCAGTCTTGCTGTTTATCTGCAATGACTGCCAGGGCAAGTGAGGACCAGCAAGACAATTCCTGCCTAGCACCTTCCTTGGAGGAGAGAGAGTGCAATGTTTCATTTTAGCATTTTGGCGCTCACGAGCGAGACAAACTGCTTTGGCTCTTTGCAAGGCTAGGAAAGAGCAGAGCCCCAGTCTTGCTGTTTATCTGCAATGACTACCAGGGCAAGTGAGGAACAGCAAGACAATTCCTGCCTAGCACCTTTCTTGGAAGAGTGAGAGTGCAACGTTTCATTTTACCATTTTGGCGCTCACGAGCGAGACGAACTGCTTTGGCTGTTTGCAAGGCTAGGAAAGAGCAGAGCCCCAGTCTTGCTGTTTATCTGCAATGACTGCCAGGGCAAGTGAGGACCAGCAAGACAATTCCTGCCTAGCACCTTCCTTGGAGGAGAGAGAGTGCAACGTTTCATTTTGCTTTTTGGAGTGCGAGAGTGAGAAAAAGCAGAGTGCCTGTTTGCAAGGCTAGGAAAGAGCAGAGCCCGAGTCTTGCTGTTTATCTGCAATGACTGCCAGGGCAAGTGAGGACCAGCAAGACAATTCCTGCCTAGCACCTTCCTTGGAGGAGAGAGAGTGCAACGTTTCATTTTAGCATTTTGGCGCTCACGAGCGAGACAAACTGCTTTGGCTGTTTGCAAGGCTAGGAAAGAGCAGAGCCCGAGTCTTGCTGTTTATCTGCAATGACTGCCAGGGCAAGTGAGGACCAGCAAGACAATTCCTGCCTAGCACCTTCCTTGGAGGAGAGAGAGTGCAATGTTTCATTTTATCATTTTGGCGCTCACGAGGGAGACAAACTGCTTTGGCTGTTTGCAAGGCTAAGAAAGAGCATAGCCCCAGTCTTGCTGTTTATCTGCAATGACTGCCAGGGCAAGTGAGGACCAGCAAGACAATTCCTGCCTAGCACCTTCCTTGGAGGAGAGAGAGTGCAACGTTTCATTTTGCTTTTTGGAGTGCGAGAGTGAGAAAAAGCAGAGCGCCTGTTTGCAAGGCTAGGAAAGAGCAGAGCCCCTATCTTGCTGTTTATCTGCAATGACTGCCAGGGCAAGTGAGGACCAGCAAGACAATTCCTGCCTAGCAGCTTCCTTGGAGGAGAGAGAGTGCAACGTTTCATTTTGCTTTTTGGAGTGCGAGAGTGAGAAAAAGCAGAGCGCCTGTTTGCAAGGCTAGGAAAGAGCAGAGCCCCAGTCTTGCTGTTTATCTGCAATGACTGCCAGGGCAAGAGAGGACCAGCAAGACAATTCCTGCCTAGCACGTTCCTTGGAGGAGAGAGAGTGCAACGTTTCATTTTAGCATTTTGGCGCTCACGAGCGAGACAAACTGCTTTGGCTGTTTGCAAGGCTAGGAAAGAGCAGAGCCCGAGTCTTGCTGTTTATCTGCAATGACTGCCAGGGCAAGTGAGGACCAGCAAGACAATTCCTGCCTAGCACCTTCCTTGGAGGAGAGAGAGTGCAATGTTTCATTTTATCATTTTGGCGCTCACGAGGGAGACAAACTGCTTTGGCTGTTTGCAAGGCTAAGAAAGAGCATAGCCCCAGTCTTGCTGTTTATCTGCAATGACTGCCAGGGCAAGTGAGGACCAGCAAGACAATTCCTGCCTAGCACCTTCCTTGGAGGAGAGAGAGTGCAACGTTTCATTTTAGCATTTTGGCGCTCACGAGCGAGACAAAATGCTTTGGCTGTTTGCAAGGCTAGGAAAGAGCAGAGCCCCAGTCTTGCTGTTTATCTGTAATGTCTGCCACGGCAAGTGAGGACCAGCAAGACAATTCCTGCCTAGCACCTTCCTTGGAGGAGAGAGAGTGCAACGTTTCATTTTGCTTTTTGGAGTGCGAGAGTGAGAAAAAGCAGAGTGCCTGTTTGCAAGGCTAGGAAAGAGCAGAGCCCGAGTCTTACTGTTTATCTGCAATGACTGCCAGGGCAAGTGAGGACCAGCAAGACAATTCCTGCCTAGCACCTTCATTGGAGGAGAGAGAGTGCAAGGTTTCATTGCAGCATTTTGGCGCTCACGAGCGAGACAAACTGCTTTGGCTGTTTGCAAGGCTAGGAAAGAGCAGAGCCCCAGTCTTGCTGTTTATCTGCAATGACTGCCAGGGCAAGTGAGGACCAGCAAGACAATTCCTGCCTAGCACCTTCCTTGGAGGAGAGAGAGTGCAAAGTTTCATTTTAGCATTTTGGCGCTCACGTCGAGACGAACTGCTTTGGCTGTTTGCAAGGCTAGGAAAGAGCAGAGCCCCAGTCTTGCTGTTTATCTGCAATGACTGCCAGGGCAAGTGAGGACCAGCAAGACAATTCCTGCCTAGCACCTTCCTTGGAGGAGAGAGAGTGCAACGTTTCATTTTGCTTTTTGGAGTGCGAGAGTGAGAAAAAGCAGAGTGCCTGTTTGCAAGGCTAGGAAAGAGCAGAGCCCCAGTCTTGCTGTTTATCTGCAATGACTGCCAGGGCAAGTGAGGACCAGCAAGACAATTCCTGCCTAGCACCTTTCTTGGAGGAGAGAGAGTGCAATGTTTCATTTTAGCATTTTGGCGCTCACGAGCGAGACAAACTGCTTTGGCTGTTTTCAAGGCTAGGAAAGAGAAGAGCCCCAGTCTTGCTGTTTATCTGCAATGACTGCCAGGGCAAGTGAGGACCAGCAAGACAATTCCCGCCTAGCAACTTCCTTGGAGGAGAGAGAGTGCAACGTTTCGTTTTGCTTTTTGGAGTGCGAGAGTGAGAAAAAGCAGAGCGCCTGTTTGCAAGGCTAGGAAAGAGCATAGCCCCAGTCTTGCTGTTTATCTGTAATGTCTGCCAGGGCAAGTGAGGACCAGCAAGACAATTCCTGCCTAGCACGTTCCTTGGAGGAGAGAGAGTGCAACGTTTCATTTTACCATTTTGGCGCTCACGAGCGAGACGAACTGCTTTGGCTGTTTGCAAGGCTAGGAAAGAGCAGAGCCCGAGTCTTGCTGTTTACCTGCAATGACTGCCAGGGCAAGTGAGGACCAGCAAGACAATTCCTGCCTAGCACCTTCCTTGGAGGAGAGAGAGTGCAACGTTTCATTTTAGCATTTTGGCGCTCACGAGGGAGACAAACTGCTTTGGCTGTTTGCAAGGCTAGGAAAGAGCAGAGCCCCAGTCTTGCTGTTTATCTGCAATGACTGCCAGGGCAAGTGAGGACCAGCAAGACAATTCCTGCCTAGCACCTTCCTTGGAGGAGAGAGAGTGCAATGTTTCATTTTATCATTTTGGCGCTCACGAGGGAGACAAACTGCTTTGGCTGTTTGCAAGGCTAAGAAAGAGCATAGCCCCTATCTTGCTGTTTATCTGCAATGACTGCCAGGGCAAGTGAGGACCAGCAAGACAATTCCTGCCTAGCACCTTCCTTGGAGGAGAGAGAGTGCAACGTTTCATTTTAGCATTTTGGCGCTCACGAGCGAGACGAACTGCTTTGGCTGTTTGCAAGGCTAGGAAAGAGCAGAGCCCCAGTCTTGCTGTTTATCTGTAATGTCTGCCACGGCAAGTGAGGACCAGCAAGACAATTCCTGCCTAGCACCTTCCTTGGAGGAGAGAGAGTGCAACGTTTCATTTTAGCATTTTGGCGCTCACGAGCGAGACGAACTGCTTTGGCTGTTTGCAAGGCTAGGAAAGAGCAGAGCCCCAGTCTTGCTGTTTATCTGCAATGACTGCCAGGGCAAGTGAGGACCAGCAAGACAATTCCTGCCTAGCACCTACCTTGGAGGAGAGAGAGTGCAACGTTTCATTTTGCTTTTTGGAGTGCGAGAGTGAGAAAAAGCAGAGTGCCTGTTTGCAAGGCTAGGAAAGAGCAGAGCCCGAGTCTTACTGTTTACCTGCAATGACTGCCAGGGCAAGTGAGGACCAGCAAGACAATTCCTGCCTAGCACCTTCATTGGAGGAGAGAGAGTGCAAGGTTTCATTGCAGCATTTTGGCGCTCACGAGCGAGACAAACTGCTTTGGCTGTTTGCAAGGATAGGAAAGAGCAGAGCCCGAGTCTTGCTGTTTATCTGCAATGACTGCCAGGGCAAGTGAGGACCAGCAAGACAATTCCTGCCTAGCACCTTCCTTGGACGAGAGAGAGTGCAACGTTTCATTTTAGCATTTTGGCGCTCACGTCGAGACGAACTGCTTGGGCTGTTTGCAAGGCTAGGAAAGAGCAGAGCCCCAGTCTTGCTGTTTACCTGTAATGAGTGCCAGGGCAAGTGAGGACCAGCAAGACAATTCCTGCCTAGCACCTTCCTTGGAGGAGAGAGAGTGCAACGTTTCATTTTAGCATTTTGGCGCTCACGAGCGAGACAAACTGCTTTGGCTGTTTGCAAGGCTAGGAAAGAGCAGAGCCCGAGTCTTGCTGTTTATCTGCAATGACTGCCAGGGCAAGTGAGGACCAGCAAGACAATTCCTGCCTAGCACCTTCCTTGGAGGAGAGAGAGTGCAACGTTTCATTTTAGCATTTTGGCGCTCACGAGCGAGACGAACTGCTTTGGCTGTTTGCAAGGCTAGGAAAGAGCAGAGCCCCAGTCTTGCTGTTTATCTGCAATGACTGCCAGGGCAAGTGAGGACCAGCAAGACAATTCCTGCCTAGCACCTTCCTTGGAGGAGAGAGAGTTGAACGTTTCATTTTGCTTTTTGGAGTGCGAGAGTGAGAAAAAGCAGAGCGCCTGTTTGCAAGGCTAGGAAAGAGCAGAGCCCCAGTCTTACTGTTTATCTGCAATGACTGCCAGGGCAAGTGAGGACCAGCAACACAATTCCTGCCTATCAGCTTCCTTGGAGGAGAGAGAGTGCAACGTTTCATTTTGCTTTTTGGAGTGCGAGAGTGAGAAAAAGCAGAGCGCCTGTTTGCAAGGCTAGGAAAGAGCAGAGCCCCAGTCTTGCTGTTTATCTGCAATGACTGCCAGGGCAAGTGAGGACCAGCAAGACAATTCCTGCCTAGCACCTTCCTTGGAGGAGAGAGAGTGCAACGTTTCATTTTGCTTTTTGGAGTGCGAGAGTGAGAAAAAGCAGAGCGCCTGTTTGCAAGGCTAGGAAAGAGCAGAGCCCCAGTCTTGCTGTTTATCTGCAATGACTGCCAGGGCAAGTGAGGACCAGCAAGACAATTCCTGCCTAGCACCTTCCTTGGAGGAGAGAGAGTGCAACGTTTCATTTTAGCATTTTGGCGCTCACGAGCGAGACGAACTGCTTTGGCTGTTTGCAAGGCTAGGAAAGAGCAGAGCCCCAGTCTTGCTGTTTATCTGCAATGAGTGCCAGGGCAAGTGAGGACCAGCAAGACAATTCCTGCCTAGCACCTTCCTTGGAGGAGAGAGAGTGGAACGTTTCATTTTGCTTTTTGGAGTGCGAGAGTGAGAAAAAGCAGAGCGCCTGTTTGCAAGGCTAGGAAAGAGCAGAGCCCCAGTCTTGCTGTTTATCTGCAATGACTGCCAGGGCAAGTGAGGACCAGCAAGACAATTCCTGCCTAGCACCTTCCTTGGAGGAGAGAGAGTGCAACGTTTCATTTTAGCATTTTGGCGCTCACGAGGGAGACGAAATGCATTGGCTGTTTGCAAGGCTAGGAAAGAGCAGAGCCCCAGTCTTGCTGTTTATCTGCAATGACTGCCAGGGCAAGTGAGGACCAGCAAGACAATTCCTGCCTAGCACCTTCCTTGGAGGAGAGAGAGTGCAACGTTTCATTTTGCTTTTTGGAGTGCGAGAGTGAGAAAAAGCAGAGTGCCTGTTTGCAAGGCTAGGAAAGAGCAGAGCCCCAGTCTTGCTGTTTATCTGCAATGACTGCCAGGGCAAGTGAGGACCAGCAAGACAATTCCTGCCTAGCACCTTCCTTGGAGGAGAGAGAGTGCAACGTTTCATTTTGCTTTTTGGAGTGCGAGAGTGAGAAAAAGCAGAGTGCCTGTTTGCAAGGCTAGCAAAGAGCAGAGCCCCAGTCTTGCTGTTTATCTGCAATGACTGCCAGGGCAAGTGAGGACCAGCAAGACAATTCCTGCCTAGCACCTTCCTTGGAGGAGAGAGAGTGCAACGTTTCATTTTAGCATTTTGGCGCTCACGAGGGAGACAAACTGCTTTGGCTGTTTGCAAGGCTAGGAAAGAGCAGAGCCCCAGTCTTGCTGTTTATCTGCAATGACTGCCAGGGCAAGTGAGGACCAGCAAGACAATTCCTGCCTAGCACCTTCCTTGGAGGAGAGAGAGTGCAATGTTTCATTTTATCATTTTGGCGCTCACGAGGGAGACAAACTGCTTTGGCTGTTTGCAAGGCTAAGAAAGAGCATAGCCCCAGTCTTGCTGTTTATCTGCAATGACTGCCAGGGCAAGTGAGGACCAGCAAGACAATTCCTGCCTAGCACCTTCCTTGGAGGAGAGAGAGTGCAACGTTTCATTTTGCTTTTTGGAGTGCGAGAGTGAGAAAAAGCAGAGCGCCTGTTTGCAAGGCTAGGAAAGAGCAGAGCCCCAGTCTTGCTGTTTATCTGCAATGACTGCCAGGGCAAGTGAGGACCAGCAAGACAATTCCTGCCTAGCAGCTTCCTTGGAGGAGAGAGAGTGCAACGTTTCATTTTGCTTTTTGGAGTGCGAGAGTGAGAAAAAGCAGAGCGCCTGTTTGCAAGGCTAGGAAAGAGCAGAGCCCAAGTCTTGCTGTTTATCTGCAATGAGTGCCAGGGCAAGTGAGGACCAGCAAGACAATTCCTGCCTAGCACCTTCCTTGGAGGAGAGAGAGTGCAACGTTTCATTTTAGCATTTTGGCGCTCACAAGAGAGACAAACTGCTTTGGCTGTTTGCAAGGCTAGGAAAGAGCAGAGCCCCAGTCTTGCTGTTTATCTGCAATGACTGCCAGGGCAAGTGAGGACCAGCAAGACAATTCCTGCCTAGCACCTTCCTTGGAGGAGAGAGAGTGCAACGTTTCATTTTGCTTTTTGGAGTGCGAGAGTGAGAAAAAGCAGAGCGCCTGTTTGCAAGGCTAGGAAAGAGCAGAGCCCCAGTCTTGCTGTTTATCTGCAATGACTGCCAGGGCAAGTGAGGACCAGCAAGACAATTCCTGCCTAGCACCTTCCTTGGAGGAGAGAGAGTTCAACGTTTCATTTTAGCATTTTGGCGCTCACGAGCGAGACGAACTGCTTTGGCTGTTTGCAAGGCTAGGAAAGAGCAGAGCCCCAGTCTTGCTGTTTATCTGCAATGACTGCCAGGGCAAGTGAGGACCAGCAAGACAATTCCTGCCTAGCACCTTCCTTGGAGGAGAGAGAGTGCAACGTTTCATTTTAGCATTTTGGCGCTCACGAGCGAGACAAAATGCTTTGGCTGTTTGCAAGGCTAGGAAAGAGCAGAGCCCCAGTCTTGCTGTTTATCTGTAATGTCTGCCACGGCAAGTGAGGACCAGCAAGACAATTCCTGCCTAGCACCTTCCTTGGAGGAGAGAGAGTGCAACGTTTCATTTTGCTTTTTGGAGTGCGAGAGTGAGAAAAAGCAGAGTGCCTATTTGCAAGGCTAGGAAAGAGCAGAGCCCGAGTCTTACTGTTTATCTGCAATGACTGCCAGGGCAAGTGAGGACCAGCAAGACAATTCCTGCCTAGCACCTTCATTGGAGGAGAGAGAGTGCAAGTTTTCATTTTAGCATTTTGGCGCTCACGAGGGAGACGAAATGCATTGGCTGTTTGCAAGGCTAGGAAAGAGCAGAGCCCGAGTCTTGCTGTTTATCTGCAATGAGTGCCAGGGCAAGTGAGGACCAGCAAGACAATTCCTGCCTAGCACCTTCCTTGGAGGAGAGAGAGTGCAAAGTTTCATTTTAGCATTTTGGCGCTCACGTCGAGACGAACTGCTTTGGCTGTTTGCAAGGCTAGGAAAGAGCAGAGCCCCAGTCTTGCTGTTTATCTGCAATGACTGCAGGGCAAGTGAGGACCAGCAAGACAATTCCTGCCTAGCACCTTCCTTGGAGGAGAGAGAGTGCAACGTTTCATTTTGCTTTTTGGAGTGCGAGAGTGAGAAAAAGCAGAGTGCCTGTTTGCAAGGCTAGGAAAGAGCAGAGCCCGAGTCTTGCTGTTTATCTGCAATGACTGCCAGGGCAAGTGAGGACCAGCAAGACAATTCCTGCCTAGCACCTTCCTTGGAGGAGAGAGAGTGCAACGTTTCATTTTAGCATTTTGGCGCTCACGAGCGAGACGAACTGCTTTGGCTGTTTGCAAGGCTAGGAAAGAGCAGAGCCCCAGTCTTGCTGTTTATCTGCAATGACTGCCAGGGCAAGTGAGGACCAGCAAGACAATTCCTGCCTAGCACCTTCCTTGGAGGAGAGAGAGTGCAACGTTTCATTTTGCTTTTTGGAGTGCGAGAGTGAGAAAAAGCAGAGCGCCTGTTTGCAAGGCTAGGAAAGAGCAGAGCCCCAGTCTTGCTGTTTATCTGCAATGACTGCCAGGGCAAGTGAGGACCAGCAAGACAATTCCTGCCTAGCACCTTCATTGGAGGAGAGAGAGTGCAAGGTTTCATTTTAGCATTTTGGCGCTCACGAGCGAGACAAACTGCTTTGGCTGTTTGCAAGGCTAGGAAAGAGCAGAGCCCCAGTCTTGCTGTTTATCTGCAATGACTACCAGGGCAAGTGAGGAACAGCAAGACAATTCCTGCCTAGCACCTTTCTTGGAAGAGTGAGAGTGCAACGTTTCATTTTACCATTTTGGCGCTCACGAGCGAGACGAACTGCTTTGGCTGTTTGCAAGGCTAGGAAAGAGCAGAGCCCCAGTCTTGCTGTTTATCTGCAATGACTGCCAGGGCAAGTGAGGACCAGCAAGACAATTCCTGCCTAGCACCTTCCTTGGAGGAGAGAGAGTGCAACGTTTCATTTTGCTTTTTGGAGTGTGAGAGTGAGAAAAAGCAGAGTGCCTGTTTGCAAGGCTAGGAAAGAGCAGAGCCCCAGTCTTGCTGTTTATCTGCAATGACTGCCAGGGCAAGTGAGGACCAGCAAGACAATTCCTGCCTAGCACCTTCCTTGGAGGAGAGAGAGTGCAACGTTTCATTTTAGCATTTTGGCGCTCACGAGCGAGACAAACTGCTTTGGCTGTTTGCAAGGCTAGGAAAGAGCAGAGCCCCAGTCTTGCTGTTTATCTGCAATGACTGCCAGGGCAAGTGAGGACCAGCAAGACAATTCCTGCCTAGCACCTTCCTTGGAGGAGAGAGAGTGCAATGTTTCATTTTATCATTTTGGCGCTCACGAGGGAGACAAACTGCTTTGGCTGTTTGCAAGGCTAAGAAAGAGCATAGCCCCAGTCTTGCTGTTTATCTGCAATGACTGCCAGGGCAAGTGAGGACCAGAAGACAATTCCTGCCTAGCACCTTCCTTGGAGGAGAGAGAGTGCAACGTTTCATTTTGCTTTTTGGAGTGCGAGAGTGAGAAAAAGCAGAGCGCCTGTTTGCAAGGCTAGGAAAGAGCAGAGCCCCTATCTTGCTGTTTATCTGCAATGACTGCCAGGGCAAGTGAGGACCAGCAACACAATTCCTGCCTAGCAGCTTCCTTGGAGGAGAGAGAGTGCAACGTTTCATTTTGCTTTTTGGAGTGCGAGAGTGAGAAAAAGCAGAGCGCCTGTTTGCAAGGCTAGGAAAGAGCAGAGCCCCAGTCTTGCTGTTTATCTGCAATGACTGCCAGGGCAAGTGAGGACCAGCAAGACAATTCCTGCCTAGCACCTTCCTTGGAGGAGAGAGAGTGCAACGTTTCATTTTAGCATTTTGGCGCTCACGAGCGAGACAAACTGCTTTGGCTGTTTGCAAGGCTAGGAAAGAGCAGAGCCCGAGTCTTGCTGTTTATCTGCAATGACTGCCAGGGCAAGTGAGGACCAGCAAGACAATTCCTGCCTAGCACCTTCCTTGGAGGAGAGAGAGTGCAACGTTTCATTTTAGCATTTTGGCGCTCACGAGCGAGACGAACTGCTTTGGCTGTTTGCAAGGCTAGGAAAGAGCAGAGCCCCAGTCTTGCTGTTTATCTGCAATGACTGCCAGGGCAAGTGAGGACCAGCAAGACAATTCCTGCCTAGCACCTACCTTGGAGGAGAGAGAGTGCAACGTTTCATTTTGCTTTTTGGAGTGCGAGAGTGAGAAAAAGCAGAGTGCCTGTTTGCAAGGCTAGGAAAGAGCAGAGCCCGAGTCTTACTGTTTACCTGCAATGACTGCCAGGGCAAGTGAGGACCAGCAAGACAATTCCTGCCTAGCACCTTCATTGGAGGAGAGAGAGTGCAAGGTTTCATTGCAGCATTTTGGCGCTCACGAGCGAGACAAACTGCTTTGGCTGTTTGCAAGGCTAGGAAAGAGCAGAGCCCGAGTCTTGCTGTTTATCTGCAATGACTGCCAGGGCAAGTGAGGACCAGCAAGACAATTCCTGCCTAGCACCTTCCTTGGAGGAGAGAGAGTGCAACGTTTCATTTTAGCATTTTGGCGCTCACGTCGAGACGAACTGCTTTGGCTGTTTGCAAGGCTAGGAAAGAGCAGAGCCCCAGTCTTGCTGTTTACCTGTAATGAGTGCCAGGGCAAGTGAGGACCAGCAAGACAATTCCTGCCTAGCACCTTCCTTGGAGGAGAGAGAGTGCAACGTTTCATTTTAGCATTTTGGCGCTCACGAGCGAGACAAACTGCTTTGGCTGTTTTCAAGGCTAGGAAAGAGCAGAGACCGAGTCTTGCTGTTTACCTGCAATGACTGCCAGGGCAAGTGAGGACCAACAAGACAATTCCTGCCTAGCACCTTCCTTGGAGGAGAGAGAGTGCAACGTTTCATTTTAGCATTTTGGCGCTCACGAGGGAGACAAACTGCTTTGGCTGTTTGCAAGGCTAAGAAAGAGCATAGCCCGAGTCTTGCTGTTTATCTGCAATGTCTGCCAAGGCAAGAGAGGACCAGCAAGACAATTCCTGCCTAGCACCTTCCTTGGAGGAGAGAGAGTGCAATGTTTCATTTTGCTTTTTGGAGTGCGAGAGTGAGAAAAAGCAGAGGGGCTGTTTGCAAGGCTAGGAAAGAGCAGAGCCCCAGTCTTGCTGTTTATCTGCAATGACTGCCAGGGCAAGTGAGGACCAGCAACACAATTCCTGCCTATCAGCTTCCTTGGAGGAGAGAGAGTGCAACGTTTCATTTTGCTTTTTGGAGTGCGAGAGTGAGAAAAAGCAGAGCGCCTGTTTGCAAGGCTAGGAAAGAGCAGAGCCCCAGTCTTGCTGTTTATCTGCAATGACTGCCAGGGCAAGTGAGGACCAGCAAGACAATTCCTGCCTAGCACCTTCCTTGGAGGAGAGAGAGTGCAACGTTTCATTTTGCTTTTTGGAGTGCGAGAGTGAGAAAAAGCAGAGCGCCTGTTTGCAAGGCTAGGAAAGAGCAGAGCCCCAGTCTTGCTGTTTATCTGCAATGACTGCCAGGGCAAGTGAGGACCAGCAAGACAATTCCTGCCTAGCACCTTCCTTGGAGGAGAGAGAGTTCAACGTTTCATTTTAGCATTTTGGCGCTCACGAGCGAGACGAACTGCTTTGGCTGTTTGCAAGGCTAGGAAAGAGCAGAGCCCCAGTCTTGCTGTTTATCTGCAATGAGTGCCAGGGCAAGTGAGGACCAGCAAGACAATTCCTGCCTAGCACCTTCCTTGGAGGAGAGAGAGTGGAACGTTTCATTTTGCTTTTTGGAGTGCGAGAGTGAGAAAAAGCAGAGCGCCTGTTTGCAAGGCTAGGAAAGAGCAGAGCCCCAGTCTTGCTGTTTATCTGCAATGACTGCCAGGGCAAGTGAGGACCAGCAAGACAATTCCTGCCTAGCACCTTCCTTGGAGGAGAGAGAGTGCAACGTTTCATTTTAGCATTTTGGAGCTCACGAGCGAGACAAACTGCTTTGGCTGTTTGCAAGGCTAGGAAAGAGAAGAGCCCCAGTCTTGCTATTTATCTGCAGTGACTGCCAGGGCAAGTGAGGACCAGCAAGACAATTCCTGCCTAGCACCTTCCTTGGAGGAGAGAGAGTGCAACGTTTCATTTTATCATTTTGGCGCTCACGAGCGAGACAAACTGCTTTGGCTGATTGCAAGGCTAGGAAAGAGCAGAGCCCCAGTCTTGCTGTTTATCTGCAATGACTGCCAGGGCAAGTGAGGACCAGCAAGACAATTCCTGCCTAGCACCTTCCTTGGAGGAGAGATAGTGCAACGTTTCATTTTAGCATTTTGGCGCTCACGAGCGAGACGAACTGCTTTGGCTGTTTGCAAGGCTAGGAAAGAGCAGAGCCCCAGTCTTGCTGTTTATCTGCAATGAGTGCCAGGGCAAGTGAGGACCAGCAAGACAATTCCTGCCTAGCACCTTCCTTGGAGGAGAGAGAGTGCAAGGTTTCATTGCAGCATTTTGGCGCTCACGAGCGAGACAAAATGCTTTGGCTGTTTGCAAGGCTAGGAAAGAGCAGAGCCCCAGTCTTGCTGTTCATCTGCAATGACTGCCAGGGCAAGTGAGGACCAGCAAGACAATTCCTGCCTAGCACCTTCCTTGGAGGAGAGAGAGTGCAACGTTTCATTTTGCTTTTTGGAGTGCGAGAGTGAGAAAAAGCAGAGTGCCTGTTTGCAAGGCTAGGAAAGAGCAGAGCCCGAGTCTTACTGTTTATCTGCAATGACTGCCAGGGCAAGTGAAGACCAGCAAGACAATTCCTGCCTAGCACCTTCATTGGAGGAGAGAGAGTGCAAGGTTTCATTGCAGCATTTTGGCGCTCACGAGCGAGACAAACTGCTTTGGCTGTTTGCAAGGCTAGGAAAGAGCAGAGCCCGAGTCTTGCTGTTTATCTGCAATGACTGTCAGGGCAAGTGAGGACCAGCAAGACAATTCCTGCCTAGCACCTTCCTTGGAGGAGAGAGAGTGCAAAGTTTCATTTTAGCATTTTGGCGCTCACGTCGAGACGAACTGCTTTGGCTGTTTGCAAGGCTAGGAAAGAGCAGAGCCCCAGTCTTGCTGTTTATCTGCAATGACTGCCAGGGCAACTGAGGACCAGCAAGACAATTCCTGCCTAGCACCTTCCTTGGAGGAGAGAGAGTGCAACGTTTCATTTTGCTTTTTGGAGTGCGAGAGTGAGAAAAAGCAGAGTGCCTGTTTGCAAGGCTAGGAAAGAGCAGAGCCCGAGTCTTGCTGTTTATCTGCAATGACTGCCAGGGCAAGTGAGGACCAGCAAGACAATTCCTGCCTAGCACCTTCATTGGAGGAGAGAGAGTGCAAGGTTTCATTGCAGCATTTTGGCGCTCACGAGCGAGACAAACTGCTTTGGCTGTTTGCAAGGCTAGGAAAGAGCAGAGCCCGAGTCTTGCTGTTTATCTGCAATGACTGCCAGGGCAAGTGAGAACCAGCAAGACAATTCCTGCCTAGCACCTTCCTTGGAGGAGAGAGAGTGCAATGTTTCATTTTAGCATTTTGGCGCTCACGAGCGAGACAAACTGCTTTGGCTGTTTGCAAGGCTAGGAAAGAGCAGAGCCCCAGTCTTGCTGTTTACCTGCAATGACTGCCAGGGCAAGTGAGGACCAGCAAGACAATTCCTGCCTAGCACCTTCCTTGGAGGAGAGAGAGTGCAACGTTTCATTTTAGCATTTTGGCGCTCACGAGCGAGACGAACTGCTTTGGCTGTTTGCAAGGCTAGGAAAGAGCAGAGCCCCAGTCTTGCTGTTTATCTGCAATGACTGCCAGGGCAAGTGAGGACCAGCAAGACAATTCCTGCCTAGCACCTTCCTTGGAGGAGAGAGAGTGCAACGTTTCATTTTGCTTTTTGGAGTGCGAGAGTGAGAAAAAGCAGAGTGCCTGTTTGCAAGGCTAGGAAAGAGCAGAGCCCCAGTCTTGCTGTTTATCTGCAATGACTGCCAGGGAAGTGAGGACCAGCAAGACAATTCCTGCCTAGCACCTTCCTTGGAGGAGAGAGAGTGCAATGTTTCATTTTAGCATTTTGGCGCTCACGAGCGAGACAAACTGCTTTGGCTGTTTGCAAGGCTAGGAAAGAGCAGAGCCCCAGTCTTGCTGTTTATCTGCAATGACTCCCAGGGCAAGTGAGGACCAGCAAGACAATTCCTGCCTAGCACCTTCCTTGGAGGAGAGAGAGTGCAACGTTTCATTTTGCTTTTTGGAGTGCGAGAGTGAGAAAAAGCAGAGCGCCTGTTTGCAAGGCTAGGAAAGAGCAGAGCCCCAGTCTTGCTGTTTATCTGCAATGACTGCCAGGGCAAGTGAGGACCAGCAAGACAATTCCTGCCTAGCACCTTCCTTGGAGGAGAGAGAGTGCAACGTTTCATTTTGCTTTTTGGAGTGCGAGAGTGAGAAAAAGCAGAGCGCCTGTTTGCAAGGCTAGGAAAGAGCAGAGCCCCAGTCTTGCTGTTTATCTGCAATGACTGCCAGGGCAAGTGAGGACCAGCAAGACAATTCCGGCCTAGCACCTTCCTTGGAGGAGAGAGAGTTCAACGTTTCATTTTATCATTTTGGCGCTCACGAGCGAGACGAACTGCTTTGGCTGTTTGCAAGGCTAGGAAAGAGCAGAGCCCCAGTCTTGCTGTTTATCTGCAATGAGTGCCAGGGCAAGTGAGGACCAGCAAGACAATTCCTGCCTAGCACCTTCCTTGGAGGAGAGAGAGTGGAACGTTTCATTTTGCTTTTTGGAGTGCGAGAGTGAGAAAAAGCAGAGCGCCTGTTTGCAAGGCTAGGAAAGAGCAGAGCCCCAGTCTTGCTGTTTATCTGCAATGACTGCCAGGGCAAGTGAGGACCAGCAAGACAATTCCTGCCTAGCACCTTCCTTGGAGGAGAGAGAGTGCAACGTTTCATTTTAGCATTTTGGAGCTCACGAGCGAGACAAACTGCTTTGGCTGTTTGCAAGGCTAGGAAAGAGAAGAGCCCCAGTCTTGCTATTTCTCTGCAGTGACTGCCAGGGCAAGTGAGGACCAGCAAGACAATTCCTGCCTAGCACCTTCTTTGGAGGAGAGAGAGTGCAACGTTTCATTTTATCATTTTGGCGCTCACGAGCGAGACAAACTGCTTTGGCTGATTGCAAGGCTAGGAAAGAGCAGAGCCCCAGTCTTGCTGTTTATCTGCAATGACTGCCAGGGCAAGTGAGGACCAGCAAGACAATTCCTGCCTAGCACCTTCCTTGGAGGAGAGATAGTGCAACGTTTCATTTTAGCATTTTGGCGCTCACGAGCGAGACAAACTGCTTTGGCTGTTTGCAAGGCTAGGAAAGAGCAGAGCCCCAGTCTTGCTGTTTATCTGCAATGACTGCCAGGGCAAGTGAGGACCAGCAAGACAATTCCTGCCTAGCACCTTCCTTGGAGGAGAGAGAGTGCAAGGTTTCATTTTAGCATTTTGGCGCTCACGAGCGAGACAAAATGCTTTGGCTGTTTGCAAGGCTAGGAAAGAGCAGAGCCCCAGTCTTGCTGTTCATCTGCAATGACTGCCAGGGCAAGTGAGGACCAGCAAGACAATTCCTGCCTAGCACCTTCCTTGGAGGAGAGAGAGTGCAACGTTTCATTTTGCTTTTTGGAGTGCGAGAGTGAGAAAAAGCAGAGTGCCTGTTTGCAAGGCTAGGAAAGAGCAGAGCCCGAGTCTTGCTGTTTATCTGCAATGACTGCCAGGGCAAGTGAGGACCAGCAAGACAATTCCTGCCTAGCACCTTCATTGGAGGAGAGAGAGTGCAAGGTTTCATTGCAGCATTTTGGCGCTCACGTCGAGACGAACTGCTTTGGCTGTTTGGAAGGCTAGGAAAGAGCAGAGCCCCAGTCTTGCTGTTTATCTGCAATGACTGCCAGGGCAAGTGAGGACCAGCAAGACAATTCCTGCCTAGCACCTTCCTTGGAGGAGAGAGAGTGCAAAGTTTCATTTTAGCATTTTGGCGCTCACGTCGAGACGAACTGCTTTGGCTGTTTGCAAGGCTAGGAAAGAGCAGAGCCCCAGTCTTGCTGTTTATCTGCAATGACTGCCAGGGCAAGTGAGGACCAGCAAGACAATTCCTGCCTAGCACCTTCCTTGGAGGAGAGAGAGTGCAACGTTTCATTTTGCTTTTTGGAGTGCGAGAGTGAGAAAAAGCAGAGTGCCTGTTTGCAAGGCTAGGAAAGAGCAGAGCCCGAGTCTTGCTGTTTATCTGCAATGACTGCCAGGGCAAGTGAGAACCAGCAAGACAATTCCTGCCTAGCACCTTCCTTGGAGGAGAGAGAGTGCAATGTTTCATTTTAGCATTTTGGCGCTCACGAGCGAGACAAACTGCTTTGGCTGTTTGCAAGGCTAGGAAAGAGCAGAGCCCCAGTCTTGCTGTTTACCTGCAATGACTGCCAGGGCAAGTGAGGACCAGCAAGACAATTCCTGCCTAGCACCTTCCTTGGAGGAGAGAGAGTGCAACGTTTCATTTTAGCATTTTGGCGCTCACGAGCGAGACGAACTGCTTTGGCTGTTTGCAAGGCTAGGAAAGAGCAGAGCCCCAGTCTTGCTGTTTATCTGCAATGACTGCCAGGGCAAGTGAGGACCAGCAAGACAATTCCTGCCTAGCACCTTCCTTGGAGGAGAGAGAGTGCAACGTTTCATTTTGCTTTTTGGAGTGCGAGAGTGAAAAAAGCAGAGTGCCTGTTTGCAAGGCTAGGAAAGAGCAGAGCCCCAGTCTTGCTGTTTATCTGCAATGACTGCCAGGGCAAGTGAGGACCAGCAAGACAATTCCTGCCTAGCACCTTCCTTGGAGGAGAGAGAGTGCAATGTTTCATTTTAGCATTTTGGCGCTCACGAGCGAGACAAACTGCTTTGGCTCTTTGCAAGGCTAGGAAAGAGCAGAGCCCCAGTCTTGCTGTTTATCTGCAATGACTACCAGGGCAAGTGAGGAACAGCAAGACAATTCCTGCCTAGCACCTTTCTTGGAAGAGTGAGAGTGCAACGTTTCATTTTACCATTTTGGCGCTCACGAGCGAGACGAACTGCTTTGGCTGTTTGCAAGGCTAGGAAAGAGCAGAGCCCCAGTCTTGCTGTTTATCTGCAATGACTGCCAGGGCAAGTGAGGACCAGCAAGACAATTCCTGCCTAGCACCTTCCTTGGAGGAGAGAGAGTGCAACGTTTCATTTTGCTTTTTGGAGTGCGAGAGTGAGAAAAAGCAGAGTGCCTGTTTGCAAGGCTAGGAAAGAGCAGAGCCCGAGTCTTGCTGTTTATCTGCAATGACTGCCAGGGCAAGTGAGGACCAGCAAGACAATTCCTGCCTAGCACCTTCCTTGGAGGAGAGAGAGTGCAACGTTTCATTTTAGCATTTTGGCGCTCACGAGCGAGACAAACTGCTTTGGCTGTTTGCAAGGCTAGGAAAGAGCAGAGCCCGAGTCTTGCTGTTTACCTGCAATGACTGCCAGGGCAAGTGAGGACCAGCAAGACAATTCCTGCCTAGCACCTTCCTTGGAGGAGAGAGAGTGCAACGTTTCATTTTAGCATTTTGGCGCTCACGAGGGAGACAAACTGCTTTGGCTGTTTGCAAGGCTAGGAAAGAGCAGAGCCCCAGTCTTGCTGTTTATCTGCAATGAGTGCCAGGGCAAGTGAGGACCAGCAAGACAATTCCTGCCTAGCACCTTCCTTGGAGGAGAGAGAGTGGAACGTTTCATTTTGCTTTTTGGAGTGCGAGAGTGAGAAAAAGCAGAGCGCCTGTTTGCAAGGCTAGGAAAGAGCAGAGCCCCAGTCTTGCTGTTTATCTGCAATGACTGCCAGGGCAAGTGAGGACCAGCAAGACAATTCCTGCCTAGCACCTTCCTTGGAGGAGAGAGAGTGCAACGTTTCATTTTAGCATTTTGGAGCTCACGAGCGAGACAAACTGCTTTGGCTGTTTGCAAGGCTAGGAAAGAGAAGAGCCCCAGTCTTGCTATTTATCTGCAGTGACTGCCAGGGCAAGTGAGGACCAGCAAGACAATTCCTGCCTAGCACCTTCCTTGGAGGAGAGAGAGTGCAACGTTTCATTTTATCATTTTGGCGCTCACGAGCGAGACAAACTGCTTTGGCTGATTGCAAGGCTAGGAAAGAGCAGAGCCCCAGTCTTGCTGTTTATCTGCAATGACTGCCAGGGCAAGTGAGGACCAGCAAGACAATTCCTGCCTAGCACCTTCCTTGGAGGAGAGATAGTGCAACGTTTCATTTTAGCATTTTGGCGCTCACGAGCGAGACGAACTGCTTTGGCTGTTTGCAAGGCTAGGAAAGAGCAGAGCCCCAGTCTTGCTGTTTATCTGCAATGAGTGCCAGGGCAAGTGAGGACCAGCAAGACAATTCCTGCCTAGCACCTTCCTTGGAGGAGAGAGAGTGCAAGGTTTCATTGCAGCATTTTGGCGCTCACGAGCGAGACAAAATGCTTTGGCTGTTTGCAAGGCTAGGAAAGAGCAGAGCCCCAGTCTTGCTGTTCATCTGCAATGACTGCCAGGGCAAGTGAGGACCAGCAAGACAATTCCTGCCTAGCACCTTCCTTGGAGGAGAGAGAGTGCAACGTTTCATTTTGCTTTTTGGAGTGCGAGAGTGAGAAAAAGCAGAGTGCCTGTTTGCAAGGCTAGGAAAGAGCAGAGCCCGAGTCTTACTGTTTATCTGCAATGACTGCCAGGGCAAGTGAAGACCAGCAAGACAATTCCTGCCTAGCACCTTCATTGGAGGAGAGAGAGTGCAAGGTTTCATTGCAGCATTTTGGCGCTCACGAGCGAGACAAACTGCTTTGGCTGTTTGCAAGGCTAGGAAAGAGCAGAGCCCGAGTCTTGCTGTTTATCTGCAATGACTGTCAGGGCAAGTGAGGACCAGCAAGACAATTCCTGCCTAGCACCTTCCTTGGAGGAGAGAGAGTGCAAAGTTTCATTTTAGCATTTTGGCGCTCACGTCGAGACGAACTGCTTTGGCTGTTTGCAAGGCTAGGAAAGAGCAGAGCCCCAGTCTTGCTGTTTATCTGCAATGACTGCCAGGGCAACTGAGGACCAGCAAGACAATTCCTGCCTAGCACCTTCCTTGGAGGAGAGAGAGTGCAACGTTTCATTTTGCTTTTTGGAGTGCGAGAGTGAGAAAAAGCAGAGTGCCTGTTTGCAAGGCTAGGAAAGAGCAGAGCCCGAGTCTTGCTGTTTATCTGCAATGACTGCCAGGGCAAGTGAGGACCAGCAAGACAATTCCTGCCTAGCACCTTCATTGGAGGAGAGAGAGTGCAAGGTTTCATTGCAGCATTTTGGCGCTCACGAGCGAGACAAACTGCTTTGGCTGTTTGCAAGGCTAGGAAAGAGCAGAGCCCGAGTCTTGCTGTTTATCTGCAATGACTGCCAGGGCAAGTGAGAACCAGCAAGACAATTCCTGCCTAGCACCTTCCTTGGAGGAGAGAGAGTGCAATGTTTCATTTTAGCATTTTGGCGCTCACGAGCGAGACAAACTGCTTTGGCTGTTTGCAAGGCTAGGAAAGAGCAGAGCCCCAGTCTTGCTGTTTACCTGCAATGACTGCCAGGGCAAGTGAGGACCAGCAAGACAATTCCTGCCTAGCACCTTCCTTGGAGGAGAGAGAGTGCAACGTTTCATTTTAGCATTTTGGCGCTCACGAGCGAGACGAACTGCTTTGGCTGTTTGCAAGGCTAGGAAAGAGCAGAGCCCCAGTCTTGCTGTTTATCTGCAATGACTGCCAGGGCAAGTGAGGACCAGCAAGACAATTCCTGCCTAGCACCTTCCTTGGAGGAGAGAGAGTGCAACGTTTCATTTTGCTTTTTGGAGTGCGAGAGTGAGAAAAAGCAGAGTGCCTGTTTGCAAGGCTAGGAAAGAGCAGAGCCCCAGTCTTGCTGTTTATCTGCAATGACTGCCAGGGAAGTGAGGACCAGCAAGACAATTCCTGCCTAGCACCTTCCTTGGAGGAGAGAGAGTGCAATGTTTCATTTTAGCATTTTGGCGCTCACGAGCGAGACAAACTGCTTTGGCTGTTTGCAAGGCTAGGAAAGAGCAGAGCCCCAGTCTTGCTGTTTATCTGCAATGACTCCCAGGGCAAGTGAGGACCAGCAAGACAATTCCTGCCTAGCACCTTCCTTGGAGGAGAGAGAGTGCAACGTTTCATTTTGCTTTTTGGAGTGCGAGAGTGAGAAAAAGCAGAGCGCCTGTTTGCAAGGCTAGGAAAGAGCAGAGCCCCAGTCTTGCTGTTTATCTGCAATGACTGCCAGGGCAAGTGAGGACCAGCAAGACAATTCCTGCCTAGCACCTTCCTTGGAGGAGAGAGAGTGCAACGTTTCATTTTGCTTTTTGGAGTGCGAGAGTGAGAAAAAGCAGAGCGCCTGTTTGCAAGGCTAGGAAAGAGCAGAGCCCCAGTCTTGCTGTTTATCTGCAATGACTGCCAGGGCAAGTGAGGACCAGCAAGACAATTCCTGCCTAGCACCTTCCTTGGAGGAGAGAGAGTTCAACGTTTCATTTTATCATTTTGGCGCTCACGAGCGAGACGAACTGCTTTGGCTGTTTGCAAGGCTAGGAAAGAGCAGAGCCCCAGTCTTGCTGTTTATCTGCAATGAGTGCCAGGGCAAGTGAGGACCAGCAAGACAATTCCTGCCTAGCACCTTCCTTGGAGGAGAGAGAGTGCAACGTTTCATTTTGCTTTTTGGAGTGCGAGAGTGAGAAAAAGCAGAGCGCCTGTTTGCAAGGCTAGGAAAGAGCAGAGCCCCAGTCTTGCTGTTTATCTGCAATGACTGCCAGGGCAAGTGAGGACCAGCAAGACAATTCCTGCCTAGCACCTTCCTTGGAGGAGAGAGAGTGCAACGTTTCATTTTAGCATTTTGGAGCTCACGAGCGAGACAAACTGCTTTGGCTGTTTGCAAGGCTAGGAAAGAGAAGAGCCCCAGTCTTGCTATTTCTCTGCAGTGACTGCCAGGGCAAGTGAGGACCAGCAAGACAATTCCTGCCTAGCACCTTCTTTGGAGGAGAGAGAGTGCAACGTTTCATTTTATCATTTTGGCGCTCACGAGCGAGACAAACTGCTTTGGCTGATTGCAAGGCTAGGAAAGAGCAGAGCCCCAGTCTTGCTGTTTATCTGCAATGACTGCCAGGGCAAGTGAGGACCAGCAAGACAATTCCTGCCTAGCACCTTCCTTGGAGGAGAGATAGTGCAACGTTTCATTTTAGCATTTTGGCGCTCACGAGCGAGACAAACTGCTTTGGCTGTTTGCAAGGCTAGGAAAGAGCAGAGCCCCAGTCTTGCTGTTTATCTGCAATGACTGCCAGGGCAAGTGAGGACCAGCAAGACAATTCCTGCCTAGCACCTTCCTTGGAGGAGAGAGAGTGCAAGGTTTCATTTTAGCATTTTGGCGCTCACGAGCGAGACAAAATGCTTTGGCTGTTTGCAAGGCTAGGAAAGAGCAGAGCCCCAGTCTTGCTGTTCATCTGCAATGACTGCCAGGGCAAGTGAGGACCAGCAAGACAATTCCTGCCTAGCACCTTCCTTGGAGGAGAGAGAGTGCAACGTTTCATTTTGCTTTTTGGAGTGCGAGAGTGAGAAAAAGCAGAGTGCCTGTTTGCAAGGCTAGGAAAGAGCAGAGCCCGAGTCTTGCTGTTTATCTGCAATGACTGCCAGGGCAAGTGAGGACCAGCAAGACAATTCCTGCCTAGCACCTTCATTGGAGGAGAGAGAGTGCAAGGTTTCATTGCAGCATTTTGGCGCTCACGTCGAGACGAACTGCTTTGGCTGTTTGGAAGGCTAGGAAAGAGCAGAGCCCCAGTCTTGCTGTTTATCTGCAATGACTGCCAGGGCAAGTGAGGACCAGCAAGACAATTCCTGCCTAGCACCTTCCTTGGAGGAGAGAGAGTGCAAAGTTTCATTTTAGCATTTTGGCGCTCACGTCGAGACGAACTGCTTTGGCTGTTTGCAAGGCTAGGAAAGAGCAGAGCCCCAGTCTTGCTGTTTATCTGCAATGACTGCCAGGGCAAGTGAGGACCAGCAAGACAATTCCTGCCTAGCACCTTCCTTGGAGGAGAGAGAGTGCAACGTTTCATTTTGCTTTTTGGAGTGCGAGAGTGAGAAAAAGCAGAGTGCCTGTTTGCAAGGCTAGGAAAGAGCAGAGCCCGAGTCTTGCTGTTTATCTGCAATGACTGCCAGGGCAAGTGAGGACCAGCAAGACAATTCCTGCCTAGCACCTTCCTTGGAGGAGAGAGAGTGCAATGTTTCATTTTAGCATTTTGGCGCTCACGAGCGAGACAAACTGCTTTGGCTGTTTGCAAGGCTAGGAAAGAGCAGAGCCCCAGTCTTGCTGTTTACCTGCAATGACTGCCAGGGCAAGTGAGGACCAGCAAGACAATTCCTGCCTAGCACCTTCCTTGGAGGAGAGAGAGTGCAACGTTTCATTTTAGCATTTTGGCGCTCACGAGCGAGACGAACTGCTTTGGCTGTTTGCAAGGCTAGGAAAGAGCAGAGCCCCAGTCTTGCTGTTTATCTGCAATGACTGCCAGGGCAAGTGAGGACCAGCAAGACAATTCCTGCCTAGCACCTTCCTTGGAGGAGAGAGAGTGCAACGTTTCATTTTGCTTTTTGGAGTGCGAGAGTGAAAAAAGCAGAGTGCCTGTTTGCAAGGCTAGGAAAGAGCAGAGCCCCAGTCTTGCTGTTTATCTGCAATGACTGCCAGGGCAAGTGAGGACCAGCAAGACAATTCCTGCCTAGCACCTTCCTTGGAGGAGAGAGAGTGCAATGTTTCATTTTAGCATTTTGGCGCTCACGAGCGAGACAAACTGCTTTGGCTCTTTGCAAGGCTAGGAAAGAGCAGAGCCCCAGTCTTGCTGTTTATCTGCAATGACTACCAGGGCAAGTGAGGAACAGCAAGACAATTCCTGCCTAGCACCTTTCTTGGAAGAGTGAGAGTGCAACGTTTCATTTTACCATTTTGGCGCTCACGAGCGAGACGAACTGCTTTGGCTGTTTGCAAGGCTAGGAAAGAGCAGAGCCCCAGTCTTGCTGTTTATCTGCAATGACTGCCAGGGCAAGTGAGGACCAGCAAGACAATTCCTGCCTAGCACCTTCCTTGGAGGAGAGAGAGTGCAACGTTTCATTTTGCTTTTTGGAGTGCGAGAGTGAGAAAAAGCAGAGTGCCTGTTTGCAAGGCTAGGAAAGAGCAGAGCCCGAGTCTTGCTGTTTATCTGCAATGACTGCCAGGGCAAGTGAGGACCAGCAAGACAATTCCTGCCTAGCACCTTCCTTGGAGGAGAGAGAGTGCAACGTTTCATTTTAGCATTTTGGCGCTCACGAGCGAGACAAACTGCTTTGGCTGTTTGCAAGGCTAGGAAAGAGCAGAGCCCGAGTCTTGCTGTTTACCTGCAATGACTGCCAGGGCAAGTGAGGACCAGCAAGACAATTCCTGCCTAGCACCTTCCTTGGAGGAGAGAGAGTGCAACGTTTCATTTTAGCATTTTGGCGCTCACGAGGGAGACAAACTGCTTTGGCTGTTTGCAAGGCTAGGAAAGAGCAGAGCCCCAGTCTTGCTGTTTATCTGCAATGACTGCCAGGGCAAGTGAGGACCAGCAAGACAATTCCTGCCTAGCACCTTCCTTGGAGGAGAGAGAGTGCAACGTTTCATTTTGCTTTTTGGAGTGCGAGAGTGAGAAAAAGCAGAGCGCCTGTTTGCAAGGCTAGGAAAGAGCAGAGCCCCAGTCTTGCTGTTTATCTGCAATGACTGCCAGGGCAAGTGAGGACCAGCAACACAATTCCTGCCTAGCACCTTCCTTGGAGGAGAGAGAGTGCAACGTTTCGTTTTTCCTTTTTGGAGTGCGAGAGTGAGAAAAAGCAGAGCGCCTGTTTGCAAGGCTAGGAAAGAGCAGAGCCCCAGTCTTGCTGTTTATCTGTAATGTCTGCCAGGGCAAGTGAGGACCAGCAAGACAATTCCTGCCTAGCACGTTCCTTGGAGGAGAGAGAGTGCAACGTTTCATTTTAGCATTTTGGCGCTCACGAGCGAGACAAACTGCTTTGGCTGTTTGCAAGGCTAGGAAAGAGCAGAGCCCCAGTCTTGCTGTTTATCTGCAATGACTGCCAGGGCAAGTGAGGACCAGCAAGACAATTCCTGCCTAGCACCTTCCTTGGAGGAGAGAGAGTGCAACGTTTCATTTTGCTTTTTGGAGTGCGAGAGTGAGAAAAAGCAGAGCGCCTGTTTGCAAGGCTAGGAAAGAGCAGAGCCCGAGTCTTGCTGTTTATCTGCAATGACTGCCAGGGCAAGTGAGGACCAGCAAGACAATTCCTGCCTAGCACCTTCCTTGGAGGAGAGAGAGTGCAACGTTTCATTTTAGCATTTTGGCGCTCACGTCGAGACGAACTGCTTTGTCTGTTTGCAAGGCTAGGAAAGAGCAGAGCCCCAGTCTTGCTGTTTATCTGCAATGACTGCCAGGGCAAGTGAGGACCAGCAAGACAATTCCTGCCTAGCACCTTCCTTGGAGGAGAGAGAGTGCAACGTTTCATTTTGCTTTTTGGAGTGCGAGAGTGAGAAAAAGCAGAGTGCCTGTTTGCAAGGCTAGGAAAGAGCAGAGCCCGAGTCTTGCTGTTTATCTGCAATGACTGCCAGGGCAAGTGAGAACCAGCAAGACAATTCCTGCCTAGCACCTTCCTTGGAGGAGAGAGAGTGCAATGTTTCATTTTAGCATTTTGGCGC
Source organism: Phaethon aethereus (assembly GCF_964289735.1). Taxonomy (NCBI): domain Eukaryota; kingdom Metazoa; phylum Chordata; class Aves; order Phaethontiformes; family Phaethontidae; genus Phaethon; species Phaethon aethereus. The sequence goes on along the minus strand of NW_028114062.1, from coordinate 482,899 downwards.
TCACGAGCGAGACAAACTGCTTTGGCTGTTTGCAAGGCTAGGAAAGAGCAGAGCCCCAGTCTTGCTGTTTACCTGCAATGACTGCCAGGGCAAGTGAGGACCAGCAAGACAATTCCTGCCTAGCACCTTCCTTGGAGGAGAGAGAGTGCAACGTTTCATTTTAGCATTTTGGCGCTCACGAGCGAGACGAACTGCTTTGGCTGTTTGCAAGGCTAGGAAAGAGCAGAGCCCCAGTCTTGCTGTTTATCTGCAATGACTGCCAGGGCAAGTGAGGACCAGCAAGACAATTCCTGCCTAGCACCTTCCTTGGAGGAGAGAGAGTGCAACGTTTCATTTTGCTTTTTGGAGTGCGAGAGTGAGAAAAAGCAGAGTGCCTGTTTGCAAGGCTAGGAAAGAGCAGAGCCCCAGTCTTGCTGTTTATCTGCAATGACTGCCAGGGCAAGTGAGGACCAGCAAGACAATTCCTGCCTAGCACCTTCCTTGGAGGAGAGAGAGTGCAATGTTTCATTTTAGCATTTTGGCGCTCACGAGCGAGACAAACTGCTTTGGCTCTTTGCAAGGCTAGGAAAGAGCAGAGCCCCAGTCTTGCTGTTTATCTGCAATGACTACCAGGGCAAGTGAGGAACAGCAAGACAATTCCTGCCTAGCACCTTTCTTGGAAGAGTGAGAGTGCAACGTTTCATTTTACCATTTTGGCGCTCACGAGCGAGACGAACTGCTTTGGCTGTTTGCAAGGCTAGGAAAGAGCAGAGCCCCAGTCTTGCTGTTTATCTGCAATGACTGCCAGGGCAAGTGAGGACCAGCAAGACAATTCCTGCCTAGCACCTTCCTTGGAGGAGAGAGAGTGCAACGTTTCATTTTGCTTTTTGGAGTGCGAGAGTGAGAAAAAGCAGAGTGCCTGTTTGCAAGGCTAGGAAAGAGCAGAGCCCGAGTCTTGCTGTTTATCTGCAATGAGTGCCAGGGCAAGTGAGGACCAGCAAGACAATTCCTGCCTAGCACCTTCCTTGGAGGAGAGAGAGTGCAACGTTTCATTTTAGCATTTTGGCGCTCACGAGCGAGACAAACTGCTTTGGCTGTTTGCAAGGCTAGGAAAGAGCAGAGCCCGAGTCTTGCTGTTTATCTGCAATGACTGCCAGGGCAAGTGAGGACCAGCAAGACAATTCCTGCCTAGCACCTTCCTTGGAGGAGAGAGAGTGCAAAGTTTCATTTTAGCATTTTGGCGCTCACGTCGAGACGAACTGCTTTGGCTGTTTGCAAGGCTAGGAAAGAGCAGAGCCCCAGTCTTGCTGTTTATCTGCAATGACTGCCAGGGCAACTGAGGACCAGCAAGACAATTCCTGCCTAGCACCTTCCTTGGAGGAGAGAGAGTGCAACGTTTCATTTTGCTTTTTGGAGTGCGAGAGTGAGAAAAAGCAGAGTGCCTGTTTGCAAGGCTAGGAAAGAGCAGAGCCCGAGTCTTGCTGTTTATCTGCAATGACTGCCAGGGCAAGTGAGGACCAGCAAGACAATTCCTGCCTAGCACCTTCATTGGAGGAGAGAGAGTGCAAGGTTTCATTGCAGCATTTTGGCGCTCACGAGCGAGACAAACTGCTTTGGCTGTTTGCAAGGCTAGGAAAGAGCAGAGCCCGAGTCTTGCTGTTTATCTGCAATGACTGCCAGGGCAAGTGAGGACCAGCAAGACAATTCCTGCCTAGCACCTTCCTTGGAGGAGAGAGAGTGCAACGTTTCATTTTGCTTTTTGGAGTGCGAGAGTGAGAAAAAGCAGAGTGCCTGTTTGCAAGGCTAGGAAAGAGCAGAGCCCGAGTCTTGCTGTTTATCTGCAATGACTGCCAGGGCAAGTGAGAACCAGCAAGACAATTCCTGCCTAGCACCTTCCTTGGAGGAGAGAGAGTGCAATGTTTCGTTTTAGCATTTTGGCGCTCACGAGCGAGACAAACTGCTTTGGCTGTTTGCAAGGCTAGGAAAGAGCAGAGCCCCAGTCTTGCTGTTTACCTGCAATGACTGCCAGGGCAAGTGAGGACCAGCAAGACAATTCCTGCCTAGCACCTTCCTTGGAGGAGAGAGAGTGCAACGTTTCATTTTAGCATTTTGGCGCTCACGAGCGAGACGAACTGCTTTGGCTGTTTGCAAGGCTAGGAAAGAGCAGAGCCCCAGTCTTGCTGTTTATCTGCAATGACTGCCAGGGCAAGTGAGGACCAGCAAGACAATTCCTGCCTAGCACCTTCCTTGGAGGAGAGAGAGTGCAATGTTTCATTTTAGCATTTTGGCGCTCATGAGCGAGACAAACTGCTTTGGCTCTTTGCAAGGCTAGGAAAGAGCAGAGCCCCAGTCTTGCTGTTTATCTGCAATGACTGCCAGGGCAAGTGAGGAACAGCAAGACAATTCCTGCCTAGCACCTTTCTTGGAAGAGTGAGAGTGCAACGTTTCATTTTACCATTTTGGCGCTCACGAGCGAGACGAACTGCTTTGGCTGTTTGCAAGGCTAGGAAAGAGCAGAGCCCCAGTCTTGCTGTTTATCTGCAATGACTGCCAGGGCAAGTGAGGACCAGCAAGACAATTCCTGCCTAGCACCTTCCTTGGAGGAGAGAGAGTGCAACGTTTCATTTTGCTTTTTGGAGTGCGAGAGTGAGAAAAAGCAGAGTGCCTGTTTGCAAGGCTAGGAAAGAGCAGAGCCCGAGTCTTGCTGTTTATCTGCAATGACTGCCAGGGCAAGTGAGGACCAGCAAGACAATTCCTGCCTAGCACCTTCCTTGGAGGAGAGAGAGTGCAACGTTTCATTTTAGCATTTTGGCGCTCACGAGCGAGACAAACTGCTTTGGCTGTTTGCAAGGCTAGGAAAGAGCAGAGCCCGAGTCTTGCTGTTTACCTGCAATGACTGCCAGGGCAAGTGAGGACCAGCAAGACAATTCCTGCCTAGCACCTTCCTTGGAGGAGAGAGAGTGCAACGTTTCATTTTAGCATTTTGGCGCTCACGAGGGAGACAAACTGCTTTGGCTGTTTGCAAGGCTAGGAAAGAGCAGAGCCCCAGTCTTGCTGTTTATCTGCAATGACTGCCAGGGCAAGTGAGGACCAGCAAGACAATTCCTGCCTAGCACCTTCCTTGGAGGAGAGAGAGTGGAACGTTTCATTTTGCTTTTTGGAGTGCGAGAGTGAGAAAAAGCAGAGCGCCTGTTTGCAAGGCTAGGAAAGAGCAGAGCCCCAGTCTTGCTGTTTATCTGCAATGACTGCCAGGGCAAGTGAGGACCAGCAACACAATTCCTGCCTAGCAGCTTCCTTGGAGGAGAGAGAGTGCAACGTTTCGTTTTTCCTTTTTGGAGTGCGAGAATGAGAAAAAGCAGAGCGCCTGTTTGCAAGGCTAGGAAAGAGCAGAGCCCCAGTCTTGCTGTTTATCTGTAATGTCTGCCAGGGCAAGTGAGGACCAGCAAGACAATTCCTGCCTAGCACGTTCCTTGGAGGAGAGAGAGTGCAACGTTTCATTTTAGCATTTTGGCGCTCACGAGCGAGACGAACTGCTTTGGCTGTTTGCAAGGCTAGGAAAGAGCAGAGCCCGAGTCTTGCTGTTTACCTGCAATGACTGCCAGGGCAAGTGAGGACCAGCAAGACAATTCCTGCCTAGCACCTTCCTTGGAGGAGAGAGAGTGCAACGTTTCATTTTGCTTTTTGGAGTGCGAGAGTGAGAAAAAGCAGAGCGCCTGTTTGCAAGGCTAGGAAAGAGCAGAGCCCGAGTCTTGCTGTTTATCTGCAATGACTGCCAGGGCAAGTGAGGACCAGCAAGACAATTCCTGCCTAGCACCTTCATTGGAGGAGAGAGAGTGCAAGGTTTCATTTTAGCATTTTGGCGCTCACGTCGAGACGAATTGCTTTGGCTGTTTGCAAGGCTAGGAAAGAGCAGAGCCCCAGTCTTGCCGTTTATCTGCAATGACTGCCAGGGCAAGTGAGGACCAGCAAGACAATTCCTGCCTAGCACCTTCCTTGGAGGAGAGAGAGTGCAACGTTTCATTTTGCTTTTTGGAGTGCGAGAGTGAGAAAAAGCAGAGTGCCTGTTTGCAAGGCTAGGAAAGAGCAGAGCCCGAGTCTTGCTGTTTATCTGCAATGACTGCCAGGGCAAGTGAGAACCAGCAAGACAATTCCTGCCTAGCACCTTCCTTGGAGGAGAGAGAGTGCAATGTTTCATTTTAGCATTTTGGCGCTCACGAGCGAGACAAACTGCTTTGGCTGTTTGCAAGGCTAGGAAAGAGCAGAGCCCCAGTCTTGCTGTTTACCTGCAATGACTGCCAGGGCAAGTGAGGACCAGCAAGACAATTCCTGCCTAGCACCTTCCTTGGAGGAGAGAGAGTGCAACGTTTCATTTTAGCATTTTGGCGCTCACGAGGGAGACGAACTGCTTTGGCTGTTTGCAAGGCTAGGAAAGAGCAGAGCCCCAGTCTTGCTGTTTATCTGCAATGACTGCCAGGGCAAGTGAGGACCAGCAAGACAATTCCTGCCTAGCACCTTCCTTGGAGGAGAGAGAGTGCAATGTTTCATTTTAGCATTTTGGCGCTCACGAGCGAGACAAACTGCTTTGGCTCTTTGCAAGGCTAGGAAAGAGCAGAGCCCCAGTCTTGCTGTTTATCTGCAATGACTACCAGGGCAAGTGAGGAACAGCAAGACAATTCCTGCCTAGCACCTTTCTTGGAAGAGTGAGAGTGCAACGTTTCATTTTACCATTTTGGCGCTCACGAGCGAGACGAACTGCTTTGGCTGTTTGCAAGGCTAGGAAAGAGCAGAGCCCCAGTCTTGCTGTTTATCTGCAATGACTGCCAGGGCAAGTGAGGACCAGCAAGACAATTCCTGCCTAGCACCTTCATTGGAGGAGAGAGAGTGCAAGGTTTCATTTTAGCATTTTGGCGCTCACGTCGAGACGAACTGCTTTGGCTGTTTGCAAGGCTAGGAAAGAGCAGAGCCCCAGTCTTGCTGTTTATCTGCAATGACTGCCAGGGCAAGTGAGGACCAGCAAGACAATTCCTGCCTAGCACCTTCCTTGGAGGAGAGAGAGTGCAACGTTTCATTTTGCTTTTTGGAGTGCGAGAGTGAGAAAAAGCAGAGTGCCTGTTTGCAAGGCTAGGAAAGAGCAGAGCCCGAGTCTTGCTGTTTATCTGCAATGACTGCCAGGGCAAGTGAGAACCAGCAAGACAATTCCTGCCTAGCACCTTCCTTGGAGGAGAGAGAGTGCAATGTTTCATTTTAGCATTTTGGCGCTCACGAGCGAGACAAACTGCTTTGGCTGTTTGCAAGGCTAGGAAAGAGCAGAGCCCCAGTCTTGCTGTTTACCTGCAATGACTGCCAGGGCAAGTGAGGACCAGCAAGACAATTCCTGCCTAGCACCTTCCTTAGAGGAGAGAGAGTGCAACGTTTCATTTTAGCATTTTGGCGCTCACGAGGGAGACGAACTGCTTTGGCTGTTTGCAAGGCTAGGAAAGAGCAGAGCCCCAGTCTTGCTGTTTATCTGCAATGACTGCCAGGGCAAGTGAGGACCAGCAAGACAATTCCTGCCTAGCACCTTCCTTGGAGGAGAGAGAGTGCAATGTTTCATTTTAGCATTTTGGCGCTCACGAGCGAGACAAACTGCTTTGGCTCTTTGCAAGGCTAGGAAAGAGCAGAGCCCCAGTCTTGCTGTTTATCTGCAATGACTACCAGGGCAAGTGAGGAACAGCAAGACAATTCCTGCCTAGCACCTTTCTTGGAAGAGTGAGAGTGCAACGTTTCATTTTACCATTTTGGCGCTCACGAGCGAGACGAACTGCTTTGGCTGTTTGCAAGGCTAGGAAAGAGCAGAGCCCCAGTCTTGCTGTTTATCTGCAATGACTGCCAGGGCAAGTGAGGACCAGCAAGACAATTCCTGCCTAGCACCTTCCTTGGAAGAGAGAGAGTGCAACGTTTCATTTTGCTTTTTGGAGTGCGAGAGTGAGAAAAAGCAGAGTGCCTGTTTGCAAGGCTAGGAAAGAGCAGAGCCCGAGTCTTGCTGTTTATCTGCAATGACTGCCAGGGCAAGTGAGGACCAGCAAGACAATTCCTGCCTAGCACCTTCCTTGGAGGAGAGAGAGTGCAACGTTTCATTTTAGCATTTTGGCGCTCACGAGGGAGACAAACTGCTTTGGCTGTTTGCAAGGCTAGGAAAGAGCAGAGCCCCAGTCTTGCTGTTTATCTGCAATGACTGCCAGGGCAAGTGAGGACCAGCAAGACAATTCCTGCCTAGCACCTTCCTTGGAGGAGAGAGAGTGCAACGTTTCATTTTGCTTTTTGGAGTGCGAGAGTGAGAAAAAGCAGAGCGCCTGTTTGCAAGGCTAGGAAAGAGCAGAGCCCCAGTCTTGCTGTTTATCTGCAATGACTGCCAGGGCAAGTGAGGACCAGCAACACAATTCCTGCCTAGCAGCTTCCTTGGAGGAGAGAGAGTGCAACGTTTCGTTTTTCCTTTTTGGAGTGCGAGAGTGAGAAAAAGCAGAGCGCCTGTTTGCAAGGCTAGGAAAGAGCAGAGCCCGAGTCTTGCTGTTTACCTGCAATGACTGCCAGGGCAAGTGAGGACCAGCAAGACAATTCCTGCCTAGCACCTTCCTTGGAGGAGAGAGAGTGCAACGTTTCATTTTAGCATTTTGGCGCTCACGAGGGAGACAAACTGCTTTGGCTGTTTGCAAGGCTAGGAAAGAGCAGAGCCCCAGTCTTGCTGTTTATCTGCAATGACTGCCAGGGCAAGTGAGGACCAGCAAGACAATTCCTGCCTAGCACCTTCCTTGGAGGAGAGAGAGTGCAACGTTTCATTTTGCTTTTTGGAGTGCGAGAGTGAGAAAAAGCAGAGCGCCTGTTTGCAAGGCTAGGAAAGAGCAGAGCCCCAGTCTTGCTGTTTATCTGCAATGACTGCCAGGGCAAGTGAGGACCAGCAACACAATTCCTGCCTAGCAGCTTCCTTGGAGGAGAGAGAGTGCAACGTTTCATTTTGCTTTTTGGAGTGCGAGAGTGAGAAAAAGCAGAGCGCCTGTTTGCAAGGCTAGGAAAGAGCAGAGCCCCAGTCTTGCTGTTTATCTGCAATGACTGCCAGGGCAAGTGAGGACCAGCAAGACAATTCCTGACTAGCACCTTCCTTGGAGGAGAGAGAGTGCAACGTTTCATTTTAGCATTTTTGCGCTCACAAGCGAGACAAACTGCTTTGGCTGTTTGCAAGGCTAGGAAAGAGCAGAGCCACAGTCTTGCTGTTTATCTGTAATGTCTGCCACGGCAAGTGAGGACCAGCAAGACAATTCCTGCCTAGCACCTTCCTTGGAGGAGAGAGAGTGCAACGTTTCATTTTGCTTTTTGGAGTGCGAGAGTGAGAAAAAGCAGAGTGCCTGTTTGCAAGGCTAGGAAAGAGCAGAGCCCGAGTCTTACTGTTTATCTGCAATGACTGCCAGGGCAAGTGAGGACCAGCAAGACAATTCCTGCCTAGCACCTTCCTTGGAGGAGAGAGAGTGCAACGTTTCATTTTAGCATTTTGGCGCTCACGAGCGAGACAAACTGCTTTGGCTGTTTGCAAGGCTAGGAAAGAGCAGAGCCCGAGTATTGCTGTTTATCTGCAATGACTGCCAGGGCAAGTGAGGACCAGCAAGACAATTCCTGCCTAGCACCTTCCTTGGAGGAGAGAGAGTGCAAAGTTTCATTTTAGCATTTTGGCGCTCACGTCGAGACGAAGTGCTTTGGCTGTTTGCAAGGCTAGGAAATAGCAGAGCCCCAGTCTTGCTGTTTATCTGCAATGACTGCCAGGGCAAGTGAGGACCAGCAAGACAATTCCTGCCTAGCACCTTCCTTGGAGGAGAGAGAGTGCAACGTTTCATTTTGCTTTTTGGAGTGCGAGAGTGAGAAAAAGCAGAGTGCCTGTTTGCAAGGCTAGGAAAGAGCAGAGCCCGAGTCTTGCTGTTTATCTGCAATGACTGCCAGGGCAAGTGAGGACCAGCAAGACAATTCCTGCCTAGCACCTTCCTTGGAGGAGAGAGAGTGCAATGTTTCATTTTAGTATTTTGGCGCTCACGAGCGAGACAAACTGCTTTGGCTGTTTGCAAGGCTAGGAAAGAGAAGAGCCCCAGTCTTGCTGTTTATCTGCAATGACTGCCAGGGCAAGTGAGGACCAGCAAGACAATTCCCGCCTAGCACCTTCCTTGGAGGAGAGAGAGTGCAACGTTTCGTTTTTCCTTTTTGGAGTGCGAGTGAGAAAAAGCAGAGCGCCTGTTTGCAAGGCTAGGAAAGAGCAGAGCCCCAGTCTTGCTGTTTATCTGTAATGTCTGCCAGGGCAAGTGAGGACCAGCAAGACAATTCCTGCCTAGCACGTTCCTTGGAGGAGAGAGAGTGCAACGTTTCATTTTAGCATTTTGGCGCTCACGAGCGAGACGAAATGCTTTGGCTGTTTGCAAGGCTAGGAAAGAGCAGAGCCCGAGTCTTGCTGTTTACCTGCAATGACTGCCAGGGCAAGTGAGGACCAGCAAGACAATTCCTGCCTAGCACCTTCCTTGGAGGAGAGAGAGTGCAACGTTTCATTTTAGCATTTTGGCGCTCACGAGGGAGACAAACTGCTTTGGCTGTTTGCAAGGCTAGGAAAGAGCAGAGCCCCAGTCTTGCTGTTTATCTGCAATGACTGCCAGGGCAAGTGAGGACCAGCAAGACAATTCCTGCCTAGCACCTTCCTTGGAGGAGAGAGAGTGCAACGTTTCATTTTGCTTTTTGGAGTGCGAGAGTGAGAAAAAGCAGAGCGCCTGTTTGCAAGGCTTGGAAAGAGCAGAGCCCCAGTCTTGCTGTTTATCTGCAATGACTGCCAGGGCAAGTGAGGACCAGCAACACAATTCCTGCCTAGCAGCTTCCTTGGAGGAGAGAGAGTGCAACGTTTCATTTTGCTTTTTGGAGTGCGAGAGTGCGAAAAAGCAGAGCGCCTGTTTGCAAGGCTAGGAAAGAGCAGAGCCCCAGTCTTGCTGTTTATCTGCAATGACTGCCAGGGCAAGTGAGGACCAGCAAGACAATTCCTGCCTAGCACCTTCCTTGGAGGAGAGAGAGTGCAACGTTTCATTTTAGCATTTTTGCGCTCACAAGCGAGACAAACTGCTTTGGCTGTTTGCAAGGCTAGGAAAGAGCAGAGCCCCAGTCTTGCTGTTTATCTGCAATGACTGCCAGGGCAAGTGAGGACCAGCAAGACAATTCCTGCCTAGCACCTTCCTTGGAGGAGAGAGAGTGCAACGTTTCATTTTAGCATTTTGGCGCTCACGAGCGAGACGAACTGCTTTGGCTGTTTGCAAGGCTAGGAAAGAGCAGAGCCCCAGTCTTGCTGTTTATCTGCAATGACTGCCAGGGCAAGTGAGGACCAGCAAGACAATTCCTGCCTAGCACCTTCCTTGGAGGAGAGAGAGTGCAACGTTTCATTTTGCTTTTTGGAGTGCGAGAGTGAGAAAAAGCAGAGCGCCTGTTTGCAAGGCTAGGAAAGAGCAGAGCCCGAGTATTGCTGTTTATCTGCAATGTCTGCCAGGGCAAGTGAGGACCAGCAAGACAATTCCTGCCTAGCACCTTCATTGGAGGAGAGAGAGTGCAAGGTTTCATTGCAGCATTTTGGCGCTCACGAGCGAGACAAACTGCTTTGGCTGTTTGCAAGGCTAGGAAAGAGCAGAGCCCCAGTCTTGCTGTTTATCTGCAATGACTGCCAGGGCAAGTGAGGACCAGCAAGACAATTCCTGCCTAGCACCTTCCTTGGAGGAGAGAGAGTGCAACGTTTCATTTTGCTTTTTGGAGTGCGAGAGTGAGAAAAAGCAGAGTGCCTGTTTGCGAGGCTAGGAAAGAGCAGAGCCCGAGTCTTACTGTTTACCTGCAATGACTGCCAGGGCAAGTGAGGACCAGCAAGACAATTCCTGCCTATCACCTTTCTTGGAGGAGAGAGAGTGCAATGTTTCATTTTAGCATTTTGGCGCTCACGAGCGAGACAAACTGCTTTGGCTGTTTGCAAGGCTAGGAAAGAGCAGAGCCCCAGTCTTGCTGTTTATCTGCAATGACTGCCAGGGCAAGTGAGGACCAGCAAGACAATTCCTGCCTAGCACCTTCCTTGGAGGAGAGAGTGCAATGTTTCATTTTAGCATTTTGGCGCTCACGAGGGAGACAAACTGCTTTGGCTGTTTGCAAGGCTAAGAAAGAGCATAGCCCCTATCTTGCTGTTTATCTGCAATGACTGCCAGGGCAAGTGAGGACCAGCAAGACAATTCCTGCCTAGCACCTTCCTTGGAGGAGAGAGAGTGCAACGTTTCATTTTAGCATTTTGGCGCTCACGAGCGAGACTAACTGCTTTGGCTGTTTGCAAGGCTAGGAAAGAGCAGAGCCCCAGTCTTGCTGTTTATCTGTAATGTCTGCCACGGCAAGTGAGGACCAGCAAGACAATTCCTGCCTAGCACCTTCCTTGGAGGAGAGAGAGTGCAACGTTTCATTTTAGCATTTTGGCGCTCACGAGCGAGACGAACTGCTTTGGCTGTTTGCAAGGCTAGGAAAGAGCAGAGCCCCAGTCTTGCTGTTTATCTGCAATGACTGCCAGGGCAAGTGAGGACCAGCAAGACAATTCCTGCCTAGCACCTTCCTTGGAGGAGAGAGAGTGCAACGTTTCATTTTGCTTTTTGGAGTGCGAGAGTGAGAAAAAGCAGAGTGGTGTTTGCAAGGCTACGAAAGAGCAGAGCCCCAGTCTTGCTGTTTACCTGTAATGAGTGCCAGGGCAAGTGAGGACCAGCAAGACAATTCCTGCCTAGCACCTTCCTTGGAGGAGAGAGAGTGCAATGTTTCATTTTAGCATTTTGGCGCTCACGAGCGAGACAAACTGCTTTGGCTGTTTGCAAGGCTAGGAAAGAGCAGAGCCCGAGTATTGCTGTTTACCTGCAATGACTGCCAGGGCAAGTGAGGACCAGCAAGACAATTCCTGCCTAGCACCTTCCTTGGAGGAGAGAGAGTGCAAAGTTTCATTTTAGCATTTTGGCGCTCACGTCGAGACGAAGTGCTTTGGCTGTTTGCAAGGCTAGGAAATAGCAGAGCCCCAGTCTTGCTGTTTATCTGCAATGACTGCCAGGGCAAGTGAGGACCAGCAAGACAATTCCTGCCTAGCACCTTCCTTGGAGGAGAGAGAGTGCAACGTTTCATTTTGCTTTTTGGAGTGCGAGAGTGAGAAAAAGCAGAGTGCCTGTTTGCAAGGCTAGGAAAGAGCAGAGCCCGAGTCTTGCTGTTTATCTGCAATGACTGCCAGGGCAAGTGAGGACCAGCAAGACAATTCCTGCCTAGCACCTTCCTTGGAGGAGAGAGAGTGCAATGTTTCATTTTAGCATTTTGGCGCTCACGAGCGAGACAAACTGCTTTGGCTGTTTGCAAGGCTAGGAAAGAGAAGAGCCCCAGTCTTGCTGTTTATCTGCAATGACTGCCAGGGCAAGTGAGGACCAGCAAGACAATTCCCGCCTAGCACCTTCCTTGGAGGAGAGAGAGTGCAACGTTTCGTTTTTCCTTTTTGGAGTGCGAGTGAGAAAAAGCAGAGCGCCTGTTTGCAAGGCTAGGAAAGAGCAGAGCCCCAGTCTTGCTGTTTATCTGTAATGTCTGCCAGGGCAAGTGAGGACCAGCAAGACAATTCCTGCCTAGCACGTTCCTTGGAGGAGAGAGAGTGCAACGTTTCATTTTAGCATTTTGGCGCTCACGAGCGAGACGAAATGCTTTGGCTGTTTGCAAGGCTAGGAAAGAGCAGAGCCCGAGTCTTGCTGTTTACCTGCAATGACTGCCAGGGCAAGTGAGGACCAGCAAGACAATTCCTGCCTAGCACCTTCCTTGGAGGAGAGAGAGTGCAACGTTTCATTTTAGCATTTTGGCGCTCACGAGGGAGACAAACTGCTTTGGCTGTTTGCAAGGCTAGGAAAGAGCAGAGCCCCAGTCTTGCTGTTTATCTGCAATGACTGCCAGGGCAAGTGAGGACCAGCAAGACAATTCCTGCCTAGCACCTTCCTTGGAGGAGAGAGAGTGCAACGTTTCATTTTGCTTTTTGGAGTGCGAGAGTGAGAAAAAGCAGAGCGCCTGTTTGCAAGGCTTGGAAAGAGCAGAGCCCCAGTCTTGCTGTTTATCTGCAATGACTGCCAGGGCAAGTGAGGACCAGCAACACAATTCCTGCCTAGCAGCTTCCTTGGAGGAGAGAGAGTGCAACGTTTCATTTTGCTTTTTGGAGTGCGAGAGTGCGAAAAAGCAGAGCGCCTGTTTGCAAGGCTAGGAAAGAGCAGAGCCCCAGTCTTGCTGTTTATCTGCAATGACTGCCAGGGCAAGTGAGGACCAGCAAGACAATTCCTGCCTAGCACCTTCCTTGGAGGAGAGAGAGTGCAACGTTTCATTTTAGCATTTTTGCGCTCACAAGCGAGACAAACTGCTTTGGCTGTTTGCAAGGCTAGGAAAGAGCAGAGCCCCAGTCTTGCTGTTTATCTGCAATGACTGCCAGGGCAAGTGAGGACCAGCAAGACAATTCCTGCCTAGCACCTTCCTTGGAGGAGAGAGAGTGCAACGTTTCATTTTAGCATTTTGGCGCTCACGAGCGAGACGAACTGCTTTGGCTGTTTGCAAGGCTAGGAAAGAGCAGAGCCCCAGTCTTGCTGTTTATCTGCAATGACTGCCAGGGCAAGTGAGGACCAGCAAGACAATTCCTGCCTAGCACCTTCCTTGGAGGAGAGAGAGTGCAACGTTTCATTTTGCTTTTTGGAGTGCGAGAGTGAGAAAAAGCAGAGCGCCTGTTTGCAAGGCTAGGAAAGAGCAGAGCCCCAGTCTTGCTGTTTATCTGCAATGACTGCCAGGGCAAGTGAGGACCAGCAAGACAATTCCTGCCTAGCACCTTCATTGGAGGAGAGAGAGTGCAAGGTTTCATTGCAGCATTTTGGCGCTCACGAGCGAGACAAACTGCTTTGGCTGTTTGCAAGGCTAGGAAAGAGCAGAGCCCCAGTCTTGCTGTTTATCTGCAATGACTGCCAGGGCAAGTGAGGACCAGCAAGACAATTCCTGCCTAGCACCTTCCTTGGAGGAGAGAGAGTGCAACGTTTCATTTTGCTTTTTGGAGTGCGAGAGTGAGAAAAAGCAGAGCGCCTGTTTGCAAGGCTAGGAAAGAGCAGAGCCCGAGTATTGCTGTTTATCTGCAATGTCTGCCAGGGCAAGTGAGGACCAGCAAGACAATTCCTGCCTAGCACCTTCATTGGAGGAGAGAGAGTGCAAGGTTTCATTGCAGCATTTTGGCGCTCACGAGCGAGACAAACTGCTTTGGCTGTTTGCAAGGCTAGGAAAGAGCAGAGCCCCAGTCTTGCTGTTTATCTGCAATGACTGCCAGGGCAAGTGAGGACCAGCAAGACAATTCCTGCCTAGCACCTTCCTTGGAGGAGAGAGAGTGCAACGTTTCATTTTGCTTTTTGGAGTGCGAGAGTGAGAAAAAGCAGAGTGCCTGTTTGCGAGGCTAGGAAAGAGCAGAGCCCGAGTCTTACTGTTTACCTGCAATGACTGCCAGGGCAAGTGAGGACCAGCAAGACAATTCCTGCCTATCACCTTTCTTGGAGGAGAGAGAGTGCAATGTTTCATTTTAGCATTTTGGCGCTCACGAGCGAGACAAACTGCTTTGGCTGTTTGCAAGGCTAGGAAAGAGCAGAGCCCCAGTCTTGCTGTTTATCTGCAATGACTGCCAGGGCAAGTGAGGACCAGCAAGACAATTCCTGCCTAGCACCTTCCTTGGAGGAGAGAGTGCAATGTTTCATTTTAGCATTTTGGCGCTCACGAGGGAGACAAACTGCTTTGGCTGTTTGCAAGGCTAAGAAAGAGCATAGCCCCTATCTTGCTGTTTATCTGCAATGACTGCCAGGGCAAGTGAGGACCAGCAAGACAATTCCTGCCTAGCACCTTCCTTGGAGGAGAGAGAGTGCAACGTTTCATTTTAGCATTTTGGCGCTCACGAGCGAGACTAACTGCTTTGGCTGTTTGCAAGGCTAGGAAAGAGCAGAGCCCCAGTCTTGCTGTTTATCTGTAATGTCTGCCACGGCAAGTGAGGACCAGCAAGACAATTCCTGCCTAGCACCTTCCTTGGAGGAGAGAGAGTGCAACGTTTCATTTTAGCATTTTGGCGCTCACGAGCGAGACGAACTGCTTTGGCTGTTTGCAAGGCTAGGAAAGAGCAGAGCCCCAGTCTTGCTGTTTATCTGCAATGACTGCCAGGGCAAGTGAGGACCAGCAAGACAATTCCTGCCTAGCACCTTCCTTGGAGGAGAGAGAGTGCAACGTTTCATTTTGCTTTTTGGAGTGCGAGAGTGAGAAAAAGCAGAGTGGTGTTTGCAAGGCTACGAAAGAGCAGAGCCCCAGTCTTGCTGTTTACCTGTAATGAGTGCCAGGGCAAGTGAGGACCAGCAAGACAATTCCTGCCTAGCACCTTCCTTGGAGGAGAGAGAGTGCAATGTTTCATTTTAGCATTTTGGCGCTCACGAGCGAGACAAACTGCTTTGGCTGTTTGCAAGGCTAGGAAAGAGCAGAGCCCGAGTATTGCTGTTTACCTGCAATGACTGCCAGGGCAAGTGAGGACCAGCAAGACAATTCCTGCCTAGCACCTTCCTTGGAGGAGAGAGAGTGCAAAGTTTCATTTTAGCATTTTGGCGCTCACGTCGAGACGAAGTGCTTTGGCTGTTTGCAAGGCTAGGAAATAGCAGAGCCCCAGTCTTGCTGTTTATCTGCAATGACTGCCAGGGCAAGTGAGGACCAGCAAGACAATTCCTGCCTAGCACCTTCCTTGGAGGAGAGAGAGTGCAACGTTTCATTTTGCTTTTTGGAGTGCGAGAGTGAGAAAAAGCAGAGTGCCTGTTTGCAAGGCTAGGAAAGAGCAGAGCCCGAGTCTTGCTGTTTATCTGCAATGACTGCCAGGGCAAGTGAGGACCAGCAAGACAATTCCTGCCTAGCACCTTCCTTGGAGGAGAGAGAGTGCAATGTTTCATTTTAGCATTTTGGCGCTCACGAGCGAGACAAACTGCTTTGGCTGTTTGCAAGGCTAGGAAAGAGAAGAGCCCCAGTCTTGCTGTTTATCTGCAATGACTGCCAGGGCAAGTGAGGACCAGCAAGACAATTCCCGCCTAGCACCTTCCTTGGAGGAGAGAGAGTGCAACGTTTCGTTTTTCCTTTTTGGAGTGCGAGTGAGAAAAAGCAGAGCGCCTGTTTGCAAGGCTAGGAAAGAGCAGAGCCCCAGTCTTGCTGTTTATCTGTAATGTCTGCCAGGGCAAGTGAGGACCAGCAAGACAATTCCTGCCTAGCACGTTCCTTGGAGGAGAGAGAGTGCAACGTTTCATTTTAGCATTTTGGCGCTCACGAGCGAGACGAAATGCTTTGGCTGTTTGCAAGGCTAGGAAAGAGCAGAGCCCGAGTCTTGCTGTTTACCTGCAATGACTGCCAGGGCAAGTGAGGACCAGCAAGACAATTCCTGCCTAGCACCTTCCTTGGAGGAGAGAGAGTGCAACGTTTCATTTTAGCATTTTGGCGCTCACGAGGGAGACAAACTGCTTTGGCTGTTTGCAAGGCTAGGAAAGAGCAGAGCCCCAGTCTTGCTGTTTATCTGCAATGACTGCCAGGGCAAGTGAGGACCAGCAAGACAATTCCTGCCTAGCACCTTCCTTGGAGGAGAGAGAGTGCAACGTTTCATTTTGCTTTTTGGAGTGCGAGAGTGAGAAAAAGCAGAGCGCCTGTTTGCAAGGCTTGGAAAGAGCAGAGCCCCAGTCTTGCTGTTTATCTGCAATGACTGCCAGGGCAAGTGAGGACCAGCAACACAATTCCTGCCTAGCAGCTTCCTTGGAGGAGAGAGAGTGCAACGTTTCATTTTGCTTTTTGGAGTGCGAGAGTGCGAAAAAGCAGAGCGCCTGTTTGCAAGGCTAGGAAAGAGCAGAGCCCCAGTCTTGCTGTTTATCTGCAATGACTGCCAGGGCAAGTGAGGACCAGCAAGACAATTCCTGCCTAGCACCTTCCTTGGAGGAGAGAGAGTGCAACGTTTCATTTTAGCATTTTTGCGCTCACAAGCGAGACAAACTGCTTTGGCTGTTTGCAAGGCTAGGAAAGAGCAGAGCCCCAGTCTTGCTGTTTATCTGCAATGACTGCCAGGGCAAGTGAGGACCAGCAAGACAATTCCTGCCTAGCACCTTCCTTGGAGGAGAGAGAGTGCAACGTTTCATTTTAGCATTTTGGCGCTCACGAGCGAGACGAACTGCTTTGGCTGTTTGCAAGGCTAGGAAAGAGCAGAGCCCCAGTCTTGCTGTTTATCTGCAATGACTGCCAGGGCAAGTGAGGACCAGCAAGACAATTCCTGCCTAGCACCTTCCTTGGAGGAGAGAGAGTGCAACGTTTCATTTTGCTTTTTGGAGTGCGAGAGTGAGAAAAAGCAGAGCGCCTGTTTGCAAGGCTAGGAAAGAGCAGAGCCCCAGTCTTGCTGTTTATCTGCAATGACTGCCAGGGCAAGTGAGGACCAGCAAGACAATTCCTGCCTAGCACCTTCATTGGAGGAGAGAGAGTGCAAGGTTTCATTGCAGCATTTTGGCGCTCACGAGCGAGACAAACTGCTTTGGCTGTTTGCAAGGCTAGGAAAGAGCAGAGCCCCAGTCTTGCTGTTTATCTGCAATGACTGCCAGGGCAAGTGAGGACCAGCAAGACAATTCCTGCCTAGCACCTTCCTTGGAGGAGAGAGAGTGCAACGTTTCATTTTGCTTTTTGGAGTGCGAGAGTGAGAAAAAGCAGAGTGCCTGTTTGCGAGGCTAGGAAAGAGCAGAGCCCGAGTCTTACTGTTTACCTGCAATGACTGCCAGGGCAAGTGAGGACCAGCAAGACAATTCCTGCCTATCACCTTTCTTGGAGGAGAGAGAGTGCAATGTTTCATTTTAGCATTTTGGCGCTCACGAGCGAGACAAACTGCTTTGGCTGTTTGCAAGGCTAGGAAAGAGCAGAGCCCCAGTCTTGCTGTTTATCTGCAATGACTGCCAGGGCAAGTGAGGACCAGCAAGACAATTCCTGCCTAGCACCTTCCTTGGAGGAGAGAGTGCAATGTTTCATTTTAGCATTTTGGCGCTCACGAGGGAGACAAACTGCTTTGGCTGTTTGCAAGGCTAAGAAAGAGCATAGCCCCTATCTTGCTGTTTATCTGCAATGACTGCCAGGGCAAGTGAGGACCAGCAAGACAATTCCTGCCTAGCACCTTCCTTGGAGGAGAGAGAGTGCAACGTTTCATTTTAGCATTTTGGCGCTCACGAGCGAGACGAACTGCTTTGGCTGTTTGCAAGGCTAGGAAAGAGCAGAGCCCCAGTCTTGCTGTTTATCTGTAATGTCTGCCACGGCAAGTGAGGACCAGCAAGACAATTCCTGCCTAGCACCTTCCTTGGAGGAGAGAGAGTGCAACGTTTCATTTTAGCATTTTGGCGCTCACGAGCGAGACGAACTGCTTTGGCTGTTTGCAAGGCTAGGAAAGAGCAGAGCCCCAGTCTTGCTGTTTATCTGCAATGACTGCCAGGGCAAGTGAGGACCAGCAAGACAATTCCTGCCTAGCACCTTCCTTGGAGGAGAGAGAGTGCAACGTTTCATTTTGCTTTTTGGAGTGCGAGAGTGAGAAAAAGCAGAGTGCCTGTTTGCAAGGCTAGGAAAGAGCAGAGCCCCAGTCTTGCTGTTTACCTGTAATGAGTGCCAGGGCAAGTGAGGACCAGCAAGACAATTCCTGCCTAGCACCTTCCTTGGAGGAGAGAGAGTGCAACGTTTCATTTTAGCATTTTGGCGCTCACGAGCGAGACAAACTGCTTTGGCTGTTTGCAAGGCTAGGAAAGAGCAGAGCCCGAGTCTTGCTGTTTACCTGCAATGACTGCCAGGGCAAGTGAGGACCAACAAGACAATTCCTGCCTAGCACCTTCCTTGGAGGAGAGAGAGTGTAATGTTTCCTTTTATCATTTTGGCGCTCACGAGGGAGACAAACTGCTTTGGCTGTTTGCAAGGCTAGGAAAGAGCAGAGCCCGAGTCTTGCTGTTTATCTGCAATGACTGCCAGGGCAAGTGAGGACCAGCAAGACAATTCCTGCCTAGCACCTTCCTTGGAGGAGAGAGAGTGGAACGTTTCATTTTGCTTTTTGGAGTGCGAGAGTGAGAAAAAGCAGAGCGCCTGTTTGCAAGGCTAGGAAAGAGCAAAGCCCCAGTCTTGCTGTTTATCTGCAATGACTGCCAGGGCAAGTGAGGACCAGCAACACAATTCCTGCCTATCAGCTTCCTTGGAGGAGAGAGAGTGCAACGTTTCATTTTGCTTTTTGGAGTGCGAGAGTGAGAAAAAGCAGAGCGCCTGTTTGCAAGGCTAGGAAAGAGCAGAGCCCCAGTCTTGCTGTTTATCTGCAATGACTGCCAGGGCAAGTGAGGACCAGCAAGACAATTCCTGCCTAGCACCTTCATTGGAGGAGAGAGAGTGCAAGGTTTCATTGCAGCATTTTGGCGCTCACGAGCGAGACAAACTGCTTTGGCTGTTTGCAAGGCTAGGAAAGAGCAGAGCCCGAGTCTTGCTGTTTATCTGCAATGACTGCCAGGGCAAGTGAGGACCAGCAAGACAATTCCTGCCTAGCACCTTCCTTGGAGGAGAGAGAGTGCAAAGTTTCATTTTAGCATTTTGGCGCTCACGTCGAGACGAACTGCTTTGGCTGTTTGCAAGGCTAGGAAAGAGCAGAGCCCCAGTCTTGCTGTTTATCTGCAATGACTGCCAGGGCAAGTGAGGACCAGCAAGACAATTCCTGCCTAGCACCTTCCTTGGAGGAGAGAGAGTGCAACGTTTCATTTTGCTTTTTGGAGTGCGAGAGTGAGAAAAAGCAGAGTGCCTGTTTGCAAGGCTAGGAAAGAGCAGAGCCCGAGTCTTGCTGTTTATCTGCAATGACTGCCAGGGCAAGTGAGGACCAGCAAGACAATTCCTGCCTAGCACCTTCCTTGGAGGAGAGAGAGTGCAATGTTTCATTTTAGCATTTTGGCGCTCACGAGCGAGACAAACTGCTTTGGCTGTTTGCAAGGCTAGGAAAGAGAAGAGCCCCAGTCTTGCTGTTTATCTGCAATGACTGCCAGGGCAAGTGAGGACCAGCAAGACAATTCCCGCCTAGCACCTTCCTTGGAGGAGAGAGAGTGGAACGTTTCGTTTTGCTTTTTGGAGTGCGAGAGTGAGAAAAAGCAGAGCGCCTGTTTGCAAGGCTAGGAAAGAGCAGAGCCCCAGTCTTGCTGTTTATCTGTAATGTCTGCCAGGGCAAGTGAGGACCAGCAAGACAATTCCTGCCTAGCACGTTCCTTGGAGGAGAGAGAGTGCAACGTTTCATTTTAGCATTTTGGCGCTCACGAGCGAGACAAAATGCTTTGGCTGTTTGCAAGGCTAGGAAAGAGCAGAGCCCCAGTCTTGCTGTTTATCTGCAATGACTGCCAGGGCAAGTGAGGACCAGCAAGACAATTCCTGCCTAGCACCTTCCTTGGAGGAGAGAGAGTGCAACGTTTCATTTTGCTTTTTGGAGTGCGAGAGTGAGAAAAAGCAGAGCGCCTGTTTGCAAGGCTAGGAAAGAGCAGAGCCCCAGTCTTGCTGTTTATCTGCAATGACTGCCAGGGCAAGTGAGGACCAGCAAGACAATTCCTGCCTAGCACCTTCCTTGGAGGAGAGAGAGTGCAACGTTTCATTTTGCTTTTTGGAGTGCGAGAGTGAGAAAAAGCAGAGCGCCTGTTTGCAAGGCTAGGAAAGAGCAGAGCCCCAGTCTTGCTGTTTATCTGCAATGACTGCCAGGGCAAGTGAGGACCAGCAAGACAATTCCTGCCTAGCACCTTCCTTGGAGGAGAGAGAGTGCAACGTTTCATTTTGCTTTTTGGAGTGCGAGAGTGAGAAAAAGCAGAGCGCCTGTTTGCAAGGCTAGGAAAGAGCAGAGCCCCAGTCTTGCTGTTTATCTGTAATGTCTGCCAGGGCAAGTGAGGACCAGCAAGACAATTCCTGCCTAGCACGTTCCTTGGAGGAGAGAGAGTGCAACGTTTCATTTCAGCATTTTGGCGCTCACGAGCGAGACAAACTGCTTTGGCTGTTTGCAAGGCTAGGAAAGAGCAGAGCCCGAGTCTTGCTGTTTACCTGCAATGACTGCCAGGGCAAGTGAGGACCAACAAGACAATTCCTGCCTAGCACCTTCCTTGGAGGAGAGAGAGTGTAATGTTTCCTTTTATCATTTTGGCGCTCACGAGGGAGACAAACTGCTTTGGCTGTTTGCAAGGCTAGGAAAGAGCAGAGCCCGAGTCTTGCTGTTTATCTGCAATGACTGCCAGGGCAAGTGAGGACCAGCAAGACAATTCCTGCCTAGCACCTTCCTTGGAGGAGAGAGAGTGCAAAGTTTCATTTTAGCATTTTGGCGCTCACGTCGAGACGAACTGCTTTGGCTGTTTGCAAGGCTAGGAAAGAGCAGAGCCCCAGTCTTGCTGTTTATCTGCAATGACTGCCAGGGCAAGTGAGGACCAGCAAGACAATTCCTGCCTAGCACCTTCCTTGGAGGAGAGAGAGTGCAACGTTTCATTTTGCTTTTTGGAGTGCGAGAGTGAGAAAAAGCAGAGTGCCTGTTTGCAAGGCTAGGAAAGAGCAGAGCCCGAGTCTTGCTGTTTATCTGCAATGACTGCCAGGGCAAGTGAGGACCAGCAAGACAATTCCTGCCTAGCACCTTCCTTGGAGGAGAGAGAGTGCAATGTTTCATTTTAGCATTTTGGCGCTCACGAGCGAGACAAACTGCTTTGGCTGTTTGCAAGGCTAGGAAAGAGAAGAGCCCCAGTCTTGCTGTTTATCTGCAATGACTGCCAGGGCAAGTGAGGACCAGCAAGACAATTCCCGCCTAGCACCTTCCTTGGAGGAGAGAGAGTGCAAAGTTTCATTTTAGCATTTTGGCGCTCACGTCGAGACGAACTGCTTTGGCTGTTTGCAAGGCTAGGAAAGAGCAGAGCCCCAGTCTTGCTGTTTATCTGCAATGACTGCCAGGGCAAGTGAGGACCAGCAAGACAATTCCTGCCTAGCACCTTCCTTGGAGGAGAGAGAGTGCAACGTTTCATTTTAGCAGTTTGGCGCTCACCAGGGAGACGAAATTCTTTGGCTGTTTGCAAGGGTAGGAAAGAGCAGAGCCCCAGTCTTGCTGTTTATCTGCAATGACTGCCAGGGCAAGTGAGGACCAGCAAGACAATTCCTGCCTAGCACCTTCCTTGGAGGAGAGAGAGTGCAACGTTTCATTTTGCTTTTTGGAGTGCGAGAGTGAGAAAAAGCAGAGTGCCTGTTTGCAAGGCTAGGAAAGAGCAGAGCCCCAGTCTTGCTGTTTATCTGCAATGACTGCCAGGGCAAGTGAGGACCAGCAAGACAATTCCTGCCTAGCACCTTCCTTGGAGGAGAGAGAGTGCAACGTTTCATTTTGCTTTTTGGAGTGCGAGAGTGAGAAAAAGCAGAGGGCCTGTTTGCAAGGCTAGGAAAGAGCAGAGCCCGAGTCTTACTGTTTACCTGCAATGACTGCCAGGGCAAGTGAGGACCAGCAAGACAATTCCTGCCTAGCACCTTCATTGGAGGAGAGAGAGTGCAAGGTTTCATTGCAGCATTTTGGCGCTCACGAGCGAGACAAACTGCTTTGGCTGTTTGCAAGGATAGGAAAGAGCAGAGCCCGAGTCTTGCTGTTTATCTGCAATGACTGCCAGGGCAAGTGAGGACCAGCAAGACAATTCCTGCCTAGCACCTTCCTTGGAGGAGAGAGAGTGCAACGTTTCATTTTAGCATTTTGGCGCTCACGAGGGAGACAAACTGCTTTGGCTGTTTGCAAGGCTAGGAAAGAGCAGAGCCCCAGTCTTGCTGTTTATCTGCAATGACTGCCAGGGCAAGTGAGGACCAGCAAGACAATTCCTGCCTAGCACCTTCCTTGGAGGAGAGAGAGTGCAATGTTTCATTTTAGCATTTTGGCGCTCACGAGGGAGACAAACTGCTTTGGCTGTTTGCAAGGCTAAGAAAGAGCATAGCCCCTATCTTGCTGTTTATCTGCAATGACTGCCAGGGCAAGTGAGGACCAGCAAGACAATTCCTGCCTAGCACCTTCCTTGGAGGAGAGAGAGTGCAACGTTTCATTTTAGCATTTTGGCGCTCACGAGCGAGACGAACTGCTTTGGCTGTTTGCAAGGCTAGGAAAGAGCAAAGCCCGAGTCTTGCTGTTTACCTGCAATGACTGCCAGGGCAAGTGAGGACCATCAAGACAATTCCTGCCTAGCACCTTCCTTGGAGGAGAGAGAGTGCAACGTTTCATTTTAGCATTTTGGCGCTCACGAGGGAGACAAACTGCTTTGGCTGTTTGCAAGGCTAGGAAAGAGCAGAGCCCCAGTCTTGCTGTTTATCTGCAATGACTGCCAGGGCAAGTGAGGACCAGCAAGACAATTCCTGCCTAGCACCTTCATTGGAGGAGAGAGAGTGCAAGGTGTCATTGCAGCATTTTGGCGCTCACGAGCGAGACAAACTGCTTTGGCTGTTTGCAAGGATAGGAAAGAGCAGAGCCCGAGTCTTGCTGTTTATCTGCAATGACTGCCAGGGCAAGTGAGGACCAGCAAGACAATTCCTGCCTAGCACCTTCCTTGGAGGAGAGAGAGTGCAACGTTTCATTTTAGCATTTTGGCGCTCACGTCGAGACGAACTGCTTTGGCTGTTTGCAAGGCTAGGAAAGAGCAGAGCCCCAGTCTTGCTGTTTATCTGCAATGACTGCCAGGGCAAGTGAGGACCAGCAAGACAATTCCTGCCTAGCACCTTCCTTGGAGGAGAGAGAGTGCAACGTTTCATTTTGCTTTTTGGAGTGCGAGAGTGAGAAAAAGCAGAGTGCCTGTTTGCAAGGCTAGGAAAGAGCAGAGCCCGAGTCTTGCTGTTTATCTGCAATGACAGCCAGGGCAAGTGAGGACCAGCAAGACAATTCCTGCCTAGCACCTTCCTTGGAGGAGAGAGAGTGCAATGTTTCATTTTAGCATTTTGGCGCTCACGAGGGAGACAAACTGCTTTGGCTGTTTGCAAGGCTAAGAAAGAGCATAGCCCCTATCTTGCTGTTTATCTGCAATGACTGCCAGGGCAAGTGAGGACCAGCAAGACAATTCCTGCCTAGCACCTTCCTTGGAGGAGAGAGAGTGCAACGTTTCATTTTAGCATTTTGGCGCTCACGAGCGAGACGAACTGCTTTGGCTGTTTGCAAGGCTAGGAAAGAGCAGAGCCCCAGTCTTGCTGTTTATCTGTAATGTCTGCCACGGCAAGTGAGGACCAGCAAGACAATTCCTGCCTAGCACCTTCCTTGGAGGAGAGAGAGTGCAACGTTTCATTTTGCTTTTTGGAGTGCGAGAGTGAGAAAAAGCAGAGTGCCTGTTTGCAAGGCTAGGAAAGAGCAGAGCCCGAGTCTTGCTGTTTATCTGCAATGACTGCCAGGGCAAGTGAGGACCAGCAAGACAATTCCTGCCTAGCACCTTCCTTGGAGGAGAGAGAGTGCAATGTTTCATTTTAGCATTTTGGCGCTCACGAGCGAGACAAACTGCTTTGGCTCTTTGCAAGGCTAGGAAAGAGCAGAGCCCCAGTCTTGCTGTTTATCTGCAATGACTACCAGGGCAAGTGAGGAACAGCAAGACAATTCCTGCCTAGCACCTTTCTTGGAAGAGTGAGAGTGCAACGTTTCATTTTAGCATTTTGGCGCTCACGAGGGAGACGAACTGCTTTGGCTGTTTGCAAGGCTAGGAAAGAGCAGAGCCCCAGTCTTGCTGTTTATCTGCAATGACTGCCAGGGCAAGTGAGGACCAGCAAGACAAATCCTGCCTAGCACCTTCCTTGGAGGAGAGAGAGTGCAACGTTTCGTTTTGCTTTTTGGAGTGCGAGAGTGAGAAAAAGCAGAGCGCCTGTTTGCAAGGCTAGGAAAGAGCAGAGCCCCAGTCTTGCTGTTTATCTGCAATGACTGCCAGGGCAAGTGAGGACCAGCAAGACAATTCCTGCCTAGCACCTTCCTTGGAGGAGAGAGAGTGCAACGTTTCATTTTGCTTTTTGGAGTGCGAGAGTGAGAAAAAGCAGAGCTCCTGTTTGCAAGGCTAGGAAAGAGCAGAGCCCCAGTCTTGCTGTTTATCTGTAATGTCTGCCAGGGCAAGTGAGGACCAGCAAGACAATTCCTGCCTAGCACGTTCCTTGGAGGAGAGAGAGTGCAACGTTTCATTTCAGCATTTTGGCGCTCACGAGCGAGACAAAATGCTTTGGCTGTTTGCAAGGCTAGGAAAGAGCAGAGCCCCAGTCTTGCTGTTTATCTGTAATGTCTGCCACGGCAAGTGAGGACCAGCAAGACAATTCCTGCCTAGCACCTTCCTTGGAGGAGAGAGAGTGCAACGTTTCATTTTGCTTTTTGGAGTGCGAGAGTGAGAAAAAGCAGAGTGCCTGTTTGCAAGGCTAGGAAAGAGCAGAGCCCGAGTCTTACTGTTTATCTGCAATGACTGCCAGGGCAAGTGAGGACCAGCAAGACAATTCCTGCCTAGCACCTTCATTGGAGGAGAGAGAGTGCAAGGTTTCATTGCAGCATTTTGGCGCTCACGAGCGAGACAAACTGCTTTGGCTGTTTGCAAGGCTAGGAAAGAGCAGAGCCCGAGTCTTGCTGTTTATCTGCAATGACTGCCAGGGCAAGTGAGGACCAGCAAGACAATTCCTGCCTAGCACCTTCCTTGGAGGAGAGAGAGTGCAAAGTTTCATTTTAGCATTTTGGCGCTCACGTCGAGACGAACTGCTTTGGCTGTTTGCAAGGCTAGGAAAGAGCAGAGCCCCAGTCTTGCTGTTTATCTGCAATGACTGCCAGGGCAAGTGAGGACCAGCAAGACAATTCCTGCCTAGCACCTTCCTTGGAGGAGAGAGAGTGCAACGTTTCATTTTGCTTTTTGGAGTGCGAGAGTGAGAAAAAGCAGAGTGCCTGTTTGCAAGGCTAGGAAAGAGCAGAGCCCCAGTCTTGCTGTTTATCTGCAATGACTGCCAGGGCAAGTGAGGACCAGCAAGACAATTCCTGCCTAGCACCTTCCTTGGAGGAGAGAGAGTGCAACGTTTCATTTTGCTTTTTGGAGTGCGAGAGTGAGAAAAAGCAGAGGGCCTGTTTGCAAGGCTAGGAAAGAGCAGAGCCCGAGTCTTACTGTTTACCTGCAATGACTGCCAGGGCAAGTGAGGACCAGCAAGACAATTCCTGCCTAGCACCTTCATTGGAGGAGAGAGAGTGCAAGGTTTCATTGCAGCATTTTGGCGCTCACGAGCGAGACAAACTGCTTTGGCTGTTTGCAAGGATAGGAAAGAGCAGAGCCCGAGTCTTGCTGTTTATCTGCAATGACTGCCAGGGCAAGTGAGGACCAGCAAGACAATTCCTGCCTAGCACCTTCCTTGGAGGAGAGAGAGTGCAACGTTTCATTTTAGCATTTTGGCGCTCACGAGGGAGACAAACTGCTTTGGCTGTTTGCAAGGCTAGGAAAGAGCAGAGCCCCAGTCTTGCTGTTTATCTGCAATGACTGCCAGGGCAAGTGAGGACCAGCAAGACAATTCCTGCCTAGCACCTTCCTTGGAGGAGAGAGAGTGCAATGTTTCATTTTAGCATTTTGGCGCTCACGAGGGAGACAAACTGCTTTGGCTGTTTGCAAGGCTAAGAAAGAGCATAGCCCCTATCTTGCTGTTTATCTGCAATGACTGCCAGGGCAAGTGAGGACCAGCAAGACAATTCCTGCCTAGCACCTTCCTTGGAGGAGAGAGAGTGCAACGTTTCATTTTAGCATTTTGGCGCTCACGAGCGAGACGAACTGCTTTGGCTGTTTGCAAGGCTAGGAAAGAGCAAAGCCCGAGTCTTGCTGTTTACCTGCAATGACTGCCAGGGCAAGTGAGGACCATCAAGACAATTCCTGCCTAGCACCTTCCTTGGAGGAGAGAGAGTGCAACGTTTCATTTTAGCATTTTGGCGCTCACGAGGGAGACAAACTGCTTTGGCTGTTTGCAAGGCTAGGAAAGAGCAGAGCCCCAGTCTTGCTGTTTATCTGCAATGACTGCCAGGGCAAGTGAGGACCAGCAAGACAATTCCTGCCTAGCACCTTCATTGGAGGAGAGAGAGTGCAAGGTTTCATTGCAGCATTTTGGCGCTCACGAGCGAGACAAACTGCTTTGGCTGTTTGCAAGGATAGGAAAGAGCAGAGCCCGAGTCTTGCTGTTTATCTGCAATGACTGCCAGGGCAAGTGAGGACCAGCAAGACAATTCCTGCCTAGCACCTTCCTTGGAGGAGAGAGAGTGCAACGTTTCATTTTAGCATTTTGGCGCTCACGTCGAGACGAACTGCTTTGGCTGTTTGCAAGGCTAGGAAAGAGCAGAGCCCCAGTCTTGCTGTTTATCTGCAATGACTGCCAGTGCAAGTGAGGACCAGCAAGACAATTCCTGCCTAGCACCTTCCTTGGAGGAGAGAGAGTGCAACGTTTCATTTTGCTTTTTGGAGTGCGAGAGTGAGAAAAAGCAGAGTGCCTGTTTGCAAGGCTAGGAAAGAGCAGAGCCCGAGTCTTGCTGTTTATCTGCAATGACAGCCAGGGCAAGTGAGGACCAGCAAGACAATTCCTGCCTAGCACCTTCCATGGAGGAGAGAGAGTGCAATGTTTCATTTTAGCATTTTGGCGCTCACGAGGGAGACAAACTGCTTTGGCTGTTTGCAAGGCTAAGAAAGAGCATAGCCCCTATCTTGCTGTTTATCTGCAATGACTGCCAGGGCAAGTGAGGACCAGCAAGACAATTCCTGCCTAGCACCTTCCTTGGAGGAGAGA
Source organism: Phaethon aethereus (assembly GCF_964289735.1). Taxonomy (NCBI): domain Eukaryota; kingdom Metazoa; phylum Chordata; class Aves; order Phaethontiformes; family Phaethontidae; genus Phaethon; species Phaethon aethereus. The sequence goes on along the minus strand of NW_028114062.1, from coordinate 456,058 downwards.
GAGTGCAACGTTTCATTTTAGCATTTTGGCGCTCACGAGCGAGACGAACTGCTTTGGCTGTTTGCAAGGCTAGGAAAGAGCAGAGCCCCAGTCTTGCTGTTTATCTGTAATGTCTGCCACGGCAAGTGAGGACCAGCAAGACAATTCCTGCCTAGCACCTTCCTTGGAGGAGAGAGAGTGCAACGTTTCATTTTAGCATTTTGGCGCTCACGAGCGAGACGAACTGCTTTGGCTGTTTGCAAGGCTAGGAAAGAGCAGAGCCCCAGTCTTGCTGTTTATCTGCAATGACTGCCAGGGCAAGTGAGGACCAGCAAGACAATTCCTGCCTAGCACCTTCCTTGGAGGAGAGAGAGTGCAACGTTTCATTTTGCTTTTTGGAGTGCGAGAGTGAGAAAAAGCAGAGTGCCTGTTTGCAAGGCTAGGAAAGAGCAGAGCCCGAGTCTTGCTGTTTATCTGCAATGACTGCCAGGGCAAGTGAGGACCAGCAAGACAATTCCTGCCTAGCACCTTCCTTGGAGGAGAGAGAGTGCAATGTTTCATTTTAGCATTTTGGCGCTCACGAGCGAGACAAACTGCTTTGGCTCTTTGCAAGGCTAGGAAAGAGCAGAGCCCCAGTCTTGCTGTTTATCTGCAATGACTACCAGGGCAAGTGAGGAACAGCAAGACAATTCCTGCCTAGCACCTTTCTTGGAAGAGTGAGAGTGCAACGTTTCATTTTAGCATTTTGGCGCTCACGAGCGAGACGAACTGCTTTGGCTGTTTGCAAGGCTAGGAAAGAGCAGAGCCCCAGTCTTGCTGTTTATCTGCAATGACTGCCAGGGCAAGTGAGGACCAGCAAGACAAATCCTGCCTAGCACCTTCCTTGGAGGAGAGAGAGTGCAACGTTTCGTTTTGCTTTTTGGAGTGCGAGAGTGAGAAAAAGCAGAGCGCCTGTTTGCAAGGCTAGGAAAGAGCAGAGCCCCAGTCTTGCTGTTTATCTGCAATGACTGCCAGGGCAAGTGAGGACCAGCAAGACAATTCCTGCCTAGCACCTTCCTTGGAGGAGAGAGAGTGCAACGTTTCATTTTGCTTTTTGGAGTGCGAGAGTGAGAAAAAGCAGAGCGCCTGTTTGCAAGGCTAGGAAAGAGCAGAGCCCCAGTCTTGCTGTTTATCTGTAATGTCTGCCAGGGCAAGTGAGGACCAGCAAGACAATTCCTGCCTAGCACGTTCCTTGGAGGAGAGAGAGTGCAACGTTTCATTTCAGCATTTTGGCGCTCACGAGCGAGACAAAATGCTTTGGCTGTTTGCAAGGCTAGGAAAGAGCAGAGCCCCAGTCTTGCTGTTTATCTGTAATGTCTGCCACGGCAAGTGAGGACCAGCAAGACAATTCCTGCCTAGCACCTTCCTTGGAGGAGAGAGAGTGCAACGTTTCATTTTGCTTTTTGGAGTGCGAGAGTGAGAAAAAGCAGAGTGCCTGTTTGCAAGGCTAGGAAAGAGCAGAGCCCGAGTCTTACTGTTTATCTGCAATTACTGCCAGGGCAAGTGAGGACCAGCAAGACAATTCCTGCCTAGCACCTTCATTGGAGGAGAGAGAGTGCAAGGTTTCATTGCAGCATTTTGGCGCTCACGAGCGAGACAAACTGCTTTGGCTGTTTGCAAGGCTAGGAAAGAGCAGAGCCCGAGTCTTGCTGTTTATCTGCAATGACTGCCAGGGCAAGTGAGGACCAGCAAGACAATTCCTGCCTAGCACCTTCCTTGGAGGAGAGAGAGTGCAAAGTTTCATTTTAGCATTTTGGCGCTCACGAGCGAGACAAACTGCTTTGGCTCTTTGCAAGGCTAGGAAAGAGCAGAGCCCCAGTCTTGCTGTTTATCTGCAATGACTACCAGGGCAAGTGAGGAACAGCAAGACAATTCCTGCCTAGCACCTTTCTTGGAAGAGTGAGAGTGCAACGTTTCATTTTAGCATTTTGGCGCTCACGAGCGAGACGAACTGCTTTGGCTGTTTGCAAGGCTAGGAAAGAGCAGAGCCCCAGTCTTGCTGTTTATCTGCAATGACTGCCAGGGCAAGTGAGGACCAGCAAGACAAATCCTGCCTAGCACCTTCCTTGGAGGAGAGAGAGTGCAACGTTTCGTTTTGCTTTTTGGAGTGCGAGAGTGAGAAAAAGCAGAGCGCCTGTTTGCAAGGCTAGGAAAGAGCAGAGCCCCAGTCTTGCTGTTTATCTGCAATGACTGCCAGGGCAAGTGAGGACCAGCAAGACAATTCCTGCCTAGCACCTTCCTTGGAGGAGAGAGAGTGCAACGTTTCATTTTGCTTTTTGGAGTGCGAGAGTGAGAAAAAGCAGAGCGCCTGTTTGCAAGGCTAGGAAAGAGCAGAGCCCCAGTCTTGCTGTTTATCTGTAATGTCTGCCAGGGCAAGTGAGGACCAGCAAGACAATTCCTGCCTAGCACGTTCCTTGGAGGAGAGAGAGTGCAACGTTTCATTTCAGCATTTTGGCGCTCACGAGCGAGACAAAATGCTTTGGCTGTTTGCAAGGCTAGGAAAGAGCAGAGCCCCAGTCTTGCTGTTTATCTGTAATGTCTGCCAGGGCAAGTGAGGACCAGCAAGACAATTCCTGCCTAGCACCTTCCTTGGAGGAGAGAGAGTGCAACGTTTCATTTTGCTTTTTGGAGTGCGAGAGTGAGAAAAAGCAGAGTGCCTGTTTGCAAGGCTAGGAAAGAGCAGAGCCCGAGTCTTACTGTTTATCTGCAATGACTGCCAGGGCAAGTGAGGACCAGCAAGACAATTCCTGCCTAGCACCTTCATTGGAGGAGAGAGAGTGCAAGGTTTCATTGCAGCATTTTGGCGCTCACGAGCGAGACAAACTGCTTTGGCTGTTTGCAAGGCTAGGAAAGAGCAGAGCCCGAGTCTTGCTGTTTATCTGCAATGACTGCCAGGGCAAGTGAGGACCAGCAAGACAATTCCTGCCTAGCACCTTCCTTGGAGGAGAGAGAGTGCAAAGTTTCATTTTAGCATTTTGGCGCTCACGTCGAGACGAACTGCTTTGGCTGTTTGCAAGGCTAGGAAAGAGCAGAGCCCCAGTCTTGCTGTTTATCTGCAATGACTGCCAGGGCAAGTGAGGACCAGCAAGACAATTCCTGCCTAGCACCTTCCTTGGAGGAGAGAGAGTGCAACGTTTCATTTTGCTTTTTGGAGTGCGAGAGTGTGAAAAAGCAGAGTGCCTGTTTGCAAGGCTAGGAAAGAGCAGAGCCCCAGTCTTGCTGTTTATCTGCAATGACTGCCAGGGCAAGTGAGGACCAGCAAGACAATTCCTGCCTAGCACCTTCCTTGGAGGAGAGAGAGTGCAACGTTTCATTTTGCTTTTTGGAGTGCGAGAGTGAGAAAAAGCAGAGGGCCTGTTTGCAAGGCTAGGAAAGAGCAGAGCCCGAGTCTTACTGTTTACCTGCAATGACTGCCAGGGCAAGTGAGGACCAGCAAGACAATTCCTGCCTAGCACCTTCATTGGAGGAGAGAGAGTGCAAGGTTTCATTGCAGCATTTTGGCGCTCACGAGCGAGACAAACTGCTTTGGCTGTTTGCAAGGATAGGAAAGAGCAGAGCCCGAGTCTTGCTGTTTATCTGCAATGACTGCCAGGGCAAGTGAGGACCAGCAAGACAATTCCTGCCTAGCACCTTCCTTGGAGGAGAGAGAGTGCAACGTTTCATTTTAGCATTTTGGCGCTCACGAGGGAGACAAACTGCTTTGGCTGTTTGCAAGGCTAGGAAAGAGCAGAGCCCCAGTCTTGCTGTTTATCTGCAATGACTGCGCGGGCAAGTGAGGACCAGCAAGACAATTCCTGCCTAGCACCTTCCTTGGAGGAGAGAGAGTGCAACGTTTCATTTTGCTTTTTGGAGTGCGAGAGTGAGAAAAAGCAGAGTGCCTGTTTGCAAGGCTAGGAAAGAGCAGAGCCCGAGTCTTGCTGTTTATCTGCAATGACAGCCAGGGCAAGTGAGGACCAGCAAGACAATTCCTGCCTAGCACCTTCCTTGGAGGAGAGAGAGTGCAATGTTTCATTTTAGCATTTTGGCGCTCACGAGGGAGACAAACTGCTTTGGCTGTTTGCAAGGCTAAGAAAGAGCATAGCCCCTATCTTGCTGTTTATCTGCAATGACTGCCAGGGCAAGTGAGGACCAGCAAGACAATTCCTGCCTAGCACCTTCCTTGGAGGAGAGAGAGTGCAACGTTTCATTTTAGCATTTTGGCGCTCACGAGCGAGACGAACTGCTTTGGCTGTTTGCAAGGCTAGGAAAGAGAAGAGCCCCAGTCTTGCTGTTTATCTGTAATGTCTGCCACGGCAAGTGAGGACCAGCAAGACAATTCCTGCCTAGCACCTTCCTTGGAGGAGAGAGAGTGCAACGTTTCATTTTAGCATTTTGGCGCTCACGAGCGAGACGAACTGCTTTGGCTGTTTGCAAGGCTAGGAAAGAGCAGAGCCCCAGTCTTGCTGTTTATCTGCAATGACTGCCAGGGCAAGTGAGGACCAGCAAGACAATTCCTGCCTAGCACCTTCCTTGGAGGAGAGAGAGTGCAACGTTTCATTTTGCTTTTTGGAGTGCGAGAGTGAGAAAAAGCAGAGTGCCTGTTTGCAAGGCTAGGAAAGAGCAGAGCCCGAGTCTTACTGTTTACCTGCAATGACTGCCAGGGCAAGTCAGGACCAGCAAGACAATTCCTGCCTAGCACCTTCCTTGGAGGAGAGAGAGTGCAACGTTTCATTTTAGCATTTTGGCGCTCACGAGCGAGACGAACTGCTTTGGCTGTTTGCAAGGCTAGGAAAGAGCAGAGCCCCAGTCTTGCTGTTTATCTGCAATGACTGCCAGGGCAAGTGAGGACCAGCAAGACAATTCCTGCCTAGCACCTTCCTTGGAGGAGAGAGAGTGCAACGTTTCATTTTGCTTTTTGGAGTGCGAGAGTGAGAAAAAGCAGAGTGCCTGTTTGCAAGGCTAGGAAAGAGCAGAGCCCGAGTCTTGCTGTTTATCTGCAATGACTGCCAGGGCAAGTGAGGACCAGCAAGACAATTCCTGCCTAGCACCTTCCTTGGAGGAGAGAGAGTGCAATGTTTCATTTTAGCATTTTGGCGCTCACGAGCGAGACAAACTGCTTTGGCTCTTTGCAAGGCTAGGAAAGAGCAGAGCCCCAGTCTTGCTGTTTATCTGCAATGACTACCAGGGCAAGTGAGGAACAGCAAGACAATTCCTGCCTAGCACCTTTCTTGGAAGAGTGAGAGTGCAACGTTTCATTTTAGCATTTTGGCGCTCACGAGCGAGACGAACTGCTTTGGCTGTTTGCAAGGCTAGGAAAGAGCAGAGCCCCAGTCTTGCTGTTTATCTGCAATGACTGCCAGGGCAAGTGAGGACCAGCAAGACAAATCCTGCCTAGCACCTTCCTTGGAGGAGAGAGAGTGCAACGTTTCGTTTTGCTTTTTGGAGTGCGAGAGTGAGAAAAAGCAGAGCGCCTGTTTGCAAGGCTAGGAAAGAGCAGAGCCCCAGTCTTGCTGTTTATCTGCAATGACTGCCAGGGCAAGTGAGGACCAGCAAGACAATTCCTGCCTAGCACCTTCCTTGGAGGAGAGAGAGTGCAACGTTTCATTTTGCTTTTTGGAGTGCGAGAGTGAGAAAAAGCAGAGCGCCTGTTTGCAAGGCTAGGAAAGAGCAGAGCCCCAGTCTTGCTGTTTATCTGCAATGACTGCCAGGGCAAGTGAGGACCAGCAAGACAATTCCTGCCTAGCACCTTCCTTGGAGGAGAGAGAGTGCAACGTTTCATTTTGCTTTTTGGAGTGCGAGAGTGAGAAAAAGCAGAGCGCCTGTTTGCAAGGCTAGGAAAGAGCAGAGCCCCAGTCTTGCTGTTTATCTGTAATGTCTGCCAGGGCAAGTGAGGACCAGCAAGACAATTCCTGCCTAGCACGTTCCTTGGAGGAGAGAGAGTGCAACGTTTCATTTCAGCATTTTGGCGCTCACGAGCGAGACAAAATGCTTTGGCTGTTTGCAAGGCTAGGAAAGAGCAGAGCCCCAGTCTTGCTGTTTATCTGTAATGTCTGCCACGGCAAGTGAGGACCAGCAAGACAATTCCTGCCTAGCACCTTCCTTGGAGGAGAGAGAGTGCAACGTTTCATTTTGCTTTTTGGAGTGCGAGAGTGAGAAAAAGCAGAGTGCCTGTTTGCAAGGCTAGGAAAGAGCAGAGCCCGAGTCTTACTGTTTATCTGCAATGACTGCCAGGGCAAGTGAGGACCAGCAAGACAATTCCTGCCTAGCACCTTCATTGGAGGAGAGAGAGTGCAAGGTTTCATTGCAGCATTTTGGCGCTCACGAGCGAGACAAACTGCTTTGGCTGTTTGCAAGGCTAGGAAAGAGCAGAGCCCGAGTCTTGCTGTTTATCTGCAATGACTGCCAGGGCAAGTGAGGACCAGCAAGACAATTCCTGCCTAGCACCTTCCTTGGAGGAGAGAGAGTGCAAAGTTTCATTTTAGCATTTTGGCGCTCACGTCGAGACGAACTGCTTTGGCTGTTTGCAAGGCTAGGAAAGAGCAGAGCCCCAGTCTTGCTGTTTATCTGCAATGACTGCCAGGGCAAGTGAGGACCAGCAAGACAATTCCTGCCTAGCACCTTCCTTGGAGGAGAGAGAGTGCAACGTTTCATTTTGCTTTTTGGAGTGCGAGAGTGTGAAAAAGCAGAGTGCCTGTTTGCAAGGCTAGGAAAGAGCAGAGCCCCAGTCTTGCTGTTTATCTGCAATGACTGCCAGGGCAAGTGAGGACCAGCAAGACAATTCCTGCCTAGCACCTTCCTTGGAGGAGAGAGAGTGCAACGTTTCATTTTGCTTTTTGGAGTGCGAGAGTGAGAAAAAGCAGAGTGCCTGTTTGCAAGGCTAGGAAAGAGCAGAGCCCGAGTCTTACTGTTTACCTGCAATGACTGCCAGGGCAAGTGAGGACCAGCAAGACAATTCCTGCCTAGCACCTTCATTGGAGGAGAGAGAGTGCAAGGTTTCATTGCAGCATTTTGGCGCTCACGAGCGAGACAAACTGCTTTGGCTGTTTGCAAGGATAGGAAAGAGCAGAGCCCGAGTCTTGCTGTTTATCTGCAATGACTGCCAGGGCAAGTGAGGACCAGCAAGACAATTCCTGCCTAGCACCTTCCTTGGAGGAGAGAGAGTGCAACGTTTCATTTTAGCATTTTGGCGCTCACGAGGGAGACAAACTGCTTTGGCTGTTTGCAAGGCTAGGAAAGAGCAGAGCCCCAGTCTTGCTGTTTATCTGCAATGACTGCGCGGGCAAGTGAGGACCAGCAAGACAATTCCTGCCTAGCACCTTCCTTGGAGGAGAGAGAGTGCAACGTTTCATTTTGCTTTTTGGAGTGCGAGAGTGAGAAAAAGCAGAGTGCCTGTTTGCAAGGCTAGGAAAGAGCAGAGCCCGAGTCTTGCTGTTTATCTGCAATGACAGCCAGGGCAAGTGAGGACCAGCAAGACAATTCCTGCCTAGCACCTTCCTTGGAGGAGAGAGAGTGCAATGTTTCATTTTAGCATTTTGGCGCTCACGAGGGAGACAAACTGCTTTGGCTGTTTGCAAGGCTAAGAAAGAGCATAGCCCCTATCTTGCTGTTTATCTGCAATGACTGCCAGGGCAAGTGAGGACCAGCAAGACAATTCCTGCCTAGCACCTTCCTTGGAGGAGAGAGAGTGCAACGTTTCATTTTAGCATTTTGGCGCTCACGAGCGAGACGAACTGCTTTGGCTGTTTGCAAGGCTAGGAAAGAGCAGAGCCCCAGTCTTGCTGTTTATCTGTAATGTCTGCCACGGCAAGTGAGGACCAGCAAGACAATTCCTGCCTAGCACCTTCCTTGGAGGAGAGAGAGTGCAACGTTTCATTTTAGCATTTTGGCGCTCACGAGCGAGACGAACTGCTTTGGCTGTTTGCAAGGCTAGGAAAGAGCAGAGCCCCAGTCTTGCTGTTTATCTGCAATGACTGCCAGGGCAAGTGAGGACCAGCAAGACAATTCCTGCCTAGCACCTTCCTTGGAGGAGAGAGAGTGCAACGTTTCATTTTGCTTTTTGGAGTGCGGGAGTGAGAAAAAGCAGAGTGCCTGTTTGCAAGGCTAGGAAAGAGCAGAGCCCGAGTCTTACTGTTTACCTGCAATGACTGCCAGGGCAAGTCAGGACCAGCAAGACAATTCCTGCCTAGCACCTTCCTTGGAGGAGAGAGAGTGCAACGTTTCATTTTAGCATTTTGGCGCTCACGAGCGAGACGAACTGCTTTGGCTGTTTGCAAGGCTAGGAAAGAGCAGAGCCCCAGTCTTGCTGTTTATCTGCAATGACTGCCAGGGCAAGTGAGGACCAGCAAGACAATTCCTGCCTAGCACCTTCCTTGGAGGAGAGAGAGTGCAACGTTTCATTTTGCTTTTTGGAGTGCGAGAGTGAGAAAAAGCAGAGTGCCTGTTTGCAAGGCTAGGAAAGAGCAGAGCCCGAGTCTTGCTGTTTATCTGCAATGACTGCCAGGGCAAGTGAGGACCAGCAAGACAATTCCTGCCTAGCACCTTCCTTGGAGGAGAGAGAGTGCAATGTTTCATTTTAGCATTTTGGCGCTCACGAGCGAGACAAACTGCTTTGGCTCTTTGCAAGGCTAGGAAAGAGCAGAGCCCCAGTCTTGCTGTTTATCTGCAATGACTGCCAGGGCAAGTGAGGACCAGCAAGACAAATCCTGCCTAGCACCTTCCTTGGAGGAGAGAGAGTGCAACGTTTCGTTTTGCTTTTTGGAGTGCGAGAGTGAGAAAAAGCAGAGCGCCTGTTTGCAAGGCTAGGAAAGAGCAGAGCCCCAGTCTTGCTGTTTATCTGCAATGACTGCCAGGGCAAGTGAGGACCAGCAAGACAATTCCTGCCTAGCACCTTCCTTGGAGGAGAGAGAGTGCAACGTTTCATTTTGCTTTTTGGAGTGCGAGAGTGAGAAAAAGCAGAGCGCCTGTTTGCAAGGCTAGGAAAGAGCAGAGCCCCAGTCTTGCTGTTTATCTGTAATGTCTGCCAGGGCAAGTGAGGACCAGCAAGACAATTCCTGCCTAGCACGTTCCTTGGAGGAGAGAGAGTGCAACGTTTCATTTCAGCATTTTGGCGCTCACGAGCGAGACAAAATGCTTTGGCTGTTTGCAAGGCTAGGAAAGAGCAGAGCCCCAGTCTTGCTGTTTATCTGTAATGTCTGCCACGGCAAGTGAGGACCAGCAAGACAATTCCTGCCTAGCACCTTCCTTGGAGGAGAGAGAGTGCAACGTTTCATTTTGCTTTTTGGAGTGCGAGAGTGAGAAAAAGCAGAGTGCCTGTTTGCAAGGCTAGGAAAGAGCAGAGCCCGAGTCTTACTGTTTATCTGCAATGACTGCCAGGGCAAGTGAGGACCAGCAAGACAATTCCTGCCTAGCACCTTCATTGGAGGAGAGAGAGTGCAAGGTTTCATTGCAGCATTTTGGCGCTCACGAGCGAGACAAACTGCTTTGGCTGTTTGCAAGGCTAGGAAAGAGCAGAGCCCGAGTCTTGCTGTTTATCTGCAATGACTGCCAGGGCAAGTGAGGACCAGCAAGACAATTCCTGCCTAGCACCTTCCTTGGAGGAGAGAGAGTGCAAAGTTTCATTTTAGCATTTTGGCGCTCACGTCGAGACGAACAGCTTTGGCTGTTTGCAAGGCTAGGAAAGAGCAGAGCCCCAGTCTTGCTGTTTATCTGCAATGACTGCCAGGGCAAGTGAGGACCAGCAAGACAATTCCTGCCTAGCACCTTCCTTGGAGGAGAGAGAGTGCAACGTTTCATTTTGCTTTTTGGAGTGCGAGAGTGTGAAAAAGCAGAGTGCCTGTTTGCAAGGCTAGGAAAGAGCAGAGCCCCAGTCTTGCTGTTTATCTGCAATGACTGCCAGGGCAAGTGAGGACCAGCAAGACAATTCCTGCCTAGCACCTTCCTTGGAGGAGAGAGAGTGCAACGTTTCATTTTGCTTTTTGGAGTGCGAGAGTGAGAAAAAGCAGAGGGCCTGTTTGCAAGGCTAGGAAAGAGCAGAGCCCGAGTCTTACTGTTTACCTGCAATGACTGCCAGGGCAAGTGAGGACCAGCAAGACAATTCCTGCCTAGCACCTTCATTGGAGGAGAGAGAGTGCAAGGTTTCATTGCACCATTTTGGCGCTCACGAGCGAGACAAACTGCTTTGGCTGTTTGCAAGGATAGGAAAGAGCAGAGCCCGAGTCTTGCTGTTTATCTGCAATGACTGCCAGGGCAAGTGAGGACCAGCAAGACAATTCCTGCCTAGCACCTTCCTTGGAGGAGAGAGAGTGCAACGTTTCATTTTAGCATTTTGGCGCTCACGAGGGAGACAAACTGCTTTGGCTGTTTGCAAGGCTAGGAAAGAGCAGAGCCCCAGTCTTGCTGTTTATCTGCAATTACTGCGCGGGCAAGTGAGGACCAGCAAGACAATTCCTGCCTAGCACCTTCCTTGGAGGAGAGAGAGTGCAACGTTTCATTTTGCTTTTTGGAGTGCGAGAGTGAGAAAAAGCAGAGTGCCTGTTTGCAAGGCTAGGAAAGAGCAGAGCCCGAGTCTTGCTGTTTATCTGCAATGACAGCCAGGGCAAGTGAGGACCAGCAAGACAATTCCTGCCTAGCACCTTCCTTGGAGGAGAGAGAGTGCAATGTTTCATTTTAGCATTTTGGCGCTCACGAGGGAGACAAACTGCTTTGGCTGTTTGCAAGGCTAAGAAAGAGCATAGCCCCTATCTTGCTGTTTATCTGCAATGACTGCCAGGGCAAGTGAGGACCAGCAAGACAATTCCTGCCTAGCACCTTCCTTGGAGGAGAGAGAGTGCAACGTTTCATTTTAGCATTTTGGCGCTCACGAGCGAGACGAACTGCTTTGGCTGTTTGCAAGGCTAGGAAAGAGCAGAGCCCCAGTCTTGCTGTTTATCTGCAATGACTGCCAGGGCAAGTGAGGACCAGCAAGACAAATCCTGCCTAGCACCTTCCTTGGAGGAGAGAGAGTGCAACGTTTCGTTTTGCTTTTTGGAGTGCGAGAGTGAGAAAAAGCAGAGCGCCTGTTTGCAAGGCTAGGAAAGAGCAGAGCCCCAGTCTTGCTGTTTATCTGTAATGTCTGCCAGGGCAAGTGAGGACCAGCAAGACAATTCCTGCCTAGCACGTTCCTTGGAGGAGAGAGAGTGCAACGTTTCATTTCAGCATTTTGGCGCTCACGAGCGAGACAAAATGCTTTGGCTGTTTGCAAGGCTAGGAAAGAGCAGAGCCCCAGTCTTGCTGTTTATCTGTAATGTCTGCCACGGCAAGTGAGGACCAGCAAGACAATTCCTGCCTAGCACCTTCCTTGGAGGAGAGAGAGTGCAACGTTTCATTTTGCTTTTTGGAGTGCGAGAGTGAGAAAAAGCAGAGTGCCTGTTTGCAAGGCTAGGAAAGAGCAGAGCCCGAGTCTTACTGTTTATCTGCAATGACTGCCAGGGCAAGTGAGGACCAGCAAGACAATTCCTGCCTAGCACCTTCATTGGAGGAGAGAGAGTGCAAGGTTTCATTGCAGCATTTTGGCGCTCACGAGCGAGACAAACTGCTTTGGCTGTTTGCAAGGCTAGGAAAGAGCAGAGCCCGAGTCTTGCTGTTTATCTGCAATGACTGCCAGGGCAAGTGAGGACCAGCAAGACAATTCCTGCCTAGCACCTTCCTTGGAGGAGAGAGAGTGCAAAGTTTCATTTTAGCATTTTGGCGCTCACGTCGAGACGAACTGCTTTGGCTGTTTGCAAGGCTAGGAAAGAGCAGAGCCCCAGTCTTGCTGTTTATCTGCAATGACTGCCAGGGCAAGTGAGGACCAGCAAGACAATTCCTGCCTAGCACCTTCCTTGGAGGAGAGAGAGTGCAACGTTTCATTTTGCTTTTTGGAGTGCGAGAGTGAGAAAAAGCAGAGTGCCTGTTTGCAAGGCTAGGAAAGAGCAGAGCCCCAGTCTTGCTGTTTATCTGCAATGACTGCCAGGGCAAGTGAGGACCAGCAAGACAATTCCTGCCTAGCACCTTCCTTGGAGGAGAGAGAGTGCAACGTTTCATTTTGCTTTTTGGAGTGCGAGAGTGAGAAAAAGCAGAGGGCCTGTTTGCAAGGCTAGGAAAGAGCAGAGCCCGAGTCTTACTGTTTACCTGCAATGACTGCCAGGGCAAGTGAGGACCAGCAAGACAATTCCTGCCTAGCACCTTCATTGGAGGAGAGAGAGTGCAAGGTTTCATTGCAGCATTTTGGCGCTCACGAGCGAGACAAACTGCTTTGGCTGTTTGCAAGGATAGGAAAGAGCAGAGCCCGAGTCTTGCTGTTTATCTGCAATGACTGCCAGGGCAAGTGAGGACCAGCAAGACAATTCCTGCCTAGCACCTTCCTTGGAGGAGAGAGAGTGCAACGTTTCATTTTAGCATTTTGGCGCTCACGAGGGAGACAAACTGCTTTGGCTGTTTGCAAGGCTAGGAAAGAGCAGAGCCCCAGTCTTGCTGTTTATCTGCAATGACTGCCAGGGCAAGTGAGGACCAGCAAGACAATTCCTGCCTAGCACCTTCCTTGGAGGAGAGAGAGTGCAATGTTTCATTTTAGCATTTTGGCGCTCACGAGGGAGACAAACTGCTTTGGCTGTTTGCAAGGCTAGGAAAGAGCAGAGCCCCTATCTTGCTGTTTATCTGCAATGACTGCCAGGGCAAGTGAGGACCAGCAAGACAATTCCTGCCTAGCACCTTCCTTGGAGGAGAGAGAGTGCAACGTTTCATTTTAGCATTTTGGCGCTCACGAGCGAGACGAACTGCTTTGGCTGTTTGCAAGGCTAGGAAAGAGCAAAGCCCGAGTCTTGCTGTTTACCTGCAATGACTGCCAGGGCAAGTGAGGACCATCAAGACAATTCCTGCCTAGCACCTTCCTTGGAGGAGAGAGAGTGCAACGTTTCATTTTAGCATTTTGGCGCTCACGAGCGAGACAAACTGCTTTGGCTGTTTGCAAGGCTAGGAAAGAGCAGAGCCCCAGTCTTGCTGTTTATCTGCAATGACTGCCAGGGCAAGTGAGGACCAGCAAGACAATTCCTGCCTAGCACCTTCATTGGAGGAGAGAGAGTGCAAGGTTTCATTGCAGCATTTTGGCGCTCACGAGCGAGACAAACTGCTTTGGCTGTTTGCAAGGATAGGAAAGAGCAGAGCCCGAGTCTTGCTGTTTATCTGCAATGACTGCCAGGGCAAGTGAGGACCAGCAAGACAATTCCTGCCTAGCACCTTCCTTGGAGGAGAGAGAGTGCAACGTTTCATTTTAGCATTTTGGCGCTCACGTCGAGACGAACTGCTTTGGCTGTTTGCAAGGCTAGGAAAGAGCAGAGCCCCAGTCTTGCTGTTTATCTGCAATGACTGCCAGGGCAAGTGAGGACCAGCAAGACAATTCCTGCCTAGCACCTTCCTTGGAGGAGAGAGAGTGCAACGTTTCATTTTGCTTTTTGGAGTGCGAGAGTGAGAAAAAGCAGAGTGCCTGTTTGCAAGGCTAGGAAAGAGCAGAGCCCGAGTCTTGCTGTTTATCTGCAATGACAGCCAGGGCAAGTGAGGACCAGCAAGACAATTCCTGCCTAGCACCTTCCTTGGAGGAGAGAGAGTGCAATGTTTCATTTTAGCATTTTGGCGCTCACGAGGGAGACAAACTGCTTTGGCTGTTTGCAAGGCTAAGAAAGAGCATAGCCCCTATCTTGCTGTTTATCTGCAATGACTGCCAGGGCAAGTGAGGACCAGCAAGACAATTCCTGCCTAGCACCTTCCTTGGAGGAGAGAGAGTGCAACGTTTCATTTTAGCATTTTGGCGCTCACGAGCGAGACGAACTGCTTTGGCTGTTTGCAAGGCTAGGAAAGAGCAGAGCCCCAGTCTTGCTGTTTATCTGTAATGTCTGCCACGGCAAGTGAGGACCAGCAAGACAATTCCTGCCTAGCACCTTCCTTGGAGGAGAGAGAGTGCAACGTTTCATTTTAGCATTTTGGCGCTCACGAGCGAGACGAACTGCTTTGGCTGTTTGCAAGGCTAGGAAAGAGCAGAGCCCCAGTCTTGCTGTTTATCTGCAATGACTGCCAGGGCAAGTGAGGACCAGCAAGACAATTCCTGCCTAGCACCTTCCTTGGAGGAGAGAGAGTGCAACGTTTCATTTTGCTTTTTGGAGTGCGAGAGTGAGAAAAAGCAGAGTGCCTGTTTGCAAGGCTAGGAAAGAGCAGAGCCCGAGTCTTACTGTTTACCTGCAATGACTGCCAGGGCAAGTCAGGACCAGCAAGACAATTCCTGCCTAGCACCTTCATTGGAGGAGAGAGAGTGCAAGGTTTCATTGCAGCATTTTGGCGCTCACGAGCGAGACAAACTGCTTTGGCTGTTTGCAAGGATAGGAAAGAGCAGAGCCCGAGTCTTGCTGTTTATCTGCAATGACTGCCAGGGCAAGTGAGGACCAGCAAGACAATTCCTGCCTAGCACCTTCCTTGGAGGAGAGAGAGTGCAATGTTTCATTTTAGCATTTTGGCGCTCACGAGGGAGACAAACTGCTTTGGCTGTTTGCAAGGCTAAGAAAGAGCATAGCCCCTATCTTGCTGTTTATCTGCAATGACTGCCAGGGCAAGTGAGGACCAGCAAGACAATTCCTGCCTAGCACCTTCCTTGGAGGAGAGAGAGCGCAACGTTTCATTTTAGCATTTTGGCGCTCACGAGCGAGACGAACTGCTTTGGCTGTTTGCAAGGCTAGGAAATAGCAGAGCCCCAGTCTTGCTGTTTATCTGCAATGACTGCCAGGGCAAGTGAGGACCAGCAAGACAATTCCTGCCTAGCACCTTCCTTGGAGGAGAGAGAGTGCAACGTTTCATTTTGCTTTTTGGAGTGCGAGAGTGAGAAAAAGCAGAGCGCCTGTTTGCAAGGCTAGGAAAGAGCAGAGCCCCAGTCTTGCTGTTTATCTGTAATGTCTGCCAGGGCAAGTGAGGACCAGCAAGACAATTCCTGCCTAGCACGTTCCTTGGAGGAGAGAGAGTGCAACGTTTCATTTCAGCATTTTGGCGCTCACGAGCGAGACAAAATGCTTTGGCTGTTTTCAAGGCTAGGAAAGAGCAGAGCCCCAGTCTTGCTGTTTATCTGTAATGTCTGCCACGGCAAGTGAGGACCAGCAAGACAATTCCTGCCTAGCACCTTCCTTGGAGGAGAGAGAGTGCAACGTTTCATTTTGCTTTTTGGAGTGCGAGAGTGAGAAAAAGCAGAGTGCCTGTTTGCAAGGCTAGGAAAGAGCAGAGCCCGAGTCTTACTGTTTATCTGCAATGACTGCCAGGGCAAGTGAGGACCAGCAAGACAATTCCTGCCTAGCACCTTCATTGGAGGAGAGAGAGTGCAAGGTTTCATTGCAGCATTTTGGCGCTCACGAGCGAGACAAACTGCTTTGGCTGTTTGCAAGGCTAGGAAAGAGCAGAGCCCGAGTCTTGCTGTTTATCTGCAATGACTGCCAGGGCAAGTGAGGACCAGCAAGACAATTCCTGCCTAGCACCTTCCTTGGAGGAGAGAGAGTGCAAAGTTTCATTTTAGCATTTTGGCGCTCACGTCGAGACGAACTGCTTTGGCTGTTTGCAAGGCTAGGAAAGAGCAGAGCCCCAGTCTTGCTGTTTATCTGCAATGACTGCCAGGGCAAGTGAGGACCAGCAAGACAATTCCTGCCTAGCACCTTCCTTGGAGGAGAGAGAGTGCAACGTTTCATTTTGCTTTTTGGAGTGCGAGAGTGAGAAAAAGCAGAGTGCCTGTTTGCAAGGCTAGGAAAGAGCAGAGCCCCAGTCTTGCTGTTTATCTGCAATGACTGCCAGGGCAAGTGAGGACCAGCAAGACAATTCCTGCCTAGCACCTTCCTTGGAGGAGAGAGAGTGCAACGTTTCATTTTGCTTTTTGGAGTGCGAGAGTGAGAAAAAGCAGAGGGCCTGTTTGCAAGGCTAGGAAAGAGCAGAGCCCGAGTCTTACTGTTTACCTGCAATGACTGCCAGGGCAAGTGAGGACCAGCAAGACAATTCCTGCCTAGCACCTTCATTGGAGGAGAGAGTGTGCAAGGTTTCATTGCAGCATTTTGGCGCTCACGAGCGAGACAAACTGCTTTGGCTGTTTGCAAGGATAGGAAAGAGCAGAGCCCGAGTCTTGCTGTTTATCTGCAATGACTGCCAGGGCAAGTGAGGACCAGCAAGACAATTCCTGCCTAGCACCTTCCTTGGAGGAGAGAGAGTGCAACGTTTCATTTTGCTTTTTGGAGTGCGAGAGTGAGAAAAAGCAGAGTGCCTGTTTGCAAGGCTAGGAAAGAGCAGAGCCCGAGTCTTGCTGTTTATCTGCAATGACTGCCAGGGCAAGTGAGGACCAGCAAGACAATTCCTGCCTAGCACCTTCCTTGGAGGAGAGAGAGTGCAATGTTTCATTTTAGCATTTTGGCGCTCACGAGGGAGACAAACTGCTTTGGCTGTTTGCAAGGCTAAGAAAGAGCATAGCCCCTATCTTGCTGTTTATCTGCAATGACTGCCAGGGCGAGTGAGGACCAGCAAGACAATTCCTGCCTAGCACCTTCCTTGGAGGAGAGAGAGTGCAACGTTTCATTTTAGCATTTTGGCGCTCACGAGCGAGACGAACTGCTTTGGCTGTTTGCAAGGCTAGGAAAGAGCAAAGCCCGAGTCTTGCTGTTTACCTGCAATGACTGCCAGGGCAAGTGAGGACCATCAAGACAATTCCTGCCTAGCACCTTCCTTGGAGGAGAGAGAGTGCAACGTTTCATTTTAGCATTTTGGCGCTCACGAGGGAGACAAACTGCTTTGGCTGTTTGCAAGGCTAGGAAAGAGCAGAGCCCCAGTCTTGCTGTTTATCTGCAATGACTGCCAGGGAAAGTGAGGACCAGCAAGACAATTCCTGCCTAGCACCTTCATTGGAGGAGAGAGAGTGCAAGGTTTCATTGCAGCATTTTGGCGCTCACGAGCGAGACAAACTGCTTTGGCTGTTTGCAAGGATAGGAAAGAGCAGAGCCCGAGTCTTGCTGTTTATCTGCAATGACTGCCAGGGCAAGTGAGGACCAGCAAGACAATTCCTGCCTAGCACCTTCCTTGGAGGAGAGAGAGTGCAACGTTTCATTTTAGCATTTTGGCGCTCACGTCGAGACGAACTGCTTTGGCTGTTTGCAAGGCTAGGAAAGAGCAGAGCCCCAGTCTTGCTGTTTATCTGCAATGACTGCCAGGGCAAGTGAGGACCAGCAAGACAATTCCTGCCTAGCACCTTCCTTGGAGGAGAGAGAGTGCAACGTTTCATTTTGCTTTTTGGAGTGCGAGAGTGAGAAAAAGCAGAGTGCCTGTTTGCAAGGCTAGGAAAGAGCAGAGCCCGAGTCTTGCTGTTTATCTGCAATGACAGCCAGGGCAAGTGAGGACCAGCAAGACAATTCCTGCCTAGCACCTTCCTTGGAGGAGAGAGAGTGCAATGTTTCATTTTAGCATTTTGGCGCTCACGAGGGAGACAAACTGCTTTGGCTGTTTGCAAGGCTAAGAAAGAGCATAGCCCCTATCTTGCTGTTTATCTGCAATGACTGCCAGGGCAAGTGAGGACCAGCAAGACAATTCCTGCCTAGCACCTTCCTTGGAGGAGAGAGAGTGCAACGTTTCATTTTAGCATTTTGGCGCTCACGAGCGAGACGAACTGCTTTGGCTGTTTGCAAGGCTAGGAAAGAGCAGAGCCCCAGTCTTGCTGTTTATCTGTAATGTCTGCCACGGCAAGTGAGGACCAGCAAGACAATTCCTGCCTAGCACCTTCCTTGGAGGAGAGAGAGTGCAACGTTTCATTTTAGCATTTTGGCGCTCACGAGCGAGACGAACTGCTTTGGCTGTTTGCAAGGCTAGGAAAGAGCAGAGCCCCAGTCTTGCTGTTTATCTGCAATGACTGCCAGGGCAAGTGAGGACCAGCAAGACAATTCCTGCCTAGCACCTTCCTTGGAGGAGAGAGAGTGCAACGTTTCATTTTGCTTTTTGGAGTGCGAGAGTGAGAAAAAGCAGAGTGCCTGTTTGCAAGGCTAGGAAAGAGCAGAGCCCGAGTCTTACTGTTTACCTGCAATGACTGCCAGGGCAAGTCAGGACCAGCAAGACAATTCCTGCCTAGCACCTTCATTGGAGGAGAGAGAGTGCAAGGTTTCATTGCAGCATTTTGGCGCTCACGAGCGAGACAAACTGCTTTGGCTGTTTGCAAGGATAGGAAAGAGCAGAGCCCGAGTCTTGCTGTTTATCTGCAATGACTGCCAGGGCAAGTGAGGACCAGCAAGACAATTCCTGCCTAGCACCTTCCTTGGAGGAGAGAGAGTGCAATGTTTCATTTTAGCATTTTGGCGCTCACGAGGGAGACAAACTGCTTTGGCTGTTTGCAAGGCTAAGAAAGAGCATAGCCCCTATCTTGCTGTTTATCTGCAATGACTGCCAGGGCAAGTGAGGACCAGCAAGACAATTCCTGCCTAGCACCTTCCTTGGAGGAGAGAGAGCGCAACGTTTCATTTTAGCATTTTGGCGCTCACGAGCGAGACGAACTGCTTTGGCTGTTTGCAAGGCTAGGAAATAGCAGAGCCCGAGTCTTGCTGTTTACCTGCAATGACTGCCAGGGCAAGTGAGGACCATCAAGACAATTCCTGCCTAGCACCTTCCTTGGAGGAGAGAGAGTGCAACGTTTCATTTTAGCATTTTGGCGCTCACGAGGGAGACAAACTGCTTTGGCTGTTTGCAAGGCTAGGAAAGAGCAGAGCCCCAGTCTTGCTGTTTATCTGCAATGACTGCCAGGGAAAGTGAGGACCAGCAAGACAATTCCTGCCTAGCACCTTCATTGGAGGAGAGAGAGTGCAAGGTTTCATTGCAGCATTTTGGCGCTCACGAGCGAGACAAACTGCTTTGGCTGTTTGCAAGGATAGGAAAGAGCAGAGCCCGAGTCTTGCTGTTTATCTGCAATGACTGCCAGGGCAAGTGAGGACCAGCAAGACAATTCCTGCCTAGCACCTTCCTTGGAGGAGAGAGAGTGCAACGTTTCATTTTAGCATTTTGGCGCTCACGTCGAGACGAACTGCTTTGGCTGTTTGCAAGGCTAGGAAAGAGCAGAGCCCCAGTCTTGCTGTTTATCTGCAATGACTGCCAGGGCAAGTGAGGACCAGCAAGACAATTCCTGCCTAGCACCTTCCTTGGAGGAGAGAGAGTGCAACGTTTCATTTTGCTTTTTGGAGTGCGAGAGTGAGAAAAAGCAGAGTGCCTGTTTGCAAGGCTAGGAAAGAGCAGAGCCCGAGTCTTGCTGTTTATCTGCAATGACAGCCAGGGCAAGTGAGGACCAGCAAGACAATTCCTGCCTAGCACCTTCCTTGGAGGAGAGAGAGTGCAATGTTTCATTTTAGCATTTTGGCGCTCACGAGGGAGACAAACTGCTTTGGCTGTTTGCAAGGCTAAGAAAGAGCATAGCCCCTATCTTGCTGTTTATCTGCAATGACTGCCAGGGCAAGTGAGGACCAGCAAGACAATTCCTGCCTAGCACCTTCCTTGGAGGAGAGAGAGTGCAACGTTTCATTTTAGCATTTTGGCGCTCACGAGCGAGACGAACTGCTTTGGCTGTTTGCAAGGCTAGGAAAGAGCAGAGCCCCAGTCTTGCTGTTTATCTGTAATGTCTGCCACGGCAAGTGAGGACCAGCAAGACAATTCCTGCCTAGCACCTTCCTTGGAGGAGAGAGAGTGCAACGTTTCATTTTAGCATTTTGGCGCTCACGAGCGAGACGAACTGCTTTGGCTGTTTGCAAGGCTAGGAAAGAGCAGAGCCCCAGTCTTGCTGTTTATCTGCAATGACTGCCAGGGCAAGTGAGGACCAGCAAGACAATTCCTGCCTAGCACCTTCCTTGGAGGAGAGAGAGTGCAACGTTTCATTTTGCTTTTTGGAGTGCGAGAGTGAGAAAAAGCAGAGTGCCTGTTTGCAAGGCTAGGAAAGAGCAGAGCCCGAGTCTTACTGTTTACCTGCAATGACTGCCAGGGCAAGTCAGGACCAGCAAGACAATTCCTGCCTAGCACCTTCATTGGAGGAGAGAGAGTGCAAGGTTTCATTGCAGCATTTTGGCGCTCACGAGCGAGACAAACTGCTTTGGCTGTTTGCAAGGATAGGAAAGAGCAGAGCCCGAGTCTTGCTGTTTATCTGCAATGACTGCCAGGGCAAGTGAGGACCAGCAAGACAATTCCTGCCTAGCACCTTCCTTGGAGGAGAGAGAGTGCAATGTTTCATTTTAGCATTTTGGCGCTCACGAGGGAGACAAACTGCTTTGGCTGTTTGCAAGGCTAAGAAAGAGCATAGCCCCTATCTTGCTGTTTATCTGCAATGACTGCCAGGGCAAGTGAGGACCAGCAAGACAATTCCTGCCTAGCACCTTCCTTGGAGGAGAGAGAGCGCAACGTTTCATTTTAGCATTTTGGCGCTCACGAGCGAGACGAACTGCTTTGGCTGTTTGCAAGGCTAGGAAATAGCAGAGCCCGAGTCTTGCTGTTTACCTGCAATGACTGCCAGGGCAAGTGAGGACCAGCAAGACAATTCCTGCCTAGCACCTTCCTTGGAGGAGAGAGAGTGCAACGTTTCATTTTAGCATTTTGGCGCTCACGAGGGAGACAAACTGCTTTGGCTGTTTGCAAGGCTAGGAAAGAGAAGAGCCCCAGTCTTGCTGTTTATCTGCAATGACTGCCAGGGCAAGTGAGGACCAGCAAGACAATTCCTGCCTAGCACCTTCCTTGGAGGAGAGAGAGTGCAAGGTTTCATTGCAGCATTTTGGCGCTCACGAGCGAGACAAACTGCTTTGGCTGTTTGCAAGGATAGGAAAGAGCAGAGCCCGAGTCTTGCTGTTTATCTGCAATGACTGCCAGGGCAAGTGAGGACCAGCAAGACAATTCCTGCCTAGCACCTTCCTTGGAGGAGAGAGAGTGCAACGTTTCATTTTAGCATTTTGGCGCTCACGAGCGAGACGAACTGCTTTGGCTGTTTGCAAGGCTAGGAAAGAGCAGAGCCCCAGTCTTGCTGTTTATCTGCAATGACTGCCAGGGCAAGTGAGGACCAGCAAGACAATTCCTGCCTAGCACCTTCCTTGGAGGAGAGAGAGTGCAACGTTTCATTTTGCTTTTTGGAGTGCGAGAGTGAGAAAAAGCAGAGTGCCTGTTTGCAAGGCTAGGAAAGAGCAGAGCCCGAGTCTTGCTGTTTATCTGCAATGACAGCCAGGGCAAGTGAGGACCAGCAAGACAATTCCTGCCTAGCACCTTCCTTGGAGGAGAGAGAGTGCAATGTTTCATTTTAGCATTTTGGCGCTCACGAGGGAGACAAACTGCTTTGGCTGTTTGCAAGGCTAAGAAAGAGCATAGCCCCTATCTTGCTGTTTATCTGCAATGACTGCCAGGGCAAGTGAGGACCAGCAAGACAATTCCTGCCTAGCACCTTCCTTGGAGGAGAGAGAGTGCAACGTTTCATTTTAGCATTTTGGCGCTCACGAGCGAGACGAACTGCTTTGGCTGTTTGCAAGGCTAGGAAAGAGCAGAGCCCCAGTCTTGCTGTTTATCTGTAATGTCTGCCACGGCAAGTGAGGACCAGCAAGACAATTCCTGCCTAGCACCTTCCTTGGAGGAGAGAGAGTGCAACGTTTCATTTTAGCATTTTGGCGCTCACGAGCGAGACGAACTGCTTTGGCTGTTTGCAAGGCTAGGAAAGAGCAGAGCCCCAGTCTTGCTGTTTATCTGCAATGACTGCCAGGGCAAGTGAGGACCAGCAAGACAATTCCTGCCTAGCACCTTCCTTGGAGGAGAGAGAGTGCAACGTTTCATTTTGCTTTTTGGAGTGCGAGAGTGAGAAAAAGCAGAGTGCCTGTTTGCAAGGCTAGGAAAGAGCAGAGCCCGAGTCTTACTGTTTACCTGCAATGACTGCCAGGGCAAGTCAGGACCAGCAAGACAATTCCTGCCTAGCACCTTCATTGGAGGAGAGAGAGTGCAAGGTTTCATTGCAGCATTTTGGCGCTCACGAGCGAGACAAACTGCTTTGGCTGTTTGCAAGGATAGGAAAGAGCAGAGCCCGAGTCTTGCTGTTTATCTGCAATGACTGCCAGGGCAAGTGAGGACCAGCAAGACAATTCCTGCCTAGCACCTTCCTTGGAGGAGAGAGAGTGCAATGTTTCATTTTAGCATTTTGGCGCTCACGAGGGAGACAAACTGCTTTGGCTGTTTGCAAGGCTAAGAAAGAGCATAGCCCCTATCTTGCTGTTTATCTGCAATGACTGCCAGGGCAAGTGAGGACCAGCAAGACAATTCCTGCCTAGCACCTTCCTTGGAGGAGAGAGAGCGCAACGTTTCATTTTAGCATTTTGGCGCTCACGAGCGAGACGAACTGCTTTGGCTGTTTGCAAGGCTAGGAAATAGCAGAGCCCGAGTCTTGCTGTTTACCTGCAATGACTGCCAGGGCAAGTGAGGACCATCAAGACAATTCCTGCCTAGCACCTTCCTTGGAGGAGAGAGAGTGCAACGTTTCATTTTAGCATTTTGGCGCTCACGAGGGAGACAAACTGCTTTGGCTGTTTGCAAGGCTAGGAAAGAGCAGAGCCCCAGTCTTGCTGTTTATCTGCAATGACTGCCAGGGAAAGTGAGGACCAGCAAGACAATTCCTGCCTAGCACCTTCATTGGAGGAGAGAGAGTGCAAGGTTTCATTGCAGCATTTTGGCGCTCACGAGCGAGACAAACTGCTTTGGCTGTTTGCAAGGATAGGAAAGAGCAGAGCCCGAGTCTTGCTGTTTATCTGCAATGACTGCCAGGGCAAGTGAGGACCAGCAAGACAATTCCTGCCTAGCACCTTCCTTGGAGGAGAGAGAGTGCAACGTTTCATTTTAGCATTTTGGCGCTCACGTCGAGACGAACTGCTTTGGCTGTTTGCAAGGCTAGGAAAGAGCAGAGCCCCAGTCTTGCTGTTTATCTGCAATGACTGCCAGGGCAAGTGAGGACCAGCAAGACAATTCCTGCCTAGCACCTTCCTTGGAGGAGAGAGAGTGCAACGTTTCATTTTGCTTTTTGGAGTGCGAGAGTGAGAAAAAGCAGAGTGCCTGTTTGCAAGGCTAGGAAAGAGCAGAGCCCGAGTCTTGCTGTTTATCTGCAATGACAGCCAGGGCAAGTGAGGACCAGCAAGACAATTCCTGCCTAGCACCTTCCTTGGAGGAGAGAGAGTGCAATGTTTCATTTTAGCATTTTGGCGCTCACGAGGGAGACAAACTGCTTTGGCTGTTTGCAAGGCTAAGAAAGAGCATAGCCCCTATCTTGCTGTTTATCTGCAATGACTGCCAGGGCAAGTGAGGACCAGCAAGACAATTCCTGCCTAGCACCTTCCTTGGAGGAGAGAGAGTGCAACGTTTCATTTTAGCATTTTGGCGCTCACGAGCGAGACGAACTGCTTTGGCTGTTTGCAAGGCTAGGAAAGAGCAGAGCCCCAGTCTTGCTGTTTATCTGTAATGTCTGCCACGGCAAGTGAGGACCAGCAAGACAATTCCTGCCTAGCACCTTCCTTGGAGGAGAGAGAGTGCAACGTTTCATTTTAGCATTTTGGCGCTCACGAGCGAGACGAACTGCTTTGGCTGTTTGCAAGGCTAGGAAAGAGCAGAGCCCCAGTCTTGCTGTTTATCTGCAATGACTGCCAGGGCAAGTGAGGACCAGCAAGACAATTCCTGCCTAGCACCTTCCTTGGAGGAGAGAGAGTGCAACGTTTCATTTTGCTTTTTGGAGTGCGAGAGTGAGAAAAAGCAGAGTGCCTGTTTGCAAGGCTAGGAAAGAGCAGAGCCCGAGTCTTACTGTTTACCTGCAATGACTGCCAGGGCAAGTCAGGACCAGCAAGACAATTCCTGCCTAGCACCTTCATTGGAGGAGAGAGAGTGCAAGGTTTCATTGCAGCATTTTGGCGCTCACGAGCGAGACAAACTGCTTTGGCTGTTTGCAAGGATAGGAAAGAGCAGAGCCCGAGTCTTGCTGTTTATCTGCAATGACTGCCAGGGCAAGTGAGGACCAGCAAGACAATTCCTGCCTAGCACCTTCCTTGGAGGAGAGAGAGTGCAATGTTTCATTTTAGCATTTTGGCGCTCACGAGGGAGACAAACTGCTTTGGCTGTTTGCAAGGCTAAGAAAGAGCATAGCCCCTATCTTGCTGTTTATCTGCAATGACTGCCAGGGCAAGTGAGGACCAGCAAGACAATTCCTGCCTAGCACCTTCCTTGGAGGAGAGAGAGCGCAACGTTTCATTTTAGCATTTTGGCGCTCACGAGCGAGACGAACTGCTTTGGCTGTTTGCAAGGCTAGGAAATAGCAGAGCCCGAGTCTTGCTGTTTACCTGCAATGACTGCCAGGGCAAGTGAGGACCAGCAAGACAATTCCTGCCTAGCACCTTCCTTGGAGGAGAGAGAGTGCAACGTTTCATTTTAGCATTTTGGCGCTCACGAGGGAGACAAACTGCTTTGGCTGTTTGCAAGGCTAGGAAAGAGAAGAGCCCCAGTCTTGCTGTTTATCTGCAATGACTGCCAGGGCAAGTGAGGACCAGCAAGACAATTCCTGCCTAGCACCTTCCTTGGAGGAGAGAGAGTGCAAGGTTTCATTGCAGCATTTTGGCGCTCACGAGCGAGACAAACTGCTTTGGCTGTTTGCAAGGATAGGAAAGAGCAGAGCCCGAGTCTTGCTGTTTATCTGCAATGACTGCCAGGGCAAGTGAGGACCAGCAAGACAATTCCTGCCTAGCACCTTCCTTGGAGGAGAGAGAGTGCAACGTTTCATTTTAGCATTTTGGCGCTCACGAGCGAGACGAACTGCTTTGGCTGTTTGCAAGGCTAGGAAAGAGCAGAGCCCCAGTCTTGCTGTTTATCTGCAATGACTGCCAGGGCAAGTGAGGACCAGCAAGACAATTCCTGCCTAGCACCTTCCTTGGAGGAGAGAGAGTGCAACGTTTCATTTTGCTTTTTGGAGTGCGAGAGTGAGAAAAAGCAGAGTGCCTGTTTGCAAGGCTAGGAAAGAGCAGAGCCCGAGTCTTGCTGTTTATCTGCAATGACAGCCAGGGCAAGTGAGGACCAGCAAGACAATTCCTGCCTAGCACCTTCCTTGGAGGAGAGAGAGTGCAACGTTTCATTTTAGCATTTTGGCGCTCACGAGCGAGACGAACTGCTTTGGCTGTTTGCAAGGCTAGGAAAGAGCAGAGCCCCAGTCTTGCTGTTTATCTGTAATGTCTGCCACGGCAAGTGAGGACCAGCAAGACAATTCCTGCCTAGCACCTTCCTTGGAGGAGAGAGAGTGCAACGTTTCATTTTAGCATTTTGGCGCTCACGAGCGAGACGAACTGCTTTGGCTGTTTGCAAGGCTAGGAAAGAGCAGAGCCCCAGTCTTGCTGTTTATCTGCAATGACTGCCAGGGCAAGTGAGGACCAGCAAGACAATTCCTGCCTAGCACCTTCCTTGGAGGAGAGAGAGTGCAACGTTTCATTTTGCTTTTTGGAGTGCGAGAGTGAGAAAAAGCAGAGTGCCTGTTTGCAAGGCTAGGAAAGAGCAGAGCCCGAGTCTTACTGTTTACCTGCAATGACTGCCAGGGCAAGTCAGGACCAGCAAGACAATTCCTGCCTAGCACCTTCCTTGGAGGAGAGAGAGTGCAAGGTTTCATTGCAGCATTTTGGCGCTCACGAGCGAGACAAACTGCTTTGGCTGTTTGCAAGGCTAAGAAAGAGCATAGCCCCTATCTTGCTGTTTATCTGCAATGACTGCCAGGGCAAGTGAGGACCAGCAAGACAATTCCTGCCTAGCACCTTCCTTGGAGGAGAGAGAGCGCAACGTTTCATTTTAGCATTTTGGCGCTCACGAGCGAGACGAACTGCTTTGGCTGTTTGCAAGGCTAGGAAATAGCAGAGCCCGAGTCTTGCTGTTTACCTGCAATGACTGCCAGGGCAAGTGAGGACCAGCAAGACAATTCCTGCCTAGCACCTTCCTTGGAGGAGAGAGAGTGCAACGTTTCATTTTAGCATTTTGGCGCTCACGAGGGAGACAAACTGCTTTGGCTGTTTGCAAGGCTAGGAAAGAGAAGAGCCCCAGTCTTGCTGTTTATCTGCAATGACTGCCAGGGCAAGTGAGGACCAGCAAGACAATTCCTGCCTAGCACCTTCCTTGGAGGAGAGAGAGTGCAAGGTTTCATTGCAGCATTTTGGCGCTCACGAGCGAGACAAACTGCTTTGGCTGTTTGCAAGGATAGGAAAGAGCAGAGCCCGAGTCTTGCTGTTTATCTGCAATGACTGCCAGGGCAAGTGAGGACCAGCAAGACAATTCCTGCCTAGCACCTTCCTTGGAGGAGAGAGAGTGCAACGTTTCATTTTAGCATTTTGGCGCTCACGAGCGAGACGAACTGCTTTGGCTGTTTGCAAGGCTAGGAAAGAGCAGAGCCCCAGTCTTGCTGTTTATCTGCAATGACTGCCAGGGCAAGTGAGGACCAGCAAGACAATTCCTGCCTAGCACCTTCCTTGGAGGAGAGAGAGTGCAACGTTTCATTTTGCTTTTTGGAGTGCGAGAGTGAGAAAAAGCAGAGTGCCTGTTTGCAAGGCTAGGAAAGAGCAGAGCCCGAGTCTTACTGTTTACCTGCAATGACTGCCAGGGCAAGTGAGGACCAGCAAGACAATTCCTGCCTAGCACCTTCATTGGAGGAGAGAGAGTGCAAGGTTTCATTGCAGCATTTTGGCGCTCACGAGCGAGACAAACTGCTTTGGCTGTTTGCAAGGCTAGGAAAGAGCAGAGCCCCAGTCTTGCTGTTTATCTGCAATGACTGCCAGGGCAAGTGAGGACCAGCAAGACAATTCCTGCCTAGCACCTTCCTTGGAGGAGAGAGAGTGCAACGTTTCATTTTGCTTTTTGGAGTGCGAGAGTGAGAAAAAGCAGAGTGCCTGTTTGCAAGGCTAGGAAAGAGCAGAGCCCGAGTCTTGCTGTTTATCTGCAATGACTGCCAGGGCAAGTGAGGACCAGCAAGACAATTCCTGCCTAGCACCTTCCTTGGAGGAGAGAGAGTGCAATGTTTCATTTTAGCATTTTGGCGCTCACGAGCGAGACAAACTGCTTTGGCTCTTTGCAAGGCTAGGAAAGAGCAGAGCCCCAGTCTTGCTGTTTATCTGCAATGACTACCAGGGCAAGTGAGGAACAGCAAGACAATTCCTGCCTAGCACCTTTCTTGGAAGAGTGAGAGTGCAACGTTTCATTTTAGCATTTTGGCGCTCACGAGCGAGACGAACTGCTTTGGCTGTTTGCAAGGCTAGGAAAGAGCAGAGCCCCAGTCTTGCTGTTTATCTGCAATGACTGCCAGGGCAAGTGAGGACCAGCAAGACAAATCCTGCCTAGCACCTTCCTTGGAGGAGAGAGAGTGCAACGTTTCGTTTTGCTTTTTGGAGTGCGAGAGTGAGAAAAAGCAGAGCGCCTGTTTGCAAGGCTAGGAAAGAGCAGAGCCCCAGTCTTGCTGTTTACCTGTAATGAGTGCCAGGGCAAGTGAGGACCAGCAAGACAATTCCTGCCTAGCACCTTCCTTGGAGGAGAGAGAGTGCAACGTTTCATTTTAGCATTTTGGCGCTCACGAGCGAGACAATCTGCTTTGGCTGTTTGCAAGGCTAGGGAAGAGCAGAGCCCCAGTCTTGCTGTTTACCTGCAATGACTGCCAGGGCAAGTGAGGACCAACAAGACAATTCCTGCCTAGCACCTTCCTTGGAGGAGAGAGAGTGCAACGTTTCATTTTAGCATTTTGGCGCTCACGAGGGAGACAAACTGCTTTGGCTGTTTGCAAGGCTAGGAAAGAGCAGAGCCCGAGTCTTGCTGTTTATCTGCAATGACTGCCAGGGCAAGTGAGGACCAGCAAGACAATTCCTGCCTAGCACCTTCCTTGGAGGAGAGAGAGTGCAACGTTTCATTTTGCTTTTTGGAGTGCGAGAGTGAGAAAAAGCAGAGTGCCTGTTTGCAAGGCTAGGAAAGAGCAGAGCCCGAGTCTTACTGTTTACCTGCAATGAGTGCCAGGGCAAGTGAGGACCAGCAAGACAATTCCTGCCTAGCACCTTCCTTGGAGGAGAGAGAGTGCAACGTTTCATTTTAGCATTTTGGCGCTCACGAGCGAGACTAACTGCTTTGGTTGTTTGCAAGGCTAGGAAAGAGCAGAGCCCCAGTCTTGCTGTTTATCTGCAATGACTGCCAGGGCAAGTGAGGACCAGCAAGACAATTCCTGCCTAGCACCTTCCTTGGAGGAGAGAGAGTGCAACGTTTCATTTTAGCATTTTGGCGCTCACGAGCGAGACGAACTGCTTTGGCTGTTTGCAAGGCTAGGAAAGAGCAGAACCCCAGTCTTGCTGTTTATCTGCAATGACTGCCAGGGCAACTGAGGACCAGCAAGACAATTCCTGCCTAGCACCTTCCTTGGAGGAGAGAGAGTGCAACGTTTCATTTTGCTTTTTGGAGTGCGAGAGTGAGAAAAAGCAGAGTGCCTGTTTGCAAGGCTAGGAAAGAGCAGAGCCCGAGTCTTACTGTTTACCTGCAATGACTGCCAGGGCAAGTGAGGACCAGCAAGACAATTCCTGCCTAGCACCTTCATTGGAGGAGAGAGAGTGCAAGGTTTCATTGCAGCATTTTGGCGCTCACGAGCGAGACAAACTGCTTTGGCTGTTTGCAAGGCTAGGAAAGAGCAGAGCCCGAGTCTTGCTGTTTATCTGCAATGAGTGCCAGGGCAAGTGAGGACCAGCAAGACAATTCCTGCCTAGCACCTTCCTTGGAGGAGAGAGAGTGCAATGTTTCATTTTATCATTTTGGCGCTCACGAGGGAGACGAACTGCTTTGGCTGTTTGCAAGGCTAAGAAAGAGCATAGCCCCTATCTTGCTGTTTATCTGCAATGACTGCCAGGGCAAGTGAGGACCAGCAAGACAATTCCTGCCTAGCACCTTCCTTGGAGGAGAGAGAGTGCAACGTTTCATTTTAGCATTTTGGCGCTCACGAGCGAGACGAACTGCTTTGGCTGTTTGCAAGGCTAGGAAAGAGCAGAGCCCGAGTCTTGCTGTTTACCTGCAATGACTGCCAGGGCAAGTGAGGACCATCAAGACAATTCCTGCCTAGCACCTTCCTTGGAGGAGAGAGAGTGCAACGTTTCATTTTAGCATTTTGGCGCTCACGAGCGAGACAATCTGCTTTGGCTGTTTGCAAGGCTAGGGAAGAGCAGAGCCCCAGTCTTGCTGTTTACCTGCAATGACTGCCAGGGCAAGTGAGGACCAACAAGACAATTCCTGCCTAGCACCTTCCTTGGAGGAGAGAGAGTGCAACGTTTCATTTTAGCATTTTGGCGCTCACGAGGGAGACAAACTGCTTTGGCTGTTTGCAAGGCTAGGAAAGAGCAGAGCCCGAGTCTTGCTGTTTATCTGCAATGACTGCCAGGGCAAGTGAGGACCAGCAAGACAATTCCTGCCTAGCACCTTCCTTGGAGGAGAGAGAGTGCAACGTTTCATTTTGCTTTTTGGAGTGCGAGAGTGAGAAAAAGCAGAGTGCCTGTTTGCAAGGCTAGGAAAGAGCAGAGCCCGAGTCTTACTGTTTACCTGCAATGAGTGCCAGGGCAAGTGAGGACCAGCAAGACAATTCCTGCCTAGCACCTTCCTTGGAGGAGAGAGAGTGCAACGTTTCATTTTAGCATTTTGGCGCTCACGAGCGAGACTAACTGCTTTGGTTGTTTGCAAGGCTAGGAAAGAGCAGAGCCCCAGTCTTGCTGTTTATCTGCAATGACTGCCAGGGCAAGTGAGGACCAGCAAGACAATTCCTGCCTAGCACCTTCCTTGGAGGAGAGAGAGTGCAACGTTTCATTTTAGCATTTTGGCGCTCACGAGCGAGACGAACTGCTTTGGCTGTTTGCAAGGCTAGGAAAGAGCAGAGCCCCAGTCTTGCTGTTTATCTGCAATGACTGCCAGGGCAACTGAGGACCAGCAAGACAATTCCTGCCTAGCACCTTCCTTGGAGGAGAGAGAGTGCAACGTTTCATTTTGCTTTTTGGAGTGCGAGAGTGAGAAAAAGCAGAGTGCCTGTTTGCAAGGCTAGGAAAGAGCAGAGCCCGAGTCTTACTGTTTACCTGCAATGACTGCCAGGGCAAGTGAGGACCAGCAAGACAATTCCTGCCTAGCACCTTCATTGGAGGAGAGAGAGTGCAAGGTTTCATTGCAGCATTTTGGCGCTCACGAGCGAGACAAACTGCTTTGGCTGTTTGCAAGGCTAGGAAAGAGCAGAGCCCGAGTCTTGCTGTTTATCTGCAATGAGTGTCAGGGCAAGTGAGGACCAGCAAGACAATTCCTGCCTAGCACCTTCCTTGGAGGAGAGAGAGTGCAATGTTTCATTTTATCATTTTGGCGCTCACGAGGGAGACGAACTGCTTTGGCTGTTTGCAAGGCTAAGAAAGAGCATAGCCCCTATCTTGCTGTTTATCTGCAATGACTGCCAGGGCAAGTGAGGACCAGCAAGACAATTCCTGCCTAGCACCTTCCTTGGAGGAGAGAGAGTGCAACGTTTCATTTTAGCATTTTGGCGCTCACGAGCGAGACGAACTGCTTTGGCTGTTTGCAAGGCTAGGAAAGAGCAGAGCCCGAGTCTTGCTGTTTATCTGCAATGACTGCCAGGGCAAGTGAGGACCATCAAGACAATTCCTGCCTAGCACCTTCCTTGGAGGAGAGAGAGTGCAACGTTTCATTTTAGCATTTTGGCGCTCACGAGGGAGACAAACTGCTTTGGCTGTTTGCAAGGCTAGGAAAGAGCAGAGCCCCAGTCTTGCTGTTTATCTGCAATGACTGCCAGGGCAAGTGAGGACCAGCAAGACAATTCCTGCCTAGCACCTTCCTTGGAGGAGAGAGAGTGCAAGGTTTCATTGCAGCATTTTGGCGCTCACGAGCGAGACAAACTGCTTTGGCTGTTTGCAAGGATAGGAAAGAGCAGAGCCCGAGTCTTGCTGTTTATCTGCAATGACTGCCAGGGCAAGTGAGGACCAGCAAGACAATTCCTGCCTAGCACCTTCCTTGGAGGAGAGAGAGTGCAACGTTTCATTTTAGCATTTTGGCGCTCACGTCGAGACGAACTGCTTTGGCTGTTTGCAAGGCTAGGAAAGAGCAGAGCCCCTCTCTTGCTGTTTATCTGCAATGACTGCCAGGGCAAGTGAGGACCAGCAAGACAATTCCTGCCTAGCACCTTCCTTGGAGGAGAGAGAGTGCAACGTTTCATTTTGCTTTTTGGAGTGCGAGAGTGAGAAAAAGCAGAGTGCCTGTTTGCAAGGCTAGGAAAGAGCAGAGCCCGAGTCTTGCTGTTTATCTGCAATGACAGCCAGGGCAAGTGAGGACCAGCAAGACAATTCCTGCCTAGCACCTTCCTTGGAGGAGAGAGAGTGCAATGTTTCATTTTAGCATTTTGGCGCTCACGAGGGAGACAAACTGCTTTGGCTGTTTGCAAGGCTAAGAAAGAGCATAGCCCCTATCTTGCTGCTTATCTGCAATGACTGCCAGGGCAAGTGAGGACCAGCAAGACAATTCCTGCCTAGCACCTTCCTTGGAGGAGAGAGAGTGCAACGTTTCATTTTAGCATTTTGGCGCTCACGAGCGAGACGAACTGCTTTGGCTGTTTGCAAGGCTAGGAAAGAGCAGAGCCCCAGTCTTGCTGTTTATCTGTAATGTCTGCCACGGCAAGTGAGGACCAGCAAGACAATTCCTGCCTAGCACCTTCCTTGGAGGAGAGAGAGTGCAACGTTTCATTTTAGCATTTTGGAGCTCACGAGCGAGACGAACTGCTTTGGCTGTTTGCAAGGCTAGGAAAGAGCAGAGCCCCAGTCTTGCTGTTTATCTGCAATGACTGCCAGGGCAAGTGAGGACCAGCAAGACAATTCCTGCCTAGCACCTTCCTTGGAGGAGAGAGAGTGCAACGTTTCATTTTGCTTTTTGGAGTGCGAGAGTGAGAAAAAGCAGAGTGCCTGTTTGCAAGGCTAGGAAAGAGCAGAGCCCGAGTCTTGCTGTTTATCTGCAATGCCTGCCAGGGCAAGTGAGGACCAGCAAGACAATTCCTGCCTAGCACCTTCATTGGAGGAGAGAGAGTGCAAGGTTTCATTGCAGCATTTTGGCGCTCACGAGCGAGACAAACTGCTTTGGCTGTTTGCAAGGCTAGGAAAGAGCAGAGCCCGAGTCTTGCTGTTTATCTGCAATGAGTGCCAGGGCAAGTGAGGACCAGCAAGACAATTCCTGCCTAGCACCTTCCTTGGAGGAGAGAGAGTGCAATGTTTCATTTTATCATTTTGGCGCTCACGAGGGAGACGAACTGCTTTGGCTGTTTGCAAGGCTAAGAAAGAGCATAGCCCCTATCTTGCTGTTTATCTGCAATGACTGCCAGGGGAAGTGAGGACCAGCAAGACAATTCCTGCCTAGCACCTTCCTTGGAGGAGAGAGAGTGCAACGTTTCATTTTAGCATTTTGGCGCTCACGAGCGAGACGAACTGCTTTGGCTGTTTGCAAGGCTAGGAAAGAGCAGAGCCCCAGTCTTGCTGTTTATCTGTAATGTCTGCCACGGCAAGTGAGGACCATCAAGACAATTCCTGCCTAGCACCTTCCTTGGAGGAGAGAGAGTGCAACGTTTCATTTTAGCATTTTGGCGCTCACGAGCGAGACAATCTGCTTTGGCTGTTTGCAAGGCTAGGGAAGAGCAGAGCCCCAGTCTTGCTGTTTACCTGCAATGACTGCCAGGGCAAGTGAGGACCAACAAGACAATTCCTGCCTAGCACCTTCCTTGGAGGAGAGAGAGTGCAACGTTTCATTTTAGCATTTTGGCGCTCTCGAGGGAGACAAACTGCTTTGGCTGTTTGCAAGGCTAGGAAAGAGCAGAGCCCGAGTCTTGCTGTTTATCTGCAATGACTGCCAGGGCAAGTGAGGACCAGCAAGACAATTCCTGCCTAGCACCTTCCTTGGAGGAGAGAGAGTGCAACGTTTCATTTTGCTTTTTGGAGTGCGAGAGTGAGAAAAAGCAGAGTGCCTGTTTGCAAGGCTAGGAAAGAGCAGAGCCCGAGTCTTACTGTTTACCTGCAATGAGTGCCAGGGCAAGTGAGGACCAGCAAGACAATTCCTGCCTAGCACCTTCCTTGGAGGAGAGAGAGTGCAACGTTTCATTTTAGCATTTTGGCGCTCACGAGCGAGACTAACTGCTTTGGTTGTTTGCAAGGCTAGGAAAGAGCAGAGCCCCAGTCTTGCTGTTTATCTGCAATGACTGCCAGGGCAAGTGAGGACCAGCAAGACAATTCCTGCCTAGCACCTTCCTTGGAGGAGAGAGAGTGCAACGTTTCATTTTAGCATTTTGGCGCTCACGAGCGAGACGAACTGCTTTGGCTGTTTGCAAGGCTAGGAAAGAGCAGAGCCCCAGTCTTGCTGTTTATCTGCAATGACTGCCAGGGCAACTGAGGACCAGCAAGACAATTCCTGCCTAGCACCTTCCTTGGAGGAGAGAGAGTGCAACGTTTCATTTTGCTTTTTGGAGTGCGAGAGTGAGAAAAAGCAGAGTGCCTGTTTGCAAGGCTAGGAAAGAGCAGAGCCCGAGTCTTACTGTTTACCTGCAATGACTGCCAGGGCAAGTGAGGACCAGCAAGACAATTCCTGCCTAGCACCTTCATTGGAGGAGAGAGAGTGCAAGGTTTCATTGCAGCATTTTGGCGCTCACGAGCGAGACAAACTGCTTTGGCTGTTTGCAAGGCTAGGAAAGAGCAGAGCCCGAGTCTTGCTGTTTATCTGCAATGAGTGCCAGGGCAAGT
This sequence comes from Phaethon aethereus, assembly GCF_964289735.1. Lineage (NCBI taxonomy): Eukaryota > Metazoa > Chordata > Aves > Phaethontiformes > Phaethontidae > Phaethon > Phaethon aethereus. Next base: position 422,225 of record NW_028114062.1, on the reverse strand, counting down.
GAGGACCAGCAAGACAATTCCTGCCTAGCACCTTCCTTGGATGAGAGAGAGTGCAATGTTTCATTTTATCATTTTGGCGCTCACGAGGGAGACGAACTGCTTTGGCTGTTTGCAAGGCTAAGAAAGAGCATAGCCCCTATCTTGCTGTTTATCTGCAATGACTGCCAGGGCAAGTGAGGACCAGCAAGACAATTCCTGCCTAGCACCTTCCTTGGAGGAGAGAGAGTGCAACGTTTCATTTTAGCATTTTGGCGCTCACGAGCGAGACGAACTGCTTTGGCTGTTTGCAAGGCTAGGAAAGAGCAGAGCCCGAGTCTTGCTGTTTACCTGCAATGACTGCCAGGGCAAGTGAGGACCATCAAGACAATTCCTGCCTAGCACCTTCCTTGGAGGAGAGAGAGTGCAACGTTTCATTTTAGCATTTTGGCGCTCACGAGGGAGACAAACTGCTTTGGCTGTTTGCAAGGCTAGGAAAGAGCAGAGCCCCAGTCTTGCTGTTTATCTGCAATGACTGCCAGGGCAAGTGAGGACCAGCAAGACAATTCCTGCCTAGCACCTTCCTTGGAGGAGAGAGAGTGCAAGGTTTCATTGCAGCATTTTGGCGCTCACGAGCGAGACAAACTGCTTTGGCTGTTTGCAAGGATAGGAAAGAGCAGAGCCCGAGTCTTGCTGTTTATCTGCAATGACTGCCAGGGCAAGTGAGGACCAGCAAGACAATTCCTGCCTAGCACCTTCCTTGGAGGAGAGAGAGTGCAACGTTTCATTTTAGCATTTTGGCGCTCACGTCGAGACGAACTGCTTTGGCTGTTTGCAAGGCTAGGAAAGAGCAGAGCCCCTCTCTTGCTGTTTATCTGCAATGACTGCCAGGGCAAGTGAGGACCAGCAAGACAATTCCTGCCTAGCACCTTCCTTGGAGGAGAGAGAGTGGAACGTTTCATTTTGCTTTTTGGAGTGCGAGAGTGAGAAAAAGCAGAGTGCCTGTTTGCAAGGCTAGGAAAGAGCAGAGCCCGAGTCTTGCTGTTTATCTGCAATGACAGCCAGGGCAAGTGAGGACCAGCAAGACAATTCCTGCCTAGCACCTTCCTTGGAGGAGAGAGAGTGCAATGTTTCATTTTAGCATTTTGGCGCTCACGAGGGAGACAAACTGCTTTGGCTGTTTGCAAGGCTAAGAAAGAGCATAGCCCCTATCTTGCTGCTTATCTGCAATGACTGCCAGGGCAAGTGAGGACCAGCAAGACAATTCCTGCCTAGCACCTTCCTTGGAGGAGAGAGAGTGCAACGTTTCATTTTAGCATTTTGGCGCTCACGAGCGAGACGAACTGCTTTGGCTGTTTGCAAGGCTAGGAAAGAGCAGAGCCCCAGTCTTGCTGTTTATCTGTAATGTCTGCCACGGCAAGTGAGGACCAGCAAGACAATTCCTGCCTAGCACCTTCCTTGGAGGAGAGAGAGTGCAACGTTTCATTTTAGCATTTTGGAGCTCACGAGCGAGACGAACTGCTTTGGCTGTTTGCAAGGCTAGGAAAGAGCAGAGCCCCAGTCTTGCTGTTTATCTGCAATGACTGCCAGGGCAAGTGAGGACCAGCAAGACAATTCCTGCCTAGCACCTTCCTTGGAGGAGAGAGAGTGCAACGTTTCATTTTGCTTTTTGGAGTGCGAGAGTGAGAAAAAGCAGAGTGCCTGTTTGCAAGGCTAGGAAAGAGCAGAGCCCGAGTCTTGCTGTTTATCTGCAATGCCTGCCAGGGCAAGTGAGGACCAGCAAGACAATTCCTGCCTAGCACCTTCATTGGAGGAGAGAGAGTGCAAGGTTTCATTGCAGCATTTTGGCGCTCACGAGCGAGACAAACTGCTTTGGCTGTTTGCAAGGATAGGAAAGAGCAGAGCCCGAGTCTTGCTGTTTATCTGCAATGACTGCCAGGGCAAGTGAGGACCAGCAAGACAATTCCTGCCTAGCACCTTCCTTGGAGGAGAGAGAGCGCAACGTTTCATTTTAGCATTTTGGCGCTCACGAGCGAGACGAACTGCTTTGGCTGTTTGCAAGGCTAGGAAAGAGCAGAGCCCCAGTCTTGCTGTTTACCTGCAATGACTGCCAGGGCAAGTGAGGACCAGCAAGACAATTCCTGCCTAGCACCTTCCTTGGAGGAGAGAGAGTGCAACGTTTCATTTTAGCATTTTGGCGCTCACGAGGGAGACAAACTGCTTTGGCTGTTTGCAAGGCTAGGAAAGAGCAGAGCCCCAGTCTTGCTGTTTATCTGCAATGACTGCCAGGGCAAGTGAGGACCAGCAAGACAATTCCTGCCTAGCACCTTCCTTGGAGGAGAGAGAGTGCAACGTTTCATTTTGCTTTTTGGAGTGCGAGAGTGAGAAAAAGCAGAGTGCCTGTTTGCAAGGCTAGGAAAGAGCAGAGCCCGAGTCTTACTGTTTACCTGCAATGACTGCCAGGGCAAGTGAGGACCAGCAGGACAATTCCTGCCTAGCACCTTCATTGGAGGAGAGAGAGTGCAAGGTTTCATTGCAGCATTTTGGCGCTCACGAGCGAGACAAACTGCTTTGGCTGTTTGCAAGGCTAGGAAAGAGCAGAGCCCCAGTCTTGCTGTTTATCTGCAATGACTGCCAGGGCAAGTGAGGACCAGCAAGACAATTCCTGCCTAGCACCTTCCTTGGAGGAGAGAGAGTGCAACGTTTCATTTTGCTTTTTGGAGTGCGAGAGTGAGAAAAAGCAGAGTGCCTGTTTGCAAGGCTAGGAAAGAGCAGAGCCCGAGTCTTGCTGTTTATCTGCAATGACTGCCAGGGCAAGTGAGGACCAGCAAGACAATTCCTGCCTAGCACCTTCCTTGGAGGAGACAGAGTGCAATGTTTCATTTTAGCATTTTGGCGCTCACGAGCGAGACAAACTGCTTTGGCTCTTTGCAAGGCTAGGAAAGAGCAGAGCCCCAGTCTTGCTGTTTATCTGCAATGACTACCAAGGCAAGTGAGGAACAGCAAGACAATTCCTGCCTAGCACCTTTCTTGGAAGAGTGAGAGTGCAACGTTTCATTTTAGCATTTTGGCGCTCACGAGCGAGACGAACTGCTTTGGCTGTTTGCAAGGCTAGGAAAGAGCAGAGCCCCAGTCTTGCTGTTTATCTGCAATGACTGCCAGGGCAAGTGAGGACCAGCAAGACAAATCCTGCCTAGCACCTTCCTTGGAGGAGAGAGAGTGCAACGTTTCGTTTTGCTTTTTGGAGTGCGAGAGTGAGAAAAAGCAGAGCGCCTGTTTGCAAGGCTAGGAAAGAGCAGAGCCCCAGTCTTGCTGTTTACCTGTAATGAGTGCCAGGGCAAGTGAGGACCAGCAAGACAATTCCTGCCTAGCACCTTCCTTGGAGGAGAGAGAGTGCAACGTTTCATTTTAGCATTTTGGCGCTCACGAGCGAGACAATCTGCTTTGGCTGTTTGCAAGGCTAGGGAAGAGCAGAGCCCCAGTCTTGCTGTTTACCTGCAATGACTGCCAGGGCAAGTGAGGACCAACAAGACAATTCCTGCCTAGCACCTTCCTTGGAGGAGAGAGAGTGCAACGTTTCATTTTAGCATTTTGGCGCTCACGAGGGAGACAAACTGCTTTGGCTGTTTGCAAGGCTAGGAAAGAGCAGAGCCCGAGTCTTGCTGTTTATCTGCAATGACTGCCAGGGCAAGTGAGGACCAGCAAGACAATTCCTGCCTAGCACCTTCATTGGAGGAGAGAGAGTGCAACGTTTCATTTTAGCATTTTGGCGCTCACGAGCGAGACGAACTGCTTTGGCTGTTTGCAAGGCTAGGAAAGAGCAGAGCCCCAGTCTTGCTGTTTATCTGCAATGACTGCCAGGGCAAGTGAGGACCAGCAAGACAATTCCTGCCTAGCACCTTCCTTGGAGGAGAGAGAGTGCAACGTTTCATTTTAGCATTTTGGCGCTCACGAGCGAGACGAACTGCTTTGGCTGTTTGCAAGGCTAGGAAAGAGCAGAGCCCCAGTCTTGCTGTTTATCTGCAATGACTGCCAGGGCAAGTGAGGACCAGCAAGACAATTCCTGCCTAGCACCTTCCTTGGAGGAGAGAGAGTGCAACGTTTCATTTTGCTTTTTGGAGTGCGAGAGTGAGAAAAAGCAGAGTGCCTGTTTGCAAGGCTAGGAAAGAGCAGAGCCCGAGTCTTACTGTTTACCTGCAATGACTGCCAGGGCAAGTGAGGACCAGCAAGACAATTCCTGCCTAGCACCTTCATTGGAGGAGAGAGAGTGCAAGGTTTCATTGCAGCATTTTGGCGCTCACGAGCGAGACAAACTGCTTTGGCTGTTTGCAAGGCTAGGAAAGAGCAGAGCCCGAGTCTTGCTGTTTATCTGCAATGAGTGCCAGGGCAAGTGAGGACCAGCAAGACAATTCCTGCCTAGCACCTTCCTTGGAGGAGAGAGAGTGCAATGTTTCATTTTAGCATTTTGGCGCTCACGAGGGAGACGAACTGCTTTGGCTGTTTGCAAGGCTAAGAAAGAGCATAGCCCCAGTCTTGCTGTTTATCTGCAATGACTGCCAGGGCAAGTGAGGACCAGCAAGACAATTCCTGCCTAGCACCTTCCTTGGAGGAGAGAGAGTGGAACGTTTCATTTTGCTTTTTGGAGTGCGAGAGTGAGAAAAAGCAGAGCGCCTGTTTGCAAGGCTAGGAAAGAGCAGAGCCCCAGTCTTGCTGTTTATCTGCAATGACTGCCAGGGCAAGTGAGGACCAGCAACACAATTCCTGCCTATCAGCTTCCTTGGAGGAGAGAGAGTGCAACGTTTCATTTTGCTTTTTGGAGTGCGAGAGTGAGAAAAAGCAGAGCGCCTGTTTGCAAGGCTAGGAAAGAGCAGAGCCCCAGTCTTGCTGTTTATCTGCAATGACTGCCAGGGCAAGTGAGGACCAGCAAGACAATTCCTGCCTAGCACCTTCCTTGGAGGAGAGAGAGTGCAACGTTTCATTTTAGCATTTTGGCGCTCACAAGCGAGACAAACTGCTTTGGCTGTTTGCAAGGCTAGGAAAGAGCAGAGCCCCAGTCTTGCTGTTTATCTGCAATGACTGCCAGGGCAAGTGAGGACCAGCAAGACAATTCCCGCCTAGCACCTTCCTTGGAGGAGAGAGAGTGCAACGTTTCATTTTACTTTTTAGAGTGCGAGAGTGAGAAAAAGCAGAGCGCCTGTTTGCAAGGCTAGGAAAGAGCAGAGCCCCAGTCTTGCTGTTTATCTGCAATGACTGCCAGGGCAAGTGAGGACCAGCAAGACAATTCCTGCCTAGCACCTTCCTTGGAGGAGAGAGAGTGGAACGTTTCATTTTGCTTTTTGGAGTGCGAGAGTGAGAAAAAGCAGAGCGCCTGTTTGCAAGGCTAGGAAAGAGCAGAGCCCCAGTCTTGCTGTTTATCTGCAATGACTGCCAGGGCAAGTGAGGACCAGCAAGACAATTCCTGCCTAGCACCTTCCTTGGAGGAGAGAGAGTGCAACGTTTCATTTTATCATTTTGGCGCTCACGAGCGAGACAAACTGCTTTGGCTGTTTGCAAGGCTAGGAAAGAGCAGAGCCCCAGTCTTGCTGTTTATCTGCAATGACTGCCAGGGCAAGTGAGGACCAGCAAGACAATTTCTGCCTAGCACCTTCCTTGGAGGAGAGAGAGTGCAACGTTTCATTTTAGCATTTTGGCGCTCACGAGCGAGACAAAATGCTTTGGCTGTTTGCAAGGCTAGGAAAGAGCAGAGCCCCAGTCTTGCTGTTTATCTGTAATGTCTGCCACGGCAAGTGAGGACCAGGAAGACAATTCCTGCCTAGCACCTTCCTTGGAGGAGAGAGAGTGCAACGTTTCATTTTGCTTTTTGGAGTGCGAGAGTGAGAAAAAGCAGAGTGCCTGTTTGCAAGGCTAGGAAATAGCAGAGCCCGAGTCTTACTGTTTATCTGCAATGACTGCCAGGGCAAGTGAGGACCAGCAAGACAATTCCTGCCTAGCACCTTCATTGGAGGAGAGAGAGTGCAAGGTTTCATTGCAGCATTTTGGCGCTCACGAGCGAGACAAACTGCTTTGGCTGTTTGCAAGGCAAGGAAAGAGCAGAGCCCCAGTCTTGCTGTTCATCTGCAATGACTACCAGGGCAAGTGAGGAACAGCAAGACAATTCCTGCCTAGCACCTTCCTTGGAGGAGAGAGAGTGCAACGTTTCATTTTGCTTTTTGGAGTGCGAGAGTGAGAAAAAGCAGAGCGCCTGTTTGCAAGGCTAGGAAAGAGCAGAGCCCCAGTCTTGCTGTTTATCTGCAATGACTGCCAGGGCAAGTGAGGACCAGCAAGACAATTCCTGCCTAGCACCTTCCTTGGAGGAGAGAGAGTGGAACGTTTCATTTTGCTTTTTGGAGTGCGAGAGTGAGAAAAAGCAGAGCGCCTGTTTGCAAGGCTAGGAAAGAGCAGAGCCCCAGTCTTGCTGTTTATCTGCAATGACTGCCAGGGCAAGTGAGGACCAGGAAGACAATTCCTGCCTAGCACCTTCCTTGGAGGAGAGAGAGTGCAACGTTTCATTTTAGCATTTTGGCGCTCACGAGCGAGACAAACTGCTTTGGCTGTTTGCAAGGCTAGGAAAGAGAAGAGCCCCAGTCTTGCTATTTATCTGCAGTGACTGCCAGGGCAAGTGAGGACCAGCAAGACAATTCCTGCCTAGCACCTTCCTTGGAGGAGAGAGAGTGCAACGTTTCATTTTATCATTTTGGCGCTCACGAGCGAGACAAACTGCTTTGGCTGTTTGCAAGGCTAGGAAAGAGCAGAGCCCCAGTCTTGCTGTTTATCTGCAATGACTGCCAGGGCAAGTGAGGACCAGCAAGACAATTCCTGCCTAGCACCTTCCTTGGAGGAGAGAGAGTGCAACGTTTCATTTTAGCATTTTGGCGCTCACGAGCGAGACAAAATGCTTTGGCTGTTTGCAAGGCTAGGAAAGAGCAGAGCCCGAGTCTTGCTGTTTATCTGTAATGTCTGCCAGGGCAAGTGAGGACCAGCAAGACAATTCCTGCCTAGCACCTTCATTGGAGGAGAGAGAGTGCAAGGTTTCATTGCAGCATTTTGGCGCTCACGAGCGAGACAAACTGCTTTGGCTGTTTGCAAGGCTAGGAAAGAGCAGAGCCGGAGTCTTGCTGTTTATCTGCAATGACTGCCAGGGCAAGTGAGGACCAGCAAGACAATTCCTGCCTAGCACCTTCCTTGGAGGAGAGAGAGTGCAAAGTTTCATTTTAGCATTTTGGCGCTCACGTCGAGACGAACTGCTTTGGCTGTTTGCAAGGCTAGGAAAGAGCAGAGCCCCAGTCTTGCTGTTTATCTGCAATGACTGCCAGGGCAAGTGAGGACCAGCAAGACAATTCCTGCCTAGCACCTTCCTTGGAGGAGAGAGAGTGCAACGTTTCATTTTGCTTTTTGGAGTGCGAGAGTGAGAAAAAGCAGAGTGCCTGTTTGCAAGGCTAGGAAAGAGCACAGCCCGAGTCTTGCTGTTTATCTGCAATGCCTGCCAGGGCAAGTGAGGACCAGCAAGACAATTCCTGCCTAGCACCTTCCTTGGAGGAGAGAGAGTGCAACGTTTCATTTTAGCATTTTCGCGCTCACGAGGGAGACAAACTGCTTTGGCTGTTTGCAAGGCTAGGAAAGAGCAGAGCCCCAGTCTTGCTGTTTATCTGCAATGACTGCCAGGGCAAGTGAGGACCAGCAAGACAATTCCTGCCTAGCGCCTTCCTTGGAGGAGAGAGAGTGCAATGTTTCATTTTAGCATTTTGGCGCTCACGAGGGAGACAAACTGCTTTGGCTGTTTGCAAGGCTAAGAAAGAGCATAGCCCCAGTCTTGCTGTTTATCTGCAATGACTGCCAGGGCAAGTGAGGACCAGCAAGACAATTCCTGCCTAGCACCTTCCTTGGAGGAGAGAGAGTGCAACGTTTCATTTTAGCATTTTGGCGCTCACGAGCGAGATGAACTGCTTTGGCTGTTTGCAAGGCTAGGAAAGAGCAGAGCCCCAGTCTTGCTGTTTATCTGTAATGTCTGCCACGGGAAGTGAGGACCAGCAAGACAATTCCTGCCTAGCACCTTCCTTGGAGGAGATAGAGTGCAACGTTTCATTTTAGCATTTTGGCGCTCACGAGCGAGACGAACTTCTTTGGCTGTTTGCAAGGCTAGGAAAGAGCAGAGCCCCAGTCTTGCTGTTTATCTGCAATGACTGCCAGGGCAAGTGAGGACCAGCAAGACAATTCCTGCCTAGCACCTTCCTTGGAGGAGAGAGAGTGCAACGTTTCATTTTGCTTTTTGGAGTGCGAGAGTGAGAAAAAGCAGAGTGCCTGTTTGCAAGGCTAGGAAAGAGCAGAGCCCGAGTATTACTGTTCACCTGCAATGACTGCCAGGGCAAGTGAGGACCAGCAAGTCAATTCCTGCCTAGCACCTTCATTGGAGGAGAGAGAGTGCAAGGTTTCATTGCAGGATTTTGGCGCTCACGTCGAGACGAACTGCTTTGGCTGTTTGCACGGCTAGGAAAGAGCAGAGCCCCAGTCTTGCTGTTTATCTGCAATGACTGCCAGGGCAAGTGAGGACCAGCAAGACAATTCCTGCCTAGCACCTTCCTTGGAGGAGAGAGAGTGCAACGTTTCATTTTAGCATTTTGGCGCTCACGAGCGAGACAAACTGCTTTGGCTCTTTGCAAGGCTAGGAAAGAGCAGAGCCCCAGTCTTGCTGTTTATCTGCAATGACTACCAGGGCAAGTGAGGAACAGCAAGACAATTCCTGCCTAGCACCTTTCTTGGAAGAGTGAGAGTGCAACGTTTCATTTTACCATTTTGGCGCTCACGAGCGAGACGAACTGCTTTGGCTGTTTGCAAGGCTAGGAAAGAGCAGAGCCCCAGTCTTGCTGTTTACCTGCAATGACTGCCAGGACAAGTGAGGACAAACAAGACAATTCCTGCCTAGCACCTTCCTTGGAGGAGAGAGAGTGCAACGTTTCATTTTAGCATGTTGGCGCTCACGAGGGAGACAAACTGCTTTGGCTGTTTGCAAGGCTAGGAAAGAGCAGAGCCCGAGTCTTGCTGTTTATCTGCATGACTGCCAGGGCAAGTGAGGACCAGCAAGACAATTCCTGCCTAGCACCTTCCTTGGAGGAGAGAGAGTGCAATGTTTCATTTTATCATTTTGGCGCTCACGAGGGAGACGAACTGCTTTGGCTGTTTGCAAGGCTAAGAAAGAGCATAGCCCCAGTCTTGCTGTTTATCTGCAATGACTGCCAGGGCAAGTGAGGACCAGCAAGACAATTCCTGCCTAGCACCTTCCTTGGAGGAGAGAGAGTGGAACGTTTCATTTTGCTTTTTGGAGTGCGAGAGTGAGAAAAAGCAGAGTGCCTGTTTGCAAGGCTAGGAAAGAGCAGAGCCCGAGTCTTGCTGTTTATCTGCAATGACAGCCAGGGCAAGTGAGGACCAGCAAGACAATTCCTGCCTAGCACCTTCCTTGGAGGAGAGAGAGTGCAATGTTTCATTTTAGCATTTTGGCGCTCACGAGGGAGACGAACTGCTTTGGCTGTTTGCAAGGCTAAGAAAGAGCATAGCCCCAGTCTTGCTGTTTATCTGCAATGACTGCCAGGGCAAGTGAGGACCAGCAAGACAATTCCTGCCTAGCACCTTCCTTGGAGGAGAGAGAGTGGAACGTTTCATTTTGCTTTTTGGAGTGCGAGAGTGAGAAAAAGCAGAGCGCCTGTTTGCAAGGCTAGGAAAGAGCAGAGCCCCAGTCTTGCTGTTTATCTGCAATGACTGCCAGGGCAAGTGAGGACCAGCAACACAATTCCTGCCTATCAGCTTCCTTGGAGGAGAGAGAGTGCAACGTTTGATTTTGCTTTTTGGAGTGCGAGAGTGAGAAAAAGCAGAGCGCCTGTTTGCAAGGCTAGGAAAGAGCAGAGCCCCAGTCTTGCTGTTTATCTGCAATGAGTGCCAGGGCAAGTGAGGACCAGCAAGACAATTCCTGCCTAGCACCTTCCTTGGAGGAGAGAGAGTGCAACGTTTCATTTTAGCACTTTGGCGCTCACAAGCGAGACGAACTGCTTTGGCTGTTTGCAAGGCTAGGAAAGAGCAGAGCCCCAGTCTTGCTGTTCATCTGCAATGACTGCCAGGGCAAGTGAGGACCAGCAAGACAATTCCTGCCTAGCACCTTCCTTGGAGGAGAGAGAGTGGAACGTTTCATTTTGCTTTTTGGAGTGCGAGAGTGAGAAAAAGCAGACCGCCTGTTTGCAAGGCTAGGAAAGAGCAGAGCCCCAGTCTTGCTGTTTATCTGCAATGACTGCCAGGGCAAGTGAGGACCAGCAAGACAATTCCTGCCTAGCACCTTCCTTGGAGGAGAGAGAGTGCAACGTTTCATTTTAGCATTTTGGCGCTCACGAGCGAGACAAACTGCTTTGGCTGTTTGCAAGGCTAGGAAAGAGCAGAGCCCCAGTCTTGCTGTTTATCTGCAATGACTGCCAGGGCAAGTGAGGACCAGCAAGACAATTCCTGCCTAGCACCTTCCTTGGAGGAGAGAGAGTGCAACGTTTCATTTTAGCATTTTGGCGCTCACGAGCGAGACAAACTGCTTTGGCTGTTTGCAAGGCTAGGAAAGAGCAGAGCCCCAGTCTTGCTGTTTATCTGTAATGTCTGCCACGGCAAGTGAGGACCAGCAAGACAATTCCTGCCTAGCACCTTCCTTGGAGGAGAGAGAGTGCAACGTTTCATTTTGCTTTTTGGAGTGCGAGAGTGAGAAAAAGCAGAGTGCCTGTTTGCAAGGCTAGGAAATAGCAGAGCCCGAGTCTTGCTGTTTATCTGCAATGACTGCCAGGGCAAGTGAGGACCAGCAAGACAATTCCTGCCTAGCACCTTCCTTGGAGGAGAGAGAGTGGAACGTTTCATTTTGCTTTTTGGAGTGCGAGAGTGAGAAAAAGCAGAGCGCCTGTTGCAAGGCTAGGAAAGAGCAGAGCCCCAGTCTTGCTGTTTATCTGCAATGACTGCCAGGGCAAGTGAGGACCAGCAACACAATTCCTGCCTATCAGCTTCCTTGGAGGAGAGAGAGTGCAACGTTTCATTTTGCTTTTTGGAGTGCGAGAGTGAGAAAAAGCAGAGCGCCTGTTTGCAAGGCTAGGAAAGAGCAGAGCCCCAGTCTTGCTGTGTATCTGCAATGAGTGCCAGGGCAAGTGAGGACCAGCAAGACAATTCCTGCCTAGCACCTTCCTTGGAGGAGAGAGAGTGCAACGTTTCATTTTAGCATTTTGGCGCTCACAAGCGAGACAAAATGCTTTGGCTGTTTGCAAGGCTAGGAAAGAGCAGAGCCCCAGTCTTGCTGTTTATCTGCAATGACTGCCAGGGCAAGTGAGGACCAGCAAGACAATTCCTGCCTAGCACCTTCCTTGGAGGAGAGAGAGTGCAACGTTTCATTTTGCTTTTTGGAGTGCGAGAGTGAGAAAAAGCAGAGCGCCTGTTTGCAAGGCTAGGAAAGAGCAGAGCCCCAGTCTTGCTGTTTATCTGCAATGACTGCCAGGGCAAGTGAGGACCAGCAAGACAATTCCTGCCTAGCACCTTCCTTGGAGGAGAGAGAGTTCAACGTTTCATTTTAGCATTTTGGCGCTCACGAGCGAGACGAACTGCTTTGGCTGTTTGCAAGGCTAGGAAAGAGCAGAGCCCCAGTCTTGCTGTTTATCTGCAATGACTGCCAGGGCAAGTGAGGACCAGCAAGACAATTCCTGCCTAGCACCTTCCTTGGAGGAGAGAGAGTGGAACGTTTCATTTTGCTTTTTGGAGTGCGAGAGTGAGAAAAAGCAGACCGCCTGTTTGCAAGGCTAGGAAAGAGCAGAGCCCCAGTCTTGCTGTTTATCTGCAATGACTGCCAGGGCAAGTGAGGACCAGCAAGACAATTCCTGCCTAGCACCTTCCTTGGAGGAGAGAGAGTGCAACGTTTCATTTTAGCATTTTGGCGCTCACGAGCGAGACAAACTGCTTTGGGTGTTTGCAAGGCTAGGAAAGAGAAGAGCCCCAGTCTTGCTATTTATCTGCAGTGACTGCCAGGGCAAGTGAGGACCAGCAAGACAATTCCTGCCTAGCACCTTCCTTGGAGGAGAGAGAGTGCAACGTTTCATTTTATCATTTTGGCGCTCACGACCGAGACAAACTGCTTTGGCTGTTTGCAAGGCTAGGAAAGAGCAGAGCCCCAGTCTTGCTGTTTATCTGCAATGACTGCCAGGGCAAGTGAGGACCAGCAAGACAATTCCTGCCTAGCACCTTCCTTGGAGGAGAGAGAGTGCAACGTTTCATTTTAGGATTTTGGCGCTCACGAGCGAGACAAAATGCTTTGGCTGTTTGCAAGGCTAGGAAAGAGCAGAGCCCCAGTCTTGCTGTTTATCTGTAATGTCTGCCACGGCAAGTGAGGACCAGGAAGACAATTCCTGCCTAGCACCTTCCTTGGAGGAGAGAGAGTGCAACGTTTCATTTTGCTTTTTGGAGTGCGAGAGTGAGAAAAAGCAGAGTGCCTGTTTGCAAGGCTAGGAAATAGCAGAGCCCGAGTCTTACTGTTTATCTGCAATGACTGCCAGGGCAAGTGAGGACCAGCAAGACAATTCCTGCCTAGCACCTTCATTGGAGGAGAGAGAGTGCAAGGTTTCATTGCAGCATTTTGGCGCTCACGAGCGAGACAAACTGCTTTGGCTGTTTGCAAGGCTAGGAAAGAGCAGAGCCCGAGTCTTGCTGTTTATCTGCAATGACTGCCAGGGCAAGTGAGGACCAGGAAGACAATTCCTGCCTAGCACCTTCCTTGGAGGAGAGAGAGTGCAACGTTTCATTTTGCTTTTTGGAGTGCGACAGTGAGAAAAAGCAGAGTGCCTGTTTGCAAGGCTAGGAAAGAGCAGAGCCCGAGTCTTGCTGTTTATCTGCAATGACTGCCAGGGCAAGTGAGGACCAGCAAGACAATTCCTGCCTAGCACCTTCCTTGGAGGAGAGAGAGTGCAACGTTTCATTTTAGCATTTTGGAGCTCATGAGCGAGACAAACTTCTTTGGCTCTTTGCAAGGCTAGGAAAGAGCAGAGCCCGAGTCTTGCTGTTTATCTGTAATGTCTGCCAGGGCAAGTGAGGACCAGCAAGACAATTCCTGCCTAGCACCTTCCTTGGAGGAGAGAGAGTGCAACGTTTCATTTTAGCATTTTGGAGCTCATGAGCGAGACAAACTTCTTTGGCTCTTTGCAAGGCTAGGAAAGAGCAGAGCCCGAGTCTTGCTGTTTATCTGTAATGTCTGCCAGGGCAAGTGTGGACCAGCAAGACAATTCCTGCCTAGCACCTTCCTTGGAGGAGAGAGAGTGCAACGTTTCATTTTAGCATTTTGGCGCTCACGAGCGAGACAATCTGCTTTGGCTGTTTGCAAGGCTAGGGAAGAGCAGAGCCCCAGTCTTGCTGTTTATCTGCAATGACTGCCTGGGCAAGTGAGGACCAGCAAGACAATTCCTGCCTAGCACCTTCCTTGGAGGAGAGAGAGTGCAACGTTTCATTTTAGCATTTTGGCGCTCACGAGGGAGACACACTGCTTTGGCTGTTTGCAAGGCTAGGAAAGAGCAGAGCCCGAGTCTTGCTGTTCATCTGCAATGACTGCCTGGGCAAGTGAGGACCAGCAAGACAATTCCTGCCTAGCACCTTCCTTGGAGGAGAGAGAGTGCAACGTTTCATTTTAGCATTTTGGCGCTCACGAGCGAGACAAACTGCTTTGGCTGTTTGCAAGGCTAGGAAAGAGCGGAGCCCCAGTCTTGCTGTTTATCTGCAATGTCTGCCAGGGCAAGAGAGGACCAGCAAGACAATTCCTGCCTAGCACCTTCCTTGGAGGAGAGAGAGTGCAACGTTTCATTTTAGCATTTTGGCGCTCACGAGCGAGACAAACTGCTTTGGCTGTTTCCAAGGCTAGGGAAGAGCAGAGCCCCAGTCTTGCTGTTTATCTGCAATGACTGCCTGGGCAAGTGAGGACCAGCAAGACAATTCCTGCCTAGCACCTTCCTTGGAGGAGAGAGAGTGGAACGTTCATTTTGCTTTTTGGAGTGCGAGAGTGAGAAAAAGCAGAGTGCCTGTTTGCAAGGCTAGGAAAGAGCAGAACCCCAGTCTTGCTGTTTATCTGCAATGTCTGCCACGGCAAGTGAGGACCAGCAAGACAATTCCTGCCTAGCACCTTCCTTGGAGGAGAGAGAGTGCAACGTTTCATTTTGCTTTTTGGAGTGCGAGAGTGAGAAAAAGCAGAGTGCCTGTTTGCAAGGCTAGGAAATAGCAGAGCCCGAGTCTTACTGTTTATCTGCAATGACTGCCAGGGCAAGTGAGGACCAGCAAGACAATTCCTGCCTAGCACCTTCATTGGAGGAGAGAGAGTGCAAGGTTTCATTGCAGCATTTTGGCGCTCACGAGCGAGACGAACTGCTTTGGCTGTTTGCAAGGCTAGGAAAGAGCAGAGCCCCAGTCTTGCTGTTTATCTGCAATGACTGCCAGGGCAAGTGAGGACCAGCAAGACAATTCCTGCCTAGCACCTTCCTTGGAGGAGAGAGAGTGCAAAGTTTCATTTTAGCATTTTGGCGCTCACGTCGAGACGAACTGCTTTGGCTGTTTGCAAGGCTAGGAAAGAGCAGAGCCCCAGTCTTGCTGTTTATCTGCAATGACTGCCAGGGCAAGTGAGGACCAGCAAGACAATTCCTGCCTAGCACCTTCCTTGGAGGAGAGAGAGTTGAACGTTTCATTTTGCTTTTTGGAGTGCGAGAGTGAGAAAAAGCAGAGCGCCTGTTGCAAGGCTAGGAAAGAGCAGAGCCCCAGTCTTGCTGTTTATCTGCAATGACTGCCAGGGCAAGTGAGGACCAGCAACACAATTCCTGCCTATCAGCTTCCTTGGAGGAGAGAGAGTGCAACGTTTCATTTTGCTTTTTGGAGTGCGAGAGTGAGAAAAAGCAGAGCGCCTGTTTGCAAGGCTAGGAAAGAGCAGAGCCCCAGTCTTGCTGTTTATCTGCAATGAGTGCCAGGGCAAGTGAGGACCAGCAAGACAATTCCTGCCTAGCACCTTCCTTGGAGGAGAGAGAGTGCAACGTTTCATTTTAGCATTTTGGCGCTCACAAGTGAGACAAACTGCTTTGGCTGTTTGCAAGGCTAGGAAAGAGCAGAGCCCCAGTCTTGCTGTTTATCTGCAATGACTGCCAGGGCAAGTGAGGACCAGCAAGACAATTCCTGCCTAGCACCTTCCTTGGAGGAGAGAGAGTGCAACGTTTCATTTTGCTTTTTGGAGTGCGAGAGTGAGAAAAAGCAGAGCGCCTGTTTGCAAGGCTAGGAAAGAGCAGAGCCCCAGTCTTGCTGTTTATCTGCAATGACTGCCAGGGCAAGTGAGGACCAGCAAGACAATTCCTGCCTAGCACCTTCCTTGGAGGAGAGAGAGTTCAACGTTTCATTTTAGCATTTTGGCGCTCACGAGCGAGACGAACTGCTTTGGCTGTTTGCAAGGCTAGGAAAGAGCAGAGCCCCAGTCTTGCTGTTTATCTGCAATGACTGCCAGGGCAAGTGAGGACCAGCAAGACAATTCCTGCCTAGCACCTTCCTTGGAGGAGAGAGAGTGGAACGTTTCATTTTGCTTTTTGGAGTGCGAGAGTGAGAAAAAGCAGACCGCCTGTTTGCAAGGCTAGGAAAGAGCAGAGCCCCAGTCTTGCTGTTTATCTGCAATGACTGCCAGGGCAAGTGAGGACCAGCAAGACAATTCCTGCCTAGCACCTTCCTTGGAGGAGAGAGAGTGCAACGTTTCATTTTAGCATTTTGGCGCTCACGAGCGAGACAAACTGCTTTGGCTGTTTCCAAGGCTAGGGAAGAGCAGAGCCCCAGTCTTGCTGTTTATCTGCAATGACTGCCTGGGCAAGTGAGGACCAGCAAGACAATTCCTGCCTAGCACCTTCCTTGGAGGAGAGAGAGTGGAACGTTCATTTTGCTTTTTGGAGTGCGAGAGTGAGAAAAAGCAGAGTGCCTGTTTGCAAGGCTAGGAAAGAGCAGAACCCCAGTCTTGCTGTTTATCTGCAATGTCTGCCACGGCAAGTGAGGACCAGCAAGACAATTCCTGCCTAGCACCTTCCTTGGAGGAGAGAGAGTGCAACGTTTCATTTTGCTTTTTGGAGTGCGAGAGTGAGAAAAAGCAGAGTGCCTGTTTGCAAGGCTAGGAAATAGCAGAGCCCGAGTCTTACTGTTTATCTGCAATGACTGCCAGGGCAAGTGAGGACCAGCAAGACAATTCCTGCCTAGCACCTTCATTGGAGGAGAGAGAGTGCAAGGTTTCATTGCAGCATTTTGGCGCTCACGAGCGAGACGAACTGCTTTGGCTGTTTGCAAGGCTAGGAAAGAGCAGAGCCCGAGTCTTGCTGTTTATCTGCAATGAGTGCCAGGGCAAGTGAGGACCAGCAAGACAATTCCTGCCTAGCACCTTCCTTGGAGGAGAGAGAGTGCAAAGTTTCATTTTAGCATTTTGGCGCTCACGTCGAGACGAACTGCTTTGGCTGTTTGCAAGGCTAGGAAAGAGCAGAGCCCCAGTCTTGCTGTTTATCTGCAATGACTGCCAGGGCAAGTGAGGACCAGCAAGACAATTCCTGCCTAGCACCTTCCTTGGAGGAGAGAGAGTTGAACGTTTCATTTTGCTTTTTGGAGTGCGAGAGTGAGAAAAAGCAGAGCGCCTGTTGCAAGGCTAGGAAAGAGCAGAGCCCCAGTCTTGCTGTTTATCTGCAATGACTGC
This sequence comes from Phaethon aethereus, assembly GCF_964289735.1. Taxonomy (NCBI): domain Eukaryota; kingdom Metazoa; phylum Chordata; class Aves; order Phaethontiformes; family Phaethontidae; genus Phaethon; species Phaethon aethereus. The sequence goes on along the minus strand of NW_028114062.1, from coordinate 405,481 downwards.
CAGGGCAAGTGAGGACCAGCAACACAATTCCTGCCTATCAGCTTCCTTGGAGGAGAGAGAGTGCAACGTTTCATTTTGCTTTTTGGAGTGCGAGAGTGAGAAAAAGCAGAGCGCCTGTTTGCAAGGCTAGGAAAGAGCAGAGCCCCAGTCTTGCTGTTTATCTGCAATGAGTGCCAGGGCAAGTGAGGACCAGCAAGACAATTCCTGCCTAGCACCTTCCTTGGAGGAGAGAGAGTGCAACGTTTCATTTTAGCATTTTGGCGCTCACAAGTGAGACAAACTGCTTTGGCTGTTTGCAAGGCTAGGAAAGAGCAGAGCCCCAGTCTTGCTGTTTATCTGCAATGACTGCCAGGGCAAGTGAGGACCAGCAAGACAATTCCTGCCTAGCACCTTCCTTGGAGGAGAGAGAGTGCAACGTTTCATTTTGCTTTTTGGAGTGCGAGAGTGAGAAAAAGCAGAGCGCCTGTTTGCAAGGCTAGGAAAGAGCAGAGCCCCAGTCTTGCTGTTTATCTGCAATGACTGCCAGGGCAAGTGAGGACCAGCAAGACAATTCCTGCCTAGCACCTTCCTTGGAGGAGAGAGAGTTCAACGTTTCATTTTAGCATTTTGGCGCTCACGAGCGAGACGAACTGCTTTGGCTGTTTGCAAGGCTAGGAAAGAGCAGAGCCCCAGTCTTGCTGTTTATCTGCAATGACTGCCAGGGCAAGTGAGGACCAGCAAGACAATTCCTGCCTAGCACCTTCCTTGGAGGAGAGAGAGTGGAACGTTTCATTTTGCTTTTTGGAGTGCGAGAGTGAGAAAAAGCAGACCGCCTGTTTGCAAGGCTAGGAAAGAGCAGAGCCCCAGTCTTGCTGTTTATCTGCAATGACTGCCAGGGCAAGTGAGGACCAGCAAGACAATTCCTGCCTAGCACCTTCCTTGGAGGAGAGAGAGTGCAACGTTTCATTTTAGCATTTTGGCGCTCACGACCGAGACAAACTGCTTTGGCTGTTTGCAAGGCTAGGAAAGAGCAGAGCCCCAGTCTTGCTGTTTATCTGCAATGACTGCCAGGGCAAGTGAGGACCAGCAAGACAATTCCTGCCTAGCACCTTCATTGGAGGAGAGAGAGTGCAAGGTTTCATTGCAGCATTTTGGCGCTCACGAGCGAGACAAACTGCTTTGGCTGTTTGCAAGGCTAGGAAAGAGCAGAGCCCGAGTCTTGCTGTTTATCTGCAATGACTGCCAGGGCAAGTGAGGACCAGGAAGACAATTCCTGCCTAGCACCTTCCTTGGAGGAGAGAGAGTGCAACGTTTCATTTTGCTTTTTGGAGTGCGAGAGTGAGAAAAAGCAGAGTGCCTGTTTGCAAGGCTAGGAAAGAGCAGAGCCCGAGTCTTGCTGTTTATCTGCAATGACTGCCAGGGCAAGTGAGGACCAGCAAGACAATTCCTGCCTAGCACCTTCCTTGGAGGAGAGAGAGTGCAACGTTTCATTTTAGCATTTTGGAGCTCATGAGCGAGACAAACTTCTTTGGCTCTTTGCAAGGCTAGGAAAGAGCAGAGCCCGAGTCTTGCTGTTTATCTGTAATGTCTGCCAGGGCAAGTGAGGACCAGCAAGACAATTCCTGCCTAGCACCTTCCTTGGAGGAGAGAGAGTGCAACGTTTCATTTTAGCATTTTGGCGCTCACGAGCGAGACAATCTGCTTTGGCTGTTTGCAAGGCTAGGGAAGAGCAGAGCCCCAGTCTTGCTGTTTATCTGCAATGACTGCCTGGGCAAGTGAGGACCAGCAAGACAATTCCTGCCTAGCACCTTCCTTGGAGGAGAGAGAGTGCAACGTTTCATTTTAGCATTTTGGCGCTCACGAGGGAGACAAACTGCTTTGGCTGTTTGCAAGGCTAGGAAAGAGCAGAGCCCCAGTCTTGCTGTTCATCTGCAATGACTGCCTGGGCAAGTGAGGACCAGCAAGACAATTCCTGCCTAGCACCTTCCTTGGAGGAGAGAGAGTGCAACGTTTCATTTTAGCATTTTGGCGCTCACGAGCGAGACAAACTGCTTTGGCTGTTTGCAAGGCTAGGAAAGAGCGGAGCCCCAGTCTTGCTGTTTATCTGCAATGTCTGCCAGGGCAAGAGAGGACCAGCAAGACAATTCCTGCCTAGCACCTTCCTTGGAGGAGAGAGAGTGCAACGTTTCATTTTAGCATTTTGGCGCTCACGAGCGAGACAAACTGCTTTGGCTGTTTCCAAGGCTAGGGAAGAGCAGAGCCCCAGTCTTGCTGTTTATCTGCAATGACTGCCTGGGCAAGTGAGGACCAGCAAGACAATTCCTGCCTAGCACCTTCCTTGGAGGAGAGAGAGTGGAACGTTTCATTTTGCTTTTTGGAGTGCGAGAGTGAGAAAAAGCAGAGTGCCTGTTTGCAAGGCTAGGAAAGAGCAGAGCCCGAGTCTTGCTGTTTATCTGCAATGACTGCCAGGGCAAGTGAGGACCAGCAAGACAATTCCTGCCTAGCACCTTCCTTGGAGGAGAGAGAGTGCAACGTTTCATTTTAGCATTTTGGAGCTCATGAGCGAGACAAAATTCTTTGGCTCTTTGCAAGGCTAGGAAAGAGCAGAGCCCGAGTCTTGCTGTTTATCTGTAATGTCTGCCACGGCAAGTGAGGACCAGCAAGACAATTCCTGCCTAGCACCTTCCTTGGAGGAGAGAGAGTGCAACGTTTCATTTTAGCATTTTGGCGCTCACGAGCGAGACAATCTGCTTTGGCTGTTTGCAAGGCTAGGGAAGAGCAGAGCCCCAGTCTTGCTGTTTATCTGCAATGACTGCCTGGGCAAGTGAGGACCAGCAAGACAATTCCTGCCTAGCACCTTCCTTGGAGGAGAGAGAGTGCAACGTTTCATTTTAGCATTTTGGCGCTCACGAGGGAGACACACTGCTTTGGCTGTTTGCAAGGCTAGGAAAGAGCAGAGCCCCAGTCTTGCTCTTTATCTGCAATGTCTGCCAGGGCAAGTGAGGACCAGCAAGACAATTCCTGCCTAGCACCTCCCTTGGAGGAGAGAGAGTGCAACGTTTCATTTTAGCATTTTGGCGCTCACGAGGGAGACACACTGCTTTGGCTGTTTGCAAGGCTAGGAAAGAGCAGAGCCCCAGTCTTGCTCTTTATCTGCAATGTCTGCCAGGGCAACTGAGGACCAGCAAGACAATTCCTGCCTAGCACCTCCCTTGGAGGAGAGAGAGTGCAACGTTTCATTTTAGCATTTTGGCGCTCACGAGCGAGACAAACTGCTTTGGCTGTTTGCAAGGCTAGGAAAGAGCGGAGCCCCAGTCTTGCTGTTTATCTGCAATGTCTGCCAGGGCAAGTGAGGACCAGCAAGACAATTCCTGCCTAGCACCTTCCTTGGAGGAGAGAGAGTGCAACGTTTCATTTTAGCATTTTGGCGCTCACGAGGGAGACAAACTTCTTTGGCTGTTTGCAAGGCTAGGAAAGAGCAGAGCCCCAGTCTTGCTGTTTATCTGTAATGTCTGCCACGGCAAGTGAGGACCAGCAAGACAATTCCTGCCTAGCACCTTCCTTGGAGGAGAGAGAGTGCAACGTTTCATTTTAGCATTTTGGCGCTCACGAGCGAGACAAACTGCTTTGGCTGTTTCCAAGGCTAGGGAAGAGCAGAGCCCCAGTCTTGCTGTTTATCTGCAATGACTGCCTGGGCAAGTGAGGACCAGCAAGACAATTCCTGCCTAGCACCTTCCTTGGAGGAGAGAGAGTGGAACGTTCATTTTGCTTTTTGGAGTGCGAGAGTGAGAAAAAGCAGAGTGCCTGTTTGCAAGGCTAGGAAAGAGCAGAGCCCGAGTCTTGCTGTTTATCTGCAATGACTGCCAGGGCAAGTGAGGACCAGCAAGACAATTCCTGCCTAGCACCTTCCTTGGAGGAGAGAGAGTGCAACGTTTCATTTTAGCATTTTGGAGCTCATGAGCGAGACAAACTTCTTTGGCTCTTTGCAAGGCTAGGAAAGAGCAGAGCCCGAGTCTTGCTGTTTATCTGTAATGTCTGCCAGGGCAAGTGAGGACCCGCAAGACAATTCCTGCCTAGCACCTTCCTTGGAGGAGAGAGAGTGCAACGTTTCATTTTAGCATTTTGGCGCTCACGAGCGAGACAAACTGCTTTGGCTGTTTCCAAGGCTAGGGAAGAGCAGAGCCCCAGTCTTGCTGTTTATCTGCAATGACTGCCTGGGCAAGTGAGGACCAGCAAGACAATTCCTGCCTAGCACCTTCCTTGGAGGAGAGAGAGTGGAACGTTTCATTTTGCTTTTTGGAGTGCGAGAGTGAGAAAAAGCAGAGTGCCTGTTTGCAAGGCTAGGAAAGAGCAGAGCCCGAGTCTTGCTGTTTATCTGCAATGACTGCCAGGGCAAGTGAGGACCAGCAAGACAATTCCTGCCTAGCACCTTCCTTGGAGGAGAGAGAGTGCAACGTTTCATTTTAGCATTTTGGAGCTCATGAGCGAGACAAAATTCTTTGGCTCTTTGCAAGGCTAGGAAAGAGCAGAGCCCGAGTCTTGCTGTTTATCTGCAATGACTGCCTGGGCAAGTGAGGACCAGCAAGACAATTCCTGCCTAGCACCTTCCTTGGAGGAGAGAGAGTGCAACGTTTCATTTTAGCATTTTGGCGCTCACGAGGGAGACACACTGCTTTGGCTGTTTGCAAGGCTAGGAAAGAGCAGAGCCCCAGTCTTGCTCTTTATCTGCAATGTCTGCCAGGGCAAGTGAGGACCAGCAAGACAATTCCTGCCTAGCACCTTCCTTGGAGGAGAGAGAGTGCAACGTTTCATTTTAGCATTTTGGCGCTCACGAGGGAGACAAACTGCTTTGGCTGTTTCCAAGGCTAGGGAAGAGCAGAGCCCCAGTCTTGCTGTTTATCTGCAATGACTGCCTGGGCAAGTGAGGACCAGCAAGACAATTCCTGCCTAGCACCTTCCTTGGAGGAGAGAGAGTGGAACGTTCATTTTGCTTTTTGGAGTGCGAGAGTGAGAAAAAGCAGAGTGCCTGTTTGCAAGGCTAGGAAAGAGCAGAGCCCGAGTCTTGCTGTTTATCTGCAATGACTGCCAGGGCAAGTGAGGACCAGCAAGACAATTCCTGCCTAGCACCTTCCTTGGAGGAGAGAGAGTGCAACGTTTCATTTTAGCATTTTGGAGCTCATGAGCGAGACAAACTTCTTTGGCTCTTTGCAAGGCTAGGAAAGAGCAGAGCCCGAGTCTTGCTGTTTATCTGTAATGTCTGCCAGGGCAAGTGAGGACCCGCAAGACAATTCCTGCCTAGCACCTTCCTTGGAGGAGAGAGAGTGCAACGTTTCATTTTAGCATTTTGGCGCTCACGAGCGAGACAAACTGCTTTGGCTGTTTCCAAGGCTAGGGAAGAGCAGAGCCCCAGTCTTGCTGTTTATCTGCAATGACTGCCTGGGCAAGTGAGGACCAGCAAGACAATTCCTGCCTAGCACCTTCCTTGGAGGAGAGAGAGTGGAACGTTTCATTTTGCTTTTTGGAGTGCGAGAGTGAGAAAAAGCAGAGTGCCTGTTTGCAAGGCTAGGAAAGAGCAGAGCCCGAGTCTTGCTGTTTATCTGCAATGACTGCCAGGGCAAGTGAGGACCAGCAAGACAATTCCTGCCTAGCACCTTCCTTGGAGGAGAGAGAGTGCAACGTTTCATTTTAGCATTTTGGAGCTCATGAGCGAGACAAAATTCTTTGGCTCTTTGCAAGGCTAGGAAAGAGCAGAGCCCGAGTCTTGCTGTTTATCTGCAATGACTGCCTGGGCAAGTGAGGACCAGCAAGACAATTCCTGCCTAGCACCTTCCTTGGAGGAGAGAGAGTGCAACGTTTCATTTTAGCATTTTGGCGCTCACGAGGGAGACACACTGCTTTGGCTGTTTGCAAGGCTAGGAAAGAGCAGAGCCCCAGTCTTGCTCTTTATCTGCAATGTCTGCCAGGGCAAGTGAGGACCAGCAAGACAATTCCTGCCTAGCACCTTCCTTGGAGGAGAGAGAGTGCAACGTTTCATTTTAGCATTTTGGCGCTCACGAGGGAGACAAACTGCTTTGGCTGTTTGCAAGGCTAGGAAAGAGCAGAGCCCGAGTCTTGCTGTTCAACTGCAATGACTGCCTGGGCAAGTGAGGACCAGCAAGACAATTCCTGCCTAGCACCTTCCTTGGAGGAGAGAGAGTGCAACGTTTCATTTTAGCATTTTGGCGCTCACGAGCGAGACAAACTGCTTTGGCTGTTTGCAAGGCTAGGAAAGAGCGGAGCCCCAGTCTTGCTGTTTATCTGCAATGTCTGCCAGGGCAAGTGAGGACCAGCAAGACAATTCCTGCCTAGCACCTTCCTTGGAGGAGAGAGAGTGCAACGTTTCATTTTAGCATTTTGGCGCTCACGAGGGAGACAAACTTCTTTGGCTGTTTGCAAGGCTAGGAAAGAGCAGAGCCCCAGTCTTGCTGTTTATCTGTAATGTCTGCCACGGCAAGTGAGGACCAGCAAGACAATTCCTGCCTAGCACCTTCCTTGGAGGAGAGAGAGTGCAACGTTTCATTTTAGCATTTTGGCGCTCACGAGCGAGACAAACTGCTTTGGCTGTTTCCAAGGCTAGGGAAGAGCAGAGCCCCAGTCTTGCTGTTTATCTGCAATGACTGCCTGGGCAAGTGAGGACCAGCAAGACAATTCCTGCCTAGCACCTTCCTTGGAGGAGAGAGAGTGGAACGTTCATTTTGCTTTTTGGAGTGCGAGAGTGAGAAAAAGCAGAGTGCCTGTTTGCAAGGCTAGGAAAGAGCAGAGCCCGAGTCTTGCTGTTTATCTGCAATGACTGCCAGGGCAAGTGAGGACCAGCAAGACAATTCCTGCCTAGCACCTTCCTTGGAGGAGAGAGAGTAGAACGTTTCATTTTGCTTTTTGGAGTGCGAGAGTGAGAAAAAGCAGAGTGCCTGTTTGCAAGGCTAGGAAAGAGCAGAGCCCGAGTCTTGCTGTTTATCTGCAATGACTGCCAGGGCAAGTGAGGACCAGCAAGACAATTCCTGCCTAGCACCTTTCTTGGAGGAGAGAGAGTGCAACGTTTCATTTTAGCATTTTGGCGCTCACGAGCGAGACAATCTGCTTTGGCTGTTTGCAAGGCTAGGGAAGAGCAGAGCCCCAGTCTTGCTGTTTATCTGCAATGACTGCCAGGGCAAGTGAGGACCAGCAAGACAATTCCTGCCTAGCACCTTCCTTGGAGGAGAGAGAGTGCAACGTTTCATTTTAGCATTTTGGCGCTCACGAGGGAGACACACTGCTTTGGCTGTTTGCAAGGCTAGGAAAGAGCAGAGCCCCAGTCTTGCTGTTCATCTGCAATGACTGCCTGGGCAAGTGAGGACCAGCAAGACAATTCCTGCCTAGCACCTTCCTTGGAGGAGAGAGAGTGCAACGTTTCATTTTAGCATTTTGGCGCTCACAGGCGAGACAAACTGCTTTGGCTGTTTGCAAGGCTAGGAAAGAGCAGAGCCCCAGTCTTGCTGTTTATCTGCAATGTCTGCCAGGGCAAGTGAGGACCAGCAAGACAATTCCTGCCTAGCACCTTCCTTGGAGGAGAGAGAGTGCAACGTTTCATTTTAGCATTTTGGCGCTCACGAGGGAGACAAACTGCTTTGGCTGTTTGCAAGGCTAGGAAAGAGCAGAGCCCGAGTCTTGCTGTTCATCTGCAATGACTGCCTGGGCAAGTGAGGACCAGCAAGACAATTCCTGCCTAGCACCTTCCTTGGAGGAGAGAGAGTGCAACGTTTCATTTTAGCATTTTGGCGCTCACGAGGGAGACAAACTGCTTTGCCTGTTTGCAAGGCTAGGAAAGAGAAGAGCCCCAGTCTTGCTGTTTATCTGCAATGACTGCCTGGGCAAGTGAGGACCAGCAAGACAATTCCTGCCTAGCACCTTCATTGGAGGAGAGAGAGTGGAACGTTTCATTTTGCTTTTTGGAGTGCGAGAGTGAGAAAAAGCAGAGTGCCTGTTTGCAAGGCTAGGAAAGAGCAGAGCCCGAGTCTTGCTGTTTATCTGCAATGACTGCCAGGGCAAGTGAGGACCAGCAAGACAATTCCTGCCTAGCACCTTCCTTGGAGGAGAGAGAGTGCAACGTTTCATTTTAGCATTTTGGCGCTCACGAGGGAGACAAACTGCTTTGCCTGTTTGCAAGGCTAGGAAAGAGAAGAGCCCCAGTCTTGCTGTTTATCTGCAATGACTGCCTGGGCAAGTGAGGACCAGCAAGACAATTCCTGCCTAGCACCTTCCTTGGAGGAGAGAGAGTGGAACGTTTCATTTTGCTTTTTGGAGTGCGAGAGTGAGAAAAAGCAGAGTGCCTGTTTGCAAGGCTAGGAAAGAGAAGAGCCCGAGTCTTCCTGTTTATCTGCAATGACTGCCAGGGCAAGTGAGGACCAGCAAGACAATTCCTGCCTAGCACCTTCCTTGGAGGAGAGAGAGTGCAACGTTTCATTTTAGCATTTTGGCGCTCACGTCGAGACGAACTGCTTTGGCTGTTTGCAAGGCTAGGAAAGAGCAGAGCCCGAGTCTTGCTGTTTATCTGCAATGACTGCCAGGGCAAGTGAGGACCAGCAAGACAATTCCTGCCTAGCACCTTCCTTGGAGGAGAGAGAGTGCAACGTTTCATTTTGCTTTTTGGAGTGCGAGAGTGAGAAAAAGCAGAGTGCCTGTTTGCAAGGCTAGGAAAGAGCAGAGCCCGAGTCTTGTTGTTTATCTGCAATGACTGCCAGGGCAAGTGAGGACCAGCAAGACAATTCCTGCCTAGCACCTTCCTTGGAGTAGAGAGAGTGCAACGTTTCATTTTAGCATTTTGGAGCTCATGAGCGAGACAAACTTCTTTGGCTCTTTGCAAGGCTAGGAAAGAGCAGAGCCCGAGTCTTGCTGTTTATCTGTAATGTCTGCCACGGCAAGTGAGGACCAGCAAGACAATTCCTGCCTAGCACCTTCCTTGGAGGAGAGAGAGTGCAACGTTTCATTTTAGCATTTTGGCGCTCATGAGGGAGACAAACTGCTTTGGCTGTTTGCAAGGCTAGGAAAGAGCAGAGCCCGAGTCTTGCTGTTCATCTGCAATGACTGCCTGGGCAAGTGAGGACCAGCAAGACAATTCCTGCCTAGCACCTTCCTTGGAGGAGAGAGAGTGCAACGTTTCATTTTAGCATTTTGGCGCTCACGAGGGAGACAAACTGCTTTGGCTGTTTGCAAGGCTAGGAAAGAGCAGAGCCCCAGTCTTGCTGTTTATCTGCAATGTCTGCCAGGGCAAGTGAGGACCAGCAAGACAATTCCTGCCTAGCACCTTCCTTGGAGGAGAGAGAGTGCAAGGTTTCATTGCAGCATTTTGGCGCTCACGAGGGAGACAAACTGCTTTGCCTGTTTGCAAGGCTAGGAAAGAGAAGAGCCCCAGTCTTGCTGTTTATCTGCAATGACTGCCTGGGCAAGTGAGGACCAGCAAGACAATTCCTGCCTAGCACCTTCCTTGGAGGAGAGAGAGTGGAACGTTTCATTTTGCTTTTTGGAGTGCGAGAGTGAGAAAAAGCAGAGTGCCTGTTTGCAAGGCTAGGAAAGAGCAGAGCCCGAGTCTTGCTGTTTATCTGCAATGACTGCCAGGGCAAGTGAGGACCAGGAAGACAATTCCTGCCTAGCACCTTCCTTGGAGGAGAGAGAGTGCAACGTTTCATTTTGCTTTTTGGAGTGCGAGAGTGAGAAAAAGCAGAGTGCCTGTTTGCAAGGCTAGGAAAGAGCAGAGCCCGAGTCTTGCTGTTTATCTGCAATGACTGCCAGGGCAAGTGAGGACCAGCAAGACAATTCCTGCCTAGCACCTTCCTTGGAGGAGAGAGAGTGCAACGTTTCATTTTAGCATTTTGGAGCTCATGAGCGAGACAAACTTCTTTGGCTCTTTGCAAGGCTAGGAAAGAGCAGAGCCCGAGTCTTGCTGTTTATCTGTAATGTCTGCCACGGCAAGTGAGGACCAGCAAGACAATTCCTGCCTAGCACCTTCCTTGGAGGAGAGAGAGTGCAACGTTTCATTTTAGCATTTTGGCGCTCACGAGGGAGACAAACTGCTTTGGCTGTTTGCAAGGCTAGGAAAGAGCAGAGCCCGAGTCTTGCTGTTCATCTGCAATGACTGCCTGGGCAAGTGAGGACCAGCAAGACAATTCCTGCCTAGCACCTTCCTTGGAGGAGAGAGAGTGCAACGTTTCATTTTAGCATTTTGGCGCTCACGAGCGAGACAAACTGCTTTGGCTGTTTGCAAGGCTAGGAAAGAGCAGAGCCCCAGTCTTGCTGTTTATCTGCAATGTCTGCCAGGGCAAGTGAGGACCAGCAAGACAATTCCTGCCTAGCACCTTCCTTGGAGGAGAGAGAGTGCAAGGTTTCATTGCAGCATTTTGGCGCTCACGAGGGAGACAAACTGCTTTGCCTGTTTGCAAGGCTAGGAAAGAGAAGAGCCCCAGTCTTGCTGTTTATCTGCAATGACTGCCTGGGCAAGTGAGGACCAGCAAGACAATTCCTGCCTAGCACCTTCCTTGGAGGAGAGAGAGTGGAACGTTTCATTTTGCTTTTTGGAGTGCGAGAGTGAGAAAAAGCAGAGTGCCTGTTTGCAAGGCTAGGAAAGAGCAGAGCCCGAGTCTTGCTGTTTATCTGCAATGAGTGCCAGGGCAAGTGAGGACCAGGAAGACAATTCCTGCCTAGCACCTTCCTTGGAGGAGAGAGAGTGCAACGTTTCATTTTGCTTTTTGGAGTGCGAGAGTGAGAAAAAGCAGAGTGCCTGTTTGCAAGGCTAGGAAAGAGCAGAGCCCGAGTCTTGCTGTTTATCTGCAATGACTGCCAGGGCAAGTGAGGACCAGCAAGACAATTCCTGCCTAGCACCTTCCTTGGAGGAGAGAGAGTGCAACGTTTCATTTTAGCATTTTGGAGCTCATGAGCGAGACAAACTTCTTTGGCTCTTTGCAAGGCTAGGAAAGAGCAGAGCCCGAGTCTTGCTGTTTATCTGTAATGTCTGCCACGGCAAGTGAGGACCAGCAAGACAATCCCTGCCTAGCACCTTCCTTGGAGGAGAGAGAGTGCAACGTTTCATTTTAGCATTTTGGCGCTCACGAGGGAGACAAACTGCTTTGGCTGTTTGCAAGGCTAGGAAAGAGAAGAGCCCCAGTCTTGCTGTTTATCTGCAATGACTGCCTGGGCAAGTGAGGACCAGCAAGACAATTCCTGCCTAGCACCTTCCTTGGAGGAGAGAGAGTGGAACGTTTCATTTTGCTTTTTGGAGTGCGAGAGTGAGAAAAAGCAGAGTGCCTGTTTGCAAGGCTAGGAAAGAGAAGAGCCCGAGTCTTCCTGTTTATCTGCAATGACTGCCAGGGCAAGTGAGGACCAGCAAGACAATTCCTGCCTAGCACCTTCCTTGGAGGAGAGAGAGTGCAACGTTTCATTGCAGCATTTTGGCGCTCACGTCGAGACGAACTGCTTTGGCTGTTTGCAAGGCTAGGAAAGAGCAGAGCCCCAGTCTTGCTGTTTATCTGCAATGACTGCCAGGGCAAGTGAGGACCAGCAAGACAATTCCTGCCTAGCACCTTCCTTGGAGGAGAGAGAGTGCAACGTTTCATTTTGCTTTTTGGAGTGCGAGAGTGAGAAAAAGCAGAGTGCCTGTTAGCAAGGCTAGGAAAGAGCAGAGCCCGAGTCTTGCTGTTTATCTGCAATGACTGCCAGGGCAAGTGAGGACCAGCAAGACAATTCCTGCCTAGCACCTTCCTTGGAGTAGAGAGAGTGCAACGTTTCATTTTAGCATTTTGGAGCTCATGAGCGAGACAAACTTCTTTGGCTCTTTGCAAGGCTAGGAAAGAGCAGAGCCCGAGTCTTGCTGTTTATCTGTAATGTCTGCCACGGCAAGTGAGGACCAGCAAGACAATTCCTGCCTAGCACCTTCCTTGGAGGAGAGAGAGTGCAACGTTTCATTTTAGCATTTTGGCGCTCACGAGCGAGACAATCTGCTTTGGCTGTTTGCAAGGCTAGGGAAGAGCAGAGCCCCAGTCTTGCTGTTTATCTGCAATGACTGCCAGGGCAAGTGAGGACCAGCAAGACAATTCCTGCCTAGCACCTTCCTTGGAGGAGAGAGAGTGCAACGTTTCATTTTAGCATTTTGGCGCTCACGAGGGAGACACACTTCTTTGGCTGTTTGCAAGGCTAGGAAAGAGCAGAGCCCCAGTCTTGCTCTTTATCTGCAATGTCTGCCAGGGCAAGTGAGGACCAGCAAGACAATTCCTGCCTAGCACCTTCCTTGGAGGAGAGAGAGTGCAACGTTTCATTTTAGCATTTTGGCGCTCACGAGCGAGACAAACTGCTTTGGCTGTTTGCAAGGCTAGGAAAGAGCAGAGCCCCAGTCTTGCTGTTTATCTGCAATGACTGCCAGGGCAAGTGAGGACCAGCAAGACAATTCCTGCCTAGCACCTTCCTTGGAGGAGAGAGAGTGCAACGTTTCATTTTGCTTTTTGGAGTGCGAGAGTGAGAAAAAGCAGAGTGCCTGTTAGCAAGGCTAGGAAAGAGCAGAGCCCGAGTCTTGCTGTTTATCTGCAATGACTGCCAGGGCAAGTGAGGACCAGCAAGACAATTCCTGCCTAGCACCTTCCTTGGAGTAGAGAGAGTGCAACGTTTCATTTTAGCATTTTGGAGCTCATGAGCGAGACAAACTTCTTTGGCTCTTTGCAAGGCTAGGAAAGAGCAGAGCCCGAGTCTTGCTGTTTATCTGTAATGTCTGCCACGGCAAGTGAGGACCAGCAAGACAATTCCTGCCTAGCACCTTCCTTGGAGGAGAGAGAGTGCAACGTTTCATTTTAGCATTTTGGCGCTCACGAGCGAGACAATCTGCTTTGGCTGTTTGCAAGGCTAGGGAAGAGCAGAGCCCCAGTCTTGCTGTTTATCTGCAATGACTGCCAGGGCAAGTGAGGACCAGCAAGACAATTCCTGCCTAGCACCTTCCTTGGAGGAGAGAGAGTGCAACGTTTCATTTTAGCATTTTGGCGCTCACGAGGGAGACACACTTCTTTGGCTGTTTGCAAGGCTAGGAAAGAGCAGAGCCCCAGTCTTGCTGTTCATCTGCAATGACTGCCTGGGCAAGTGAGGACCAGCAAGACAATTCCTGCCTAGCACCTTCCTTGGAGGAGAGAGAGTGCAACGTTTCATTTTAGCATTTTGGCGCTCACGAGCGAGACAAACTGCTTTGGCTGTTTGCAAGGCTAGGAAAGAGCAGAGCCCCAGTCTTGCTCTTTATCTGCAATGTCTGCCAGGGCAAGTGAGGACCAGCAAGACAATTCCTGCCTAGCACCTTCCTTGGAGGAGAGAGAGTGCAACGTTTCATTTTAGCATTTTGGCGCTCACGAGGGAGACAAACTGCTTTGGCTGTTTGCAAGGCTAGGAAAGAGAAGAGCCCCAGTCTTGCTATTTATCTGCAATGACTGCCTGGGCAAGTGAGGACCAGCAAGACAATTCCTGCCTAGCACCTTCCTTGGAGGAGAGAGAGTGCAACGTTTCATTTTAGCATTTTGGCGCTCACGAGCGAGACAAACTGCTTTGGCTGTTTGCAAGGCTAGGAAAGAGCGGAGCCCCAGTCTTGCTGTTTATCTGCAATGTCTGCCAGGGCAAGAGAGGACCAGCAAGACAATTCCTGCCTAGCACCTTCCTTGGAGGAGAGAGAGTGCAACGTTTCATTTTAGCATTTTGGCGCTCACGAGCGAGACTAACTGCCTTGGCTGTTTCCAAGGCTAGGGATGAGCAGAGCCCCAGTCTTGCTGTTTATCTGCAATGACTGCCTGGGCAAGTGAGGACCAGCAAGACAATTCCTGCCTAGCACCTTCCTTGGAGGATAGAGAGTGGAACGTTCATTTTGCTTTTTGGAGTGCGAGAGTGAGAAAAAGCAGAGTGCCTGTTTGCAAGGCTAGGAAAGAGCAGAGACCGAGTCTTGCTGTTTATCTGCAATGACTGCCAGGGCAAGTGAGGACCAGCAAGACAATTCCTGCCTAGCACCTTCCTTGGAGGAGAGAGAGTGCAACGTTTCATTTTAGCATTTTGGAGCTCATGAGCGAGACAAACTTCTTTGGCTCTTTGCAAGGCTAGGAAAGAGCAGAGCCCGAGTCTTGCTGTTTATCTGTAATGTCTGCCACGGCAAGTAAGGACCAGCAAGACAATTCCTGCCTAGCACCTTCCTTGGAGGAGAGAGAGTGCAACGTTTCATTTTAGCATTTTGGCGCTCACGAGCGAGACAATCTGCTTTGGCTGTTTGCAAGGCTAGGGAAGAGCAGAGCCCCAGTCTTGCTGTTTATCTGCAATGACTGCCTGGGCAAGTGAGGACCAGCAAGACAATTCCTGCCTAGCACCTTCCTTGGAGGAGAGAGAGTGCAACGTTTCATTTTAGCATTTTGGCGCTCACGAGGGAGACAAACTGCTTTGGCTGTTTGCAAGGCTAGGAAAGAGCAGAGCCCGAGTCTTGCTGTTCATCTGCAATGACTGCCTGGGCAAGTGAGGACCAGCAAGACAATTCCTGCCTAGCACCTTCCTTGGAGGAGAGAGAGTGCAACGTTTCATTTTAGCATTTTGGCGCTCACGAGCGAGACAAACTGCTTTGGCTGTTTGCAAGGCTAGGAAAGAGCGGAGCCCCAGTCTTGCTGTTTATCTGCAATGTCTGCCAGGGCAAGTGAGGACCAGCAAGACAATTCCTGCCTAGCACCTTCCTTGGAGGAGAGAGAGTGCAACGTTTCATTTTAGCATTTTGGCGCTCACGAGGGAGACAAACTTCTTTGGCTGTTTGCAAGGCTAGGAAAGAGCAGAGCCCGAGTCTTGCTGTTTATCTGTAATGTCTGCCACGGCAAGTGAGGACCAGCAAGACAATTCCTGCCTAGCACCTTCCTTGGAGGAGAGAGAGTGCAACGTTTCATTTTAGCATTTTGGCGCTCACGAGCGAGACAAACTGCTTTGGCTGTTTCCAAGGCTAGGGAAGAGCAGAGCCCCAGTCTTGCTGTTTATCTGCAATGACTGCCTGGGCAAGTGAGGACCAGCAAGACAATTCCTGCCTAGCACCTTCCTTGGAGGAGAGAGAGTGCAACGTTTCATTTTAGCATTTTGGCGCTCACGAGGGAGACACACTGCTTTGGCTGTTTGCAAGGCTAGGAAAGAGCAGAGCCCCAGTCTTGCTCTTTATCTGCAATGTCTGCCAGGGCAAGTGAGGACCAGCAAGACAATTCCTGCCTAGCACCTTCCTTGGAGGAGAGAGAGTGCAACGTTTCATTTTAGCATTTTGGCGCTCACGAGGGAGACAAACTGCTTTGGCTGTTTGCAAGGCTAGGAAAGAGCAGAGCCCGAGTCTTGCTGTTCATCTGCAATGACTGCCTGGGCAAGTGAGGACCAGCAAGACAATTCCTGCCTAGCACCTTCCTTGGAGGAGGGAGAGTGCAACGTTTCATTTTAGCATTTTGGCGCTCACGAGCGAGACAAACTGCTTTGGCTGTTTGCAAGGCTAGGAAAGAGCGGAGCCCCAGTCTTGCTGTTTATCTGCAATGTCTGCCAGGGCAAGTGAGGACCAGCAAGACAATTCCTGCCTAGCACCTTCCTTGGAGGAGAGAGAGTGCAACGTTTCATTTTAGCATTTTGGCGCTCACGAGGGAGACAAAGTTCTTTGGCTGTTTGCAAGGCTAGGAAAGAGCAGAGCCCGAGTCTTGCTGTTTATCTGTAATGTCTGCCACGGCAAGTGAGGACCAGCAAGACAATTCCTGCCTAGCACCTTCCTTGGAGGAGAGAGAGTGCAACGTTTCATTTTAGCATTTTGGCGCTCACGAGCGAGACAATCTGCTTTGGCTGTTTGCAAGGCTAGGGAAGAGCAGAGCCCCAGTCTTGCTGTTTATCTGCAATGACTGCCAGGGCAAGTGAGGACCAGCAAGACAATTCCTGCCTAGCACCTTCCTTGGAGGAGAGAGAGTGCAACGTTTCATTTTAGCATTTTGGCGCTCACGAGGGAGACACACTTCTTTGGCTGTTTGCAAGGCTAGGAAAGAGCAGAGCCCCAGTCTTGCTGTTCATCTGCAATGACTGCCTGGGCAAGTGAGGACCAGCAAGACAATTCCTGCCTAGCACCTTCCTTGGAGGAGAGAGAGTGCAACGTTTCATTTTAGCATTTTGGCGCTCACGAGCGAGACAAACTGCTTTGGCTGTTTGCAAGGCTAGGAAAGAGCAGAGCCCCAGTCTTGCTCTTTATCTGCAATGTCTGCCAGGGCAAGTGAGGACCAGCAAGACAATTCCTGCCTAGCACCTTCCTTGGAGGAGAGAGAGTGCAACGTTTCATTTTAGCATTTTGGCGCTCACGAGGGAGACAAACTGCTTTGGCTGTTTGCAAGGCTAGGAAAGAGAAGAGCCCCAGTCTTGCTATTTATCTGCAGTGACTGCCAGGGCAAGTGAGGAGCAGCAAGACAATTCCTGCCTAGCACCTTCCTTGGAGGAGAGAGAGTGCAACGTTTCATTTTATCATTTTGGCGCTCACGACCGAGACAAACTGCTTTGGCTGTTTGCAAGGCTAGGAAAGAGCAGAGCCCCAGTCTTGCTGTTTATCTGCAATGACTGCCAGGGCAAGTGAGGACCAGCAAGACAATTCCTGCCTAGCACCTTCCTTGGAGGAGAGAGAGTGCAACGTTTCATTTTAGCATTTTGGCGCTCACGAGCGAGACAAAATGCTTTGGCTGTTTGCAAGGCTAGGAAAGAGCAGAGCCCCAGTCTTGCTGTTTATCTGTAATGTCTGCCACGGCAAGTGAGGACCAGGAAGACAATTCCTGCCTAGCACCTTCCTTGGAGGAGAGAGAGTGCAACGTTTCATTTTGCTTTTTGGAGTGCGAGAGTGAGAAAAAGCAGAGTGCCTGTTTGCAAGGCTAGGAAAGAGCAGAGCCCGAGTCTTGCTGTTTATCTGCAATGACTGCCAGGGCAAGTGAGGACCAGCAAGACAATTCCTGCCTAGCACCTTCCTTGGAGGAGAGAGAGTGCAACGTTTCATTTTAGCATTTTGGAGCTCATGAGCGAGACAAACTTCTTTGGCTCTTTGCAAGGCTAGGAAAGAGCAGAGCCCGAGTCTTGCTGTTTATCTGTAATGTCTGCCACGGCAAGTAAGGACCAGCAAGACAATTCCTGCCTAGCACCTTCCTTGGAGGAGAGAGAGTGCAACGTTTCATTTTAGCATTTTGGCGCTCACGAGCGAGACAATCTGCTTTGGCTGTTTGCAAGGCTAGGGAAGAGCAGAGCCCCAGTCTTGCTGTTTATCTGCAATGACTGCCTGGGCAAGTGAGGACCAGCAAGACAATTCCTGCCTAGCACCTTCCTTGGAGGAGAGAGAGTGCAACGTTTCATTTTAGCATTTTGGCGCTCACGAGGGAGACAAACTGCTTTGGCTGTTTGCAAGGCTAGGAAAGAGCAGAGCCCGAGTCTTGCTGTTCATCTGCAATGACTGCCTGGGCAAGTGAGGACCAGCAAGACAATTCCTGCCTAGCACCTTCCTTGGAGGAGAGAGAGTGCAACGTTTCATTTTAGCATTTTGGCGCTCACGAGCGAGACAAACTGCTTTGGCTGTTTGCAAGGCTAGGAAAGAGCGGAGCCCCAGTCTTGCTGTTTATCTGCAATGTCTGCCAGGGCAAGTGAGGACCAGCAAGACAATTCCTGCCTAGCACCTTCCTTGGAGGAGAGAGAGTGCAACGTTTCATTTTAGCATTTTGGCGCTCACGAGGGAGACAAACTTCTTTGGCTGTTTGCAAGGCTAGGAAAGAGCAGAGCCCGAGTCTTGCTGTTTATCTGTAATGTCTGCCACGGCAAGTGAGGACCAGCAAGACAATTCCTGCCTAGCACCTTCCTTGGAGGAGAGAGAGTGCAACGTTTCATTTTAGCATTTTGGCGCTCACGAGCGAGACAAACTGCTTTGGCTGTTTCCAAGGCTAGGGAAGAGCAGAGCCCCAGTCTTGCTGTTTATCTGCAATGACTGCCTGGGCAAGTGAGGACCAGCAAGACAATTCCTGCCTAGCACCTTCCTTGGAGGAGAGAGAGTGCAACGTTTCATTTTAGCATTTTGGCGCTCACGAGGGAGACACACTGCTTTGGCTGTTTGCAAGGCTAGGAAAGAGCAGAGCCCCAGTCTTGCTCTTTATCTGCAATGTCTGCCAGGGCAAGTGAGGACCAGCAAGACAATTCCTGCCTAGCACCTTCCTTGGAGGAGAGAGAGTGCAACGTTTCATTTTAGCATTTTGGCGCTCACGAGGGAGACAAACTGCTTTGGCTGTTTGCAAGGCTAGGAAAGAGCAGAGCCCGAGTCTTGCTGTTCATCTGCAATGACTGCCTGGGCAAGTGAGGACCAGCAAGACAATTCCTGCCTAGCACCTTCCTTGGAGGAGGGAGAGTGCAACGTTTCATTTTAGCATTTTGGCGCTCACGAGCGAGACAAACTGCTTTGGCTGTTTGCAAGGCTAGGAAAGAGCGGAGCCCCAGTCTTGCTGTTTATCTGCAATGTCTGCCAGGGCAAGTGAGGACCAGCAAGACAATTCCTGCCTAGCACCTTCCTTGGAGGAGAGAGAGTGCAACGTTTCATTTTAGCATTTTGGCGCTCACGAGGGAGACAAAGTTCTTTGGCTGTTTGCAAGGCTAGGAAAGAGCAGAGCCCGAGTCTTGCTGTTTATCTGTAATGTCTGCCACGGCAAGTGAGGACCAGCAAGACAATTCCTGCCTAGCACCTTCCTTGGAGGAGAGAGAGTGCAACGTTTCATTTTAGCATTTTGGCGCTCACGAGCGAGACAATCTGCTTTGGCTGTTTGCAAGGCTAGGGAAGAGCAGAGCCCCAGTCTTGCTGTTTATCTGCAATGACTGCCAGGGCAAGTGAGGACCAGCAAGACAATTCCTGCCTAGCACCTTCCTTGGAGGAGAGAGAGTGCAACGTTTCATTTTAGCATTTTGGCGCTCACGAGGGAGACACACTTCTTTGGCTGTTTGCAAGGCTAGGAAAGAGCAGAGCCCCAGTCTTGCTGTTCATCTGCAATGACTGCCTGGGCAAGTGAGGACCAGCAAGACAATTCCTGCCTAGCACCTTCCTTGGAGGAGAGAGAGTGCAACGTTTCATTTTAGCATTTTGGCGCTCACGAGCGAGACAAACTGCTTTGGCTGTTTGCAAGGCTAGGAAAGAGCAGAGCCCCAGTCTTGCTCTTTATCTGCAATGTCTGCCAGGGCAAGTGAGGACCAGCAAGACAATTCCTGCCTAGCACCTTCCTTGGAGGAGAGAGAGTGCAACGTTTCATTTTAGCATTTTGGCGCTCACGAGGGAGACAAACTGCTTTGGCTGTTTGCAAGGCTAGGAAAGAGAAGAGCCCCAGTCTTGCTATTTATCTGCAGTGACTGCCAGGGCAAGTGAGGAGCAGCAAGACAATTCCTGCCTAGCACCTTCCTTGGAGGAGAGAGAGTGCAACGTTTCATTTTATCATTTTGGCGCTCACGACCGAGACAAACTGCTTTGGCTGTTTGCAAGGCTAGGAAAGAGCAGAGCCCCAGTCTTGCTGTTTATCTGCAATGACTGCCAGGGCAAGTGAGGACCAGCAAGACAATTCCTGCCTAGCACCTTCCTTGGAGGAGAGAGAGTGCAACGTTTCATTTTAGCATTTTGGCGCTCACGAGCGAGACAAAATGCTTTGGCTGTTTGCAAGGCTAGGAAAGAGCAGAGCCCCAGTCTTGCTGTTTATCTGTAATGTCTGCCACGGCAAGTGAGGACCAGGAAGACAATTCCTGCCTAGCACCTTCCTTGGAGGAGAGAGAGTGCAACGTTTCATTTTGCTTTTTGGAGTGCGAGAGTGAGAAAAAGCAGAGTGCCTGTTTGCAAGGCTAGGAAATAGCAGAGCCCGAGTCTTACTGTTTATCTGCAATGACTGCCAGGGCAAGTGAGGACCAGCAAGACAATTCCTGCCTAGCACCTTCATTGGAGGAGAGAGAGTGCAAGGTTTCATTGCAGCATTTTGGCGCTCACGAGCGAGACAAACTGCTTTGGCTGTTTGCAAGGCTAGGAAAGAGCAGAGCCCGAGTCTTCCTGTTTATCTGCAATGACTGCCAGGGCAAGTGAGGACCAGGAAGACAATTCCTGCCTAGCACCTTCCTTGGAGGAGAGAGAGTGCAACGTTTCATTTTGCTTTTTGGAGTGCGAGAGTGAGAAAAAGCAGAGTGCCTGTTTGCAAGGCTAGGAAAGAGCAGAGCCCGAGTCTTGCTGTTTATCTGCAATGACTGCCAGGGCAAGTGAGGACCAGCAAGACAATTCCTGCCTAGCACCTTCCTTGGAGGAGAGAGAGTGCAACGTTTCATTTTAGCATTTTGGCGCTCACGAGCGAGACAATCTGCTTTGGCTGTTTGCAAGGCTAGGGAAGAGCAGAGCCCCAGTCTTGCTGTTTATCTGCAATGACTGCCTGGGCAAGTGAGGACCAGCAAGACAATTCCTGCCTAGCACCTTCCTTGGAGGAGAGAGAGTGCAACGTTTCATTTTAGCATTTTGGCGCTCACGAGGGAGACAAACTGCTTTGGCTGTTTGCAAGGCTAGGAAAGAGCAGAGCCCGAGTCTTGCTGTTCATCTGCAATGACTGCCTGGGCAAGTGAGGACCAGCAAGACAATTCCTGCCTAGCACCTTCCTTGGAGGAGAGAGAGTGCAACGTTTCATTTTAGCATTTTGGCGCTCACGAGCGAGACAAACTGCTTTGGCTGTTTGCAAGGCTAGGAAAGAGCGGAGCCCCAGTCTTGCTGTTTATCTGCAATGTCTGCCAGGGCAAGAGAGGACCAGCAAGACAATTCCTGCCTAGCACCTTCCTTGGAGGAGAGAGAGTGCAACGTTTCATTTTAGCATTTTGGCGCTCACGAGCGAGACAAACTGCTTTGGCTGTTTCCAAGGCTAGGGAAGAGCAGAGCCCCAGTCTTGCTGTTTATCTGCAATGACTGCCTGGGCAAGTGAGGACCAGCAAGACAATTCCTGCCTAGCACCTTCCTTGGAGGAGAGAGAGTGGAACGTTCATTTTGCTTTTTGGAGTGCGAGAGTGAGAAAAAGCAGAGTGCCTGTTTGCAAGGCTAGGAAAGAGCAGAGCCCGAGTCTTGCTGTTTATCTGCAATGACTGCCAGGGCAAGTGAGGACCAGCAAGACAATTCCTGCCTAGCACCTTCCTTGGAGGAGAGAGAGTGGAACGTTTCATTTTGCTTTTTGGAGTGCGAGAGTGAGAAAAAGCAGAGTGCCTGTTTGCAAGGCTAGGAAAGAGCAGAGCCCGAGTCTTGCTGTTTATCTGCAATGACTGCCAGGGCAAGTGAGGACCAGCAAGACAATTCCTGCCTAGCACCTTCCTTGGAGGAGAGAGAGTGCAACGTTTCATTTTAGCATTTTGGAGCTCATGAGCGAGACAAACTTCTTTGGCTCTTTGCAAGGCTAGGAAAGAGCAGAGCCCGAGTCTTGCTGTTTATCTGTAATGTCTGCCACGGCAAGTGAGGACCAGCAAGACAATTCCTGCCTAGCACCTTCCTTGGAGGAGAGAGAGTGCAACGTTTCATTTTAGCATTTTGGCGCTCACGAGCGAGACAATCTGCTTTGGCTGTTTGCAAGGCTAGGGAAGAGCAGAGCCCCAGTCTTGCTGTTTATCTGCAATGACTGCCTGGGCAAGTGAGGACCAGCAAGACAATTCCTGCCTAGCACCTTCCTTGGAGGAGAGAGAGTGCAACGTTTCATTTTAGCATTTTGGCGCTCACGAGGGAGACACACTGCTTTGGCTGTTTGCAAGGCTAGGAAAGAGCAGAGCCCCAGTCTTGCTCTTTATCTGCAATGTCTGCCAGGGCAAGTGAGGACCAGCAAGACAATTCCTGCCTAGCACCTTCCTTGGAGGAGAGAGAGTGCAACGTTTCATTTTAGCATTTTGGCGCTCACGAGGGAGACAAACTGCTTTGGCTGTTTGCAAGGCTAGGAAAGAGCAGAGCCCGAGTCTTGCTGTTCATCTGCAATGACTGCCTGGGCAAGTGAGGACCAGCAAGACAATTCCTGCCTAGCCCCTTCCTTGGAGGAGAGAGAGTGCAACGTTTCATTTTAGCATTGTGGCGCTCACGAGCGAGACAAACTGCTTTGGCTGTTTGCAAGGCTAGGAAAGAGCGGAGCCCCAGTCTTGCTGTTTATCTGCAATGTCTGCCAGGGCAAGTGAGGACCAGCAAGACAATTCCTGCCTAGCACCTTCCTTGGAGGAGAGAGAGTGCAACGTTTCATTTTAGCATTTTGGCGCTCACGAGGGAGACAAACTTCTTTGGCTGTTTGCAAGGCTAGGAAAGAGCAGAGCCCGAGTCTTGCTGTTTATCTGTAATGTCTGCCACGGCAAGTGAGGACCAGCAAGACAATTCCTGCCTAGCACCTTCCTTGGAGGAGAGAGAGTGCAACGTTTCATTTTAGCATTTTGGCGCTCACGAGCGAGACAAACTGCTTTGGCTGTTTCCAAGGCTAGGGAAGAGCAGAGCCCCAGTCTTGCTGTTTATCTGCAATGACTGCCTGGGCAAGTGAGGACCAGCAAGACAATTCCTGCCTAGCACCTTCCTTGGAGGAGAGAGAGTGCAACGTTTCATTTTAGCATTTTGGCGCTCACGAGCGAGACAATCTGCTTTGGCTGTTTGCAAGGCTAGGGAAGAGCAGAGCCCCAGTCTTGCTGTTTATCTGCAATGACTGCCAGGGCAAGTGAGGACCAGCAAGACAATTCCTGCCTAGCACCTTCCTTGGAGGAGAGAGAGTGCAACGTTTCATTTTAGCATTTTGGCGCTCACGAGGGAGACACACTGCTTTGGCTGTTTGCAAGGCTAGGAAAGAGCAGAGCCCCAGTCTTGCTGTTCATCTGCAATGACTGCCTGGGCAAGTGAGGACCAGCAAGACAATTCCTGCCTAGCACCTTCCTTGGAGGAGAGAGAGTGCAACGTTTCATTTTAGCATTTTGGCGCTCACAGGCGAGACAAACTGCTTTGGCTGTTTGCAAGGCTAGGAAAGAGCAGAGCCCCAGTCTTGCTGTTTATCTGCAATGTCTGCCAGGGCAAGTGAGGACCAGCAAGACAATTCCTGCCTAGCACCTTCCTTGGAGGAGAGAGAGTGCAACGTTTCATTTTAGCATTTTGGCGCTCACGAGGGAGACAAACTGCTTTGGCTGTTTGCAAGGCTAGGAAAGAGCAGAGTCCGAGTCTTGCTGTTCATCTGCAATGACTGCCTGGGCAAGTGAGGACCAGCAAGACAATTCCTGCCTAGCACCTTCCTTGGAGGAGAGAGAGTGCAACGTTTCATTTTAGCATTTTGGCGCTCACGAGCGAGACAAACTGCTTTGGCTGTTTGCAAGGCTAGGAAAGAGCAGATCCCCAGTCTTGCTGTTTATCTGCAATGTCTGCCAGGGCAAGTGAGGACCAGCAAGACAATTCCTGCCTAGCACCTTCATTGGAGGAGAGAGAGTGGAACGTTTCATTTTGCTTTTTGGAGTGCGAGAGTGAGAAAAAGCAGAGTGCCTGTTTGCAAGGCTAGGAAAGAGCAGAGCCCGAGTCTTGCTGTTTATCTGCAATGACTGCCAGGGCAAGTGAGGACCAGCAAGACAATTCCTGCCTAGCACCTTCCTTGGAGGAGAGAGAGTGCAACGTTTCATTTTAGCATTTTGGCGCTCACGAGGGAGACAAACTGCTTTGCCTGTTTGCAAGGCTAGGAAAGAGAAGAG
Organism: Phaethon aethereus; assembly: GCF_964289735.1. NCBI lineage: Eukaryota > Metazoa > Chordata > Aves > Phaethontiformes > Phaethontidae > Phaethon > Phaethon aethereus. Next base: position 381,748 of record NW_028114062.1, on the reverse strand, counting down.
CCCCAGTCTTGCTGTTTATCTGCAATGACTGCCTGGGCAAGTGAGGACCAGCAAGACAATTCCTGCCTAGCACCTTCCTTGGAGGAGAGAGAGTGGAACGTTTCATTTTGCTTTTTGGAGTGCGAGAGTGAGAAAAAGCAGAGTGCCTGTTTGCAAGGCTAGGAAAGAGAAGAGCCCGAGTCTTCCTGTTTATCTGCAATGACTGCCAGGGCAAGTGAGGACCAGCAAGACAATTCCTGCCTAGCACCTTCCTTGGAGGAGAGAGAGTGCAACGTTTCATTTTAGCATTTTGGCGCTCACGAGGGAGACAAACTGCTTTGGCTGTTTGCAAGGCTAGGAAAGAGAAGAGCCCCAGTCTTGCTATTTATCTGCAGTGACTGCCAGGGCAAGTGAGGACCAGCAAGACAATTCCTGCCTAGCACCTTCCTTGGAGGAGAGAGAGTGCAACGTTTCATTTTATCATTTTGGCGCTCACGACCGAGACAAACTGCTTTGGCTGTTTGCAAGGCTAGGAAAGAGCAGAGCCCGAGTCTTGCTGTTTATCTGCAATGACTGCCAGGGCAAGTGAGGACCAGCAAGACAATTCCTGCCTAGCACCTTCATTGGAGGAGAGAGAGTGCAAGGTTTCATTGCAGCATTTTGGCGCTCACGAGCGAGACAAACTGCTTTGGCTGTTTGCAAGGCTAGGAAAGAGCGGAGCCCCAGTCTTGCTGTTTATCTGCAATGTCTGCCAGGGCAAGAGAGGACCAGCAAGACAATTCCTGCCTAGCACCTTCCTTGGAGGAGAGAGAGTGCAACGTTTCATTTTAGCATTTTGGCGCTCACGAGCGAGACAAACTGCTTTGGCTGTTTCCAAGGCTAGGGAAGAGCAGAGCCCCAGTCTTGCTGTTTATCTGCAATGACTGCCTGGGCAAGTGAGGACCAGCAAGACAATTCCTGCCTAGCACCTTCCTTGGAGGAGAGAGAGTGGAACGTTCATTTTGCTTTTTGGAGTGCGAGAGTGAGAAAAAGCAGAGTGCCTGTTTGCAAGGCTAGGAAAGAGCAGAGCCCGAGTCTTGCTGTTTATCTGCAATGACTGCCAGGGCAAGTGAGGACCAGCAAGACAATTCCTGCCTAGCACCTTCCTTGGAGGAGAGAGAGTGGAACGTTTCATTTTGCTTTTTGGAGTGCGAGAGTGAGAAAAAGCAGAGTGCCTGTTTGCAAGGCTAGGAAAGAGCAGAGCCCGAGTCTTGCTGTTTATCTGCAATGACTGCCAGGGCAAGTGAGGACCAGCAAGACAATTCCTGCCTAGCACCTTCCTTGGAGGAGAGAGAGTGGAACGTTCATTTTGCTTTTTGGAGTGCGAAAGTGAGAAAAAGCAGAGTGCCTGTTTGCAAGGCTAGGAAAGAGCAGAGCCCGAGTCTTGCTGTTTATCTGCAATGACTGCCAGGGCAAGTGAGGACCAGCAAGACAATTCCTGCCTAGCACCTTCCTTGGAGGAGAGAGAGTAGAACGTTTCATTTTGCTTTTTGGAGTGCGAGAGTGAGAAAAAGCAGAGTGCCTGTTTGCAAGGCTAGGAAAGAGCAGAGCCCGAGTCTTGCTGTTTATCTGCAATGACTGCCAGGGCAAGTGAGGACCAGCAAGACAATTCCTGCCTAGCACCTTCCTTGGAGGAGAGAGAGTGCAACGTTTCATTTTAGCATTTTGGCGCTCACGAGGGAGAAACACTGCTTTGGCTGTTTGCAAGGCTAGGAAAGAGCAGAGCCCCAGTCTTGCTGTTCATCTGCAATGACTGCCTGGGCAAGTGAGGACCAGCCAGACAATTCCTGCCTAGCACCTTCCTTGGAGGAGAGAGAGTGCAACGTTTCATTTTAGCATTTTGGCGCTCACAGGCGAGACAAACTGCTTTGGCTGTTTGCAAGGCTAGGAAAGAGCAGAGCCCCAGTCTTGCTGTTTATCTGCAATGTCTGCCAGGGCAAGTGAGGACCAGCAAGACAATTCCTGCCTAGCACCTTCCTTGGAGGAGAGAGAGTGCAACGTTTCATTTTAGCATTTTGGCGCTCACGAGGGAGACAAACTGCTTTGGCTGTTTGCAAGGCTAGGAAAGAGCAGAGCCCGAGTCTTGCTGTTCATCTGCAATGACTGCCTGGGCAAGTGAGGACCAGCAAGACAATTCCTGCCTAGCACCTTCCTTGGAGGAGAGAGAGTGCAACGTTTCATTTTAGCATTTTGGCGCTCACGAGCGAGACAAACTGCTTTGGCTGTTTGCAAGGCTAGGAAAGAGCAGAGCCCCAGTCTTGCTGTTTATCTGCAATGTCTGCCAGGGCAAGAGAGGACCAGCAAGACAATTCCTGCCTAGCACCTTCCTTGGAGGAGAGAGAGTGCAACGTTTCATTTTAGCATTTTGGCGCTCACGAGCGAGACAAACTGCTTTGGCTGTTTCCAAGGCTAGGGAAGAGCAGAGCCCCAGTCTTGCTGTTTATCTGCAATGACTGCCTGGGCAAGTGAGGACCAGCAAGACAATTCCTGCCTAGCACCTTCCTTGGAGGAGAGAGAGTGGAACGTTCATTTTGCTTTTTGGAGTGCGAGAGTGAGAAAAAGCAGAGTGCCTGTTTGCAAGGCTAGGAAAGAGCAGAGCCCGAGTCTTGCTGTTTATCTGCAATGACTGCCAGGGCAAGTGAGGACCAGCAAGACAATTCCTGCCTAGCACCTTCCTTGGAGGAGAGAGAGTGGAACGTTTCATTTTGCTTTTTGGAGTGCGAGAGTGAGAAAAAGCAGAGTGCCTGTTTGCAAGGCTAGGAAAGAGCAGAGCCCGAGTCTTGCTGTTTATCTGCAATGACTGCCAGGGCAAGTGAGGACCAGCAAGACAATTCCTGCCTAGCACCTTCCTTGGAGGAGAGAGAGTGCAACGTTTCATTTTAGCATTTTGGAGCTCATGAGCGAGACAAACTTCTTTGGCTCTTTGCAAGGCTAGGAAAGAGCAGAGCCCGAGTCTTGCTGTTTATCTGTAATGTCTGCCACGGCAAGTGAGGACCAGCAAGACAATTCCTTCCTAGCACCTTCCTTGGAGGAGAGAGAGTGCAACGTTTCATTTTAGCATTTTGGCGCTCACGAGCGAGACAATCTGCTTTGGCTGTTTGCAAGGCTAGGGAAGAGCAGAGCCCCAGTCTTGCTGTTCATCTGCAATGACTGCCAGGGCAAGAGAGGACCAGCAAGACAATTCCTGCCTAGCACCTTCCTTGGAGGAGAGAGAGTGCAACGTTTCATTTTAGCATTTTGGCGCTCACGAGCGAGACAAACTGCTTTGGCTGTTTCCAAGGCTAGGGAAGAGCAGAGCCCCAGTCTTGCTGTTTATCTGCAATGACTGCCTGGGCAAGTGAGGACCAGCAAGACAATTCCTGCCTAGCACCTTCCTTGGAGGAGAGAGAGTGGAACGTTCATTTTGCTTTTTGGAGTGCGAGAGTGAGAAAAAGCAGAGTGCCTGTTTGCAAGGCTAGGAAAGAGCAGAGCCCGAGTCTTGCTGTTTATCTGCAATGACTGCCAGGGCAAGTGAGGACCAGCAAGACAATTCCTGCCTAGCACCTTCCTTGGAGGAGAGAGAGTGGAACGTTTCATTTTGCTTTTTGGAGTGCGAGAGTGAGAAAAAGCAGAGTGCCTGTTTGCAAGGCTAGGAAAGAGCAGAGCCCGAGTCTTGCTGTTTATCTGCAATGACTGCCAGGGCAAGTGAGGACCAGCAAGACAATTCCTGCCTAGCACCTTCCTTGGAGGAGAGAGAGTGCAACGTTTCATTTTAGCATTTTGGCGCTCACGAGCGAGACAAACTGCTTTGGCTGTTTGCAAGGCTAGGAAAGAGCAGAGCCCCAGTCTTGCTGTTTATCTGCAATGTCTGCCAGGGCAAGAGAGGACCAGCAAGACAATTCCTGCCTAGCACCTTCCTTGGAGGAGAGAGAGTGCAACGTTTCATTTTAGCATTTTGGCGCTCACGAGCGAGACAAACTGCTTTGGCTGTTTCCAAGGCTAGGGAAGAGCAGAGCCCCAGTCTTGCTGTTTATCTGCAATGACTGCCTGGGCAAGTGAGGACCAGCAAGACAATTCCTGCCTAGCACCTTCCTTGGAGGAGAGAGAGTGGAACGTTCATTTTGCTTTTTGGAGTGCGAGAGTGAGAAAAAGCAGAGTGCCTGTTTGCAAGGCTAGGAAAGAGCAGAGCCCGAGTCTTGCTGTTTATCTGCAATGACTGCCAGGGCAAGTGAGGACCAGCAAGACAATTCCTGCCTAGCACCTTCCTTGGAGGAGAGAGAGTGGAACGTTTCATTTTGCTTTTTGGAGTGCGAGAGTGAGAAAAAGCAGAGTGCCTGTTTGCAAGGCTAGGAAAGAGCAGAGCCCGAGTCTTGCTGTTTATCTGCAATGACTGCCAGGGCAAGTGAGGACCAGCAAGACAATTCCTGCCTAGCACCTTCCTTGGAGGAGAGAGAGTGCAACGTTTCATTTTAGCATTTTGGCGCTCACGAGCGAGACAAACTGCTTTGGCTGTTTGCAAGGCTAGGAAAGAGCAGAGCCCCAGTCTTGCTGTTTATCTGCAATGTCTGCCAGGGCAAGAGAGGACCAGCAAGACAATTCCTGCCTAGCACCTTCCTTGGAGGAGAGAGAGTGCAACGTTTCATTTTAGCATTTTGGCGCTCACGAGCGAGACAAACTGCTTTGGCTGTTTCCAAGGCTAGGGAAGAGCAGAGCCCCAGTCTTGCTGTTTATCTGCAATGACTGCCTGGGCAAGTGAGGACCAGCAAGACAATTCCTGCCTAGCACCTTCCTTGGAGGAGAGAGAGTGGAACGTTCATTTTGCTTTTTGGAGTGCGAGAGTGAGAAAAAGCAGAGTGCCTGTTTGCAAGGCTAGGAAAGAGCAGAGCCCGAGTCTTGCTGTTTATCTGCAATGACTGCCAGGGCAAGTGAGGACCAGCAAGACAATTCCTGCCTAGCACCTTCCTTGGAGGAGAGAGAGTGGAACGTTTCATTTTGCTTTTTGGAGTGCGAGAGTGAGAAAAAGCAGAGTGCCTGTTTGCAAGGCTAGGAAAGAGCAGAGCCCGAGTCTTGCTGTTTATCTGCAATGACTGCCAGGGCAAGTGAGGACCAGCAAGACAATTCCTGCCTAGCACCTTCCTTGGAGGAGAGAGAGTGCAACGTTTCATTTTAGCATTTTGGAGCTCATGAGCGAGACAAACTTCTTTGGCTCTTTGCAAGGCTAGGAAAGAGCAGAGCCCGAGTCTTGCTGTTTATCTGTAATGTCTGCCACGGCAAGTGAGGACCAGCAAGACAATTCCTTCCTAGCACCTTCCTTGGAGGAGAGAGAGTGCAACGTTTCATTTTAGCATTTTGGCGCTCACGAGCGAGACAATCTGCTTTGGCTGTTTGCAAGGCTAGGGAAGAGCAGAGCCCCAGTCTTGCTGTTCATCTGCAATGACTGCCAGGGCAAGAGAGGACCAGCAAGACAATTCCTGCCTAGCACCTTCCTTGGAGGAGAGAGAGTGCAACGTTTCATTTTAGCATTTTGGCGCTCACGAGCGAGACAAACTGCTTTGGCTGTTTCCAAGGCTAGGGAAGAGCAGAGCCCCAGTCTTGCTGTTTATCTGCAATGACTGCCTGGGCAAGTGAGGACCAGCAAGACAATTCCTGCCTAGCACCTTCCTTGGAGGAGAGAGAGTGGAACGTTCATTTTGCTTTTTGGAGTGCGAGAGTGAGAAAAAGCAGAGTGCCTGTTTGCAAGGCTAGGAAAGAGCAGAGCCCGAGTCTTGCTGTTTATCTGCAATGACTGCCAGGGCAAGTGAGGACCAGCAAGACAATTCCTGCCTAGCACCTTCCTTGGAGGAGAGAGAGTGGAACGTTTCATTTTGCTTTTTGGAGTGCGAGAGTGAGAAAAAGCAGAGTGCCTGTTTGCAAGGCTAGGAAAGAGCAGAGCCCGAGTCTTGCTGTTTATCTGCAATGACTGCCAGGGCAAGTGAGGACCAGCAAGACAATTCCTGCCTAGCACCTTCCTTGGAGGAGAGAGAGTGCAACGTTTCATTTTAGCATTTTGGAGCTCATGAGCGAGACAAACTTCTTTGGCTCTTTGCAAGGCTAGGAAAGAGCAGAGCCCGAGTCTTGCTGTTTATCTGTAATGTCTGCCACGGCAAGTGAGGACCAGCAAGACAATTCCTTCCTAGCACCTTCCTTGGAGGAGAGAGAGTGCAACGTTTCATTTTAGCATTTTGGCGCTCACGAGCGAGACAATCTGCTCTGGCTGTTTGCAAGGCTAGGGAAGAGCAGAGCCCCAGTCTTGCTGTTCATCTGCAATGACTGCCTGGGCAAGTGAGGACCAGCAAGACAATTCCTGCCTAGCACCTTCCTTGGAGGAGAGAGAGTGCAACGTTTCATTTTAGCATTTTGGCGCTCACGAGGGAGACACACTGCTTTGGCTGTTTGCAAGGCTAGGAAAGAGCAGAGCCCCAGTCTTGCTCTTTATCTGCAATGTCTGCCAGGGCAAGTGAGGACCAGCAAGACAATTCCTGCCTAGCACCTTCCTTGGAGGAGAGAGAGTGCAACGTTTCATTTTAGCATTTTGGCGCTCACGAGGGAGACAAACTGCTTTGGCTGTTTGCAAGGCTAGGAAAGAGCAGAGCCCGAGTCTTGCTGTTCATCTGCAATGACTGCCTGGGCAAGTGAGGACCAGCAAGACAATTCCTGCCTAGCACCTTCCTTGGACGAGAGAGAGTGCAACGTTTCATTTTAGCATTTTGGCGCTCACGAGCGAGACAAACTGCTTTGGCTGTTTGCAAGGCTAGGAAAGAGCGGAGCCCCAGTCTTGCTGTTTATCTGCAATGTCTGCCACGGCAAGTGAGGACCAGCAAGACAATTCCTGCCTAGCACCTTCCTTGGAGGAGAGAGAGTGCAACGTTTCATTTTAGCATTTTGGCGCTCACGAGCGAGACAAACTGCTTTGGCTGTTTCCAAGGCTAGGGAAGAGCAGAGCCCCAGTCTTGCTGTTTATCTGCAATGACTGCCTGGGCAAGTGAGGACCAGCAAGACAATTCCTGCCTAGCACCTTCCTTGGAGGAGAGAGAGTGGAACGTTCATTTTGCTTTTTGGAGTGCGAAAGTGAGAAAAAGCAGAGTGCCTGTTTGCAAGGCTAGGAAAGAGCAGAGCCCGAGTCTTGCTGTTTATCTGCAATGACTGCCAGGGCAAGTGAGGACCAGCAAGACAATTCCTGCCTAGCACCTTCCTTGGAGGAGAGAGAGTAGAACGTTTCATTTTGCTTTTTGGAGTGCGAGAGTGAGAAAAAGCAGAGTGCCTGTTTGCAAGGCTAGGAAAGAGCAGAGCCCGAGTCTTGCTGTTTATCTGCAATGACTGCCAGGGCAAGTGAGGACCAGCAAGACAATTCCTGCCTAGCACCTTCCTTGGAGGAGAGAGAGTGCAACGTTTCATTTTAGCATTTTGGCGCTCACGAGGGAGACACACTGCTTTGGCTGTTTGCAAGGCTAGGAAAGAGCAGAGCCCCAGTCTTGCTGTTCATCTGCAATGACTGCCTGGGCAAGTGAGGACCAGCAAGACAATTCCTGCCTAGCACCTTCCTTGGAGGAGAGAGAGTGCAACGTTTCATTTTAGCATTTTGGCGCTCACAGGCGAGACAAACTGCTTTGGCTGTTTGCAAGGCTAGGAAAGAGCAGAGCCCCAGTCTTGCTGTTTATCTGCAATGTCTGCCAGGGCAAGTGAGGACCAGCAAGACAATTCCTGCCTAGCACCTTCCTTGGAGGAGAGAGAGTGCAACGTTTCATTTTAGCATTTTGGCGCTCACGAGGGAGACAAACTGCTTTGGCTGTTTGCAAGGCTAGGAAAGAGCAGAGCCCGAGTCTTGCTGTTCATCTGCAATGACTGCCTGGGCAAGTGAGGACCAGCAAGACAATTCCTGCCTAGCACCTTCCTTGGAGGAGAGAGAGTGCAACGTTTCATTTTAGCATTTTGGCGCTCACGAGCGAGACAAACTGCTTTGGCTGTTTGCAAGGCTAGGAAAGAGCAGAGCCCCAGTCTTGCTGTTTATCTGCAATGTCTGCCAGGGCAAGTGAGGACCAGCAAGACAATTCCTGCCTAGCACCTTCCTTGGAGGAGAGAGAGTGCAACGTTTCATTTTGCTTTTTGGAGTGCGAGAGTGAGAAAAAGCAGAGTGCCTGTTTGCAAGGCTAGGAAAGAGCAGAGCCCGAGTCTTGCTGTTTATCTGCAATGACTGCCAGGGCAAGTGAGGACCAGCAAGACAATTCCTGCCTAGCACCTTCCTTGGAGGAGAGAGAGTGCAACGTTTCATTTTAGCATTTTGGCGCTCACGAGCGAGACAAACTGCTTTGGCTGTTTGCAAGGCTAGGAAAGAGCAGAGCCCCAGTCTTGCTGTTTATCTGCAATGTCTGCCAGGGCAAGAGAGGACCAGCAAGACAATTCCTGCCTAGCACCTTCCTTGGAGGAGAGAGAGTGCAACGTTTCATTTTAGCATTTTGGCGCTCACGAGCGAGACAAACTGCTTTGGCTGTTTCCAAGGCTAGGGAAGAGCAGAGCCCCAGTCTTGCTGTTTATCTGCAATGACTGCCTGGGCAAGTGAGGACCAGCAAGACAATTCCTGCCTAGCACCTTCCTTGGAGGAGAGAGAGTGGAACGTTCATTTTGCTTTTTGGAGTGCGAGAGTGAGAAAAAGCAGAGTGCCTGTTTGCAAGGCTAGGAAAGAGCAGAGCCCGAGTCTTGCTGTTTATCTGCAATGACTGCCAGGGCAAGTGAGGACCAGCAAGACAATTCCTGCCTAGCACCTTCCTTGGAGGAGAGAGAGTGGAACGTTTCATTTTGCTTTTTGGAGTGCGAGAGTGAGAAAAAGCAGAGTGCCTGTTTGCAAGGCTAGGAAAGAGCAGAGCCCGAGTCTTGCTGTTTATCTGCAATGACTGCCAGGGCAAGTGAGGACCAGCAAGACAATTCCTGCCTAGCACCTTCCTTGGAGGAGAGAGAGTGCAACGTTTCATTTTAGCATTTTGGAGCTCATGAGCGAGACAAACTTCTTTGGCTCTTTGCAAGGCTAGGAAAGAGCAGAGCCCGAGTCTTGCTGTTTATCTGTAATGTCTGCCACGGCAAGTGAGGACCAGCAAGACAATTCCTTCCTAGCACCTTCCTTGGAGGAGAGAGAGTGCAACGTTTCATTTTAGCATTTTGGCGCTCACGAGCGAGACAATCTGCTTTGGCTGTTTGCAAGGCTAGGGAAGAGCAGAGCCCCAGTCTTGCTGTTCATCTGCAATGACTGCCTGGGCAAGTGAGGACCAGCAAGACAATTCCTGCCTAGCACCTTCCTTGGAGGAGAGAGAGTGCAACGTTTCATTTTAGCATTTTGGCGCTCACGAGGGAGACACACTGCTTTGGCTGTTTGCAAGGCTAGGAAAGAGCAGAGCCCCAGTCTTGCTCTTTATCTGCAATGTCTGCCAGGGCAAGTGAGGACCAGCAAGACAATTCCTGCCTAGCACCTTCCTTGGAGGAGAGAGAGTGCAACGTTTCATTTTAGCATTTTGGCGCTCACGAGGGAGACAAACTGCTTTGGCTGTTTGCAAGGCTAGGAAAGAGCAGAGCCCGAGTCTTGCTGTTCATCTGCAATGACTGCCTGGGCAAGTGAGGACCAGCAAGACAATTCCTGCCTAGCACCTTCCTTGGACGAGAGAGAGTGCAACGTTTCATTTTAGCATTTTGGCGCTCACGAGCGAGACAAACTGCTTTGGCTGTTTGCAAGGCTAGGAAAGAGCGGAGCCCCAGTCTTGCTGTTTATCTGCAATGTCTGCCACGGCAAGTGAGGACCAGCAAGACAATTCCTGCCTAGCACCTTCCTTGGAGGAGAGAGAGTGCAACGTTTCATTTTAGCATTTTGGCGCTCACGAGCGAGACAAACTGCTTTGGCTGTTTCCAAGGCTAGGGAAGAGCAGAGCCCCAGTCTTGCTGTTTATCTGCAATGACTGCCTGGGCAAGTGAGGACCAGCAAGACAATTCCTGCCTAGCACCTTCCTTGGAGGAGAGAGAGTGGAACGTTCATTTTGCTTTTTGGAGTGCGAAAGTGAGAAAAAGCAGAGTGCCTGTTTGCAAGGCTAGGAAAGAGCAGAGCCCGAGTCTTGCTGTTTATCTGCAATGACTGCCAGGGCAAGTGAGGACCAGCAAGACAATTCCTGCCTAGCACCTTCCTTGGAGGAGAGAGAGTAGAACGTTTCATTTTGCTTTTTGGAGTGCGAGAGTGAGAAAAAGCAGAGTGCCTGTTTGCAAGGCTAGGAAAGAGCAGAGCCCGAGTCTTGCTGTTTATCTGCAATGACTGCCAGGGCAAGTGAGGACCAGCAAGACAATTCCTGCCTAGCACCTTCCTTGGAGGAGAGAGAGTGCAACGTTTCATTTTAGCATTTTGGCGCTCACGAGGGAGACACACTGCTTTGGCTGTTTGCAAGGCTAGGAAAGAGCAGAGCCCCAGTCTTGCTGTTCATCTGCAATGACTGCCTGGGCAAGTGAGGACCAGCAAGACAATTCCTGCCTAGCACCTTCCTTGGAGGAGAGAGAGTGCAACGTTTCATTTTAGCATTTTGGCGCTCACAGGCGAGACAAACTGCTTTGGCTGTTTGCAAGGCTAGGAAAGAGCAGAGCCCCAGTCTTGCTGTTTATCTGCAATGTCTGCCAGGGCAAGTGAGGACCAGCAAGACAATTCCTGCCTAGCACCTTCCTTGGAGGAGAGAGAGTGCAACGTTTCATTTTAGCATTTTGGCGCTCACGAGGGAGACAAACTGCTTTGGCTGTTTGCAAGGCTAGGAAAGAGCAGAGCCCGAGTCTTGCTGTTCATCTGCAATGACTGCCTGGGCAAGTGAGGACCAGCAAGACAATTCCTGCCTAGCACCTTCCTTGGAGGAGAGAGAGTGCAACGTTTCATTTTAGCATTTTGGCGCTCACGAGCGAGACAAACTGCTTTGGCTGTTTGCAAGGCTAGGAAAGAGCAGAGCCCCAGTCTTGCTGTTTATCTGCAATGTCTGCCAGGGCAAGTGAGGACCAGCAAGACAATTCCTGCCTAGCACCTTCCTTGGAGGAGAGAGAGTGCAACGTTTCATTTTGCTTTTTGGAGTGCGAGAGTGAGAAAAAGCAGAGTGCCTGTTTGCAAGGCTAGGAAAGAGCAGAGCCCGAGTCTTGCTGTTTATCTGCAATGACTGCCAGGGCAAGTGAGGACCAGCAAGACAATTCCTGCCTAGCACCTTCCTTGGAGGAGAGAGAGTGCAACGTTTCATTTTAGCATTTTGGCGCTCACGAGGGAGACAAACTGCTTTGCCTGTTTGCAAGGCTAGGAAAGAGAAGAGCCCCAGTCTTGCTGTTTATCTGCAATGACTGCCTGGGCAAGTGAGGACCAGGAAGACAATTCCTGCCTAGCACCTTCCTTGGAGGAGAGAGAGTGGAACGTTTCATTTTGCTTTTTGGAGTGCGAGAGTGAGAAAAAGCAGAGTGCCTGTTTGCAAGGCTAGGAAAGAGAAGAGCCCGAGTCTTCCTGTTTATCTGCAATGACTGCCAGGGCAAGTGAGGACCAGCAAGACAATTCCTGCCTAGCACCTTCCTTGGAGGAGAGAGAGTGCAACGTTTCATTTTAGCATTTTGGCGCTCACGTCGAGACGAACTGCTTTGGCTGTTTGCAAGGCTAGGAAAGAGCAGAGCCCGAGTCTTGCTGTTTATCTGCAATGACTGCCAGGGCAAGTGAGGACCAGCAAGACAATTCCTGCCTAGCACCTTCCTTGGAGGAGAGAGAGTGCAACGTTTCATTTTGCTTTTTGGAGTGCGAGAGTGAGAAAAAGCAGAGTGCCTGTTTGCAAGGCTAGGAAAGAGCAGAGCCCGAGTCTTGCTGTTCATCTGCAATGACTGCCTGGGCAAGTGAGGACCAGCAAGACAATTCCTGCCTAGCACCTTCCTTGGAGGAGAGAGAGTGCAACGTTTCATTTTAGCATTTTGGCGCTCACGAGCGAGACAAACTGCTTTGGCTGTTTGCAAGGCTAGGAAAGAGCGGAGCCCCAGTCTTGCTGTTTATCTGCAATGTCTGCCACGGCAAGTGAGGACCAGCAAGACAATTCCTGCCTAGCACCTTCCTTGGAGGAGAGAGAGTGCAACGTTTCATTTTAGCATTTTGGCGCTCACGAGCGAGACAAACTGCTTTGGCTGTTTCCAAGGCTAGGGAAGAGCAGAGCCCCAGTCTTGCTGTTTATCTGCAATGACTGCCAGGGCAAGTGAGGACCAGCAAGACAATTCCTGCCTAGCACCTTCCTTGGAGGAGAGAGAGTGCAACGTTTCATTTTGCTTTTTGGAGTGCGAGAGTGAGAAAAAGCAGAGTGCCTGTTTGCAAGGCTAGGAAAGAGCAGAGCCCGAGTCTTGCTGTTTATCTGCAATGACTGCCAGGGCAAGTGAGGACCAGCAAGACAATTCCTGCCTAGCACCTTCCTTGGAGGAGAGAGAGTGCAACGTTTCATTTTAGCATTTTGGCGCTCACGAGGGAGACAAACTGCTTTGCCTGTTTGCAAGGCTAGGAAAGAGAAGAGCCCCAGTCTTGCTGTTTATCTGCAATGACTGCCTGGGCAAGTGAGGACCAGCAAGACAATTCCTGCCTAGCACCTTCCTTGGAGGAGAGAGAGTGGAACGTTTCATTTTGCTTTTTGGAGTGCGAGAGTGAGAAAAAGCAGAGTGCCTGTTTGCAAGGCTAGGAAAGAGAAGAGCCCGAGTCTTCCTGTTTATCTGCAATGACTGCCAGGGCAAGTGAGGACCAGCAAGACAATTCCTGCCTAGCACCTTCCTTGGAGGAGAGAGAGTGCAACGTTTCATTTTAGCATTTTGGCGCTCACGTCGAGACGAACTGCTTTGGCTGTTTGCAAGGCTAGGAAAGAGCAGAGCCCGAGTCTTGCTGTTTATCTGCAATGACTGCCAGGGCAAGTGAGGACCAGCAAGACAATTCCTGCCTAGCACCTTCCTTGGAGGAGAGAGAGTGCAACGTTTCATTTTGCTTTTTGGAGTGCGAGAGTGAGAAAAAGCAGAGTGCCTGTTTGCAAGGCTAGGAAAGAGCAGAGCCCGAGTCTTGCTGTTCATCTGCAATGACTGCCTGGGCAAGTGAGGACCAGCAAGACAATTCCTGCCTAGCACCTTCCTTGGAGGAGAGAGAGTGCAACGTTTCATTTTAGCATTTTGGCGCTCACGAGCGAGACAAACTGCTTTGGCTGTTTGCAAGGCTAGGAAAGAGCGGAGCCCCAGTCTTGCTGTTTATCTGCAATGTCTGCCACGGCAAGTGAGGACCAGCAAGACAATTCCTGCCTAGCACCTTCCTTGGAGGAGAGAGAGTGCAACGTTTCATTTTAGCATTTTGGCGCTCACGAGCGAGACAAACTGCTTTGGCTGTTTCCAAGGCTAGGGAAGAGCAGAGCCCCAGTCTTGCTGTTTATCTGCAATGACTGCCTGGGCAAGTGAGGACCAGCAAGACAATTCCTGCCTAGCACCTTCCTTGGAGGAGAGAGAGTGGAACGTTCATTTTGCTTTTTGGAGTGCGAAAGTGAGAAAAAGCAGAGTGCCTGTTTGCAAGGCTAGGAAAGAGCAGAGCCCGAGTCTTGCTGTTTATCTGCAATGACTGCCAGGGCAAGTGAGGACCAGCAAGACAATTCCTGCCTAGCACCTTCCTTGGAGGAGAGAGAGTTGAACGTTTCATTTTGCTTTTTGGAGTGCGAGAGTGAGAAAAAGCAGAGTGCCTGTTTGCAAGGCTAGGAAAGAGCAGAGCCCGAGTCTTGCTGTTTATCTGCAATGACTGCCTGGGCAAGTGAGGACCAGCAAGACAATTCCTGCCTAGCACCTTCCTTGGAGGAGAGAGAGTGCAACGTTTCATTTTAGCATTTTGGCGCTAACGAGCGAGACAAACTGCTTTGGCTGTTTGCAAGGCTAGGAAAGAGCAGAGCCCCAGTCTTGCTGTTTATCTGCAATGTCTGCCAGGGCAAGTGAGGACCAGCAAGACAATTCCTGCCTAGCACCTTCCTTGGAGGAGAGAGAGTGCAACGTTTCATTTTGCTTTTTGGAGTGCGAGAGTGAGAAAAAGCAGAGTGCCTGTTTGCAAGGCTAGGAAAGAGCAGAGCCCGAGTCTTGCTGTTTATCTGCAATGACTGCCAGGGCAAGTGAGGACCAGCAAGACAATTCCTGCCTAGCACCTTCCTTGGAGGAGAGAGAGTGCAACGTTTCATTTTAGCATTTTGGCGCTCACGAGGGAGACAAACTGCTTTGCCTGTTTGCAAGGCTAGGAAAGAGAAGAGCCCCAGTCTTGCTGTTTATCTGCAATGACTGCCTGGGCAAGTGAGGACCAGCAAGACAATTCCTGCCTAGCACCTTCCTTGGAGGAGAGAGAGTGGAACGTTTCATTTTGCTTTTTGGAGTGCGAGAGTGAGAAAAAGCAGAGTGCCTGTTTGCAAGGCTAGGAAAGAGAAGAGCCCGAGTCTTCCTGTTTATCTGCAATGACTGCCAGGGCAAGTGAGGACCAGCAGGACAATTCCTGCCTAGCACCTTCCTTGGAGGAGAGAGAGTGCAACGTTTCATTTTAGCATTTTGGCGCTCACGTCGAGACGAACTGCTTTGGCTGTTTGCAAGGCTAGGAAAGAGCAGAGCCCGAGTCTTGCTGTTTATCTGCAATGACTGCCAGGGCAAGTGAGGACCAGCAAGACAATTCCTGCCTAGCACCTTCCTTGGAGGAGAGAGAGTGCAACGTTTCATTTTGCTTTTTGGAGTGCGAGAGTGAGAAAAAGCAGAGTGCCTGTTTGCAAGGCTAGGAAAGAGCAGAGCCCGAGTCTTGTTGTTTATCTGCAATGACTGCCAGGGCAAGTGAGGACCAGCAAGACAATTCCTGCCTAGCACCTTCCTTGGAGTAGAGAGAGTGCAACGTTTCATTTTAGCATTTTGGAGCTCATGAGCGAGACAAACTTCTTTGGCTCTTTGCAAGGCTAGGAAAGAGCAGAGCCCGAGTCTTGCTGTTTATCTGCAATGACTGCCTGGGCAAGTGAGGACCAGCAAGACAATTCCTGCCTAGCACCTTCCTTGGAGGAGAGAGAGTGCAACGTTTCATTTTAGCATTTTGGCGCTCACGAGGGAGACAAACTGCTTTGGCTGTTTGCAAGGCTAGGAAAGAGCAGAGCCCGAGTCTTGCTGTTCATCTGCAATGACTGCCTGGGCAAGTGAGGACCAGCAAGACAATTCCTGCCTAGCACCTTCCTTGGAGGAGAGAGAGTGCAACGTTTCATTTTAGCATTTTGGCGCTCACGAGCGAGACAAACTGCTTTGGCTGTTTGCAAGGCTAGGAAAGAGCAGAGCCCCAGTCTTGCTGTTTATCTGCAATGTCTGCCAGGGCAAGTGAGGACCAGCAAGACAATCCCTGCCTAGCACCTTCCTTGGAGGAGAGAGAGTGCAACGTTTCATTTTAGCATTTTGGCGCTCACGAGGGAGACAAACTGCTTTGCCTGTTTGCAAGGCTAGGAAAGAGAAGAGCCCCAGTCTTGCTGTTTATCTGCAATGACTGCCTGGGCAAGTGAGGACCAGCAAGACAATTCCTGCCTAGCACCTTCCTTGGAGGAGAGAGAGTGGAACGTTTCATTTTGCTTTTTGGAGTGCGAGAGTGAGAAAAAGCAGAGTGCCTGTTTGCAAGGCTAGGAAAGAGCAGAGCCAGAGTCTTGCTGTTTATCTGCAATGACTGCCACGGCAAGTGAGGACCAGGAAGACAATTCCTGCCTAGCACCTTCCTTGGAGGAGAGAGAGTGCAACGTTTCATTTTGCTTTTTGGAGTGCGAGAGTGAGAAAAAGCAGAGTGCCTGTTTGCAAGGCTAGGAAAGAGCAGAGCCCGAGTCTTGCTGTTTATCTGCAATGACTGCCAGGGCAAGTGAGGACCAGCAAGACAATTCCTGCCTAGCACCTTCCTTGGAGGAGAGAGAGTGCAACGTTTCATTTTAGCATTTTGGAGCTCATGAGCGAGACAAACTTCTTTGGCTCTTTGCAAGGCTAGGAAAGAGCAGAGCCCGAGTCTTGCTGTTTATCTGTAATGTCTGCCACGGCAAGTGAGGACCAGCAAGACAATTCCTGCCTAGCACCTTCCTTGGAGGAGAGAGAGTGCAACGTTTCATTTTAGCATTTTGGCGCTCACGAGCGAGACAATCTGCTTTGGCTGTTTGCAAGGCTAGGAAAGAGCAGAGCCCCACTCTTGCTGTTTATCTGCAATGTCTGCCAGGGCAAGTGAGGACCAGCAAGACAATTCCTGCCTAGCACCTTCCTTGGAGGAGAGAGAGTGCAACGTTTCATTTTAGCATTTTGGCGCTCACGAGGGAGACAAACTGCTTTGGCTGTTTGCAAGGCTAGGAAAGAGCAGAGCCCGAGTCTTGCTGTTCATCTGCAATGACTGCCTGGGCAAGTGAGGACCAGCAAGACAATTCCTGCCTAGCACCTTCCTTGGAGGAGAGAGAGTGCAACGTTTCATTTTAGCATTTTGGCGCTCACGAGGGAGACAAACTTCTTTGGCTGTTTGCAAGGCTAGGAAATAGCAGAGCCCGAGTCTTGCTGTTTATCTGTAATGTCTGCCACGGCAAGTGAGGACCAGCAAGACAATTCCTGCCTAGCACCTTCCTTGGAGGAGAGAGAGTGCAACGTTTCATTTTAGCATTTTGGCGCTCACGAGCGAGACAAACTGCTTTGGCTGTTTCCAAGGCTAGGGAAGAGCAGAGCCCCAGTCTTGCTGTTTATCTGCAATGACTGCCTGGGCAAGTGAGGACCAGCAAGACAATTCCTGCCTAGCACCTTCCTTGGAGGAGAGAGAGTGGAACGTTCATTTTGCTTTTTGGAGTGCGAGAGTGAGAAAAAGCAGAGTGCCTGTTTGCAAGGCTAGGAAAGAGCAGAGCCCGAGTCTTGCTGTTTATCTGCAATGACTGCCAGGGCAAGTGAGGACCAGCAAGACAATTCCTGCCTAGCACCTTCCTTGGAGGAGAGAGAGTGCAACGTTTCATTTTAGCATTTTGGCGCTCACGAGGGAGACACACTGCTTTGGCTGTTTGCAAGGCTAGGAAAGAGCAGAGCCCCAGTCTTGCTGTTCATCTGCAATGACTGCCTGGGCAAGTGAGGACCAGCAAGACAATTCCTGCCTAGCACCTTCCTTGGAGGAGAGAGAGTGCAACGTTTCATTTTAGCATTTTGGCGCTCACGAGCGAGACAAACTGCTTTGGCTGTTTGCAAGGCTAGGAAAGAGCAGAGCCCCAGTCTTGCTGTTTATCTGCAATGTCTGCCAGGGCAAGTGAGGACCAGCAAGACAATTCCTGCCTAGCACCTTCCTTGGAGGAGAGAGAGTGCAACGTTTCATTTTAGCATTTTGGCGCTCACGAGGGAGACAAACTGCTTTGGCTGTTTGCAAGGCTAGGAAAGAGCAGAGCCCGAGTCTTGCTGTTCATCTGCAATGACTGCCTGGGCAAGTGAGGACCAGCAAGACAATTCCTGCCTAGCACCTTCCTTGGAGGAGAGAGAGTGCAACGTTTCATTTTAGCATTTTGGCGCTCACGAGCGAGACAAACTGCTTTGGCTGTTTGCAAGGCTAGGAAAGAGCAGAGCCCCAGTCTTGCTGTTTATCTGCAATGTCTGCCAGGGCAAGTGAGGACCAGCAAGACAATTCCTGCCTAGCACCTTCATTGGAGGAGAGAGAGTGCAAGGTTTCATTGCAGCATTTTGGCGCTCACGAGGGAGACAAACTGCTTTGCCTGTTTGCAAGGCTAGGAAAGAGAAGAGCCCCAGTCTTGCTGTTTATCTGCAATGACTGCCTGGGCAAGTGAGGACCAGCAAGACAATTCCTGCCTAGCACCTTCCTTGGAGGAGAGAGAGTGGAACGTTTCATTTTGCTTTTTGGAGTGCGAGAGTGAGAAAAAGCAGAGTGCCTGTTTGCAAGGCTAGGAAAGAGCAGAGCCCGAGTCTTACTGTTTATCTGTAATGTCTGCCACGGCAAGTGAGGACCAGCAAGACAATTCCTGCCTAGCACCTTCCTTGGAGGAGAGAGAGTGCAACGTTTCATTTTAGCATTTTGGCGCTCACGAGCGAGACAATCTGCTTTGGCTGTTTGCAAGGCTAGGGAAGAGCAGAGCCCCAGTCTTGCTGTTTATCTGCAATGACTGCCTGGGCAAGTGAGGACCAGCAAGACAATTCCTGCCTAGCACCTTCCTTGGAGGAGAGAGAGTGCAACGTTTCATTTTAGCATTTTGGCGCTCACGAGGGAGACACACTGCTTTGGCTGTTTGCAAGGCTAGGAAAGAGCAGAGCCCCAGTCTTGCTCTTTATCTGCAATGTCTGCCAGGGCAAGTGAGGACCAGCAAGACAATTCCTGCCTAGCACCTTCCTTGGAGGAGAGAGAGTGCAACGTTTCATTTTAGCATTTTGGCGCTCACGAGGGAGACAAACTGCTTTGGCTGTTTGCAAGGCTAGGAAAGAGCAGAGCCCGAGTCTTGCTGTTCAACTGCAATGACTGCCTGGGCAAGTGAGGACCAGCAAGACAATTCCTGCCTAGCACCTTCCTTGGAGGAGAGAGAGTGCAACGTTTCATTTTAGCATTTTGGCGCTCACGAGGGAGACACACTGCTTTGGCTGTTTGCAAGGCTAGGAAAGAGCAGAGCCCCAGTCTTGCTGTTTATCTGCAATGTCTGCCAGGGCAAGTGAGGACCAGCAAGACAATTCCTGCCTAGCACCTTCATTGGAGGAGAGAGAGTGCAAGGTTTCATTGCAGCATTTTGGCGCTCACGAGGGAGACAAACTGCTTTGCCTGTTTGCAAGGCTAGGAAAGAGAAGAGCCCCAGTCTTGCTGTTTATCTGCAATGACTGCCTGGGCAAGTGAGGACCAGCAAGACAATTCCTGCCTAGCACCTTCCTTGGAGGAGAGAGAGTGGAACGTTTCATTTTGCTTTTTGGAGTGCGAGAGTGAGAAAAAGCAGAGTGCCTGTTTGCAAGGCTAGGAAAGAGCAGAGCCCGAGTCTTGCTGTTTATCTACAATGACTGCCAGGGCAAGTGAGGACCAGCAAGACAATTCCTGCCTAGCACCTTCCTTGGAGGAGAGAGAGTGCAACGTTTCATTTTGCTTTTTGGAGTGCGAGAGTGAGAAAAAGCAGAGTGCCTGTTTGCAAGGCTAGGAAAGAGCAGAGCCCGAGTCTTGCTGTTTATCTGCAATGACTGCCAGGGCAAGTGAGGACCAGGAAGACAATTCCTGCCTAGCACCTTCCTTGGAGGAGAGAGAGTGCAACGTTTCATTTTAGCATTTTGGAGCTCATGAGCGAGACAAACTTCTTTGGCTCTTTGCAGGGCTAGGAAAGAGCAGAGCCCGAGTCTTGCTGTTTATCTGTAATGTCTGCCACGGCAAGTGAGGACCAGCAAGACAATTCCTGCCTAGCACCTTCCTTGGAGGAGAGAGAGTGCAACGTTTCATTTTAGCATTTTGGCGCTCACGAGGGAGACAAACTGCTTTGGCTGTTTGCAAGGCTAGGAAAGAGCAGAGTCCGAGTCTTGCTGTTCATCTGCAATGACTGCCTGGGCAAGTGAGGACCAGCAAGACAATTCCTGCCTAGCACCTTCCTTGGAGGAGAGAGAGTGCAACGTTTCATTTTAGCATTTTGGCGCTCACGAGCGAGACAAACTGCTTTGGCTGTTTGCAAGGCTAGGAAAGAGCAGAGCCCCAGTCTTGCTGTTTATCTGCAATGTCTGCCAGGGCAAGTGAGGACCAGCAAGACAATTCCTGCCTAGCACCTTCCTTGGAGGAGAGAGAGTGCAAGGTTTCATTGCAGCATTTTGGCGCTCACGAGGGAGACAAACTGCTTTGCCTGTTTGCAAGGCTAGGAAAGAGAAGAGCCCCAGTCTTGCTGTTTATCTGCAATGACTGCCTGGGCAAGTGAGGACCAGCAAGACAATTCCTGCCTAGCACCTTCCTTGGAGGAGAGAGAGTGGAACGTTTCATTTTGCTTTTTGGAGTGCGAGAGTGAGAAAAAGCAGAGTGCCTGTTTGCAAGGCTAGGAAAGAGCAGAGCCCGAGTCTTGCTGTTTATCTGCAATGACTGCCAGGGCAAGTGAGGACCAGGAAGACAATTCCTGCCTAGCACCTTCCTTGGAGGAGAGAGAGTGCAACGTTTCATTTTGCTTTTTGGAGTGCGAGAGTGAGAAAAAGCAGAGTGCCTGTTTGCAAGGCTAGGAAAGAGCAGAGCCCGAGTCTTGCTGTTTATCTGCAATGACTGCCAGGGCAAGTGAGGACCAGCAAGACAATTCCTGCCTAGCACCTTCCTTGGAGGAGAGAGAGTGCAACGTTTCATTTTAGCATTTTGGAGCTCATGAGCGAGACAAACTTCTTTGGCTCTTTGCAAGGCTAGGAAAGAGCAGAGCCCGAGTCTTGCTGTTTATCTGTAATGTCTGCCACGGCAAGTGAGGACCAGCAAGACAATCCCTGCCTAGCACCTTCCTTGGAGGAGAGAGAGTGCAACGTTTCATTTTAGCATTTTGGCGCTCACGAGGGAGACAAACTGCTTTGCCTGTTTGCAAGGCTAGGAAAGAGAAGAGCCCCAGTCTTGCTGTTTATCTGCAATGACTGCCTGGGCAAGTGAGGACCAGCAAGACAATTCCTGCCTAGCACCTTCCTTGGAGGAGAGAGAGTGGAACGTTTCATTTTGCTTTTTGGAGTGCGAGAGTGAGAAAAAGCAGAGTGCCTGTTTGCAAGGCTAGGAAAGAGCAGAGCCCGAGTCTTGCTGTTTATCTGCAATGACTGCCAGGGCAAGTGAGGACCAGCAAGACAATTCCTGCCTAGCACCTTCCTTGGAGGAGAGAGAGTGCAACGTTTCATTTTGCTTTTTGGAGTGCGAGAGTGAGAAAAAGCAGAGTGCCTGTTTGCAAGGCTAGGAAAGAGCAGAGCCCGAGTCTTGCTGTTTATCTGCAATGACTGCCAGGGCAAGTGAGGACCAGGAAGACAAT
Organism: Phaethon aethereus; assembly: GCF_964289735.1. Classification (NCBI taxonomy): domain Eukaryota; kingdom Metazoa; phylum Chordata; class Aves; order Phaethontiformes; family Phaethontidae; genus Phaethon; species Phaethon aethereus. The sequence continues at coordinate 360,746 of NW_028114062.1, read as the reverse complement.
TCCTGCCTAGCACCTTCCTTGGAGGAGAGAGAGTGCAACGTTTCATTTTAGCATTTTGGAGCTCATGAGCGAGACAAACTTCTTTGGCTCTTTGCAGGGCTAGGAAAGAGCAGAGCCCGAGTCTTGCTGTTTATCTGTAATGTCTGCCACGGCAAGTGAGGACCAGCAAGACAATTCCTGCCTAGCACCTTCCTTGGAGGAGAGAGAGTGCAACGTTTCATTTTAGCATTTTGGCGCTCACGAGGGAGACAAACTGCTTTGGCTGTTTGCAAGGCTAGGAAAGAGCAGAGTCCGAGTCTTGCTGTTCATCTGCAATGACTGCCTGGGCAAGTGAGGACCAGCAAGACAATTCCTGCCTAGCACCTTCCTTGGAGGAGAGAGAGTGCAACGTTTCATTTTAGCATTTTGGCGCTCACGAGCGAGACAAACTGCTTTGGCTGTTTGCAAGGCTAGGAAAGAGCAGAGCCCCAGTCTTGCTGTTTATCTGCAATGTCTGCCAGGGCAAGTGAGGACCAGCAAGACAATTCCTGCCTAGCACCTTCCTTGGAGGAGAGAGAGTGCAAGGTTTCATTGCAGCATTTTGGCGCTCACGAGGGAGACAAACTGCTTTGCCTGTTTGCAAGGCTAGGAAAGAGAAGAGCCCCAGTCTTGCTGTTTATCTGCAATGACTGCCTGGGCAAGTGAGGACCAGCAAGACAATTCCTGCCTAGCACCTTCCTTGGAGGAGAGAGAGTGGAACGTTTCATTTTGCTTTTTGGAGTGCGAGAGTGAGAAAAAGCAGAGTGCCTGTTTGCAAGGCTAGGAAAGAGCAGAGCCCGAGTCTTGCTGTTTATCTGCAATGACTGCCAGGGCAAGTGAGGACCAGGAAGACAATTCCTGCCTAGCACCTTCCTTGGAGGAGAGAGAGTGCAACGTTTCATTTTGCTTTTTGGAGTGCGAGAGTGAGAAAAAGCAGAGTGCCTGTTTGCAAGGCTAGGAAAGAGCAGAGCCCGAGTCTTGCTGTTTATCTGCAATGACTGCCAGGGCAAGTGAGGACCAGCAAGACAATTCCTGCCTAGCACCTTCCTTGGAGGAGAGAGAGTGCAACGTTTCATTTTAGCATTTTGGAGCTCATGAGCGAGACAAACTTCTTTGGCTCTTTGCAAGGCTAGGAAAGAGCAGAGCCCGAGTCTTGCTGTTTATCTGTAATGTCTGCCACGGCAAGTGAGGACCAGCAAGACAATCCCTGCCTAGCACCTTCCTTGGAGGAGAGAGAGTGCAACGTTTCATTTTAGCATTTTGGCGCTCACGAGCGAGACAAACTGCTTTGGCTGTTTGCAAGGCTAGGAAAGAGAAGAGCCCCAGTCTTGCTGTTTATCTGCAATGACTGCCTGGGCAAGTGAGGACCAGCAAGACAATTCCTGCCTAGCACCTTCCTTGAAGGAGAGAGAGTGGAACGTTTCATTTTGCTTTTTGGAGTGCGAGAGTGAGAAAAAGCAGAGTGCCTGTTTGCAAGGCTAGGAAAGAGAAGAGCCCGAGTCTTCCTGTTTATCTGCAATGACTGCCAGGGCAAGTGAGGACCAGCAAGACAATTCCTGCCTAGCACCTTCCTTGGAGGAGAGAGAGTGCAACGTTTCATTGCAGCATTTTGGCGCTCACGTCGAGACGAACTGCTTTGGCTGTTTGCAAGGCTAGGAAAGAGCAGAGCCCCAGTCTTGCTGTTTATCTGCAATGACTGCCAGGGCAAGTGAGGACCAGCAAGACAATTCCTGCCTAGCACCTTCCTTGGAGGAGAGAGAGTGCAACGTTTCATTTTGCTTTTTGGAGTGCGAGAGTGAGAAAAAGCAGAGTGCCTGTTAGCAAGGCTAGGAAAGAGCAGAGCCCGAGTCTTGCTGTTTATCTGCAATGACTGCCAGGGCAAGTGAGGACCAGCAAGACAATTCCTGCCTAGCACCTTCCTTGGAGTAGAGAGAGTGCAACGTTTCATTTTAGCATTTTGGAGCTCATGAGGGAGACAAACTTCTTTGGCTCTTTGCAAGGCTAGGAAAGAGCAGAGCCCGAGTCTTGCTGTTTATCTGTAATGTCTGCCACGGCAAGTGAGGACCAGCAAGACAATTCCTGCCTAGCACCTTCCTTGGAGGAGAGAGAGTGCAACGTTTCATTTTAGCATTTTGGCGCTCACGAGCGAGACAATCTGCTTTGGCTGTTTGCAAGGCTAGGGAAGAGCAGAGCCCCAGTCTTGCTGTTTATCTGCAATGACTGCCAGGGCAAGTGAGGACCAGCAAGACAATTCCTGCCTAGCACCTTCCTTGGAGGAGAGAGAGTGCAACGTTTCATTTTAGCATTTTGGCGCTCACGAGGGAGACACACTTCTTTGGCTGTTTGCAAGGCTAGGAAAGAGCAGAGCCCCAGTCTTGCTGTTCATCTGCAATGACTGCCTGGGCAAGTGAGGACCAGCAAGACAATTCCTGCCTAGCACCTTCCTTGGAGGAGAGAGAGTGCAACGTTTCATTTTAGCATTTTGGCGCTCACGAGCGAGACAAACTGCTTTGGCTGTTTGCAAGGCTAGGAAAGAGCAGAGCCCCAGTCTTGCTCTTTATCTGCAATGTCTGCCAGGGCAAGTGAGGACCAGCAAGACAATTCCTGCCTAGCACCTTCCTTGGAGGAGAGAGAGTGCAACGTTTCATTTTAGCATTTTGGCGCTCACGAGGGAGACAAACTGCTTTGGCTGTTTGCAAGGCTAGGAAAGAGAAGAGCCCCAGTCTTGCTATTTATCTGCAATGACTGCCTGGGCAAGTGAGGACCAGCAAGACAATTCCTGCCTAGCACCTTCCTTGGAGGAGAGAGAGTGCAACGTTTCATTTTAGCATTTTGGCGCTCACGAGCGAGACAAACTGCTTTGGCTGTTTGCAAGGCTAGGAAAGAGCGGAGCCCCAGTCTTGCTGTTTATCTGCAATGTCTGCCAGGGCAAGAGAGGACCAGCAAGACAATTCCTGCCTAGCACCTTCCTTGGAGGAGAGAGAGTGCAACGTTTCATTTTAGCATTTTGGCGCTCACGAGCGAGACTAACTGCCTTGGCTGTTTCCAAGGCTAGGGATGAGCAGAGCCCCAGTCTTGCTGTTTATCTGCAATGACTGCCTGGGCAAGTGAGGACCAGCAAGACAATTCCTGCCTAGCACCTTCCTTGGAGGAGAGAGAGTGGAACGTTCATTTTGCTTTTTGGAGTGCGAGAGTGAGAAAAAGCAGAGTGCCTGTTTGCAAGGCTAGGAAAGAGCAGAGCCCGAGTCTTGCTGTTTATCTGCAATGACTGCCTGGGCAAGTGAGGACCAGCAAGACAATTCCTGCCTAGCACCTTCCTTGGAGGAGAGAGAGTGCAACGTTTCATTTTAGCATTTTGGAGCTCATGAGCGAGACAAACTTCTTTGGCTCTTTGCAAGGCTAGGAAAGAGCAGAGCCCGAGTCTTGCTGTTTATCTGTAATGTCTGCCACGGCAAGTAAGGACCAGCAAGACAATTCCTGCCTAGCACCTTCCTTGGAGGAGAGAGAGTGCAACGTTTCATTTTAGCATTTTGGCGCTCACGAGCGAGACAATCTGCTTTGGCTGTTTGCAAGGCTAGGGAAGAGCAGAGCCCCAGTCTTGCTGTTTATCTGCAATGACTGCCTGGGCAAGTGAGGACCAGCAAGACAATTCCTGCCTAGCACCTTCCTTGGAGGAGAGAGAGTGCAACGTTTCATTTTAGCATTTTGGCGCTCACGAGGGAGACAAACTGCTTTGGCTGTTTGCAAGGCTAGGAAAGAGCAGAGCCCGAGTCTTGCTGTTCATCTGCAATGACTGCCTGGGCAAGTGAGGACCAGCAAGACAATTCCTGCCTAGCACCTTCCTTGGAGGAGAGAGAGTGCAACGTTTCATTTTAGCATTTTGGCGCTCACGAGCGAGACAAACTGCTTTGGCTGTTTGCAAGGCTAGGAAAGAGCGGAGCCCCAGTCTTGCTGTTTATCTGCAATGTCTGCCAGGGCAAGTGAGGACCAGCAAGACAATTCCTGCCTAGCACCTTCCTTGGAGGAGAGAGAGTGCAACGTTTCATTTTAGCATTTTGGCGCTCACGAGGGAGACAAACTTCTTTGGCTGTTTGCAAGGCTAGGAAAGAGCAGAGCCCGAGTCTTGCTGTTTATCTGTAATGTCTGCCACGGCAAGTGAGGACCAGCAAGACAATTCCTGCCTAGCACCTTCCTTGGAGGAGAGAGAGTGCAACGTTTCATTTTAGCATTTTGGCACTCACGAGCGAGACAAACTGCTTTGGCTGTTTCCAAGGCTAGGGAAGAGCAGAGCCCCAGTCTTGCTGTTTATCTGCAATGACTGCCTGGGCAAGTGAGGACCAGCAAGACAATTCCTGCCTAGCACCTTCCTTGGAGGAGAGAGAGTGCAACGTTTCATTTTAGCATTTTGGCGCTCACGAGGGAGACACACTGCTTTGGCTGTTTGCAAGGCTAGGAAAGAGCAGAGCCCCAGTCTTGCTCTTTATCTGCAATGTCTGCCAGGGCAAGTGAGGACCAGCAAGACAATTCCTGCCTAGCACCTTCCTTGGAGGAGAGAGAGTGCAACGTTTCATTTTAGCATTTTGGCGCTCACGAGGGAGACAAACTTCTTTGGCTGTTTGCAAGGCTAGGAAAGAGCAGAGCCCGAGTCTTGCTGTTTATCTGTAATGTCTGCCACGGCAAGTGAGGACCAGCAAGACAATTCCTGCCTAGCACCTTCCTTGGAGGAGAGAGAGTGCAACGTTTCATTTTAGCATTTTGGCGCTCACGAGCGAGACAAACTGCTTTGGCTGTTTCCAAGGCTAGGGAAGAGCAGAGCCCCAGTCTTGCTGTTTATCTGCAATGACTGCCTGGGCAAGTGAGGACCAGCAAGACAATTCCTGCCTAGCACCTTCCTTGGAGGAGAGAGAGTGCAACGTTTCATTTTAGCATTTTGGCGCTCACGAGGGAGACACACTGCTTTGGCTGTTTGCAAGGCTAGGAAAGAGCAGAGCCCCAGTCTTGCTCTTTATCTGCAATGTCTGCCAGGGCAAGTGAGGACCAGCAAGACAATTCCTGCCTAGCACCTTCCTTGGAGGAGAGAGAGTGCAACGTTTCATTTTAGCATTTTGGCGCTCACGAGGGAGACAAACTGCTTTGGCTGTTTGCAAGGCTAGGAAAGAGCAGAGCCCGAGTCTTGCTGTTCATCTGCAATGACTGCCTGGGCAAGTGAGGACCAGCAAGACAATTCCTGCCTAGCACCTTCCTTGGAGGAGAGAGAGTGCAACGTTTCATTTTAGCATTTTGGCGCTCACGAGCGAGACAAACTGCTTTGGCTGTTTGCAAGGCTAGGAAAGAGCGGAGCCCCAGTCTTGCTGTTTATCTGCAATGTCTGCCAGGGCAAGTGAGGACCAGCAAGACAATTCCTGCCTAGCACCTTCCTTGGAGGAGAGAGAGTGCAACGTTTCATTTTAGCATTTTGGCGCTCACGAGGGAGACAAACTTCTTTGGCTGTTTGCAAGGCTAGGAAAGAGCAGAGCCCGAGTCTTGCTGTTTATCTGTAATGTCTGCCACGGCAAGTGAGGACCAGCAAGACAATTCCTGCCTAGCACCTTCCTTGGAGGAGAGAGAGTGCAACGTTTCATTTTAGCATTTTGGCGCTCACGAGCGAGACAATCTGCTTTGGCTGTTTGCAAGGCTAGGGAAGAGCAGAGCCCCAGTCTTGCTGTTTATCTGCAATGACTGCCAGGGCAAGTGAGGACCAGCAAGACAATTCCTGCCTAGCACCTTCCTTGGAGGAGAGAGAGTGCAACGTTTCAATTTAGCATTTTGGCGCTCACGAGGGAGACACACTTCTTTGGCTGTTTGCAAGGCTAGGAAAGAGCAGAGCCCCAGTCTTGCTGTTCATCTGCAATGACTGCCTGGGCAAGTGAGGACCAGCAAGACAATTCCTGCCTAGCACCTTCCTTGGAGGAGAGAGAGTGCAACGTTTCATTTTAGCATTTTGGCGCTCACGAGCGAGACAAACTGCTTTGGCTGTTTGCAAGGCTAGGAAAGAGCGGAGCCCCAGTCTTGCTGTTTATCTGCAATGTCTGCCAGGGCAAGTGAGGACCAGCAAGACAATTCCTGCCTAGCACCTTCCTTGGAGGAGAGAGAGTGCAACGTTTCATTTTAGCATTTTGGCGCTCACGAGGGAGACAAACTTCTTTGGCTGTTTGCAAGGCTAGGAAAGAGCAGAGCCCGAGTCTTGCTGTTTATCTGTAATGTCTGCCACGGCAAGTGAGGACCAGCAAGACAATTCCTGCCTAGCACCTTCCTTGGAGGAGAGAGAGTGCAACGTTTCATTTTAGCATTTTGGCGCTCACGAGCGAGACAAACTGCTTTGGCTGTTTCCAAGGCTAGGGAAGAGCAGAGCCCCAGTCTTGCTGTTTATCTGCAATGACTGCCTGGGCAAGTGAGGACCAGCAAGACAATTCCTGCCTAGCACCTTCCTTGGAGGAGAGAGAGTGCAACGTTTCATTTTAGCATTTTGGCGCTCACGAGGGAGACACACTGCTTTGGCTGTTTGCAAGGCTAGGAAAGAGCAGAGCCCCAGTCTTGCTCTTTATCTGCAATGTCTGCCAGGGCAAGTGAGGACCAGCAAGACAATTCCTGCCTAGCACCTTCCTTGGAGGAGAGAGAGTGCAACGTTTCATTTTAGCATTTTGGCGCTCACGAGGGAGACAAACTTCTTTGGCTGTTTGCAAGGCTAGGAAAGAGCAGAGCCCGAGTCTTGCTGTTTATCTGTAATGTCTGCCACGGCAAGTGAGGACCAGCAAGACAATTCCTGCCTAGCACCTTCCTTGGAGGAGAGAGAGTGCAACGTTTCATTTTAGCATTTTGGCGCTCACGAGCGAGACAAACTGCTTTGGCTGTTTCCAAGGCTAGGGAAGAGCAGAGCCCCAGTCTTGCTGTTTATCTGCAATGACTGCCTGGGCAAGTGAGGACCAGCAAGACAATTCCTGCCTAGCACCTTCCTTGGAGGAGAGAGAGTGCAACGTTTCATTTTAGCATTTTGGCGCTCACGAGGGAGACACACTGCTTTGGCTGTTTGCAAGGCTAGGAAAGAGCAGAGCCCCAGTCTTGCTCTTTATCTGCAATGTCTGCCAGGGCAAGTGAGGACCAGCAAGACAATTCCTGCCTAGCACCTTCCTTGGAGGAGAGAGAGTGCAACGTTTCATTTTAGCATTTTGGCGCTCACGAGGGAGACAAACTGCTTTGGCTGTTTGCAAGGCTAGGAAAGAGCAGAGCCCGAGTCTTGCTGTTCATCTGCAATGACTGCCTGGGCAAGTGAGGACCAGCAAGACAATTCCTGCCTAGCACCTTCCTTGGAGGAGAGAGAGTGCAACGTTTCATTTTAGCATTTTGGCGCTCACGAGCGAGACAAACTGCTTTGGCTGTTTGCAAGGCTAGGAAAGAGCGGAGCCCCAGTCTTGCTGTTTATCTGCAATGTCTGCCAGGGCAAGTGAGGACCAGCAAGACAATTCCTGCCTAGCACCTTCCTTGGAGGAGAGAGAGTGCAACGTTTCATTTTAGCATTTTGGCGCTCACGAGGGAGACAAACTTCTTTGGCTGTTTGCAAGGCTAGGAAAGAGCAGAGCCCGAGTCTTGCTGTTTATCTGTAATGTCTGCCACGGCAAGTGAGGACCAGCAAGACAATTCCTGCCTAGCACCTTCCTTGGAGGAGAGAGAGTGCAACGTTTCATTTTAGCATTTTGGCGCTCACGAGCGAGACAATCTGCTTTGGCTGTTTGCAAGGCTAGGGAAGAGCAGAGCCCCAGTCTTGCTGTTTATCTGCAATGACTGCCAGGGCAAGTGAGGACCAGCAAGACAATTCCTGCCTAGCACCTTCCTTGGAGGAGAGAGAGTGCAACGTTTCAATTTAGCATTTTGGCGCTCACGAGGGAGACACACTTCTTTGGCTGTTTGCAAGGCTAGGAAAGAGCAGAGCCCCAGTCTTGCTGTTCATCTGCAATGACTGCCTGGGCAAGTGAGGACCAGCAAGACAATTCCTGCCTAGCACCTTCCTTGGAGGAGAGAGAGTGCAACGTTTCATTTTAGCATTTTGGCGCTCACGAGCGAGACAAACTGCTTTGGCTGTTTGCAAGGCTAGGAAAGAGCAGAGCCCCAGTCTTGCTCTTTATCTGCAATGTCTGCCAGGGCAAGTGAGGACCAGCAAGACAATTCCTGCCTAGCACCTTCCTTGGAGGAGAGAGAGTGCAACGTTTCATTTTAGCATTTTGGCGCTCACGAGGGAGACAAACTGCTTTGGCTGTTTGCAAGGCTAGGAAAGAGAAGAGCCCCAGTCTTGCTATTTATCTGCAGTGACTGCCAGGGCAAGTGAGGAGCAGCAAGACAATTCCTGCCTAGCACCTTCCTTGGAGGAGAGAGAGTGCAACGTTTCATTTTATCATTTTGGCGCTCACGACCGAGACAAACTGCTTTGGCTGTTTGCAAGGCTAGGAAAGAGCAGAGCCCCAGTCTTGCTGTTTATCTGCAATGACTGCCAGGGCAAGTGAGGACCAGCAAGACAATTCCTGCCTAGCACCTTCCTTGGAGGAGAGAGAGTGCAACGTTTCATTTTAGCATTTTGGCGCTCACGAGCGAGACAAAATGCTTTGGCTGTTTGCAAGCCTAGGAAAGAGCAGAGCCCCAGTCTTGCTGTTTATCTGCAATGACTGCCAGGGCAAGTGAGGACCAGGAAGACAATTCCTGCCTAGCACCTTCCTTGGAGGAGAGAGAGTGCAACGTTTCATTTTGCTTTTTGGAGTGCGAGAGTGAGAAAAAGCAGAGTGCCTGTTTGCAAGGCTAGGAAAGAGCAGAGCCCGAGTCTTGCTGTTTATCTGCAATGACTGCCAGGGCAAGTGAGGACCAGCAAGACAATTCCTGCCTAGCACCTTCCTTGGAGGAGAGAGAGTGCAACGTTTCATTTTAGCATTTTGGAGCTCATGAGCGAGACAAACTTCTTTGGCTCTTTGCAAGGCTAGGAAAGAGCAGAGCCCGAGTCTTGCTGTTTATCTGTAATGTCTGCCAGGGCAAGTGAGGACCAGCAAGACAATTCCTGCCTAGCACCTTCCTTGGAGGAGAGAGAGTGCAACGTTTCATTTTAGCATTTTGGCGCTCACGAGCGAGACAATCTGCTTTGGCTGTTTGCAAGGCTAGGGAAGAGCAGAGCCCCAGTCTCGCTGTTTATCTGCAATGACTGCCTGGGCAAGTGAGGACCAGCAAGACAATTCCTGCCTAGCACCTTCCTTGGAGGAGAGAGAGTGCAACGTTTCATTTTAGCATTTTGGCGCTCACGAGGGAGACAAACTCCTTTGGCTGTTTGCAAGGCTAGGAAAGAGCAGAGCCCGAGTCTTGCTGTTCATCTGCAATGACTGCCTGGGCAAGTGAGGACCAGCAAGACAATTCCTGCCTAGCACCTTCCTTGGAGGAGAGAGAGTGCAACGTTTCATTTTAGCATTTTGGCGCTCACGAGCGAGACAAACTGCTTTGGCTGTTTGCAAGGCTAGGAAAGAGCGGAGCCCCAGTCTTGCTGTTTATCTGCAATGTCTGCCAGGGCAAGAGAGGACCAGCAAGACAATTCCTGCCTAGCACCTTCCTTGGAGGAGAGAGAGTGCAACGTTTCATTTTAGCATTTTGGCGCTCACGAGCGAGACAAACTGCTTTGGCTGTTTCCAAGGCTAGGGAAGAGCAGAGCCCCAGTCTTGCTGTTTATCTGCAATGACTGCCTGGGCAAGTGAGGACCAGCAAGACAATTCCTGCCTAGCACCTTCCTTGGAGGAGAGAGAGTGGAACGTTCATTTTGCTTTTTGGAGTGCGAGAGTGAGAAAAAGCAGAGTGCCTGTTTGCAAGGCTAGGAAAGAGCAGAGCCCGAGTCTTGCTGTTTATCTGCAATGACTGCCAGGGCAAGTGAGGACCAGCAAGACAATTCCTGCCTAGCACCTTCCTTGGAGGAGAGAGAGTGGAACGTTTCATTTTGCTTTTTGGAGTGCGAGAGTGAGAAAAAGCAGAGTGCCTGTTTGCAAGGCTAGGAAAGAGCAGAGCCCGAGTCTTGCTGTTTATCTGCAATGACTGCCAGGGCAAGTGAGGACCAGCAAGACAATTCCTGCCTAGCACCTTCCTTGGAGGAGAGAGAGTGCAACGTTTCATTTTAGCATTTTGGAGCTCATGAGCGAGACAAACTTCTTTGGCTCTTTGCAAGGCTAGGAAAGAGCAGAGCCCGAGTCTTGCTGTTTATCTGTAATGTCTGCCACGGCAAGTGAGGACCAGCAAGACAATTCCTGCCTAGCACCTTCCTTGGAGGAGAGAGAGTGCAACGTTTCATTTTAGCATTTTGGCGCTCACGAGCGAGACAATCTGCTTTGGCTGTTTGCAAGGCTAGGGAAGAGCAGAGCCCCAGTCTTGCTGTTTATCTGCAATGACTGCCTGGGCAAGTGAGGACCAGCAAGACAATTCCTGCCTAGCCCCTTCCTTGGAGGAGAGAGAGTGCAACGTTTCATTTTAGCATTTTGGCGCTCACGAGCGAGACAAACTGCTTTGGCTGTTTGCAAGGCTAGGAAAGAGCGGAGCCCCAGTCTTGCTGTTTATCTGCAATGTCTGCCAGGGCAAGTGAGGACCAGCAAGACAATTCCTGCCTAGCACCTTCCTTGGAGGAGAGAGAGTGCAACGTTTCATTTTAGCATTTTGGCGCTCACGAGGGAGACAAACTTCTTTGGCTGTTTGCAAGGCTAGGAAAGAGCAGAGCCCGAGTCTTGCTGTTTATCTGTAATGTCTGCCACGGCAAGTGAGGACCAGCAAGACAATTCCTGCCTAGCACCTTCCTTGGAGGAGAGAGAGTGCAACGTTTCATTTTAGCATTTTGGCGCTCACGAGCGAGACAAACTGCTTTGGCTGTTTCCAAGGCTAGGGAAGAGCAGAGCCCCAGTCTTGCTGTTTATCTGCAATGACTGCCTGGGCAAGTGAGGACCAGCAAGACAATTCCTGCCTAGCACCTTCCTTGGAGGAGAGAGAGTGGAACGTTCATTTTGCTTTTTGGAGTGCGAGAGTGAGAAAAAACAGAGTGCCTGTTTGCAAGGCTAGGAAAGAGCAGAGCCCGAGTCTTGCTGTTTATCTGCAATGACTGCCAGGGCAAGTGAGGACCAGCAAGACAATTCCTGCCTAGCACCTTCCTTGGAGGAGAGAGAGTAGAACGTTTCATTTTGCTTTTTGGAGTGCGAGAGTGAGAAAAAGCAGAGTGCCTGTTTGCAAGGCTAGGAAAGAGCAGAGCCCGAGTCTTGCTGTTTATCTGCAATGACTGCCAGGGCAAGTGAGGACCAGCAAGACAATTCCTGCCTAGCACCTTCCTTGGAGGAGAGAGAGTGCAACGTTTCATTTTAGCATTTTGGCGCTCACGAGCGAGACAATCTGCTTTGGCTGTTTGCAAGGCTAGGGAAGAGCAGAGCCCCAGTCTTGCTGTTTATCTGCAATGACTGCCAGGGCAAGTGAGGACCAGCAAGACAATTCCTGCCTAGCACCTTCCTTGGAGGAGAGAGAGTGCAACGTTTCATTTTAGCATTTTGGCGCTCACGAGGGAGACACACTGCTTTGGCTGTTTGCAAGGCTAGGAAAGAGCAGAGCCCCAGTCTTGCTGTTCATCTGCAATGACTGCCTGGGCAAGTGAGGACCAGCAAGACAATTCCTGCCTAGCACCTTCCTTGGAGGAGAGAGAGTGCAACGTTTCATTTTAGCATTTTGGCGCTCACAGGCGAGACAAACTGCTTTGGCTGTTTGCAAGGCTAGGAAAGAGCAGAGCCCCAGTCTTGCTGTTTATCTGCAATGTCTGCCAGGGCAAGTGAGGACCAGCAAGACAATTCCTGCCTAGCACCTTCCTTGGAGGAGAGAGAGTGCAACGTTTCATTTTAGCATTTTGGCGCTCACGAGGGAGACAAACTGCTTTGGCTGTTTGCAAGGCTAGGAAAGAGCAGAGCCCGAGTCTTGCTGTTCATCTGCAATGACTGCCTGGGCAAGTGAGGACCAGCAAGACAATTCCTGCCTAGCACCTTCCTTGGAGGAGAGAGAGTGCAACGTTTCATTTTAGCATTTTGGCGCTCACGAGCGAGACAAACTGCTTTGGCTGTTTGCAAGGCTAGGAAAGAGCAGAGCCCCAGTCTTGCTGTTTATCTGCAATGTCTGCCAGGGCAAGTGAGGACCAGCAAGACAATTCCTGCCTAGCGCCTTCATTGGAGGAGAGAGAGTGGAACGTTTCATTTTGCTTTTTGGAGTGCGAGAGTGAGAAAAAGCAGAGTGCCTGTTTGCAAGGCTAGGAAAGAGCAGAGCCCGAGTCTTGCTGTTTATCTGCAATGACTGCCAGGGCAAGTGAGGACCAGCAAGACAATTCCTGCCTAGCACCTTCCTTGGAGGAGAGAGAGTGCAACGTTTCATTTTAGCATTTTGGCGCTCACGAGGGAGACAAACTGCTTTGCCTGTTTGCAAGGCTAGGAAAGAGAAGAGCCCCAGTCTTGCTGTTTATCTGCAATGACTGCCTGGGCAAGTGAGGACCAGCAAGACAATTCCTGCCTAGCACCTTCCTTGGAGGAGAGAGAGTGGAACGTTTCATTTTGCTTTTTGGAGTGCGAGAGTGAGAAAAAGCAGAGTGCCTGTTTGCAAGGCTAGGAAAGAGAAGAGCCCGAGTCTTCCTGTTTATCTGCAATGACTGCCAGGGCAAGTGAGGACCAGCAAGACAATTCCTGCCTAGCACCTTCCTTGGAGGAGAGAGAGTGCAACGTTTCATTTTAGCATTTTGGCGCTCACGAGGGAGACAAACTGCTTTGGCTGTTTGCAAGGCTAGGAAAGAGAAGAGCCCCAGTCTTGCTATTTATCTGCAGTGACTGCCAGGGCAAGTGAGGACCAGCAAGACAATTCCTGCCTAGCACCTTCCTTGGAGGAGAGAGAGTGCAACGTTTCATTTTATCATTTTGGCGCTCACGACCGAGACAAACTGCTTTGGCTGTTTGCAAGGCTAGGAAAGAGCAGAGCCCGAGTCTTGCTGTTTATCTGCAATGACTGCCAGGGCAAGTGAGGACCAGCAAGACAATTCCTGCCTAGCACCTTCCTTGGAGGAGAGAGAGTGCAACGTTTCATTTTAGCATTTTGGCGCTCACGAGCGAGACAAAATGCTTTGGCTGTTTGCAAGGCTAGGAAAGAGCAGAGCCCCAGTCTTGCTGTTTATCTGTAATGTCTGCCACGGCAAGTGAGGACCAGGAAGACAATTCCTGCCTAGCACCTTCCTTGGAGGAGAGAGAGTGCAACGTTTCATTTTGCTTTTTGGAGTGCGAGAGTGAGAAAAAGCAGAGTGCCTGTTTGCAAGGCTAGGAAATAGCAGAGCCCGAGTCTTACTGTTTATCTGCAATGACTGCCAGGGCAAGTGAGGACCAGCAAGACAATTCCTGCCTAGCACCTTCATTGGAGGAGAGAGAGTGCAAGGTTTCATTGCAGCATTTTGGCGCTCACGAGCGAGACAAACTGCTTTGGCTGTTTGCAAGGCTAGGAAAGAGCGGAGCCCCAGTCTTGCTGTTTATCTGCAATGACTGCCAGGGCAAGTGAGGACCAGCAAGACAATTCCTGCCTAGCACCTTCCTTGGAGGAGAGAGAGTGCAACGTTTCATTTTAGCATTTTGGCGCTCACGAGCGAGACAAACTGCTTTGGCTGTTTCCAAGGCTAGGGAAGAGCAGAGCCCCAGTCTTGCTGTTTATCTGCAATGACTGCCTGGGCAAGTGAGGACCAGCAAGACAATTCCTGCCTAGCACCTTCCTTGGAGGAGAGAGAGTGGAACGTTCATTTTGCTTTTTGGAGTGCGAGAGTGAGAAAAAGCAGAGTGCCTGTTTGCAAGGCTAGGAAAGAGCAGAGCCCGAGTCTTGCTGTTTATCTGCAATGACTGCCAGGGCAAGTGAGGACCAGCAAGACAATTCCTGCCTAGCACCTTCCTTGGAGGAGAGAGAGTGGAACGTTTCATTTTGCTTTTTGGAGTGCGAGAGTGAGAAAAAGCAGAGTGCCTGTTTGCAAGGCTAGGAAAGAGCAGAGCCCGAGTCTTGCTGTTTATCTGCAATGACTGCCAGGGCAAGTGAGGACCAGCAAGACAATTCCTGCCTAGCACCTTCCTTGGAGGAGAGAGAGTGGAACGTTCATTTTGCTTTTTGGAGTGCGAAAGTGAGAAAAAGCAGAGTGCCTGTTTGCAAGGCTAGGAAAGAGCAGAGCCCGAGTCTTGCTGTTTATCTGCAATGACTGCCAGGGCAAGTGAGGACCAGCAAGTCAATTCCTGCCTAGCACCTTCCTTGGAGGAGAGAGAGTAGAACGTTTCATTTTGCTTTTTGGAGTGCGAGAGTGAGAAAAAGCAGAGTGCCTGTTTGCAAGGCTAGGAAAGAGCAGAGCCCGAGTCTTGCTGTTTATCTGCAATGACTGCCAGGGCAAGTGAGGACCAGCAAGACAATTCCTGCCTAGCACCTTCCTTGGAGGAGAGAGAGTGCAACGTTTCATTTTAGCATTTTGGCGCTCACGAGGGAGACACACTGCTTTGGCTGTTTGCAAGGCTAGGAAAGAGCAGAGCCCCAGTCTTGCTGTTCATCTGCAATGACTGCCTGGGCAAGTGAGGACCAGCCAGACAATTCCTGCCTAGCACCTTCCTTGGAGGAGAGAGAGTGCAACGTTTCATTTTAGCATTTTGGCGCTCACAGGCGAGACAAACTGCTTTGGCTGTTTGCAAGGCTAGGAAAGAGCAGAGCCCGAGTCTTGCTGTTTATCTGCAATGTCTGCCAGGGCAAGTGAGGACCAGCAAGACAATTCCTGCCTAGCACCTTCCTTGGAGGAGAGAGAGTGCAACGTTTCATTTTAGCATTTTGGCGCTCACGAGGGAGACAAACTGCTTTGGCTGTTTGCAAGGCTAGGAAAGAGCAGAGCCCGAGTCTTGCTGTTCATCTGCAATGACTGCCTGGGCAAGTGAGGACCAGCAAGACAATTCCTGCCTAGCACCTTCCTTGGAGGAGAGAGAGTGCAACGTTTCATTTTAGCATTTTGGCGCTCACGAGCGAGACAAACTGCTTTGGCTGTTTGCAAGGCTAGGAAAGAGCAGAGCCCCAGTCTTGCTGTTTATCTGCAATGTCTGCCAGGGCAAGAGAGGACCAGCAAGACAATTCCTGCCTAGCACCTTCCTTGGAGGAGAGAGAGTGCAACGTTTCATTTTAGCATTTTGGCGCTCACGAGCGAGACAAACTGCTTTGGCTGTTTCCAAGGCTAGGGAAGAGCAGAGCCCCAGTCTTGCTGTTTATCTGCAATGACTGCCTGGGCAAGTGAGGACCAGCAAGACAATTCCTGCCTAGCACCTTCCTTGGAGGAGAGAGAGTGGAACGTTCATTTTGCTTTTTGGAGTGCGAGAGTGAGAAAAAGCAGAGTGCCTGTTTGCAAGGCTAGGAAAGAGCAGAGCCCGAGTCTTGCTGTTTATCTGCAATGACTGCCAGGGCAAGTGAGGACCAGCAAGACAATTCCTGCCTAGCACCTTCCTTGGAGGAGAGAGAGTGGAACGTTTCATTTTGCTTTTTGGAGTGCGAGAGTGAGAAAAAGCAGAGTGCCTGTTTGCAAGGCTAGGAAAGAGCAGAGCCCGAGTCTTGCTGTTTATCTGCAATGACTGCCAGGGCAAGTGAGGACCAGCAAGACAATTCCTGCCTAGCACCTTCCTTGGAGGAGAGAGAGTGCAACGTTTCATTTTAGCATTTTGGAGCTCATGAGCGAGACAAACTTCTTTGGCTCTTTGCAAGGCTAGGAAAGAGCAGAGCCCGAGTCTTGCTGTTTATCTGTAATGTCTGCCACGGCAAGTGAGGACCAGCAAGACAATTCCTTCCTAGCACCTTCCTTGGAGGAGAGAGAGTGCAACGTTTCATTTTAGCATTTTGGCGCTCACGAGCGAGACAATCTGCTTTGGCTGTTTGCAAGGCTAGGGAAGAGCAGAGCCCCAGTCTTGCTGTTCATCTGCAATGACTGCCTGGGCAAGTGAGGACCAGCAAGACAATTCCTGCCTAGCACCTTCCTTGGAGGAGAGAGAGTGCAACGTTTCATTTTAGCATTTTGGCGCTCACGAGGGAGACACACTGCTTTGGCTGTTTGCAAGGCTAGGAAAGAGCAGAGCCCCAGTCTTGCTCTTTATCTGCAATGTCTGCCAGGGCAAGTGAGGACCAGCAAGACAATTCCTGCCTAGCACCTTCCTTGGAGGAGAGAGAGTGCAACGTTTCATTTTAGCATTTTGGCGCTCACGAGGGAGACAAACTGCTTTGGCTGTTTGCAAGGCTAGGAAAGAGCAGAGCCCGAGTCTTGCTGTTCATCTGCAATGACTGCCTGGGCAAGTGAGGACCAGCAAGACAATTCCTGCCTAGCACCTTCCTTGGAGGAGAGAGAGTGCAACGTTTCATTTTAGCATTTTGGCGCTCACGAGCGAGACAAACTGCTTTGGCTGTTTGCAAGGCTAGGAAAGAGCGGAGCCCCAGTCTTGCTGTTTATCTGCAATGTCTGCCACGGCAAGTGAGGACCAGCAAGACAATTCCTGCCTAGCACCTTCCTTGGAGGAGAGAGAGTGCAACGTTTCATTTTAGCATTTTGGCGCTCACGAGCGAGACAAACTGCTTTGGCTGTTTCCAAGGCTAGGGAAGAGCAGAGCCCCAGTCTTGCTGTTTATCTGCAATGACTGCCTGGGCAAGTGAGGACCAGCAAGACAATTCCTGCCTAGCACCTTCCTTGGAGGAGAGAGAGTGGAACGTTCATTTTGCTTTTTGGAGTGCGAAAGTGAGAAAAAGCAGAGTGCCTGTTTGCAAGGCTAGGAAAGAGCAGAGCCCGAGTCTTGCTGTTTATCTGCAATGACTGCCAGGGCAAGTGAGGACCAGCAAGACAATTCCTGCCTAGCACCTTCCTTGGAGGAGAGAGAGTGCAACGTTTCATTTTGCTTTTTGGAGTGCGAGAGTGAGAAAAAGCAGAGTGCCTGTTTGCAAGGCTAGGAAAGAGCAGAGCCCGAGTCTTGCTGTTTATCTGCAATGACTGCCAGGGCAAGTGAGGACCAGCAAGACAATTCCTGCCTAGCACCTTCCTTGGAGGAGAGAGAGTGCAACGTTTCATTTTAGCATTTTGGCGCTCACGAGGGAGACACACTGCTTTGGCTGTTTGCAAGGCTAGGAAAGAGCAGAGCCCCAGTCTTGCTGTTCATCTGCAATGACTGCCTGGGCAAGTGAGGACCAGCAAGACAATTCCTGCCTAGCACCTTCCTTGGAGGAGAGAGAGTGCAACGTTTCATTTTAGCATTTTGGCGCTCACAGGCGAGACAAACTGCTTTGGCTGTTTGCAAGGCTAGGAAAGAGCAGAGCCCCAGTCTTGCTGTTTATCTGCAATGTCTGCCAGGGCAAGTGAGGACCAGCAAGACAATTCCTGCCTAGCACCTTCCTTGGAGGAGAGAGAGTGCAACGTTTCATTTTAGCATTTTGGCGCTCACGAGGGAGACAAACTGCTTTGGCTGTTTGCAAGGCTAGGAAAGAGCAGAGCCCGAGTCTTGCTGTTCATCTGCAATGACTGCCTGGGCAAGTGAGGACCAGCAAGACAATTCCTGCCTAGCACCTTCCTTGGAGGAGAGAGAGTGCAACGTTTCATTTTAGCATTTTGGCGCTCACGAGCGAGACAAACTGCTTTGGCTGTTTGCAAGGCTAGGAAAGAGCAGAGCCCCAGTCTTGCTGTTTATCTGCAATGTCTGCCAGGGCAAGTGAGGACCAGCAAGACAATTCCTGCCTAGCACCTTCCTTGGAGGAGAGAGAGTGCAACGTTTCATTTTGCTTTTTGGAGTGCGAGAGTGAGAAAAAGCAGAGTGCCTGTTTGCAAGGCTAGGAAAGAGCAGAGCCCGAGTCTTGCTGTTTATCTGCAATGACTGCCAGGGCAAGTGAGGACCAGCAAGACAATTCCTGCCTAGCACCTTCCTTGGAGGAGAGAGAGTGCAACGTTTCATTTTAGCATTTTGGCGCTCACGAGGGAGACAAACTGCTTTGCCTGTTTGCAAGGCTAGGAAAGAGAAGAGCCCCAGTCTTGCTGTTTATCTGCAATGACTGCCTGGGCAAGTGAGGACCAGCAAGACAATTCCTGCCTAGCACCTTCCTTGGAGGAGAGAGAGTGGAACGTTTCATTTTGCTTTTTGGAGTGCGAGAGTGAGAAAAAGCAGAGTGCCTGTTTGCAAGGCTAGGAAAGAGAAGAGCCCGAGTCTTCCTGTTTATCTGCAATGACTGCCAGGGCAAGTGAGGACCAGCAAGACAATTCCTGCCTAGCACCTTCCTTGGAGGAGAGAGAGTGCAACGTTTCATTTTAGCATTTTGGCGCTCACGTCGAGACGAACTGCTTTGGCTGTTTGCAAGGCTAGGAAAGAGCAGAGCCCGAGTCTTGCTGTTTATCTGCAATGACTGCCAGGGCAAGTGAGGACCAGCAAGACAATTCCTGCCTAGCACCTTCCTTGGAGGAGAGAGAGTGCAACGTTTCATTTTGCTTTTTGGAGTGCGAGAGTGAGAAAAAGCAGAGTGCCTGTTTGCAAGGCTAGGAAAGAGCAGAGCCCGAGTCTTGCTGTTCATCTGCAATGACTGCCTGGGCAAGTGAGGACCAGCAAGACAATTCCTGCCTAGCACCTTCCTTGGAGGAGAGAGAGTGCAACGTTTCATTTTAGCATTTTGGCGCTCACGAGCGAGACAAACTGCTTTGGCTGTTTGCAAGGCTAGGAAAGAGCGGAGCCCCAGTCTTGCTGTTTATCTGCAATGTCTGCCACGGCAAGTGAGGACCAGCAAGACAATTCCTGCCTAGCACCTTCCTTGGAGGAGAGAGAGTGCAACGTTTCATTTTAGCATTTTGGCGCTCACGAGCGAGACAAACTGCTTTGGCTGTTTCCAAGGCTAGGGAAGAGCAGAGCCCCAGTCTTGCTGTTTATCTGCAATGACTGCCTGGGCAAGTGAGGACCAGCAAGACAATTCCTGCCTAGCACCTTCCTTGGAGGAGAGAGAGTGGAACGTTCATTTTGCTTTTTGGAGTGCGAAAGTGAGAAAAAGCAGAGTGCCTGTTTGCAAGGCTAGGAAAGAGCAGAGCCCGAGTCTTGCTGTTTATCTGCAATGACTGCCAGGGCAAGTGAGGACCAGCAAGACAATTCCTGCCTAGCACCTTCCTTGGAGGAGAGAGAGTGCAACGTTTCATTTTAGCATTTTGGCGCTCACGAGGGAGACAAACTGCTTTGCCTGTTTGCAAGGCTAGGAAAGAGAAGAGCCCCAGTCTTGCTGTTTATCTGCAATGACTGCCTGGGCAAGTGAGGACCAGCAAGACAATTCCTGCCTAGCACCTTCCTTGGAGGAGAGAGAGTGGAACGTTTCATTTTGCTTTTTGGAGTGCGAGAGTGAGAAAAAGCAGAGTGCCTGTTTGCAAGGCTAGGAAAGAGAAGAGCCCGAGTCTTCCTGTTTATCTGCAATGACTGCCAGGGCAAGTGAGGACCAGCAAGAGAATTCCTGCCTAGCACCTTCCTTGGAGGAGAGAGAGTGCAACGTTTCATTTTAGCATTTTGGCGCTCACGTCGAGACGAACTGCTTTGGCTGTTTGCAAGGCTAGGAAAGAGCAGAGCCCGAGTCTTGCTGTTTATCTGCAATGACTGCCAGGGCAAGTGAGGACCAGCAAGACAATTCCTGCCTAGCACCTTCCTTGGAGGAGAGAGAGTGCAACGTTTCATTTTGCTTTTTGGAGTGCGAGAGTGAGAAAAAGCAGAGTGCCTGTTTGCAAGGCTAGGAAAGAGCAGAGCCCGAGTCTTGCTGTTTATCTGCAATGACTGCCAGGGCAAGTGAGGACCAGCAAGACAATTCCTGCCTAGCACCTTCCTTGGAGGAGAGAGAGTGCAACGTTTCATTTTAGCATTTTGGCGCTCACGAGGGAGACAAACTGCTTTGCCTGTTTGCAAGGCTAGGAAAGAGAAGAGCCCCAGTCTTGCTGTTTATCTGCAATGACTGCCTGGGCAAGTGAGGACCAGCAAGACAATTCCTGCCTAGCACCTTCCTTGGAGGAGAGAGAGTGGAACGTTTCATTTTGCTTTTTGGAGTGCGAGAGTGAGAAAAAGCAGAGTGCCTGTTTGCAAGGCTAGGAAAGAGAAGAGCCCGAGTCTTCCTGTTTATCTGCAATGACTGCCAGGGCAAGTGAGGACCAGCAAGACAATTCCTGCCTAGCACCTTCCTTGGAGGAGAGAGAGTGCAACGTTTCATTTTAGCATTTTGGCGCTCACGTCGAGACGAACTGCTTTGGCTGTTTGCAAGGCTAGGAAAGAGCAGAGCCCGAGTCTTGCTGTTTATCTGCAATGACTGCCAGGGCAAGTGAGGACCAGCAAGACAATTCCTGCCTAGCACCTTCCTTGGAGGAGAGAGAGTGCAACGTTTCATTTTGCTTTTTGGAGTGCGAGAGTGAGAAAAAGCAGAGTGCCTGTTTGCAAGGCTAGGAAAGAGCAGAGCCCGAGTCTTGCTGTTCATCTGCAATGACTGCCTGGGCAAGTGAGGACCAGCAAGACAATTCCTGCCTAGCACCTTCCTTGGAGGAGAGAGAGTGCAACGTTTCATTTTAGCATTTTGGCGCTCACGAGCGAGACAAACTGCTTTGGCTGTTTGCAAGGCTAGGAAAGAGCGGAGCCCCAGTCTTGCTGTTTATCTGCAATGTCTGCCACGGCAAGTGAGGACCAGCAAGACAATTCCTGCCTAGCACCTTCCTTGGAGGAGAGAGAGTGCAACGTTTCATTTTAGCATTTTGGCGCTCACGAGCGAGACAAACTGCTTTGGCTGTTTCCAAGGCTAGGGAAGAGCAGAGCCCCAGTCTTGCTGTTTATCTGCAATGACTGCCTGGGCAAGTGAGGACCAGCAAGACAATTCCTGCCTAGCACCTTCCTTGGAGGAGAGAGAGTGGAACGTTCATTTTGCTTTTTGGAGTGCGAAAGTGAGAAAAAGCAGAGTGCCTGTTTGCAAGGCTAGGAAAGAGCAGAGCCCGAGTCTTGCTGTTTATCTGCAATGACTGCCAGGGCAAGTGAGGACCAGCAAGACAATTCCTGCCTAGCACCTTCCTTGGAGGAGAGAGAGTAGAACGTTTCATTTTGCTTTTTGGAGTGCGAGAGTGAGAAAAAGCAGAGTGCCTGTTTGCAAGGCTAGGAAAGAGCAGAGCCCGAGTCTTGCTGTTTATCTGCAATGACTGCCAGGGCAAGTGAGGACCAGCAAGACAATTCCTGCCTAGCACCTTCCTTGGAGGAGACAGAGTGCAACGTTTCATTTTAGCATTTTGGCGCTCACGAGGGAGACACACTGCTTTGGCTGTTTGCAAGGCTAGGAAAGAGCAGAGCCCCAGTCTTGCTGTTCATCTGCAATGACTGCCTGGGCAAGTGAGGACCAGCAAGACAATTCCTGCCTAGCACCTTCCTTGGAGGAGAGAGAGTGCAACGTTTCATTTTAGCATTTTGGCGCTCACGAGCGAGACAAACTGCTTTGGCTGTTTGCAAGGCTAGGAAAGAGCAGAGCCCCAGTCTTGCTGTTTATTTGCAATGACTTCCAGGGCAAGTGAGGACCAGCAAGACAATTCCTGCCTAGCACCTTCCTTGGAGGAGAGAGAGTGCAACGTTTCATTTTAGCATTTTGGCGCTCACGAGGGAGACAAACTGCTTTGGCTGTTTGCAAGGCTAGGAAAGAGCAGAGCCCGAGTCTTGCTGTTCATCTGCAATGACTGCCTGGGCAAGTGAGGACCAGCAAGACAATTCCTGCCTAGCACCTTCCTTGGAGGAGAGAGAGTGCAACGTTTCATTTTAGCATTTTGGCGCTCACGAGCGAGACAAACTGCTTTGGCTGTTTGCAAGGCTAGGAAAGAGCAGAGCCCCAGTCTTGCTGTTTATCTGCAATGTCTGCCAGGGCAAGTGAGGACCAGCAAGACAATTCCTGCCTAGCACCTTCCTTGGAGGAGAGAGAGTGCAACGTTTCATTTTGCTTTTTGGAGTGCGAGAGTGAGAAAAAGCAGAGTGCCTGTTTGCAAGGCTAGGAAAGAGCAGAGCCCGAGTCTTGCTGTTTATCTGCAATGACTGCCAGGGCAAGTGAGGACCAGCAAGAGAATTCCTGCCTAGCACCTTCCTTGGAGGAGAGAGAGTGCAACGTTTCATTTTAGCATTTTGGCGCTCACGAGGGAGACAAACTGCTTTGCCTGTTTGCAAGGCTAGGAAAGAGAAGAGCCCCAGTCTTGCTGTTTATCTGCAATGACTGCCTGGGCAAGTGAGGACCAGCAAGACAATTCCTGCCTAGCACCTTCCTTGGAGGAGAGAGAGTGGAACGTTTCATTTTGCTTTTTGGAGTGCGAGAGTGAGAAAAAGCAGAGTGCCTGTTTGCAAGGCTAGGAAAGAGAAGAGCCCGAGTCTTCCTGTTTATCTGCAATGACTGCCAGGGCAAGTGAGGACCAGCAAGACAATTCCTGCCTAGCACCTTCCTTGGAGGAGAGAGAGTGCAACGTTTCATTTTAGCATTTTGGCGCTCACGTCGAGACGAACTGCTTTGGCTGTTTGCAAGGCTAGGAAAGAGCAGAGCCCGAGTCTTGCTGTTTATCTGCAATGACTGCCAGGGCAAGTGAGGACCAGCAAGACAATTCCTGCCTAGCACCTTCCTTGGAGGAGAGAGAGTGCAACGTTTCATTTTAGCATTTTGGCGCTCACGAGCGAGACAAACTGCTTTGGCTGTTTGCAAGGCTAGGAAAGAGCGGAGCCCCAGTCTTGCTGTTTATCTGCAATGTCTGCCACGGCAAGTGAGGACCAGCAAGACAATTCCTGCCTAGCACCTTCCTTGGAGGAGAGAGAGTGCAACGTTTCATTTTAGCATTTTGGCGCTCACGAGCGAGACAAACTGCTTTGGCTGTTTCCAAGGCTAGGGAAGAGCAGAGCCCCAGTCTTGCTGTTTATCTGCAATGACTGCCTGGGCAAGTGAGGACCAGCAAGACAATTCCTGCCTAGCACCTTCCTTGGAGGAGAGAGAGTGGAACGTTCATTTTGCTTTTTGGAGTGCGAAAGTGAGAAAAAGCAGAGTGCCTGTTTGCAAGGCTAGGAAAGAGCAGAGCCCGAGTCTTGCTGTTTATCTGCAATGACTGCCAGGGCAAGTGAGGACCAGCAAGACAATTCCTGCCTAGCACCTTCCTTGGAGGAGAGAGAGTAGAACGTTTCATTTTGCTTTTTGGAGTGCGAGAGTGAGAAAAAGCAGAGTGCCTGTTTGCAAGGCTAGGAAAGAGCAGAGCCCGAGTCTTGCTGTTTATCTGCAATGACTGCCAGGGCAAGTGAGGACCAGCAAGACAATTCCTGCCTAGCACCTTCCTTGGAGGAGACAGAGTGCAACGTTTCATTTTAGCATTTTGGCGCTCACGAGGGAGACACACTGCTTTGGCTGTTTGCAAGGCTAGGAAAGAGCAGAGCCCCAGTCTTGCTGTTCATCTGCAATGACTGCCTGGGCAAGTGAGGACCAGCAAGACAATTCCTGCCTAGCACCTTCCTTGGAGGAGAGAGAGTGCAACGTTTCATTTTAGCATTTTGGCGCTCACGAGCGAGACAAACTGCTTTGGCTGTTTGCAAGGCTAGGAAAGAGCAGAGCCCCAGTCTTGCTGTTTATTTGCAATGACTTCCAGGGCAAGTGAGGACCAGCAAGACAATTCCTGCCTAGCACCTTCCTTGGAGGAGAGAGAGTGCAACGTTTCATTTTAGCATTTTGGCGCTCACGAGGGAGACAAACTGCTTTGGCTGTTTGCAAGGCTAGGAAAGAGCAGAGCCCGAGTCTTGCTGTTCATCTGCAATGACTGCCTGGGCAAGTGAGGACCAGCAAGACAATTCCTGCCTAGCACCTTCCTTGGAGGAGAGAGAGTGCAACGTTTCATTTTAGCATTTTGGCGCTCACGAGCGAGACAAACTGCTTTGGCTGTTTGCAAGGCTAGGAAAGAGCAGAGCCCCAGTCTTGCTGTTTATCTGCAATGTCTGCCAGGGCAAGTGAGGACCAGCAAGACAATTCCTGCCTAGCACCTTCCTTGGAGGAGAGAGAGTGCAACGTTTCATTTTGCTTTTTGGAGTGCGAGAGTGAGAAAAAGCAGAGTGCCTGTTTGCAAGGCTAGGAAAGAGCAGAGCCCGAGTCTTGCTGTTTATCTGCAATGACTGCCAGGGCAAGTGAGGACCAGCAAGAGAATTCCTGCCTAGCACCTTCCTTGGAGGAGAGAGAGTGCAACGTTTCATTTTAGCATTTTGGCGCTCACGAGGGAGACAAACTGCTTTGCCTGTTTGCAAGGCTAGGAAAGAGAAGAGCCCCAGTCTTGCTGTTTATCTGCAATGACTGCCTGGGCAAGTGAGGACCAGCAAGACAATTCCTGCCTAGCACCTTCCTTGGAGGAGAGAGAGTGGAACGTTTCATTTTGCTTTTTGGAGTGCGAGAGTGAGAAAAAGCAGAGTGCCTGTTTGCAAGGCTAGGAAAGAGAAGAGCCCGAGTCTTCCTGTTTATCTGCAATGACTGCCAGGGCAAGTGAGGACCAGCAAGACAATTCCTGCCTAGCACCTTCCTTGGAGGAGAGAGAGTGCAACGTTTCATTTTAGCATTTTGGCGCTCACGTCGAGACGAACTGCTTTGGCTGTTTGCAAGGCTAGGAAAGAGCAGAGCCCGAGTCTTGCTGTTTATCTGCAATGACTGCCAGGGCAAGTGAGGACCAGCAAGACAATTCCTGCCTAGCACCTTCCTTGGAGGAGAGAGAGTGCAACGTTTCATTTTGCTTTTTGGAGTGCGAGAGTGAGAAAAAGCAGAGTGCCTGTTTGCAAGGCTAGGAAAGAGAAGAGCCCGAGTCTTCCTGTTTATCTGCAATGACTGCCAGGGCAAGTGAGGACCAGCAAGACAATTCCTGCCTAGCACCTTCCTTGGAGTAGAGAGAGTGCAACGTTTCATTTTAGCATTTTGGAGCTCATAAGCGAGACAAACTTCTTTGGCTCTTTGCAAGGCTAGGAAAGAGCAGAGCCCGAGTCTTGCTGTTTATCTGCAATGACTGCCTGGGCAAGTGAGGACCAGCAAGACAATTCCTGCCTAGCACCTTCCTTGGAGGAGAGAGAGTGCAACGTTTCATTTTAGCATTTTGGCGCTCACGAGGGAGACAAACTGCTTTGGCTGTTTGCAAGGCTAGGAAAGAGCAGAGCCCGAGTCTTGCTGTTCATCTGCAATGACTGCCTGGGCAAGTGAGGACCAGCAAGACAATTCCTGCCTAGCACCTTCCTTGGAGGAGAGAGAGTGCAACGTTTCATTTTAGCATTTTGGCGCTCACGAGCGAGACAAACTGCTTTGGCTGTTTGCAAGGCTAGGAAAGAGCAGAGCCCCAGTCTTGCTGTTTATCTGCAATGTCTGCCAGGGCAAGTGAGGACCAGCAAGACAATTCCTGCCTAGCACCTTCATTGGAGGAGAGAGAGTGCAAGGTTTCATTGCAGCATTTTGGCGCTCACGAGGGAGACAAACTGCTTTGCCTGTTTGCAAGGCTAGGAAAGAGAAGAGCCCCAGTCTTGCTGTTTATCTGCAATGACTGCCTGGGCAAGTGAGGACCAGCAAGACAATTCCTGCCTAGCACCTTCCTTGGAGGAGAGAGAGTGGAACGTTTCATTTTGCTTTTTGGAGTGCGAGAGTGAGAAAAAGCAGAGTGCCTGTTTGCAAGGCTAGGAAAGAGCAGAGCCAGAGTCTTGCTGTTTATCTGCAATGACTGCCAGGGCAAGTGAGGACCAGGAAGACAATTCCTGCCTAGCACCTTCCTTGGAGGAGAGAGAGTGCAACGTTTCATTTTGCTTTTTGGAGTGCGAGAGTGAGAAAAAGCAGAGTGCCTGTTTGCAAGGCTAGGAAAGAGCAGAGCCCGAGTCTTGCTGTTTATCTGCAATGACTGCCAGGGCAAGTGAGGACCAGCAAGACAATTCCTGCCTAGCACCTTCCTTGGAGGAGAGAGAGTGCAACGTTTCATTTTAGCATTTTGGAGCTCATGAGCGAGACAAACTTCTTTGGCTCTTTGCAAGGCTAGGAAAGAGCAGAGCCCGAGTCTTGCTGTTTATCTGTAATGTCTGCCACGGCAAGTGAGGACCAGCAAGACAATTCCTGCCTAGCACCTTCCTTGGAGGAGAGAGAGTGCAACGTTTCATTTTAGCATTTTGGCACTCACGATGGAGACACACTGCTTTGGCTGTTTGCAAGGCTAGGAAAGAGCAGAGCCCCAGTCTTGCTGTTCATCTGCAATGACTGCCAGGGCAAGTGAGGACCAGCAAGACAATTCCTGCCTAGCACCTTCCTTGGAGGAGAGAGAGTGCAACGTTTCATTTTAGCATTTTGGCGCTCATGAGCGAGACAAAGTTCTTTGGCTCTTTGCAAGGCTAGGAAAGAGCAGAGCCCGAGTCTTGCTGTTTATCTGTAATGTCTGCCACGGCAAGTGAGGACCAGCAAGACAATTCCTGCCTAGCACCTTCCTTGGAGGAGATAGAGTGCAACGTTTCAATTTAGCATTTCGGCGCTCACGAGGGAGACAAACTGCTTTGGCTGTTTGCAAGGCTAGGAAAGAGCAGAGCCCGAGTCTTGCTGTTTATCTGTAATGTCTGCCACGGCAAGTGAGGACCAGCAAGACAATTCCTGCCTAGCACCTTCCTTGGAGGAGAGAGAGTGCAACGTTTCATTTTAGCATTTTGGCGCTCACGAGCGAGACAAACTGCTTTGGCTGTTTGCAAGGCTAGGAAAGAGCAGAGGCCCAGTCTTGCTGTTTATCTGCAATGACTGCCAGGGCAAGTGAGGACCAGCAAGACAATTCCTGCCTAGCACCTTCCTTGGAGGAGAGAGAGTGCAACGTTTCATTTTGCTTTTTGGAGTGCGAGAGTGAGAAAAAGCAGAGTGCCTGTTTGCAAGGGTAGGAAAGAGCAGAGCCCGAGTCTTGCTGTTTATCTGCAATGACTGCCAGGGCAAGTGAGGACCAGCAAGACAATTCCTGCCTAGCACCTTCCTTGGAGGAGAGAGAGTGCAACGTTTCATTTTAGCATTTTGGCGCTCACGAGGGAGACAAACTGCTTTGGCTGTTTGCAAGGCTAGGAAAGAGCAGAGCCCCAGTCTTGCTGTTTATCTGCAATGTCTGCCAGGGCAAGTGAGGACCAGCAAGACAATTCCTGCCTAGCACCTTCCTTGGAGGAGAGAGAGTGCAACGTTTCATTTTAGCATTTTGGCGCTCACGAGGGAGACAAACTGCTTTGGCTGTTTGCAAGGCTAGGAAAGAGCAGAGCCCCTGTCTTGCTGTTTATCTGTAATGTCTGCCACGGCAAGTGAGGACCAGCAAGACAATTCCTGCCTAGCACCTTCCTTGGAGGAGAGAGAGTGCAACGTTTCATTTTAGCATTTTGGCGCTCACGAGCGAGACAAACTGCTTTGGCTGTTTCCAAGGCTAGGGAAGAGCAGAGCCCAGTCTTGCTGTTTATCTGCAATGACTGCCTGGGCAAGTGAGGACCAGCAAGACAATTCCTGCCTAGCACCTTCCTTGGAGGAGAGTGGAACGTTCATTTTGCTTTTTGGAGTGCGAGAGTGAGAAAAAGCAGAGTGCCTGTTTGCAAGGCTAGGAAAGAGCAGAGCCCGAGTCTTGCTGTTTATCTGCAATGACTGCCAGGGCAAGTGAGGACCAGCAAGACAATTCCTGCCTAGCACCTTCCTTGGAGGAGAGAGAGTAGAACGTTTCATTTTGCTTTTTGGAGTGCGAGAGTGAGAAAAAGCAGAGTGCCTGTTTGCAAGGCTAGGAAAGAGCAGAGCCCGAGTCTTGCTGTTTATCTGCAATGACTGCCAGGGCAAGTGAGGACCAGCAAGACAATTCCTGCCTAGCACCTTCCTTGGAGGAGAGAGAGTGCAACGTTTCATTTTAGCATTTTGGCGCTCACGAGGGAGACACACTGCTTTGGCTGTTTGCAAGGCTAGGAAAGAGCAGAGCCCCAGTCTTGCTGTTCATCTGCAATGACTGCCTGGGCAAGTGAGGACCAGCAAGACAATTCCTGCCTAGCACCTTCCTTGGAGGAGAGAGAGTGCAACGTTTCATTTTAGCATTTTGGCGCTCACGAGCGAGACAAACTGCTTTGGCTGTTTGCAAGGCTAGGAAAGAGCAGAGCCCGAGTCTTGCTGTTCATCTGCAATGACTGCCTGGGCAAGTGAGGACCAGCAAGACAATTCCTGCCTAGCACCTTCCTTGGAGGAGAGAGAGTGCAACGTTTCATTTTAGCATTTTGGCGCTCACGAGGGAGACAAACTTCTTTGGCTGTTTGCAAGGCTAGGAAAGAGCAGAGCCCGAGTCTTGCTGTTTATCTGTAATGTCTGCCACGGCAAGTGAGGACCAGCAAGACAATTCCTGCCTAGCACCTTCCTTGGAGGAGAGAGAGTGCAACGTTTCATTTTAGCATTTTGGCGCTCACGAGCGAGACAAACTGCTTTGGCTGTTTCCAAGGCTAGGGAAGAGCAGAGCCCCAGTCTTGCTGTTTATCTGCAATGACTGCCTGGGCAAGTGAGGACCAGCAAGACAATTCCTGCCTAGCACCTTCCTTGGAGGAGAGAGAGTGGAACGTTCATTTTGCTTTTTGGAGTGCGAGAGTGAGAAAAAGCAGAGTGCCTGTTTGCAAGGCTAGGAAAGAGCAGAGCCCGAGTCTTGCTGTTTATCTGCAATGACTGCCAGAGCAAGTGAGGACCAGCAAGACAATTCCTGCCTAGCACCTTCCTTGGAGGAGAGAGAGTGGAACGTTTCATTTTGCTTTTTGGAGTGCGAGAGTGAGAAAAAGCAGAGTGCCTGTTTGCAAGGCTAGGAAAGAGCAGAGCCCGAGTCTTGCTGTTTATCTGCAATGACTGCCAGGGCAAGTGAGGACCAGCAAGACAATTCCTGCCTAGCACCTTCCTTGGAGGAGAGAGAGTGCAACGTTTCATTTTAGCATTTTGGCGCTCACGAGGGAGACACACTGCTTTGGCTGTTTGCAAGGCTAGGAAAGAGCAGAGCCCCAGTCTTGCTGTTCATCTGCAATGACTGCCTGGGCAAGTGAGGACCAGCAAGACAATTCCTGCCTAGCACCTTCCTTGGAGGAGAGAGAGTGCAACGTTTCATTTTAGCATTTTGGCGCTCACGAGCGAGACAAACTGCTTTGGCTGTTTGCAAGGCTAGGAAAGAGCAGAGCCCCAGTCTTGCTGTTTATCTGCAATGTCTGCCAGGGCAAGTGAGGACCAGCAAGACAATTCCTGCCTAGCACCTTCCTTGGAGGAGAGAGAGTGCAACGTTTCATTTTAGCATTTTGGCGCTCACGAGGGAGACAAACTGCTTTGGCTGTTTGCAAGGCTAGGAAAGAGCAGAGCCCGAGTCTTGCTGTTCATCTGCAATGACTGCCTGGGCAAGTGAGGACCAGCAAGACAATTCCTGCCTAGCACCTTCCTTGGAGGAGAGAGAGTGCAACGTTTCATTTTAGCATTTTGGCGCTCACGAGCGAGACAAACTGCTTTGGCTGTTTGCAAGGCTAGGAAAGAGCAGAGCCCCAGTCTTGCTGTTTATCTGCAATGTCTGCCAGGGCAAGTGAGGACCAGCAAGGCAATTCCTGCCTAGCACCTTCCTTGGAGGAGAGAGAGTGCAACGTTTCATTGCAGCATTTTGGCGCTCACGAGGGAGACAAACTGCTTTGCCTGTTTGCAAGGCTAGGAAAGAGAAGAGCCCCAGTCTTGCTGTTTATCTGCAATGACTGCCTGGGCAAGTGAGGACCAGCAAGACAATTCCTGCCTAGCACCTTCCTTGGAGGAGAGAGAGTGGAACGTTTCATTTTGCTTTTTGGAGTGCGAGAGTGAGAAAAAGCAGAGTGCCTGTTTGCAAGGCTAGGAAAGAGCAGAGCCCGAGTCTTGCTGTTTATCTGCAATGACTGCCAGGGCAAGTGAGGACCAGCAAGACAATTCCTGCCTAGCACCTTCCTTGGAGGAGAGAGAGTGCAACGTTTCATTTTAGCATTTTGGCGCTCACGAGGGAGACAAACTGCTTTGCCTGTTTGCAAGGCTAGGAAAGAGAAGAGCCCCAGTCTTGCTGTTTATCTGCAATGACTGCCTGGGCAAGTGAGGACCAGCAAGACAATTCCTGCCTAGCACCTTCCTTGGAGGAGAGAGAGTGGAACGTTTCATTTTGCTTTTTGGAGTGCGAGAGTGAGAAAAAGCAGAGTGCCTGTTTCCAAGGCTAGGAAAGAGAAGAGCCCGAGTCTTCCTGTTTATCTGCAATGACTGCCAGGGCAAGTGAGGACCAGCAAGACAATTCCTGCCTAGCACCTTCCTTGGAGGAGAGAGAGTGCAACGTTTCATTTTAGCATTTTGGCGCTCACGTCGAGACGAACTGCTTTGGCTGTTTGCAAGGCTAGGAAAGAGCAGAGCCCCAGTCTTGCTGTTTATCTGCAATGACTGCCAGGGCAAGTGAGGACCAGCAAGACAATTCCTGCCTAGCACCTTCCTTGGAGGAGAGAGAGTGCAACGTTTCATTTTGCTTTTTGGAGTGCGAGAGTGAGAAAAAGCAGAGTGCCTGTTTGCAAGGCTAGGAAAGAGCAGAGCCCGAGTCTTGCTGTTTATCTGCAATGACTGCCAGGGCAAGTGAGGACCAGCAAGACAATTCCTGCCTAGCACCTTCCTTGGAGTAGAGAGAGTGCAACGTTTCATTTTAGCATTTTGGAGCTCATGAGCGAGACAAACTTCTTTGGCTCTTTGCAAGGCTAGGAAAGAGCAGAGCCCGAGTCTTGCTGTTTATCTGTAATGTCTGCCACGGCAAGTGAGGACCAGCAAGACAATTCCTGCCTAGCACCTTCCTTGGAGGAGAGAGAGTGCAACGTTTCATTTTAGCATTTTGGCGCTCACGAGCGAGACAATCTGCTTTGGCTGTTTGCAAGGCTAGGGAAGAGCAGAGCCCCAGTCTTGCTGTTTATCTGCAATGACTGCCAGGGCAAGTGAGGACCAGCAAGACAATTCCTGCCTAGCACCTTCCTTGGAGGAGAGAGAGTGCAACGTTTCATTTTAGCATTTTGGCGCTCACGAGGGAGACACACTGCTTTGGCTGTTTGCAAGGCTAGGAAAGAGCAGAGCCCCAGTCTTGCTCTTTATCTGCAATGTCTGCCAGGGCAAGTGAGGACCAGCAAGACAATTCCTGCCTAGCACCTTCCTTGGAGGAGAGAGAGTGCAACGTTTCATTTTAGCATTTTGGCGCTCACGAGGGAGACAAACTGCTTTGGCTGTTTGCAAGGCTAGGAAAGAGCAGAGCCCGAGTCTTGCTGTTCATCTGCAATGACTGCCTGGGCAAGTGAGGACCAGCAAGACAATTCCTGCCTAGCACCTTCCTTGGAGGAGAGAGAGTGCAACGTTTCATTTTAGCATTTTGGCGCTCACGAGCGAGACAAACTGCTTTGGCTGTTTGCAAGGCTAGGAAAGAGCGGAGCCCCAGTCTTGCTGTTTATCTGCAATGTCTGCCAGGGCAAGTGAGGACCAGCAAGACAATTCCTGCCTAGCACCTTCCTTGGAGGAGAGAGAGTGCAACGTTTCATTTTAGCATTTTGGCGCTCACGAGGGAGACAAACTGCTTTGGCTGTTTGCAAGGCTAGGAAAGAGCAGAGCCCGAGTCTTGCTGTTTATCTGTAATGTCTGCCACGGCAAGTGAGGACCAGCAAGACAATTCCTGCCTAGCACCTTCCTTGGAGGAGAGAGAGTGCAACGTTTCATTTTAGCATTTTGGCGCTCACGAGCGAGACAAACTGCTTTGGCTGTTTCCAAGGCTAGGGAAGAGCAGAGCCCAGTCTTGCTGTTTATCTGCAATGACTGCCTGGGCAAGTGAGGACCAGCAAGACAATTCCTGCCTAGCACCTTCCTTGGAGGAGAGTGGAACGTTCATTTTGCTTTTTGGAGTGCGAGAGTGAGAAAAAGCAGAGTGCCTGTTTGCAAGGCTAGGAAAGAGCAGAGCCCGAGTCTTGCTGTTTATCTGCAATGACTGCCAGGGCAAGTGAGGACCAGCAAGACAATTCCTGCCTAGCACCTTCCTTGGAGGAGAGAGAGTAGAACGTTTCATTTTGCTTTTTGGAGTGCGAGAGTGAGAAAAAGCAGAGTGCCTGTTTGCAAGGCTAGGAAAGAGCAGAGCCCGAGTCTTGCTGTTTATCTGCAATGACTGCCAGGGCAAGTGAGGACCAGCAAGACAATTCCTGCCTAGCACCTTCCTTGGAGGAGAGAGAGTGCAACGTTTCATTTTAGCATTTTGGCGCTCACGAGGGAGACACACTGCTTTGGCTGTTTGCAAGGCTAGGAAAGAGCAGAGCCCCAGTCTTGCTGTTCATCTGCAATGACTGCCTGGGCAAGTGAGGACCAGCAAGACAATTCCTGCCTAGCACCTTCCTTGGAGGAGAGAGAGTGCAACGTTTCATTTTAGCATTTTGGCGCTCACGAGCGAGACAAACTGCTTTGGCTGTTTGCAAGGCTAGGAAAGAGCAGAGCCCCAGTCTTGCTGTTTATCTGCAATGTCTGCCAGGGCAAGTGAGGACCAGCAAGACAATTCCTGCCTAGCACCTTCCTTGGAGGAGAGAGAGTGCAACGTTTCATTTTAGCATTTTGGCGCTCACGAGGGAGACAAACTGCTTTGGCTGTTTGCAAGGCTAGGAAAGAGCAGAGCCCGAGTCTTGCTGTTCATCTGCAATGACTGCCTGGGCAAGTGAGGACCAGCAAGACAATTCCTGCCTAGCACCTTCCTTGGAGGAGAGAGAGTGCAACGTTTCATTTTAGCATTTTGGCGCTCACGAGCGAGACAAACTGCTTTGGCTATTTGCAAGGCTAGGAAAGAGCAGAGCCCCAGTCTTGCTGTTTATCTGCAATGTCTGCCAGGGCAAGTGAGGACCAGCAAGACAATTCCTGCCTAGCACCTTCATTGGAGGAGAGAGAGTGCAAGGTTTCATTGCAGCATTTTGGCGCTCACGAGGGAGACAAACTGCTTTGCCTGTTTGCAAGGCTAGGAAAGAGAAGAGCCCCAGTCTTGCTGTTTATCTGCAATGACTGCCTGGGCAAGTGAGGACCAGCAAGACAATTCCTGCCTAGCACCTTCCTTGGAGGAGAGAGAGTGGAACGTTTCATTTTAGCATTTTGGCGCTCACGAGGGAGACAAACTGCTTTGCCTGTTTGCAAGGCTAGGAAAGAGAAGAGCCCCAGTCTTGCTGTTTATCTGCAATGACTGCCTGGGCAAGTGAGGACCAGCAAGACAATTCCTGCCTAGCACCTTCCTTGGAGGAGAGAGAGTGCAACGTTTCATTTTGCTTTTTGGAGTGCGAGAGTGAGAAAAAGCAGAGTGCCTGTTTGCAAGGCTAGGAAAGAGAAGAGCCCGAGTCTTCCTGTTTATCTGCAATGACTGCCAGGGCAAGTGAGGACCAGCAAGACAATTCCTGCCTAGCACCTTCCTTGGAGGAGAGAGAGTGCAACGTTTCATTTTAGCATTTTGGCGCTCACGTCGAGACGAACTGCTTTGGCTGTTTGCAAGGCTAGGAAAGAGCAGAGCCCCAGTCTTGCTGTTTATCTGCAATGACTGCCAGGGCAAGTGAGGACCAGCAAGACAATTCCTGCCTAGCACCTTCCTTGGAGGAGAGAGAGTGCAACGTTTCATTTTGCTTTTTGGAGTGCGAGAGTGAGAAAAAGCAGAGTGCCTGTTTGCAAGGCTAGGAAAGAGCAGAGCCCGAGTCTTGCTGTTTATCTGCAATGACTGCCAGGGCAAGTGAGGACCAGCAAGACAATTCCTGCCTAGCACCTTCCTTGGAGTAGAGAGAGTGCAACGTTTCATTTTAGCATTTTGGAGCTCATGAGCGAGACAAACTTCTTTGGCTCTTTGCAAGGCTAGGAAAGAGCAGAGCCCGAGTCTTGCTGTTTATCTGTAATGTCTGCCACGGCAAGTGAGGACCAGCAAGACAATTCCTGCCTAGCACCTTCCTTGGAGGAGAGAGAGTGCAACGTTTCATTTTAGCATTTTGGCGCTCACGAGCGAGACAATCTGCTTTGGCTGTTTGCAAGGCTAGGGAAGAGCAGAGCCCCAGTCTTGCTGTTTATCTGCAATGACTGCCAGGGCAAGTGAGGACCAGCAAGACAATTCCTGCCTAGCACCTTCCTTGGAGGAGAGAGAGTGCAACGTTTCATTTTAGCATTTTGGCGCTCACGAGGGAGACACACTTCTTTGGCTGTTTGCAAGGCTAGGAAAGAGCAGAGCCCCAGTCTTGCTGTTTATCTGCAATGACTGCCAGGGCAAGTGAGGACCAGCAAGACAATTCCTGCCTAGCACCTTCCTTGGAGGAGAGAGAGTGCAACGTTTCATTTTAGCATTTTGGCGCTCACGAGGGAGACAAACTGCTTTGGCTGTTTGCAAGGCTAGGAAAGAGCAGAGCCCGAGTCTTGCTGTTCATCTGCAATGACTGCCTGGGCAAGTGAGGACCAGCAAGACAATTCCTGCCTAGCACCTTCCTTGGAGGAGAGAGAGTAGAACGTTTCATTTTGCTTTTTGGAGTGCGAGAGTGAGAAAAAGCAGAGTGCCTGTTTGCAAGGCTAGGAAAGAGCAGAGCCCGAGTCTTGCTGTTTATCTGCAATGACTGCCAGGGCAAGTGAGGACCAGCAAGACAATTCCTGCCTAGCACCTTCCTTGGAGGAGAGAGAGTGCAACGTTTCATTTTAGCATTTTGGCGCTCATGAGCGAGACAAACTTCTTTGGCTCTTTGCAAGGCTAGGAAAGAGCAGAGCCCGAGTCTTGCTGTTTATCTGTAATGTCTGCCACGGCAAGTGGGGACCAGCAAGACAATTCCTGTCTAGCACCTTCCTTGGAGGAGAGAGAGTGCAACGTTTCATTTTAGCATTTTGGCGCTCACGAGCGAGACAATCTGCTTTGGCTGTTTGCAAGGCTAGGGAAGAGGAGAGCCCCAGTCTTGCTGTTTATCTGCAATGACTGCCAGGGCAAGTGAGGACCAGCAAGACAATTCCTGCCTAGCACCTTCCTTGGAGGAGAGAGAGTGCAACGTTTCATTTTAGCATTTTGGCGCTCACGAGGGAGACACACTGCTTTGGCTGTTTGCAAGGCTAGGAAAGAGCAGAGCCCCAGTCTTGCTGTTCATCTGCAATGACTGCCTGGGCAAGTGAGGACCAGCAAGACAATTCCTGCCTAGCACCTTCCTTGGAGGAGAGAGAGTGCAACGTTTCATTTTAGCATTTTGGCGCTCACGAGCGAGATAAACTGCTTTGGCTGTTTGCAAGGCTAGGAAAGAGCAGAGCCCCAGTCTTGCTGTTTATCTGCAATGTCTGCCAGGGCAAGTGAGGACCAGCAAGACAATTCCTGCCTAGCACCTTCCTTGGAGGAGAGAGAGTGCAACGTTTCATTTTAGCATTTTGGCGCTCACGAGGGAGACAAACTGCTTTGGCTGTTGGCAAGGCTAGGAAAGAGCAGAGCCCGAGTCTTGCTGTTCATCTGCAATGACTGCCTGGGCAAGTGAGGACCAGCAAGACAATTCCTGTCTAGCACCTTCCTTGGAGGAGAGAGAGTGCAACGTTTCATTTTAGCATTTTGGCGCTCACGAGCGAGACAAACTGCTTTGGCTGTTTGCAAGGCTAGGAAAGAGCAGAGCCCCAGTCTTGCTGTTTATCTGCAATGTCTGCCAGGGCAAGTGAGGACCAGCAAGACAATTCCTGCCTAGCACCTTCCTTGGAGGAGAGAGAGTGCAACGTTTCATTTTAGCATTTTGGCGCTCACGAGGGAGACAAACTGCTTTGCCTGTTTGCAAGGCTAGGAAAGAGAAGAGCCCCAGTCTTGCTGTTTATCTGCAATGACTGCCTGGGCAAGTGAGGACCAGCAAGACAATTCCTGCCTAGCACCTTCCTTGGAGGAGAGAGTGTGGAACGTTTCATTTTGCTTTTTGGAGTGCGAGAGTGAGAAAAAGCAGAGTGCCTGTTTGCAAGGCTAGGAAAGAGCAGAGCCCGAGTCTTGCTGTTTATCTGCAATGACTGCCAGGGCAAGTGAGGACCAGGAAGACAATTCCTGCCTAGCACCTTCCTTGGAGGAGAGAGAGTGCAACGTTTCATTTTGCTTTTTGGAGAGCGAGAGTGAGAAAAAGCAGAGTGCCTGTTTGCAAGGCTAGGAAAGAGCAGAGCCCGAGTCTTGCTGTTTATCTGCAATGACTGCCAGGGCAAGTGAGGACCAGCAAGACAATTCCTGCCTAGCACCTTCCTTGGAGGAGAGAGAGTGCAACGTTTCATTTTAGCATTTTGGAGCTCATGAGCGAGACAAACTTCTTTGGCTCTTTGCAAGGCTAGGAAAGAGCAGAGCCCGAGTCTTGCTGTTTATCTGTAATGTCTGCCACGGCAAGTGAGGACCAGCAAGACAATTCCTGCCTAGCACCTTCCTTGGAGGAGAGAGAGTGCAACGTTTCATTTTAGCATTTTGGCGCTCACGAGCGAGACAATCTGCTTTGGCTGTTTGCAAGGCTAGGGAAGAGCAGAGCCCCAGTCTTGCTGTTTATCTGCAATGACTGCCTGGGCAAGTGAGGATCAGCAAGACAATTCCTGCCTAGCACCTTCCTTGGAGGAGAGAGAGTGCAACGTTTCATTTTAGCATTTTGGCGCTCACGAGGGAGACACACTGCTTTGGCTGTTTGCAAGGCTAGGAAAGAGCAGAGCCCCAGTCTTGCTGTTTATCTGCAATGTCAGCCAGGGCAAGTGAGGACCAGCAAGACAATTCCTGCCTAGCACCTTCCTTGGAGGAGAGAGAGTGCAACGTTTCATTTTAGCATTTTGGCGCTCACGAGGGAGACAAACTGCTTTGGCTGTTTGCAAGGCTAGGAAAGAGCAGAGCCCGAGTCTTGCTGTTCATCTGCAATGACTGCCTGGGCAAGTGAGGACCAGCAAGACAATTCCTGCCTAGCACCTTCCTTGGAGGAGAGAGAGTGCAACGTTTCATTTTAGCATTTTGGCGCTCACGAGCGAGACAAACTGCTTTGGCTGTTTGCAAGGCTAGGAAAGAGCGGAGCCCCAGTCTTGCTGTTTATCTGCAATGTCTGCCAGGGCAAGTGAGGACCAGCAAGACAATTCCTGCCTAGCACCTTCCTTGGAGGAGAGAGAGTGCAACGTTTCATTTTAGCATTTTGGCGCTCACGAGGGAGACAAACTTCTTTGGCTGTTTGCAAGGCTAGGAAAGAGCAGAGCCCGAGTCTTGCTGTTTATCTGTAATGTCTGCCACGGCAAGTGAGGACCAGCAAGACAATTCCTGCCTAGCACCTTCCTTGGAGGAGAGAGAGTGCAACGTTTCATTTTAGCATTTTGGCGCTCACGAGCGAGACAAACTGCTTTGGCTGTTTCCAAGGCTAGGGAAGAGCAGAGCCCCAGTCTTGCTGTTTATCTGCAATGACTGCCTGGGCAAGTGAGGACCAGCAAGACAATTCCTGCCTAGCACCTTCCTTGGAGGAGAGAGAGTGGAACGTTCATTTTTCTTTTTGGAGTGCGAGAGTGAGAAAAAGCAGAGTGCCTGTTTGCAAGGCTAGGAAAGAGCAGAGCCCGAGTCTTGCTGTTTATCTGCAATGACTGCCAGGGCAAGTGAGGACCAGCAAGACAATTCCTGCCTAGCACCTTCCTTGGAGGAGAGAGAGTAGAACGTTTCATTTTGCTTTTTGGAGTGCGAGAGTGAGAAAAAGCAGAGTGCCTGTTTGCAAGGCTAGGAAAGAGCAGAGCCCGAGTCTTGCTGTTTATCTGCAATGACTGCCAGGGCAAGTGAGGACCAGCAAGACAATTCCTGCCTAGCACCTTCCTTGGAGGAGAGAGAGTGCAACGTTTCATTTTAGCATTTTGGCGCTCATGAGCGAGACAAACTTCTTTGGCTCTTTGCAAGGCTAGGAAAGAGCAGAGCCCGAGTCTTGCAGTTTATCTGTAATGTCTGCCACGGCAAGTGAGGACCAGCAAGACAATTCCTGCCTAGCACCTTCCTTGGAGGAGAGAGAGTGCAACGTTTCATTTTAGCATTTTGGCGCTCACGAGCGAGACAATCTGCTTTGGCTGTTTGCAAGGCTAGGGAAGAGCAGAGCCCCAGTCTTGCTGTTTATCTGCAATGACTGCCAGGGCAAGTGAGGACCAGCAAGACAATTCCTGCCTAGCACCTTCCTTGGAGGAGAGAGAGTGCAACGTTTCATTTTAGCATTTTGGCGCTCACGAGGGAGACACACTTCTTTGGCTGTTTGCAAGGCTAGGAAAGAGCAGAGCCCCAGTCTTGCTCTTTATCTGCAATGTCTGCCAGGGCAAGTGAGGACCAGCAAGACAATTCCTGCCTAGCACCTTCCTTGGAGGAGAGAGAGTGCAACGTTTCATTTTAGCATTTTGGCGCTCACGAGGGAGACAAACTGCTTTGGCTGTTTGCAAGGCTAGGAAAGAGCAGAGCCCGAGTCTTGCTGTTCATCTGCAATGACTGCCTGGGCAAGTGAGGACCAGCAAGACAATTCATGCCTAGCACCTTCCTTGGAGGAGAGAGAGTGCAACGTTTCATTTTAGCATTTTGGCGCTCACGAGCGAGACAAACTGCTTTGGCTGTTTGCAAGGCTAGGAAAGAGCGGAGCCCCAGTCTTGCTGTTTATCTGCAATGTCTGCCAGGGCAAGTGAGGACCAGCAAGACAATTCCTGCCTAGCACCTTCCTTGGAGGAGAGAGAGTGCAACGTTTCATTTTAGCATTTTGGCGCTCACGAGGGAGACAAACTTCTTTGGCTGTTTGCAAGGCTAGGAAATAGCAGAGCCCGAGTCTTGCTGTTTATCTGTAATGTCTGCCACGGCAAGTGAGGA
Organism: Phaethon aethereus; assembly: GCF_964289735.1. Classification (NCBI taxonomy): domain Eukaryota; kingdom Metazoa; phylum Chordata; class Aves; order Phaethontiformes; family Phaethontidae; genus Phaethon; species Phaethon aethereus. The sequence continues at coordinate 321,823 of NW_028114062.1, read as the reverse complement.
CCAGCAAGACAATTCCTGCCTAGCACCTTCCTTGGAGGAGAGAGAGTGCAACGTTTCATTTTAGCATTTTGGCGCTCACGAGCGAGACAATCTGCTTTGGCTGTTTGCAAGGCTAGGGAAGAGCAGAGCCCCGGTCTTGCTGTTTATCTGCAATGACTGCCTGGGCAAGTGAGGATCAGCAAGACAATTCCTGCCTAGCACCTTCCTTGGAGGAGAGAGAGTGCAACGTTTCATTTTAGCATTTTGGCGCTCACGAGGGAGACACACTGCTTTGGCTGTTTGCAAGGCTAGGAAAGAGCAGAGCCCCAGTCTTGCTCTTTATCTGCAATGTCTGCCAGGGCAAGTGAGGACCAGCAAGACAATTCCTGCCTAGCACCTTCCTTGGAGGAGAGAGAGTGCAACGTTTCATTTTAGCATTTTGGCGCTCACGAGGGAGGCAAACTGCTTTGGCTGTTTGCAAGGCTAGGAAAGAGCAGAGCCCGAGTCTTGCTGTTCATCTGCAATGACTGCCTGGGCAAGTGAGGACCAGCAAGACAATTCCTGCCTAGCACCTTCCTTGGAGGAGAGAGAGTGCAACGTTTCATTTTGCTTTTTGGAGTGCGAGAGTGAGAAAAAGCAGAGTGCCTGTTTGCAAGGCTAGGAAAGAGAAGAGCCCGAGTCTTCCTGTTTATCTGCAATGACTGCCAGGGCAAGTGAGGACCAGCAAGACAATTCCTGCCTAGCACCTTCCTTGGAGGAGAGAGAGTGCAACGTTTCATTTTAGCATTTTGGCGCTCACGTCGAGACGAACTGCTTTGGCTGTTTGCAAGGCTAGGAAAGAGCAGAGCCCCAGTCTTGCTGTTTATCTGCAATGACTGCCAGGGCAAGTGAGGACCAGCAAGACAATTCCTGCCTAGCACCTTCCTTGGAGGAGAGAGAGTGCAACGTTTCATTTTGCTTTTTGGAGTGCGAGAGTGAGAAAAAGCAGAGTGCCTGTTTGCAAGGCTAGGAAAGAGCAGAGCCCGAGTCTTGCTGTTTATCTGCAATGACTGCCAGGGCAAGTGAGGACCAGCAAGACAATTCCTGCCTAGCACCTTCCTTGGAGTAGAGAGAGTGCAACGTTTCATTTTAGCATTTTGGAGCTCATGAGCGAGACAAACTTCTTTGGCTCTTTGCAAGGCTAGGAAAGAGCAGAGCCCGAGTCTTGCTGTTTATCTGTAATGTCTGCCACGGCAAGTGAGGACCAGCAAGACAATTCCTGCCTAGCACCTTCCTTGGAGGAGAGAGAGTGCAACGTTTCATTTTAGCATTTTGGCGCTCACGAGCGAGACAATCTGCTTTGGCTGTTTGCAAGGCTAGGGAAGAGCAGAGCCCCAGTCTTGCTGTTTATCTGCAATGACTGCCAGGGCAAGTGAGGACCAGCAAGACAATTCCTGCCTAGCACCTTCCTTGGAGGAGAGAGAGTGCAACGTTTCATTTTAGCATTTTGGCGCTCACGAGGGAGACACACTTCTTTGGCTGTTTGCAAGGCTAGGAAAGAGCAGAGCCCCAGTCTTGCTGTTTATCTGCAATGACTGCCAGGGCAAGTGAGGACCAGCAAGACAATTCCTGCCTAGCACCTTCCTTGGAGGAGAGAGAGTGCAACGTTTCATTTTAGCATTTTGGCGCTCACGAGGGAGACAAACTGCTTTGGCTGTTTGCAAGGCTAGGAAAGAGCAGAGCCCGAGTCTTGCTGTTCATCTGCAATGACTGCCTGGGCAAGTGAGGACCAGCAAGACAATTCCTGCCTAGCACCTTCCTTGGAGAAGAGAGAGTAGAACGTTTCATTTTGCTTTTTGGAGTGCGAGAGTGAGAAAAAGCAGAGTGCCTGTTTGCAAGGCTAGGAAAGAGCAGAGCCCGAGTCTTGCTGTTTATCTGCAATGACTGCCAGGGCAAGTGAGGACCAGCAAGACAATTCCTGCCTAGCACCTTCCTTGGAGGAGAGAGAGTGCAACGTTTCATTTTAGCATTTTGGCGCTCATGAGCGAGACAAACTTCTTTGGCTCTTTGCAAGGCTAGGAAAGAGCAGAGCCCGAGTCTTGCTGTTTATCTGTAATGTCTGCCACGGCAAGTGAGGACCAGCAAGACAATTCCTGCCTAGCACCTTCCTTGGAGGAGAGAGAGTGCAACGTTTCATTTTAGCATTTTGGCGCTCACGAGCGAGACAATCTGCTTTGGCTGTTTGCAAGGCTAGGGAAGAGCAGAGCCCCAGTCTTGCTGTTTATCTGCAATGACTGCCAGGGCAAGTGAGGACCAGCAAGACAATTCCTGCCTAGCACCTTCCTTGGAGGAGAGAGAGTGCAACGTTTCATTTTAGCATTTTGGCGCTCACGAGAGAGACACACTGCTTTGGCTGTTTGCAAGGCTAGGAAAGAGCAGAGCCCCAGTCTTGCTGTTCATCTGCAATGACTGCCTGGGCAAGTGAGGACCAGCAAGACAATTCCTGCCTAGCACCTTCCTTGGAGGAGAGAGAGTGCAACGTTTCATTTTAGCATTTTGGCGCTCACGAGCGAGATAAACTGCTTTGGCTGTTTGCAAGGCTAGGAAAGAGCAGAGCCCCAGTCTTGCTGTTTATCTGCAATGTCTGCCAGGGCAAGTGAGGACCAGCAAGACAATTCCTGCCTAGCACCTTCCTTGGAGGAGAGAGAGTGCAACGTTTCATTTTAGCATTTTGGCGCTCACGAGGGAGACAAACTGCTTTGGCTGTTTGCAAGGCTAGGAAAGAGCAGAGCCCGAGTCTTGCTGTTCATCTGCAATGACTGCCTGGGCAAGTGAGGACCAGCAAGACAATTCCTGTCTAGCACCTTCCTTGGAGGAGAGAGAGTGCAACGTTTCATTTTAGCATTTTGGCGCTCACGAGCGAGACAAACTGCTTTGGCTGTTTGCAAGGCTAGGAAAGAGCAGAGCCCCAGTCTTGCTGTTTATCTGCAATGTCTGCCAGGGCAAGTGAGGACCAGCAAGACAATTCCTGCCTAGCACCTTCCTTGGAGGAGAGAGAGTGCAACGTTTCATTTTAGCATTTTGGCGCTCACGAGGGAGACAAACTGCTTTGCCTGTTTGCAAGGCTAGGAAAGAGAAGAGCCCCAGTCTTGCTGTTTATCTGCAATGACTGCCTGGGCAAGTGAGGACCAGCAAGACAATTCCTGCCTAGCACCTTCCTTGGAGGAGAGAGTGTGGAACGTTTCATTTTGCTTTTTGGAGTGCGAGAGTGAGAAAAAGCAGAGTGCCTGTTTGCAAGGCTAGGAAAGAGCAGAGCCCGAGTCTTGCTGTTTATCTGCAATGACTGCCAGGGCAAGTGAGGACCAGGAAGACAATTCCTGCCTAGCACCTTCCTTGGAGGAGAGAGAGTGCAACGTTTCATTTTGCTTTTTGGAGAGCGAGAGTGAGAAAAAGCAGAGTGCCTGTTTGCAAGGCTAGGAAAGAGCAGAGCCCGAGTCTTGCTGTTTATCTGCAATGACTGCCAGGGCAAGTGAGGACCAGCAAGACAATTCCTGCCTAGCACCTTCCTTGGAGGAGAGAGAGTGCAACGTTTCATTTTAGCATTTTGGAGCTCATGAGCGAGACAAACTTCTTTGGCTCTTTGCAAGGCTAGGAAAGAGCAGAGCCCGAGTCTTGCTGTTTATCTGTAATGTCTGCCACGGCAAGTGAGGACCAGCAAGACAATTCCTGCCTAGCACCTTCCTTGGAGGAGAGAGAGTGCAACGTTTCATTTTAGCATTTTGGCGCTCACGAGCGAGACAATCTGCTTTGGCTGTTTGCAAGGCTAGGGAAGAGCAGAGCCCCAGTCTTGCTGTTTATCTGCAATGACTGCCTGGGCAAGTGAGGATCAGCAAGACAATTCCTGCCTAGCACCTTCCTTGGAGGAGAGAGAGTGCAACGTTTCATTTTAGCATTTTGGCGCTCACGAGGGAGACACACTGCTTTGGCTGTTTGCAAGGCTAGGAAAGAGCAGAGCCCCAGTCTTGCTCTTTATCTGCAATGTCAGCCAGGGCAAGTGAGGACCAGCAAGACAATTCCTGCCTAGCACCTTCCTTGGAGGAGAGAGAGTGCAACGTTTCATTTTAGCATTTTGGCGCTCACGAGGGAGACAAACTGCTTTGGCTGTTTGCAAGGCTAGGAAAGAGCAGAGCCCGAGTCTTGCTGTTCATCTGCAATGACTGCCTGGGCAAGTGAGGACCAGCAAGACAATTCCTGCCTAGCACCTTCCTTGGAGGAGAGAGAGTGCAACGTTTCATTTTAGCATTTTGGCGCTCACGAGCGAGACAAACTGCTTTGGCTGTTTGCAAGGCTAGGAAAGAGCGGAGCCCCAGTCTTGCTGTTTATCTGCAATGTCTGCCAGGGCAAGTGAGGACCAGCAAGACAATTCCTGCCTAGCACCTTCCTTGGAGGAGAGAGAGTGCAACGTTTCATTTTAGCATTTTGGCGCTCACGAGGGAGACAAACTTCTTTGGCTGTTTGCAAGGCTAGGAAAGAGCAGAGCCCGAGTCTTGCTGTTTATCTGTAATGTCTGCCACGGCAAGTGAGGACCAGCAAGACAATTCCTGCCTAGCACCTTCCTTGGAGGAGAGAGAGTGCAACGTTTCATTTTAGCATTTTGGCGCTCACGAGCGAGACAAACTGCTTTGGCTGTTTCCAAGGCTAGGGAAGAGCAGAGCCCCAGTCTTGCTGTTTATCTGCAATGACTGCCTGGGCAAGTGAGGACCAGCAAGACAATTCCTGCCTAGCACCTTCCTTGGAGGAGAGAGAGTGGAACGTTCATTTTTCTTTTTGGAGTGCGAGAGTGAGAAAAAGCAGAGTGCCTGTTTGCAAGGCTAGGAAAGAGCAGAGCCCGAGTCTTGCTGTTTATCTGCAATGACTGCCAGGGCAAGTGAGGACCAGCAAGACAATTCCTGCCTAGCACCTTCCTTGGAGGAGAGAGAGTAGAACGTTTCATTTTGCTTTTTGGAGTGCGAGAGTGAGAAAAAGCAGAGTGCCTGTTTGCAAGGCTAGGAAAGAGCAGAGCCCGAGTCTTGCTGTTTATCTGCAATGACTGCCAGGGCAAGTGAGGACCAGCAAGACAATTCCTGCCTAGCACCTTCCTTGGAGGAGAGAGAGTGCAACGTTTCATTTTAGCATTTTGGCGCTCATGAGCGAGACCAACTTCTTTGGCTCTTTGCAAGGCTAGGAAAGAGCAGAGCCCGAGTCTTGCAGTTTATCTGTAATGTCTGCCACGGCAAGTGAGGACCAGCAAGACAATTCCTGCCTAGCACCTTCCTTGGAGGAGAGAGAGTGCAACGTTTCATTTTAGCATTTTGGCGCTCACGAGCGAGACAATCTGCTTTGGCTGTTTGCAAGGCTAGGGAAGAGCAGAGCCCCAGTCTTGCTGTTTATCTGCAATGACTGCCAGGGCAAGTGAGGACCAGCAAGACAATTCCTGCCTAGCACCTTCCTTGGAGGAGAGAGAGTGCAACGTTTCATTTTAGCATTTTGGCGCTCACGAGGGAGACACACTTCTTTGGCTGTTTGCAAGGCTAGGAAAGAGCAGAGCCCCAGTCTTGCTCTTTATCTGCAATGTCTGCCAGGGCAAGTGAGGACCAGCAAGACAATTCCTGCCTAGCACCTTCCTTGGAGGAGAGAGAGTGCAACGTTTCATTTTAGCATTTTGGCGCTCACGAGGGAGACAAACTGCTTTGGCTGTTTGCAAGGCTAGGAAAGAGCAGAGCCCGAGTCTTGCTGTTCATCTGCAATGACTGCCTGGGCAAGTGAGGACCAGCAAGACAATTCATGCCTAGCACCTTCCTTGGAGGAGAGAGAGTGCAACGTTTCATTTTAGCATTTTGGCGCTCACGAGCGAGACAAACTGCTTTGGCTGTTTGCAAGGCTAGGAAAGAGCGGAGCCCCAGTCTTGCTGTTTATCTGCAATGTCTGCCAGGGCAAGTGAGGACCAGCAAGACAATTCCTGCCTAGCACCTTCCTTGGAGGAGAGAGAGTGCAACGTTTCATTTTAGCATTTTGGCGCTCACGAGGGAGACAAACTTCTTTGGCTGTTTGCAAGGCTAGGAAATAGCAGAGCCCGAGTCTTGCTGTTTATCTGTAATGTCTGCCACGGCAAGTGAGGACCAGCAAGACAATTCCTGCCTAGCACCTTCCTTGGAGGAGAGAGAGTGCAACGTTTCATTTTAGCATTTTGGCGCTCACGAGCGAGACAATCTGCTTTGGCTGTTTGCAAGGCTAGGGAAGAGCAGAGCCCCGGTCTTGCTGTTTATCTGCAATGACTGCCTGGGCAAGTGAGGATCAGCAAGACAATTCCTGCCTAGCACCTTCCTTGGAGGAGAGAGAGTGCAACGTTTCATTTTAGCATTTTGGCGCTCACGAGGGAGACACACTGCTTTGGCTGTTTGCAAGGCTAGGAAAGAGCAGAGCCCCAGTCTTGCTCTTTATCTGCAATGTCTGCCAGGGCAAGTGAGGACCAGCAAGACAATTCCTGCCTAGCACCTTCCTTGGAGGAGAGAGAGTGCAACGTTTCATTTTAGCATTTTGGCGCTCACGAGGGAGGCAAACTGCTTTGGCTGTTTGCAAGGCTAGGAAAGAGCAGAGCCCGAGTCTTGCTGTTCATCTGCAATGACTGCCTGGGCAAGTGAGGACCAGCAAGACAATTCCTGCCTAGCACCTTCCTTGGAGGAGAGAGAGTGCAACGTTTCATTTTGCTTTTTGGAGTGCGAGAGTGAGAAAAAGCAGAGTGCCTGTTTGCAAGGCTAGGAAAGAGAAGAGCCCGAGTCTTCCTGTTTATCTGCAATGACTGCCAGGGCAAGTGAGGACCAGCAAGACAATTCCTGCCTAGCACCTTCCTTGGAGGAGAGAGAGTGCAACGTTTCATTTTAGCATTTTGGCGCTCACGTCGAGACGAACTGCTTTGGCTGTTTGCAAGGCTAGGAAAGAGCAGAGCCCCAGTCTTGCTGTTTATCTGCAATGACTGCCAGGGCAAGTGAGGACCAGCAAGACAATTCCTGCCTAGCACCTTCCTTGGAGGAGAGAGAGTGCAACGTTTCATTTTGCTTTTTGGAGCGCGAGAGTGAGAAAAAGCAGAGTGCCTGTTTGCAAGGCTAGGAAAGAGCAGAGCCCGAGTCTTGCTGTTTATCTGCAATGACTGCCAGGGCAAGTGAGGACCAGCAAGACAATTCCTGCCTAGCACCTTCCTTGGAGTAGAGAGAGTGCAACGTTTCATTTTAGCATTTTGGAGCTCATGAGCGAGACAAACTTCTTTGGCTCTTTGCAAGGCTAGGAAAGAGCAGAGCCCGAGTCTTGCTGTTTATCTGTAATGTCTGCCACGGCAAGTGAGGACCAGCAAGACAATTCCTGCCTAGCACCTTCCTTGGAGGAGAGAGAGTGCAACGTTTCATTTTAGCATTTTGGCGCTCACGAGCGAGACAATCTGCTTTGGCTGTTTGCAAGGCTAGGGAAGAGCAGAGCCCCAGTCTTGCTGTTTATCTGCAATGACTGCCAGGGCAAGTGAGGACCAGCAAGACAATTCCTGCCTAGCACCTTCCTTGGAGGAGAGAGAGTGCAACGTTTCATTTTAGCATTTTGGCGCTCACGAGGGAGACACACTTCTTTGGCTGTTTGCAAGGCTAGGAAAGAGCAGAGCCCCAGTCTTGCTGTTTATCTGCAATGACTGCCAGGGCAAGTGAGGACCAGCAAGACAATTCCTGCCTAGCACCTTCCTTGGAGGAGAGAGAGTGCAACGTTTCATTTTAGCATTTTGGCGCTCACGAGGGAGACAAACTGCTTTGGCTGTTTGCAAGGCTAGGAAAGAGCAGAGCCCGAGTCTTGCTGTTCATCTGCAATGACTGCCTGGGCAAGTGAGGACCAGCAAGACAATTCCTGCCTAGCACCTTCCTTGGAGAAGAGAGAGTAGAACGTTTCATTTTGCTTTTTGGAGTGCGAGAGTGAGAAAAAGCAGAGTGCCTGTTTGCAAGGCTAGGAAAGAGCAGAGCCCGAGTCTTGCTGTTTATCTGCAATGACTGCCAGGGCAAGTGAGGACCAGCAAGACAATTCCTGCCTAGCACCTTCCTTGGAGGAGAGAGAGTGCAACGTTTCATTTTAGCATTTTGGCGCTCATGAGCGAGACAAACTTCTTTGGCTCTTTGCAAGGCTAGGAAAGAGCAGAGCCCGAGTCTTGCTGTTTATCTGTAATGTCTGCCACGGCAAGTGAGGACCAGCAAGACAATTCCTGCCTAGCACCTTCCTTGGAGGAGAGAGAGTGCAACGTTTCATTTTAGCATTTTGGCGCTCACGAGCGAGACAATCTGCTTTGGCTGTTTGCAAGGCTAGGGAAGAGCAGAGCCCCAGTCTTGCTGTTTATCTGCAATGACTGCCAGGGCAAGTGAGGACCAGCAAGACAATTCCTGCCTAGCACCTTCCTTGGAGGAGAGAGAGTGCAACGTTTCATTTTAGCATTTTGGCGCTCACGAGGGAGACACACTGCTTTGGCTGTTTGCAAGGCTAGGAAAGAGCAGAGCCCCAGTCTTGCTGTTCATCTGCAATGACTGCCTGGGCAAGTGAGGACCAGCAAGACAATTCCTGCCTAGCACCTTCCTTGGAGGAGAGAGAGTGCAACGTTTCATTTTAGCATTTTGGCGCTCACGAGCGAGATAAACTGCTTTGGCTGTTTGCAAGGCTAGGAAAGAGCAGAGCCCCAGTCTTGCTGTTTATCTGCAATGTCTGCCAGGGCAAGTGAGGACCAGCAAGACAATTCCTGCCTAGCACCTTCCTTGGAGGAGAGAGAGTGCAACGTTTCATTTTAGCATTTTGGCGCTCACGAGGGAGACAAACTGCTTTGGCTGTTTGCAAGGCTAGGAAAGAGCAGAGCCCGAGTCTTGCTGTTCATCTGCAATGACTGCCTGGGCAAGTGAGGACCAGCAAGACAATTCCTGTCTAGCACCTTCCTTGGAGGAGAGAGAGTGCAACGTTTCATTTTAGCATTTTGGCGCTCACGAGCGAGACAAACTGCTTTGGCTGTTTGCAAGGCTAGGAAAGAGCAGAGCCCCAGTCTTGCTGTTTATCTGCAATGTCTGCCAGGGCAAGTGAGGACCAGCAAGACAATTCCTGCCTAGCACCTTCCTTGGAGGAGAGAGAGTGCAACGTTTCATTTTAGCATTTTGGCGCTCACGAGGGAGACAAACTGCTTTGCCTGTTTGCAAGGCTAGGAAAGAGAAGAGCCCCAGTCTTGCTGTTTATCTGCAATGACTGCCTGGGCAAGTGAGGACCAGCAAGACAATTCCTGCCTAGCACCTTCCTTGGAGGAGAGAGTGTGGAACGTTTCATTTTGCTTTTTGGAGTGCGAGAGTGAGAAAAAGCAGAGTGCCTGTTTGCAAGGCTAGGAAAGAGCAGAGCCCGAGTCTTGCTGTTTATCTGCAATGACTGCCAGGGCAAGTGAGGACCAGGAAGACAATTCCTGCCTAGCACCTTCCTTGGAGGAGAGAGAGTGCAACGTTTCATTTTGCTTTTTGGAGAGCGAGAGTGAGAAAAAGCAGAGTGCCTGTTTGCAAGGCTAGGAAAGAGCAGAGCCCGAGTCTTGCTGTTTATCTGCAATGACTGCCAGGGCAAGTGAGGACCAGCAAGACAATTCCTGCCTAGCACCTTCCTTGGAGGAGAGAGAGTGCAACGTTTCATTTTAGCATTTTGGAGCTCATGAGCGAGACAAACTTCTTTGGCTCTTTGCAAGGCTAGGAAAGAGCAGAGCCCGAGTCTTGCTGTTTATCTGTAATGTCTGCCACGGCAAGTGAGGACCAGCAAGACAATTCCTGCCTAGCACCTTCCTTGGAGGAGAGAGAGTGCAACGTTTCATTTTAGCATTTTGGCGCTCACGAGCGAGACAATCTGCTTTGGCTGTTTGCAAGGCTAGGGAAGAGCAGAGCCCCAGTCTTGCTGTTTATCTGCAATGACTGCCTGGGCAAGTGAGGATCAGCAAGACAATTCCTGCCTAGCACCTTCCTTGGAGGAGAGAGAGTGCAACGTTTCATTTTAGCATTTTGGCGCTAACGAGGGAGACACACTGCTTTGGCTGTTTGCAAGGCTAGGAAAGAGCAGAGCCCCAGTCTTGCTCTTTATCTGCAATGTCAGCCAGGGCAAGTGAGGACCAGCAAGACAATTCCTGCCTAGCACCTTCCTTGGAGGAGAGAGAGTGCAACGTTTCATTTTAGCATTTTGGCGCTCACGAGGGAGACAAACTGCTTTGGCTGTTTGCAAGGCTAGGAAAGAGCAGAGCCCGAGTCTTGCTGTTCATCTGCAATGACTGCCTGGGCAAGTGAGGACCAGCAAGACAATTCCTGCCTAGCACCTTCCTTGGAGGAGAGAGAGTGCAACGTTTCATTTTAGCATTTTGGCGCTCACGAGCGAGACAAACTGCTTTGGCTGTTTGCAAGGCTAGGAAAGAGCGGAGCCCCAGTCTTGCTGTTTATCTGCAATGTCTGCCAGGGCAAGTGAGGACCAGCAAGACAATTCCTGCCTAGCACCTTCCTTGGAGGAGAGAGAGTGCAACGTTTCATTTTAGCATTTTGGCGCTCACGAGGGAGACAAACTTCTTTGGCTGTTTGCAAGGCTAGGAAAGAGCAGAGCCCGAGTCTTGCTGTTTATCTGTAATGTCTGCCACGGCAAGTGAGGACCAGCAAGACAATTCCTGCCTAGCACCTTCCTTGGAGGAGAGAGAGTGCAACGTTTCATTTTAGCATTTTGGCGCTCACGAGCGAGACAAACTGCTTTGGCTGTTTCCAAGGCTAGGGAAGAGCAGAGCCCCAGTCTTGCTGTTTATCTGCAATGACTGCCTGGGCAAGTGAGGACCAGCAAGACAATTCCTGCCTAGCACCTTCCTTGGAGGAGAGAGAGTGGAACGTTCATTTTTCTTTTTGGAGTGCGAGAGTGAGAAAAAGCAGAGTGCCTGTTTGCAAGGCTAGGAAAGAGCAGAGCCCGAGTCTTGCTGTTTATCTGCAATGACTGCCAGGGCAAGTGAGGACCAGCAAGACAATTCCTGCCTAGCACCTTCCTTGGAGGAGAGAGAGTAGAACGTTTCATTTTGCTTTTTGGAGTGCGAGAGTGAGAAAAAGCAGAGTGCCTGTTTGCAAGGCTAGGAAAGAGCAGAGCCCGAGTCTTGCTGTTTATCTGCAATGACTGCCAGGGCAAGTGAGGACCAGCAAGACAATTCCTGCCTAGCACCTTCCTTGGAGGAGAGAGAGTGCAACGTTTCATTTTAGCATTTTGGCGCTCATGAGCGAGACAAACTTCTTTGGCTCTTTGCAAGGCTAGGAAAGAGCAGAGCCCGAGTCTTGCAGTTTATCTGTAATGTCTGCCACGGCAAGTGAGGACCAGCAAGACAATTCCTGCCTAGCACCTTCCTTGGAGGAGAGAGAGTGCAACGTTTCATTTTAGCATTTTGGCGCTCACGAGCGAGACAATCTGCTTTGGCTGTTTGCAAGGCTAGGGAAGAGCAGAGCCCCAGTCTTGCTGTTTATCTGCAATGACTGCCAGGGCAAGTGAGGACCAGCAAGACAATTCCTGCCTAGCACCTTCCTTGGAGGAGAGAGAGTGCAACGTTTCATTTTAGCATTTTGGCGCTCACGAGGGAGACACACTTCTTTGGCTGTTTGCAAGGCTAGGAAAGAGCAGAGCCCCAGTCTTGCTCTTTATCTGCAATGTCTGCCAGGGCAAGTGAGGACCAGCAAGACAATTCCTGCCTAGCACCTTCCTTGGAGGAGAGAGAGTGCAACGTTTCATTTTAGCATTTTGGCGCTCACGAGGGAGACAAACTGCTTTGGCTGTTTGCAAGGCTAGGAAAGAGCAGAGCCCGAGTCTTGCTGTTCATCTGCAATGACTGCCTGGGCAAGTGAGGACCAGCAAGACAATTCATGCCTAGCACCTTCCTTGGAGGAGAGAGAGTGCAACGTTTCATTTTAGCATTTTGGCGCTCACGAGCGAGACAAACTGCTTTGGCTGTTTGCAAGGCTAGGAAAGAGCAGAGCCCGAGTCTTGCTGTTTATCTGTAATGTCTGCCACGGCAAGTGAGGACCAGCAAGACAATTCCTGCCTAGCACCTTCCTTGGAGGAGAGAGAGTGCAACGTTTCATTTTAGCATTTTGGCGCTCACGAGCGAGACAATCTGCTTTGGCTGTTTGCAAGGCTAGGGAAGAGCAGAGCCCCAGTCTTGCTGTTTATCTGCAATGACTGCCTGGGCAAGTGAGGATCAGCAAGACAATTCCTGCCTAGCACCTTCCTTGGAGGAGAGAGAGTGCAACGTTTCATTTTAGCATTTTGGCGCTCACGAGGGAGACACACTGCTTTGGCTGTTTGCAAGGCTAGGAAAGAGCAGAGCCCCAGTCTTGCTCTTTATCTGCAATGTCTGCCAGGGCAAGTGAGGACCAGCAAGACAATTCCTGCCTAGCACCTTCCTTGGAGGAGAGAGAGTGCAACGTTTCATTTTAGCATTTTGGCGCTCACGAGGGAGACAAACTGCTTTGGCTGTTTGCAAGGCTAGGAAAGAGCAGAGCCCGAGTCTTGCTGTTCATCTGCAATGACTGCCTGGGCAAGTGAGGACCAGCAAGACAATTCCTGCCTAGCACCTTCCTTGGAGGAGAGAGAGTGCAACGTTTCATTTTAGCATTTTGGCGCTCACGAGCGAGACAAACTGCTTTGGCTGTTTGCAAGGCTAGGAAAGAGCGGAGCCCCAGTCTTGCTGTTTATCTGCAATGTCTGCCAGGGCAAGTGAGGACCAGCAAGACAATTCCTGCCTAGCACCTTCCTTGGAGGAGAGAGAGTGCAACGTTTCATTTTAGCATTTTGGCGCTCACGAGGGAGACAAACTTCTTTGGCTGTTTGCAAGGCTAGGAAAGAGCAGAGCCCGAGTCTTGCTGTTTATCTGTAATGTCTGCCACGGCAAGTGAGGACCAGCAAGACAATTCCTGCCTAGCACCTTCCTTGGAGGAGAGAGAGTGCAACGTTTCATTTTAGCATTTTGGCGCTCACGAGCGAGACAAACTGCTTTGGCTGTTTCCAAGGCTAGGGAAGAGCAGAGCCCCAGTCTTGCTGTTTATCTGCAATGACTGCCTGGGCAAGTGAGGACCAGCAAGACAATTCCTGCCTAGCACCTTCCTTGGAGGAGAGAGAGTGGAACGTTCATTTTTCTTTTTGGAGTGCGAGAGTGAGAAAAAGCAGAGTGCCTGTTTGCAAGGCTAGGAAAGAGCAGAGCCCGAGTCTTGCTGTTTATCTGCAATGACTGCCAGGGCAAGTGAGGACCAGCAAGACAATTCCTGCCTAGCACCTTCCTTGGAGGAGAGAGAGTAGAACGTTTCATTTTGCTTTTTGGAGTGCGAGAGTGAGAAAAAGCAGAGTGCCTGTTTGCAAGGCTAGGAAAGAGCAGAGCCCGAGTCTTGCTGTTTATCTGCAATGACTGCCAGGGCAAGTGAGGACCAGCAAGACAATTCCTGCCTAGCACCTTCCTTGGAGGAGAGAGAGTGCAACGTTTCATTTTAGCATTTTGGCGCTCATGAGCGAGACAAACTTCTTTGGCTCTTTGCAAGGCTAGGAAAGAGCAGAGCCCGAGTCTTGCAGTTTATCTGTAATGTCTGCCACGGCAAGTGAGGACCAGCAAGACAATTCCTGCCTAGCACCTTCCTTGGAGGAGAGAGAGTGCAACGTTTCATTTTAGCATTTTGGCGCTCACGAGCGAGACAATCTGCTTTGGCTGTTTGCAAGGCTAGGGAAGAGCAGAGCCCCAGTCTTGCTGTTTATCTGCAATGACTGCCAGGGCAAGTGAGGACCAGCAAGACAATTCCTGCCTAGCACCTTCCTTGGAGGAGAGAGAGTGCAACGTTTCATTTTAGCATTTTGGCGCTCACGAGGGAGACACACTTCTTTGGCTGTTTGCAAGGCTAGGAAAGAGCAGAGCCCCAGTCTTGCTCTTTATCTGCAATGTCTGCCAGGGCAAGTGAGGACCAGCAAGACAATTCCTGCCTAGCACCTTCCTTGGAGGAGAGAGAGTGCAACGTTTCATTTTAGCATTTTGGCGCTCACGAGGGAGACAAACTGCTTTGGCTGTTTGCAAGGCTAGGAAAGAGCAGAGCCCGAGTCTTGCTGTTCATCTGCAATGACTGCCTGGGCAAGTGAGGACCAGCAAGACAATTCATGCCTAGCACCTTCCTTGGAGGAGAGAGAGTGCAACGTTTCATTTTAGCATTTTGGCGCTCACGAGCGAGACAAACTGCTTTGGCTGTTTGCAAGGCTAGGAAAGAGCGGAGCCCCAGTCTTGCTGTTTATCTGCAATGTCTGCCAGGGCAAGTGAGGACCAGCAAGACAATTCCTGCCTAGCACCTTCCTTGGAGGAGAGAGAGTGCAACGTTTCATTTTAGCATTTTGGCGCTCACGAGGGAGACAAACTTCTTTGGCTGTTTGCAAGGCTAGGAAAGAGCAGAGCCCGAGTCTTGCTGTTTATCTGTAATGTCTGCCACGGCAAGTGAGGACCAGCAAGACAATTCCTGCCTAGCACCTTCCTTGGAGGAGAGAGAGTGCAACGTTTCATTTTAGCATTTTGGCGCTCACGAGCGAGACAAACTGCTTTGGCTGTTTCCAAGGCTAGGGAAGAGCAGAGCCCCAGTCTTGCTGTTTATCTGCAATGACTGCCTGGGCAAGTGAGGACCAGCAAGACAATTCCTGCCTAGCACCTTCCTTGGAGGAGAGAGAGTGCAACGTTCATTTTGCTTTTTGGAGTGCGAGAGTGAGAAAAAGCAGAGTGCCTGTTTGCAAGGCTAGGAAAGAGCAGAGCCCGAGTCTTGCTGTTTATCTGCAATGACTGCCAGGGCAAGTGAGGACCAGCAAGACAATTCCTGCCTAGCACCTTCCTTGGAGGAGAGAGAGTAGAACGTTTCATTTTGCTTTTTGGAGTGCGAGAGTGAGAAAAAGCAGAGTGCCTGTTTGCAAGGCTAGGAAAGAGCAGAGCCCGAGTCTTGCTGTTTATCTGCAATGACTGCCAGGGCAAGTGAGGACCAGCAAGACAATTCCTGCCTAGCACCTTCCTTGGAGGAGAGAGAGTGCAACGTTTCATTTTAGCATTTTGGCGCTCATGAGCGAGACAAACTTCTTTGGCTCTTTGCAAGGCTAGGAAAGAGCAGAGCCCGAGTCTTGCAGTTTATCTGTAATGTCTGCCACGGCAAGTGAGGACCAGCAAGACAATTCCTGCCTAGCACCTTCCTTGGAGGAGAGCGAGTGCAACGTTTCATTTTAGCATTTTGGCGCTCACGAGCGAGACAATCTGCTTTGGCTGTTTGCAAGGCTAGGGAAGAGCAGAGCCCCAGTCTTGCTGTTTATCTGCAATGACTGCCAGGGCAAGTGAGGACCAGCAAGACAATTCCTGCCTAGCACCTTCCTTGGAGGAGAGAGAGTGCAACGTTTCATTTTAGCATTTTGGCGCTCACGAGGGAGACACACTGCTTTGGCTGTTTGCAAGGCTAGGAAAGAGCAGAGCCCCAGTCTTGCTGTTTATCTGTAATGTCTGCCACGGCAAGTGAGGACCAGCAAGACAATTCCTGCCTAGCACCTTCCTTGGAGGAGAGAGAGTGCAACGTTTCATTTTAGCATTTTGGCGCTCACGAGCGAGACAAACTGCTTTGGCTGTTTGCAAGGCTAGGAAAGAGCAGAGCCCCGGTCTTGCTGTTTATCTGCAATGTCTGCCAGGGCAAGTGAGGACCAGCAAGACAATTCCTGCCTAGCACCTTCCTTGGAGGAGAGAGAGTGCAACGTTTCATTTTAGCATTTTGGCGCTCACGAGGGAGACAAACTGCTTTGGCTGTTTGCAAGGCTAGGAAAGAGCAGAGCCCGAGTCTTGCTGTTCATCTGCAATGACTGCCTGGGCAAGTGAGGACCAGCAAGACAATTCCTGCCTAGCACCTTCCTTGGAGGAGAGAGAGTGCAACGTTTCATTTTAGCATTTTGGCGCTCACGAGCGAGACAAACTGCTTTGGCTGTTTGCAAGGCTAGGAAAGAGCAGAGCCCCAGTCTTGCTGTTTATCTGCAATGTCTGCCAGGGCAAGTGAGGACCAGCAAGACAATTCCTGCCTAGCACCTTCCTTGGAGGAGAGAGAGTGCAAGGTTTCATTGCAGCATTTTGGCGCTCACGAGGGAGACAAACTGCTTTGGCTGTTTGCAAGGCTAGGAAAGAGCAGAGCCCCAGTCTTGCTGTTTATCTGCAATGACTGCCAGGGCAAGTGAGGACCAGCAAGACAATTCCTGCCTAGCACCTTCCTTGGAGGAGAGAGAGTGCAACGTTTCATTTTGCTTTTTGGAGTGCGAGAGTGAGAAAAAGCAGAGTGCCTGTTTGCAAGGCTAGGAAAGAGCAGAGCCCGAGTCTTGCTGTTTATCTCCAATGACTGCCAGGGCAAGTGAGGACCAGCAAGACAATTCCTGCCTAGCACCTTCCTTGGAGGAGAGAGAGTGCAAAGTTTCATTTTAGCATTTTGGCGCTCACGAGCGAGACAAACTGCTTTGCCTGTTTGCAAGGCTAGGAAAGAGAAGAGCCCCAGTCTTGCTGTTTATCTGCAATGACTGCCTGGGCAAGTGAGGACCAGCAAGACAATTCCTGCCTAGCACCTTCCTTGGAGGAGAGAGAGTGGAACGTTTCATTTTGCTTTTTGGAGTGCGAGAGTGAGAAAAAGCAGAGTGCCTGTTTGCAAGGCTAGGAAAGAGAAGAGCCCGAGTCTTCCTGTTTATCTGCAATGACTGCCAGGGCAAGTGAGGACCAGCAAGACAATTCCTGCCTAGCACCTTCCTTGGAGGAGAGAGAGTGCAACGTTTCATTTTAGCATTTTGGCGCTCACGAGGGAGACAAACTGCTTGGGCTGTTTGCAAGGCTAGGAAAGAGCAGAGCCCCAGTCTTGCTATTTATCTGCAATGACTGCGCGGGCAAGTGAGGACCAGCAAGACAATTCCTGCCTAGCACCTTCCTTGGAGGAGAGAGAGTGCAAAGTTTCATTTTAGCATTTTGGCGCTCACGTCGAGACGAACTGCTTTGGCTGTTTGCAAGGCTAGGAAAGAGCAGAGCCCGAGTCTTGCTGTTTATCTGCAATGACTGCCAGGGCAAGTGAGGACCAGCAAGACAATTCCTGCCTAGCACCTTCCTTGGAGGAGAGAGAGTGCAACGTTTCATTTTGCTTTTTGGAGTGCGAGAGTGAGAAAAAGCAGAGTGCCTGTTTGCAAGGCTAGGAAAGAGCAGAGCCCGAGTCTTGCTGTTTATCTCCAATGACTGCCAGGGCAAGTGAGGACCAGCAAGACAATTCCTGCCTAGCACCTTCCTTGGAGTAGAGAGAGTGCAACGTTTCATTTTAGCATTTTGGAGCTCATGAGCGAGACAAACTTCTTTGGCTCTTTGCAAGGCTAGGAAAGAGCAGAGCCCGAGTCTTGCTGTTTATCTGTAATGTCTGCCACGGCAAGTGAGGACCAGCAAGACAATTCCTGCCTAGCACCTTCCTTGGAGGAGAGAGAGTGCAACGTTTCATTTTAGCATTTTGGCGCTCACGAGGGAGACACACTGCTTTGGCTGTTTGCAAGGCTAGGAAAGAGCAGAGCCCCAGTCTTGCTGTTCATCTGCAATGACTGCCTGGGCAAGTGAGGACCAGCAAGACAATTCCTGCCTAGCACCTTCCTTGGAGGAGAGAGAGTGCAACGTTTCATTTTAGCATTTTGGCGCTCACGAGCGAGACAAACTGCTTTGGCTGTTTGCAAGGCTAGGAAAGAGCAGAGCCCCAGTCTTGCTGTTTATCTGCAATGTCTGCCAGGGCAAGTGAGGACCAGCAAGACAATTCCTGCCTAGCACCTTCCTTGGAGGAGAGAGAGTGCAAGGTTTCATTGCAGCATTTTGGCGCTCACGAGGGAGACAAACTGCTTTGGCTGTTTGCAAGGCTAGGAAAGAGCAGAGCCCCAGTCTTGCTGTTTATCTGCAATGACTGCCAGGGCAAGTGAGGACCAGCAAGACAATTCCTGCCTAGCACCTTCCTTGGAGGAGAGAGAGTGCAACGTTTCATTTTGCTTTTTGGAGTGCGAGAGTGAGAAAAAGCAGAGTGCCTGTTTGCAAGGCTAGGAAAGAGCAGAGCCCGAGTCTTGCTGTTTATCTCCAATGACTGCCAGGGCAAGTGAGGACCAGCAAGACAATTCCTGCCTAGCACCTTCCTTGGAGGAGAGAGAGTGCAAAGTTTCATTTTAGCATTTTGGCGCTCACGAGCGAGACAAACTGCTTTGCCTGTTTGCAAGGCTAGGAAAGAGAAGAGCCCCAGTCTTGCTGTTTATCTGCAATGACTGCCTGGGCAAGTGAGGACCAGCAAGACAATTCCTGCCTAGCACCTTCCTTGGAGGAGAGAGAGTGGAACGTTTCATTTTGCTTTTTGGAGTGCGAGAGTGAGAAAAAGCAGAGTGCCTGTTTGCAAGGCTAGGAAAGAGAAGAGCCCGAGTCTTCCTGTTTATCTGCAATGACTGCCAGGGCAAGTGAGGACCAGCAAGACAATTCCTGCCTAGCACCTTCCTTGGAGGAGAGAGAGTGCAACGTTTCATTTTAGCATTTTGGCGCTCACGAGGGAGACAAACTGCTTGGGCTGTTTGCAAGGCTAGGAAAGAGCAGAGCCCCAGTCTTGCTATTTATCTGCAATGACTGCGCGGGCAAGTGAGGACCAGCAAGACAATTCCTGCCTAGCACCTTCCTTGGAGGAGAGAGAGTGCAAAGTTTCATTTTAGCATTTTGGCGCTCACGAGGGAGACGAACTGCTTTGCCTGTTTGCAAGGCTAGGAAAGAGAAGAGCCCCAGTCTTGCTGTTTATCTGCAATGACTGCCAGGGCAAGTGAGGACCAGCAAGACAATTCCTGCCTAGCACCTTCCTTGGAGTAGAGAGAGTGCAACGTTTCATTTTAGCATTTTGGAGCTCATGAGCGAGACAAACTTCTTTGGCTCTTTGCAAGGCTAGGAAAGAGCAGAGCCCGAGTCTTGCTGTTTATCTGTAATGTCTGCCACGGCAAGTGAGGACCAGCAAGACAATTCCTGCCTAGCACCTTCCTTGGAGGAGAGAGAGTGCAACGTTTCATTTTAGCATTTTGGCGCTCACGAGGGAGACACACTGCTTTGGCTGTTTGCAAGGCTAGGAAAGAGCAGAGCCCCAGTCTTGCTGTTCATCTGCAATGACTGCCTGGGCAAGTGAGGACCAGCAAGACAATTCCTGCCTAGCACCTTCCTTGGAGGAGAGAGAGTGCAACGTTTCATTTTAGCATTTTGGCGCTCACGAGCGAGACAATCTGCTTTGGCTGTTTGCAAGGCTAGGGAAGAGCAGAGCCCCAGTCTTGCTGTTTATCTGCAATGACTGCCTGGGCAAGTGAGGATCAGCAAGACAATTCCTGCCTAGCACCTTCCTTGGAGGAGAGAGAGTGCAACGTTTCATTTTAGCATTTTGGCGCTCACGAGGGAGACACACTGCTTTGGCTGTTTGCAAGGCTAGGAAAGAGCAGAGCCCCAGTCTTGCTCTTTATCTGCAATGTCTGCCAGGGCAAGTGAGGACCAGCAAGACAATTCCTGCCTAGCACCTTCCTTGGAGGAGAGAGAGTGCAACGTTTCATTTTAGCATTTTGGCGCTCACGAGGGAGACAAACTGCTTTGGCTGTTTGCAAGGCTAGGAAAGAGCAGAGCCCGAGTCTTGCTGTTCATCTGCAATGACTGCCTGGGCAAGTGAGGACCAGCAAGACAATTCCTGCCTAGCACCTTCCTTGGAGGAGAGAGAGTGCAACGTTTCATTTTAGCATTTTGGCGCTCACGAGCGAGACAAACTGCTTTGGCTGTTTGCAAGGCTAGGAAAGAGCGGAGCCCCAGTCTTGCTGTTTATCTGCAATGTCTGCCAGGGCAAGTGAGGACCAGCAAGACAATTCCTGCCTAGCACCTTCCTTGGAGGAGAGAGAGTGCAACGTTTCATTTTAGCATTTTGGCGCTCACGAGGGAGACAAACTTCTTTGGCTGTTTGCAAGGCTAGGAAAGAGCAGAGCCCGAGTCTTGCTGTTTATCTGTAATGTCTGCCACGGCAAGTGAGGACCAGCAAGACAATTCCTGCCTAGCACCTTCCTTGGAGGAGAGAGAGTGCAACGTTTCATTTTAGCATTTTGGCGCTCACGAGCGAGACAAACTGCTTTGGCTGTTTCCAAGGCTAGGGAAGAGCAGAGCCCCAGTCTTGCTGTTTATCTGCAATGACTGCCTGGGCAAGTGAGGACCAGCAAGACAATTCCTGCCTAGCACCTTCCTTGGAGGAGAGAGAGTGGAACGTTCATTTTTCTTTTTGGAGTGCGAGAGTGAGAAAAAGCAGAGTGCCTGTTTGCAAGGCTAGGAAAGAGCAGAGCCCGAGTCTTGCTGTTTATCTGCAATGACTGCCAGGGCAAGTGAGGACCAGCAAGACAATTCCTGCCTAGCACCTTCCTTGGAGGAGAGAGAGTAGAACGTTTCATTTTGCTTTTTGGAGTGCGAGAGTGAGAAAAAGCAGAGTGCCTGTTTGCAAGGCTAGGAAAGAGCAGAGCCCGAGTCTTGCTGTTTATCTGCAATGACTGCCAGGGCAAGTGAGGACCAGCAAGACAATTCCTGCCTAGCACCTTCCTTGGAGGAGAGAGAGTGCAACGTTTCATTTTAGCATTTTGGCGCTCATGAGCGAGACAAACTTCTTTGGCTCTTTGCAAGGCTAGGAAAGAGCAGAGCCCGAGTCTTGCAGTTTATCTGTAATGTCTGCCACGGCAAGTGAGGACCAGCAAGACAATTCCTGCCTAGCACCTTCCTTGGAGGAGAGAGAGTGCAACGTTTCATTTTAGCATTTTGGCGCTCACGAGCGAGACAATCTGCTTTGGCTGTTTGCAAGGCTAGGGAAGAGCAGAGCCCCAGTCTTGCTGTTTATCTGCAATGACTGCCAGGGCAAGTGAGGACCAGCAAGACAATTCCTGCCTAGCACCTTCCTTGGAGGAGAGAGAGTGCAACGTTTCATTTTAGCATTTTGGCGCTCACGAGGGAGACACACTTCTTTGGCTGTTTGCAAGGCTAGGAAAGAGCAGAGCCCCAGTCTTGCTCTTTATCTGCAATGTCTGCCAGGGCAAGTGAGGACCAGCAAGACAATTCCTGCCTAGCACCTTCCTTGGAGGAGAGAGAGTGCAACGTTTCATTTTAGCATTTTGGCGCTCACGAGGGAGACAAACTGCTTTGGCTGTTTGCAAGGCTAGGAAAGAGCAGAGCCCGAGTCTTGCTGTTCATCTGCAATGACTGCCTGGGCAAGTGAGGACCAGCAAGACAATTCATGCCTAGCACCTTCCTTGGAGGAGAGAGAGTGCAACGTTTCATTTTAGCATTTTGGCGCTCACGAGCGAGACAAACTGCTTTGGCTGTTTGCAAGGCTAGGAAAGAGCGGAGCCCCAGTCTTGCTGTTTATCTGCAATGTCTGCCAGGGCAAGTGAGGACCAGCAAGACAATTCCTGCCTAGCACCTTCCTTGGAGGAGAGAGAGTGCAACGTTTCATTTTAGCATTTTGGCGCTCACGAGGGAGACAAACTTCTTTGGCTGTTTGCAAGGCTAGGAAAGAGCAGAGCCCGAGTCTTGCTGTTTATCTGTAATGTCTGCCACGGCAAGTGAGGACCAGCAAGACAATTCCTGCCTAGCACCTTCCTTGGAGGAGAGAGAGTGCAACGTTTCATTTTAGCATTTTGGCGCTCACGAGCGAGACAATCTGCTTTGGCTGTTTGCAAGGCTAGGGAAGAGCAGAGCCCCAGTCTTGCTGTTTATCTGCAATGACTGCCTGGGCAAGTGAGGATCAGCAAGACAATTCCTGCCTAGCACCTTCCTTGGAGGAGAGAGAGTGCAACGTTTCATTTTAGCATTTTGGCGCTCACGAGGGAGACACACTGCTTTGGCTGTTTGCAAGGCTAGGAAAGAGCAGAGCCCCAGTCTTGCTCTTTATCTGCAATGTCTGCCAGGGCAAGTGAGGACCAGCAAGACAATTCCTGCCTAGCACCTTCCTTGGAGGAGAGAGAGTGCAACGTTTCATTTTAGCATTTTGGCGCTCACGAGGGAGACAAACTGCTTTGGCTGTTTGCAAGGCTAGGAAAGAGCAGAGCCCGAGTCTTGCTGTTCATCTGCAATGACTGCCTGGGCAAGTGAGGACCAGCAAGACAATTCCTGCCTAGCACCTTCCTTGGAGGAGAGAGAGTGCAACGTTTCATTTTAGCATTTTGGCGCTCACGAGCGAGACAAACTGCTTTGGCTGTTTGCAAGGCTAGGAAAGAGCGGAGCCCCAGTCTTGCTGTTTATCTGCAATGTCTGCCAGGGCAAGTGAGGACCAGCAAGACAATTCCTGCCTAGCACCTTCCTTGGAGGAGAGAGAGTGCAACGTTTCATTTTAGCATTTTGGCGCTCACGAGGGAGACAAACTTCTTTGGCTGTTTGCAAGGCTAGGAAAGAGCAGAGCCCGAGTCTTGCTGTTTATCTGTAATGTCTGCCACGGCAAGTGAGGACCAGCAAGACAATTCCTGCCTAGCACCTTCCTTGGAGGAGAGAGAGTGCAACGTTTCATTTTAGCATTTTGGCGCTCACGAGCGAGACAAACTGCTTTGGCTGTTTCCAAGGCTAGGGAAGAGCAGAGCCCCAGTCTTGCTGTTTATCTGCAATGACTGCCTGGGCAAGTGAGGACCAGCAAGACAATTCCTGCCTAGCACCTTCCTTGGAGGAGAGAGAGTGCAACGTTCATTTTGCTTTTTGGAGTGCGAGAGTGAGAAAAAGCAGAGTGCCTGTTTGCAAGGCTAGGAAAGAGCAGAGCCCGAGTCTTGCTGTTTATCTGCAATGACTGCCAGGGCAAGTGAGGACCAGCAAGACAATTCCTGCCTAGCACCTTCCTTGGAGGAGAGAGAGTAGAACGTTTCATTTTGCTTTTTGGAGTGCGAGAGTGAGAAAAAGCAGAGTGCCTGTTTGCAAGGCTAGGAAAGAGCAGAGCCCGAGTCTTGCTGTTTATCTGCAATGACTGCCAGGGCAAGTGAGGACCAGCAAGACAATTCCTGCCTAGCACCTTCCTTGGAGGAGAGAGAGTGCAACGTTTCATTTTAGCATTTTGGCGCTCATGAGCGAGACAAACTTCTTTGGCTCTTTGCAAGGCTAGGAAAGAGCAGAGCCCGAGTCTTGCAGTTTATCTGTAATGTCTGCCACGGCAAGTGAGGACCAGCAAGACAATTCCTGCCTAGCACCTTCCTTGGAGGAGAGAGAGTGCAACGTTTCATTTTAGCATTTTGGCGCTCATGAGCGAGACAATCTGCTTTGGCTGTTTGCAAGGCTAGGGAAGAGCAGAGCCCCAGTCTTGCTGTTTATCTGCAATGACTGCCAGGGCAAGTGAGGACCAGCAAGACAATTCCTGCCTAGCACCTTCCTTGGAGGAGAGAGAGTGCAACGTTTCATTTTAGCATTTTGGCGCTCACGAGGGAGACACACTTCTTTGGCTGTTTGCAAGGCTAGGAAAGAGCAGAGCCCCAGTCTTGCTCTTTATCTGCAATGTCTGCCAGGGCAAGTGAGGACCAGCAAGACAATTCCTGCCTAGCACCTTCCTTGGAGGAGAGAGAGTGCAACGTTTCATTTTAGCATTTTGGCGCTCACGAGGGAGACAAACTGCTTTGGCTGTTTGCAAGGCTAGGAAAGAGCAGAGCCCGAGTCTTGCTGTTCATCTGCAATGACTGCCTGGGCAAGTGAGGACCAGCAAGACAATTCATGCCTAGCACCTTCCTTGGAGGAGAGAGAGTGCAACGTTTCATTTTAGCATTTTGGCGCTCACGAGCGAGACAAACTGCTTTGGCTGTTTGCAAGGCTAGGAAAGAGCGGAGCCCCAGTCTTGCTGTTTATCTGCAATGTCTGCCAGGGCAAGTGAGGACCAGCAAGACAATTCCTGCCTAGCACCTTCCTTGGAGGAGAGAGAGTGCAACGTTTCATTTTAGCATTTTGGCGCTCACGAGGGAGACAAACTTCTTTGGCTGTTTGCAAGGCTAGGAAAGAGCAGAGCCCGAGTCTTGCTGTTTATCTGTAATGTCTGCCACGGCAAGTGAGGACCAGCAAGACAATTCCTGCCTAGCACCTTCCTTGGAGGAGAGAGAGTGCAACGTTTCATTTTAGCATTTTGGCGCTCACGAGCGAGACAAACTGCTTTGGCTGTTTCCAAGGCTAGGGAAGAGCAGAGCCCCAGTCTTGCTGTTTATCTGCAATGACTGCCTGGGCAAGTGAGGACCAGCAAGACAATTCCTGCCTAGCACCTTCCTTGGAGGAGAGAGAGTGCAACGTTCATTTTGCTTTTTGGAGTGCGAGAGTGAGAAAAAGCAGAGTGCCTGTTTGCAAGGCTAGGAAAGAGCAGAGCCCGAGTCTTGCTGTTTATCTGCAATGACTGCCAGGGCAAGTGAGGACCAGCAAGACAATTCCTGCCTAGCACCTTCCTTGGAGGAGAGAGAGTAGAACGTTTCATTTTGCTTTTTGGAGTGCGAGAGTGAGAAAAAGCAGAGTGCCTGTTTGCAAGGCTAGGAAAGAGCAGAGCCCGAGTCTTGCTGTTTATCTGCAATGACTGCCAGGGCAAGTGAGGACCAGCAAGACAATTCCTGCCTAGCACCTTCCTTGGAGGAGAGAGAGTGCAACGTTTCATTTTAGCATTTTGGCGCTCATGAGCGAGACAAACTTCTTTGGCTCTTTGCAAGGCTAGGAAAGAGCAGAGCCCGAGTCTTGCAGTTTATCTGTAATGTCTGCCACGGCAAGTGAGGACCAGCAAGACAATTCCTGCCTAGCACCTTCCTTGGAGGAGAGAGAGTGCAACGTTTCATTTTAGCATTTTGGCGCTCACGAGCGAGACAATCTGCTTTGGCTGTTTGCAAGGCTAGGGAAGAGCAGAGCCCCAGTCTTGCTGTTTATCTGCAATGACTGCCAGGGCAAGTGAGGACCAGCAAGACAATTCCTGCCTAGCACCTTCCTTGGAGGAGAGAGAGTGCAACGTTTCATTTTAGCATTTTGGCGCTCACGAGGGAGACACACTTCTTTGGCTGTTTGCAAGGCTAGGAAAGAGCAGAGCCCCAGTCTTGCTCTTTATCTGCAATGTCTGCCAGGGCAAGTGAGGACCAGCAAGACAATTCCTGCCTAGCACCTTCCTTGGAGGAGAGAGAGTGCAACGTTTCATTTTAGCATTTTGGCGCTCACGAGGGAGACAAACTGCTTTGGCTGTTTGCAAGGCTAGGAAAGAGCAGAGCCCGAGTCTTGCTGTTCATCTGCAATGACTGCCTGGGCAAGTGAGGACCAGCAAGACAATTCATGCCTAGCACCTTCCTTGGAGGAGAGAGAGTGCAACGTTTCATTTTAGCATTTTGGCGCTCACGAGCGAGACAAACTGCTTTGGCTGTTTGCAAGGCTAGGAAAGAGCGGAGCCCCAGTCTTGCTGTTTATCTGCAATGTCTGCCAGGGCAAGTGAGGACCAGCAAGACAATTCCTGCCTAGCACCTTCCTTGGAGGAGAGAGAGTGCAACGTTTCATTTTAGCATTTTGGCGCTCACGAGGGAGACAAACTTCTTTGGCTGTTTGCAAGGCTAGGAAAGAGCAGAGCCCGAGTCTTGCTGTTTATCTGTAATGTCTGCCACGGCAAGTGAGGACCAGCAAGACAATTCCTGCCTAGCACCTTCCTTGGAGGAGAGAGAGTGCAACGTTTCATTTTAGCATTTTGGCGCTCACGAGCGAGACAAACTGCTTTGGCTGTTTCCAAGGCTAGGGAAGAGCAGAGCCCCAGTCTTGCTGTTTATCTGCAATGACTGCCTGGGCAAGTGAGGACCAGCAAGACAATTCCTGCCTAGCACCTTCCTTGGAGGAGAGAGAGTGCAACGTTCATTTTGCTTTTTGGAGTGCGAGAGTGAGAAAAAGCAGAGTGCCTGTTTGGAAGGCTAGGAAAGAGCAGAGCCCGAGTCTTGCTGTTTATCTGCAATGACTGCCAGGGCAAGTGAGGACCAGCAAGACAATTCCTGCCTAGCACCTTCCTTGGAGGAGAGAGAGTAGAACGTTTCATTTTGCTTTTTGGAGTGCGAGAGTGAGAAAAAGCAGAGTGCCTGTTTGCAAGGCTAGGAAAGAGCAGAGCCCGAGTCTTGCTGTTTATCTGCAATGACTGCCAGGGCAAGTGAGGACCAGCAAGACAATTCCTGCCTAGCACCTTCCTTGGAGGAGAGAGAGTGCAACGTTTCATTTTAGCATTTTGGCGCTCATGAGCGAGACAAACTTCTTTGGCTCTTTGCAAGGCTAGGAAAGAGCAGAGCCCGAGTCTTGCAGTTTATCTGTAATGTCTGCCACGGCAAGTGAGGACCAGCAAGACAATTCCTGCCTAGCACCTTCCTTGGAGGAGAGAGAGTGCAACGTTTCATTTTAGCATTTTGGCGCTCACGAGGGAGACAAACTGCTTTGGCTGTTTGCAAGGCTAGGAAAGAGCAGAGCCCGAGTCTTGCTGTTCATCTGCAATGACTGCCTGGGCAAGTGAGGACCAGCAAGACAATTCCTGCCTAGCACCTTCCTTGGAGGAGAGAGAGTGCAACGTTTCATTTTAGCATTTTGGCGCTCACGAGCGAGACAAACTGCTTTGGCTGTTTGCAAGGCTAGGAAAGAGCAGAGCCCCAGTCTTGCTGTTTATCTGCAATGTCTGCCAGGGCAAGTGAGGACCAGCAAGACAATTCCTGCCTAGCACCTTCCTTGGAGGAGAGAGAGTGCAAGGTTTCATTGCAGCATTTTGGCGCTCACGAGGGAGACAAACTGCTTTGGCTGTTTGCAAGGCTAGGAAAGAGCAGAGCCCCAGTCTTGCTGTTTATCTGCAATGACTGCCAGGGCAAGTGAGGACCAGCAAGACAATTCCTGCCTAGCACCTTCCTTGGAGGAGAGAGAGTGCAACGTTTCATTTTGCTTTTTGGAGTGCGAGAGTGAGAAAAAGCAGAGCGCCTGTTTGCAAGGCTAGGAAAGAGCAGAGCCCGAGTCTTGCTGTTTATCTCCAATGACTGCCAGGGCAAGTGAGGACCAGCAAGACAATTCCTGCCTAGCACCTTCCTTGGAGGAGAGAGAGTGCAAAGTTTCATTTTAGCATTTTGGCGCTCACGAGCGAGACAAACTGCTTTGCCTGTTTGCAAGGCTAGGAAAGAGAAGAGCCCCAGTCTTGCTGTTTATCTGCAATGACTGCCTGGGCAAGTGAGGACCAGCAAGACAATTCCTGCCTAGCACCTTCCTTGGAGGAGAGAGAGTGGAACGTTTCATTTTGCTTTTTGGAGTGCGAGAGTGAGAAAAAGCAGAGTGCCTGTTTGCAAGGCTAGGAAAGAGAAGAGCCCGAGTCTTCCTGTTTATCTGCAATGACTGCCAGGGCAAGTGAGGACCAGCAAGACAATTCCTGCCTAGCACCTTCCTTGGAGGAGAGAGAGTGCAACGTTTCATTTTAGCATTTTGGCGCTCACGAGGGAGACAAACTGCTTGGGCTGTTTGCTAGGCTAGGAAAGAGCAGAGCCCCAGTCTTGCTATTTATCTGCAATGACTGCGCGGGCAAGTGAGGACCAGCAAGACAATTCCTGCCTAGCACCTTCCTTGGAGGAGAGAGAGTGCAAAGTTTCATTTTAGCATTTTGGCGCTCACGTCGAGACGAACTGCTTTGGCTGTTTGCAAGGCTAGGAAAGAGCAGAGCCCGAGTCTTGCTGTTTATCTGCAATGACTGCCAGGGCAAGTGAGGACCAGCAAGACAATTCCTGCCTAGCACCTTCCTTGGAGGAGAGAGAGTGCAACGTTTCATTTTGCTTTTTGGAGTGCGAGAGTGAGAAAAAGCAGAGTGCCTGTTTGCAAGGCTAGGAAAGAGCAGAGCCCGAGTCTTGCTGTTTATCTCCAATGACTGCCAGGGCAAGTGAGGACCAGCAAGACAATTCCTGCCTAGCACCTTCCTTGGAGTAGAGAGAGTGCAACGTTTCATTTTAGCATTTTGGAGCTCATGAGCGAGACAAACTTCTTTGGCTCTTTGCAAGGCTAGGAAAGAGCAGAGCCCGAGTCTTGCTGTTTATCTGTAATGTCTGCCACGGCAAGTGAGGACCAGCAAGACAATTCCTGCCTAGCACCTTCCTTGGAGGAGAGAGAGTGCAACGTTTCATTTTAGCATTTTGGCGCTCACGAGGGAGACACACTGCTTTGGCTGTTTGCAAGGCTAGGAAAGAGCAGAGCCCCAGTCTTGCTGTTCATCTGCAATGACTGCCTGGGCAAGTGAGGACCAGCAAGACAATTCCTGCCTAGCACCTTCCTTGGAGGAGAGAGAGTGCAACGTTTCATTTTAGCATTTTGGCGCTCACGAGCGAGACAAACTGCTTTGGCTGTTTGCAAGGCTAGGAAAGAGCAGAGCCCCAGTCTTGCTCTTTATCTCCAATGTCTGCCAGGGCAAGTGAGGACCAGCAAGACAATTCCTGCCTAGCACCTTCCTTGGAGGAGAGAGAGTGCAACGTTTCATTTTAGCATTTTGGCGCTCACGAGGGAGACAAACTGCTTTGGCTGTTTGCAAAGCTAGGAAAGAGCAGAGCCCGAGTCTTGCTGTTCATCTGCAATGACTGCCTGGGCAAGTGAGGACCAGCAAGACAATTCCTGCCTAGCACCTTCCTTGGAGGAGAGAGAGTGCAACGTTTCATTTTAGCATTTTGGCGCTCACGAGCGAGACAAACTGCTTTGGCTGTTTGCAAGGCTAGGAAAGAGCAGAGCCCCAGTCTTGCTGTTTATCTGCAATGTCTGCCATGGCAAGTGAGGACCAGCAAGACAATTCCTGCCTAGCACCTTCCTTGGAGGAGAGAGAGTGCAACGTTTCATTTTAGCATTTTGGCGCTCACGAGGGAGACAAACTGCTTTGGCTGTTTGCAAGGCTAGGAAAGAGCAGAGCCCGAGTCTTGCTGTTTATCTGTAATGTCTGCCACGGCAAGTGAGGACCAGCAAGACAATTCCTGCCTAGCACCTTCCTTGGAGGAGAGAGAGTGCAACGTTTCATTTTAGCATTTTTGCGCTCACGAGCGAGACAAACTGCTTTGGCTGTTTCCAAGGCTAGGGAAGAGCAGAGCCCCAGTCTTGCTGTTTATCTGCAATGACTGCCTGGGCAAGTGAGGACCAGCAAGACAATTCCTGCCTAGCACCTTCCTTGGAGGAGAGAGAGTAGAACGTTCATTTTGCTTTTTGGAGTGCGAGAGTGAGAAAAAGCAGAGTGCCTGTTTGCAAGGCTAGGAAAGAGCAGAGCCCGAGTCTTGCAGTTTATCTGCAATGACTGCCAGGGCAAGTGAGGACCAGCAAGACAATTCCTGCCTAGCACCTTCCTTGGAGGAGAGAGAGTGCAACGTTTCATTTTAGCATTTTGGCGCTCATGAGCGAGACAAAGTTCTTTGGCTCTTTGCAAGGCTAGGAAAGAGCAGAGCCCGAGTCTTGCTGTTTATCTGTAATGTCTGCCACGGCAAGTGAGGACCAGCAAGACAATTCCTGCCTAGCACCTTCCTTGGAGGAGAGAGAGTGCAACGTTTCATTTTAGCATTTTGGCGCTCACGAGCGAGACAATCTGCTTTGGCTGTTTGCAAGGCTAGGGAAGAGCAGAGCCCCAATCTTGCTTTTTATCTACAATGACTGCCAGGGCAAGTGAGGACCAGCAAGACAATTCCTGCCTAGCACCTTCCTTGGAGGAGAGAGAGTGGAACGTTTCATTTTAGCATTTTGGCGCTCACGAGGGAGACACACTGCTTTGGCTGTTTGCGAGGCTAGGAAAGAGCAGAGCCCCAGTCTTGCTCTTTATCTCCAACGTCTGCCAGGGCAAGTGAGGACCAGCAAGACAATTCCTGCCTAGCACCTTCCTTGGAGGAGAGAGAGTGCAACGTTTCATTTTAGCATTTTGGCGCTCACGAGGGAGACAAACTGCTTTGGCTGTTTGCAAAGCTAGGAAAGAGCAGAGCCCGAGTCTTGCTGTTCATCTGCAATGACTGCCTGGGCAAGTGAGGACCAGCAAGACAATTCCTGCCTAGCACCTTCCTTGGAGGAGAGAGAGTGCAACGTTTCATTTTAGCATTTTGGCGCTCACGAGCGAGACAAACTGCTTTGGCTGTTTGCAAGGCTAGGAAAGAGCAGAGCCCCAGTCTTGCTGTTTATCTGCAATGTCTGCCACGGCAAGTGAGGACCAGCAAGACAATTCCTGCCTAGCACCTTCCTTGTAGGAGATAGAGTGCAACGTTTCAATTTAGCATTTTGGCGCTCACGAGGGAGACAAACTGCTTTGGCTGTTTGCAGGGCTAGGAAAGAGCAGAGCCCGAGTCTTGCTGTTTATCTGTAATGTCTGCCACGGCAAGTGAGGACCAGCAAGACAATTCCTGCCTAGCACCTTCCTTGGAGGAGAGAGAGTGCAACGTTTCATTTTAGCATTTTTGCGCTCACGAGCGAGACAAACTGCTTTGGCTGTTTCCAAGGCTAGGGAAGAGCAGAGCCCCAGTCTTGCTGTTTATCTGCAATGACTGCCTGGGCAAGTGAGGACCAGCAAGACAATTCCTGCCTAGCACCTTCCTTGGAGGAGAGAGAGTAGAACGTTCATTTTGCTTTTTGGAGTGCGAGAGTGAGAAAAAGCAGAGTGCCTGTTTGCAAGGCTAGGAAAGAGCAGAGCCCGAGTCTTGCAGTTTATCTGCAATGACTGCCAGGGCAAGTGAGGACCAGCAAGACAATTCCTGCCTAGCACCTTCCTTGGAGGAGAGAGAGTGCAACGTTTCATTTTAGCATTTTGGCGCTCATGAGCGAGACAAAGTTCTTTGGCTCTTTGCAAGGCTAGGAAAGAGCAGAGCCCGAGTCTTGCTGTTTATCTGTAATGTCTGCCACGGCAAGTGAGGACCAGCAAGACAATTCCTGCCTAGCACCTTCCTTGGAGGAGAGAGAGTGCAACGTTTCATTTTAGCATTTTGGCGCTCACGAGCGAGACAATCTGCTTTGGCTGTTTGCAAGGCTAGGGAAGAGCAGAGCCCCAATCTTGCTTTTTATCTACAATGACTGCCAGGGCAAGTGAGGACCAGCAAGACAATTCCTGCCTAGCACCTTCCTTGGAGGAGAGAGAGTGCAACGTTTCATTTTAGCATTTTGGCGCTCACGAGGGAGACACACTGCTTTGGCTGTTTGCAAGGCTAGGAAAGAGCAGAGCCCCAGTCTTGCTGTTCATCTGCAATGACTGCCTGGGCAAGTGAGGACCAGCAAGACAATTCCTGCCTAGCACCTTCCTTGGAGGAGAGAGAGTGCAACGTTTCATTTTAGCATTTTGGCGCTCACGAGCGAGACAAACTGCTTTGGCTGTTTGCAAGGCTAGGAAAGAGCAGAGCCCCAGTCTTGCTGTTTATCTGCAATGTCTGCCAGGGCAAGTGAGGACCAGCAAGACAATTCCTGCCTAGCACCTTCCTTGGAGGAGAGAGAGTGCAACGTTTCATTTTAGCATTTTGGCGCTCACGAGGGAGACAAACTGCTTTGGCTGTTTGCAAGGCTAGGAAAGAGCAGAGCCCGAGTCTTGCTGTTCATCTGCAATGACTGCCTGGGCAAGTGAGGACCAGCAAGACAATTCCTGCCTAGCACCTTCCTTGGAGGAGAGAGAGTGCAACGTTTCATTTTGCTTTTTGGAGTGCGAGAGTGAGAAAAAGCAGAGTGCCTGTTTGCAAGGCTAGGAAAGAGCAGAGCCCGAGTCTTGTTGTTTATCTGCAATGACTGCCAGGGCAAGTGAGGACCAGCAAGACAATTCCTGCCTAGCACCTTCCTTGGAGGAGAGAGAGTGCAACGTTTCATTTTAGCATTTTGGCGCTCATGAGCGAGACAAACTTCTTTGGCTCTTTGCAAGGCTAGGAAAGAGCAGAGCCCGAGTCTTGCTGTTTATCTGTAATGTCTGCCACGGCAAGTGAGGACCAGCAAGACAATTCCTGCCTAGCACCTTCCTTGGAGGAGATAGAGTGCAACGTTTCAATTTAGCATTTCGGCGCTCACGAGGGAGACAAACTGCTTTGGCTGTTTGCAAGGCTAGGAAAGAGCAGAGCCCGAGTCTTGCTGTTTATCTGTAATGTCTGCCACGGCAAGTGAGGACCAGCAAGACAATTCCTGCCTAGCACCTTCCTTGGAGGAGAGAGAGTGCAACGTTTCATTTTAGCATTTTGGCGCTCACGAGCGAGACAAACTGCTTTGGCTGTTTCCAAGGCTAGGGAAGAGCAGAGCCCCAGTCTTGCTGTTTATCTGCAATGACTGCCTGGGCAAGTGAGGACAAGCAAGACAATTCCTGCCTAGCACCTTCCTTGGAGGAGAGAGAGTGCAACGTTTCATTTTGCTTTTTGGAGTGCGAGAGTGAGAAAAAGCAGAGTGCCTGTTTGCAAGGCTAGGAAAGAGCAGAGCCCGAGTCTTCCTGTTTATCTGCAATGACTGCCAGGGCAAGTGAGGACCAGCAAGACAATTCCTGCCTAGCACCTTCCTTGGAGGAGAGAGAGTGCAACGTTTCATTTTAGCATTTTGGCGCTCACGAGCGAGACAAACTGCTTTGGCTGTTTGCAAGGCTAGGAAAGAGCAGAGCCCCAGTCTTGCTGTTTATCTGCAATGTCTGCCAGGGCAAGTGAGGACCAGCAAGACAATTCCTGCCTAGCACCTTCCTTGGAGGAGAGAGAGTGCAACGTTTCATTTTAGCATTTTGGCGCTCACGAGCGAGACAAACTGCTTTGGCTGTTTGCAAGGCTAGGAAAGAGCAGAGCCCGAGTCTTGCTGTTCATCTGCAATGACTGCCTGGGCAAGTGAGGACCAGCAAGACAATTCCTGCCTAGCACCTTCCTTGGAGGAGAGAGAGTGCAACGTTTCATTTTAGCATTTTGGCGCTCACGAGCGAGACAAACTGCTTTGGCTGTTTGCAAGGCTAGGAAAGAGCAGAGCCCCAGTCTTGCTGTTTATCTGCAATGTCTGCCAGGGCAAGTGAGGACCAGCAAGACAATTCCTGCCTAGCACCTTCATTGGAGGAGAGAGAGTGCAAGGTTTCATTGCAGCATTTTGGCGCTCACGAGGGAGACAAACTGCTTTGCCTGTTTGCAAGGCTAGGAAAGAGAAGAGCCCCAGTCTTGCTGTTTATCTGCAATGACTGCCTGGGCAAGTGAGGACCAGCAAGACAATTCCTGCCTAGCACCTTCCTTGGAGGAGAGAGAGTGCAACGTTTCATTTTGCTTTTTGGAGTGCGAGAGTGAGAAAAAGCAGAGTGCCTGTTTGCAAGGCTAGGAAAGAGCAGAGCCCGAGTCTTCCTGTTTATCTGCAATGACTGCCAGGGCAAGTGAGGACCAGCAAGACAATTCCTGCCTAGCACCTTCCTTGGAGGAGAGAGAGTGCAACGTTTCATTTTAGCATTTTGGCGCTCACGAGGGAGACAAACTGCTTTGGCTGTTTGCAAGGCTAGGAAAGAGACGAGCCCCAGTCTTGCTATTTATCTGCAATGACTGCGCGGGCAAGTGAGGACCAGCAAGACAATTCCTGCCTAGCACCTTCCTTGGAGGAGAGAGAGTGCAACGTTTCATTTTAGCATTTTGGCGCTCATGAGCGAGACAATCTGCTTTGGCTGTTTGCAAGGCTAGGGAAGAGCAGAGCCCCAGTCTTGCTGTTTATCTGCAATGACTGCCAGGGCAAGTGAGGACCAGCAAGACAATTCCTGCCTAGCACCTTCCTTGGAGGAGAGAGAGTGCAACGTTTCATTTTAGCATTTTGGCGCTCACGAGCGAGACAAACTGCTTTGGCTGTTTGCAAGGCTAGGAAAGAGCAGAGGCCCAGTCTTGCTGTTTATCTGCAATGACTGCCAGGGCAAGTGAGGACCAGCAAGACAATTCCTGCCTAGCACCTTCCTTGGAGGAGAGAGAGTGCAACGTTTCATTTTAGCATTTTGGCGCTCACGAGGGAGACAAACTGCTTTGGCTGTTTGCAAGGCTAGGAAAGAGCAGAGCCCCAGTCTTGCTGTTTATCTGCAATGTCTGCCAGGGCAAGTGAGGACCAGCAAGACAATTCCTGCCTAGCACCTTCCTTGGAGGAGAGAGAGTGCAACGTTTCATTTTAGCATTTTGGCGCTCACGAGGGAGACAAACTGCTTTGGCTGTTTGCAAGGCTAGGAAAGAGCAGAGCCCGAGTCTTGCTGTTCATCTGCAATGACTGCCTGGGCAAGTGAGGACCAGCAAGACAATTCCTGCCTAGCACCTTCCTTGGAGGAGAGAGAGTGCAACGTTTCATTTTGCTTTTTGGAGTGCGAGAGTGAGAAAAAGCAGAGTGCCTGTTTGCAAGGCTAGGAAAGAGCAGAGCCCGAGTCTTGTTGTTTATCTGCAATGACTGCCAGGGCAAGTGAGGACCAGCAAGACAATTCCTGCCTAGCACCTTCCTTGGAGGAGAGAGAGTGCAACGTTTCATTTTAGCATTTTGGCGCTCATGAGCGAGACAAACTTCTTTGGCTCTTTGCAAGGCTAGGAAAGAGCAGAGCCCGAGTCTTGCTGTTTATCTGTAATGTCTGCCACGGCAAGTGAGGACCAGCAAGACAATTCCTGCCTAGCACCTTCCTTGGAGGAGATAGAGTGCAACGTTTCAATTTAGCATTTTGGCGCTCACGAGGGAGACAAACTGCTTTGGCTGTTTGCAAGGCTAGGAAAGAGCAGAGCCCGAGTCTTGCTGTTTATCTGTAATGTCTGCCACGGCAAGTGAGGACCAGCAAGACAATTCCTGCCTAGCACCTTCCTTGGAGGAGAGAGAGTGCAACGTTTCATTTTAGCATTTTGGCGCTCACGAGCGAGACAAACTGCTTTGGCTGTTTCCAAGGCTAGGGAAGAGCAGAGCCCCAGTCTTGCTGTTTATCTGCAATGACTGCCTGGGCAAGTGAGGACCAGCAAGACAATTCCTGCCTAGCACCTTCCTTGGAGGAGAGAGAGTAGAACGTTCATTTTGCTTTTTGGAGTGCGAGAGTGAGAAAAAGCAGAGTGCCTGTTTGCAAGGCTAGGAAAGAGCAGAGCCCGAGTCTTGCAGTTTATCTGCAATGACTGCCAGGGCAAGTGAGGACCAGCAAGACAATTCCTGCCTAGCACCTTCCTTGGAGGAGAGAGAGTGCAACGTTTCATTTTAGCATTTTGGCGCTCATGAGCGAGACAAAGTTCTTTGGCTCTTTGCAAGGCTAGGAAAGAGCAGAGCCCGAGTCTTGCTGTTTATCTGTAATGTCTGCCACGGCAAGTGAGGACCAGCAAGACAATTCCTGCCTAGCACCTTCCTTGGAGGAGAGAGAGTGCAACGTTTCATTTTAGCATTTTGGCGCTCACGAGCGAGACAATCTGCTTTGGCTGTTTGCAAGGCTAGGGAAGAGCAGAGCCCCAATCTTGCTTTTTATCTACAATGACTGCCAGGGCAAGTGAGGACCAGCAAGACAATTCCTGCCTAGCACCTTCCTTGGAGGAGAGAGAGTGCAACGTTTCATTTTAGCATTTTGGCGCTCACGAGGGAGACACACTGCTTTGGCTGTTTGCAAGGCTAGGAAAGAGCAGAGCCCCAGTCTTGCTGTTCATCTGCAATGACTGCCTGGGCAAGTGAGGACCAGCAAGACAATTCCTGCCTAGCACCTTCCTTGGAGGAGAGAGAGTGCAACGTTTCATTTTAGCATTTTGGCGCTCACGAGCGAGACAAACTGCTTTGGCTGTTTGCAAGGCTAGGAAAGAGCAGAGCCCCAGTCTTGCTGTTTATCTGCAATGTCTGCCAGGGCAAGTGAGGACCAGCAAGACAATTCCTGCCTAGCACCTTCCTTGGAGGAGAGAGAGTGCAACGTTTCATTTTAGCATTTTGGCGCTCACGAGGGAGACAAACTGCTTTGGCTGTTTGCAAGGCTAGGAAAGAGCAGAGCCCGAGTCTTGCTGTTCATCTGCAATGACTGCCTGGGCAAGTGAGGACCAGCAAGACAATTCCTGCCTAGCACCTTCCTTGGAGGAGAGAGAGTGCAACGTTTCATTTTGCTTTTTGGAGTGCGAGAGTGAGAAAAAGCAGAGTGCCTGTTTGCAAGGCTAGGAAAGAGCAGAGCCCGAGTCTTGTTGTTTATCTGCAATGACTGCCAGGGCAAGTGAGGACCAGCAAGACAATTCCTGCCTAGCACCTTCCTTGGAGGAGAGAGAGTGCAACGTTTCATTTTAGCATTTTGGCGCTCATGAGCGAGACAAACTTCTTTGGCTCTTTGCAAGGCTAGGAAAGAGCAGAGCCCGAGTCTTGCTGTTTATCTGTAATGTCTGCCACGGCAAGTGAGGACCAGCAAGACAATTCCTGCCTAGCACCTTCCTTGGAGGAGATAGAGTGCAACGTTTCAATTTAGCATTTCGGCGCTCACGAGGGAGACAAACTGCTTTGGCTGTTTGCAAGGCTAGGAAAGACCAGAGCCCGAGTCTTGCTGTTTATCTGTAATGTCTGCCACGGCAAGTGAGGACCAGCAAGACAATTCCTGCCTAGCACCTTCCTTGGAGGAGAGAGAGTGCAACGTTTCATTTTAGCATTTTGGCGCTCACGAGCGAGACAAACTGCTTTGGCTGTTTCCAAGGCTAGGGAAGAGCAGAGCCCCAGTCTTGCTGTTTATCTGCAATGACTGCCTGGGCAAGTGAGGACCAGCAAGACAATTCCTGCCTAGCACCTTCCTTGGAGGAGAGAGAGTGCAACGTTTCATTTTGCTTTTTGGAGTGCGAGAGTGAGAAAAAGCAGAGTGCCTGTTTGCAAGGCTAGGAAAGAGCAGAGCCCGAGTCTTGCTGTTTATCTGTAATGTCTGCCACGGCAAGTGAGGACCAGCAAGACAATTCCTGCCTAGCACCTTCCTTGGAGGAGAGAGAGTGCAACGTTTCATTTTAGCACTTTGGCGCTCACGAGCGAGACAAACTGCTTTGGCTGTTTCCAAGGCTAGGGAAGAGCAGAGCCCCAGTCTTGCTGTTTATCTGCAATGACTGCCAGGGCAAGTGAGGACCAGCAAGACAATTCCTGCCTAGCACCTTCCTTGGAGGAGAGAGAGTGCAACGTTTCATTTTAGCATTTTGGCGCTCACGAGCGAGACAAACTGCTTTGGCTGTTTGCAAGGCTAGGAAAGAGCAGAGCCCCAGTCTTGCTGTTTATCTGCAATGTCTGCCAGGGCAAGTGAGGACCAGCAAGACAATTCCTGCCTAGCACCTTCCTTGGAGGAGAGAGAGTGCAACGTTTCATTTTAGCATTTTGGCGCTCACGAGGGAGACAAACTGCTTTGGCTGTTTGCAAGGCTAGGAAAGAGCAGAGCCCGAGTCTTGCTGTTCATCTGCAATGACTGCCTGGGCAAGTGAGGACCAGCAAGACAATTCCTGCCTAGCACCTTCCTTGGAGGAGAGAGAGTGCAACGTTTCATTTTAGCATTTTGGCGCTCACGAGCGAGACAAACTGCTTTGGCTGTTTGCAAGGCTAGGAAAGAGCAGAGCCCCAGTCTTGCTGTTTATCTGCAATGTCTGCCAGGGCAAGTGAGGACCAGCAAGACAATTCCTGCCTAGCACCTTCATTGGAGGAGAGAGAGTGCAAGGTTTCATTGCAGCATTTTGGCGCTCACGAGGGAGACAAACTGCTTTGCCTGTTTGCAAGGCTAGGAAAGAGAAGAGCCCCAGTCTTGCTGTTTATCTGCAATGACTGCCTGGGCAAGTGAGGACCAGCAAGACAATTCCTGCCTAGCACCTTCCTTGGAGGAGAGAGAGTGCAACGTTTCATTTTGCTTTTTGGAGTGCGAGAGTGAGAAAAAGCAGAGTGCCTGTTTGCAAGGCTAGGAAAGAGCAGAGCCCGAGTCTTCCTGTTTATCTGCAATGACTGCCAGGGCAAGTGAGGACCAGCAAGACAATTCCTGCCTAGCACCTTCCTTGGAGGAGAGAGAGTGCAACGTTTCATTTTAGCATTTTGGCGCTCACGAGGGAGACAAACTGCTTTGGCTGTTTGCAAGGCTAGGAAAGAGACGAGCCCCAGTCTTGCTATTTATCTGCAATGACTGCGCGGGCAAGTGAGGACCAGCAAGACAATTCCTGCCTAGCACCTTCCTTGGAGGAGAGAGAGTGCAACGTTTCATTTTAGCATTTTGGCGCTCATGAGCGAGACAATCTGCTTTGGCTGTTTGCAAGGCTAGGGAAGAGCAGAGCCCCAGTCTTGCTGTTTATCTGCAATGACTGCCAGGGCAAGTGAGGACCAGCAAGACAATTCCTGCCTAGCACCTTCCTTGGAGGAGAGAGAGTGCAACGTTTCATTTTAGCATTTTGGCGCTCACGAGCGAGACAAACTGCTTTGGCTGTTTGCAAGGCTAGGAAAGAGCAGAGGCCCAGTCTTGCTGTTTATCTGCAATGACTGCCAGGGCAAGTGAGGACCAGCAAGACAATTCCTGCCTAGCACCTTCCTTGGAGGAGAGAGAGTGCAACGTTTCATTTTAGCATTTTGGCGCTCACGAGGGAGACAAACTGCTTTGGCTGTTTGCAAGGCTAGGAAAGAGCAGAGCCCCAGTCTTGCTGTTTATCTGCAATGTCTGCCAGGGCAAGTGAGGACCAGCAAGACAATTCCTGCCTAGCACCTTCCTTGGAGGAGAGAGAGTGCAACGTTTCATTTTAGCATTTTGGCGCTCACGAGGGAGACAAACTGCTTTGGCTGTTTGCAAGGCTAGGAAAGAGCAGAGCCCGAGTCTTGCTGTTCATCTGCAATGACTGCCTGGGCAAGTGAGGACCAGCAAGACAATTCCTGCCTAGCACCTTCCTTGGAGGAGAGAGAGTGCAACGTTTCATTTTGCTTTTTGGAGTGCGAGAGTGAGAAAAAGCAGAGTGCCTGTTTGCAAGGCTAGGAAAGAGCAGAGCCCGAGTCTTGTTGTTTATCTGCAATGACTGCCAGGGCAAGTGAGGACCAGCAAGACAATTCCTGCCTAGCACCTTCCTTGGAGGAGAGAGAGTGCAACGTTTCATTTTAGCATTTTGGCGCTCATGAGCGAGACAAACTTCTTTGGCTCTTTGCAAGGCTAGGAAAGAGCAGAGCCCGAGTCTTGCTGTTTATCTGTAATGTCTGCCACGGCAAGTGAGGACCAGCAAGACAATTCCTGCCTAGCACCTTCCTTGGAGGAGATAGAGTGCAACGTTTCAATTTAGCATTTCGGCGCTCACGAGGGAGACAAACTGCTTTGGCTGTTTGCAAGGCTAGGAAAGAGCAGAGCCCGAGTCTTGCTGTTTATCTGTAATGTCTGCCACGGCAAGTGAGGACCAGCAAGACAATTCCTGCCTAGCACCTTCCTTGGAGGAGAGAGAGTGCAACGTTTCATTTTAGCATTTTGGCGCTCACGAGCGAGACAAACTGCTTTGGCTGTTTCCAAGGCTAGGGAAGAGCAGAGCCCCAGTCTTGCTGTTTATCTGCAATGACTGCCTGGGCAAGTGAGGACCAGCAAGACAATTCCTGCCTAGCACCTTCCTTGGAGGAGAGAGAGTGCAACGTTTCATTTTGCTTTTTGGAGTGCGAGAGTGAGAAAAAGCAGAGTGCCTGTTTGCAAGGCTAGGAAAGAGCAGAGCCCGAGTCTTCCTGTTTATCTGCAATGACTGCCAGGGCAAGTGAGGACCAGCAAGACAATTCCTGCCTAGCACCTTCCTTGGAGGAGAGAGAGTGCAACGTTTCATTTTAGCATTTTGGCGCTCACGAGCGAGACAAACTGCTTTGGCTGTTTGCAAGGCTAGGAAAGAGCAGAGCCCCAGTCTTGCTGTTTATCTGCAATGTCTGCCAGGGCAAGTGAGGACCAGCAAGACAATTCCTGCCTAGCACCTTCCTTGGAGGAGAGAGAGTGCAACGTTTCATTTTAGCATTTTGGCGCTCACGAGGGAGACAAACTGCTTTGGCTGTTTGCAAGGCTAGGAAAGAGCAGAGCCCGAGTCTTGCTGTTCATCTGCAATGACTGCCTGGGCAAGTGAGGACCAGCAAGACAATTCCTGCCTAGCACCTTCCTTGGAGGAGAGAGAGTGCAACGTTTCATTTTAGCATTTTGGCGCTCACGAGCGAGACAAACTGCTTTGGCTGTTTGCAAGGCTAGGAAAGAGCAGAGCCCCAGTCTTGCTGTTTATCTGCAATGTCTGCCAGGGCAAGTGAGGACCAGCAAGACAATTCCTGCCTAGCACCTTCATTGGAGGAGAGAGAGTGCAAGGTTTCATTGCAGCATTTTGGCGCTCACGAGGGAGACAAACTGCTTTGCCTGTTTGCAAGGCTAGGAAAGAGAAGAGCCCCAGTCTTGCTGTTTATCTGCAATGACTGCCTGGGCAAGTGAGGACCAGCAAGACAATTCCTGCCTAGCACCTTCCTTGGAGGAGAGAGAGTGCAACGTTTCATTTTGCTTTTTGGAGTGCGAGAGTGAGAAAAAGCAGAGTGCCTGTTTGCAAGGCTAGGAAAGAGCAGAGCCCGAGACTTCCTGTTTATCTGCAATGACTGCCAGGGCAAGTGAGGACCAGCAAGACAATTCCTGCCTAGCACCTTCCTTGGAGGAGAGAGAGTGCAACGTTTCATTTTAGCATTTTGGCGCTCACGAGGGAGACAAACTGCTTTGGCTGTTTGCAAGGCTAGGAAAGAGACGAGCCCCAGTCTTGCTATTTATCTGCAATGACTGCGCGGGCAAGTGAGGACCAGCAAGACAATTCCTGCCTAGCACCTTCCTTGGAGGAGAGAGAGTGCAACGTTTCATTTTAGCATTTTGGCGCTCATGAGCGAGACAATCTGCTTTGGCTGTTTGCAAGGCTAGGGAAGAGCAGAGCCCCAGTCTTGCTGTTTATCTGCAATGACTGCCAGGGCAAGTGAGGACCAGCAAGACAATTCCTGCCTAGCACCTTCCTTGGAGGAGAGAGAGTGCAACGTTTCATTTTAGCATTTTGGCGCTCACGAGGGAGACAAACTGCTTTGGCTGTTTGCAAGGCTAGGAAAGAGCAGAGCCCCAGTCTTGCTGTTTATCTGCAATGTCTGCCAGGGCAAGTGAGGACCAGCAAGACAATTCCTGCCTAGCACCTTCCTTGGAGGAGAGAGAGTGCAACGTTTCATTTTAGCATTTTGGCGCTCACGAGGGAGACAAACTGCTTTGGCTGTTTGCAAGGCTAGGAAAGAGCAGAGCCCGAGTCTTGCTGTTCATCTGCAATGACTGCCTGGGCAAGTGAGGACCAGCAAGACAATTCCTGCCTAGCACCTTCCTTGGAGGAGAGAGAGTGCAACGTTTCATTTTAGCATTTTGGCGCTCACGAGCGAGACAAACTGCTTTGGCTGTTTGCAAGGCTAGGAAAGAGCAGAGCCCCAGTCTTGCTGCTTATCTGCAATGTCTGCCAGGGCAAGTGAGGACCAGCAAGACAATTCCTGCCTAGCACCTTCCTTGGAGGAGAGAGAGTGCAACGTTTCATTTTAGCATTTTGGCGCTCACGAGCGAGACAAACTTCTTTGCCTGTTTGCAAGGCTAGGAAAGAGAAGAGCCCCAGTCTTGCTGTTTATCTGCAATGACTGCCTGGGCAAGTGAGGACCAGCAAGACAATTCCTGCCTAGCACCTTCCTTGGAGGAGAGAGAGTGGAACGTTTCATTTTGCTTTTTGGAGTGCGAGAGTGAGAAAAAGCAGAGTGCCTGTTTGCAAGGCTAGGAAAGAGAAGAGCCCGAGTCTTCCTGTTTATCTGCAATGACTGCCAGGGCAAGTGAGGACCAGCAAGACAATTCCTGCCTAGCACCTTCCTTGGAGGAGAGAGAGTGCAACGTTTCATTTTAGCATTTTGGCGCTCACGAGGGAGACAAACTGCTTGGGCTGTTTGCAAGGCTAGGAAAGAGACGAGCCCCAGTCTTGCTATTTATCTGCAATGACTGCGCGGGCAAGTGAGGACCAGCAAGACAATTCCTGCCTAGCACCTTCCTTGGAGGAGAGAGAGTGCAACGTTTCATTTTAGCATTTTGGCGCTCACGAGCGAGACAAACTGCTTTGGCTGTTTGCAAGGCTAGGAAAGAGCAGAGCCCCAGTCTTGCTGTTTATCTGCAATGTCTGCCAGGGCAAGTGAGGACCAGCAAGACAATTCCTGCCTAGCACCTTCCTTGGAGGAGAGAGAGTGCAACGTTTCATTTTAGCATTTTGGCGCTCACGAGGGAGACAAACTTCTTTGGCTGTTTGCAAGGCTAGGAAAGAGCAGAGCCCGAGTCTTGCTGTTTATCTGTAATGTCTGCCACGGCAAGTGAGGACCAGCAAGACAATTCCTGCCTAGCACCTTCCTTGGAGGAGAGAGAGTGCAACGTTTCATTTTAGCATTTTTGCGCTCACGAGCGAGACAAACTGCTTTGGCTGTTTCCAAGGCTAGGGAAGAGCAGAGCCCCAGTCTTGCTGTTTATCTGCAATGACTGCCTGGGCAAGTGAGGACCAGCAAGACAATTCCTGCCTAGCACCTTCCTTGGAGGAGAGAGAGTAGAACGTTCATTTTGCTTTTTGGAGTGCGAGAGTGAGAAAAAGCAGAGTGCCTGTTTGCAAGGCTAGGAAAGAGCAGAGCCCGAGTCTTGCAGTTTATCTGCAATGACTGCCAGGGCAAGTGAGGACCAGCAAGACAATTCCTGCCTAGCACCTTCCTTGGAGGAGAGAGAGTGCAACGTTTCATTTTAGCATTTTGGCGCTCATGAGCGAGACAAAGTTCTTTGGCTCTTTGCAAGGCTAGGAAAGAGCAGAGCCCGAGTCTTGCTGTTTATCTGTAATGTCTGCCACGGCAAGTGAGGACCAGCAAGACAATTCCTGCCTAGCACCTTCCTTGGA
This sequence comes from Phaethon aethereus, assembly GCF_964289735.1. Lineage (NCBI taxonomy): Eukaryota > Metazoa > Chordata > Aves > Phaethontiformes > Phaethontidae > Phaethon > Phaethon aethereus. The sequence goes on along the minus strand of NW_028114062.1, from coordinate 278,977 downwards.
GGAGAGAGAGTGCAACGTTTCATTTTAGCATTTTGGCGCTCACGAGCGAGACAATCTGCTTTGGCTGTTTGCAAGGCTAGGGAAGAGCAGAGCCCCAATCTTGCTTTTTATCTACAATGACTGCCAGGGCAAGTGAGGACCAGCAAGACAATTCCTGCCTAGCACCTTCCTTGGAGGAGAGAGAGTGCAACGTTTCATTTTAGCATTTTGGCGCTCACGAGGGAGACACACTGCTTTGGCTGTTTGCAAGGCTAGGAAAGAGCAGAGCCCCAGTCTTTCTCTTTATCTCCAATGTCTGCCAGGGCAAGTGAGGACCAGCAAGACAATTCCTGCCTAGCACCTTCCTTGGAGGAGAGAGAGTGCAACGTTTCATTTTAGCATTTTGGCGCTCACGAGGGAGACAAACTGCTTTGGCTGTTTGCAAAGCTAGGAAAGAGCAGAGCCCGAGTCTTGCTGTTCATCTGCAATGACTGCCTGGGCAAGTGAGGACCAGCAAGACAATTCCTGCCTAGCACCTTCCTTGGAGGAGAGAGAGTGCAACGTTTCATTTTAGCATTTTGGCGCTCACGAGCGAGACAAACTGCTTTGGCTGTTTGCAAGGCTAGGAAAGAGCAGAGCCCGAGTCTTGCTGTTTATCTGCAATGTCTGCCAGGGCAAGTGAGGACCAGCAAGACAATTCCTGCCTAGCACCTTCCTTGGAGGAGAGAGAGTGCAACGTTTCATTTTAGCATTTTGGCGCTCACGAGCGAGACAAACTGCTTTGGCTGTTTGCAAGGCTAGGAAAGAGCAGAGCCCGAGTCTTGCTGTTTATCTGCAATGTCTGCCAGGGCAAGTGAGGACCAGCAAGACAATTCCTGCCTAGCACCTTCCTTGGAGGAGAGAGAGTGCAACGTTTCATTTTAGCATTTTGGCGCTCACGAGGGAGACAAACTTCTTTGGCTGTTTGCAAGGCTAGGAAAGAGCAGAGCCCGAGTCTTGCTGTTTATCTGTAATGTCTGCCACGGCAAGTGAGGACCAGCAAGACAATTCCTGCCTAGCACCTTCCTTGGAGGAGAGAGAGTGCAACGTTTCATTTTAGCATTTTTGCGCTCACGAGCGAGACAAACTGCTTTGGCTGTTTGCAAGGCTAGGGAAGAGCAGAGCCCCAGTCTTGCTGTTTATCTGCAATGACTGCCTGGGCAAGTGAGGACCAGCAAGACAATTCCTGCCTAGCACCTTCCTTGGAGGAGAGAGAGTAGAACGTTCATTTTGCTTTTTGGAGTGCGAGAGTGAGAAAAAGCAGAGTGCCTGTTTGCAAGGCTAGGAAAGAGCAGAGCCCGAGTCTTGCAGTTTATCTGCAATGACTGCCAGGGCAAGTGAGGACCAGCAAGACAATTCCTGCCTAGCACCTTCCTTGGAGGAGAGAGAGTGCAACGTTTCATTTTGCTTTTTGGAGTGCGAGAGTGAGAAAAAGCAGAGTGCCTGTTTGCAAGGCTAGGAAAGAGCAGAGCCCGAGTCTTCCTGTTTATCTGCAATGACTGCCAGGGCAAGTGAGGACCAGCAAGACAATTCCTGCCTAGCACCTTCCTTGGAGGAGAGAGAGTGCAACGTTTCATTTTAGCATTTTGGCGCTCACGAGCGAGACAAACTGCTTTGGCTGTTTGCAAGGCTAGGAAAGAGCAGAGCCCCAGTCTTGCTGTTTATCTGCAATGTCTGCCAGGGCAAGTGAGGACCAGCAAGACAATTCCTGCCTAGCACCTTCCTTGGAGGAGAGAGAGTGCAACGTTTCATTTTAGCATTTTGGCGCTCACGAGGGAGACAAACTGCTTTGGCTGTTTGCAAGGCTAGGAAAGAGCAGAGCCCGAGTCTTGCTGTTCATCTGCAATGACTGCCTGGGCAAGTGAGGACCAGCAAGACAATTCCTGCCTAGCACCTTCCTTGGAGGAGAGAGAGTGCAACGTTTCATTTTAGCATTTTGGCGCTCACGAGCGAGACAAACTGCTTTGGCTGTTTGCAAGGCTAGGAAAGAGCAGAGCCCCAGTCTTGCTGTTTATCTGCAATGTCTGCCAGGGCAAGTGAGGACCAGCAAGACAATTCCTGCCTAGCACCTTCATTGGAGGAGAGAGAGTGCAAGGTTTCATTGCAGCATTTTGGCGCTCACGAGGGAGACAAACTGCTTTGCCTGTTTGCAAGGCTAGGAAAGAGAAGAGCCCCAGTCTTGCTGTTTATCTGCAATGACTGCCTGGGCAAGTGAGGACCAGCAAGACAATTCCTGCCTAGCACCTTCCTTGGAGGAGAGAGAGTGCAACGTTTCATTTTGCTTTTTGGAGTGCGAGAGTGAGAAAAAGCAGAGTGCCTGTTTGCAAGGCTAGGAAAGAGCAGAGCCCGAGTCTTCCTGTTTATCTGCAATGACTGCCAGGGCAAGTGAGGACCAGCAAGACAATTCCTGCCTAGCACCTTCCTTGGAGGAGAGAGAGTGCAACGTTTCATTTTAGCATTTTGGCGCTCACGAGGGAGACAAACTGCTTTGGCTGTTTGCAAGGCTAGGAAAGAGACGAGCCCCAGTCTTGCTATTTATCTGCAATGACTGCGCGGGCAAGTGAGGACCAGCAAGACAATTCCTGCCTAGCACCTTCCTTGGAGGAGAGAGAGTGCAACGTTTCATTTTAGCATTTTGGCGCTCATGAGCGAGACAATCTGCTTTGGCTGTTTGCAAGGCTAGGGAAGAGCAGAGCCCCAGTCTTGCTGTTTATCTGCAATGACTGCCAGGGCAAGTGAGGACCAGCAAGACAATTCCTGCCTAGCACCTTCCTTGGAGGAGAGAGAGTGCAACGTTTCATTTTAGCATTTTGGCGCTCACGAGCGAGACAAACTGCTTTGGCTGTTTGCAAGGCTAGGAAAGAGCAGAGCCCCAGTCTTGCTGTTTATCTGCAATGACTGCCAGGGCAAGTGAGGACCAGCAAGACAATTCCTGCCTAGCACCTTCCTTGGAGGAGAGAGAGTGCAACGTTTCATTTTAGCATTTTGGCGCTCACGAGGGAGACAAACTGCTTTGGCTGTTTGCAAGGCTAGGAAAGAGCAGAGCCCCAGTCTTGCTGTTTATCTGCAATGACTGCCAGGGCAAGTGAGGACCAGCAAGACAATTCCTGCCTAGCACCTTCCTTGGAGGAGAGAGAGTGCAACGTTTCATTTTAGCATTTTGGCGCTCACGAGGGAGACAAACTGCTTTGGCTGTTTGCAAGGCTAGGAAAGAGCAGAGCCCGAGTCTTGCTGTTCATCTGCAATGACTGCCTGGGCAAGTGAGGACCAGCAAGACAATTCCTGCCTAGCACCTTCCTTGGAGGAGAGAGAGTGCAACGTTTCATTTTAGCATTTTGGCGCTCACGAGCGAGACAAACTGCTTTGGCTGTTTGCAAGGCTAGGAAAGAGCAGAGCCCCAGTCTTGCTGTTTATCTGCAATGTCTGCCAGGGCAAGTGAGGACCAGCAAGACAATTCCTGCCTAGCACCTTCCTTGGAGGAGAGAGAGTGCAACGTTTCATTTTAGCATTTCGGCGCTCACGAGCGAGACAAACTGCTTTGCCTGTTTGCAAGGCTAGGAAAGAGAAGAGCCCCAGTCTTGCTGTTTATCTGCAATGACTGCCTGGGCAAGTGAGGACCAGCAAGACAATTCCTGCCTAGCACCTTCCTTGGAGGAGAGAGAGTGGAACGTTTCATTTTGCTTTTTGGAGTGCGAGAGTGAGAAAAAGCAGAGTGCCTGTTTGCAAGGCTAGGAAAGAGAAGAGCCCGAGTCTTCCTGTTTATCTGCAATGACTGCCAGGGCAAGTGAGGACCAGCAAGACAATTCCTGCCTAGCACCTTCCTTGGAGGAGAGAGAGTGCAACGTTTCATTTTAGCATTTTGGCGCTCACGAGGGAGACAAACTGCTTGGGCTGTTTGCAAGGCTAGGAAAGAGACGAGCCCCAGTCTTGCTATTTATCTGCAATGACTGCGCGGGCAAGTGAGGACCAGCAAGACAATTCCTGCCTAGCACCTTCCTTGGAGGAGAGAGAGTGCAACGTTTCATTTTAGCATTTTGGCGCTCACGAGCGAGACAAACTGCTTTGGCTGTTTGCAAGGCTAGGAAAGAGCAGAGCCCCAGTCTTGCTGTTTATCTGCAATGTCTGCCAGGGCAAGTGAGGACCAGCAAGACAATTCCTGCCTAGCACCTTCCTTGGAGGAGAGAGAGTGCAACGTTTCATTTTAGCATTTTGGCGCTCACGAGGGAGACAAACTTCTTTGGCTGTTTGCAAGGCTAGGAAAGAGCAGAGCCCGAGTCTTGCTGTTTATCTGTAATGTCTGCCACGGCAAGTGAGGACCAGCAAGACAATTCCTGCCTAGCACCTTCCTTGGAGGAGAGAGAGTGCAACGTTTCATTTTAGCATTTTTGCGCTCACGAGCGAGACAAACTGCTTTGGCTGTTTCCAAGGCTAGGGAAGAGCAGAGCCCCAGTCTTGCTGTTTATCTGCAATGACTGCCTGGGCAAGTGAGGACCAGCAAGACAATTCCTGCCTAGCACCTTCCTTGGAGGAGAGAGAGTAGAACGTTCATTTTGCTTTTTGGAGTGCGAGAGTGAGAAAAAGCAGAGTGCCTGTTTGCAAGGCTAGGAAAGAGCAGAGCCCGAGTCTTGCAGTTTATCTGCAATGACTGCCAGGGCAAGTGAGGACCAGCAAGACAATTCCTGCCTAGCACCTTCCTTGGAGGAGAGAGAGTGCAACGTTTCATTTTAGCATTTTGGCGCTCATGAGCGAGACAAAGTTCTTTGGCTCTTTGCAAGGCTAGGAAAGAGCAGAGCCCGAGTCTTGCTGTTTATCTGTAATGTCTGCCACGGCAAGTGAGGACCAGCAAGACAATTCCTGCCTAGCACCTTCCTTGGAGGAGAGAGAGTGCAACGTTTCATTTTAGCATTTTGGCGCTCACGAGCGAGACAATCTGCTTTGGCTGTTTGCAAGGCTAGGGAAGAGCAGAGCCCCAATCTTGCTTTTTATCTACAATGACTGCCAGGGCAAGTGAGGACCAGCAAGACAATTCCTGCCTAGCACCTTCCTTGGAGGAGAGAGAGTGCAACGTTTCATTTTAGCATTTTGGCGCTCACGAGGGAGACACACTGCTTTGGCTGTTTGCAAGGCTAGGAAAGAGCAGAGCCCCAGTCTTTCTCTTTATCTCCAATGTCTGCCAGGGCAAGTGAGGACCAGCAAGACAATTCCTGCCTAGCACCTTCCTTGGAGGAGAGAGAGTGCAACGTTTCATTTTAGCATTTTGGCGCTCACGAGGGAGACAAACTGCTTTGGCTGTTTGCAAAGCTAGGAAAGAGCAGAGCCCGAGTCTTGCTGTTCATCTGCAATGACTGCCTGGGCAAGTGAGGACCAGCAAGACAATTCCTGCCTAGCACCTTCCTTGGAGGAGAGAGAGTGCAACGTTTCATTTTAGCATTTTGGCGCTCACGAGGGAGACACACTGCTTTGGCTGTTTGCAAGGCTAGGAAAGAGCAGAGCCCCAGTCTTTCTCTTTATCTCCAATGTCTGCCAGGGCAAGTGAGGACCAGCAAGACAATTCCTGCCTAGCACCTTCCTTGGAGGAGAGAGAGTGCAACGTTTCATTTTAGCATTTTGGCGCTCACGAGGGAGACAAACTGCTTTGGCTGTTTGCAAAGCTAGGAAAGAGCAGAGCCCGAGTCTTGCTGTTCATCTGCAATGACTGCCTGGGCAAGTGAGGACCAGCAAGACAATTCCTGCCTAGCACCTTCCTTGGAGGAGAGAGAGTGCAACGTTTCATTTTAGCATTTTGGCGCTCACGAGCGAGACAAACTGCTTTGGCTGTTTGCAAGGCTAGGAAAGAGCAGAGCCCCAGTCTTGCTGTTTATCTGCAATGTCTGCCAGGGCAAGTGAGGACCAGCAAGACAATTCCTGCCTAGCACCTTCCTTGGAGGAGAGAGAGTGCAACGTTTCATTTTAGCATTTTGGCGCTCACGAGGGAGACAAACTTCTTTGGCTGTTTGCAAGGCTAGGAAAGAGCAGAGCCCGAGTCTTGCTGTTTATCTGTAATGTCTGCCACGGCAAGTGAGGACCAGCAAGACAATTCCTGCCTAGCACCTTCCTTGGAGGAGAGAGAGTGCAACGTTTCATTTTAGCATTTTTGCGCTCACGAGCGAGACAAACTTCTTTGGCTGTTTCCAAGGCTAGGGAAGAGCAGAGCCCCAGTCTTGCTGTTTATCTGCAATGACTGCCTGGGCAAGTGAGGACCAGCAAGACAATTCCTGCCTAGCACCTTCCTTGGAGGAGAGAGAGTAGAACGTTCATTTTGCTTTTTGGAGTGCGAGAGTGAGAAAAAGCAGAGTGCCTGTTTGCAAGGCTAGGAAAGAGCAGAGCCCGAGTCTTGCAGTTTATCTGCAATGACTGCCAGGGCAAGTGAGGACCAGCAAGACAATTCCTGCCTAGCACCTTCCTTGGAGGAGAGAGAGTGCAACGTTTCATTTTGCTTTTTGGAGTGCGAGAGTGAGAAAAAGCAGAGTGCCTGTTTGCAAGGCTAGGAAAGAGCAGAGCCCCAGTCTTCCTGTTTATCTGCAATGACTGCCAGGGCAAGTGAGGACCAGCAAGACAATTCCTGCCTAGCACCTTCCTTGGAGGAGAGAGAGTGCAACGTTTCATTTTAGCATTTTGGCGCTCACGAGGGAGACAAACTGCTTGGGCTGTTTGCAAGGCTAGGAAAGAGACGAGCCCCAGTCTTGCTATTTATCTGCAATGACTGCGCGGGCAAGTGAGGACCAGCAAGACAATTCCTGCCTAGCACCTTCCTTGGAGGAGAGAGAGTGCAACGTTTCATTTTAGCATTTTGGCGCTCACGAGCGAGACAAACTGCTTTGGCTGTTTGCAAGGCTAGGAAAGAGCAGAGCCCCAGTCTTGCTGTTTATCTGCAATGTCTGCCAGGGCAAGTGAGGACCAGCAAGACAATTCCTGCCTAGCACCTTCCTTGGAGGAGAGAGAGTGCAACGTTTCATTTTAGCATTTTGGCGCTCACGAGGGAGACAAACTTCTTTGGCTGTTTGCAAGGCTAGGAAAGAGCAGAGCCCGAGTCTTGCTGTTTATCTGTAATGTCTGCCACGGCAAGTGAGGACCAGCAAGACAATTCCTGCCTAGCACCTTCCTTGGAGGAGAGAGAGTGCAACGTTTCATTTTAGCATTTTTGCGCTCACGAGCGAGACAAACTGCTTTGGCTGTTTCCAAGGCTAGGGAAGAGCAGAGCCCCAGTCTTGCTGTTTATCTGCAATGACTGCCTGGGCAAGTGAGGACCAGCAAGACAATTCCTGCCTAGCACCTTCCTTGGAGGAGAGAGAGTAGAACGTTCATTTTGCTTTTTGGAGTGCGAGAGTGAGAAAAAGCAGAGTGCCTGTTTGCAAGGCTAGGAAAGAGCAGAGCCCGAGTCTTGCAGTTTATCTGCAATGACTGCCAGGGCAAGTGAGGACCAGCAAGACAATTCCTGCCTAGCACCTTCCTTGGAGGAGAGAGAGTGCAACGTTTCATTTTAGCATTTTGGCGCTCACGAGGGAGACACACTGCTTTGGCTGTTTGCAAGGCTAGGAAAGAGCAGAGCCCCAGTCTTGCTGTTCATCTGCAATGACTGCCTGGGCAAGTGAGGACCAGCAAGACAATTCCTGCCTAGCACCTTCCTTGGAGGAGAGAGAGTGCAACGTTTCATTTTAGCATTTTGGCGCTCACGAGGGAGACAAACTGCTTTGGCTGTTTGCAAGGCTAGGAAAGAGCAGAGCCCGAGTCTTGCTGTTCATCTGCAATGACTGCCTGGGCAAGTGAGGACCAGCAAGACAATTCCTGCCTAGCACCTTCCTTGGAGGAGAGAGAGTGCAACGTTTCATTTTGCTTTTTGGAGTGCGAGAGTGAGAAAAAGCAGAGTGCCTGTTTGCAAGGCTAGGAAAGAGAAGAGCCCGAGTCTTCCTGTTTATCTGCAGTGACTGCCAGGGCAAGTGAGGACCAGCAAGACAATTCCTGCCTAGCACCTTCCTTGGAGGAGAGAGAGTGCAACGTTTCATTTTAGCATTTTGGCGCTCATGAGCGAGACAAACTTCTTTGGCTCTTTGCAAGGCTAGGAAAGAGCAGAGCCCGAGTCTTGCTGTTTATCTGTAATGTCTGCCACGGCAAGTGAGGACCAGCAAGACAATTCCTGCCTAGCACCTTCCTTGGAGGAGATAGAGTGCAACGTTTCAATTTAGCATTTCGGCGCTCACGAGGGAGACAAACTGCTTTGGCTGTTTGCAAGGCTAGGAAAGAGCAGAGCCCGAGTCTTGCTGTTTATCTGTAATGTCTGCCACGGCAAGTCAGGACCAGCAAGACAATTCCTGCCTAGCACCTTCCTTGGAGGAGAGAGAGTGCAACGTTTCATTTTAGCATTTTGGCGCTCACGAGCGAGACAAACTGCTTTGGCTGTTTCCAAGGCTAGGGAAGAGCAGAGCCCCAGTCTTGCTGTTTATCTGCAATGACTGCCTGGGCAAGTGAGGACCAGCAAGACAATTCCTGCCTAGCACCTTCCTTGGAGGAGAGAGAGTGCAACGTTTCATTTTGCTTTTTGGAGTGCGAGAGTGAGAAAAAGCAGAGTGCCTGTTTGCAAGGCTAGGAAAGAGCAGAGCCCGAGTCTTCCTGTTTATCTGCAATGACTGCCAGGGCAAGTGAGGACCAGCAAGACAATTCCTGCCTAGCACCTTCCTTGGAGGAGAGAGAGTGCAACGTTTCATTTTAGCATTTTGGCGCTCACGAGCGAGACAAACTGCTTTGGCTGTTTGCAAGGCTAGGAAAGAGCAGAGCCCCAGTCTTGCTGTTTATCTGCAATGTCTGCCAGGGCAAGTGAGGACCAGCAAGACAATTCCTGCCTAGCACCTTCCTTGGAGGAGAGAGAGTGCAACGTTTCATTTTAGCATTTTGGCGCTCACGAGGGAGACAAACTGCTTTGGCTGTTTGCAAGGCTAGGAAAGAGCAGAGCCCGAGTCTTGCTGTTCATCTGCAATGACTGCCTGGGCAAGTGAGGACCAGCAAGACAATTCCTGCCTAGCACCTTCCTTGGAGGAGAGAGAGTGCAACGTTTCATTTTAGCATTTTGGCGCTCACGAGCGAGACAAACTGCTTTGGCTGTTTGCAAGGCTAGGAAAGAGCAGAGCCCCAGTCTTGCTGTTTATCTGCAATGACTGCCAGGGCAAGTGAGGACCAGCAAGACAATTCCTGCCTAGCACCTTCCTTGGAGGAGAGAGAGTGCAACGTTTCATTGCAGCATTTTGGCGCTCACGAGGGAGACAAACTGCTTTGCCTGTTTGCAAGGCTAGGAAAGAGAAGAGCCCCAGTCTTGCTGTTTATCTGCAATGACTGCCTGGGCAAGTGAGGACCAGCAAGACAATTCCTGCCTAGCACCTTCCTTGGAGGAGAGAGAGTGCAACGTTTCATTTTGCTTTTTGGAGTGCGAGAGTGAGAAAAAGCAGAGTGCCTGTTTGCAAGGCTAGGAAAGAGCAGAGCCCGAGTCTTCCTGTTTATCTGCAATGACTGCCAGGGCAAGTGAGGACCAGCAAGACAATTCCTGCCTAGCACCTTCCTTGGAGGAGAGAGAGTGCAACGTTTCATTTTAGCATTTTGGCGCTCACGAGGGAGACAAACTGCTTTGGCTGTTTGCAAGGCTAGGAAAGAGACGAGCCCCAGTCTTGCTATTTATCTGCAATGACTGCGCGGGCAAGTGAGGACCAGCAAGACAATTCCTGCCTAGCACCTTCCTTGGAGGAGAGAGAGTGCAACGTTTCATTTTAGCATTTTGGCGCTCACGAGCGAGACAATCTGCTTTGGCTGTTTGCAAGGCTAGGGAAGAGCAGAGCCCCAGTCTTGCTGTTTATCTGCAATGACTGCCAGGGCAAGTGAGGACCAGCAAGACAATTCCTGCCTAGCACCTTCCTTGGAGGAGAGAGAGTGCAACGTTTCATTTTAGCATTTTGGCGCTCACGAGCGAGACAAACTGCTTTGGCTGTTTGCAAGGCTAGGAAAGAGCAGAGGCCCAGTCTTGCTGTTTATCTGCAATGACTGCCAGGGCAAGTGAGGACCAGCAAGACAATTCCTGCCTAGCACCTTCCTTGGAGGAGAGAGAGTGCAACGTTTCATTTTGCTTTTTGGAGTGCGAGAGTGAGAAAAAGCAGAGTGCCTGTTTGCAAGGGTAGGAAAGAGCAGAGCCCGAGTCTTGCTGTTTATCTGCAATGACTGCCAGGGCAAGTGAGGACCAGCAAGACAATTCCTGCCTAGCACCTTCCTTGGAGGAGAGAGAGTGCAACGTTTCATTTTAGCATTTTGGCGCTCACGAGGGAGACAAACTGCTTTGGCTGTTTGCAAGGCTAGGAAAGAGCAGAGCCCCAGTCTTGCTGTTTATCTGCAATGTCTGCCAGGGCAAGTGAGGACCAGCAAGACAATTCCTGCCTAGCACCTTCCTTGGAGGAGAGAGAGTGCAACGTTTCATTTTAGCATTTTGGCGCTCACGAGGGAGACAAACTGCTTTGGCTGTTTGCAAGGCTAGGAAAGAGCAGAGCCCGAGTCTTGCTGTTCATCTGCAATGACTGCCTGGGCAAGTGAGGACCAGCAAGACAATTCCTGCCTAGCACCTTCCTTGGAGGAGAGAGAGTGCAACGTTTCATTTTAGCATTTTGGCGCTCACGAGCGAGACAAACTGCTTTGGCTGTTTGCAAGGCTAGGAAAGAGCAGAGCCCCAGTCTTGCTGTTTATCTGCAATGTCTGCCAGGGCAAGTGAGGACCAGCAAGACAATTCCTGCCTAGCACCTTCCTTGGAGGAGAGAGAGTGCAACGTTTCATTTTAGCATTTTGGCGCTTACGAGCGAGACAAACTGCTTTGCCTGTTTGCAAGGCTAGGAAAGAGAAGAGCCCCAGTCTTGCTGTTTATCTGCAATGACTGCCTGGGCAAGTGAGGACCAGCAAGACAATTCCTGCCTAGCACCTTCCTTGGAGGAGAGAGAGTGGAACGTTTCATTTTGCTTTTTGGAGTGCGAGAGTGAGAAAAAGTAGAGTGCCTGTTTGCAAGGCTAGGAAAGAGAAGAGCCCGAGTCTTCCTGTTTATCTGCAATGACTGCCAGGGCAAGTGAGGACCAGCAAGACAATTCCTGCCTAGCACCTTCCTTGGAGGAGAGAGAGTGCAACGTTTCATTTTAGCATTTTGGCGCTCACGAGGGAGACAAACTGCTTGGGCTGTTTGCAAGGCTAGGAAAGAGCAGAGCCCCAGTCTTGCTATTTATCTGCAATGAGTGCCAGGGCAAGTGAGGACCAGCAAGACAATTCCTGCCTAGCACCTTCCTTGGAGGAGAGAGTGTGCAACGTTTCATTTTGCTTTTTGGAGTGCGAGAGTGAGAAAAAGCAGAGTGCCTGTTTGCAAGGCTAGGAAAGAGAAGAGCCCGAGTCTTCCTGTTTATCTGCAATGACTGCCAGGGCAAGTGAGGACCAGCAAGACAATTCCTGCCTAGCACCTTCCTTGGAGGAGAGAGAGTGCAACGTTTCATTTTAGCATTTTGGCGCTCACGAGGGAGACAAACTGCTTTGGCTGTTTGCAAGGCTAGGAAAGAGACGAGCCCCAGTCTTGCTATTTATCTGCAATGACTGCGCGGGCAAGTGAGGACCAGCAAGACAATTCCTGCCTAGCACCTTCCTTGGAGGAGAGAGAGTGCAACGTTTCATTTTGCTTTTTGGAGTGCGAGAGTGAGAAAAAGCAGAGTGCCTGTTTGCAAGGCTAGGAAAGAGAAGAGCCCGAGTCTTCCTGTTTATCTGCAATGACTGCCAGGGCAAGTGAGGACCAGCAAGACAATTCCTGCCTAGCACCTTCCTTGGAGGAGAGAGAGTGCAACGTTTCATTTTAGCATTTTGGCGCTCATGAGCGAGACAAACTTCTTTGCCTCTTTGCAAGGCTAGGAAAGAGCAGAGCCCGAGTCTTGCTGTTTATCTGTAATGTCTGCCACGGCAAGTGAGGACCAGCAAGACAATTCCTGCCTAGCACCTTCCTTGGAGGAGATAGAGTGCAACGTTTCAATTTAGCATTTCGGCGCTCACGAGGGAGACAAACTGCTTTGGCTGTTTGCAAGGCTAGGAAAGAGCAGAGCCCGAGTCTTGCTGTTTATCTGTAATGTCTGCCACGGCAAGTGAGGACCAGCAAGACAATTCCTGCCTAGCACCTTCCTTGGAGGAGAGAGAGTGCAACGTTTCATTTTAGCATTTTGGCGCTCACGAGCGAGACAAACTGCTTTGGCTGTTTCCAAGGCTAGGGAAGAGCAGAGCCCCAGTCTTGCTGTTTATCTGCAATGACTGCCTGGGCAAGTGAGGACCAGCAAGACAATTCCTGCCTAGCACCTTCCTTGGAGGAGAGAGAGTGCAACGTTTCATTTTGCTTTTTGGAGTGCGAGAGTGAGAAAAAGCAGAGTGCCTGTTTGCAAGGCCAGGAAAGAGCAGAGCCAGAGTCTTGCAGTTTATCTGCAATGACTGCCAGGGCAAGTGAGGACCAGCAAGACAATTCCTGCCTAGCACCTTCCTTGGAGGAGAGAGAGTGCAACGTTTCATTTTAGCATTTTGGCGCTCATGAGCGAGACAAACTTCTTTGGCTCTTTGCAAGGCTAGGAAAGAGCAGAGCCCGAGTCTTGCTGTTTATCTGTAATGTCTGCCACGGCAAGTGAGGACCAGCAAGACAATTCCTGCCTAGCACCTTCCTTGGAGGAGAGAGAGTGCAACGTTTCATTTTAGCATTTTGGCGCTCACGAGCGAGACAATCTGCTTTGGCTGTTTGCAAGGCTAGGGAAGAGCAGAGCCCCAATCTTGCTTTTTATCTACAATGACTGCCAGGGCAAGTGAGGACCAGCAAGACAATTCCTGCCTAGCACCTTCCTTGGAGGAGAGAGAGTGCAACGTTTCATTTTAGCATTTTGGCACTCACGATGGAGACACACTGCTTTGGCTGTTTGCAAGGCTAGGAAAGAGCAGAGCCCCAGTCTTGCTGTTCATCTGCAATGACTGCCTGGGCAAGTGAGGACCAGCAAGACAATTCCTGCCTAGCACCTTCCTTGGAGGAGAGAGAGTGGAACGTTTCATTTTGCTTTTTGGAGTGCGAGAGTGAGAAAAAGCAGAGTGCCTGTTTGCAAGGCTAGGAAAGAGAAGAGCCCGAGTCTTCCTGTTTATCTGCAGTGACTGCCAGGGCAAGTGAGGACCACCAAGACAATTCCTGCCTAGCACCTTCCTTGGAGGAGAGAGAGTGCAACGTTTCATTTTAGCATTTTGGCGCTCATGAGCGAGACAAAGTTCTTTGGCTCTTTGCAAGGCTAGGAAAGAGCAGAGCCCGAGTCTTGCTGTTTATCTGTAATGTCTGCCACGGCAAGTGAGGACCAGCAAGACAATTCCTGCCTAGCACCTTCCTTGGAGGAGATAGAGTGCAACGTTTCAATTTAGCATTTCGGCGCTCACGAGGGAGACAAACTGCTTTGGCTGTTTGCAAGGCTAGGAAAGAGCAGAGCCCGAGTCTTCCTGTTTATCTGTAATGTCTGCCACGGCAAGTGAGGACCAGCAAGACAATTCCTGCCTAGCACCTTCCTTGGAGGAGAGAGAGTGCAACGTTTCATTTTAGCATTTTGGCGCTCACGAGCGAGACAAACTGCTTTGGCTGTTTGCAAGGCTAGGAAAGAGCAGAGGCCCAGTCTTGCTGTTTATCTGCAATGACTGCCAGGGCAAGTGAGGACCAGCAAGACAATTCCTGCCTAGCACCTTCCTTGGAGGAGAGAGAGTGCAACGTTTCATTTTGCTTTTTGGAGTGCGAGAGTGAGAAAAAGCAGAGTGCCTGTTTGCAAGGGTAGGAAAGAGCAGAGCCCGAGTCTTGCTGTTTATCTGCAATGACTGCCAGGGCAAGTGAGGACCAGCAAGACAATTCCTGCCTAGCACCTTCCTTGGAGGAGAGAGAGTGCAACGTTTCATTTTAGCATTTTGGCGCTCACGAGGGAGACAAACTGCTTTGGCTGTTTGCAAGGCTAGGAAAGAGCAGAGCCCCAGTCTTGCTGTTTATCTGCAATGTCTGCCAGGGCAAGTGAGGACCAGCAAGACAATTCCTGCCTAGCACCTTCCTTGGAGGAGAGAGAGTGCAACGTTTCATTTTAGCATTTTGGCGCTCACGAGGGAGACAAACTGCTTTGGCTGTTTGCAAGGCTAGGAAAGAGCAGAGCCCGAGTCTTGCTGTTCATCTGCAATGACTGCCTGGGCAAGTGAGGACCAGCAAGACAATTCCTGCCTAGCACCTTCCTTGGAGGAGAGAGAGTGGAACGTTTCATTTTGCTTTTTGGAGTGCGAGAGTGAGAAAAAGCAGAGTGCCTGTTTGCAAGGCTAGGAAAGAGAAGAGCCCGAGTCTTCCTGTTTATCTGCAGTGACTGCCAGGGCAAGTGAGGACCACCAAGACAATTCCTGCCTAGCACCTTCCTTGGAGGAGAGAGAGTGCAACGTTTCATTTTAGCATTTTGGCGCTCATGAGCGAGACAAAGTTCTTTGGCTCTTTGCAAGGCTAGGAAAGAGCAGAGCCCGAGTCTTGCTGTTTATCTGTAATGTCTGCCAGGGCAAGTGAGGACCAGCAAGACAATTCCTGCCTAGCACCTTCCTTGGAGGAGATAGAGTGCAACGTTTCAATTTAGCATTTCGGCGCTCACGAGGGAGACAAACTGCTTTGGCTGTTTGCAAGGCTAGGAAAGAGCAGAGCCCGAGTCTTGCTGTTTATCTGTAATGTCTGCCACGGCAAGTGAGGACCAGCAAGACAATTCCTGCCTAGCACCTTCCTTGGAGGAGAGAGAGTGCAACGTTTCATTTTAGCATTTTGGCGCTCACGAGCGAGACAAACTGCTTTGGCTGTTTCCAAGGCTAGGGAAGAGCAGAGCCCCAGTCTTGCTGTTTATCTGCAATGACTGCCTGGGCAAGTGAGGACCAGCAAGACAATTCCTGCCTAGCACCTTCCTTGGAGGAGAGAGAGTGCAACGTTTCATTTTGCTTTTTGGAGTGCGAGAGTGAGAAAAAGCAGAGTGCCTGTTTGCAAGGCTAGGAAAGAGCAGAGCCCGAGTCTTCCTGTTTATCTGCAATGACTGCCAGGGCAAGTGAGGACCAGCAAGACAATTCCTGCCTAGCACCTTCCTTGGAGGAGAGAGAGTGCAACGTTTCATTTTAGCATTTTGGCGCTCACGAGGGAGACAAACTGCTTTGGCTGTTTGCAAGGCTAGGAAAGAGACGAGCCCCAGTCTTGCTATTTATCTGCAATGACTGCGCGGGCAAGTGAGGACCAGCAAGACAATTCCTGCCTAGCACCTTCCTTGGAGGAGAGAGAGTGGAACGTTTCATTTTGCTTTTTGGAGTGCGAGAGTGAGAAAAAGCAGAGTGCCTGTTTCCAAGGCTAGGAAAGAGCAGAGCCCGAGTCTTGTTGTTTATCTGCAATGACTGCCAGGGCAAGTGAGGACCAGCAAGACAATTCCTGCCTAGCACCTTCCTTGGAGGAGAGAGAGTGCAACGTTTCATTTTAGCATTTTGGCGCTCATGAGCGAGACAAAGTTCTTTGGCTCTTTGCAAGGCTAGGAAAGAGCAGAGCCCGAGTCTTGCTGTTTATCTGTAATGTCTGCCACGGCAAGTGAGGACCAGCAAGACAATTCCTGCCTAGCACCTTCCTTGGAGGAGAGAGAGTGCAACGTTTCATTTTAGCATTTTGGCGCTCACGAGCGAGACAAACTGCTTTGGCTGTTTGCAAGGCTAGGAAAGAGCAGAGCCCCAGTCTTGCTGTTTATCTGCAATGACTGCCAGGGCAAGTGAGGACCAGCAAGACAATTCCTGCCTAGCACCTTCCTTGGAGGAGAGAGAGTGCAACGTTTCATTTTGCTTTTTGGAGTGCGAGAGTGAGAAAAAGCAGAGTGCCTGTTTGCAAGGCTAGGAAAGAGCAGAGCCCGAGTCTTGCTGTTTATCTGCAATGACTGCCAGGGCAAGTGAGGACCAGCAAGACAATTCCTGCCTAGCACCTTCCTTGGAGGAGAGAGAGTGCAACGTTTCATTTTAGCATTTTGGCGCTCACGAGGGAGACAAACTGCTTTGGCTGTTTGCAAGGCTAGGAAAGAGCAGAGCCCGAGTCTTGCTGTTCATCTGCAATGACTGCCTGGGCAAGTGAGGACCAGCAAGACAATTCCTGCCTAGCACCTTCCTTGGAGGAGAGAGAGTGCAACGTTTCATTTTAGCATTTTGGCGCTCACGAGCGAGACAAACTGCTTTGGCTGTTTGCAAGGCTAGGAAAGAGCAGAGCCCCAGTCTTGCTGTTTATCTGCAATGTCTGCCAGGGCAAGTGAGGACCAGCAAGACAATTCCTGCCTAGCACCTTCCTTGGAGGAGAGAGAGTGCAACGTTTCATTTTAGCATTTTGGCGCTCACGAGCGAGACAAACTGCTTTGCCTGTTTGCAAGGCTAGGAAAGAGAAGAGCCCCAGTCTTGCTGTTTATCTGCAATGACTGCCTGGGCAAGTGAGGACCAGCAAGACAATTCCTGCCTAGCACCTTCCTTGGAGGAGAGAGAGTGGAACGTTTCATTTTGCTTTTTGGAGTGCGAGAGTGAGAAAAAGCAGAGTGCCTGTTTGCAAGGCTAGGAAAGAGCAGAGCCCGAGTCTTGCTGTTTATCTGCAATGACTGCCAGGGCAAGTGAGGACCAGCAAGACAATTCCTGCCTAGCACCTTCCTTGGAGGAGAGAGAGTGCAACGTTTCATTTTAGCATTTTTGCGCTGACGAGGGAGACAAACTGCTTGGGCTGTTTGCAAGGCTAGGAAAGAGCAGAGCCCCAGTCTTGCTATTTATCTGCAATGAGTGCCAGGGCAAGTGAGGACCAGCAAGACAATTCCTGCCTAGCACCTTCCTTGGAGGAGAGAGAGTGCAACGTTTCATTTTGCTTTTTGGAGTGCGAGAGTGAGAAAAAGCAGAGTGCCTGTTTGCAAGGCTAGGAAAGAGAAGAGCCCGAGTCTTCCTGTTTATCTGCAATGACTGCCAGGGCAAGTGAGGACCAGCAAGACAATTCCTGCCTAGCACCTTCCTTGGAGGAGAGAGAGTGCAACGTTTCATTTTAGCATTTTGGCGCTCATGAGCGAGACAAACTTCTTTGGCTCTTTGCAAGGCTAGGAAAGAGCAGAGCCCGAGTCTTGCTGTTTATCTGTAATGTCTGCCACGGCAAGTGAGGACCAGCAAGACAATTCCTGCCTAGCACCTTCCTTGGAGGAGATAGAGTGTAACGTTTCAATTTAGCATTTCGGCGCTCACGAGGGAGACAAACTGCTTTGGCTGTTTGCAAGGCTAGGAAAGAGCAGAGCCCGAGTCTTGCTGTTTATCTGTAATGTCTGCCACGGCAAGTGAGGACCAGCAAGACAATTCCTGCCTAGCACCTTCCTTGGAGGAGAGAGAGTGCAACGTTTCATTTTAGCATTTTTGCGCTGACGAGGGAGACAAACTGCTTTGGCTGTTTGCAAGGCTAGGAAAGAGACGAGCCCCAGTCTTGCTATTTATCTGCAATGACTGCGCGGGCAAGTGAGGACCAGCAAGACAATTCCTGCCTAGCACCTTCCTTGGAGGAGAGAGAGTGGAACGTTTCATTTTGCTTTTTGGAGTGCGAGAGTGAGAAAAAGCAGAGTGCCTGTTTGCAAGGCTAGGAAAGAGCAGAGCCCGAGTCTTGTTGTTTATCTGCAATGACTGCCAGGGCAAGTGAGGACCAGCAAGACAATTCCTGCCTAGCACCTTCCTTGGAGGAGAGAGAGTGCAACGTTTCATTTTAGCATTTTGGCGCTCATGAGCGAGACAAAGTTCTTTGGCTCTTTGCAAGGCTAGGAAAGAGCAGAGCCCGAGTCTTGCTGTTTATCTGCAATGACTGCCAGGGCAAGTGAGGACCAGCAAGACAATTCCTGCCTAGCACCTTCCTTGGAGGAGAGAGAGTGCAACGTTTCATTTTAGCATTTTGGCGCTCATGAGCGAGACAAAGTTCTTTGGCTCTTTGCAAGGCTAGGAAAGAGCAGAGCCCGAGTCTTCCTGTTTATCTGCAATGACTGCCAGGGCAAGTGAGGACCAGCAAGACAATTCCTGCCTAGCACCTTCCTTGGAGGAGAGAGAGTGCAACGTTTCATTTTAGCATTTTTGCGCTGACGAGGGAGACAAACTGCTTTGGCTGTTTGCAAGGCTAGGAAAGAGACGAGCCCCAGTCTTGCTATTTATCTGCAATGACTGCGCGGGCAAGTGAGGACCAGCAAGACAATTCCTGCCTAGCACTTTCCTTGGAGGAGAGAGAGTGGAACGTTTCATTTTGCTTTTTGGAGTGCGAGAGTGAGAAAAAGCAGAGTGCCTGTTTGCAAGGCTAGGAAAGAGCAGAGCCCGAGTCTTGTTGTTTATCTGCAATGACTGCCAGGGCAAGTGAGGACCAGCAAGACAATTCCTGCCTAGCACCTTCCTTGGAGGAGAGAGAGTGCAACGTTTCATTTTAGCATTTTGGCGCTCATGAGCGAGACAAAGTTCTTTGGCTCTTTGCAAGGCTAGGAAAGAGCAGAGCCCGAGTCTTGCTGTTTATCTGCAATGTCTGCCAGGGCAAGTGAGGACCAGCAAGACAATTCCTGCCTAGCACCTTCCTTGGAGGAGAGAGAGTGCAACGTTTCATTTTAGCATTTTGGCGCTCACGAGCGAGACAATCTGCTTTGGCTGTTTGCAAGGCTAGGGAAGAGCAGAGCCCCAGTCTTGCTGTTTATCTGCAATGACTGCCAGGGCAAGTGAGGACCAGCAAGACAATTCCTGCCTAGCACCTTCCTTGGAGGAGAGAGAGTGCAACGTTTCATTTTAGCATTTTGGTGCTCACGAGCGAGACAAACTGCTTTGGCTGTTTCCAAGGCTAGGGAAGAGCAGAGCCCCAGTCTTGCTATTTATCTGCAATGACTGCCAGGGCAAGTGAGGACCAGCAAGACAATTCCTGCCTAGCACCTTCCTTGGAGGAGAGAGAGTGCAACGTTTCATTTTGCTTTTTGGAGTGCGAGAGTGAGAAAAAGCAGAGTGCCTGTTTGCAAGGCTAGGAAAGAGCAGAGCCCGAGTCTTGCTGTTTATCTGCAATGACTGCCAGGGCAAGTGAGGACCAGCAAGACTATTCCTGCCTAGCACCTTTCTTGGAGGAGAGAGAGTGCAATGTTTCATTTTAGCATTTTGGCGCTCACGAGCGAGACAAACTGCTTTGGCTGTTTGCAAGGCTAGGAAAGAGAAGAGCCCCAGTCTTGCTGTTTATCTGCAATGACTGCCAGGGTAAGTGAGGACCAGCAAGACAATTCCCGCCTAGCACCTTCCTTGGAGGAGAGAGAGTGGAACGTTTCGTTTTGCTTTTTGGAGTGCGAGAGTGAGAAAAAGCAGAGCGCCTGTTTGAAGGCTAGGACAGAGCAGAGCCCCAGTCTTGCTGTTTATCTGTAATGTCTGCCACGGCAAGTGAGGACCAGCAAGACAATTCCTGCCTAGCACCTTCCTTGGAGGAGAGAGAGTGCAACGTTTCATTTTAGCGTTTTGGCGCTCACGAGCGAGACGAACTGCTTTGGCTGTTTGCAAGGCTAGGAAAGAGCAGAGCCCGAGTCTTGCTGTTTACCTGCAATGACTGCCAGGGCAAGTGAGGACCAGCAAGACAATTCCTGCCTAGCACCTTCCTTGGAGGAGAGAGAGTGCAACGTTTCATTTTGCTTTTTGGAGTGCGAGAGTGAGAAAAAGCAGAGTGCCTGTTTGCAAGGCTAGGAAAGAGCAGAGCCCGAGTCTTGCTGTTTATCTGCAGTGACTGCCAGGGCAAGTGAGGACCACCAAGACAATTCCTGCCTAGCACCTTCCTTGGAGGAGAGAGAGTGCAACGTTTCATTTTAGCATTTTGGCGCTCATGAGCGAGACAAAGGTCTTTGGCTCTTTGCAAGGCTAGGAAAGAGCAGAGCCCGAGTCTTGCTGTTTATCTGCAATGACTGCCAGGGCAAGTGAGGACCAGCAAGACAATTCCTGCCTAGCACCTTCCTTGGAGGAGATAGAGTGCAACGTTTCAATTTAGCATTTCGGCGCTCACGAGGGAGAGAAACTGCTTTGGCTGTTTGCAAGGCTAGGAAAGAGCAGAGCCCGAGTCTTGCTGTTTATCTGTAATGTCTGCCACGGCAAGTGAGGACCAGCAAGACAATTCCTGCCTAGCACCTTCCTTGGAGGAGAGAGAGTGCAACGTTTCATTTTAGCATTTTGGCGCTCACGAGCGAGACAAACTGCTTTGGCTGTTTCCAAGGCTAGGGAAGAGCAGAGCCCCAGTCTTGCTGTTTATCTGCAATGACTGCCTGGGCAAGTGAGGACCAGCAAGACAATTCCTGCCTAGCACCTTCCTTGGAGGAGAGAGAGTGCAACGTTTCATTTTGCTTTTTGGAGTGCGAGAGTGAGAAAAAGCAGAGTGCCTGTTTGCAAGGCTAGGAAAGAGCAGAGCCCGAGTCTTCCTGTTTATCTGCAATGACTGCCAGGGCAAGTGAGGACCAGCAAGACAATTCCTGCCTAGCACCTTCCTTGGAGGAGAGAGAGTGCAACGTTTCATTTTAGCATTTTGGCGCTCACGAGGGAGACAAACTGCTTTGGCTGTTTGCAAGGCTAGGAAAGAGACGAGCCCCAGTCTTGCTATTTATCTGCAATGACTGCGCGGGCAAGTGAGGACCAGCAAGACAATTCCTGCCTAGCACCTTCCTTGGAGGAGAGAGAGTGGAACGTTTCATTTTGCTTTTTGGAGTGCGAGAGTGAGAAAAAGCAGAGTGCCTGTTTGCAAGGCTAGGAAAGAGCAGAGCCCGAGTCTTGTTGTTTATCTGCAATGACTGCCAGGGCAAGTGAGGACCAGCAAGACAATTCCTGCCTAGCACCTTCCTTGGAGGAGAGTGCAACGTTTCATTTTAGCATTTTGGCGCTCATGAGCGAGACAAAGTTCTTTGGCTCTTTGCAAGGCTAGGAAAGAGCAGAGCCCGAGTCTTGCTGTTTATCTGTAATGTCTGCCACGGCAAGTGAGGACCAGCAAGACAATTCCTGCCTAGCACCTTCCTTGGAGGAGAGAGAGTGCAACGTTTCATTTTAGCATTTTGGCGCTCACGAGCGAGACAAACTGCTTTGGCTGTTTGCAAGGCTAGGAAAGAGCAGAGCCCCAGTCTTGCTGTTTATCTGCAATGACTGCCAGGGCAAGTGAGGACCAGCAAGACAATTCCTGCCTAGCACCTTCCTTGGAGGAGAGAGAGTGCAACGTTTCATTTTGCTTTTTGGAGTGCGAGAGTGAGAAAAAGCAGAGTGCCTGTTTGCAAGGCTAGGAAAGAGCAGAGCCCGAGTCTTGCTGTTTATCTGCAATGACTGCCAGGGCAAGTGAGGACCAGCAAGACAATTCCTGCCTAGCACCTTCCTTGGAGGAGAGAGAGTGCAACGTTTCATTTTAGCATTTTGGCGCTCACGAGGGAGACAAACTGCTTTGGCTGTTTGCAAGGCTAGGAAAGAGCAGAGCCCCAGTCTTGCTGTTTATCTGCAATGTCTGCCAGGGCAAGTGAGGACCAGCAAGACAATTCCTGCCTAGCACCTTCCTTGGAGGAGAGAGAGTGCAACGTTTCATTTTAGCATTTTGGCGCTCACGAGGGAGACAAACTGCTTTGGCTGTTTGCAAGGCTAGGAAAGAGCAGAGCCCGAGTCTTGCTGTTCATCTGCAATGACTGCCTGGGCAAGTGAGGACCAGCAAGACAATTCCTGCCTAGCACCTTCCTTGGAGGAGAGAGAGTGCAACGTTTCATTTTAGCATTTTGGCGCTCACGAGCGAGACAAACTGCTTTGGCTGTTTGCAAGGCTAGGAAAGAGCAGAGCCCCAGTCTTGCTGTTTATCTGCAATGTCTGCCAGGGCAAGTGAGGACCAGCAAGACAATTCCTGCCTAGCACCTTCCTTGGAGGAGAGAGAGTGCAACGTTTCATTTTAGCATTTTGGCGCTCACGAGCGAGACAAACTGCTTGGGCTGTTTGCAAGGCTAGGAAAGAGCAGAGCCCCAGTCTTGCTATTTATCTGCAATGAGTGCCAGGGCAAGTGAGGACCAGCAAGACAATTCCTGCCTAGCACCTTCCTTGGAGGAGAGAGAGTGCAACGTTTCATTTTGCTTTTTGGAGTGCGAGAGTGAGAAAAAGCAGAGTGCCTGTTTGCAAGGCTAGGAAAGAGAAGAGCCCGAGTCTTCCTGTTTATCTGCAATGACTGCCAGGGCAAGTGAGGACCAGCAAGACAATTCCTGCCTAGCACCTTCCTTGGAGGAGAGAGAGTGCAACGTTTCATTTTAGCATTTTGGCGCTCACGAGGGAGACAAACTGCTTGGGCTGTTTGCAAGGCTAGGAAAGAGACGAGCCCCAGTCTTGCTATTTATCTGCAATGACTGCGCGGGCAAGTGAGGACCAGCAAGACAATTCCTGCCTAGCACCTTCCTTGGAGGAGAGAGAGTGCAACGTTTCATTTTGCTTTTTGGAGTGCGAGAGTGAGAAAAAGCAGAGTGCCTGTTTGCAAGGCTAGGAAAGAGAAGAGCCCGAGTCTTCCTGTTTATCTGCAATGACTGCCAGGGAAAGTGAGGACCAGCAAGACAATTCCTGCCTAGCACCTTCCTTGGAGGAGAGAGAGTGCAACGTTTCATTTTAGCATTTTGGCGCTCATGAGCGAGACAAACTTCTTTGGCTCTTTGCAAGGCTAGGAAAGAGCAGAGCCCGAGTCTTGCTGTTTATCTGTAATGTCTGCCACGGCAAGTGAGGACCAGCAAGACAATTCCTGCCTAGCACCTTCCTTGGAGGAGATAGAGTGTAACGTTTCAATTTAGCATTTCGGCGCTCACGAGGGAGACAAACTGCTTTGGCTGTTTGCAAGGCTAGGAAAGAGCAGAGCCCGAGTCTTGCTGTTTATCTGTAATGTCTGCCACGGCAAGTGAGGACCAGCAAGACAATTCCTGCCTAGCACCTTCCTTGGAGGAGAGAGAGTGCAACGTTTCATTTTAGCATTTTTGCGCTGACGAGGGAGACAAACTGCTTTGGCTGTTTGCAAGGCTAGGAAAGAGACGAGCCCCAGTCTTGCTATTTATCTGCAATGACTGCGCGGGCAAGTGAGGACCAGCAAGACAATTCCTGCCTAGCACCTTCCTTGGAGGAGAGAGAGTGCAACGTTTCATTTTAGCATTTTTGCGCTGACGAGGGAGACAAACTGCTTTGGCTGTTTGCAAGGCTAGGAAAGAGACGAGCCCCAGTCTTGCTATTTATCTGCAATGACTGCGCGGGCAAGTGAGGACCAGCAAGACAATTCCTGCCTAGCACCTTCCTTGGAGGAGAGAGAGTGGAACGTTTCATTTTGCTTTTTGGAGTGCGAGAGTGAGAAAAAGCAGAGTGCCTGTTTGCAAGGCTAGGAAAGAGCAGAGCCCGAGTCTTGTTGTTTATCTGCAATGACTGCCAGGGCAAGTGAGGACCAGCAAGACTATTCCTGCCTAGCAACTTTCTTGGAGGAGAGAGAGTGCAATGTTTCATTTTAGCATTTTGGCGCTCACGAGCGAGACAAACTGCTTTGGCTGTTTGCAAGGCTAGGAAAGAGAAGAGCCCCAGTCTTGCTGTTTATCTGCAATGACTGCCAGGGTAAGTGAGGACCAGCAAGACAATTCCCGCCTAGCACCTTCCTTGGAGGAGAGAGAGTGGAACGTTTCGTTTTGCTTTTTGGAGTGCGAGAGTGAGAAAAAGCAGAGCGCCTGTTTGAAGGCTAGGACAGAGCAGAGCCCCAGTCTTGCTGTTTATCTGTAATGTCTGCCACGGCAAGTGAGGACCAGCAAGACAATTCCTGCCTAGCACCTTCCTTGGAGGAGAGAGAGTGCAACGTTTCATTTTAGCGTTTTGGCGCTCACGAGCGAGACGAACTGCTTTGGCTGTTTGCAAGGCTAGGAAAGAGCAGAGCCCGAGTCTTGCTGTTTACCTGCAATGACTGCCAGGGCAAGTGAGGACCAGCAAGACAATTCCTGCCTAGCACCTTCCTTGGAGGAGAGAGAGTGCAACGTTTCATTTTGCTTTTTGGAGTGCGAGAGTGAGAAAAAGCAGAGTGCCTGTTTGCAAGGCTAGGAAAGAGCAGAGCCCGAGTCTTGCTGTTTATCTGCAGTGACTGCCAGGGCAAGTGAGGACCACCAAGACAATTCCTGCCTAGCACCTTCCTTGGAGGAGAGAGAGTGCAACGTTTCATTTTAGCATTTTGGCGCTCACGAGGGAGACAAACTGCTTGGGCTGTTTGCAAGGCTAGGAAAGAGACGAGCCCCAGTCTTGCTATTTATCTGCAATGACTGCGCGGGCAAGTGAGGACCAGCAAGACAATTCCTGCCTAGCACCTTCCTTGGAGGAGAGAGAGTGCAACGTTTCATTTTGCTTTTTGGAGTGCGAGAGTGAGAAAAAGCAGAGTGCCTGTTTGCAAGGCTAGGAAAGAGAAGAGCCCGAGTCTTCCTGTTTATCTGCAATGACTGCCAGGGAAAGTGAGGACCAGCAAGACAATTCCTGCCTAGCACCTTCCTTGGAGGAGAGAGAGTGCAACGTTTCATTTTAGCATTTTGGCGCTCATGAGCGAGACAAACTTCTTTGGCTCTTTGCAAGGCTAGGAAAGAGCAGAGCCCGAGTCTTGCTGTTTATCTGTAATGTCTGCCACGGCAAGTGAGGACCAGCAAGACAATTCCTGCCTAGCACCTTCCTTGGAGGAGATAGAGTGTAACGTTTCAATTTAGCATTTCGGCGCTCACGAGGGAGACAAACTGCTTTGGCTGTTTGCAAGGCTAGGAAAGAGCAGAGCCCGAGTCTTGCTGTTTATCTGTAATGTCTGCCACGGCAAGTGAGGACCAGCAAGACAATTCCTGCCTAGCACCTTCCTTGGAGGAGAGAGAGTGCAACGTTTCATTTTAGCATTTTTGCGCTGACGAGGGAGACAAACTGCTTTGGCTGTTTGCAAGGCTAGGAAAGAGACGAGCCCCAGTCTTGCTATTTATCTGCAATGACTGCGCGGGCAAGTGAGGACCAGCAAGACAATTCCTGCCTAGCACCTTCCTTGGAGGAGAGAGAGTGCAACGTTTCATTTTAGCATTTTTGCGCTGACGAGGGAGACAAACTGCTTTGGCTGTTTGCAAGGCTAGGAAAGAGACGAGCCCCAGTCTTGCTATTTATCTGCAATGACTGCGCGGGCAAGTGAGGACCAGCAAGACAATTCCTGCCTAGCACCTTCCTTGGAGGAGAGAGAGTGGAACGTTTCATTTTGCTTTTTGGAGTGCGAGAGTGAGAAAAAGCAGAGTGCCTGTTTGCAAGGCTAGGAAAGAGCAGAGCCCGAGTCTTGTTGTTTATCTGCAATGACTGCCAGGGCAAGTGAGGACCAGCAAGACAATTCCTGCCTAGCACCTTCCTTGGAGGAGAGAGAGTGCAACGTTTCATTTTAGCATTTTGGCGCTCATGAGCGAGACAAAGTTCTTTGGCTCTTTGCAAGGCTAGGAAAGAGCAGAGCCCGAGTCTTGCTGTTTATCTGTAATGTCTGCCAGGGCAAGTGAGGACCAGCAAGACAATTCCTGCCTAGCACCTTCCTTGGAGGAGAGAGAGTGCAACGTTTCATTTTAGCATTTTGGCGCTCACGAGCGAGACAATCTGCTTTGGCTGTTTGCAAGGCTAGGGAAGAGCAGAGCCCCAGTCTTGCTGTTTATCTGCAATGACTGCCAGGGCAAGTGAGGACCAGCAAGACAATTCCTGCCTAGCACCTTCCTTGGAGGAGAGAGAGTGCAACGTTTCATTTTAGCATTTTGGCGCTCACGAGCGAGACAAACTGCTTTGGCTGTTTCCAAGGCTAGGGAAGAGCAGAGCCCCAGTCTTGCTGTTTATCTGCAATGACTGCCAGGGCAAGTGAGGACCAGCAAGACAATTCCTGCCTAGCACCTTCCTTGGAGGAGAGAGAGTGCAACGTTTCATTTTGCTTTTTGGAGTGCGAGAGTGAGAAAAAGCAGAGTGCCTGTTTGCAAGGCTAGGAAAGAGCAGAGCCCGAGTCTTGCTGTTTATCTGCAATGACTGCCAGGGCAAGTGAGGACCAGCAAGACTATTCCTGCCTAGCACCTTTCTTGGAGGAGAGAGAGTGCAATGTTTCATTTTAGCATTTTGGCGCTCACGAGCGAGACAAACTGCTTTGGCTGTTTGCAAGGCTAGGAAAGAGAAGAGCCCCAGTCTTGCTGTTTATCTGCAATGACTGCCAGGGTAAGTGAGGACCAGCAAGACAATTCCCGCCTAGCACCTTCCTTGTAGGAGAGAGAGTGGAACGTTTCGTTTTGCTTTTTGGAGTGCGAGAGTGAGAAAAAGCAGAGCGCCTGTTTGAAGGCTAGGACAGAGCAGAGCCCCAGTCTTGCTGTTTATCTGTAATGTCTGCCACGGCAAGTGAGGACCAGCAAGACAATTCCTGCCTAGCACCTTCCTTGGAGGAGAGAGAGTGCAACGTTTCATTTTAGCGTTTTGGCGCTCACGAGCGAGACGAACTGCTTTGGCTGTTTGCAAGGCTAGGAAAGAGCAGAGCCCGAGTCTTGCTGTTTACCTGCAATGACTGCCAGGGCAAGTGAGGACCAGCAAGACAATTCCTGCCTAGCACCTTCCTTGGAGGAGAGAGAGTGCAACGTTTCATTTTGCTTTTTGGAGTGCGAGAGTGAGAAAAAGCAGAGTGCCTGTTTGCAAGGCTAGGAAAGAGCAGAGCCCGAGTCTTGCTGTTTATCTGCAGTGACTGCCAGGGCAAGTGAGGACCAGCAAGACAATTCCTGCCTAGCACCTTTCTTGGAGGAGAGAGAGTGCAATGTTTCATTTTAGCATTTTGGCGCTCACGAGCGAGACAAACTGCTTTGGCTGTTTGCAAGGCTAGAAAAGAGAAGAGCCCCAGTCTTGCTGTTTATCTGCAATGACTGCCAGGGTAAGTGAGGACCAGCAAGACAATTCCCGCCTAGCACCTTCCTTGGAGGAGAGAGAGTGCAACGTTTCATTTTAGCATTTTCGCGCTCACGAGGGAGACAAACTGCTTTGGCTGTTTGCAAGGCTAGGAAAGAGCAGAGCCCCAGTCTTGCTGTTTATCTGCAATGACTGCCAGGGCAAGTGAGGACCAGCAAGACAATTCCTGCCTAGCACCTTCCTTGGAGGAGAGAGAGTGCAACGTTTCATTTTGCTTTTTGGAGTGCGAGAGTGAGAAAAAGCAGAGTGCCTGTTTGCAAGGCTAGGAAAGAGCAGAGCCCGAGTCTTGCTGTTTATCTGCAATGACTGCCAGGGCAAGTGAGGACCAGCAAGACAATTCCTGCCTAGCACCTTCCTTGGAGGAGAGAGAGTGCAACGTTTCATTTTAGCATTTTGGCGCTCATGAGCGAGACAAAGTTCTTTGGCTCTTTGCAAGGCTAGGAAAGAGCAGAGCCCGAGTCTTCCTGTTTATCTGCAATGAGTGCCAGGGCAAGTGAGGACCAGCAAGACAATTCCTGCCTAGCACCTTCCTTGGAGGAGAGAGAGTGCAACGTTTCATTTTAGCATTTTTGCGCTGACGAGGGAGACAAACTGCTTTGGCTGTTTGCAAGGCTAGGAAAGAGCAGAGCCCCAGTCTTGCTGTTTATCTGCAATGACTGCGCGGGCAAGTGAGGACCAGCAAGACAATTCCTGCCTAGCACCTTCCTTGGAGGAGAGAGAGTGGAACGTTTCATTTTGCTTTTTGGAGTGCGAGAGTGAGAAAAAGCAGAGTGCCTGTTTGCAAGGCTAGGAAAGAGCAGAGCCCGAGTCTTGTTGTTTATCTGCAATGACTGCCAGGGCAAGTGAGGACCAGCAAGACAATTCCTGCCTAGCACCTTCCTTGGAGGAGAGAGAGTGCAACGTTTCATTTTAGCATTTTGGCGCTCACGAGCGAGACAATCTGCTTTGGCTGTTTGCAAGGCTAGGGAAGACCAGAGCCCCAGTCTTGCTGTTTATCTGCAATGACTGCCAGGGCAAGTGAGGACCAGCAAGACAATTCCTGCCTAGCACCTTCCTTGGAGGAGAGAGAGTGCAACGTTTCATTTTAGCATTTTGGCGCTCACGAGCGAGACAAACTGCTTTGGCTGTTTCCAAGGCTAGGGAAGAGCAGAGCCCCAGTCTTGCTGTTTATCTGCAATGACTGCCAGGGCAAGTGAGGACCAGCAAGACAATTCCTGCCTAGCACCTTCCTTGGAGGAGAGAGAGTGCAACGTTTCATTTTGCTTTTTGGAGTGCGAGAGTGAGAAAAAGCAGAGTGCCTGTTTGCAAGGCTAGGAAAGAGCAGAGCCCCAGTCTTGCTGTTTATCTGCAATGACTGCCAGGGCAAGTGAGGACCAGCAAGACAATTCCTGCCTAGCACCTTCCTTGGAGGAGAGAGAGTGCAACGTTTCATTTTAGCATTTTGGCGCTCACTAGCGAGACAATCTGCTTGGGCTGTTTGCAAGGCTAGGAAAGAGCAGAGCCCCAGTCTTGCTGTTTATCTGCAGTGACTGCCAGGGCAAGTGAGGACCAGCAAGACAATTCCTGCCTAGCACCTTCCTTGGAGGAGAGAGAGTGCAACGTTTCAATTTAGCATTTTGGCGCTCACGAGGGAGACAAACTGCTTTGGCTGTTTGCAAGGCTAGGAAAGAGCAGAGCCCGAGTCTTGCTGTTTATCTGTAATGTCTGCCACGGCAAGTGAGGACCAGCAAGACAATTCCTGCCTAGCACCTTCCTTGGAGGAGAGAGAGTGCAACGTTTCATTTTAGCATTTTGGCGCTCACGAGCGAGACAAACTGCTTTGGCTGTTTCCAAGGCTAGGGAAGAGCAGAGCCCCAGTCTTGCTGTTTATCTGCAATGACTGCCTGGGCAAGTGAGGACCAGCAAGACAATTCCTGCCTAGCACCTTCCTTGGAGGAGAGAGAGTGGAACGTTTCATTTTGCTTTTTGGAGTGCGAGAGTGAGAAAAAGCAGAGTGCCTGTTTGCAAGGCTAGGAAAGAGCAGAGCCCGAGTCTTCCTGTTTATCTGCAATGACTGCCAGGGCAAGTGAGGACCAGCAAGACAATTCCTGCCTAGCACCTTCCTTGGAGGAGAGAGAGTGCAACGTTTCATTTTAGAATTTTGGCGCTCACGAGGGAGACAAACTGCTTTGGCTGTTTGCAAGGCTAGGAAAGAGACGAGCCCCAGTCTTGCTATTTATCTGCAATGACTGCGCGGGCAAGTGAGGACCAGCAAGAAAATTCCTGCCTAGCACCTTCCTTGGAGGAGAGAGAGTGCAACGTTTCATTTTGCTTTTTGGAGTGCGAGAGTGAGAAAAAGCAGAGTGCCTGTTTGCAAGGCTAGGAAAGAGCAGAGCCCCAGTCTTGCTGTTTATCTGCAATGACTGCCAGGGCAAGTGAGGACCAGCAAGAAAATTCCTGCCTAGCACCTTCCTTGGAGGAGAGAGAGTGCAACGTTTCATTTTAGCATTTTGGCGCTCATGAGCGAGACAAAATTCTTTGGCTCTTTGCAAGGCTAGGAAAGAGCAGAGCCCGAGTCTTGCTGTTTATCTGTAATGTCTGCCACGGCAAGTGAGGACCAGCAAGACAATTCCTGCCTAGCACCTTCCTTGGAGGAGATAGAGTGCAACGTTTCAATTTAGCATTTTGGCGCTCACGAGGGAGACAAACTGCTTTGGCTGTTTGCAAGGCTAGGAAAGAGCAGAGCCCGAGTCTTGCTGTTTATCTGTAATGTCTGCCACGGCAAGTGAGGACCAGCAAGACAATTCCTGCCTAGCACCTTCCTTGGAGGAGAGAGAGTGCAACGTTTCATTTTAGCATTTTGGCGCTCACGAGCGAGACAAACTGCTTTGGCTGTTTCCAAGGCTAGGGAAGAGCAGAGCCCCAGTCTTGCTGTTTATCTGCAATGACTGCCAGGGAAAGTGAGGACCAGCAAGACAATTCCTGCCTAGCACCTTCCTTGGAGGAGAGAGAGTGCAACTTTTCATTTTGCTTTTTGGAGTGCGAGAGTGAGAAAAAGCAGAGTGCCTGTTTGCAAGGCTAGGAAAGAGCAGAGCCCGAGTCTTGCTGTTTATCTGCAATGACTGCCAGGGCAAGTGAGGACCAGCAAGACAATTCCTGCCTAGCACCTTCCTTGGAGGAGAGAGAGTGCAACGTTTCATTTTAGCATTTTGGCGCTCATGAGCGAGACAAACTTCTTTGGCTCTTTGCAAGGCTAGGAAAGAGCAGAGCCCGAGTCTTGCTGTTTATCTGTAATGTCTGCCACGGCAAGTGAGGACCAGCAAGACAATTCCTGCCTAGCACCTTCCTTGGAGGAGATAGAGTGCAACGTTTCAATTTAGCATTTTGGCGCTCACGAGGGAGACAAACTGCTTTGGCTGTTTGCAAGGCTAGGAAAGAGCAGAGCCCGAGTCTTGCTGTTTATCTGTAATGTCTGCCACGGCAAGTGAGGACCAGCAAGACAATTCCTGCCTAGCACCTTCCTTGGAGGAGAGAGAGTGCAACGTTTCATTTTAGCATTTTGGCGCTCACGAGCGAGACAAACTGCTTTGGCTGTTTCCAAGGCTAGGGAAGAGCAGAGCCCCAGTCTTGCTGTTTATCTGCAATGACTGCCTGGGCAAGTGAGGACCAGCAAGACAATTCCTGCCTAGCACCTTCCTTGGAGGAGAGAGAGTGGAACGTTTCATTTTGCTTTTTGGAGTGCGAGAGTGAGAAAAAGCAGAGTGCCTGTTTGCAAGGCTAGGAAAGAGCAGAGCCCGAGTCTTCCTGTTTATCTGCAATGACTGCCAGGGCAAGTGAGGACCAGCAAGACAATTCCTGCCTAGCACCTTCCTTGGAGGAGAGAGAGTGCAACGTTTCATTTTAGAATTTTGGCGCTCACGAGGGAGACAAACTGCTTTGGCTGTTTGCAAGGCTAGGAAAGAGACGAGCCCCAGTCTTGCTATTTATCTGCAATGACTGCGCGGGCAAGTGAGGACCAGCAAGACAATTCCTGCCTAGCACCTTCCTTGGAGGAGAGAGAGTGGAACGTTTCATTTTGCTTTTTGGAGTGCGAGAGTGAGAAAAAGCAGAGTGCCTGTTTGCAAGGCTAGGAAAGAGAAGAGCCCGAGTCTTCCTGTTTATCTGCAATGACTGCCAGGGCAAGTGAGGACCAGCAAGACAATTCCTGCCTAGCACCTTCCTTGGAGGAGAGAGAGTGCAACGTTTCATTTTAGCATTTTGGCGCTCATGAGCGAGACAAACTTCTTTGGCTCTTTGAAAGGCTAGGAAAGAGCAGAGCCCGAGTCTTGCTGTTTATCTGTAATGTCTGCCACGGCAAGTGAGGACCAGCAAGACAATTCCTGCCTAGCACCTTCCTTGGAGGAGATAGAGTGCAACGTTTTAATTTAGCATTTTGGCGCTCACGAGGGAGACAAACTGCTTTGGCTGTTTGCAAGGCTAGGAAAGAGCAGAGCCCGAGTCTTGCTGTTTATCTGTAATGTCTGCCACGGCAAGTGAGGACCAGCAAGACAATTCCTGCCTAGCACCTTCCTTGGAGGAGAGAGAGTGCAACGTTTCATTTTAGCATTTTGGCGCTCACGAGCGAGACAAACTGCTTTGGCTGTTTCCAAGGATAGGGAAGAGCAGAGCCCCAGTCTTGCTGTTTATCTGCAATGACTGCCAGGGCAAGTGAGGACCAGCAAGACAATTCCTGCCTAGCACCTTCCTTGGAGGAGAGAGAGTGCAACGTTTCATTTTGCTTTTTGGAGTGCGAGAGTGAGAAAAAGCAGAGTGCCTGTTTGCAAGGCTAGGAAAGAGCAGAGCCCGAGTCTTCCTGTTTATCTGCAATGACTGCCAGGGCAAGTGAGGACCAGCAAGACAATTCCTGCCTAGCACCTTCCTTGGAGGAGAGAGAGTGCAACGTTTCATTTTAGAATTTTGGCGCTCACGAGGGAGACAAACTGCTTTGGCTGTTTGCAAGGCTAGGGAAGAGCAGAGCCCCAGTCTTGCTATTTATCTGCAATGACTGCGCGGGCAAGTGAGGACCAGCAAGACAATTCCTGCCTAGCACCTTCCTTGGAGGAGAGAGAGTGCAACGTTTCATTTTGCTTTTTGGAGTGCGAGAGTGAGAAAAAGCAGAGTGCCTGTTTGCAAGGCTAGGAAAGAGAAGAGCCCGAGTCTTCCTGTTTATCTGCAATGACTGCCAGGGCAAGTGAGGACCAGCAAGACAATTCCTGCCTAGCACCTTCCTTGGAGGAGAGAGAGTGCAACGTTTCATTTTAGCATTTTGGCGCTCATGAGCGAGACAAACTTCTTTGGCTCTTTGCAAGGCTAGGAAAGAGCAGAGCCCGAGTCTTGCTGTTTATCTGTAATGTCTGCCACGGCAAGTGAGGACCAGCAAGACAATTCCTGCCTAGCACCTTCCTTGGAGGAGATAGAGTGCAACGTTTTAATTTAGCATTTTGGCGCTCACGAGGGAGACAAACTGCTTTGGCTGTTTGCAAGGCTAGGAAAGAGCAGAGCCCGAGTCTTGCTGTTTATCTGTAATGTCTGCCACGGCAAGTGAGGACCAGCAAGACAATTCCTGCCTAGCACCTTCCTTGGAGGAGAGAGAGTGCAACGTTTCATTTTAGCATTTTGGCGCTCACGAGCGAGACAAACTGCTTTGGCTGTTTCCAAGGCTAGGGAAGAGCAGAGCCCCAGTCTTGCTGTTTATCTGCAATGACTGCCTGGGCAAGTGAGGACCAGCAAGACAATTCCTGCCTAGCACCTTCCTTGGAGGAGAGAGAGTGCAACGTTTCATTTTGCTTTTTGGAGTGCGAGAGTGAGAAAAAGCAGAGTGCCTGTTTGCAAGGCTAGGAAAGAGCAGAGCCCGAGTCTTCCTGTTTATCTGCAATGACTGCCAGGGCAAGTGAGGACCAGCAAGACAATTCCTGCCTAGCACCTTCCTTGGAGGAGAGAGAGTGCAACGTTTCATTTTAGAATTTTGGCGCTCACGAGGGAGACAAACTGCTTTGGCTGTTTGCAAGGCTAGGGAAGAGCAGAGCCCCAGTCTTGCTATTTATCTGCAATGACTGCGCGGGCAAGTGAGGACCAGCAAGACAATTCCTGCCTAGCACCTTCCTTGGAGGAGAGAGAGTGCAACGTTTCATTTTGCTTTTTGGAGTGCGAGAGTGAGAAAAAGCAGAGTGCCTGTTTGCAAGGCTAGGAAAGAGAAGAGCCCGAGTCTTCCTGTTTATCTGCAATGACTGCCAGGGCAAGTGAGGACCAGCAAGACAATTCCTGCCTAGCACCTTCCTTGGAGGAGAGAGAGTGCAACGTTTCATTTTAGCATTTTGGCGCTCATGAGCGAGACAAACTTCTTTGGCTCTTTGCAAGGCTAGGAAAGAGCAGAGCCCGAGTCTTGCTGTTTATCTGTAATGTCTGCCACGGCAAGTGAGGACCAGCAAGACAATTCCTGCCTAGCACCTTCCTTGGAGGAGAGAGAGTGCAACGTTTCATTTTAGCATTTTGGCGCTCACGAGGGAGACAAACTTCTTTGGCTGTTTGCAAGGCTAGGAAAGAGCAGAGCCCGAGTCTTGCTGTTTATCTGTAATGTCTGCCACGGCAAGTGAGGACCGGCAAGACAATTCCTGCCTAGCACCTTCCTTGGAGGAGAGAGAGTGCAACGTTTCATTTTAGCATTTTGGCGCTCACGAGCGAGACAAACTGCTTTGGCTGTTTCCAAGGATAGGGAAGAGCAGAGCCCCAGTCTTGCTGTATATCTGCAATGACTGCCAGGGCAAGTGAGGACCAGCAAGACAATTCCTGCCTAGCACCTTCCTTGGAGGAGAGAGAGTGCAACGTTTCATTTTGCTTTTTGGAGTGCGAGAGTGAGAAAAAGCAGAGTGCCTGTTTGCAAGGCTAGGAAAGAGCAGAGCCCGAGTCTTGCTGT
The DNA here is from genome assembly GCF_964289735.1 of Phaethon aethereus. Taxonomy (NCBI): domain Eukaryota; kingdom Metazoa; phylum Chordata; class Aves; order Phaethontiformes; family Phaethontidae; genus Phaethon; species Phaethon aethereus. The sequence goes on along the minus strand of NW_028114062.1, from coordinate 244,986 downwards.
TTATCTGCAATGACTGCCAGGGCAAGTGAGGACCAGCAAGACAATTCCTGCCTAGCACCTTCCTTGGAGGAGAGAGAGTGCAACGTTTCATTTTAGCATTTTGGCGCTCATGAGCGAGACAAACTTCTTTGGCTCTTTGCAAGGCTAGGAAAGAGCAGAGCCCGAGTCTTGCTGTTTATCTGTAATGTCTGCCACGGCAAGTGAGGACCAGCAAGACAATTCCTGCCTAGCACCTTCCTTGGAGGAGATAGAGTGCAACGTTTCAATTTAGCATTTTGGCGCTCACGAGGGAGACAAACTGCTTTGGCTGTTTCCAAGGCTAGGAAAGAGCAGAGCCCGAGTCTTGCTGTTTATCTGTAATGTCTGCCACGGCAAGTGAGGACCAGCAAGACAATTCCTGCCTAGCACCTTCCTTGGAGGAGAGAGAGTGCAACGTTTCATTTTAGCATTTTGGCGCTCACGAGCGAGACAAACTGCTTTGGCTGTTTCCAAGGATAGGGAAGAGCAGAGCCCCAGTCTTGCTGTTTATCTGCAATGACTGCCAGGGCAAGTGAGGACCAGCAAGACAATTCCTGCCTAGCACCTTCCTTGGAGGAGAGAGAGTGCAACGTTTCATTTTGCTTTTTGGAGTGCGAGAGTGAGAAAAAGCAGAGTGCCTGTTTGCAAGGCTAGGAAAGAGCAGAGCCCGAGTCTTGCTGTTTATCTGCAATGACTGCCAGGGCAAGTGAGGACCAGCAAGACAATTCCTGCCTAGCACCTTCCTTGGAGGAGAGAGAGTGCAACGTTTCATTTTAGCATTTTGGCGCTCATGAGCGAGACAAACTTCTTTGGCTCTTTGCAAGGCTAGGAAAGAGCAGAGCCCGAGTCTTGCTGTTTATCTGTAATGTCTGCCACGGCAAGTGAGGACCAGCAAGACAATTCCTGCCTAGCACCTTCCTTGGAGGAGATAGAGTGCAACGTTTCAATTTAGCATTTTGGCGCTCACGAGGGAGACAAACTGCTTTGGCTGTTTCCAAGGCTAGGAAAGAGCAGAGCCCGAGTCTTGCTGTTTATCTGTAATGTCTGCCACGGCAAGTGAGGACCAGCAAGACAATTCCTGCCTAGCACCTTCCTTGGAGGAGAGAGAGTGCAACGTTTCATTTTAGCATTTTGGCGCTCACGAGCGAGACAAACTGCTTTGGCTGTTTCCAAGGCTAGGGAAGAGCAGAGCCCCAGTCTTGCTGTTTATCTGCAATGACTGCCTGGGCAAGTGAGGACCAGCAAGACAATTCCTGCCTAGCACCTTCCTTGGAGGAGAGAGAGTGGAACGTTTCATTTTGCTTTTTGGAGTGCGAGAGTGAGAAAAAGCAGAGTGCCTGTTTGCAAGGCTAGGAAAGAGCAGAGCCCGAGTCTTCCTGTTTATCTGCAATGACTGCCAGGGCAAGTGAGGACCAGCAAGACAATTCCTGCCTAGCACCTTCCTTGGAGGAGAGAGAGTGCAACGTTTCATTTTAGAATTTTGGCGCTCACGAGGGAGACAAACTGCTTTGGCTGTTTGCAAGGCTAGGGAAGAGCAGAGCCCCAGTCTTGCTATTTATCTGCAATGACTGCGCGGGCAAGTGAGGACCAGCAAGACAATTCCTGCCTAGCACCTTCCTTGGAGGAGAGAGAGTGCAACGTTTCATTTTCCTTTTTGGAGTGCGAGAGTGAGAAAAAGCAGAGTGCCTGTTTGCAAGGCTAGGAAAGAGAAGAGCCCGAGTCTTCCTGTTTATCTGCAATGACTGCCAGGGCAAGTGAGGACCAGCAAGACAATTCCTGCCTAGCACCTTCCTTGGAGGAGAGAGAGTGCAACGTTTCATTTTAGCATTTTGGCGCTCATGAGCGAGACAAACTTCTTTGGCTCTTTGCAAGGCTAGGAAAGAGCAGAGCCCGAGTCTTGCTGTTTATCTGTAATGTCTGCCACGGCAAGTGAGGACCAGCAAGACAATTCCTGCCTAGCACCTTCCTTGGAGGAGAGAGAGTGCAACGTTTCAATTTAGCATTTTGGCGCTCACGAGGGAGACAAACTGCTTTGGCTGTTTGCAAGGCTAGGAAAGAGCAGAGCCCGAGTCTTGCTGTTTATCTGTAATGTCTGCCACGGCAAGTGAGGACCGGCAAGACAATTCCTGCCTAGCACCTTCCTTGGAGGAGAGAGAGTGCAACGTTTCATTTTAGCATTTTGGCGCTCACGAGCGAGACAAACTGCTTTGGCTGTTTCCAAGGATAGGGAAGAGCAGAGCCCCAGTCTTGCTGTTTATCTGCAATGACTGCCAGGGCAAGTGAGGACCAGCAAGACAATTCCTGCCTAGCACCTTCCTTGGAGGAGAGAGAGTGCAACGTTTCATTTTGCTTTTTGGAGTGCGAGAGTGAGAAAAAGCAGAGTGCCTGTTTGCAAGGCTAGGAAAGAGCAGAGCCCGAGTCTTGCTGTTTATCTGCAATGACTGCCAGGGCAAGTGAGGACCAGCAAGACAATTCCTGCCTAGCACCTTCCTTGGAGGAGAGAGAGTGCAACGTTTCATTTTAGCATTTTGGCGCTCATGAGCGAGACAAACTTCTTTGGCTCTTTGCAAGGCTAGGAAAGAGCAGAGCCCGAGTCTTGCTGTTTATCTGTAATGTCTGCCACGGCAAGTGAGGACCAGCAAGACAATTCCTGCCTAGCACCTTCCTTGGAGGAGATAGAGTGCAACGTTTCAATTTAGCATTTTGGCGCTCACGAGGGAGACAAACTGCTTTGGCTGTTTCCAAGGCTAGGAAAGAGCAGAGCCCGAGTCTTGCTGTTTATCTGTAATGTCTGCCACGGCAAGTGAGGACCAGCAAGACAATTCCTGCCTAGCACCTTCCTTGGAGGAGAGAGAGTGCAACGTTTCATTTTAGCATTTTGGCGCTCACGAGCGAGACAAACTGCTTTGGCTGTTTCCAAGGCTAGGGAAGAGCAGAGCCCCAGTCTTGCTGTTTATCTGCAATGACTGCCTGGGCAAGTGAGGACCAGCAAGACAATTCCTGCCTAGCACCTTCCTTGGAGGAGAGAGAGTGGAACGTTTCATTTTGCTTTTTGGAGTGCGAGAGTGAGAAAAAGCAGAGTGCCTGTTTGCAAGGCTAGGAAAGAGCAGAGCCCGAGTCTTCCTGTTTATCTGCAATGACTGCCAGGGCAAGTGAGGACCAGCAAGACAATTCCTGCCTAGCACCTTCCTTGGAGGAGAGAGAGTGCAACGTTTCATTTTAGAATTTTGGCGCTCACGAGGGAGACAAACTGCTTTGGCTGTTTGCAAGGCTAGGAAAGAGACGAGCCCCAGTCTTGCTATTTATCTGCAATGACTGCGCGGGCAAGTGAGGACCAGCAAGACAATTCCTGCCTAGCACCTTCCTTGGAGGAGAGAGAGTGGAACGTTTCATTTTGCTTTTTGGAGTGCGAGAGTGAGAAAAAGCAGAGTGCCTGTTTGCAAGGCTAGGAAAGAGAAGAGCCCGAGTCTTCCTGTTTATCTGCAATGACTGCCAGGGCAAGTGAGGACCAGCAAGACAATTCCTGCCTAGCACCTTCCTTGGAGGAGAGAGAGTGCAACGTTTCATTTTAGCATTTTGGCGCTCATGAGCGAGACAAACTTCTTTGGCTCTTTGCAAGGCTAGGAAAGAGCAGAGCCCGAGTCTTGCTGTTTATCTGTAATGTCTGCCACGGCAAGTGAGGACCAGCAAGACAATTCCTGCCTAGCACCTTCCTTGGAGGAGAGAGAGTGCAACGTTTTAATTTAGCATTTTGGCGCTCACGAGGGAGACAAACTGCTTTGGCTGTTTGCAAGGCTAGGAAAGAGCAGAGCCCGAGTCTTGCTGTTTATCTGTAATGTCTGCCACGGCAAGTGAGGACCAGCAAGACAATTCCTGCCTAGCACCTTCCTTGGAGGAGAGAGAGTGCAACGTTTCATTTTAGCATTTTGGCGCTCACGAGCGAGACAAACTGCTTTGGCTGTTTCCAAGGCTAGGGAAGAGCAGAGCCCCAGTCTTGCTGTTTATCTGCAATGACTGCCAGGGCAAGTGAGGACCAGCAAGACAATTCCTGCCTAGCACCTTCCTTGGAGGAGAGAGAGTGCAACGTTTCATTTTGCTTTTTGGAGTGCGAGAGTGAGAAAAAGCAGAGTGCCTGTTTGCAAGGCTAGGAAAGAGCAGAGCCCGAGTCTTGCTGTTTATCTGCAATGACTGCCAGGGCAAGTGAGGACCAGCAAGAGAATTCCTGCCTAGCACCTTTCCTGGAGGAGAGAGAGTGCAATGTTTCATTTTAGCATTTTGGCGCTCACGAGCGAGACAAACTGCTTTGGCTGTTTGCAAGGCTAGGAAAGAGAAGAGCCCCAGTCTTGCTGTTTATCTGCAATGACTGCCAGGGTAAGTGAGGACCAGCAAGACAATTCCCGCCTAGCACCTTCCTTGGAGGAGAGAGAGTGGAACGTTTCGTTTTGCTTTTTGGAGTGCGAGAGTGAGAAAAAGCAGAGCGCCTGTTTGCAAGGGTAGGAAAGAGCAGAGCCCCAGTCTTGCTGTTTATCTGTAATGTCTGCCACGGCAAGTGAGGACCAGCAAGACAATTCCTGCCTAGCACCTTCCTTGGAGGAGAGAGAGTGCAACGTTTCATTTTAGCGTTTTGGCGCTCACGAGCGAGACGAACTGCTTTGGCTGTTTGCAAGGCTAGGAAAGAGCAGAGCCCGAGTCTTGCTGTTTACCTGCAATGACTGCCAGGGCAAGTGAGGACCAGCAAGACAATTCCTGCCTAGCACCTTCCTTGGAGGAGAGAGAGTGCAACGTTTCATTTTGCTTTTTGGAGTGCGAGAGTGAGAAAAAGCAGAGTGCCTGTTTGCAAGGCTAGGAAAGAGCAGAGCCCGAGTCTTGCTGTTTATCTGCAATGACTGCCAGGGCAAGTGAGGACCAGCAAGACAATTCCTGCCTAGCACCTTTCTTGGAGGAGAGAGAGTGCAATGTTTCATTTTAGCATTTTGGCGCTCACGAGCGAGACAAACTGCTTTGGCTGTTTGCAAGGCTAGGAAAGAGAAGAGCCCCAGTCTTGCTGTTTATCTGCAATTACTGCCAGGGTAAGTGAGGACCAGCAAGACAATTCCCGCCTAGCACCTTCCTTGGAGGAGAGAGAGTGGAACGTTTCGTTTTGCTTTTTGGAGTGCGAGAGTGAGAAAAAGCAGAGCGCCTGTTTGCAAGGCTAGGAAAGAGCAGAGCCCCAGTCTTGCTGTTTATCTGTAATGTCTGCCACGGCAAGTGAGGACCAGCAAGACAATTCCTGCCTAGCACCTTCCTTGGAGGAGAGAGAGTGCAACGTTTCATTTTAGCATTTTGGCGCTCACGAGCGAGACGAACTGCTTTCGCTGTTTGCAAGGCTAGGAAAGAGCAGAGCCCGAGTCTTGCTGTTTACCTGCAATGACTGCCAGGGCAAGTGAGGACCAGCAAGACAATTCCTGCCTAGCACCTTCCTTGGAGGAGAGAGAGTGCAAGGTTTCATTTTAGCATTTTCGCGCTCACGAGGGAGACAAACTGCTTTGGCTGTTTGCAAGGCTAGGAAAGAGCAGAGCCCCAGTCTTGCTGTTTATCTGCAATGACTGCCAGGGCAAGTGAGGACCAGCAAGACAATTCCTGCCTAGCACCTTCCTTGGAGGAGAGAGAGTGAAACGTTTCATTTTAGCATTTCGCGCTCACGAGCGAGACGAACTGCTTTGGCTGTTTGCAAGGCTAGGAAAGAGCAGAGCCCCAGTCTTGCTGTTTATCTGTAATGTCTGCCACGGCAAGTGAGGACCAGCAAGACAATTCCTGCCTAGCACCTTCCTTGGAGGAGAGAGAGTGCAACGTTTCATTTTAGCATTTTGGCGCTCACGAGCGAGACGAACTGCTTTGGCTGTTTGCAAGGCTAGGAAAGAGGAGAGCCCCAGTCTTGCTGTTTATCTGCAATGACTGCCAGGGCAAGTGAGGACCAGCAAGACAATTCCTGCCTAGCACCTTCCTTGGAGGAGAGAGAGTGCAACGTTTCATTTTGCTTTTTGGAGTGCGAGAGTGAGAAAAAGCAGAGTGCCTGTTTGCAAGGCTAGGAAAGAGCAGAGCCCGAGTCTTACTGTTTACCTGCAATGACTGCCAGGGCAAGTGAGGACCAGCAAGTCAATTCCTGCCTAGCACCTTCATTGGAGGAGAGAGAGTGCAAGGTTTCATTGCAGCATTTTGGCGCTCACGTCGAGACGAACTGCTTTGGCTGTTTGCAAGGCTAGGAAAGAGCAGAGCCCCAGTCTTGCTGTTTATCTGCAATGACTGCCAGGGCAAGTGAGGACCAGCAAGACAATTCCTGCCTAGCACCTTCCTTGGAGGAGAGAGAGTGCAACGTTTCAATTTAGCATTTTGGCGCTCACGAGGGAGAAAAACTGCTTTGGCTGTTTGCAAGGCTAGGAAAGAGCAGAGCCCGAGTCTTGCTGTTTATCTGTAATGTCTGCCACGGCAAGTGAGGACCAGCAAGACAATTCCTGCCTAGCACCTTCCTTGGAGGAGAGAGAGTGCAACGTTTCATTTTAGCATTTTGGCGCTCACGAGCGAGACAAACTGCTTTGGCTGTTTCCAAGGCTAGGGAAGAGCAGAGCCCCAGTCTTGCTGTTTATCTGCAATGACTGCCTGGGCAAGTGAGGACCAGCAAGACAATTCCTGCCTAGCACCTTCCTTGGAGGAGAGAGAGTGGAACGTTTCATTTTGCTTTTTGGAGTGCGAGAGTGAGAAAAAGCAGAGTGCCTGTTTGCAAGGCTAGGAAAGAGCAGAGCCCGAGTCTTGCTGTTTATCTGCAATGACTGCCAGGGCAAGTGAGGACCAGCAAGACAATTCCTGCCTAGCACCTTCCTTGGAGGAGAGAGAGTGCAACGTTTCATTTTAGAATTTTGGCGCTCACAAGGGAGACAAACTGCTTTGGCTGTTTGCAAGGCTAGGAAAGAGACGCGCCCCAGTCTTGCTATTTATCTGCAATGACTGCCTGGGCAAGTGAGGACCAGCAAGACAATTCCTGCCTAGCACCTTCCTTGGAGGAGAGAGAGTGGAACGTTTCATTTTGCTTTTTGGAGTGCGAGAGTGAGAAAAAGCAGAGTGCCTGTTTGCAAGGCTAGGAAAGAGCAGAGCCCGAGTCTTCCTGTTTATCTGCAATGACTGCCAGGGCAAGTGAGGACCAGCAAGACAATTCCTGCCTAGCACCTTCCTTGGAGGGGAGAGAGTGCAACGTTTCATTTTAGCATTTTGGCGCTCATGAGCGAGACAAACTTCTTTGGCTCTTTGCAAGGCTAGGAAAGAGCAGAGCCCGAGTCTTGCTGTTTATCTGTAATGTCTGCCACGGCAAGTGAGGACCAGCAAGACAATTCCTGCCTAGCACCTTCCTTGGAGGAGATAGAGTGCAACGTTTCAATTTAGCATTTTGGCGCTCACGAGGGAGACAAACTGCTTTGGCTGTTTGCAAGGCTAGGAAAGAGCAGAGCCCGAGTCTTGCTGTTTACCTGTAATGACTGCCAGGGCAAGTGAGGACCAGCAAGACAATTCCTGCCTAGCACCTTCCTTGGAGGAGAGAGAGTGCAACGTTTCATTTTAGCATTTTGGCGCTCACGAGCGAGACAAACTGCTTTGGCTGTTTCCAAGGCTAGGGAAGAGCAGAGCCCCAGTCTTGCTGTTTATCTGCAATGACTGCCAGGGCAAGTGAGGACCAGCAAGACAATTCCTGCCTAGCACCTTCCTTGGAGGAGAGAGAGTGCAACGTTTCATTTTGCTTTTTGGAGTGCGAGAGTGAGAAAAAGCAGAGTGCCTGTTTGCAAGGCTAGGAAAGAGCAGAGCCCGAGTCTTGCTGTTTATCTGCAATGACTGCCAGGGCAAGTGAGGACCAGCAAGACAATTCCTGCCTAGCACCTTTCTTGGAGGAGAGAGAGTGCAATGTTTCATTTTAGCATTTTGGCGCTCACGAGCGAGACAAACTGCTTTGGCTGTTTGCAAGGCTAGGAAAGAGAAGAGCCCCAGTCTTGCTGTTTATCTGCAATGACTGCCAGGGTAAGTGAGGACCAGCAAGAGAATTCCCGCCTAGCACCTTCCTTGGAGGAGAGAGAGTGGAACGTTTCGTTTTGCTTGTTGGAGCGCGAGAGTGAGAAAAAGCAGAGCGCCTGTTTGCAAGGCTAGGAAAGAGCAGAGCCCCAGTCTTGCTGTTTATCTGTAATGTCTGCCACGGCAAGTGAGGACCAGCAAGACAATTCCTGCCTAGCACCTTCCTTGGAGGAGAGAGAGTGCAACGTTTCATTTTAGCGTTTTGGCGCTCACGAGCGAGACGAACTGCTTTGGCTGTTTGCAAGGCTAGGAAAGAGCAGAGCCCGAGTCTTGCTGTTTACCTGCAATGACTGCCAGGGCAAGTGAGGACCAGCAAGACAATTCCTGCCTAGCACCTTCCTTGGAGGAGAGAGAGTGCAACGTTTCATTTTGCTTTTTGGAGTGCGAGAGTGAGAAAAAGCAGAGTGCCTGTTTGCAAGGCTAGGAAAGAGCAGAGCCCGAGTCTTGCTGTTTATCTGCAATGACTGCCAGGGCAAGTGAGGACCAGCAAGACAATTCCTGCCTAGCACCTTTCTTGGAGGAGAGAGAGTGCAATGTTTCATTTTAGCATTTTGGCGCTCACGAGCGAGACAAACTGCTTTGGCTGTTTGCAAGGCTAGGAAAGAGAAGAGCCCCAGTCTTGCTGTTTATCTGCCATGACTGCCAGGGTAAGTGAGGACCAGCAAGACAATTCCCGCCTAGCACCTTCCTTGGAGGAGAGAGAGTGGAACGTTTCGTTTTGCTTTTTGGAGTGCGAGAGTGAGAAAAAGCAGAGCGCCTGTTTGCAAGGCTAGGAAAGAGCAGAGCCCCAGTCTTGCTGTTTATCTGTAATGTCTGCCACGGCAAGTGAGGACCAGCAAGACAATTCCTGCCTAGCACCTTCCTTGGAGGAGAGAGAGTGGAACGTTTCATTTTAGCATTTTGGCGCTCACGAGCGAGACGAACTGCTTTGGCTGTTTGCAAGGCTAGGAAAGAGCAAATCCCGCGTCTTGCTGTTTACCTGCAATGACTGCCAGGGCAAGTGAGGACCAGCAAGACAATTCCTGCCTAGCACCTTCCTTGGAGGAGAGAGAGTGCAACGTTTCAATTTAGCATTTTGGCGCTCACGAGGGAGACAAACTGCTTTGGCTGTTTGCAAGGCTAGGAAAGAGACGAGCCCCAGTCTTGCTATTTATCTGCAATGACTGCGCGGGCAAGTGAGGACCAGCAAGACAATTCCTGCCTAGCACCTTCCTTGGAGGAGAGAGAGTGGAACGTTTCATTTTGCTTTTTGGAGTGCGAGAGTGAGAAAAAGCAGAGTGCCTGTTTGCAAGGCTAGGAAAGAGCAGAGCCCGAGTCTTGTTGTTTATCTGCAATGACTGCCAGGGCAAGTGAGGACCAGCAAGACAATTCCTGCCTAGCACCTTCCTTGGAGGAGAGAGAGTGCAACGTTTCATTTTAGCATTTTGGCGCTCATGAGCGAGACAAAGTTCTTTGGCTCTTTGCAAGGCTAGGAAAGAGCAGAGCCCGAGTCTTGCTGTTTATCTGTAATGTCTGCCACGGCAAGTGAGGACCAGCAAGACAATTCCTGCCTAGCACCTTCCTTGGAGGAGAGAGAGTGCAACGTTTCATTTTAGCATTTTGGCGCTCACGAGCGAGACAATCTGCTTTGGCTGTTTGCAAGGCTAGGGAAGAGCAGAGCCCCAGTCTTGCTGTTTATCTGCAATGACTGCCAGGGCAAGTGAGGACCAGCAAGACAATTCCTGCCTAGCACCTTCCTTGGAGGAGAGAGAGTGCAACGTTTCATTTTAGCATTTTGGCGCTCACGAGCGAGACAAACTGCTTTGGCTGTTTGCAAGGCTAGGAAAGAGAAGAGCCCCAGTCTTGCTGTTTATCTGCAATGACTGCCAGGGTAAGTGAGGACCAGCAAGACAATTCCCGCCTAGCACCTTCCTTGGAGGAGAGAGAGTGGAACGTTTCGTTTTGCTTTTTGGAGTGCGAGAGTGAGAAAAAGCAGAGCGCCTGTTTGCAAGGCTAGGAAAGAGCAGAGCCCCAGTCTTGCTGTTTATCTGTAATGTCTGCCACGGCAAGTGAGGACCAGCAAGACAATTCCTGCCTAGCACCTTCCTTGGAGGAGAGAGAGTGCAACGTTTCATTTTAGCATTTTGGCGCTCACGAGCGAGACGAACTGCTTTGGCTGTTTGCAAGGCTAGGAAAGAGCAGAGCCCGAGTCTTGCTGTTTACCTGCAATGACTGCCAGGGCAAGTGAGGACCAGCAAGACAATTCCTGCCTAGCACCTTCCTTGGAGGAGAGAGAGTGCAACGTTTCATTTTGCTTTTTGGAGTGCGAGAGTGAGAAAAAGCAGAGTGCCTGTTTGCAAGGCTAGGAAAGAGCAGAGCCCGAGTCTTGCTGTTTATCTGCAATGACTGCCAGGGCAAGTGAGGACCAGCAAGACAATTCCTGCCTAGCACCTTTCTTGGAGGAGAGAGAGTGCAATGTTTCATTTTAGCATTTTGGCGCTCACGAGCGAGACAAACTGCTTTGGCTGTTTGCAAGGCTAGGAAAGAGCAGAGCCCCAGTCTTGCTGTTTATCTGTAATGACTGCCACGGCAAGTGAGGACCAGCAAGACAATTCCTGCCTAGCACCTTCCTTGGAGGAGAGAGAGTGCAACGTTTCATTTTAGCATTTTGGCGCTCACGAGCGAGACGAACTGCTTTGGCTGTTTGCAAGGCTAGGAAAGAGCAGAGCCCCAGTCTTGCTGTTTATCTGCAATGACTGCCAGGGCAAGTGAGGACCAGCAAGACAATTCCTGCCTAGCACCTTCCTTGGAGGAGAGAGAGTGCAACGTTTCATTTTAGCATTTTCGCGCTCACGAGGGAGACAAACTGCTTTGGCTGTTTGCAAGGCTAGGAAAGAGCAGAGCCCCAGTCTTGCTGTTTATCTGCAATGACTGCCTGGGCAAGTGAGGACCAGCAAGACAATTCCTGCCTAGCACCTTCCTTGGAGGAGAGAGAGTGGAACGTTTCATTTTGCTTTTTGGAGTGCGAGAGTGAGAAAAAGCAGAGTGCCTGTTTGCAAGGCTAGGAAAGAGCAGAGCCCGAGTCTTCCTGTTTATCTGCAATGACTGCCAGGGCAAGTGAGGACCAGCAAGACAATTCCTGCCTAGCACCTTCCTTGGAGGAGAGAGAGTGCAACGTTTCATTTTAGAATTTTGGCGCTCACGAGGGAGACAAACTGCTTTGGCTGTTTGCAAGGCTAGGAAAGAGACGAGCCCCAGTCTTGCTATTTATCTGCAATGACTGCCTGGGCAAGTGAGGACCAGCAAGACAATTCCTGCCTAGCACCTTCCTTGGAGGAGAGAGAGTGGAACGTTTCATTTTGCTTTTTGGAGTGCGAGAGTGAGAAAAAGCAGAGTGCCTGTTTGCAAGGCTAGGAAAGAGCAGAGCCCGAGTCTTCCTGTTTATCTGCAATGACTGCCAGGGCAAGTGAGGACCAGCAAGACAATTCCTGCCTAGCACCTTCCTTGGAGGAGAGAGAGTGCAACGTTTCATTTTAGCATTTTGGCGCTCATGAGCGAGACAAACTTCTTTGGCTCTTTGCAAGGCTAGGAAAGAGCAGAGCCCGAGTCTTGCTGTTTATCTGTAATGTCTGCCACGGCAAGTGAGGACCAGCAAGACAATTCCTGCCTAGCACGTTCCTTGGAGGAGATAGAGTGCAACGTTTCAATTTAGCATTTTGGCGCTCACGAGGGAGACAAACTGCTTTGGCTGTTTGCAAGGCTAGGAAAGAGCAGAGCCCGAGTCTTGCTGTTTACCTGTAATGACTGCCAGGGCAAGTGAGGACCAGCAAGACAATTCCTGCCTAGCACCTTCCTTGGAGGAGAGAGAGTGCAACGTTTCATTTTAGCATTTTGGCGCTCACGAGCGAGACAAACTTCTTTGGCTGTTTCCAAGGCTAGGGAAGAGCAGAGCCCCAGTCTTGCTGTTTATCTGCAATGACTGCCAGGGTAAGTGAGGACCAGCAAGAGAATTCCCGCCTAGCACCTTCCTTGGAGGAGAGAGAGTGGAACGTTTCGTTTTGCTTGTTGGAGCGCGAGAGTGAGAAAAAGCAGAGCGCCTGTTTGCAAGGCTAGGAAAGAGCAGAGCCCCAGTCTTGCTGTTTATCTGTAATGTCTGCCACGGCAAGTGAGGACCAGCAAGACAATTCCTGCCTAGCACCTTCCTTGGAGGAGAGAGAGTGCAACGTTTCATTTTAGCGTTTTGGCGCTCACGAGCGAGACGAACTGCTTTGGCTGTTTGCAAGGCTAGGAAAGAGCAGAGCCCGAGTCTTGCTGTTTACCTGCAATGACTGCCAGGGCAAGTGAGGACCAGCAAGACAATTCCTGCCTAGCACCTTCCTTGGAGGAGAGAGAGTGCAACGTTTCATTTTGCTTTTTGGAGTGCGAGAGTGAGAAAAAGCAGAGTGCCTGTTTGCAAGGCTAGGAAAGAGCAGAGCCCGAGTCTTGCTGTTTATCTGCAATGACTGCCAGGGCAAGTGAGGACCAGCAAGACAATTCCTGCCTAGCACCTTTCTTGGAGGAGAGAGAGTGCAATGTTTCATTTTAGCATTTTGGCGCTCACGAGCGAGACAAACTGCTTTGGCTGTTTGCAAGGCTAGGAAAGAGAAGAGCCCCAGTCTTGCTGTTTATCTGCCATGACTGCCAGGGTAAGTGAGGACCAGCAAGACAATTCCCGCCTAGCACCTTCCTTGGAGGAGAGAGAGTGGAACGTTTCGTTTTGCTTTTTGGAGTGCGAGAGTGAGAAAAAGCAGAGCGCCTGTTTGCAAGGCTAGGAAAGAGCAGAGCCCCAGTCTTGCTGTTTATCTGTAATGTCTGCCACGGCAAGTGAGGACCAGCAAGACAATTCCTGCCTAGCACCTTCCTTGGAGGAGAGAGAGTGGAACGTTTCATTTTAGCATTTTGGCGCTCACGAGCGAGACGAACTGCTTTGGCTGTTTGCAAGGCTAGGAAAGAGCAAAGCCCGCGTCTTGCTGTTTACCTGCAATGACTGCCAGGGCAAGTGAGGACCAGCAAGACAATTCCTGCCTAGCACCTTCCTTGGAGGAGAGAGAGTGCAACGTTTCAATTTAGCATTTTGGCGCTCACGAGGGAGACAAACTGCTTTGGCTGTTTGCAAGGCTAGGAAAGAGACGAGCCCCAGTCTTGCTATTTATCTGCAATGACTGCGCGGGCAAGTGAGGACCAGCAAGACAATTCCTGCCTAGCACCTTCCTTGGAGGAGAGAGAGTGGAACGTTTCATTTTGCTTTTTGGAGTGCGAGAGTGAGAAAAAGCAGAGTGCCTGTTTGCAAGGCTAGGAAAGAGCAGAGCCCGAGTCCTGTTGTTTATCTGCAATGACTGCCAGGGCAAGTGAGGACCAGCAAGACAATTCCTGCCTAGCACCTTCCTTGGAGGAGAGAGAGTGCAACGTTTCATTTTAGCATTTTGGCGCTCATGAGCGAGACAAAGTTCTTTGGCTCTTTGCAAGGCTAGGAAAGAGCAGAGCCCGAGTCTTGCTGTTTATCTGTAATGTCTGCCACGGCAAGTGAGGACCAGCAAGACAATTCCTGCCTAGCACCTTCCTTGGAGGAGAGAGAGTGCAACGTTTCATTTTAGCATTTTGGCGCTCACGAGCGAGACAATCTGCTTTGGCTGTTTGCAAGGCTAGGGAAGAGCAGAGCCCCAGTCTTGCTGTTTATCTGCAATGACTGCCAGGGCAAGTGAGGACCAGCAAGACAATTCCTGCCTAGCACCTTCCTTGGAGGAGAGAGAGTGCAACGTTTCATTTTAGCATTTTGGCGCTCACGAGCGAGACAAACTGCTTTGGCTGTTTGCAAGGCTAGGAAAGAGAAGAGCCCCAGTCTTGCTGTTTATCTGCAATGACTGCCAGGGTAAGTGAGGACCAGCAAGACAATTCCCGCCTAGCACCTTCCTTGGAGGAGAGAGAGTGGAACGTTTCGTTTTGCTTTTTGGAGTGCGAGAGTGAGAAAAAGCAGAGCGCCTGTTTGCAAGGCTAGGAAAGAGCAGAGCCCCAGTCTTGCTGTTTATCTGTAATGTCTGCCACGGCAAGTGAGGACCAGCAAGACAATTCCTGCCTAGCACCTTCCTTGGAGGAGAGAGAGTGCAACGTTTCATTTTAGCATTTTGGCGCTCACGAGCGAGACGAACTGCTTTGGCTGTTTGCAAGGCTAGGAAAGAGCAGAGCCCGAGTCTTGCTGTTTACCTGCAATGACTGCCAGGGCAAGTGAGGACCAGCAAGACAATTCCTGCCTAGCACCTTCCTTGGAGGAGAGAGAGTGCAACGTTTCATTTTGCTTTTTGGAGTGCGAGAGTGAGAAAAAGCAGAGTGCCTGTTTGCAAGGCTAGGAAAGAGCAGAGCCCGAGTCTTGCTGTTTATCTGCAATGACTGCCAGGGCAAGTGAGGACCAGCAAGACAATTCCTGCCTAGCACCTTTCTTGGAGGAGAGAGAGTGCAATGTTTCATTTTAGCATTTTGGCGCTCACGAGCGAGACAAACTGCTTTGGCTGTTTGCAAGGCTAGGAAAGAGCAGAGCCCCAGTCTTGCTGTTTATCTGTAATGACTGCCAGGGCAAGTGAGGACCAGCAAGACAATTCCTGCCTAGCACCTTCCTTGGAGGAGAGAGAGTGCAACGTTTCATTTTAGCATTTTGGCGCTCACGAGCGAGACGAACTGCTTTGGCTGTTTGCAAGGCTAGGAAAGAGCAGAGCCCCAGTCTTGCTGTTTATCTGCAATGACTGCCAGGGCAAGTGAGGACCAGCAAGACAATTCCTGCCTAGCACCTTCCTTGGAGGAGAGAGAGTGCAACGTTTCATTTTAGCATTTTCGCGCTCACGAGGGAGACAAACTGCTTTGGCTGTTTGCAAGGCTAGGAAAGAGCAGAGCCCCAGTCTTGCTGTTTATCTGCAATGACTGCCAGGGCAAGTGAGGACCAGCAAGACAATTCCTGCCTAGGACCTTCCTTGGAGGAGAGAGAGTGCAACGTTTCATTTTGCTTTTTGGAGTGCGAGAGTGAGAAAAAGCAGAGTGCCTGTTTGCAAGGCTAGGAAAGAGCAGAGCCCGAGTCTTGCTGTTTATCTGCAATGACTGCCAGGGCAAGTGAGGACCAGCAAGACAATTCCTGCCTAGCACCTTTCTTGGAGGAGAGAGAGTGCAATGTTTCATTTTAGCATTTTGGCGCTCACGAGCGAGTCAAACTGCTTTGGCTGTTTGCAAGGCTAGGAAAGAGAAGAGCCCCAGTCTTGCTGTTTATCTGCAATGACTGCCAGGGTAAGTGAGGACCAGCAAGACAATTCCCGCCTAGCACCTTCCTTGGAGGAGAGAGAGTGGAACGTTTCGTTTTGCTTTTTGGAGTGCGAGAGTGAGAAAAAGCAGAGCGCCTGTTTGCAAGGCTAGGAAAGAGCAGAGCCCCAGTCTTGCTGTTTATCTGTAATGTCTGCCACGGCAAGTGAGGACCAGCAAGACAATTCCTGCCTAGCACCTTCCTTGGAGGAGAGAGAGTGCAACGTTTCATTTTGCTTTTTGGAGTGCGAGAGTGAGAAAAAGCAGAGTGCCTGTTTGCAAGGCTAGGAAAGAGCAGAGCCCGAGTCTTGCTGTTTATCTGCAATGACTGCCAGGGCAAGTGAGGACCAGCAAGACAATTCCTGCCTAGCACCTTTCTTGGAGGAGAGAGAGTGCAATGTTTCATTTTAGCATTTTGGCGCTCACGAGCGAGACAAACTGCTTTGGCTGTTTGCAAGGCTAGGAAAGAGCAGAGCCCCAGTCTTGCTGTTTATCTGTAATGACTGCCACGGCAAGTGAGGACCAGCAAGACAATTCCTGCCTAGCACCTTCCTTGGAGGAGAGAGAGTGCAACGTTTCATTTTAGCATTTTGGCGCTCACGAGCGAGACGAACTGCTTTGGCTGTTTGCAAGGCTAGGAAAGAGCAGAGCCCCAGTCTTGCTGTTTATCTGCAATGACTGCCAGGGCAAGTGAGGACCAGCAAGACAATTCCTGCCTAGCACCTTCCTTGGAGGAGAGAGAGTGCAACGTTTCATTTTAGCATTTTCGCGCTCACGAGGGAGACAAACTGCTTTGGCTGTTTGCAAGGCTAGGAAAGAGCAGAGCCCCAGTCTTGCTGTTTATCTGCAATGACTGCCAGGGCAAGTGAGGACCAGCAAGACAATTCCTGCCTAGCACCTTCCTTGGAGGAGAGAGAGTGCAACGTTTCATTTTGCTTTTTGGAGTGCGAGAGTGAGAAAAAGCAGAGTGCCTGTTTGCAAGGCTAGGAAAGAGCAGAGCCCGAGTCTTGCTGTTTATCTGCAATGACTGCCAGGGCAAGTGAGGACCAGCAAGACAATTCCTGCCTAGCACCTTTCTTGGAGGAGAGAGAGTGCAACGTTTCATTTTAGCATTTTGGCGCTCACGAGCGAGTCAAACTGCTTTGGCTGTTTGCAAGGCTAGGAAAGAGAAGAGCCCCAGTCTTGCTGTTTATCTGCAATGACTGCCAGGGTAAGTGAGGACCAGCAAGACAATTCCCGCCTAGCACCTTCCTTGGAGGAGAGAGAGTGGAACGTTTCGTTTTGCTTTTTGGAGTGCGAGAGTGAGAAAAAGCAGAGCGCCTGTTTGCAAGGCTAGGAAAGAGCAGAGCCCCAGTCTTGCTGTTTATCTGTAATGTCTGCCACGGCAAGTGAGGACCAGCAAGACAATTCCTGCCTAGCACCTTCCTTGGAGGAGAGAGAGTGCAACGTTTCAATTTAGCATTTTGGCGCTCACGAGGGAGACAAACTGCTTTGGCTGTTTGCAAGGCTAGGAAAGAGACGAGCCCCAGTCTTGCTATTTATCTGCAATGACTGCGCGGGCAAGTGAGGACCAGCAAGACAATTCCTGCCTAGCACCTTCCTTGGAGGAGAGAGAGTGGAACGTTTCATTTTGCTTTTTGGAGTGCGAGAGTGAGAAAAAGCAGAGTGCCTGTTTGCAAGGCTAGGAAAGAGCAGAGCCCGAGTCTTGCTGTTTATCTGCAATGACTGCCAGGGCAAGTGAGGACCAGCAAGACAATTCCTGCCTAGCACCTTTCTTGGAGGAGAGAGAGTGCAATGTTTCATTTTAGCATTTTGGCGCTCACGAGCGAGTCAAACTGCTTTGGCTGTTTGCAAGGCTAGGAAAGAGAAGAGCCCCAGTCTTGCTGTTTATCTGCAATGACTGCCAGGGTAAGTGAGGACCAGCAAGACAATTCCCGCCTAGCACCTTCCTTGGAGGAGAGAGAGTGGAACGTTTCGTTTTGCTTTTTGGAGTGCGAGAGTGAGAAAAAGCAGAGCGCCTGTTTGCAAGGCTAGGAAAGAGCAGAGCCCCAGTCTTGCTGTTTATCTGTAATGTCTGCCACGGCAAGTGAGGACCAGCAAGACAATTCCTGCCTAGCACCTTCCTTGGAGGAGAGAGAGTGCAACGTTTCAATTTAGCATTTTGGCGCTCACGAGGGAGACAAACTGCTTTGGCTGTTTGCAAGGCTAGGAAAGAGCAGAGCCCGAGTCTTGCTATTTATCTGCAATGACTGCGCGGGCAAGTGAGGACCAGCAAGACAATTCCTGCCTAGCACCTTCCTTGGAGGAGAGAGAGTGCAACGTTTCATTTTAGCATTTTGGCGCTCACGAGCGAGACAAACTGCTTTGGCTGTTTCCAAGGCTAGGGAAGAGCAGAGCCCCAGTCTTGCTGTTTATCTGCAATGACTGCCAGGGCAAGTGAGGACCAGCAAGACAATTCCTGCCTAGCACCTTCCTTGGAGGAGAGAGAGTGCAACGTTTCATTTTGCTTTTTGGAGTGCGAGAGTGAGAAAAAGCAGAGTGCCTGTTTGCAAGGCTAGGAAAGAGCAGAGCCCGAGTCTTGCTGTTTATCTGCAATGACTGCCAGGGCAAGTGAGGACCAGCAAGACAATTCCTGCCTAGCACCTTTCTTGGAGGAGAGAGAGTGCAATGTTTCATTTTAGCATTTTGGCGCTCACGAGCGAGACAAACTGCTTTGGCTGTTTGCAAGGCTAGGAAAGAGAAGAGCCCCAGTCTTGCTGTTTATCTGCAATGACTGCCAGGGTAAGTGAGGTCCAGCAAGAGAATTCCCGCCTAGCACCTTCCTTGGAGGAGAGAGAGTGGAACGTTTCGTTTTGCTTGTTGGAGCGCGAGAGTGAGAAAAAGCAGAGCGCCTGTTTGCAAGGCTAGGAAAGAGCAGAGCCCCAGTCTTGCTGTTTATCTGTAATGTCTGCCACGGCAAGTGAGGACCAGCAAGACAATTCCTGCCTAGCACCTTCCTTGGAGGAGAGAGAGTGCAACGTTTAATTTTAGCGTTTTGGCGCTCACGAGCGAGACGAACTGCTTTGGCTGTTTGCAAGGCTAGGAAAGAGCAGAGCCCGCGTCTTGCTGTTTACCTGCAATGACTGCCAGGGCAAGTGAGGACCAGCAAGACAATTCCTGCCTAGCACCTTCCTTGGAGGAGAGAGAGTGCAACGTTTCAATTTAGCATTTTGGCGCTCACGAGGGAGACAAACTGCTTTGGCTGTTTGCAAGGCTAGGAAAGAGACGAGCCCCAGTCTTGCTATTTATCTGCAATGACTGCGCGGGCAAGTGAGGACCAGCAAGACAATTCCTGCCTAGCACCTTCCTTGGAGGAGAGAGAGTGGAACGTTTCATTTTGCTTTTTGGAGTGCGAGAGTGAGAAAAAGCAGAGTGCCTGTTTGCAAGGCTAAGAAAGAGCAGAGCCCGAGTCTTGTTGTTTATCTGCAATGACTGCCAGGGCAAGTGAGGACCAGCAAGACAATTCCTGCCTAGCACCTTCCTTGGAGGAGAGAGAGTGCAACGTTTCATTTTAGCATTTTGGCGCTCATGAGCGAGACAAAGTTCTTTGGCTCTTTGCAAGGCTAGGAAAGAGCAGAGCCCCAGTCTTGCTGTTTATCTGTAATGTCTGCCACGGCAAGTGAGGACCAGCAAGACAATTCCTGCCTAGCACCTTCCTTGGAGGAGAGAGAGTGCAACGTTTCATTTTAGCATTTTGGCGCTCACGAGCGAGACAATCTGCTTTGGCTGTTTGCAAGGCTAGGGAAGAGCAGAGCCCCAGTCTTGCTGTTTATCTGCAATGACTGCCAGGGCAAGTGAGGACCAGCAAGACAATTCCTGCCTAGCACCTTCCTTGGAGGAGAGAGAGTGCAACGTTTCATTTTAGCATTTTGGCGCTCACGAGCGAGACAAACTGCTTTGGCTGTTTGCAAAGCTAGGAAAGAGAAGAGCCCCAGTCTTGCTGTTTATCTGCAATGACTGCCAGGGTAAGTGAGGACCAGCAAGACAATTCCCGCCTAGCACCTTCCTTGGAGGAGAGAGAGTGGAACGTTTCGTTTTGCTTTTTGGAGTGCGACAGTGAGAAAAAGCAGAGCGCCTGTTTGCAAGGCTAGGAAAGAGCAGAGCCCCAGTCTTGCTGTTTATCTGTAATGTCTGCCACGGCAAGTGAGGACCAGCAAGACAATTCCTGCCTAGCACCTTCCTTGGAGGAGAGAGAGTGCAACGTTTCATTTTAGCATTTTGGCGCTCACGAGCGAGACGAACTGCTTTGGCTGTTTGCAAGGCTAGGAAAGAGCAGAGCCCGAGTCTTGCTGTTTACCTGCAATGACTGCCAGGGCAAGTGAGGACCAGCAAGACAATTCCTGCCTAGCACCTTCCTTGGAGGAGAGAGAGTGCAACGTTTCATTTTGCTTTTTGGAGTGCGAGAGTGAGAAAAAGCAGAGTGCCTGTTTGCAAGGCTAGGAAAGAGCAGAGCCCGAGTCTTGCTGTTTATCTGCAATGACTGCCAGGGCAAGTGAGGACCAGCAAGACAATTCCTGCCTAGCACCTTTCTTGGAGGAGAGAGAGTGCAATGTTTCATTTTAGCATTTTGGCGCTCACGAGCGAGACAAACTGCTTTGGCTGTTTGCAAGGCTAGGAAAGAGCAGAGCCCCAGTCTTGCTGTTTATCTGTAATGACTGCCACGGCAAGTGAGGACCAGCAAGACAATTCCTGCCTAGCACCTTCCTTGGAGGAGAGAGAGTGCAACGTTTCATTTTAGCATTTTGGCGCTCACGAGCGAGACGAACTGCTTTGGCTGTTTGCAAGGCTAGGAAAGAGCAGAGCCCCAGTCTTGCTGTTTATCTGCAATGACTGCGCGGGCAAGTGAGGACCAGCAAGACAATTCCTGCCTAGCACCTTCCTTGGAGGAGAGAGAGTGCAACGTTTCATTTTAGCATTTTGGCGCTCACGAGCGAGACAAACTGCTTTGGCTGTTTCCAAGGCTAGGGAAGAGCAGAGCCCCAGTCTTGCTGTTTATCTGCAATGACTGCCAGGGCAAGTGAGGACCAGCAAGACAATTCCTGCCTAGCACCTTCCTTGGAGGAGAGAGAGTGCAACGTTTCATTTTGCTTTTTGGAGTGCGAGAGTGAGAAAAAGCAGAGTGCCTGTTTGCAAGGCTAGGAAAGAGCAGAGCCCGAGTCTTGCTGTTTATCTGCAATGACTGCCAGGGCAAGTGAGGACCAGCAAGACAATTCCTGCCTAGCACCTTTCTTGGAGGAGAGAGAGTGCAATGTTTCATTTTAGCATTTTGGCGCTCACGAGCGAGACAAACTGCTTTGGCTGTTTGCAAGGCTAGGAAAGAGAAGAGCCCCAGTCTTGCTGTTTATCTGCAATGACTGCCAGGGTAAGTGAGGTCCAGCAAGAGAATTCCCGCCTAGCACCTTCCTTGGAGGAGAGAGAGTGGAACGTTTCGTTTTGCTTGTTGGAGCGCGAGAGTGAGAAAAAGCAGAGCGCCTGTTTGCAAGGCTAGGAAAGAGCAGAGCCCCAGTCTTGCTGTTTATCTGTAATGTCTGCCACGGCAAGTGAGGACCAGCAAGACAATTCCTGCCTAGCACCTTCCTTGGAGGAGAGAGAGTGCAACGTTTAATTTTAGCGTTTTGGCGCTCACGAGCGAGACGAACTGCTTTGGCTGTTTGCAAGGCTAGGAAAGAGCAGAGCCCGCGTCTTGCTGTTTACCTGCAATGACTGCCAGGGCAAGTGAGGACCAGCAAGACAATTCCTGCCTAGCACCTTCCTTGGAGGAGAGAGAGTGCAACGTTTCAATTTAGCATTTTGGCGCTCACGAGGGAGACAAACTGCTTTGGCTGTTTGCAAGGCTAGGAAAGAGACGAGCCCCAGTCTTGCTATTTATCTGCAATGACTGCGCGGGCAAGTGAGGACCAGCAAGACAATTCCTGCCTAGCACCTTCCTTGGAGGAGAGAGAGTGGAACGTTTCATTTTGCTTTTTGGAGTGCGAGAGTGAGAAAAAGCAGAGTGCCTGTTTGCAAGGCTAAGAAAGAGCAGAGCCCGAGTCTTGTTGTTTATCTGCAATGA
This sequence comes from Phaethon aethereus, assembly GCF_964289735.1. Lineage (NCBI taxonomy): Eukaryota > Metazoa > Chordata > Aves > Phaethontiformes > Phaethontidae > Phaethon > Phaethon aethereus. Next base: position 223,493 of record NW_028114062.1, on the reverse strand, counting down.
CTGCCAGGGCAAGTGAGGACCAGCAAGACAATTCCTGCCTAGCACCTTCCTTGGAGGAGAGAGAGTGCAACGTTTCATTTTAGCATTTTGGCGCTCATGAGCGAGACAAAGTTCTTTGGCTCTTTGCAAGGCTAGGAAAGAGCAGAGCCCCAGTCTTGCTGTTTATCTGTAATGTCTGCCACGGCAAGTGAGGACCAGCAAGACAATTCCTGCCTAGCACCTTCCTTGGAGGAGAGAGAGTGCAACGTTTCATTTTAGCATTTTGGCGCTCACGAGCGAGACAATCTGCTTTGGCTGTTTGCAAGGCTAGGGAAGAGCAGAGCCCCAGTCTTGCTGTTTATCTGCAATGACTGCCAGGGCAAGTGAGGACCAGCAAGACAATTCCTGCCTAGCACCTTCCTTGGAGGAGAGAGAGTGCAACGTTTCATTTTAGCATTTTGGCGCTCACGAGCGAGACAAACTGCTTTGGCTGTTTGCAAAGCTAGGAAAGAGAAGAGCCCCAGTCTTGCTGTTTATCTGCAATGACTGCCAGGGTAAGTGAGGACCAGCAAGACAATTCCCGCCTAGCACCTTCCTTGGAGGAGAGAGAGTGGAACGTTTCGTTTTGCTTTTTGGAGTGCGAGAGTGAGAAAAAGCAGAGCGCCTGTTTGCAAGGCTAGGAAAGAGCAGAGCCCCAGTCTTGCTGTTTATCTGTAATGTCTGCCACGGCAAGTGAGGACCAGCAAGACAATTCCTGCCTAGCACCTTCCTTGGAGGAGAGAGAGTGCAACGTTTCATTTTAGCATTTTGGCGCTCACGAGCGAGACGAACTGCTTTGGCTGTTTGCAAGGCTAGGAAAGAGCAGAGCCCGAGTCTTGCTGTTTACCTGCAATGACTGCCAGGGCAAGTGAGGACCAGCAAGACAATTCCTGCCTAGCACCTTCCTTGGAGGAGAGAGAGTGCAACGTTTCATTTTGCTTTTTGGAGTGCGAGAGTGAGAAAAAGCAGAGTGCCTGTTTGCAAGGCTAGGAAAGAGCAGAGCCCGAGTCTTGCTGTTTATCTGCAATGACTGCCAGGGCAAGTGAGGACCAGCAAGACAATTCCTGCCTAGCACCTTTCTTGGAGGAGAGAGAGTGCAATGTTTCATTTTAGCATTTTGGCGCTCACGAGCGAGACAAACTGCTTTGGCTGTTTGCAAGGCTAGGAAAGAGCAGAGCCCCAGTCTTGCTGTTTATCTGTAATGACTGCCACGGCAAGTGAGGACCAGCAAGACAATTCCTGCCTAGCACCTTCCTTGGAGGAGAGAGAGTGCAACGTTTCATTTTAGCATTTTGGCGCTCACGAGCGAGACGAACTGCTTTGGCTGTTTGCAAGGCTAGGAAAGAGCAGAGCCCCAGTCTTGCTGTTTATCTGCAATGACTGCCAGGGCAAGTGAGGACCAGCAAGACAATTCCTGCCTAGCACCTTCCTTGGAGGAGAGAGAGTGCAACGTTTCATTTTAGCATTTTCGCGCTCACGAGGGAGACAAACTGCTTTGGCTGTTTGCAAGGCTAGGAAAGAGCAGAGCCCCAGTCTTGCTGTTTATCTGCAATGACTGCCAGGGCAAGTGAGGACCAGCAAGACAATTCCTGCCTAGCACCTTCCTTGGAGGAGAGAGAGTGCAACGTTTCATTTTGCTTTTTGGAGTGCGAGAGTGAGAAAAAGCAGAGTGCCTGTTTGCAAGGCTAGGAAAGAGCAGAGCCCGAGTCTTGCTGTTTATCTGCAATGACTGCCAGGGCAAGTGAGGACCAGCAAGACAATTCCTGCCTAGCACCTTTCTTGGAGGAGAGAGAGTGCAATGTTTCATTTTAGCATTTTGGCGCTCACGAGCGAGTCAAACTGCTTTGGCTGTTTGCAAGGCTAGGAAAGAGAAGAGCCCCAGTCTTGCTGTTTATCTGCAATGACTGCCAGGGTAAGTGAGGACCAGCAAGACAATTCCCGCCTAGCACCTTCCTTGGAGGAGAGAGAGTGGAACGTTTCGTTTTGCTTTTTGGAGTGCGAGAGTGAGAAAAAGCAGAGCGCCTGTTTGCAAGGCTAGGAAAGAGCAGAGCCCCAGTCTTGCTGTTTATCTGTAATGTCTGCCACGGCAAGTGAGGACCAGCAAGACAATTCCTGCCTAGCACCTTCCTTGGAGGAGAGAGAGTGCAACGTTTCATTTTGCTTTTTGGAGTGCGAGAGTGAGAAAAAGCAGAGTGCCTGTTTGCAAGGCTAGGAAAGAGCAGAGCCCGAGTCTTGCTGTTTATCTGCAATGACTGCCAGGGCAAGTGAGGACCAGCAAGACAATTCCTGCCTAGCACCTTTCTTGGAGGAGAGAGAGTGCAATGTTTCATTTTAGCATTTTGGCGCTCACGAGCGAGACAAACTGCTTTGGCTGTTTGCAAGGCTAGGAAAGAGCAGAGCCCCAGTCTTGCTGTTTATCTGTAATGACTGCCACGGCAAGTGAGGACCAGCAAGACAATTCCTGCCTAGCACCTTCCTTGGAGGAGAGAGAGTGCAACGTTTCATTTTAGCATTTTGGCGCTCACGAGCGAGACGAACTGCTTTGGCTGTTTGCAAGGCTAGGAAAGAGCAGAGCCCGAGTCTTGCTGTTTATCTGCAATGACTGCCAGGGCAAGTGAGGACCAGCAAGACAATTCCTGCCTAGCACCTTCCTTGGAGGAGAGAGAGTGCAACGTTTCATTTTAGCATTTTCGCGCTCACGAGGGAGACAAACTGCTTTGGCTGTTTGCAAGGCTAGGAAAGAGCAGAGCCCCAGTCTTGCTGTTTATCTGCAATGACTGCCAGGGCAAGTGAGGACCAGCAAGACAATTCCTGCCTAGCACCTTCCTTGGAGGAGAGAGAGTGCAACGTTTCATTTTGCTTTTTGGAGTGCGAGAGTGAGAAAAAGCAGAGTGCCTGTTTGCAAGGCTAGGAAAGAGCAGAGCCCGAGTCTTGCTGTTTATCTGCAATGACTGCCAGGGCAAGTGAGGACCAGCAAGACAATTCCTGCCTAGCACCTTTCTTGGAGGAGAGAGAGTGCAATGTTTCATTTTAGCATTTTGGCGCTCACGAGCGAGTCAAACTGCTTTGGCTGTTTGCAAGGCTAGGAAAGAGAAGAGCCCCAGTCTTGCTGTTTATCTGCAATGACTGCCAGGGTAAGTGAGGACCAGCAAGACAATTCCCGCCTAGCACCTTCCTTGGAGGAGAGAGAGTGGAACGTTTCGTTTTGCTTTTTGGAGTGCGAGAGTGAGAAAAAGCAGAGCGCCTGTTTGCAAGGCTAGGAAAGAGCAGAGCCCCAGTCTTGCTGTTTATCTGTAATGTCTGCCACGGCAAGTGAGGACCAGCAAGACAATTCCTGCCTAGCACCTTCCTTGGAGGAGAGAGAGTGCAACGTTTCAATTTAGCATTTTGGCGCTCACGAGGGAGACAAACTGCTTTGGCTGTTTGCAAGGCTAGGAAAGAGACGAGCCCCAGTCTTGCTATTTATCTGCAATGACTGCCAGGGCAAGTGAGGACCAGCAAGACAATTCCTGCCTAGCACCTTCCTTGGAGGAGAGAGAGTGGAACGTTTCATTTTGCTTTTTGGAGTGCGAGAGTGAGAAAAAGCAGAGTGCCTGTTTGCAAGGCTAGGAAAGAGCAGAGCCCGAGTCTTGTTGTTTATCTGCAATGACTGCCAGGGCAAGTGAGGACCAGCAAGACAATTCCTGCCTAGCACCTTCCTTGGAGGAGAGAGAGTGCAACGTTTCATTTTAGCATTTTGGCGCTCATGAGCGAGACAATCTGCTTTGGCTGTTTGCAAGGCTAGGGAAGAGCAGAGCCCCAGTCTTGCTGTTTATCTGCAATGACTGCCAGGGCAAGTGAGGACCAGCAAGACAATTCCTGCCTAGCACCTTCCTTGGAGGAGAGAGAGTGCAACGTTTCATTTTAGCATTTTGGCGCTCTACGAGCGAGACAAACTGCTTTGGCTGTTTGCAAGGCTAGGAAAGAGCAGAGCCCCAGTCTTGCTGTTTATCTGCAATGACTGCCAGGGCAAGTGAGGACCAGCAAGACAATTCCTGCCTAGCACCTTCCTTGGAGGAGAGAGAGTGCAACGTTTCATTTTGCTTTTTGGAGTGCGAGAGTGAGAAAAAGCAGAGTGCCTGTTTGCAAGGCTAGGAAAGAGCAGAGCCCGAGTCTTGCTGTTTATCTGCAATGACTGCCAGGGCAAGTGAGGACCAGCAAGACAATTCCTGCCTAGCACCTTTCTTGGAGGAGAGAGAGTGCAATGTTTCATTTTAGCATTTTGGCGCTCACGAGCGAGACAAACTGCTTTGGCTGTTTGCAAGGCTAGGAAAGAGCAGAGCCCCAGTCTTGCTGTTTATCTGTAATGACTGCCACGGCAAGTGAGGACCAGCAAGACAATTCCTGCCTAGCACCTTCCTTGGAGGAGAGAGAGTGCAACGTTTCATTTTAGCATTTTGGCGCTCACGAGGGAGACAAACTTCTTGGGCTGTTTGCAAGGCTAGGAAAGAGCAGAGCCCGAGTCTTGCTGTTTATCTGCAATGACTGCCAGGGCAAGTGAGGACCAGCAAGACAATTCCTGCCTAGCACCTTCCTTGGAGGAGAGAGAGTGCAACGTTTCATTTTAGCATTTTCGCGCTCACGAGGGAGACAAACTGCTTTGGCTGTTTGCAAGGCTAGGAAAGAGCAGAGCCCCAGTCTTGCTGTTTATCTGCAATGACTGCCAGGGCAAGTGAGGACCAGCAAGACAATTCCTGCCTAGCACCTTCCTTGGAGGAGAGAGAGTGCAACGTTTCATTTTGCTTTTTGGAGTGCGAGAGTGAGAAAAAGCAGAGTGCCTGTTTGCAAGGCTAGGAAAGAGCAGAGCCCGAGTCTTGCTGTTTATCTGCAATGACTGCCAGGGCAAGTGAGGACCAGCAAGACAATTCCTGCCTAGCACCTTTCTTGGAGGAGAGAGAGTGCAATGTTTCATTTTAGCATTTTGGCGCTCACGAGCGAGTCAAACTGCTTTGGCTGTTTGCAAGGCTAGGAAAGAGAAGAGCCCCAGTCTTGCTGTTTATCTGCAATGACTGCCAGGGTAAGTGAGGACCAGGAAGACAATTCCCGCCTAGCACCTTCCTTGGAGGAGAGAGAGTGGAACGTTTCGTTTTGCTTTTTGGAGTGCGAGAGTGAGAAAAAGCAGAGCGCCTGTTTGCAAGGCTAGGAAAGAGCAGAGCCCCAGTCTTGCTGTTTATCTGTAATGTCTGCCACGGCAAGTGAGGACCAGCAAGACAATTCCTGCCTAGCACCTTCCTTGGAGGAGAGAGAGTGCAACGTTTCATTTTAGCATTTTGGCGCTCACGAGCGAGACGAACTGCTTTGGCTGTTTGCAAGGCTAGGAAAGAGCAGAGCCCGAGTCTTGCTGTTTACCTGCAATGACTGCCAGGGCAAGTGAGGACCAGCAAGACAATTCCTGCCTAGCACCTTCCTTGGAGGAGAGAGAGTGCAACGTTTCATTTTGCTTTTTGGAGTGCGAGAGTGAGAAAAAGCAGAGTGCCTGTTTGCAAGGCTAGGAAAGAGCAGAGCCCGAGTCTTGCTGTTTATCTGCAATGACTGCCAGGGCAAGTGAGGACCAGCAAGACAATTCCTGCCTAGCACCTTTCTTGGAGGAGAGAGAGTGCAATGTTTCATTTTAGCATTTTGGCGCTCACGAGCGAGACAAACTGCTTTGGCTGTTTGCAAGGCTAGGAAAGAGCAGAGCCCCAGTCTTGCTGTTTATCTGTAATGACTGCCACGGCAAGTGAGGACCAGCAAGACAATTCCTGCCTAGCACCTTCCTTGGAGGAGAGAGAGTGCAACGTTTCATTTTAGCATTTTGGCGCTCACGAGGGAGACAAACTGCTTGGGCTGTTTGCAAGGCTAGGAAAGAGCAGAGCCCGAGTCTTGCTGTTTATCTGCAATGACTGCCAGGGCAAGTGAGGACCAGCAAGACAATTCCTGCCTAGCACCTTCCTTGGAGGAGAGAGAGTGCAACGTTTCATTTTAGCATTTTCGCGCTCACGAGGGAGACAAACTGCTTTGGCTGTTTGCAAGGCTAGGAAAGAGCAGAGCCCCAGTCTTGCTGTTTATCTGCAATGACTGCCAGGGCAAGTGAGGACCAGCAAGACAATTCCTGCCTAGCACCTTCCTTGGAGGAGAGAGAGTGCAACGTTTCATTTTGCTTTTTGGAGTGCGAGAGTGAGAAAAAGCAGAGTGCCTGTTTGCAAGGCTAGGAAAGAGCAGAGCCCGAGTCTTGCTGTTTATCTGCAATGACTGCCAGGGCAAGTGAGGACCAGCAAGACAATTCCTGCCTAGCACCTTTCTTGGAGGAGAGAGAGTGCAATGTTTCATTTTAGCATTTTGGCGCTCACGAGCGAGTCAAACTGCTTTGGCTGTTTGCAAGGCTAGGAAAGAGAAGAGCCCCAGTCTTGCTGTTTATCTGCAATGACTGCCAGGGTAAGTGAGGACCAGCAAGACAATTCCCGCCTAGCACCTTCCTTGGAGGAGAGAGAGTGGAACGTTTCGTTTTGCTTTTTGGAGTGCGAGAGTGAGAAAAAGCAGAGCGCCTGTTTGCAAGGCTAGGAAAGAGCAGAGCCCCAGTCTTGCTGTTTATCTGTAATGTCTGCCACGGCAAGTGAGGACCAGCAAGACAATTCCTGCCTAGCACCTTCCTTGGAGGAGAGAGAGTGCAACGTTTCATTTCAGCATTTTGGCGCTCACGAGCGAGACGAACTGCTTTGGCTGTTTGCAAGGCTAGGAAAGAGCAGAGCCCGAGTCTTGCTGTTTACCTGCAATGACTGCCAGGGCAAGTGAGGACCAGCAAGACAATTCCTGCCTAGCACCTTCCTTGGAGGAGAGAGAGTGCAACGTTTCAATTTAGCATTTTGGCGCTCACGAGGGAGACAAACTGCTTTGGCTGTTTGCAAGGCTAGGAAAGAGACGAGCCCCAGTCTTGCTATTTATCTGCAATGACTGCGCGGGCAAGTGAGGACCAGCAAGACAATTCCTGCCTAGCACCTTCCTTGGAGGAGAGAGAGTGGAACGTTTCATTTTGCTTTTTGGAGTGCGAGAGTGAGAAAAAGCAGAGTGCCTGTTTGCAAGGCTAGGAAAGAGCAGAGCCCGAGTCTTGTTGTTTATCTGCAATGACTGCCAGGGCAAGTGAGGACCAGCAAGACAATTCCTGCCTAGCACCTTCCTTGGAGGAGAGAGAGTGCAACGTTACATTTTAGCATTTTGGCGCTCATGAGCGAGACAATCTGCTTTGGCTGTTTGCAAGGCTAGGGAAGAGCAGAGCCCCAGTCTTGCTGTTTATCTGCAATGACTGCCAGGGCAAGTGAGGACCAGCAAGACAATTCCTGCCTAGCACCTTCCTTGGAGGAGAGAGAGTGCAACGTTTCATTTTAGCATTTTGGCGCTCTACGAGCAAGACAAACTGCTTTGGCTGTTTGCAAGGCTAGGAAAGAGCAGAGCCCCAGTCTTGCTGTTTATCTGCAATGACTGCCAGGGCAAGTGAGGACCAGCAAGACAATTCCTGCCTAGCACCTTCCTTGGAGGAGAGAGAGTGCAACGTTTCATTTTGCTTTTTGGAGTGCGAGAGTGAGAAAAAGCAGAGTGCCTGTTTGCAAGGCTAGGAAAGAGCAGAGCCCGAGTCTTGCTGTTTATCTGCAATGACTGCCAGGGCAAGTGAGGACCAGCAAGACAATTCCTGCCTAGCACCTTTCTTGGAGGAGTGAGAGTGCAATGTTTCATTTTAGCATTTTGGCGCTCACGAGCGAGACAAACTGCTTTGGCTGTTTGCAAGGCTAGGAAAGAGCAGAGCCCCAGTCTTGCTGTTTATCTGTAATGACTGCCACGGCAAGTGAGGACCAGCAAGACAATTCCTGCCTAGCACCTTCCTTGGAGGAGAGAGAGTGCAACGTTTCATTTTAGCATTTTGGCGCTCACGAGCGAGACGAACTGCTTTGGCTGTTTGCAAGGCTAGGAAAGAGCAGAGCCCCAGTCTTGCTGTTTATCTGCAATGACTGCCAGGGCAAGTGAGGACCAGCAAGACAATTCCTGCCTAGCACCTTCCTTGGAGGAGAGAGAGTGCAACGTTTCATTTTAGCATTTTCGCGCTCACGAGGGAGACAAACTGCTTTGGCTGTTTGCAAGGCTAGGAAAGAGCAGAGCCCCAGTCTTGCTGTTTATCTGCAATGACTGCCAGGGCAAGTGAGGACCAGCAAGACAATTCCTGCCTAGCACCTTCCTTGGAGGAGAGAGAGTGCAACGTTTCATTTTGCTTTTTGGAGTGCGAGAGTGAGAAAAAGCAGAGTGCCTGTTTGCAAGGCTAGGAAAGAGCAGAGCCCCAGTCTTGCTGTTTATCTGCAATGACTGCCAGGGCAAGTGAGGACCAGCAAGACAATTCCTGCCTAGCACCTTCCTTGGAGGAGATAGAGTGCAACGTTTCAATTTAGCATTTTGGCGCTCACGAGGGAGACAAACTGCTTTGGCTGTTTGCAAGGCTAGGAAAGAGCAGAGCCCGAGTCTTGCTGTTTATCTGTAATGTCTGCCACGGCAAGTGAGGACCAGCAAGACAATTCCTGCCTAGCACCTTCCTTGGAGGAGAGAGAGTGCAACGTTTCATTTTAGCATTTTGGCGCTCACGAGCGAGACAAACTGCTTTGGCTGTTTCCAAGGCTAGGGAAGAGCAGAGCCCCAGTCTTGCTGTTTATCTGCAATGACTGCCAGGGCAAGTGAGGACCAGCAAGACAATTCCTGCCTAGCACCTTCCTTGGAGGAGAGAGAGTGCAACGTTTCATTTTGCTTTTTGGAGTGCGAGAGTGAGAAAAAGCAGAGTGCCTGTTTGCAAGGCTAGGAAAGAGCAGAGCCCGAGTCTTGCTGTTTATCTGCAATGACTGCCAGGGCAAGTGAGGACCAGCAAGACAATTCCTGCCTAGCACCTTCCTTGGAGGAGAGAGAGTGCAACGTTTCATTTTAGCATTTTGGCGCTCATGAGCGAGACAAACTTCTTTGGCTCTTTGCAAGGCTAGGAAAGAGCAGAGCCCGAGTCTTGCTGTTTATCTGTAATGTCTGCCACGGCAAGTGAGGACCAGCAAGACAATTCCTGCCTAGCACCTTCCTTGGAGGAGATAGAGTGCAACGTTTCAATTTAGCATTTTGGCGCTCACGAGGGAGACAAACTGCTTTGGCTGTTTGCAAGGCTAGGAAAGAGCAGAGCCCGAGTCTTGCTGTTTATCTGTAATGTCTGCCACGGCAAGTGAGGACCAGCAAGACAATTCCTGCCTAGCACCTTCCTTGGAGGAGAGAGAGTGCAACGTTTCATTTTAGCATTTTGGCGCTCACGAGCGAGACAAACTGCTTTGGCTGTTTCCAAGGCTAGGGAAGAGCAGAGCCCCAGTCTTGCTGTTTATCTGCAATGACTGCCTGGGCAAGTGAGGACCAGCAAGACAATTCCTGCCTAGCACCTTCCTTGGAGGAGAGAGAGTGGAACGTTTCATTTTGCTTTTTGGAGTGCGAGAGTGAGAAAAAGCAGAGTGCCTGTTTGCAAGGCTAGGAAAGAGCAGAGCCCGAGTCTTCCTGTTTATCTGCAATGACTGCCAGGGCAAGTGAGGACCAGCAAGACAATTCCTGCCTAGCACCTTCCTTGGAGGAGAGAGAGTGCAACGTTTCATTTTAGCATTTTGGCGCTCACGAGGGAGACAAACTGCTTTGGCTGTTTGCAAGGCTAGGAAAGAGACGAGCCCCAGTCTTGCTGTTTATCTGCAATGACTGCGCGGGCAAGTGAGGACCAGCAAGACAATTCCTGCCTAGCACCTTCCTTGGAGGAGAGAGAGTGGAACGTTTCGTTTTGCTTTTTGGAGTGCGAGAGTGAGAAAAAGCAGAGCGCCTGTTTGCAAGGCTAGGAAAGAGAAGAGCCCGAGTCTTCCTGTTTATCTGCAATGACTGCCAGGGCAAGTGAGGACCAGCAAGACAATTCCTGCCTAGCACCTTCCTTGGAGGAGAGAGAGTGCAACGTTTTAATTTAGCATTTTGGCGCTCACGAGGGAGACAAACTGCTTTGGCTGTTTGCAAGGCTAGGAAAGAGCAGAGCCCGAGTCTTGCTGTTTATCTGTAATGTCTGCCACGGCAAGTGAGGACCAGCAAGACAATTCCTGCCTAGCACCTTCCTTGGAGGAGAGAGAGTGCAACGTTTCATTTTAGCATTTTGGCGCTCACGAGCGAGACAAACTGCTTTGGCTGTTTCCAAGGCTAGGGAAGAGCAGAGCCCCAGTCTTGCTGTTTATCTGCAATGACTGCCAGGGCAAGTGAGGACCAGCAAGACAATTCCTGCCTAGCACCTTCCTTGGAGGAGAGAGAGTGCAACGTTTCATTTTGCTTTTTGGAGTGCGAGAGTGAGAAAAAGCAGAGTGCCTGTTTGCAAGGCTAGGAAAGAGCAGAGCCCGAGTCTTCCTGTTTATCTGCAATGACTGCCAGGGCAAGTGAGGACCAGCAAGACAATTCCTGCCTAGCACCTTCCTTGGAGGAGAGAGAGTGCAACGTTTCATTTTAGAATTTTGGCGCTCACGAGGGAGACAAACTGCTTTGGCTGTTTGCAAGGCTAGGGAAGAGCAGAGCCCCAGTCTTGCTATTTATCTGCAATGACTGCGCGGGCAAGTGAGGACCAGCAAGACAATTCCTGCCTAGCACCTTCCTTGGAGGAGAGAGAGTGCAACGTTTCATTTTGCTTTTTGGAGTGCGAGAGTGAGAAAAAGCAGAGTGCCTGTTTGCAAGGCTAGGAAAGAGAAGAGCCCGAGTCTTCCTGTTTATCTGCAATGACTGCCAGGGCAAGTGAGGACCAGCAAGACAATTCCTGCCTAGCACCTTCCTTGGAGGAGAGAGAGTGCAACGTTTCATTTTAGCATTTTGGCGCTCATGAGCGAGACAAACTTCTTTGGCTCTTTGCAAGGCTAGGAAAGAGCAGAGCCCGAGTCTTGCTGTTTATCTGTAATGTCTGCCACGGCAAGTGAGGACCAGCAAGACAATTCCTGCCTAGCACCTTCCTTGGAGGAGATAGAGTGCAACGTTTCAATTTAGCATTTTGGCGCTCACGAGGGAGACAAACTGCTTTGGCTGTTTGCAAGGCTAGGAAAGAGCAGAGCCCGAGTCTTGCTGTTTATCTGTAATGTCTGCCACGGCAAGTGAGGACCAGCAAGACAATTCCTGCCTAGCACCTTCCTTGGAGGAGAGAGAGTGCAACGTTTCATTTTAGCATTTTGGCGCTCACGAGCGAGACAAACTGCTTTGGCTGTTTCCAAGGATAGGGAAGAGCAGAGCCCCAGTCTTGCTGTTTATCTGCAATGACTGCCAGGGCAAGTGAGGACCAGCAAGACAATTCCTGCCTAGCACCTTCCTTGGAGGAGAGAGAGTGCAACGTTTCATTTTGCTTTTTGGAGTGCGAGAGTGAGAAAAAGCAGAGTGCCTGTTTGCAAGGCTAGGAAAGAGCAGAGCCCGAGTCTTGCTGTTTATCTGCAATGACTGCCAGGGCAAGTGAGGACCAGCAAGACAATTCCTGCCTAGCACCTTCCTTGGAGGAGAGAGAGTGCAACGTTTCATTTTAGCATTTTGGCGCTCATGAGCGAGACAAACTTCTTTGGCTCTTTGCAAGGCTAGGAAAGAGCAGAGCCCGAGTCTTGCTGTTTATCTGTAATGTCTGCCACGGCAAGTGAGGACCAGCAAGACAATTCCTGCCTAGCACCTTCCTTGGAGGAGATAGAGTGCAACGTTTCAATTTAGCATTTTGGCGCTCACGAGGGAGACAAACTGCTTTGGCTGTTTGCAGGGCTAGGAAAGAGCAGAGCCCGAGTCTTGCTGTTTATCTGTAATGTCTGCCACGGCAAGTGAGGACCAGCAAGACAATTCCTGCCTAGCACCTTCCTTGGAGGAGAGAGAGTGCAACGTTTCATTTTAGCATTTTGGCGCTCACGAGCGAGACAAACTGCTTTGGCTGTTTCCAAGGCTAGGGAAGAGCAGAGCCCCAGTCTTGCTGTTTATCTGCAATGACTGCCTGGGCAAGTGAGGACCAGCAAGACAATTCCTGCCTAGCACCTTCCTTGGAGGAGAGAGAGTGGAACGTTTCATTTTGCTTTTTGGAGTGCGAGAGTGAGAAAAAGCAGAGTGCCTGTTTGCAAGGCTAGGAAAGAGCAGAGCCCGAGTCTTCCTGTTTATCTGCAATGACTGCCAGGGCAAGTGAGGACCAGCAAGACAATTCCTGCCTAGCACCTTCCTTGGAGGAGAGAGAGTGCAACGTTTCATTTTAGAATTTTGGCGCTCACGAGGGAGACAAACTGCTTTGGCTGTTTGCAAGGCTAGGAAAGAGACGAGCCCCAGTCTTGCTATTTATCTGCAATGACTGCGCGGGCAAGTGAGGACCAGCAAGACAATTCCTGCCTAGCACCTTCCTTGGAGGAGAGAGTGTGGAACGTTTCATTTTGCTTTTTGGAGTGCGAGAGTGAGAAAAAGCAGAGTGCCTGTTTGCAAGGCTAGGAAAGAGAAGAGCCCGAGTCTTCCTGTTTATCTGCAATGACTGCCAGGGCAAGTGAGGACCAGCAAGACAATTCCTGCCTAGCACCTTCCTTGGAGGAGAGAGAGTGCAACGTTTCATTTTAGCATTTTGGCGCTCATGAGCGAGACAAACTTCTTTGGCTCTTTGCAAGGCTAGGAAAGAGCAGAGCCCGAGTCTTGCTGTTTATCTGTAATGTCTGCCACGGCAAGTGAGGACCAGCAAGACAATTCCTGCCTAGCACCTTCCTTGGAGGAGAGAGAGTGCAACGTTTTAATTTAGCATTTTGGCGCTCACGAGGGAGACAAACTGCTTTGGCTGTTTGCAAGGCTAGGAAAGAGCAGAGCCCGAGTCTTGCTGTGTATCTGTAATGTCTGCCACGGCAAGTGAGGACCAGCAAGACAATTCCTGCCTAGCACCTTCCTTGGAGGAGAGAGAGTGCAACGTTTCATTTTAGCATTTTGGCGCTCACGAGCGAGACAAACTGCTTTGGCTGTTTCCAAGGCTAGGGAAGAGCAGAGCCCCAGTCTTGCTGTTTATCTGCAATGACTGCCAGGGCAAGTGAGGACCAGCAAGACAATTCCTGCCTAGCACCTTCCTTGGAGGAGAGAGAGTGCAACGTTTCATTTTGCTTTTTGGAGTGCGAGAGTGAGAAAAAGCAGAGTGCCTGTTTGCAAGGCTAGGAAAGAGCAGAGCCCGAGTCTTGCTGTTTATCTGCAATGACTGCCAGGGCAAGTGAGGACCAGCAAGAGAATTCCTGCCTAGCACCTTTCCTGGAGGAGAGAGAGAGCAATGTTTCATTTTAGCATTTTGGCGCTCACGAGCGAGACAAACTGCTTTGGCTGTTTGCAAGGCTAGGAAAGAGAAGAGCCCCAGTCTTGCTGTTTATCTGCAATGACTGCCAGGGTAAGTGAGGACCAGCAAGACAATTCCCGCCTAGCACCTTCCTTGGAGGAGAGAGAGTGGAACGTTTCGTTTTGCTTTTTGGAGTGCGAGAGTGAGAAAAAGCAGAGCGCCTGTTTGCAAGGGTAGGAAAGAGCAGAGCCCCAGTCTTGCTGTTTATCTGTAATGTCTGCCACGGCAAGTGAGGACCAGCAAGACAATTCCTGCCTAGCACCTTCCTTGGAGGAGAGAGAGTGCAACGTTTCATTTTAGCGTTTTGGGGCTCACGAGCGTGACGAACTGCTTTGGCTGTTTGCAAGGCTAGGAAAGAGCAGAGCCCGAGTCTTGCTGTTTACCTGCAATGACTGCCAGGGCAAGTGAGGACCAGCAAGACAATTCCTGCCTAGCACCTTCCTTGGAGGAGAGAGAGTGCAACGTTTCATTTTGCTTTTTGGAGTGCGAGAGTGAGAAAAAGCAGAGTGCCTGTTTGCAAGGCTAGGAAAGAGCAGAGCCCGAGTCTTGCTGTTTATCTGCAATGACTGCCAGGGCAAGTGAGGACCAACAAGACAATTCCTGCCTAGCACCTTTCTTGGAGGAGAGAGAGTGCAATGTTTCATTTTAGCATTTTGGCGCTCACGAGCGAGACAAACTGCTTTGGCTGTTTGCAAGGCTAGGAAAGAGAAGAGCCCCAGTCTTGCTGTTTATCTGCAATTACTGCCAGGGTAAGTGAGGACCAGCAAGACAATTCCCGCCTAGCACCTTCCTTGGAGGAGAGAGAGTGGAACGTTTCGTTTTGCTTTTTGGAGTGCGAGAGTGAGAAAAAGCAGAGCGCCTGTTTGCAAGGCTAGGAAAGAGCAGAGCCCCAGTCTTGCTGTTTATCTGTAATGTCTGCCACGGCAAGTGAGGACCAGCAAGACAATTCCTGCCTAGCACCTTCCTTGGAGGAGAGAGAGTGCAACGTTTCATTTTAGCATTTTGGCGCTCACGAGCGAGACGAACTGCTTTCGCTGTTTGCAAGGCTAGGAAAGAGCAGAGCCCGAGTCTTGCTGTTTATCTGCAATGACTGCCAGGGCAAGTGAGGACCAGCAAGACAATTCCTGCCTAGCACCTTCCTTGGAGGAGAGAGAGTGAAAAGTTTCATTTTAGCATTTCGCGCTCACGAGCGAGACGAACTGCTTTGGCTGTTTGCAAGGCTAGGAAAGAGCAGAGCCCCAGTCTTGCTGTTTATCTGTAATGTCTGCCACGGCAAGTGAGGACCAGCAAGACAATTCCTGCCTAGCACCTTCCTTGGAGGAGAGAGAGTGCAACGTTTCATTTTAGCATTTTGGCGCTCACGAGCGAGACGAACTGCTTTGGCTGTTTGCAAGGCTAGGAAAGAGGAGAGCCCCAGTCTTGCTGTTTATCTGCAATGACTGCCAGGGCAAGTGAGGACCAGCAAGACAATTCCTGCCTAGCACCTTCCTTGGAGGAGAGAGAGTGCAACGTTTCATTTTGCTTTTTGGAGTGCGAGAGTGAGAAAAAGCAGAGTGCCTGTTTGCAAGGCTAGGAAAGAGCAGAGCCCGAGTCTTACTGTTTACCTGCAATGACTGCCAGGGCAAGTGAGGACCAGCAAGTCAATTCCTGCCTAGCACATTCATTGGAGGAGAGAGAGTGCAAGGTTTCATTGCAGCATTTTGGCGCTCACGTCGAGACGAACTGCTTTGGCTGTTTGCAAGGCTAGGAAAGAGCAGAGCCCCAGTCTTGCTGTTTATCTGCAATGACTGCCAGGGAAAGTGAGGACCAGCAAGACAATTCCCGCCTAGCACCTTCCTTGGAGGAGAGAGAGTGGAACGTTTCGTTTTGCTTTTTGGAGTGCGAGAGTGAGAAAAAGCAGAGCGCCTGTTTGCAAGGCTAGGAAAGAGCAGTACCCGAGTCTTGCTGTTTATCTGTAATGTCTGCCACGGCAAGTGAGGACCAGCAAGACAATTCCTGCCTAGCACCTTCCTTGGAGGAGAGAGAGTGCAACGTTTCATTTTAGCATTTTGGCGCTCACGAGCGAGACGAACTGCTTTGGCTGTTTGCAAGGCTAGGAAAGAGCAGAGCCCGAGTCTTGCTGTTTATCTGCAATGACTGCCAGGGCAAGTGAGGACCAGCAAGACAATTCCTGCCTAGCACCTTCCTTGGAGGAGAGAGAGTGTAACGTTTCATTTTGCTTTTTGGAGTGCGAGAGTGAGAAAAAGCAGAGTGCCTGTTTGCAAGGCTAGGAAAGAGCAGAGCCCGAGTCTTCCTGTTTATCTGCAATGACTGCCAGGGCAAGTGAGGACCAGCAAGACAATTCCTGCCTAGCACCTTCCTTGGAGGAGAGAGAGTGCAACGTTTCATTTTAGAATTTTGGCGCTCACGAGGGAGACAAACTGCTTTGGCTGTTTGCAAGGCTAGGGAAGAGCAGAGCCCCAGTCTTGCTATTTATCTGCAATGACTGCGCGGGCAAGTGAGGACCAGCAAGACAATTCCTGCCTAGCACCTTCCTTGGAGGAGAGAGAGTGCAACGTTTCATTTTGCTTTTTGGAGTGCGAGAGTGAGAAAAAGCAGAGTGCCTGTTTGCAAGGCTAGGAAAGAGAAGAGCCCGAGTCTTCCTGTTTATCTGCAATGACTGCCAGGGCAAGTGAGGACCAGCAAGACAATTCCTGCCTAGCACCTTCCTTGGAGGAGAGAGAGTGCAACGTTTCATTTTAGCATTTTGGCGCTCATGAGCGAGACAAACTTCTTTGGCTCTTTGCAAGGCTAGGAAAGAGCAGAGCCCGAGTCTTGCTGTTTATCTGTAATGTCTGCCACGGCAAGTGAGGACCAGCAAGACAATTCCTGCCTAGCACCTTCCTTGGAGGAGAGAGAGTGCAACGTTTCATTTTAGCATTTTGGCGCTCACGAGCGAGACAAACTGCTTTGGCTGTTTCCAAGGATAGGGAAGAGCAGAGCCCCAGTCTTGCTGTTTATCTGCAATGACTGCCAGGGCAAGTGAGGACCAGCAAGACAATTCCTGCCTAGCACCTTCCTTGGAGGAGAGAGAGTGCAACGTTTCATTTTGCTTTTTGGAGTGCGAGAGTGAGAAAAAGCAGAGTGCCTGTTTGCAAGGCTAGGAAAGAGCAGAGCCCGAGTCTTGCTGTTTATCTGCAATGACTGCCAGGGCAAGTGAGGACCAGCAAGACAATTCCTGCCTAGCACCTTCCTTGGAGGAGAGAGAGTGCAACGTTTCATTTTAGCATTTTGGCGCTCATGAGCGAGACAAACTTCTTTGGCTCTTTGCAAGGCTAGGAAAGAGCAGAGCCCGAGTCTTGCTGTTTATCTGTAATGTCTGCCACGGCAAGTGAGGACCAGCAAGACAATTCCTGCCTAGCACCTTCCTTGGAGGAGATAGAGTGCAACGTTTCAATTTAGCATTTTGGCGCTCACGAGGGAGACAAACTGCTTTGGCTGTTTGCAGGGCTAGGAAAGAGCAGAGCCCGAGTCTTGCTGTTTATCTGTAATGTCTGCCACGGCAAGTGAGGACCAGCAAGACAATTCCTGCCTAGCACCTTCCTTGGAGGAGAGAGAGTGCAACGTTTCATTTTAGCATTTTGGCGCTCACGAGCGAGACAAACTGCTTTGGCTGTTTCCAAGGCTAGGGAAGAGCAGAGCCCCAGTCTTGCTGTTTATCTGCAATGACTGCCTGGGCAAGTGAGGACCAGCAAGACAATTCCTGCCTAGCACCTTCCTTGGAGGAGAGAGAGTGGAACGTTTCATTTTGCTTTTTGGAGTGCGAGAGTGAGAAAAAGCAGAGTGCCTGTTTGCAAGGCTAGGAAAGAGCAGAGCCCGAGTCTTCCTGTTTATCTGCAATGACTGCCAGGGCAAGTGAGGACCAGCAAGACAATTCCTGCCTAGCACCTTCCTTGGAGGAGAGAGAGTGCAACGTTTCATTTTAGAATTTTGGCGCTCACGAGGGAGACAAACTGCTTTGGCTGTTTGCAAGGCTAGGAAAGAGCAGAGCCCCAGTCTTGCTGTTTATCTGCAATGACTGCCAGGGCAAGTGAGGACCAGCAAGACAATTCCTGCCTAGCACCTTCCTTGGAGGAGAGAGAGTGGAACGTTTCATTTTGCTTTTTGGAGTGCGAGAGTGAGAAAAAGCAGAGTGCCTGTTTGCAAGGCTAGGAAAGAGAAGAGCCCGAGTCTTCCTGTTTATCTGCAATGACTGCCAGGGCAAGTGAGGACCAGCAAGACAATTCCTGCCTAGCACCTTCCTTGGAGGAGAGAGAGTGCAACGTTTCATTTTAGCATTTTGGCGCTCACGAGCGAGACAAACTGCTTTGGCTGTTTCCAAGGCTAGGGAAGAGCAGAGCCCCAGTCTTGCTGTTTATCTGCAATGACTGCCTGGGCAAGTGAGGACCAGCAAGACAATTCCTGCCTAGCACCTTCCTTGGAGGAGAGAGAGTGGAACGTTTCATTTTGCTTTTTGGAGTGCGAGAGTGAGAAAAAGCAGAGTGCCTGTTTGCAAGGCTAGGAAAGAGCAGAGCCCGAGTCTTCCTGTTTATCTGCAATGACTGCCAGGGCAAGTGAGGACCAGCAAGACAATTCCTGCCTAGCACCTTCCTTGGAGGAGAGAGAGTGCAACGTTTCATTTTAGAATTTTGGCGCTCACGAGGGAGACAAACTGCTTTGGCTGTTTGCAAGGCTAGGAAAGAGCAGAGCCCCAGTCTTGCTGTTTATCTGCAATGACTGCCAGGGCAAGTGAGGACCAGCAAGACAATTCCTGCCTAGCACCTTCCTTGGAGGAGAGAGAGTGGAACGTTTCATTTTGCTTTTTGGAGTGCGAGAGTGAGAAAAAGCAGAGTGCCTGTTTGCAAGGCTAGGAAAGAGAAGAGCCCGAGTCTTCCTGTTTATCTGCAATGACTGCCAGGGCAAGTGAGGACCAGCAAGACAATTCCTGCCTAGCACCTTCCTTGGAGGAGAGAGAGTGCAACGTTTCATTTTAGCATTTTGGCGCTCATGAGCGAGACAAACTTCTTTGGCTCTTTGCAAGGCTAGGAAAGAGCAGAGCCCGAGTCTTGCTGTTTATCTGTAATGTCTGCCACGGCAAGTGAGGACCAGCAAGACAATTCCTGCCTAGCACCTTCCTTGGAGGAGAGAGAGTGCAACGTTTCATTTTAGCATTTTGGCGCTCACGAGCGAGACAAACTGCTTTGGCTGTTTCCAAGGATAGGGAAGAGCAGAGCCCCAGTCTTGCTGTTTATCTGCAATGACTGCCAGGGCAAGTGAGGACCAGCAAGACAATTCCTGCCTAGCACCTTCCTTGGAGGAGAGAGAGTGCAACGTTTCATTTTGCTTTTTGGAGTGCGAGAGTGAGAAAAAGCAGAGTGCCTGTTTGCAAGGCTAGGAAAGAGCAGAGCCCGAGTCTTGCTGTTTATCTGCAATGACTGCCAGGGCAAGTGAGGACCAGCAAGACAATTCCTGCCTAGCACCTTCCTTGGAGGAGAGAGAGTGCAACGTTTCATTTTAGCATTTTGGCGCTCATGAGCGAGACAAACTTCTTTGGCTCTTTGCAAGGCTAGGAAAGAGCAGAGCCCGAGTCTTGCTGTTTATCTGTAATGTCTGCCACGGCAAGTGAGGACCAGCAAGACAATTCCTGCCTAGCACCTTCCTTGTAGGAGATAGAGTGCAACGTTTCAATTTAGCATTTTGGCGCTCACGAGGGAGACAAACTGCTTTGGCTGTTTGCAGGGCTAGGAAAGAGCAGAGCCCGAGTCTTGCTGTTTATCTGTAATGTCTGCCACGGCAAGTGAGGACCAGCAAGACAATTCCTGCCTAGCACCTTCCTTGGAGGAGAGAGAGTGCAACGTTTCATTTTAGCATTTTGGCGCTCACGAGCGAGACAAACTGCTTTGGCTGTTTCCAAGGCTAGGGAAGAGCAGAGCCCCAGTCTTGCTGTTTATCTGCAATGACTGCCTGGGCAAGTGAGGACCAGCAAGACAATTCCTGCCTAGCACCTTCCTTGGAGGAGAGAGAGTGGAACGTTTCATTTTGCTTTTTGGAGTGCGAGAGTGAGAAAAAGCAGAGTGCCTGTTTGCAAGGCTAGGAAAGAGCAGAGCCCGAGTCTTCCTGTTTATCTGCAATGACTGCCAGGGCAAGTGAGGACCAGCAAGACAATTCCTGCCTAGCACCTTCCTTGGAGGAGAGAGAGTGCAACGTTTCATTTTGCTTTTTGGAGTGCGAGAGTGAGAAAAAGCAGAGTGCCTGTTTGCAAGGCTAGGAAAGAGCAGAGCCCGAGTCTTGCTGTTTATCTGCAATGACTGCCAGGGCAAGTGAGGACCAGCAAGACAATTCCTGCCTAGCACCTTCCTTGGAGGAGAGAGAGTGCAACGTTTCATTTTAGCATTTTGGCGCTCATGAGCGAGACAAACTTCTTTGGCTCTTTGCAAGGCTAGGAAAGAGCAGAGCCCGAGTCTTGCTGTTTATCTGTAATGTCTGCCACGGCAAGTGAGGACCAGCAAGACAATTCCTGCCTAGCACCTTCCTTGTAGGAGATAGAGTGCAACGTTTCAATTTAGCATTTTGGCGCTCACGAGGGAGACAAACTGCTTTGGCTGTTTGCAGGGCTAGGAAAGAGCAGAGCCCGAGTCTTGCTGTTTATCTGTAATGTCTGCCACGGCAAGTGAGGACCAGCAAGACAATTCCTGCCTAGCACCTTCCTTGGAGGAGAGAGAGTGCAACGTTTCATTTTAGCATTTTGGCGCTCACGAGCGAGACAAACTGCTTTGGCTGTTTCCAAGGCTAGGGAAGAGCAGAGCCCCAGTCTTGCTGTTTATCTGCAATGACTGCCTGGGCAAGTGAGGACCAGCAAGACAATTCCTGCCTAGCACCTTCCTTGGAGGAGAGAGAGTGGAACGTTTCATTTTGCTTTTTGGAGTGCGAGAGTGAGAAAAAGCAGAGTGCCTGTTTGCAAGGCTAGGAAAGAGCAGAGCCCGAGTCTTCCTGTTTATCTGCAATGACTGCCAGGGCAAGTGAGGACCAGCAAGACAATTCCTGCCTAGCACCTTCCTTGGAGGAGAGAGAGTGCAACGTTTCATTTTAGAATTTTGGCGCTCACGAGGGAGACAAACTGCTTTGGCTGTTTGCAAGGCTAGGAAAGAGCAGAGCCCCAGTCTTGCTGTTTATCTGCAATGACTGCCAGGGCAAGTGAGGACCAGCAAGACAATTCCTGCCTAGCACCTTCCTTGGAGGAGAGAGAGTGGAACGTTTCATTTTGCTTTTTGGAGTGCGAGAGTGAGAAAAAGCAGAGTGCCTGTTTGCAAGGCTAGGAAAGAGAAGAGCCCGAGTCTTCCTGTTTATCTGCAATGACTGCCAGGGCAAGTGAGGACCAGCAAGACAATTCCTGCCTAGCACCTTCCTTGGAGGAGAGAGAGTGCAACGTTTCATTTTAGCATTTTGGCGCTCACGAGCGAGACAAACTGCTTTGGCTGTTTCCAAGGCTAGGGAAGAGCAGAGCCCCAGTCTTGCTGTTTATCTGCAATGACTGCCTGGGCAAGTGAGGACCAGCAAGACAATTCCTGCCTAGCACCTTCCTTGGAGGAGAGAGAGTGGAACGTTTCATTTTGCTTTTTGGAGTGCGAGAGTGAGAAAAAGCAGAGTGCCTGTTTGCAAGGCTAGGAAAGAGCAGAGCCCGAGTCTTCCTGTTTATCTGCAATGACTGCCAGGGCAAGTGAGGACCAGCAAGACAATTCCTGCCTAGCACCTTCCTTGGAGGAGAGAGAGTGCAACGTTTCATTTTAGAATTTTGGCGCTCACGAGGGAGACAAACTGCTTTGGCTGTTTGCAAGGCTAGGAAAGAGCAGAGCCCCAGTCTTGCTGTTTATCTGCAATGACTGCCAGGGCAAGTGAGGACCAGCAAGACAATTCCTGCCTAGCACCTTCCTTGGAGGAGAGAGAGTGGAACGTTTCATTTTGCTTTTTGGAGTGCGAGAGTGAGAAAAAGCAGAGTGCCTGTTTGCAAGGCTAGGAAAGAGAAGAGCCCGAGTCTTCCTGTTTATCTGCAATGACTGCCAGGGCAAGTGAGGACCAGCAAGACAATTCCTGCCTAGCACCTTCCTTGGAGGAGAGAGAGTGCAACGTTTCATTTTAGCATTTTGGCGCTCATGAGCGAGACAAACTTCTTTGGCTCTTTGCAAGGCTAGGAAAGAGCAGAGCCCGAGTCTTGCTGTTTATCTGTAATGTCTGCCACGGCAAGTGAGGACCAGCAAGACAATTCCTGCCTAGCACCTTCCTTGGAGGAGAGAGAGTGCAACGTTTCATTTTAGCATTTTGGCGCTCACGAGCGAGACAAACTGCTTTGGCTGTTTCCAAGGATAGGGAAGAGCAGAGCCCCAGTCTTGCTGTTTATCTGCAATGACTGCCAGGGCAAGTGAGGACCAGCAAGACAATTCCTGCCTAGCACCTTCCTTGGAGGAGAGAGAGTGCAACGTTTCATTTTGCTTTTTGGAGTGCGAGAGTGAGAAAAAGCAGAGTGCCTGTTTGCAAGGCTAGGAAAGAGCAGAGCCCGAGTCTTGCTGTTTATCTGCAATGACTGCCAGGGCAAGTGAGGACCAGCAAGACAATTCCTGCCTAGCACCTTCCTTGGAGGAGAGAGAGTGCAACGTTTCATTTTAGCATTTTGGCGCTCATGAGCGAGACAAACTTCTTTGGCTCTTTGCAAGGCTAGGAAAGAGCAGAGCCCGAGTCTTGCTGTTTATCTGTAATGTCTGCCACGGCAAGTGAGGACCAGCAAGACAATTCCTGCCTAGCACCTTCCTTGTAGGAGATAGAGTGCAACGTTTCAATTTAGCATTTTGGCGCTCACGAGGGAGACAAACTGCTTTGGCTGTTTGCAGGGCTAGGAAAGAGCAGAGCCCGAGTCTTGCTGTTTATCTGTAATGTCTGCCACGGCAAGTGAGGACCAGCAAGACAATTCCTGCCTAGCACCTTCCTTGGAGGAGAGAGAGTGCAACGTTTCATTTTAGCATTTTGGCGCTCACGAGCGAGACAAACTGCTTTGGCTGTTTCCAAGGCTAGGGAAGAGCAGAGCCCCAGTCTTGCTGTTTATCTGCAATGACTGCCTGGGCAAGTGAGGACCAGCAAGACAATTCCTGCCTAGCACCTTCCTTGGAGGAGAGAGAGTGGAACGTTTCATTTTGCTTTTTGGAGTGCGAGAGTGAGAAAAAGCAGAGTGCCTGTTTGCAAGGCTAGGAAAGAGCAGAGCCCGAGTCTTCCTGTTTATCTGCAATGACTGCCAGGGCAAGTGAGGACCAGCAAGACAATTCCTGCCTAGCACCTTCCTTGGAGGAGAGAGAGTGCAACGTTTCATTTTAGAATTTTGGCGCTCACGAGGGAGACAAACTGCTTTGGCTGTTTGCAAGGCTAGGAAAGAGCAGAGCCCCAGTCTTGCTGTTTATCTGCAATGACTGCCAGGGCAAGTGAGGACCAGCAAGACAATTCCTGCCTAGCACCTTCCTTGGAGGAGAGAGAGTGGAACGTTTCATTTTGCTTTTTGGAGTGCGAGAGTGAGAAAAAGCAGAGTGCCTGTTTGCAAGGCTAGGAAAGAGAAGAGCCCGAGTCTTGCTGTTTATCTGCAATGACTGCCAGGGCAAGTGAGGACCAGCAAGACAATTCCTGCCTAGCACCTTCCTTGGAGGAGAGAGAGTGCAACGTTTCATTTTAGCATTTTGGCGCTCATGAGCGAGACAAACTTCTTTGGCTCTTTGCAAGGCTAGGAAAGAGCAGAGCCCGAGTCTTGCTGTTTATCTGTAATGTCTGCCACGGCAAGTGAGGACCAGCAAGACAATTCCTGCCTAGCACCTTCCTTGTAGGAGATAGAGTGCAACGTTTCAATTTAGCATTTTGGCGCTCACGAGGGAGACAAACTGCTTTGGCTGTTTGCAGGGCTAGGAAAGAGCAGAGCCCGAGTCTTGCTGTTTATCTGTAATGTCTGCCACGGCAAGTGAGGACCAGCAAGACAATTCCTGCCTAGCACCTTCCTTGGAGGAGAGAGAGTGCAACGTTTCATTTTAGCATTTTGGCGCTCACGAGCGAGACAAACTGCTTTGGCTGTTTCCAAGGCTAGGGAAGAGCAGAGCCCCAGTCTTGCTGTTTATCTGCAATGACTGCCTGGGCAAGTGAGGACCAGCAAGACAATTCCTGCCTAGCACCTTCCTTGGAGGAGAGAGAGTGGAACGTTTCATTTTGCTTTTTGGAGTGCGAGAGTGAGAAAAAGCAGAGTGCCTGTTTGCAAGGCTAGGAAAGAGCAGAGCCCGAGTCTTCCTGTTTATCTGCAATGACTGCCAGGGCAAGTGAGGACCAGCAAGACAATTCCTGCCTAGCACCTTCCTTGGAGGAGAGAGAGTGCAACGTTTCATTTTAGAATTTTGGCGCTCACGAGGGAGACAAACTGCTTTGGCTGTTTGCAAGGCTAGGAAAGAGCAGAGCCCCAGTCTTGCTGTTTATCTGCAATGACTGCCAGGGCAAGTGAGGACCAGCAAGACAATTCCTGCCTAGCACCTTCCTTGGAGGAGAGAGAGTGGAACGTTTCATTTTGCTTTTTGGAGTGCGAGAGTGAGAAAAAGCAGAGTGCCTGTTTGCAAGGCTAGGAAAGAGAAGAGCCCGAGTCTTCCTGTTTATCTGCAATGACTGCCAGGGCAAGTGAGGACCAGCAAGACAATTCCTGCCTAGCACCTTCCTTGGAGGAGAGAGAGTGCAACGTTTCATTTTAGCATTTTGGCGCTCATGAGCGAGACAAACTTCTTTGGCTCTTTGCAAGGCTAGGAAAGAGCAGAGCCCGAGTCTTGCTGTTTATCTGTAATGTCTGCCACGGCAAGTGAGGACCAGCAAGACAATTCCTGCCTAGCACCTTCCTTGGAGGAGAGAGAGTGCAACGTTTTAATTTAGCATTTTGGCGCTCACGAGGGAGACAAACTGCTTTGGCTGTTTGCAAGGCTAGGAAAGAGCAGAGCCCGAGTCTTGCTGTTTATCTGTAATGTCTGCCACGGCAAGTGAGGACCAGCAAGACAATTCCTGCCTAGCACCTTCCTTGGAGGAGAGAGAGTGCAACGTTTCATTTTAGCATTTTGGCGCTCACGAGCGAGACAAACTGCTTTGGCTGTTTCCAAGGCTAGGGAAGAGCAGAGCCCCAGTCTTGCTGTTTATCTGCAATGACTGCCAGGGCAAGTGAGGACCAGCAAGACAATTCCTGCCTAGCACCTTCCTTGGAGGAGAGAGAGTGCAACGTTTCATTTTGCTTTTTGGAGTGCGAGAGTGAGAAAAAGCAGAGTGCCTGTTTGCAAGGCTAGGAAAGAGCAGAGCCCGAGTCTTGCTGTTTATCTGCAATGACTGCCAGGGCAAGTGAGGACCAGCAAGAGAATTCCTGCCTAGCACCTTTCCTGGAGGAGAGAGAGTGCAATGTTTCATTTTAGCATTTTGGCGCTCACGAGCGAGACAAACTGCTTTGGCTGTTTGCAAGGCTAGGAAAGAGAAGAGCCCCAGTCTTGCTGTTTATCTGCAATGACTGCCAGGGTAAGTGAGGACCAGCAAGACAATTCCCGCCTAGCACCTTCCTTGGAGGAGAGAGAGTGGAACGTTTCGTTTTGCTTTTTGGAGTGCGAGAGTGAGAAAAAGCAGAGCGCCTGTTTGCAAGGCTAGGAAAGAGCAGAGCCCCAGTCTTGCTGTTTATCTGTAATGTCTGCCACGGCAAGTGAGGACCAGCAAGACAATTCCTGCCTAGCACCTTCCTTGGAGGAGAGAGAGTGCAACGTTTCATTTTAGCGTTTTGGCGCTCACGAGCGAGACGAACTGCTTTGGCTGTTTGCAAGGCTAGGAAAGAGCAGAGCCCGAGTCTTGCTGTTTACCTGCAATGACTGCCAGGGCAAGTGAGGACCAGCAAGACAATTCCTGCCTAGCACCTTCCTTGGAGGAGAGAGAGTGCAACGTTTCATTTTGCTTTTTGGAGTGCGAGAGTGAGAAAAAGCAGAGTGCCTGTTTGCAAGGCTAGGAAAGAGCAGAGCCCGAGTCTTGCTGTTTATCTGCAATGACTGCCAGGGCAAGTGAGGACCAACAAGACAATTCCTGCCTAGCACCTTTCTTGGAGGAGAGAGAGTGCAATGTTTCATTTTAGCATTTTGGCGCTCACGAGCGAGACAAACTGCTTTGGCTGTTTGCAAGGCTAGGAAAGAGAAGAGCCCCAGTCTTGCTGTTTATCTGCAATTACTGCCAGGGTAAGTGAGGACCAGCAAGACAATTCCCGCCTAGCACCTTCCTTGGAGGAGAGAGAGTGGAACGTTTCGTTTTGCTTTTTGGAGTGCGAGAGTGAGAAAAAGCAGAGCGCCTGTTTGCAAGGCTAGGAAAGAGCAGAGCCCCAGTCTTGCTGTTTATCTGTAATGTCTGCCACGGCAAGTGAGGACCAGCAAGACAATTCCTGCCTAGCACCTTCCTTGGAGGAGAGAGAGTGCAACGTTTCATTTTAGCATTTTGGCGCTCACGAGCGAGACGAACTGCTTTCGCTGTTTGCAAGACTAGGAAAGAGCAGAGCCCGAGTCTTGCTGTTTACCTGCAATGACTGCCAGGGCAAGTGAGGACCAGCAAGACAATTCCTGCCTAGCACCTTCCTTGGAGGAGAGAGAGTGCAAGGTTTCATTTTAGCATTTTCGCGCTCACGAGGGAGACAAACTGCTTTGGCTGTTTGCAAGGCTAGGAAAGAGCAGAGCCCCAGTCTTGCTGTTTATCTGCAATGACTGCCAGGGCAAGTGAGGACCAGCAAGACAATTCCTGCCTAGCACCTTCCTTGGAGGAGAGAGAGTGAAACGTTTCATTTTAGCATTTCGCGCTCACGAGCGAGACGAACTGCTTTGGCTGTTTGCAAGGCTAGGAAAGAGCAGAGCCCCAGTCTTGCTGTTTATCTGTAATGTCTGCCACGGCAAGTGAGCACCAGCAAGACAATTCCTGCCTAGCACCTTCCTTGGAGGAGAGAGAGTGCAACGTTTCATTTTAGCATTTTGGCGCTCACGAGCGAGACGAACTGCTTTGGCTGTTTGCAAGGCTAGGAAAGAGGAGAGCCCCAGTCTTGCTGTTTATCTGCAATGACTGCCAGGGCAAGTGAGGACCAGCAAGACAATTCCTGCCTAGCACCTTCCTTGGAGGAGAGAGAGTGCAACGTTTCATTTTGCTTTTTGGAGTGCGAGAGTGAGAAAAAGCAGAGTGCCTGTTTGCAAGGCTAGGAAAGAGCAGAGCCCGAGTCTTACTGTTTACCTGCAATGACTGCCAGGGCAAGTGAGGACCAGCAAGTCAATTCCTGCCTAGCACCTTCATTGGAGGAGAGAGAGTGCAAGGTTTCATTGCAGCATTTTGGCGCTCACGTCGAGACGAACTGCTTTGGCTGTTTGCAAGGCTAGGAAAGAGCAGAGCCCCAGTCTTGCTGTTTATCTGCAATGACTGCCAGGGCAAGTGAGGACCAGCAAGACAATTCCCGCCTAGCACCTTCCTTGGAGGAGAGAGAGTGGAACGTTTCGTTTTGCTTTTTGGAGTGCGAGAGTGAGAAAAAGCAGAGCGCCTGTTTGCAAGGCTAGGAAAGAGCAGAGCCCCAGTCTTGCTGTTTATCTGTAATGTCTGCCACGGCAAGTGAGGACCAGCAAGACAATTCCTGCCTAGCACCTTCCTTGGAGGAGAGAGAGTGCAACGTTTCATTTTAGCATTTTGGCGCTCACGAGCGAGACGAACTGCTTTGGCTGTTTGCAAGGCTAGGAAAGAGCACAGCCCCAGTCTTGCTGTTTATCTGCAATGACTGCCAGGGCAAGTGAGGACCAGCAAGACAATTCCTGCCTAGCACCTTCCTTGGAGGAGAGAGAGTGCAACGTTTCATTTTAGCATTTTCGCGCTCACGAGGGAGACAAACTGCTTTGGCTGTTTGCAAGGCTAGGAAAGAGCAGAGCCCCAGTCTTGCTGTTTATCTGCAATGACTGCCAGGGCAAGTGAGGACCAGCAAGACAATTCCTGCCTAGCACCTTCCTTGGAGGAGAGAGAGTGCAACGTTTCATTTTGCTTTTTGGAGTGCGAGAGTGAGAAAAAGCAGAGTGCCTGTTTGCAAGTCTAGGAAAGAGCAGAGCCCGAGTCTTGCTGTTTATCTGCAATGACTGCCAGGGCAAGTGAGGACCAGCAAGACAATTCCTGCCTAGCACCTTTCTTGGAGGAGAGAGAGTGCAATGTTTCATTTTAGCATTTTGGCGCTCACGAGCGAGACAAACTGCTTTGGCTGTTTGCAAGGCTAGGAAAGAGAAGAGCCCCAGTCTTGCTGTTTATCTGCAATGACTGCCAGGGTAAGTGAGGACCAGCAAGACAATTCCCGCCTAGCACCTTCCTTGGAGGAGAGAGAGTGGAACGTTTCGTTTTGCTTTTTGGAGTGCGAGAGTGAGAAAAAGCAGAGCGCCTGTTTGCAAGGCTAGGAAAGAGCAGAGCCCCAGTCTTGCTGTTTATCTGTAATGTCTGCCACGGCAAGTGAGGACCAGCAAGACAATTCCTGCCTAGCACCTTCCTTGGAGGAGAGAGAGTGCAACGTTTCATTTTAGCATTTTGGCGCTCACGAGCGAGACGAACTGCTTTGGCTGTTTGCAAGGCTAGGAAAGAGCAGAGCCCGAGTCTTGCTGTTTACCTGCAATGACTGCCAGGGCAAGTGAGGACCAGCAAGACAATTCCTGCCTAGCACCTTCCTTGGAGGAGAGAGAGTGCAAGGTTTCATTTTAGCATTTTCGCGCTCACGAGGGAGACAAACTGCTTTGGCTGTTTGCAAGGCTAGGAAAGAGCAGAGCCCCAGTCTTGCTGTTTATCTGCAATGACTGCCAGGGCAAGTGAGGACCAGCAAGACAATTCCTGCCTAGCACCTTCCTTGGAGGAGAGAGAGTGCAACGTTTCATTTTAGCATTTTGGCGCTCACGAGCGAGACGAACTGCTTTGGCTGTTTGCAAGGCTAGGAAAGAGGAGAGCCCCAGTCTTGCTGTTTATCTGCAATGACTGCCAGGGCAAGTGAGGACCAGCAAGACAATTCCCGCCTAGCACCTTCCTTGGAGGAGAGAGAGTGCAACGTTTCATTTTGCTTTTTGGAGTGCGAGAGTGAGAAAAAGCAGAGTGCCTGTTTGCAAGGCTAGGAAAGAGCAGAGCCCGAGTCTTACTGTTTACCTGCAATGACTGCCAGGGCAAGTGAGGACCAGCAAGTCAATTCCTGCCTAGCACCTTCATTGGAGGAGAGAGAGTGCAAGGTTTCATTGCAGCATTTTGGCGCTCACGTCGAGACGAACTGCTTTGGCTGTTTGCAAGGCTAGGAAAGAGCAGAGCCCCAGTCTTGCTGTTTATCTGCAATGACTGCCAGGGCAAGTGAGGACCAGCAAGACAATTCCTGCCTAGCACCTTCCTTGGAGGAGAGAGAGTGCAACGTTTCATTTTAGCATTTTGGCGCTCACTAGCGAGACAATCTGCTTGGGCTGTTTGCAAGGCTAGGAAAGAGCAGAGCCCCAGTCTTGCTGTTTATCTGCAGTGACTGCCAGGGCAAGTGAGGACCAGCAAGACAATTCCTGCCTAGCACATTCCTTGGAGGAGAGAGAGTGCAACGTTTCAATTTAGCATTTTGGCGCTCACGAGGGAGACAAACTGCTTTGGCTGTTTGCAAGGCTAGGAAAGAGCAGAGCCCGAGTCTTGCTGTTTATCTGTAATGTCTGCCACGGCAAGTGAGGACCAGCAAGACAATTCCTGCCTAGCACCTTCCTTGGAGGAGAGAGAGTGCAACGTTTCATTTTAGCATTTTGGCGCTCACGAGCGAGACAAACTGCTTTGGCTGTTTCCAAGGCTAGGGAAGAGCAGAGCCCCAGTCTTGCTGTTTATCTGCAATGACTGCCTGGGCAAGTGAGGACCAGCAAGACAATTCCTGCCCAGCACCTTCCTTGGAGGAGAGAGAGTGGAACGTTTCATTTTGCTTTTTGGAGTGCGAGAGTGAGAAAAAGCAGAGTGCCTGTTTGCAAGGCTAGGAAAGAGCAGAGCCCGAGTCTTCCTGTTTATCTGCAATGACTGCCAGGGCAAGTGAGGACCAGCAAGACAATTCCTGCCTAGCACCTTCCTTGGAGGAGAGAGAGTGCAACGTTTCATTTTAGCATTTTGGCGCTCACGAGGGAGACAAACTGCTTTGGCTGTTTGCAAGGCTAGGAAAGAGACGAGCCCCAGTCTTGCTATTTATCTGCAATGACTGCGCGGGCAAGTGAGGACCAGCAAGAAAATTCCTGCCTAGCACCTTCCTTGGAGGAGAGAGAGTGCAACGTTTCATTTTGCTTTTTGGAGTGCGAGAGTGAGAAAAAGCAGAGTGCCTTTTTGCAAGGCTAGGAAAGAGAAGAGCCCGAGTCTTCCTGTTTATCTGCAATGACTGCCAGGGCAAGTGAGGACCAGCAAGACAATTCCTGCCTAGCACCTTCCTTGGAGGAGAGAGAGTGCAACGTTTCATTTTAGCATTTTGGCGCTCATGAGCGAGACAAACTTCTTTGGCTCTTTGCAAGGCTAGGAAAGAGCAGAGCCCGAGTCTTGCTGTTTATCTGTAATGTCTGCCACGGCAAGTGAGGACCAGCAAGACAATTCCTGCCTAGCACCTTCCTTGGAGGAGATAGAGTGCAACGTTTTAATTTAGCATTTTGGCGCTCACGAGGGAGACAAACTGCTTTGGCTGTTTGCAAGGCTAGGAAAGAGCAGAGCCCGAGTCTTGCTGTTTATCTGTAATGTCTGCCACGGCAAGTGAGGACCAGCAAGACAATTCCTGCCTAGCACCTTCCTTGGAGGAGAGAGAGTGCAACGTTTCATTTTAGCATTTTGGCGCTCACGAGCGAGACAAACTGCTTTGGCTGTTTCCAAGGCTAGGGAAGAGCAGAGCCCGAGTCTTGCTGTTTATCTGCAATGACTGCCAGGGCAAGTGAGGACCAGCAAGACAATTCCTGCCTAGCACCTTCCTTGGAGGAGAGAGAGTGCAACGTTTCATTTTGCTTTTTGGAGTGCGAGAGTGAGAAAAAGCAGAGTGCCTGTTTGCAAGGCTAGGAAAGAGCAGAGCCCGAGTCTTCCTGTTTATCTGCAATGACTGCCAGGGCAAGTGAGGACCAGCAAGACAATTCCTGCCTAGCACCTTCCTTGGAGGAGAGAGAGTGCAACGTTTCATTTTAGAATTTTGGCGCTCACGAGGGAGACAAACTGCTTTGGCTGTTTGCAAGGCTAGGGAAGAGCAGAGCCCCAGTCTTGCTATTTATCTGCAATGACTGCGCGGGCAAGTGAGGACCAGCAAGACAATTCCTGCCTAGCACCTTCCTTGGAGGAGAGAGAGTGCAACGTTTCATTTTGCTTTTTGGAGTGCGAGAGTGAGAAAAAGCAGAGTGCCTGTTTGCAAGGCTAGGAAAGAGAAGAGCCCGAGTCTTCCTGTTTATCTGCAATGACTGCCAGGGCAAGTGAGGACCAGCAAGACAATTCCTGCCTAGCACCTTCCTTGGAGGAGAGAGAGTGCAACGTTTCATTTTAGCATTTTGGCGCTCATGAGCGAGACAAACTTCTTTGGCTCTTTGCAAGGCTAGGAAAGAGCAGAGCCCGAGTCTTGCTGTTTATCTGTAATGTCTGCCACGGCAAGTGAGGACCAGCAAGACAATTCCTGCCTAGCACCTTCCTTGGAGGAGATAGAGTGCAACGTTTTAATTTAGCATTTTGGCGCTCACGAGGGAGACAAACTGCTTTGGCTGTTTGCAAGGCTAGGAAAGAGCAGAGCCCGAGTCTTGCTGTTTATCTGTAATGTCTGCCACGGCAAGTGAGGACCAGCAAGACAATTCCTGCCTAGCACCTTCCTTGGAGGAGAGAGAGTGCAACGTTTCATTTTAGCATTTTGGTGCTCACGAGCGAGACAAACTGCTTTGGCTGTTTCCAAGGCTAGGGAAGAGCAGAGCCCCAGTCTTGCTGTTTATCTGCAATGACTGCCAGGGCAAGTGAGGACCAGCAAGACAATTCCTGCCTAGCACCTTCCTTGGAGGAGAGAGAGTGCAACGTTTCATTTTGCTTTTTGGAGTGCGAGAGTGAGAAAAAGCAGAGTGCCTGTTTGCAAGGCTAGGAAAGAGCAGAGCCCGAGTCTTCCTGTTTATCTGCAATGACTGCCAGGGCAAGTGAGGACCAGCAAGACAATTCCTGCCTAGCACCTTCCTTGGAGGAGAGAGAGTGCAACGTTTCATTTTGCTTTTTGGAGTGCGAGAGTGAGAAAAAGCAGAGTGCCTGTTTGCAAGGCTAGGAAAGAGAAGAGCCCGAGTCTTCCTGTTTATCTGCAATGACTGCCAGGGCAAGTGAGGACCAGCAAGACAATTCCTGCCTAGCACCTTCCTTGGAGGAGAGAGAGTGCAACGTTTCATTTTAGCATTTTGGCGCTCATGAGCGAGACAAACTTCTTTGGCTCTTTGCAAGGCTAGGAAAGAGCAGAGCCCGAGTCTTGCTGTTTATCTGTAATGTCTGCCACGGCAAGTGAGGACCAGCAAGACAATTCCTGCCTAGCACCTTCCTTGGAGGAGATAGAGTGCAACGTTTCAATTTAGCATTTTGGCGCTCACGAGGGAGACAAACTGCTTTGGCTGTTTGCAAGGCTAGGAAAGAGCAGAGCCCGAGTCTTGCTGTTTATCTGTAATGTCTGCCACGGCAAGTGAGGACCAGCAAGACAATTCCTGCCTAGCACCTTCCTTGGAGGAGAGAGAGTGCAACGTTTCATTTTGCTTTTTGGAGTGCGAGAGTGAGAAAAAGCAGAGTGCCTGTTTGCAAGGCTAGGAAAGAGAAGAGCCCGAGTCTTCCTGTTTATCTGCAATGACTGCCAGGGCAAGTGAGGACCAGCAAGACAATTCCTGCCTAGCACCTTCCTTGGAGGAGAGAGAGTGCAACGTTTCATTTTAGCATTTTGGCGCTCATGAGCGAGACAAACTTCTTTGGCTCTTTGCAAGGCTAGGAAAGAGCAGAGCCCGAGTCTTGCTGTTTATCTGTAATGTCTGCCACGGCAAGTGAGGACCAGCAAGACAATTCCTGCCTAGCACCTTCCTTGGAGGAGATAGAGTGCAACGTTTCAATTTAGCATTTTGGCGCTCACGAGGGAGACAAACTGCTTTGGCTGTTTGCAAGGCTAGGAAAGAGCAGAGCCCGAGTCTTGCTGTTTATCTGTAATGTCTGCCACGGCAAGTGAGGACCAGCAAGACAATTCCTGCCTAGCACCTTCCTTGGAGGAGAGAGAGTGCAACGTTTCATTTTAGCATTTTGGCGCTCACGAGCGAGACAAACTGCTTTGGCTGTTTCCAAGGATAGGGAAGAGCAGAGCCCCAGTCTTGCTGTTTATCTGCAATGACTGCCAGGGCAAGTGAGGACCAGCAAGACAATTCCTGCCTAGCACCTTCCTTGGAGGAGAGAGAGTGCAACGTTTCATTTTGCTTTTTGGAGTGCGAGAGTGAGAAAAAGCAGAGTGCCTGTTTGCAAGGCTAGGAAAGAGCAGAGCCCGAGTCTTGCTGTTTATCTGCAATGACTGCCAGGGCAAGTGAGGACCAGCAAGACAATTCCTGCCTAGCACCTTCCTTGGAGGAGAGAGAGTGCAACGTTTCATTTTAGCATTTTGGCGCTCATGAGCGAGACAAACTTCTTTGGCTCTTTGCAAGGCTAGGAAAGAGCAGAGCCCGAGTCTTGCTGTTTATCTGTAATGTCTGCCACGGCAAGTGAGGACCAGCAAGACAATTCCTGCCTAGCACCTTCCTTGGAGGAGATAGAGTGCAACGTTTCAATTTAGCATTTTGGCGCTCACGAGGGAGACAAACTGCTTTGGCTGTTTGCAAGGCTAGGAAAGAGCAGAGCCCGAGTCTTGCTGTTTATCTGTAATGTCTGCCACGGCAAGTGAGGACCAGCAAGACAATTCCTGCCTAGCACCTTCCTTGGAGGAGAGAGAGTGCAACGTTTCATTTTAGCATTTTGGCGCTCACGAGCGAGACAAACTGCTTTGGCTGTTTCCAAGGCTAGGGAAGAGCAGAGCCCCAGTCTTGCTGTTTATCTGCAATGACTGCCTGGGCAAGTGAGGACCAGCAAGACAATTCCTGCCTAGCACCTTCCTTGGAGGAGAGAGAGTGGAACGTTTCATTTTGCTTTTTGGAGTGCGAGAGTGAGAAAAAGCAGAGTGCCTGTTTGCAAGGCTAGGAAAGAGCAGAGCCCGAGTCTTCCTGTTTATCTGCAATGACTGCCAGGGCAAGTGAGGACCAGCAAGACAATTCCTGCCTAGCACCTTCCTTGGAGGAGAGAGAGTGCAACGTTTCATTTTAGAATTTTGGCGCTCACGAGGGAGACAAACTGCTTTGGCTGTTTGCAAGGCTAGGAAAGAGACGAGCCCCAGTCTTGCTATTTATCTGCAATGACTGCGCGGGCAAGTGAGGACCAGCAAGACAATTCCTGCCTAGCACCTTCCTTGGAGGAGAGAGAGTGGAACGTTTCATTTTGCTTTTTGGAGTGCGAGAGTGAGAAAAAGCAGAGTGCCTGTTTGCAAGGCTAGGAAAGAGAAGAGCCCGAGTCTTCCTGTTTATCTGCAATGACTGCCAGGGCAAGTGAGGACCAGCAAGACAATTCCTGCCTAGCACCTTCCTTGGAGGAGAGAGAGTGCAACGTTTCATTTTAGCATTTTGGCGCTCATGAGCGAGACAAACTTCTTTGGCTCTTTGCAAGGCTAGGAAAGAGCAGAGCCCGAGTCTTGCTGTTTATCTGTAATGTCTGCCACGGCAAGTGAGGACCAGCAAGACAATTCCTGCCTAGCACCTTCCTTGGAGGAGAGAGAGTGCAACGTTTTAATTTAGCATTTTGGCGCTCACGAGGGAGACAAACTGCTTTGGCTGTTTGCAAGGCTAGGAAAGAGCAGAGCCCGAGTCTTGCTGTTTATCTGTAATGTCTGCCACGGCAAGTGAGGACCAGCAAGACAATTCCTGCCTAGCACCTTCCTTGGAGGAGAGAGAGTGCAACGTTTCATTTTAGCATTTTGGCGCTCACGAGCGAGACAAACTGCTTTGGCTGTTTCCAAGGCTAGGGAAGAGCAGAGCCCCAGTCTTGCTGTTTATCTGCAATGACTGCCAGGGCAAGTGAGGACCAGCAAGACAATTCCTGCCTAGCACCTTCCTTGGAGGAGAGAGAGTGCAACGTTTCATTTTGCTTTTTGGAGTGCGAGAGTGAGAAAAAGCAGAGTGCCTGTTTGCAAGGCTAGGAAAGAGCAGAGCCCGAGTCTTGCTGTTTATCTGCAATGACTGCCAGGGCAAGTGAGGACCAGCAAGAGAATTCCTGCCTAGCACCTTTCCTGGAGGAGAGAGAGTGCAATGTTTCATTTTAGCATTTTGGCGCTCACGAGCGAGACAAACTGCTTTGGCTGTTTGCAAGGCTAGGAAAGAGAAGAGCCCCAGTCTTGCTGTTTATCTGCAATGACTGCCAGGGTAAGTGAGGACCAGCAAGACAATTCCCGCCTAGCACCTTCCTTGGAGGAGAGAGAGTGGAACGTTTCGTTTTGCTTTTTGGAGTGCGAGAGTGAGAAAAAGCAGAGCGCCTGTTTGCAAGGGTAGGAAAGAGCAGAGCCCCAGTCTTGCTGTTTATCTGTAATGTCTGCCACGGCAAGTGAGGACCAGCAAGACAATTCCTGCCTAGCACCTTCCTTGGAGGAGAGAGAGTGCAACGTTTCATTTTAGCGTTTTGGCGCTCACGAGCGAGACGAACTGCTTTGGCTGTTTGCAAGGCTAGGAAAGAGCAGAGCCCGAGTCTTGCTGTTTACCTGCAATGACTGCCAGGGCAAGTGAGGACCAGCAAGACAATTCCTGCCTAGCACCTTCCTTGGAGGAGAGAGAGTGCAACGTTTCATTTTGCTTTTTGGAGTGCGAGAGTGAGAAAAAGCAGAGTGCCTGTTTGCAAGGCTAGGAAAGAGCAGAGCCCGAGTCTTGCTGTTTATCTGCAATGACTGCCAGGGCAAGTGAGGACCAACAAGACAATTCCTGCCTAGCACCTTTCTTGGAGGAGAGAGAGTGCAATGTTTCATTTTAGCATTTTGGCGCTCACGAGCGAGACAAACTGCTTTGGCTGTTTGCAAGGCTAGGAAAGAGAAGAGCCCCAGTCTTGCTGTTTATCTGCAATTACTGCCAGGGTAAGTGAGGACCAGCAAGACAATTCCCGCCTAGCACCTTCCTTGGAGGAGAGAGAGTGGAACGTTTCGTTTTGCTTTTTGGAGTGCGAGAGTGAGAAAAAGCAGAGCGCCTGTTTGCAAGGCTAGGAAAGAGCAGAGCCCCAGTCTTGCTGTTTATCTGTAATGTCTGCCACGGCAAGTGAGGACCAGCAAGACAATTCCTGCCTAGCACCTTCCTTGGAGGAGAGAGAGTGCAACGTTTCATTTTAGCATTTTGGCGCTCACGAGCGAGACGAACTGCTTTCGCTGTTTGCAAGGCTAGGAAAGAGCAGAGCCCGAGTCTTGCTGTTTACCTGCAATGACTGCCAGGGCAAGTGAGGACCAGCAAGACAATTCCTGCCTAGCACCTTCCTTGGAGGAGAGAGAGTGCAAGGTTTCATTTTAGCATTTTCGCGCTCACGAGGGAGACAAACTGCTTTGGCTGTTTGCAAGGCTAGGAAAGAGCAGAGCCCCAGTCTTGCTGTTTATCTGCAATGACTGCCAGGGCAAGTGAGGACCAGCAAGACAATTCCTGCCTAGCACCTTCCTTGGAGGAGAGAGAGTGAAACGTTTCATTTTAGCATTTCGCGCTCACGAGCGAGACGAACTGCTTTGGCTGTTTGCAAGGCTAGGAAAGAGCAGAGCCCCAGTCTTGCTGTTTATCTGTAATGTCTGCCACGGCAAGTGAGGACCAGCAAGACAATTCCTGCCTAGCACCTTCCTTGGAGGAGAGAGAGTGCAACGTTTCATTTTAGCATTTTGGCGCTCACGAGCGAGACGAACTGCTTTGGCTGTTTGCAAGGCTAGGAAAGAGGAGAGCCCCAGTCTTGCTGTTTATCTGCAATGACTGCCAGGGCAAGTGAGGACCAGCAAGACAATTCCTGCCTAGCACCTTCCTTGGAGGAGAGAGAGTGCAACGTTTCATTTTGCTTTTTGGAGTGCGAGAGTGAGAAAAAGCAGAGTGCCTGTTTGCAAGGCTAGGAAAGAGCAGAGCCCGAGTCTTACTGTTTACCTGCAATGACTGCCAGGGCAAGTGAGGACCAGCAAGTCAATTCCTGCCTAGCACCTTCATTGGAGGAGAGAGAGTGCAAGGTTTCATTGCAGCATTTTGGCGCTCACGTCGAGACGAACTGCTTTGGCTGTTTGCAAGGCTAGGAAAGAGCAGAGCCCCAGTCTTGCTGTTTATCTGCAATGACTGCCAGGGCAAGTGAGGACCAGCAAGACAATTCCTGCCTAGCACCTTCCTTGGAGGAGAGAGAGTGCAACGTTTCATTTTGCTTTTTGGAGTGCGAGAGTGAGAAAAAGCAGAGTGCCTGTTTGCAAGGCTAGGAAAGAGCAGAGCCCGAGTCTTGCTGTTTATCTGCAATGACTGCCAGGGCAAGTGAGGACCAGCAAGACAATTCCTGCCTAGCACCTTTCTTGGAGGAGAGAGAGTGCAATGTTTCATTTTAGCATTTTGGCGCTCACGAGCGAGACAAACTGCTTTGGCTGTTTGCAAGGCTAGGAAAGAGAAGAGCCCCAGTCTTGCTGTTTATCTGCAATGACTGCCAGGGTAAGTGAGGACCAGCAAGACAATTCCCGCCTAGCACCTTCCTTGGAGGAGAGAGAGTGGAACGTTTCGTTTTGCTTTTTGGAGTGCGAGAGTGAGAAAAAGCAGAGCGCCTGTTTGGAAGGCTAGGAAAGAGCAGAGCCCCAGTCTTGCTGTTTATCTGTAATGTCTGCCACGGCAAGTGAGGACCAGCAAGACAATTCCTGCCTAGCACCTTCCTTGGAGGAGAGAGAGTGCAACGTTTCATTTTAGCATTTTGGCGCTCACGAGCGAGACGAACTGCTTTGGCTGTTTGCAAGGCTAGGAAAGAGCAGAGCCCGAGTCTTGCTGTTTACCTGCAATGACTGCCAGGGCAAGTGAGGACCAGCAAGACAATTCCTGCCTAGCACCTTCCTTGGAGGAGAGAGAGTGCAAGGTTTCATTTTAGCATTTTCGCGCTCACGAGGGAGACAAACTGCTTTGGCTGTTTGCAAGGCTAGGAAAGAGCAGAGCCCCAGTCTTGCTGTTTATCTGCAATGACTGCCAGGGCAAGTGAGGACCAGCAAGACAATTCCTGCCTAGCACCTTCCTTGGAGGAGAGAGAGTGCAACGTTTCATTTTAGCATTTTGGCGCTCACGAGCGAGACGAACTGCTTTGGCTGTTTGCAAGGCTAGGAAAGAGGAGAGCCCCAGTCTTGCTGTTTATCTGCAATGACTGCCAGGGCAAGTGAGGACCAGCAAGACAATTCCCGCCTAGCACCTTCCTTGGAGGAGAGAGAGTGCAACGTTTCATTTTGCTTTTTGGAGTGCGAGAGTGAGAAAAAGCAGAGTGCCTGTTTGCAAGGCTAGGAAAGAGCAGAGCCCGAGTCTTACTGTTTACCTGCAATGACTGCCAGGGCAAGTGAGGACCAGCAAGTCAATTCCTGCCTAGCACCTTCATTGGAGGAGAGAGAGTGCAAGGTTTCATTGCAGCATTTTGGCGCTCACGTCGAGACGAACTGCTTTGGCTGTTTGCAAGGCTAGGAAAGAGCAGAGCCCCAGTCTTGCTGTTTATCTGCAATGACTGCCAGGGCAAGTGAGGACCAGCAAGACAATTCCTGCCTAGCACCTTCCTTGGAGGAGAGAGAGTGCAACGTTTCATTTTAGCATTTTGGCGCTCACTAGCGAGACAATCTGCTTGGGCTGTTTGCAAGGCTAGGAAAGAGCAGAGCCCCAGTCTTGCTGTTTATCTGCAGTGACTGCCAGGGCAAGTGAGGACCAGCAAGACAATTCCTGCCTAGCACCTTCCTTGGAGGAGAGAGAGTGCAACGTTTCAATTTAGCATTTTGGCGCTCACGAGGGAGACATACTGCTTTGGCTGTTTGCAAGGCTAGGAAAGAGCAGAGCCCGAGTCTTGCTGTTTATCTGTAATGTCTGCCACGGCAAGTGAGGACCAGCAAGACAATTCCTGCCTAGCACCTTCCTTGGAGGAGAGAGAGTGCAACGTTTCATTTTAGCATTTTGGCGCTCACGAGCGAGACAAACTGCTTTGGCTGTTTCCAAGGCTAGGGAAGAGCAGAGCCCCAGTCTTGCTGTTTATCTGCAATGACTGCCTGGGCAAGTGAGGACCAGCAAGACAATTCCTGCCTAGCACCTTCCTTGGAGGAGAGAGAGTGGAACGTTTCATTTTGCTTTTTGGAGTGCGAGAGTGAGAAAAAGCAGAGTGCCTGTTTGCAAGGCTAGGAAAGAGCAGAGCCCGAGTCTTCCTGTTTATCTGCAATGACTGCCAGGGCAAGTGAGGACCAGCAAGACAATTCCTGCCTAGCACCTTCCTTGGAGGAGAGAGAGTGCAACGTTTCATTTTAGAATTTTGGCGCTCACGAGGGAGACAAACTGCTTTGGCTGTTTGCAAGGCTAGGAAAGAGACGAGCCCCAGTCTTGCTATTTATCTGCAATGACTGCGCGGGCAAGTGAGGACCAGCAAGAAAATTCCTGCCTAGCACCTTCCTTGGAGGAGAGAGAGTGCAACGTTTCATTTTGCTTTTTGGAGTGCGAGAGTGAGAAAAAGCAGAGTGCCTGTTTGCAAGGCTAGGAAAGAGAAGAGCCCGAGTCTTCCTGTTTATCTGCAATGACTGCCAGGGCAAGTGAGGACCAGCAAGACAATTCCTGCCTAGCACCTTCCTTGGAGGAGAGAGAGTGCAACGTTTCATTTTAGCATTTTGGCGCTCATGAGCGAGACAAACTTCTTTGGCTCTTTGCAAGGCTAGGAAAGAGCAGAGCCCGAGTCTTGCTGTTTATCTGTAATGTCTGCCACGGCAAGTGAGGACCAGCAAGACAATTCCTGCCTAGCACCTTCCTTGGAGGAGATAGAGTGCAACGTTTCAATTTAGCATTTTGGCGCTCACGAGGGAGACAAACTGCTTTGGCTGTTTGCAAGGCTAGGAAAGAGCAGAGCCCGAGTCTTGCTGTTTATCTGTAATGTCTGCCACGGCAAGTGAGGACCAGCAAGACAATTCCTGCCTAGCACCTTCCTTGGAGGAGAGAGAGTGCAACGTTTCATTTTAGCATTTTGGCGCTCACGAGCGAGACAAACTGCTTTGGCTGTTTCCAAGGCTAGGGAAGAGCAGAGCCCCAGTCTTGCTGTTTATCTGCAATGACTGCCAGGGCAAGTGAGGACCAGCAAGACAATTCCTGCCTAGCACCTTCCTTGGAGGAGAGAGAGTGCAACGTTTCATTTTGCTTTTTGGAGTGCGAGAGTGAGAAAAAGCAGAGTGCCTGTTTGCAAGGCTAGGAAAGAGCAGAGCCCGAGTCTTGCTGTTTATCTGCAATGACTGCCAGGGCAAGTGAGGACCAGCAAGACAATTCCTGCCTAGCACCTTCCTTGGAGGAGAGAGAGTGCAACGTTTCATTTTAGCATTTTGGCGCTCATGAGCGAGACAAACTTCTTTGGCTCTTTGCAAGGCTAGGAAAGAGCAGAGCCCGAGTCTTGCTGTTTATCTGTAATGTCTGCCACGGCAAGTGAGGACCAGCAAGACAATTCCTGCCTAGCACCTTCCTTGGAGGAGAGAGAGTGCAACGTTTCAATTTAGCATTTTGGTGCTCACGAGGGAGACAAACTGCTTTGGCTGTTTGCAAGGCTAGGAAAGAGCAGAGCCCGAGTCTTGCTGTTTATCTGTAATGTCTGCCACGGCAAGTGAGGACCAGCAAGACAATTCCTGCCTAGCACCTTCCTTGGAGGAGAGAGAGTGCAACGT
The DNA here is from genome assembly GCF_964289735.1 of Phaethon aethereus. Classification (NCBI taxonomy): domain Eukaryota; kingdom Metazoa; phylum Chordata; class Aves; order Phaethontiformes; family Phaethontidae; genus Phaethon; species Phaethon aethereus. The sequence continues at coordinate 183,081 of NW_028114062.1, read as the reverse complement.
TTCATTTTAGCATTTTGGCGCTCACGAGCGAGACAAACTGCTTTGGCTGTTTCCAAGGCTAGGGAAGAGCAGAGCCCCAGTCTTGCTGTTTATCTGCAATGACTGCCTGGGCAAGTGAGGACCAGCAAGACAATTCCTGCCTAGCACCTTCCTTGGAGGAGAGAGAGTGGAACGTTTCATTTTGCTTTTTGGAGTGCGAGAGTGAGAAAAAGCAGAGTGCCTGTTTGCAAGGCTAGGAAAGAGCAGAGCCCGAGTCTTCCTGTTTATCTGCAATGACTGCCAGGGCAAGTGAGGACCAGCAAGACAATTCCTGCCTAGCACCTTCCTTGGAGGAGAGAGAGTGCAACGTTTCATTTTAGAATTTTGGCGCTCACGAGGGAGACAAACTGCTTTGGCTGTTTGCAAGGCTAGGAAAGAGACGAGCCCCAGTCTTGCTATTTATCTGCAATGACTGCGCGGGCAAGTGAGGACCAGCAAGACAATTCCTGCCTAGCACCTTCCTTGGAGGAGAGAGAGTGGAACGTTTCATTTTGCTTTTTGGAGTGCGAGAGTGAGAAAAAGCAGAGTGCCTGTTTGCAAGGCTAGGAAAGAGAAGAGCCCGAGTCTTCCTGTTTATCTGCAATGACTGCCAGGGCAAGTGAGGACCAGCAAGACAATTCCTGCCTAGCACCTTCCTTGGAGGAGAGAGAGTGCAACATTTCATTTTAGCATTTTGGCGCTCATGAGCGAGACAAACTTCTTTGGCTCTTTGCAAGGCTAGGAAAGAGCAGAGCCCGAGTCTTGCTGTTTATCTGTAATGTCTGCCACGGCAAGTGAGGACCAGCAAGACAATTCCTGCCTAGCACCTTCCTTGGAGGAGATAGAGTGCAACGTTTTAATTTAGCATTTTGGCGCTCACGAGGGAGACAAACTGCTTTGGCTGTTTGCAAGGCTAGGAAAGAGCAGAGCCCGAGTCTTGCTGTTTATCTGTAATGTCTGCCACGGCAAGTGAGGACCAGCAAGACAATTCCTGCCTAGCACCTTCCTTGGAGGAGAGAGAGTGCAACGTTTCATTTTAGCATTTTGGCGCTCACGAGCGAGACAAACTGCTTTGGCTGTTTCCAAGGCTAGGGAAGAGCAGAGCCCCAGTCTTGCTGTTTATCTGCAATGACTGCCAGGGCAAGTGAGGACCAGCAAGACAATTCCTGCCTAGCACCTTCCTTGGAGGAGAGAGAGTGCAACGTTTCATTTTGCTTTTTGGAGTGCGAGAGTGAGAAAAAGCAGAGTGCCTGTTTGCAAGGCTAGGAAAGAGCAGAGCCCGAGTCTTCCTGTTTATCTGCAATGACTGCCAGGGCAAGTGAGGACCAGCAAGACAATTCCTGCCTAGCACCTTCCTTGGAGGAGAGAGAGTGCAACGTTTCATTTTAGAATTTTGGCGCTCACGAGGGAGACAAACTGCTTTGGCTGTTTGCAAGGCTAGGGAAGAGCAGAGCCCCAGTCTTGCTATTTATCTGCAATGACTGCGCGGGCAAGTGAGGACCAGCAAGACAATTCCTGCCTAGCACCTTCCTTGGAGGAGAGAGAGTGCAACGTTTCATTTTGCTTTTTGGAGTGCGAGAGTGAGAAAAAGCAGAGTGCCTGTTTGCAAGGCTAGGAAAGAGAAGAGCCCGAGTCTTCCTGTTTATCTGCAATGACTGCCAGGGCAAGTGAGGACCAGCAAGACAATTCCTGCCTAGCACCTTCCTTGGAGGAGAGAGAGTGCAACGTTTCATTTTAGCATTTTGGCGCTCATGAGCGAGACAAACTTCTTTGGCTCTTTGCAAGGCTAGGAAAGAGCAGAGTCCGAGTCTTGCTGTTTATCTGTAATGTCTGCCACGGCAAGTGAGGACCAGCAAGACAATTCCTGCCTAGCACCTTCCTTGGAGGAGATAGAGTGCAACGTTTTAATTTAGCATTTTGGCGCTCACGAGGGAGACAAACTGCTTTGGCTGTTTGCAAGGCTAGGAAAGAGCAGAGCCCGAGTCTTGCTGTTTATCTGTAATGTCTGCCACGGCAAGTGAGGACCAGCAAGACAATTCCTGCCTAGCACCTTCCTTGGAGGAGAGAGAGTGCAACGTTTCATTTTAGCATTTTGGCGCTCACGAGCGAGACAAACTGCTTTGGCTGTTTCCAAGGCTAGGGAAGAGCAGAGCCCCAGTCTTGCTGTTTATCTGCAATGACTGCCAGGGCAAGTGAGGACCAGCAAGACAATTCCTGCCTAGCACCTTCCTTGGAGGAGAGAGAGTGCAACGTTTCATTTTGCTTTTTGGAGTGCGAGAGTGAGAAAAAGCAGAGTGCCTGTTTGCAAGGCTAGGAAAGAGCAGAGCCCGAGTCTTCCTGTTTATCTGCAATGACTGCCAGGGCAAGTGAGGACCAGCAAGACAATTCCTGCCTAGCACCTTCCTTGGAGGAGAGAGAGTGCAACGTTTCATTTTAGAATTTTGGCGCTCACGAGGGAGACAAACTGCTTTGGCTGTTTGCAAGGCTAGGGAAGAGCAGAGCCCCAGTCTTGCTATTTATCTGCAATGACTGCGCGGGCAAGTGAGGACCAGCAAGACAATTCCTGCCTAGCACCTTCCTTGGAGGAGAGAGAGTGCAACGTTTCATTTTGCTTTTTGGAGTGCGAGAGTGAGAAAAAGCAGAGTGCCTGTTTGCAAGGCTAGGAAAGAGAAGAGCCCCAGTCTTCCTGTTTATCTGCAATGACTGCCAGGGCAAGTGAGGACCAGCAAGACAATTCCTGCCTAGCACCTTCCTTGGAGGAGAGAGAGTGCAACGTTTCATTTTAGCATTTTGGCGCTCATGAGCGAGACAAACTTCTTTGGCTCTTTGCAAGGCTAGGAAAGAGCAGAGCCCGAGTCTTGCTGTTTATCTGTAATGTCTGCCACGGCAAGTGAGGACCAGCAAGACAATTCCTGCCTAGCACCTTCCTTGGAGGAGATAGAGTGCAACGTTTCAATTTAGCATTTTGGCGCTCACGAGGGAGGCAAACTGCTTTGGCTGTTTGCAAGGCTAGGAAAGAGCAGAGCCCGAGTCTTGCTGTTTATCTGTAATGTCTGCCACGGCAAGTGAGGACCAGCAAGACAATTCCTGCCTAGCACCTTCCTTGGAGGAGAGAGAGTGCAACGTTTCATTTTAGCATTTTGGCGCTCACGAGCGAGACAAACTGCTTTGGCTGTTTCCAAGGATAGGGAAGAGCAGAGCCCCAGTCTTGCTGTTTATCTGCAATGACTGCCAGGGCAAGTGAGGACCAGCAAGACAATTCCTGCCTAGCACCTTCCTTGGAGGAGAGAGAGTGCAACGTTTCATTTTGCTTTTTGGAGTGCGAGAGTGAGAAAAAGCAGAGTGCCTGTTTGCAAGGCTAGGAAAGAGCAGAGCCCGAGTCTTGCTGTTTATCTGCAATGACTGCCAGGGCAAGTGAGGACCAGCAAGACAATTCCTGCCTAGCACCTTCCTTGGAGGAGAGAGAGTGCAACGTTTCATTTTAGCATTTTGGCGCTCATGAGCGAGACAAACTTCTTTGGCTCTTTGCAAGGCTAGGAAAGAGCAGAGCCCGAGTCTTGCTGTTTATCTGTAATGTCTGCCACGGCAAGTGAGGACCAGCAAGACAATTCCTGCCTAGCACCTTCCTTGGAGGAGATAGAGTGCAACGTTTCAATTTAGCATTTTGGCGCTCACGAGGGAGACAAACTTCTTTGGCTGTTTGCAAGGCTAGGAAAGAGCAGAGCCCGAGTCTTGCTGTTTATCTGTAATGTCTGCCAGGGCAAGTGAGGACCAGCAAGACAATTCCTGCCTAGCACCTTCCTTGGAGGAGAGAGAGTGCAACGTTTCATTTTAGCATTTTGGCGCTCATGAGCGAGACAAACTTCTTCGGCTCTTTGCAAGGCTAGGAAAGAGCAGAGCCCGAGTCTTGCTGTTTATCTGTAATGTCTGCCACGGCAAGTGAGGACCAGCAAGACAATTCCTGCCTAGCACCTTCCTTGGAGGAGATAGAGTGCAACGTTTTAATTTAGCATTTTGGCGCTCACGAGGGAGACAAACTGCTTTGGCTGTTTGCAAGGCTAGGAAAGAGCAGAGCCCGAGTCTTGCTGTTTATCTGTAATGTCTGCCACGGCAAGTGAGGACCAGCAAGACAATTCCTGCCTAGCACCTTCCTTGGAGGAGAGAGAGTGCAACGTTTCATTTTAGCATTTTGGCGCTCACGAGCGAGACAAACTGCTTTGGCTGTTTCCAAGGCTAGGGAAGAGCAGAGCCCCAGTCTTGCTGTTTATCTGCAATGACTGCCAGGGCAAGTGAGGACCAGCAAGACAATTCCTGCCTAGCACCTTCCTTGGAGGAGAGAGAGTGCAACGTTTCATTTTGCTTTTTGGAGTGCGAGAGTGAGAAAAAGCAGAGTGCCTGTTTGCAAGGCTAGGAAAGAGCAGAGCCCGAGTCTTCCTGTTTATCTGCAATGACTGCCAGGGCAAGTGAGGACCAGCAAGACAATTCCTGCCTAGCACCTTCCTTGGAGGAGAGAGAGTGCAACGTTTCATTTTAGAATTTTGGCGCTCACGAGGGAGACAAACTGCTTTGGCTGTTTGCAAGGCTAGGGAAGAGCAGAGCCCCAGTCTTGCTATTTATCTGCAATGACTGCGCGGGCAAGTGAGGACCAGCAAGACAATTCCTGCCTAGCACCTTCCTTGGAGGAGAGAGAGTGCAACGTTTCATTTTGCTTTTTGGAGTGCGAGAGTGAGAAAAAGCAGAGTGCCTGTTTGCAAGGCTAGGAAAGAGAAGAGCCCGAGTCTTCCTGTTTATCTGCAATGACTGCCAGGGCAAGTGAGGACCAGCAAGACAATTCCTGCCTAGCACCTTCCTTGGAGGAGAGAGAGTGCAACGTTTCATTTTAGCATTTTGGCGCTCATGAGCGAGACAAACTTCTTTGGCTCTTTGCAAGGCTAGGAAAGAGCAGAGCCCGAGTCTTGCTGTTTATCTGTAATGTCTGCCACGGCAAGTGAGGACCAGCAAGACAATTCCTGCCTAGCACCTTCCTTGGAGGAGATAGAGTGCAACGTTTCAATTTAGCATTTTGGCGCTCACGAGGGAGACAAACTGCTTTGGCTGTTTGCAAGGCTAGGAAAGAGCAGAGCCCGAGTCTTGCTGTTTATCTGTAATGTCTGCCACGGCAAGTGAGGACCAGCAAGACAATTCCTGCCTAGCACCTTCCTTGGAGGAGAGAGAGTGCAACGTTTCATTTTAGCATTTTGGCGCTCACGAGCGAGACAAACTGCTTTGGCTGTTTCCAAGGCTAGGGAAGAGCAGAGCCCCAGTCTTGCTGTTTATCTGCAATGACTGCCTGGGCAAGTGAGGACCAGCAAGACAATTCCTGCCTAGCACCTTCCTTGGAGGAGAGAGAGTGGAACGTTTCATTTTGCTTTTTGGAGTGCGAGAGTGAGAAAAAGCAGAGTGCCTGTTTGCAAGGCTAGGAAAGAGCAGAGCCCGAGTCTTCCTGTTTATCTGCAATGACTGCCAGGGCAAGTGAGGACCAGCAAGACAATTCCTGCCTAGCACCTTCCTTGGAGGAGAGAGAGTGCAACGTTTCATTTTAGAATTTTGGCGCTCACGAGGGAGACAAACTGCTTTGGCTGTTTGCAAGGCTAGGAAAGAGACGAGCCCCAGTCTTGCTATTTATCTGCAATGACTGCCACGGCAAGTGAGGACCAGCAAGACAATTCCTGCCTAGCACCTTCCTTGGAGGAGAGAGAGTGGAACGTTTCATTTTGCTTTTTGGAGTGCGAGAGTGAGAAAAAGCAGAGTGCCTGTTTGCAAGGCTAGGAAAGAGAAGAGCCCGAGTCTTCCTGTTTATCTGCAATGACTGCCAGGGCAAGTGAGGACCAGCAAGACAATTCCTGCCTAGCACCTTCCTTGGAGGAGAGAGAGTGCAACGTTTCATTTTAGCATTTTGGCGCTCATGAGCGAGACAAACTTCTTTGGCTCTTTGCAAGGCTAGGAAAGAGCAGAGCCCGAGTCTTGCTGTTTATCTGTAATGTCTGCCACGGCAAGTGAGGACCAGCAAGACAATTCCTGCCTAGCACCTTCCTTGGAGGAGAGAGAGTGCAACGTTTTAATTTAGCATTTTGGCGCTCACGAGGGAGACAAACTGCTTTGGCTGTTTGCAAGGCTAGGAAAGAGCAGAGCCCGAGTCTTGCTGTTTATCTGTAATGTCTGCCACGGCAAGTGAGGACCAGCAAGACAATTCCTGCCTAGCACCTTCCTTGGAGGAGAGAGAGTGCAACGTTTCATTTTAGCATTTTGGCGCTCACGAGCGAGACAAACTGCTTTGGCTGTTTCCAAGGCTAGGGAAGAGCAGAGCCCCAGTCTTGCTGTTTATCTGCAATGACTGCCAGGGCAAGTGAGGACCAGCAAGACAATTCCTGCCTAGCACCTTCCTTGGAGGAGAGAGAGTGCAACGTTTCATTTTGCTTTTTGGAGTGCGAGAGTGAGAAAAAGCAGAGTGCCTGTTTGCAAGGCTAGGAAAGAGCAGAGCCCGAGTCTTGCTGTTTATCTGCAATGACTGCCAGGGCAAGTGAGGACCAGCAAGAGAATTCCTGCCTAGCACCTTTCCTGGAGGAGAGAGAGTGCAATGTTTCATTTTAGCATTTTGGCGCTCACGAGGGAGACAAACTGCTTTGGCTGTTTGCAAGGCTAGGAAAGAGAAGAGCCCCAGTCTTGCTGTTTATCTGCAATGACTGCCAGGGTAAGTGAGGACCAGCAAGACAATTCCCGCCTAGCACCTTCCTTGGAGGAGAGAGAGTGGAACGTTTCGTTTTGCTTTTTGGAGTGCGAGAGTGAGAAAAAGCAGAGCGCCTGTTTGCAAGGGTAGGAAAGAGCAGAGCCCCAGTCTTGCTGTTTATCTGTAATGTCTGCCACGGCAAGTGAGGACCAGCAAGACAATTCCTGCCTAGCACCTTCCTTGGAGGAGAGAGAGTGCAACGTTTCATTTTAGCGTTTTGGCGCTCACGAGCGAGACGAACTGCTTTGGCTGTTTGCAAGGCTAGGAAAGAGCAGAGCCCGAGTCTTGCTGTTTACCTGCAATGACTGCCAGGGCAAGTGAGGACCAGCAAGACAATTCCTGCCTAGCACCTTCCTTGGAGGAGAGAGAGTGCAACGTTTCATTTTGCTTTTTGGAGTGCGAGAGTGAGAAAAAGCAGAGTGCCTGTTTGCAAGGCTAGGAAAGAGCAGAGCCCGAGTCTTGCTGTTTATCTGCAATGACTGCCAGGGCAAGTGAGGACCAGCAAGACAATTCCTGCCTAGCACCTTTCTTGGAGGAGAGAGAGTGCAATGTTTCATTTTAGCATTTTGGCGCTCACGAGCGAGACAAACTGCTTTGGCTGTTTGCAAGGCTAGGAAAGAGAAGAGCCCCAGTCTTGCTGTTTATCTGCAATTACTGCCAGGGTAAGTGAGGACCAGCAAGACAATTCCCGCCTAGCACCTTCCTTGGAGGAGAGAGAGTGGAACGTTTCGTTTTGCTTTTTGGAGTGCGAGAGTGAGAAAAAGCAGAGCGCCTGTTTGCAAGGCTAGGAAAGAGCAGAGCCCCAGTCTTGCTGTTTATCTGTAATGTCTGCCACGGCAAGTGAGGACCAGCAAGACAATTCCTGCCTAGCACCTTCCTTGGAGGAGAGAGAGTGCAACGTTTCATTTTAGCATTTTGGCGCTCACGAGCGAGACGAACTGCTTTCGCTGTTTGCAAGGCTAGGAAAGAGCAGAGCCCGAGTCTTGCTGTTTACCTGCAATGACTGCCAGGGCAAGTGAGGACCAGCAAGACAATTCCTGCCTAGCACCTTCCTTGGAGGAGAGAGAGTGCAAGGTTTCATTTTAGCATTTTCGCGCTCACGAGGGAGACAAACTGCTTTGGCTGTTTGCAAGGCTAGGAAAGAGCAGAGCCCCAGTCTTGCTGTTTATCTGCAATGACTGCCAGGGCAAGTGAGGACCAGCAAGACAATTCCTGCCTAGCACCTTCCTTGGAGGAGAGAGAGTGAAACGTTTCATTTTAGCATTTCGCGCTCACGAGCGAGACGAACTGCTTTGGCTGTTTGCAAGGCTAGGAAAGAGCAGAGCCCCAGTCTTGCTGTTTATCTGTAATGTCTGCCACGGCAAGTGAGGACCAGCAAGACAATTCCTGCCTAGCACCTTCCTTGGAGGAGAGAGAGTGCAACGTTTCATTTTAGCATTTTGGCGCTCACGAGCGAGACGAACTGCTTTGGCTGTTTGCAAGGCTAGGAAAGAGGAGAGCCCCAGTCTTGCTGTTTATCTGCAATGACTGCCAGGGCAAGTGAGGACCAGCAAGACAATTCCTGCCTAGCACCTTCCTTGGAGGAGAGAGAGTGCAACGTTTCATTTTGCTTTTTGGAGTGCGAGAGTGAGAAAAAGCAGAGTGCCTGTTTGCAAGGCTAGGAAAGAGCAGAGCCCGAGTCTTACTGTTTACCTGCAATGACTGCCAGGGCAAGTGAGGACCAGCAAGTCAATTCCTGCCTAGCACCTTCATTGGAGGAGAGAGAGTGCAAGGTTTCATTGCAGCATTTTGGCGCTCACGTCGAGACGAACTGCTTTGGCTGTTTGCAAGGCTAGGAAAGAGCAGAGCCCCAGTCTTGCTGTTTATCTGCAATGACTGCCAGGGCAAGTGAGGACCAGCAAGACAATTCCTGCCTAGCACCTTCCTTGGAGGAGAGAGAGTGCAACGTTTCAATTTAGCATTTTGGCGCTCACGAGGGAGAAAAACTGCTTTGGCTGTTTGCAAGGCTAGGAAAGAGCAGAGCCCGAGTCTTGCTGTTTATCTGTAATGTCTGCCACGGCAAGTGAGGACCAGCAAGACAATTCCTGCCTAGCACCTTCCTTGGAGGAGAGAGAGTGCAACGTTTCATTTTAGCATTTTGGCGCTCACGAGCGAGACAAACTGCTTTGGCTGTTTCCAAGGCTAGGGAAGAGCAGAGCCCCAGTCTTGCTGTTTATCTGCAATGACTGCCTGGGCAAGTGAGGACCAGCAAGACAATTCCTGCCTAGCACCTTCCTTGGAGGAGAGAGAGTGGAACGTTTCATTTTGCTTTTTGGAGTGCGAGAGTGAGAAAAAGCAGAGTGCCTGTTTGCAAGGCTAGGAAAGAGCAGAGCCCGAGTCTTCCTGTTTATCTGCAATGACTGCCAGGGCAAGTGAGGACCAGCAAGACAATTCCTGCCTAGCACCTTCCTTGGAGGAGAGAGAGTGCAACGTTTCATTTTAGCATTTTGGCGCTCATGAGCGAGACAAACTTCTTTGGCTCTTTGCAAGGCTAGGAAAGAGCAGAGCCCGAGTCTTGCTGTTTATCTGTAATGTCTGCCACGGCAAGTGAGGACCAGCAAGACAATTCCTGCCTAGCACCTTCCTTGGAGGAGATAGAGTGCAACGTTTCAATTTAGCATTTTGGCGCTCACGAGGGAGACAAACTGCTTTGGCTGTTTGCAAGGCTAGGAAAGAGCAGAGCCCGAGTCTTGCTGTTTACCTGTAATGACTGCCAGGGCAAGTGAGGACCAGCAAGACAATTCCTGCCTAGCACCTTCCTTGGAGGAGAGAGAGTGCAACGTTTCATTTTAGCATTTTGGCGCTCACGAGCGAGACAAACTGCTTTGGCTGTTTCCAAGGCTAGGGAAGAGCAGAGCCCCAGTCTTGCTGTTTATCTGCAATGACTGCCAGGGCAAGTGAGGACCAGCAAGACAATTCCTGCCTAGCACCTTCCTTGGAGGAGAGAGAGTGCAACGTTTCATTTTGCTTTTTGGAGTGCGAGAGTGAGAAAAAGCAGAGTGCCTGTTTGCAAGGCTAGGAAAGAGCAGAGCCCGAGTCTTGCTGTTTATCTGCAATGACTGCCAGGGCAAGTGAGGACCAGCAAGACAATTCCTGCCTAGCACCTTTCTTGGAGGAGAGAGAGTGCAATGTTTCATTTTAGCATTTTGGCGCTCACGAGCGAGACAAACTGCTTTGGCTGTTTGCAAGGCTAGGAAAGAGAAGAGCCCCAGTCTTGCTGTTTATCTGCCATGACTGCCAGGGTAAGTGAGGACCAGCAAGACAATTCCCGCCTAGCACCTTCCTTGGAGGAGAGAGAGTGGAACGTTTCGTTTTGCTTTTTGGAGTGCGAGAGTGAGAAAAAGCAGAGCGCCTGTTTGCAAGGCTAGGAAAGAGCAGAGCCCCAGTCTTGCTGTTTATCTGTAATGTCTGCCACGGTAAGTGAGGACCAGCAAGACAATTCCTGCCTAGCACCTTCCTTGGAGGAGAGAGAGTGGAACGTTTCATTTTAGCATTTTGGCGCTCACGAGCGAGACGAACTGCTTTGGCTGTTTGCAAGGCTAGGAAAGAGCAGAGCCCGCGTCTTGCTGTTTACCTGCAATGACTGCCAGGGCAAGTGAGGACCAGCAAGACAATTCCTGCCTAGCACCTTCCTTGGAGGAGAGAGAGTGCAACGTTTCAATTTAGCATTTTGGCGCTGACGAGGGAGACAAACTGCTTTGGCTGTTTGCAAGGCTAGGAAAGAGACGAGCCCCAGTCTTGCTATTTATCTGCAATGACTGCGCGGGCAAGTGAGGACCAGCAAGACAATTCCTGCCTAGCACCTTCCTTGGAGGAGAGAGAGTGGAACGTTTCATTTTGCTTTTTGGAGTGCGAGAGTGAGAAAAAGCAGAGTGCCTGTTTGCAAGGCTAGGAAAGAGCAGAGCCCGAGTCTTGTTGTTTATCTGCAATGACTGCCAGGGCAAGTGAGGACCAGCAAGACAATTCCTGCCTAGCACCTTCCTTGGAGGAGAGAGAGTGCAACGTTTCATTTTAGCATTTTGGCGCTCATGAGCGAGACAAAGTTCTTTGGCTCTTTGCAAGGCTAGGAAAGAGCAGAGCCCGAGTCTTGCTGTTTATCTGTAATGTCTGCCACGGCAAGTGAGGACCAGCAAGACAATTCCTCCCTAGCACCTTCCTTGGAGGAGAGAGAGTGCAACGTTTCATTTTAGCATTTTGGCGCTCACGAGCGAGACAATCTGCTTTGGCTGTTTGCAAGGCTAGGGAAGAGCAGAGCCCCAGTCTTGCTGTTTATCTGCAATGACTGCCAGGGCAAGTGAGGACCAGCAAGACAATTCCTGCCTAGCACCTTCCTTGGAGGAGAGAGAGTGCAACGTTTCATTTTAGCGTTTTGGCGCTCACGAGCGAGACGAACTGCTTTGGCTGTTTGCAAGGCTAGGAAAGAGCAGAGCCCGAGTCTTGCTGTTTACCTGCAATGACTGCCAGGGCAAGTGAGGACCAGCAAGACAATTCCTGCCTAGCACCTTCCTTGGAGGAGAGAGAGTGCAACGTTTCATTTTGCTTTTTGGAGTGCGAGAGTGAGAAAAAGCAGAGTGCCTGTTTGCAAGGCTAGGAAAGAGCAGAGCCCGAGTCTTGCTGTTTATCTGCAATGACTGCCAGGGCAAGTGAGGACCAGCAAGACAATTCCTGCCTAGCACCTTTCTTGGAGGAGAGAGAGTGCAATGTTTCATTTTAGCATTTTGGCGCTCACGAGCGAGACAAACTGCTTTGGCTGTTTGCAAGGCTAGGAAAGAGCAGAGCCCCAGTCTTGCTGTTTATCTGTAATGACTGCCACGGCAAGTGAGGACCAGCAAGACAATTCCTGCCTAGCACCTTCCTTGGAGGAGAGAGAGTGCAACGTTTCATTTTAGCATTTTGGCGCTCACGAGCGAGACGAACTGCTTTGGCTGTTTGCAAGGCTAGGAAAGAGCAGAGCCCCAGTCTTGCTGTTTATCTGCAATGACTGCCAGGGCAAGTGAGGACCAGCAAGACAATTCCTGCCTAGCACCTTCCTTGGAGGAGAGAGAGTGCAACGTTTCATTTTAGCATTTTCGCGCTCACGAGGGAGACAAACTGCTTTGGCTGTTTGCAAGGCTAGGAAAGAGCAGAGCCCCAGTCTTGCTGTTTATCTGCAATGACTGCCAGGGCAAGTGAGGACCAGCAAGACAATTCCTGCCTAGCACCTTCCTTGGAGGAGAGAGAGTGCAACGTTTCATTTTGCTTTTTGGAGTGCGAGAGTGAGAAAAAGCAGAGTGCCTGTTTGCAAGGCTAGGAAAGAGCAGAGCCCGAGTCTTGCTGTTTATCTGCAATGACTGCCAGGGCAAGTGAGGACCAGCAAGACAATTCCTGCCTAGCACCTTTCTTGGAGGAGAGAGAGTGCAATGTTTCATTTTAGCATTTTGGCGCTCACGAGCGAGTCAAACTGCTTTGGCTGTTTGCAAGGCTAGGAAAGAGAAGAGCCCCAGTCTTGCTGTTTATCTGCAATGACTGCCAGGGTAAGTGAGGACCAGCAAGACAATTCCCGCCTAGCACCTTCCTTGGAGGAGAGAGAGTGGAACGTTTCGTTTTGCTTTTTGGAGTGCGAGAGTGAGAAAAAGCAGAGCGCCTGTTTGCAAGGCTAGGAAAGAGCAGAGCCCCAGTCTTGCTGTTTATCTGTAATGTCTGCCACGGCAAGTGAGGACCAGCAAGACAATTCCTGCCTAGCACCTTCCTTGGAGGAGAGAGAGTGCAACGTTTCATTTTAGCATTTTGGCGCTCACGAGCGAGACGAACTGCTTTGGCTGTTTGCAAGGCTAGGAAAGAGCAGAGCCCGAGTCTTGCTGTTTACCTGCAATGACTGCCAGGGCAAGTGAGGACCAGCAAGACAATTCCTGCCTAGCACCTTCCTTGGAGGAGAGAGAGTGCAACGTTTCAATTTAGCATTTTGGCGCTCACGAGGGAGACAAACTGCTTTGGCTGTTTGCAAGGCTAGGAAAGAGACGAGCCCCAGTCTTGCTATTTATCTGCAATGACTGCGCGGGCAAGTGAGGACCAGCAAGACAATTCCTGCCTAGCACCTTCCTTGGAGGAGAGAGAGTGGAACGTTTCATTTTGCTTTTTGGAGTGCGAGAGTGAGAAAAAGCAGAGTGCCTGTTTGCAAGGCTAGGAAAGAGCAGAGCCCGAGTCTTGTTGTTTATCTGCAATGACTGCCAGGGCAAGTGAGGACCAGCAAGACAATTCCTGCCTAGCACCTTCCTTGGAGGAGAGAGAGTGCAACGTTTCATTTTAGCATTTTGGCGCTCATGAGCGAGACAATCTGCTTTGGCTGTTTGCAAGGCTAGGGAAGAGCAGAGCCCCAGTCTTGCTGTTTATCTGCAATGACTGCCAGGGCAAGTGAGGACCAGCAAGACAATTCCTGCCTAGCACCTTCCTTGGAGGAGAGAGAGTGCAACGTTTCATTTTAGCATTTTGGCGCTCTACGAGCAAGACAAACTGCTTTGGCTGTTTGCAAGGCTAGGAAAGAGCAGAGCCCCAGTCTTGCTGTTTATCTGCAATGACTGCCAGGGCAAGTGAGGACCAGCAAGACAATTCCTGCCTAGCACCTTCCTTGGAGGAGAGAGAGTGCAACGTTTCATTTTGCTTTTTGGAGTGCGAGAGTGAGAAAAAGCAGAGTGCCTGTTTGCAAGGCTAGGAAAGAGCAGAGCCCGAGTCTTGCTGTTTATCTGCAATGACTGCCAGGGCAAGTGAGGACCAGCAAGACAATTCCTGCCTAGCACCTTCCTTGGAGGAGAGAGAGTGCAACGTTTAATTTTAGCATTTTGGCGCTCACGAGGGAGACAAACTGCTTTGGCTGTTTGCAAGGCTAGGAAAGAGCAGAGCCCCAGTCTTGCTGTTTATCTGCAATGACTGCCAGGGCAAGTGAGGACCAGCAAGACAATTCCTGCCTAGCACCTTCCTTGGAGGAGAGAGAGTGCAACGTTTCATTTTGCTTTTTGGAGTGCGAGAGTGAGAAAAAGCAGAGTGCCTGTTTGCAAGGCTAGGAAAGAGCAGAGCCCGAGTCTTGCTGTTTATCTGCAATGACTGCCAGGGCAAGTGAGGACCAGCAAGACAATTCCTGCCTAGCACCTTTCTTGGAGGAGAGAGAGTGCAATGTTTCATTTTAGCATTTTGGCGCTCACGAGCGAGTCAAACTGCTTTGGCTGTTTGCAAGGCTAGGAAAGAGAAGAGCCCCAGTCTTGCTGTTTATCTGCAATGACTGCCAGGGCAAGTGAGGACCAGCAAGACAATTCCTGCCTAGCACCTTCCTTGGAGGAGAGAGAGTGGAACGTTTCGTTTTGCTTTTTGGAGTGCGAGAGTGAGAAAAAGCAGAGCGCCTGTTTGCAAGGCTAGGAAAGAGCAGAGCCCCAGTCTTGCTGTTTATCTGTAATGTCTGCCACGGCAAGTGAGGACCAGCAAGACAATTCCTGCCTAGCACCTTCCTTGGAGGAGAGTGCAACGTTTCATTTTAGCATTTTGGCGCTCACGAGCGAGACGAACTGCTTTGGCTGTTTGCAAGGCTAGGAAAGAGCAGAGCCCGAGTCTTGCTGTTTACCTGCAATGACTGCCAGGGCAAGTGAGGACCAGCAAGACAATTCCTGCCTAGCACCTTCCTTGGAGGAGAGAGAGTGAAACGTTTCATTTTAGCATTTTCGCGCTCACGAGGGAGACAAACTGCTTTGGCTGTTTGCAAGGCTAGGAAAGAGCAGAGCCCCAGTCTTGCTGTTTATCTGCAATGACTGCCAGGGCAAGTGAGGACCAGCAAGACAATTCCCGCCTAGTACCTTCCTTGGAGGAGAGAGAGTGGAACGTTTCGTTTTGCTTTTTGGAGTGCGAGAGTGAGAAAAAGCAGAGCGCCTGTTTGCAAGGCTAGGAAAGAGCAGAGCCCCAGTCTTGCTGTTTATCTGTAATGTCTGCCACGGCAAGTGAGGACCAGCAAGACAATTCCTGCCTAGCACCTTCCTTGGAGGAGAGAGAGTGCAACGTTTCATTTTAGCATTTTGGCGCTCACGAGCGAGACGAACTGCTTTGGCTGTTTGCAAGGCTAGGAAAGAGCAGAGCCCGAGTCTTGCTGTTTACCTGCAATGACTGCCAGGGCAAGTGAGGACCAGCAAGACAATTCCTGCCTAGCACCTTCCTTGGAGGAGAGAGAGTGCAACGTTTCAATTTAGCATTTTGGCGCTCACGAGGGAGACAAACTGCTTTGGCTGTTTGCAAGGCTAGGAAAGAGACGAGCCCCAGTCTTGCTATTTATCTGCAATGACTGCGCGGGCAAGTGAGGACCAGCAAGACAATTCCTGCCTAGCACCTTCCTTGGAGGAGAGAGAGTGGAACGTTTCATTTTGCTTTTTGGAGTGCGAGAGTGAGAAAAAGCAGAGTGCCTGTTTGCAAGGCTAGGAAAGAGCAGAGCCCGAGTCTTGCTGTTTATCTGCAATGACTGCCAGGGCAAGTGAGGACCAGCAAGACAATTCCTGCCTAGCACCTTTCTTGGAGGAGAGAGAGTGCAATGTTTCATTTTAGCATTTTGGCGCTCACGAGCGAGACAAACTGCTTTGGCTGTTTGCAAGGCTAGGAAAGAGCAGAGCCCCAGTCTTGCTGTTTATCTGTAATGACTGCCACGGCAAGTGAGGACCAGCAAGACAATTCCTGCCTAGCACCTTCCTTGGAGGAGAGAGAGTGCAACGTTTCATTTTAGCATTTTGGCGCTCACGAGCGAGACAAACTGCTTTGGCTGTTTGCAAGGCTAGGAAAGAGCAGAGCCCCAGTCTTGCTGTTTATCTGCAATGACTGCCAGGGCAAGTGAGGACCAGCAAGACAATTCCTGCCTAGCACCTTCCTTGGAGGAGAGAGAGTGCAACGTTTCATTTTAGCATTTTCGCGCTCACGAGGGAGACAAACTGCTTTGGCTGTTTGCAAGGCTAGGAAAGAGCAGAGCCCCAGTCTTGCTGTTTATCTGCAATGACTGCCAGGGCAAGTGAGGACCAGCAAGACAATTCCTGCCTAGCACCTTCCTTGGAGGAGAGAGAGTGCAACGTTTCATTTTGCTTTTTGGAGTGCGAGAGTGAGAAAAAGCAGAGTGCCTGTTTGCAAGGCTAGGAAAGAGAAGAGCCCCAGTCTTGCTGTTTATCTGCAATGACTGCCAGGGCAAGTGAGGACCAGCAAGACAATTCCTGCCTAGCACCTTCCTTGGAGGAGAGAGAGTGCAACGTTTCAATTTAGCATTTTGGCGCTCACGAGGGAGACAAACTGCTTTGGCTGTTTGCAAGGCTAGGAAAGAGACGAGCCCCAGTCTTGCTATTTATCTGCAATGACTGCGCGGGCAAGTGAGGACCAGCAAGACAATTCCTGCCTAGCACCTTCCTTGGAGGAGAGAGAGTGGAACGTTTCATTTTGCTTTTTGGAGTGCGAGAGTGAGAAAAAGCAGAGTGCCTGTTTGCAAGGCTAGGAAAGAGCAGAGCCCGAGTCTTGTTGTTTATCTGCAATGACTGCCAGGGCAAGTGAGGACCAGCAAGACAATTCCTGCCTAGCACCTTCCTTGGAGGAGAGAGAGTGCAACGTTTCATTTTAGCATTTTGGCGCTCATGAGCGAGACAATCTGCTTTGGCTGTTTGCAAGGCTAGGGAAGAGCAGAGCCCCAGTCTTGCTGTTTATCTGCAATGACTGCCAGGGCAAGTGAGGACCAGCAAGACAATTCCTGCCTAGCACCTTCCTTGGAGGAGAGAGAGTGCAACGTTTCATTTTAGCATTTTGGCGCTCTACGAGCAAGACAAACTGCTTTGGCTGTTTGCAAGGCTAGGAAAGAGCAGAGCCCCAGTCTTGCTGTTTATCTGCAATGACTGCCAGGGCAAGTGAGGACCAGCAAGACAATTCCTGCCTAGCACCTTCCTTGGAGGAGAGAGAGTGCAACGTTTCATTTTGCTTTTTGGAGTGCGAGAGTGAGAAAAAGCAGAGTGCCTGTTTGCAAGGCTAGGAAAGAGCAGAGCCCGAGTCTTGCTGTTTATCTGCAATGACTGCCAGGGTAAGTGAGGACCAGCAAGACAATTCCCGCCTAGCACCTTCCTTGGAGGAGAGAGAGTGGAACGTTTCGTTTTGCTTTTTGGAGTGCGAGAGTGAGAAAAAGCAGAGCGCCTGTTTGCAAGGGTAGGAAAGAGCAGAGCCCCAGTCTTGCTGTTTATCTGTAATGTCTGCCACGGCAAGTGAGGACCAGCAAGACAATTCCTGCCTAGCACCTTCCTTGGAGGAGAGAGAGTGCAACGTTTCATTTTAGCGTTTTGGCGCTCACGAGCGAGACGAACTGCTTTGGCTGTTTGCAAGGCTAGGAAAGAGCAGAGCCCGAGTCTTGCTGTTTACCTGCAATGACTGCCAGGGCAAGTGAGGACCAGCAAGACAATTCCTGCCTAGCACCTTCCTTGGAGGAGAGAGAGTGCAACGTTTCATTTTGCTTTTTGGAGTGCGAGAGTGAGAAAAAGCAGAGTGCCTGTTTGCAAGGCTAGGAAAGAGCAGAGCCCGAGTCTTGCTGTTTATCTGCAATGACTGCCAGGGCAAGTGAGGACCAGCAAGACAATTCCTGCCTAGCACCTTTCTTGGAGGAGAGAGAGTGCAATGTTTCATTTTAGCATTTTGGCGCTCACGAGCGAGACAAACTGCTTTGGCTGTTTGCAAGGCTAGGAAAGAGAAGAGCCCCAGTCTTGCTGTTTATCTGCAATTACTGCCAGGGTAAGTGAGGACCAGCAAGACAATTCCCGCCTAGCACCTTCCTTGGAGGAGAGAGAGTGGAACGTTTCGTTTTGCTTTTTGGAGTGCGAGAGTGAGAAAAAGCAGAGCGCCTGTTTGCAAGGCTAGGAAAGAGCAGAGCCCCAGTCTTGCTGTTTATCTGTAATGTCTGCCACGGCAAGTGAGGACCAGCAAGACAATTCCTGCCTAGCACCTTCCTTGGAGGAGAGAGAGTGCAACGTTTCATTTTAGCATTTTGGCGCTCACGAGCGAGACGAACTGCTTTCGCTGTTTGCAAGGCTAGGAAAGAGCAGAGCCCGAGTCTTGCTGTTTACCTGCAATGACTGCCAGGGCAAGTGAGGACCAGCAAGACAATTCCTGCCTAGCACCTTCCTTGGAGGAGAGAGAGTGCAAGGTTTCATTTTAGCATTTTCGCGCTCACGAGGGAGACAAACTGCTTTGGCTGTTTGCAAGGCTAGGAAAGAGCAGAGCCCCAGTCTTGCTGTTTATCTGCAATGACTGCCAGGGCAAGTGAGGACCAGCAAGACAATTCCTGCCTAGCACCTTCCTTGGAGGAGAGAGAGTGAAACGTTTCATTTTAGCATTTCGCGCTCACGAGCGAGACGAACTGCTTTGGCTGTTTGCAAGGCTAGGAAAGAGCAGAGCCCCAGTCTTGCTGTTTATCTGTAATGTCTGCCACGGCAAGTGAGGACCAGCAAGACAATTCCTGCCTAGCACCTTCCTTGGAGGAGAGAGAGTGCAACGTTTCATTTTAGCATTTTGGCGCTCACGAGCGAGACGAACTGCTTTGGCTGTTTGCAAGGCTAGGAAAGAGGAGAGCCCCAGTCTTGCTGTTTATCTGCAATGACTGCCAGGGCAAGTGAGGACCAGCAAGACAATTCCTGCCTAGCACCTTCCTTGGAGGAGAGAGAGTGCAACGTTTCATTTTGCTTTTTGGAGTGCGAGAGTGAGAAAAAGCAGAGTGCCTGTTTGCAAGGCTAGGAAAGAGCAGAGCCCGAGTCTTACTGTTTACCTGCAATGACTGCCAGGGCAAGTGAGGACCAGCAAGTCAATTCCTGCCTAGCACCTTCATTGGAGGAGAGAGAGTGCAAGGTTTCATTGCAGCATTTTGGCGCTCACGTCGAGACGAACTGCTTTGGCTGTTTGCAAGGCTAGGAAAGAGCAGAGCCCCAGTCTTGCTGTTTATCTGCAATGACTGCCAGGGCAAGTGAGGACCAGCAAGACAATTCCTGCCTAGCACCTTCCTTGGAGGAGAGAGAGTGCAACGTTTCAATTTAGCATTTTGGCGCTCACGACGGAGAAAAACTGCTTTGGCTGTTTGCAAGGCTAGGAAAGAGCAGAGCCCGAGTCTTGCTGTTTATCTGTAATGTCTGCCACGGCAAGTGAGGACCAGCAAGACAATTCCTGCCTAGCACCTTCCTTGGAGGAGAGAGAGTGCAACGTTTCATTTTAGCATTTTGGCGCTCACGAGCGAGACAAACTGCTTTGGCTGTTTCCAAGGCTAGGGAAGAGCAGAGCCCCAGTCTTGCTGTTTATCTGCAATGACTGCCTGGGCAAGTGAGGACCAGCAAGACAATTCCTGCCTAGCACCTTCCTTGGAGGAGAGAGAGTGGAACGTTTCATTTTGCTTTTTGGAGTGCGAGAGTGAGAAAAAGCAGAGTGCCTGTTTGCAAGGCTAGGAAAGAGCAGAGCCCGAGTCTTCCTGTTTATCTGCAATGACTGCCAGGGCAAGTGAGGACCAGCAAGACAATTCCTGCCTAGCACCTTCCTTGGAGGAGAGAGAGTGCAACGTTTCATTTTAGAATTTTGGCGCTCACGAGGGAGACAAACTGCTTTGGCTGTTTGCAAGGCTAGGAAAGAGACGAGCCCCAGTCTTGCTATTTATCTGCAATGACTGCGCGGGCAAGTGAGGACCAGCAAGACAATTCCTGCCTAGCACCTTCCTTGGAGGAGAGAGAGTGGAACGTTTCATTTTGCTTTTTGGAGTGCGAGAGTGAGAAAAAGCAGAGTGCCTGTTTGCAAGGCTAGGAAAGAGCAGAGCCCGAGTCTTCCTGTTTATCTGCAATGACTGCCAGGGCAAGTGAGGACCAGCAAGACAATTCCTGCCTAGCACCTTCCTTGGAGGAGAGAGAGTGCAACGTTTCATTTTAGCATTTTGGCGCTCATGAGCGAGACAAACTTCTTTGGCTCTTTGCAAGGCTAGGAAAGAGCAGAGCCCGAGTCTTGCTGTTTATCTGTAATGTCTGCCACGGCAAGTGAGGACCAGCAAGACAATTCCTGCCTAGCACCTTCCTTGGAGGAGATAGAGTGCAACGTTTCAATTTAGCATTTTGGCGCTCACGAGGGAGACAAACTGCTTTGGCTGTTTGCAAGGCTAGGAAAGAGCAGAGCCCGAGTCTTGCTGTTTACCTGTAATGACTGCCAGGGCAAGTGAGGACCAGCAAGACAATTCCTGCCTAGCACCTTCCTTGGAGGAGAGAGAGTGCAACGTTTCATTTTAGCATTTTGGCGCTCACGAGCGAGACAAACTGCT
Organism: Phaethon aethereus; assembly: GCF_964289735.1. NCBI lineage: Eukaryota > Metazoa > Chordata > Aves > Phaethontiformes > Phaethontidae > Phaethon > Phaethon aethereus. Next base: position 162,958 of record NW_028114062.1, on the reverse strand, counting down.
TTGGCTGTTTCCAAGGCTAGGGAAGAGCAGAGCCCCAGTCTTGCTGTTTATCTGCAATGACTGCCAGGGCAAGTGAGGACCAGCAAGACAATTCCTGCCTAGCACCTTCCTTGGAGGAGAGAGAGTGCAACGTTTCATTTTGCTTTTTGGAGTGCGAGAGTGAGAAAAAGCAGAGTGCCTGTTTGCAAGGCTAGGAAAGAGCAGAGCCCGAGTCTTGCTGTTTATCTGCAATGACTGCCAGGGCAAGTGAGGACCAGCAAGACAATTCCTGCCTAGCACCTTTCTTGGAGGAGAGAGAGTGCAATGTTTCATTTTAGCATTTTGGCGCTCACGAGCGAGACAAACTGCTTTGGCTGTTTGCAAGGCTAGGAAAGAGAAGAGCCCCAGTCTTGCTGTTTATCTGCCATGACTGCCAGGGTAAGTGAGGACCAGCAAGACAATTCCCGCCTAGCACCTTCCTTGGAGGAGAGAGAGTGGAACGTTTCGTTTTGCTTTTTGGAGTGCGAGAGTGAGAAAAAGCAGAGCGCCTGTTTGCAAGGCTAGGAAAGAGCAGAGCCCCAGTCTTGCTGTTTATCTGTAATGTCTGCCACGGCAAGTGAGGACCAGCAAGACAATTCCTGCCTAGCACCTTCCTTGGAGGAGAGAGAGTGGAACGTTTCATTTTAGCATTTTGGCGCTCACGAGCGAGACGAACTGCTTTGGCTGTTTGCAAGGCTAGGAAAGAGCAGAGCCCGCGTCTTGCTGTTTACCTGCAATGACTGCCAGGGCAAGTGAGGACCAGCAAGACAATTCCTGCCTAGCACCTTCCTTGGAGGAGAGAGAGTGCAACGTTTCAATTTAGCATTTTGGCGCTGACGAGGGAGACAAACTGCTTTGGCTGTTTGCAAGGCTAGGAAAGAGACGAGCCCCAGTCTTGCTATTTATCTGCAATGACTGCGCGGGCAAGTGAGGACCAGCAAGACAATTCCTGCCTAGCACCTTCCTTGGAGGAGAGAGAGTGGAACGTTTCATTTTGCTTTTTGGAGTGCGAGAGTGAGAAAAAGCAGAGTGCCTGTTTGCAAGGCTAGGAAAGAGCAGAGCCCGAGTCTTGTTGTTTATCTGCAATGACTGCCAGGGCAAGTGAGGACCAGCAAGACAATTCCTGCCTAGCACCTTCCTTGGAGGAGAGAGAGTGCAACGTTTCATTTTAGCATTTTGGCGCTCATGAGCGAGACAAAGTTCTTTGGCTCTTTGCAAGGCTAGGAAAGAGCAGAGCCCGAGTCTTGCTGTTTATCTGTAATGTCTGCCACGGCAAGTGAGGACCAGCAAGACAATTCCTCCCTAGCACCTTCCTTGGAGGAGAGAGAGTGCAACGTTTCATTTTAGCATTTTGGCGCTCACGAGCGAGACAATCTGCTTTGGCTGTTTGCAAGGCTAGGGAAGAGCAGAGCCCCAGTCTTGCTGTTTATCTGCAATGACTGCCAGGGCAAGTGAGGACCAGCAAGACAATTCCTGCCTAGCACCTTCCTTGGAGGAGAGAGAGTGCAACGTTTCATTTTAGCGTTTTGGCGCTCACGAGCGAGACGAACTGCTTTGGCTGTTTGCAAGGCTAGGAAAGAGCAGAGCCCGAGTCTTGCTGTTTACCTGCAATGACTGCCAGGGCAAGTGAGGACCAGCAAGACAATTCCTGCCTAGCACCTTCCTTGGAGGAGAGAGAGTGCAACGTTTCATTTTGCTTTTTGGAGTGCGAGAGTGAGAAAAAGCAGAGTGCCTGTTTGCAAGGCTAGGAAAGAGCAGAGCCCGAGTCTTGCTGTTTATCTGCAATGACTGCCAGGGCAAGTGAGGACCAGCAAGACAATTCCTGCCTAGCACCTTTCTTGGAGGAGAGAGAGTGCAATGTTTCATTTTAGCATTTTGGCGCTCACGAGCGAGACAAACTGCTTTGGCTGTTTGCAAGGCTAGGAAAGAGCAGAGCCCCAGTCTTGCTGTTTATCTGTAATGACTGCCACGGCAAGTGAGGACCAGCAAGACAATTCCTGCCTAGCACCTTCCTTGGAGGAGAGAGAGTGCAACGTTTCATTTTAGCATTTTGGCGCTCACGAGCGAGACGAACTGCTTTGGCTGTTTGCAAGGCTAGGAAAGAGCAGAGCCCCAGTCTTGCTGTTTATCTGCAATGACTGCCAGGGCAAGTGAGGACCAGCAAGACAATTCCTGCCTAGCACCTTCCTTGGAGGAGAGAGAGTGCAACGTTTCATTTTAGCATTTTCGCGCTCACGAGGGAGACAAACTGCTTTGGCTGTTTGCAAGGCTAGGAAAGAGCAGAGCCCCAGTCTTGCTGTTTATCTGCAATGACTGCCAGGGCAAGTGAGGACCAGCAAGACAATTCCTGCCTAGCACCTTCCTTGGAGGAGAGAGAGTGCAACGTTTCATTTTGCTTTTTGGAGTGCGAGAGTGAGAAAAAGCAGAGTGCCTGTTTGCAAGGCTAGGAAAGAGCAGAGCCCGAGTCTTGCTGTTTATCTGCAATGACTGCCAGGGCAAGTGAGGACCAGCAAGACAATTCCTGCCTAGCACCTTTCTTGGAGGAGAGAGAGTGCAATGTTTCATTTTAGCATTTTGGCGCTCACGAGCGAGTCAAACTGCTTTGGCTGTTTGCAAGGCTAGGAAAGAGAAGAGCCCCAGTCTTGCTGTTTATCTGCAATGACTGCCAGGGTAAGTGAGGACCAGCAAGACAATTCCCGCCTAGCACCTTCCTTGGAGGAGAGAGAGTGGAACGTTTCGTTTTGCTTTTTGGAGTGCGAGAGTGAGAAAAAGCAGAGCGCCTGTTTGCAAGGCTAGGAAAGAGCAGAGCCCCAGTCTTGCTGTTTATCTGTAATGTCTGCCACGGCAAGTGAGGACCAGCAAGACAATTCCTGCCTAGCACCTTCCTTGGAGGAGAGAGAGTGCAACGTTTCATTTTAGCATTTTGGCGCTCACGAGCGAGACGAACTGCTTTGGCTGTTTGCAAGGCTAGGAAAGAGCAGAGCCCGAGTCTTGCTGTTTACCTGCAATGACTGCCAGGGCAAGTGAGGACCAGCAAGACAATTCCTGCCTAGCACCTTCCTTGGAGGAGAGAGAGTGCAACGTTTCAATTTAGCATTTTGGCGCTCACGAGGGAGACAAACTGCTTTGGCTGTTTGCAAGGCTAGGAAAGAGACGAGCCCCAGTCTTGCTATTTATCTGCAATGACTGCGCGGGCAAGTGAGGACCAGCAAGACAATTCCTGCCTAGCACCTTCCTTGGAGGAGAGAGAGTGGAACGTTTCATTTTGCTTTTTGGAGTGCGAGAGTGAGAAAAAGCAGAGTGCCTGTTTGCAAGGCTAGGAAAGAGCAGAGCCCGAGTCTTGTTGTTTATCTGCAATGACTGCCAGGGCAAGTGAGGACCAGCAAGACAATTCCTGCCTAGCACCTTCCTTGGAGGAGAGAGAGTGCAACGTTTCATTTTAGCATTTTGGCGCTCATGAGCGAGACAATCTGCTTTGGCTGTTTGCAAGGCTAGGGAAGAGCAGAGCCCCAGTCTTGCTGTTTACCTGCAATGACTGCCAGGGCAAGTGAGGACCAGCAAGACAATTCCTGCCTAGCACCTTCCTTGGAGGAGAGAGAGTGCAACGTTTCATTTTAGCATTTTCGCGCTCACGAGGGAGACAAACTGCTTTGGCTGTTTGCAAGGCTAGGAAAGAGCAGAGCCCCAGTCTTGCTGTTTATCTGCAATGACTGCCAGGGCAAGTGAGGACCAGCAAGACAATTCCCGCCTAGTACCTTCCTTGGAGGAGAGAGAGTGGAACGTTTCGTTTTGCTTTTTGGAGTGCGAGAGTGAGAAAAAGCAGAGCGCCTGTTTGCAAGGCTAGGAAAGAGCAGAGCCCCAGTCTTGCTGTTTATCTGTAATGTCTGCCACGGCAAGTGAGGACCAGCAAGACAATTCCTGCCTAGCACCTTCCTTGGAGGAGAGAGAGTGCAACGTTTCATTTTAGCATTTTGGCGCTCACGAGCGAGACGAACTGCTTTGGCTGTTTGCAAGGCTAGGAAAGAGCAGAGCCCGAGTCTTGCTGTTTACCTGCAATGACTGCCAGGGCAAGTGAGGACCAGCAAGACAATTCCTGCCTAGCACCTTCCTTGGAGGAGAGAGAGTGCAACGTTTCAATTTAGCATTTTGGCGCTCACGAGGGAGACAAACTGCTTTGGCTGTTTGCAAGGCTAGGAAAGAGACGAGCCCCAGTCTTGCTATTTATCTGCAATGACTGCGCGGGCAAGTGAGGACCAGCAAGACAATTCCTGCCTAGCACCTTCCTTGGAGGAGAGAGAGTGGAACGTTTCATTTTGCTTTTTGGAGTGCGAGAGTGAGAAAAAGCAGAGTGCCTGTTTGCAAGGCTAGGAAAGAGCAGAGCCCGAGTCTTGCTGTTTATCTGCAATGACTGCCAGGGCAAGTGAGGACCAGCAAGACAATTCCTGCCTAGCACCTTTCTTGGAGGAGAGAGAGTGCAATGTTTCATTTTAGCATTTTGGCGCTCACGAGCGAGACAAACTGCTTTGGCTGTTTGCAAGGCTAGGAAAGAGCAGAGCCCCAGTCTTGCTGTTTATCTGTAATGACTGCCACGGCAAGTGAGGACCAGCAAGACAATTCCTGCCTAGCACCTTCCTTGGAGGAGAGAGAGTGCAACGTTTCATTTTAGCATTTTGGCGCTCACGAGCGAGACGAACTGCTTTGGCTGTTTGCAAGGCTAGGAAAGAGCAGAGCCCCAGTCTTGCTGTTTATCTGCAATGACTGCCAGGGCAAGTGAGGACCAGCAAGACAATTCCTGCCTAGCACCTTCCTTGGAGGAGAGAGAGTGCAACGTTTCATTTTAGCATTTTCGCGCTCACGAGGGAGACAAACTGCTTTGGCTGTTTGCAAGGCTAGGAAAGAGCAGAGCCCCAGTCTTGCTGTTTATCTGCAATGACTGCCAGGGCAAGTGAGGACCAGCAAGACAATTCCTGCCTAGCACCTTCCTTGGAGGAGAGAGAGTGCAACGTTTCATTTTGCTTTTTGGAGTGCGAGAGTGAGAAAAAGCAGAGTGCCTGTTTGCAAGGCTAGGAAAGAGAAGAGCCCCAGTCTTGCTGTTTATCTGCAATGACTGCCAGGGCAAGTGAGGACCAGCAAGACAATTCCTGCCTAGCACCTTCCTTGGAGGAGAGAGAGTGCAACGTTTCAATTTAGCATTTTGGCGCTCACGAGGGAGACAAACTGCTTTGGCTGTTTGCAAGGCTAGGAAAGAGACGAGCCCCAGTCTTGCTATTTATCTGCAATGACTGCGCGGGCAAGTGAGGACCAGCAAGACAATTCCTGCCTAGCACCTTCCTTGGAGGAGAGAGAGTGGAACGTTTCATTTTGCTTTTTGGAGTGCGAGAGTGAGAAAAAGCAGAGTGCCTGTTTGCAAGGCTAGGAAAGAGCAGAGCCCGAGTCTTGTTGTTTATCTGCAATGACTGCCAGGGCAAGTGAGGACCAGCAAGACAATTCCTGCCTAGCACCTTCCTTGGAGGAGAGAGAGTGCAACGTTTCATTTTAGCATTTTGGCGCTCATGAGCGAGACAATCTGCTTTGGCTGTTTGCAAGGCTAGGGAAGAGCAGAGCCCCAGTCTTGCTGTTTATCTGCAATGACTGCCAGGGCAAGTGAGGACCAGCAAGACAATTCCTGCCTAGCACCTTCCTTGGAGGAGAGAGAGTGCAACGTTTCATTTTAGCATTTTGGCGCTCTACGAGCAAGACAAACTGCTTTGGCTGTTTGCAAGGCTAGGAAAGAGCAGAGCCCCAGTCTTGCTGTTTATCTGCAATGACTGCCAGGGCAAGTGAGGACCAGCAAGACAATTCCTGCCTAGCACCTTCCTTGGAGGAGAGAGAGTGCAACGTTTCATTTTGCTTTTTGGAGTGCGAGAGTGAGAAAAAGCAGAGTGCCTGTTTGCAAGGCTAGGAAAGAGCAGAGCCCGAGTCTTGCTGTTTATCTGCAATGACTGCCAGGGCAAGTGAGGACCAGCAAGACAATTCCTGCCTAGCACCTTTCTTGGAGGAGAGAGAGTGCAATGTTTCATTTTAGCATTTTGGCGCTCACGAGCGAGACAAACTGCTTTGGCTGTTTGCAAGGCTAGGAAAGAGCAGAGCCCCAGTCTTGCTGTTTATCTGTAATGACTGCCGCGGCAAGTGAGGACCAGCAAGACAATTCCTGCCTAGCACCTTCCTTGGAGGAGAGAGAGTGCAACGTTTCATTTTAGCATTTTGGCGCTCACGAGCGAGACGAACTGCTTTGGCTGTTTGCAAGGCTAGGAAAGAGCAGAGCCCCAGTCTTGCTGTTTATCTGCAATGACTGCCAGGGCAAGTGAGGACCAGCAAGACAATTCCTGCCTAGCACCTTCCTTGGAGGAGAGAGAGTGCAACGTTTCATTTTAGCATTTTCGCGCTCACGAGGGAGACAAACTGCTTTGGCTGTTTGCAAGGCTAGGAAAGAGCAGAGCCCCAGTCTTGCTGTTTATCTGCAATGACTGCCAGGGCAAGTGAGGACCAGCAAGACAATTCCTGCCTAGCACCTTCCTTGGAGGAGAGAGAGTGCAACGTTTCATTTTGCTTTTTGGAGTGCGAGAGTGAGAAAAAGCAGAGTGCCTGTTTGCAAGGCTAGGAAAGAGCAGAGCCCGAGTCTTGCTGTTTATCTGCAATGACTGCCAGGGCAAGTGAGGACCAGCAAGACAATTCCTGCCTAGCACCTTCCTTGGAGGAGATAGAGTGCAACGTTTCAATTTAGCATTTTGGCGCTCACGAGGGAGACAAACTGCTTTGGCTGTTTGCAAGGCTAGGAAAGAGACGAGCCCCAGTCTTGCTGTTTATCTGTAATGTCTGCCACGGCAAGTGAGGACCAGCAAGACAATTCCTGCCTAGCACCTTCCTTGGAGGAGAGAGAGTGCAACGTTTCATTTTAGCATTTTGGCGCTCACGAGCGAGACAAACTGCTTTGGCTGTTTCCAAGGCTAGGGAAGAGCAGAGCCCCAGTCTTGCTGTTTATCTGCAATGACTGCCAGGGCAAGTGAGGACCAGCAAGACAATTCCTGCCTAGCACCTTCCTTGGAGGAGAGAGAGTGGAACGTTTCATTTTGCTTTTTGGAGTGCGAGAGTGAGAAAAAGCAGAGTGCCTGTTTGCAAGGCTAGGAAAGAGCAGAGCCCGAGTCTTGCTGTTTATCTGCAATGACTGCCAGGGCAAGTGAGGACCAGCAAGACAATTCCTGCCTAGCACCTTTCTTGGAGGAGAGAGAGTGCAATGTTTCATTTTAGCATTTTGGCGCTCACAAGCGAGACAAACTGCTTTGGCTGTTTGCAAGGCTAGGAAAGAGCAGAGCCCCAGTCTTGCTGTTTATCTGTAATGACTGCCACGGCAAGTGAGGACCAGCAAGACAATTCCTGCCTAGCACCTTCCTTGGAGGAGAGAGAGTGCAACGTTTCATTTTAGCATTTTGGCGCTCACGAGCGAGACGAACTGCTTTGGCTGTTTGCAAGGCTAGGAAAGAGCAGAGCCCCAGTCTTGCTGTTTATCTGCAATGACTGCCAGGGCAAGTGAGGACCAGCAAGACAATTCCTGCCTAGCACCTTCCTTGGAGGAGAGAGAGTGCAACGTTTCATTTTAGCATTTTCGCGCTCACGAGGGATACAAACTGCTTTGGCTGTTTGCAAGGCTAGGAAAGAGCAGAGCCCCAGTCTTGCTGTTTATCTGCAATGACTGCCAGGGCAAGTGAGGACCAGCAAGACAATTCCTGCCTAGCACCTTCCTTGGAGGAGAGAGAGTGCAACGTTTCATTTTGCTTTTTGGAGTGCGAGAGTGAGAAAAAGCAGAGTGCCTGTTTGCAAGGCTAGGAAAGAGAAGAGCCCCAGTCTTGCTGTTTATCTGCAATGACTGCCAGGGCAAGTGAGGACCAGCAAGACAATTCCTGCCTAGCACCTTCCTTGGAGGAGAGAGAGTGCAACGTTTCAATTTAGCATTTTGGCGCTCACGAGGGAGACAAACTGCTTTGGCTGTTTGCAAGGCTAGGAAAGAGACGAGCCCCAGTCTTGCTATTTATCTGCAATGACTGCGCGGGCAAGTGAGGACCAGCAAGACAATTCCTGCCTAGCACCTTCCTTGGAGGAGAGAGAGTGGAACGTTTCATTTTGCTTTTTGGAGTGCGAGAGTGAGAAAAAGCAGAGTGCCTGTTTGCAAGGCTAGGAAAGAGCAGAGCCCGAGTCTTCCTGTTTATCTGCAATGACTGCCAGGGCAAGTGAGGACCAGCAAGACAATTCCTGCCTAGCACCTTCCTTGGAGGAGAGAGAGTGCAACGTTTCATTTTAGCATTTTGGCGCTCATGAGCGAGACAATCTGCTTTGGCTGTTTGCAAGGCTAGGGAAGAGCAGAGCCCCAGTCTTGCTGTTTATCTGCAATGACTGCCAGGGCAAGTGAGGACCAGCAAGACAATTCCTGCCTAGCACCTTCCTTGGAGGAGAGAGAGTGCAACGTTTCATTTTAGCATTTTGGCGCTCTACGAGCAAGACAAACTGCTTTGGCTGTTTGCAAGGCTAGGAAAGAGCAGAGCCCCAGTCTTGCTGTTTATCTGCAATGACTGCCAGGGCAAGTGAGGACCAGCAAGACAATTCCTGCCTAGCACCTTCCTTGGAGGAGAGAGAGTGCAACGTTTCATTTTGCTTTTTGGAGTGCGAGAGTGAGAAAAAGCAGAGTGCCTGTTTGCAAGGCTAGGAAAGAGCAGAGCCCGAGTCTTGCTGTTTATCTGCAATGACTGCCAGGGCAAGTGAGGACCAGCAAGACAATTCCTGCCTAGCACCTTTCTTGGAGGAGAGAGAGTGCAATGTTTCATTTTAGCATTTTGGCGCTCACGAGCGAGACAAACTGCTTTGGCTGTTTGCAAGGCTAGGAAAGAGCAGAGCCCCAGTCTTGCTGTTTATCTGTAATGACTGCCACGGCAAGTGAGGACCAGCAAGACAATTCCTGCCTAGCACCTTCCTTGGAGGAGAGAGAGTGCAACGTTTCATTTTAGCATTTTGGCGCTCACGAGCGAGACGAACTGCTTTGGCTGTTTGCAAGGCTAGGAAAGAGCAGAGCCCCAGTCTTGCTGTTTATCTGCAATGACTGCCAGGGCAAGTGAGGACCAGCAAGACAATTCCTGCCTAGCACCTTCCTTGGAGGAGAGAGAGTGCAACGTTTCATTTTAGCATTTTCGCGCTCACGAGGGAGACAAACTGCTTTGGCTGTTTGCAAGGCTAGGAAAGAGCAGAGCCCCAGTCTTGCTGTTTATCTGCAATGACTGCCAGGGCAAGTGAGGACCAGCAAGACAATTCCTGCCTAGCACCTTCCTTGGAGGAGAGAGAGTGCAACGTTTCATTTTGCTTTTTGGAGTGCGAGAGTGAGAAAAAGCAGAGTGCCTGTTTGCAAGGCTAGGAAAGAGCAGAGCCCGAGTCTTGCTGTTTATCTGCAATGACTGCCAGGGCAAGTGAGGACCAGCAAGACAATTCCTGCCTAGCACCTTCCTTGGAGGAGATAGAGTGCAACGTTTCAATTTAGCATTTTGGCGCTCACGAGGGAGACAAACTGCTTTGGCTGTTTGCAAGGCTAGGAAAGAGACGAGCCCCAGTCTTGCTGTTTATCTGTAATGTCTGCCACGGCAAGTGAGGACCAGCAAGACAATTCCTGCCTAGCACCTTCCTTGGAGGAGAGAGAGTGCAACGTTTCATTTTAGCATTTTGGCGCTCACGAGCGAGACAAACTGCTTTGGCTGTTTCCAAGGCTAGGGAAGAGCAGAGCCCCAGTCTTGCTGTTTATCTGCAATGACTGCCAGGGCAAGTGAGGACCAGCAAGACAATTCCTGCCTAGCACCTTCCTTGGAGGAGAGAGAGTGCAACGTTTCATTTTGCTTTTTGGAGTGCGAGAGTGAGAAAAAGCAGAGTGCCTGTTTGTAAGGCTAGGAAAGAGCAGAGCCCGAGTCTTGCTGTTTATCTGCAATGACTGCCAGGGCAAGTGAGGACCAGCAAGACAATTCCTGCCTAGCACCTTCCTTGGAGGAGAGAGAGTGCAACGTTTCATTTTAGCATTTTGGCGCTCATGAGCGAGACAAACTTCTTTGGCTCTTTGCAAGGCTAGGAAAGAGCAGAGCCCGAGTCTTGCTGTTTATCTGTAATGTCTGCCACGGCAAGTGAGGACCAGCAAGACAATTCCTGCCTAGCACCTTCCTTGGAGGAGATAGAGTGCAACGTTTCAATTTAGCATTTTGGCGCTCACGAGGGAGACAAACTGCTTTGGCTGTTTGCAAGGCTAGGAAAGAGCAGAGCCCGAGTCTTGCTGTTTATCTGTAATGTCTGCCACGGCAAGTGAGGACCAGCAAGACAATTCCTGCCTAGCACCTTCCTTGGAGGAGAGAGAGTGCAACGTTTCATTTTAGCATTTTGGCGCTCACGAGCGAGACAAACTGCTTTGGCTGTTTCCAAGGCTAGGGAAGAGCAGAGCCCCAGTCTTGCTGTTTATCTGCAATGACTGCCTGGGCAAGTGAGGACCAGCAAGACAATTCCTGCCTAGCACCTTCCTTGGAGGAGAGAGAGTGGAACGTTTCATTTTGCTTTTTGGAGTGCGAGAGTGAGAAAAAGCAGAGTGCCTGTTTGCAAGGCTAGGAAAGAGCAGAGCCCGAGTCTTCCTGTTTATCTGCAATGACTGCCAGGGCAAGTGAGGACCAGCAAGACAATTCCTGCCTAGCACCTTCCTTGGAGGAGAGAGAGTGCAACGTTTCATTTTAGAATTTTGGCGCTCACGAGGGAGACAAACTGCTTTGGCTGTTTGCAAGGCTAGGAAAGACACGAGCCCCAGTCTTGCTATTTATCTGCAATGACTGCGCGGGCAAGTGAGGACCAGCAAGACAATTCCTGCCTAGCACCTTCCTTGGAGGAGAGAGAGTGGAACGTTTCATTTTGCTTTTTGGAGTGCGAGAGTGAGAAAAAGCAGAGTGCCTGTTTGCAAGGCTAGGAAAGAGAAGAGCCCGAGTCTTCCTGTTTATCTGCAATGACTGCCAGGGCAAGTGAGGACCAGCAAGACAATTCCTGCCTAGCACCTTCCTTGGAGGAGAGAGAGTGCAACGTTTCATTTTAGCATTTTGGCGCTCATGAGCGAGACAAACTTCTTTGGCTCTTTGCAAGGCTAGGAAAGAGCAGAGCCCGAGTCTTGCTGTTTATCTGTAATGTCTGCCACGGCAAGTGAGGACCAGCAAGACAATTCCTGCCTAGCACCTTCCTTGGAGGAGATAGAGTGCAACGTTTCAATTTAGCATTTTGGCGCTCACGAGGGAGACAAACTGCTTTGGCTGTTTGCAAGGCTAGGAAAGAGCAGAGCCCGAGTCTTGCTGTTTACCTGTAATGACTGCCAGGGCAAGTGAGGACCAGCAAGACAATTCCTGCCTAGCACCTTCCTTGGAGGAGAGAGAGTGCAACGTTTCATTTTAGCATTTTGGCGCTCACGAGCGAGACAAACTGCTTTGGCTGTTTCCAAGGCTAGGGAAGAGCAGAGCCCCAGTCTTGCTGTTTATCTGCAATGACTGCCAGGGCAAGTGAGGACCAGCAAGACAATTCCTGCCTAGCACCTTCCTTGGAGGAGAGAGAGTGCAACGTTTCATTTTGCTTTTTGGAGTGCGAGAGTGAGAAAAAGCAGAGTGCCTGTTTGCAAGGCTAGGAAAGAGCAGAGCCCGAGTCTTGCTGTTTATCTGCAATGACTGCCAGGGCAAGTGAGGACCAGCAAGACAATTCCTGCCTAGCACCTTTCTTGGAGGAGAGAGAGTGCAATGTTTCATTTTAGCATTTTGGCGCTCACGAGCGAGACAAACTGCTTTGGCTGTTTGCAAGGCTAGGAAAGAGAAGAGCCCCAGTCTTGCTGTTTATCTGCCATGACTGCCAGGGTAAGTGAGGACCAGCAAGACAATTCCCGCCTAGCACCTTCCTTGGAGGAGAGAGAGTGGAACGTTTCGTTTTGCTTTTTGGAGTGCGAGAGTGAGAAAAAGCAGAGCGCCTGTTTGCAAGGCTAGGAAAGAGCAGAGCCCCAGTCTTGCTGTTTATCTGTAATGTCTGCCACGGCAAGTGAGGACCAGCAAGACAATTCCTGCCTAGCACCTTCCTTGGAGGAGAGAGAGTGGAACGTTTCATTTTAGCATTTTGGCGCTCACGAGCGAGACGAACTGCTTTGGCTGTTTGCAAGGCTAGGAAAGAGCAGAGCCCGCGTCTTGCTGTTTACCTGCAATGACTGCCAGGGCAAGTGAGGACCAGCAAGACAATTCCTGCCTAGCACCTTCCTTGGAGGAGAGAGAGTGCAACGTTTCAATTTAGCATTTTGGCGCTGACGAGGGAGACAAACTGCTTTGGCTGTTTGCAAGGCTAGGAAAGAGACGAGCCCCAGTCTTGCTATTTATCTGCAATGACTGCGCGGGCAAGTGAGGACCAGCAAGACAATTCCTGCCTAGCACCTTCCTTGGAGGAGAGAGAGTGGAACGTTTCATTTTGCTTTTTGGAGTGCGAGAGTGAGAAAAAGCAGAGTGCCTGTTTGCAAGGCTAGGAAAGAGCAGAGCCCGAGTCTTGTTGTTTATCTGCAAAGACTGCCAGGGCAAGTGAGGACCAGCAAGACAATTCCTGCCTAGCACCTTCCTTGGAGGAGAGAGAGTGCAACGTTTCATTTTAGCATTTTGGCGCTCATGAGCGAGACAAAGTTCTTTGGCTCTTTGCAAGGCTAGGAAAGAGCAGAGCCCGAGTCTTGCTGTTTATCTGTAATGTCTGCCACGGCAAGTGAGGACCAGCAAGACAATTCCTCCCTAGCACCTTCCTTGGAGGAGAGAGAGTGCAACGTTTCATTTTAGCATTTTGGCGCTCACGAGCGAGACAATCTGCTTTGGCTGTTTGCAAGGCTAGGGAAGAGCAGAGCCCCAGTCTTGCTGTTTATCTGCAATGACTGCCAGGGCAAGTGAGGACCAGCAAGACAATTCCTGCCTAGCACCTTCCTTGGAGGAGAGAGAGTGCAACGTTTCATTTTAGCGTTTTGGCGCTCACGAGCGAGACGAACTGCTTTGGCTGTTTGCAAGGCTAGGAAAGAGCAGAGCCCGAGTCTTGCTGTTTACCTGCAATGACTGCCAGGGCAAGTGAGGACCAGCAAGACAATTCCTGCCTAGCACCTTCCTTGGAGGAGAGAGAGTGCAACGTTTCATTTTGCTTTTTGGAGTGCGAGAGTGAGAAAAAGCAGAGTGCCTGTTTGCAAGGCTAGGAAAGAGCAGAGCCCGAGTCTTGCTGTTTATCTGCAATGACTGCCAGGGCAAGTGAGGACCAGCAAGACAATTCCTGCCTAGCACCTTTCTTGGAGGAGAGAGAGTGCAATGTTTCATTTTAGCATTTTGGCGCTCACGAGCGAGACAAACTGCTTTGGCTGTTTGCAAGGCTAGGAAAGAGCAGAGCCCCAGTCTTGCTGTTTATCTGTAATGACTGCCACGGCAAGTGAGGACCAGCAAGACAATTCCTGCCTAGCACCTTCCTTGGAGGAGAGAGAGTGCAACGTTTCATTTTAGCATTTTGGCGCTCACGAGCGAGACGAACTGCTTTGGCTGTTTGCAAGGCTAGGAAAGAGCAGAGCCCCAGTCTTGCTGTTTATCTGCAATGACTGCCAGGGCAAGTGAGGACCAGCAAGACAATTCCTGCCTAGCACCTTCCTTGGAGGAGAGAGAGTGCAACGTTTCATTTTAGCATTTTCGCGCTCACGAGGGAGACAAACTGCTTTGGCTGTTTGCAAGGCTAGGAAAGAGCAGAGCCCCAGTCTTGCTGTTTATCTGCAATGACTGCCAGGGCAAGTGAGGACCAGCAAGACAATTCCTGCCTAGCACCTTCCTTGGAGGAGAGAGAGTGCAACGTTTCATTTTGCTTTTTGGAGTGCGAGAGTGAGAAAAAGCAGAGTGCCTGTTTGCAAGGCTAGGAAAGAGCAGAGCCCGAGTCTTGCTGTTTATCTGCAATGACTGCCAGGGCAAGTGAGGACCAGCAAGACAATTCCTGCCTAGCACCTTTCTTGGAGGAGAGAGAGTGCAATGTTTCATTTTAGCATTTTGGCGCTCACGAGCGAGTCAAACTGCTTTGGCTGTTTGCAAGGCTAGGAAAGAGAAGAGCCCCAGTCTTGCTGTTTATCTGCAATGACTGCCAGGGTAAGTGAGGACCAGCAAGACAATTCCCGCCTAGCACCTTCCTTGGAGGAGAGAGAGTGGAACGTTTCGTTTTGCTTTTTGGAGTGCGAGAGTGAGAAAAAGCAGAGCGCCTGTTTGCAAGGCTAGGAAAGAGCAGAGCCCCAGTCTTGCTGTTTATCTGTAATGTCTGCCACGGCAAGTGAGGACCAGCAAGACAATTCCTGCCTAGCACCTTCCTTGGAGGAGAGAGAGTGCAACGTTTCATTTTAGCATTTTGGCGCTCACGAGCGAGACGAACTGCTTTGGCTGTTTGCAAGGCTAGGAAAGAGCAGAGCCCGAGTCTTGCTGTTTACCTGCAATGACTGCCAGGGCAAGTGAGGACCAGCAAGACAATTCCTGCCTAGCACCTTCCTTGGAGGAGAGAGAGTGCAACGTTTCAATTTAGCATTTTGGCGCTCACGAGGGAGACAAACTGCTTTGGCTGTTTGCAAGGCTAGGAAAGAGACGAGCCCCAGTCTTGCTATTTATCTGCAATGACTGCGCGGGCAAGTGAGGACCAGCAAGACAATTCCTGCCTAGCACCTTCCTTGGAGGAGAGAGAGTGGAACGTTTCATTTTGCTTTTTGGAGTGCGAGAGTGAGAAAAAGCAGAGTGCCTGTTTGCAAGGCTAGGAAAGAGCAGAGCCCGAGTCTTGTTGTTTATCTGCAATGACTGCCAGGGCAAGTGAGGACCAGCAAGACAATTCCTGCCTAGCACCTTCCTTGGAGGAGAGAGAGTGCAACGTTTCATTTTAGCATTTTGGCGCTCATGAGCGAGACAATCTGCTTTGGCTGTTTGCAAGGCTAGGGAAGAGCAGAGCCCCAGTCTTGCTGTTTACCTGCAATGACTGCCAGGGCAAGTGAGGACCAGCAAGACAATTCCTGCCTAGCACCTTCCTTGGAGGAGAGAGAGTGCAACGTTTCATTTTAGCATTTTCGCGCTCACGAGGGAGACAAACTGCTTTGGCTGTTTGCAAGGCTAGGAAAGAGCAGAGCCCCAGTCTTGCTGTTTATCTGCAATGACTGCCAGGGCAAGTGAGGACCAGCAAGACAATTCCCGCCTAGTACCTTCCTTGGAGGAGAGAGAGTGGAACGTTTCGTTTTGCTTTTTGGAGTGCGAGAGTGAGAAAAAGCAGAGCGCCTGTTTGCAAGGCTAGGAAAGAGCAGAGCCCCAGTCTTGCTGTTTATCTGTAATGTCTGCCACGGCAAGTGAGGACCAGCAAGACAATTCCTGCCTAGCACCTTCCTTGGAGGAGAGAGAGTGCAACGTTTCATTTTAGCATTTTGGCGCTCACGAGCGAGACGAACTGCTTTGGCTGTTTGCAAGGCTAGGAAAGAGCAGAGCCCGAGTCTTGCTGTTTACCTGCAATGACTGCCAGGGCAAGTGAGGACCAGCAAGACAATTCCTGCCTAGCACCTTCCTTGGAGGAGAGAGAGTGCAACGTTTCAATTTAGCATTTTGGCGCTCACGAGGGAGACAAACTGCTTTGGCTGTTTGCAAGGCTAGGAAAGAGACGAGCCCCAGTCTTGCTATTTATCTGCAATGACTGCGCGGGCAAGTGAGGACCAGCAAGACAATTCCTGCCTAGCACCTTCCTTGGAGGAGAGAGAGTGGAACGTTTCATTTTGCTTTTTGGAGTGCGAGAGTGAGAAAAAGCAGAGTGCCTGTTTGCAAGGCTAGGAAAGAGCAGAGCCCGAGTCTTGCTGTTTATCTGCAATGACTGCCAGGGCAAGTGAGGACCAGCAAGACAATTCCTGCCTAGCACCTTTCTTGGAGGAGAGAGAGTGCAATGTTTCATTTTAGCATTTTGGCGCTCACGAGCGAGACAAACTGCTTTGGCTGTTTGCAAGGCTAGGAAAGAGCAGAGCCCCAGTCTTGCTGTTTATCTGTAATGACTGCCACGGCAAGTGAGGACCAGCAAGACAATTCCTGCCTAGCACCTTCCTTGGAGGAGAGAGAGTGCAACGTTTCATTTTAGCATTTTGGCGCTCACGAGCGAGACGAACTGCTTTGGCTGTTTGCAAGGCTAGGAAAGAGCAGAGCCCCAGTCTTGCTGTTTATCTGCAATGACTGCCAGGGCAAGTGAGGACCAGCAAGACAATTCCTGCCTAGCACCTTCCTTGGAGGAGAGAGAGTGCAACGTTTCATTTTAGCATTTTCGCGCTCACGAGGGAGACAAACTGCTTTGGCTGTTTGCAAGGCTAGGAAAGAGCAGAGCCCCAGTCTTGCTGTTTATCTGCAATGACTGCCAGGGCAAGTGAGGACCAGCAAGACAATTCCTGCCTAGCACCTTCCTTGGAGGAGAGAGAGTGCAACGTTTCATTTTGCTTTTTGGAGTGCGAGAGTGAGAAAAAGCAGAGTGCCTGTTTGCAAGGCTAGGAAAGAGAAGAGCCCCAGTCTTGCTGTTTATCTGCAATGACTGCCAGGGCAAGTGAGGACCAGCAAGACAATTCCTGCCTAGCACCTTCCTTGGAGGAGAGAGAGTGCAACGTTTCAATTTAGCATTTTGGCGCTCACGAGGGAGACAAACTGCTTTGGCTGTTTGCAAGGCTAGGAAAGAGACGAGCCCCAGTCTTGCTATTTATCTGCAATGACTGCGCGGGCAAGTGAGGACCAGCAAGACAATTCCTGCCTAGCACCTTCCTTGGAGGAGAGAGAGTGGAACGTTTCATTTTGCTTTTTGGAGTGCGAGAGTGAGAAAAAGCAGAGTGCCTGTTTGCAAGGCTAGGAAAGAGCAGAGCCCGAGTCTTGTTGTTTATCTGCAATGACTGCCAGGGCAAGTGAGGACCAGCAAGACAATTCCTGCCTAGCACCTTCCTTGGAGGAGAGAGAGTGCAACGTTTCATTTTAGCATTTTGGCGCTCATGAGCGAGACAATCTGCTTTGGCTGTTTGCAAGGCTAGGGAAGAGCAGAGCCCCAGTCTTGCTGTTTATCTGCAATGACTGCCAGGGCAAGTGAGGACCAGCAAGACAATTCCTGCCTAGCACCTTCCTTGGAGGAGAGAGAGTGCAACGTTTCATTTTAGCATTTTGGCGCTCTACGAGCAAGACAAACTGCTTTGGCTGTTTGCAAGGCTAGGAAAGAGCAGAGCCCCAGTCTTGCTGTTTATCTGCAATGACTGCCAGGGCAAGTGAGGACCAGCAAGACAATTCCTGCCTAGCACCTTCCTTGGAGGAGAGAGAGTGCAACGTTTCATTTTGCTTTTTGGAGTGCGAGAGTGAGAAAAAGCAGAGTGCCTGTTTGCAAGGCTAGGAAAGAGCAGAGCCCGAGTCTTGCTGTTTATCTGCAATGACTGCCAGGGCAAGTGAGGACCAGCAAGACAATTCCTGCCTAGCACCTTTCTTGGAGGAGAGAGAGTGCAATGTTTCATTTTAGCATTTTGGCGCTCACGAGCGAGACAAACTGCTTTGGCTGTTTGCAAGGCTAGGAAAGAGCAGAGCCCCAGTCTTGCTGTTTATCTGTAATGACTGCCGCGGCAAGTGAGGACCAGCAAGACAATTCCTGCCTAGCACCTTCCTTGGAGGAGAGAGAGTGCAACGTTTCATTTTAGCATTTTGGCGCTCACGAGCGAGACGAACTGCTTTGGCTGTTTGCAAGGCTAGGAAAGAGCAGAGCCCCAGTCTTGCTGTTTATCTGCAATGACTGCCAGGGCAAGTGAGGACCAGCAAGACAATTCCTGCCTAGCACCTTCCTTGGAGGAGAGAGAGTGCAACGTTTCATTTTAGCATTTTCGCGCTCACGAGGGAGACAAACTGCTTTGGCTGTTTGCAAGGCTAGGAAAGAGCAGAGCCCCAGTCTTGCTGTTTATCTGCAATGACTGCCAGGGCAAGTGAGGACCAGCAAGACAATTCCTGCCTAGCACCTTCCTTGGAGGAGAGAGAGTGCAACGTTTCATTTTGCTTTTTGGAGTGCGAGAGTGAGAAAAAGCAGAGTGCCTGTTTGCAAGGCTAGGAAAGAGCAGAGCCCGAGTCTTGCTGTTTATCTGCAATGACTGCCAGGGCAAGTGAGGACCAGCAAGACAATTCCTGCCTAGCACCTTCCTTGGAGGAGATAGAGTGCAACGTTTCAATTTAGCATTTTGGCGCTCACGAGGGAGACAAACTGCTTTGGCTGTTTGCAAGGCTAGGAAAGAGACGAGCCCCAGTCTTGCTGTTTATCTGTAATGTCTGCCACGGCAAGTGAGGACCAGCAAGACAATTCCTGCCTAGCACCTTCCTTGGAGGAGAGAGAGTGCAACGTTTCATTTTAGCATTTTGGCGCTCACGAGCGAGACAAACTGCTTTGGCTGTTTCCAAGGCTAGGGAAGAGCAGAGCCCCAGTCTTGCTGTTTATCTGCAATGACTGCCAGGGCAAGTGAGGACCAGCAAGACAATTCCTGCCTAGCACCTTCCTTGGAGGAGAGAGAGTGGAACGTTTCATTTTGCTTTTTGGAGTGCGAGAGTGAGAAAAAGCAGAGTGCCTGTTTGCAAGGCTAGGAAAGAGCAGAGCCCGAGTCTTGCTGTTTATCTGCAATGACTGCCAGGGCAAGTGAGGACCAGCAAGACAATTCCTGCCTAGCACCTTTCTTGGAGGAGAGAGAGTGCAATGTTTCATTTTAGCATTTTGGCGCTCACAAGCGAGACAAACTGCTTTGGCTGTTTGCAAGGCTAGGAAAGAGCAGAGCCCCAGTCTTGCTGTTTATCTGTAATGACTGCCACGGCAAGTGAGGACCAGCAAGACAATTCCTGCCTAGCACCTTCCTTGGAGGAGAGAGAGTGCAACGTTTCATTTTAGCATTTTGGCGCTCACGAGCGAGACGAACTGCTTTGGCTGTTTGCAAGGCTAGGAAAGAGCAGAGCCCCAGTCTTGCTGTTTATCTGCAATGACTGCCAGGGCAAGTGAGGACCAGCAAGACAATTCCTGCCTAGCACCTTCCTTGGAGGAGAGAGAGTGCAACGTTTCATTTTAGCATTTTCGCGCTCACGAGGGAGACAAACTGCTTTGGCTGTTTGCAAGGCTAGGAAAGAGCAGAGCCCCAGTCTTGCTGTTTATCTGCAATGACTGCCAGGGCAAGTGAGGACCAGCAAGACAATTCCTGCCTAGCACCTTCCTTGGAGGAGAGAGAGTGCAACGTTTCATTTTGCTTTTTGGAGTGCGAGAGTGAGAAAAAGCAGAGTGCCTGTTTGCAAGGCTAGGAAAGAGAAGAGCCCCAGTCTTGCTGTTTATCTGCAATGACTGCCAGGGCAAGTGAGGACCAGCAAGACAATTCCTGCCTAGCACCTTCCTTGGAGGAGAGAGAGTGCAACGTTTCAATTTAGCATTTTGGCGCTCACGAGGGAGACAAACTGCTTTGGCTGTTTGCAAGGCTAGGAAAGAGACGAGCCCCAGTCTTGCTATTTATCTGCAATGACTGCGCGGGCAAGTGAGGACCAGCAAGACAATTCCTGCCTAGCACCTTCCTTGGAGGAGAGAGAGTGGAACGTTTCATTTTGCTTTTTGGAGTGCGAGAGTGAGAAAAAGCAGAGTGCCTGTTTGCAAGGCTAGGAAAGAGCAGAGCCCGAGTCTTGTTGTTTATCTGCAATGACTGCCAGGGCAAGTGAGGACCAGCAAGACAATTCCTGCCTAGCACCTTCCTTGGAGGAGAGAGAGTGCAACGTTTCATTTTAGCATTTTGGCGCTCTACGAGCAAGACAAACTGCTTTGGCTGTTTGCAAGGCTAGGAAAGAGCAGAGCCCCAGTCTTGCTGTTTATCTGCAATGACTGCCAGGGCAAGTGAGGACCAGCAAGACAATTCCTGCCTAGCACCTTCCTTGGAGGAGAGAGAGTGCAACGTTTCATTTTGCTTTTTGGAGTGCGAGAGTGAGAAAAAGCAGAGTGCCTGTTTGCAAGGCTAGGAAAGAGCAGAGCCCGAGTCTTGCTGTTTATCTGCAATGACTGCCAGGGCAAGTGAGGACCAGCAAGACAATTCCTGCCTAGCACCTTTCTTGGAGGAGAGAGAGTGCAATGTTTCATTTTAGCATTTTGGCGCTCACGAGCGAGACAAACTGCTTTGGCTGTTTGCAAGGCTAGGAAAGAGCAGAGCCCCAGTCTTGCTGTTTATCTGTAATGACTGCCACGGCAAGTGAGGACCAGCAAGACAATTCCTGCCTAGCACCTTCCTTGGAGGAGAGAGAGTGCAACGTTTCATTTTAGCATTTTGGCGCTCACGAGCGAGACGAACTGCTTTGGCTGTTTGCAAGGCTAGGAAAGAGCAGAGCCCCAGTCTTGCTGTTTATCTGCAATGACTGCCAGGGCAAGTGAGGACCAGCAAGACAATTCCTGCCTAGCACCTTCCTTGGAGGAGAGAGAGTGCAACGTTTCATTTTAGCATTTTCGCGCTCACGAGGGAGACAAACTGCTTTGGCTGTTTGCAAGGCTAGGAAAGAGCAGAGCCCCAGTCTTGCTGTTTATCTGCAATGACTGCCAGGGCAAGTGAGGACCAGCAAGACAATTCCTGCCTAGCACCTTCCTTGGAGGAGAGAGAGTGCAACGTTTCATTTTGCTTTTTGGAGTGCGAGAGTGAGAAAAAGCAGAGTGCCTGTTTGCAAGGCTAGGAAAGAGCAGAGCCCGAGTCTTGCTGTTTATCTGCAATGACTGCCAGGGCAAGTGAGGACCAGCAAGACAATTCCTGCCTAGCACCTTCCTTGGAGGAGATAGAGTGCAACGTTTCAATTTAGCATTTTGGCGCTCACGAGGGAGACAAACTGCTTTGGCTGTTTGCAAGGCTAGGAAAGAGACGAGCCCCAGTCTTGCTGTTTATCTGTAATGTCTGCCACGGCAAGTGAGGACCAGCAAGACAATTCCTGCCTAGCACCTTCCTTGGAGGAGAGAGAGTGCAACGTTTCATTTTAGCATTTTGGCGCTCACGAGCGAGACAAACTGCTTTGGCTGTTTCCAAGGCTAGGGAAGAGCAGAGCCCCAGTCTTGCTGTTTATCTGCAATGACTGCCAGGGCAAGTGAGGACCAGCAAGACAATTCCTGCCTAGCACCTTCCTTGGAGGAGAGAGAGTGCAACGTTTCATTTTGCTTTTTGGAGTGCGAGAGTGAGAAAAAGCAGAGTGCCTGTTTGTAAGGCTAGGAAAGAGCAGAGCCCGAGTCTTGCTGTTTATCTGCAATGACTGCCAGGGCAAGTGAGGACCAGCAAGACAATTCCTGCCTAGCACCTTCCTTGGAGGAGAGAGAGTGCAACGTTTCATTTTAGCATTTTGGCGCTCATGAGCGAGACAAACTTCTTTGGCTCTTTGCAAGGCTAGGAAAGAGCAGAGCCCGAGTCTTGCTGTTTATCTGTAATGTCTGCCACGGCAAGTGAGGACCAGCAAGACAATTCCTGCCTAGCACCTTCCTTGGAGGAGATAGAGTGCAACGTT
The DNA here is from genome assembly GCF_964289735.1 of Phaethon aethereus. Lineage (NCBI taxonomy): Eukaryota > Metazoa > Chordata > Aves > Phaethontiformes > Phaethontidae > Phaethon > Phaethon aethereus. The sequence continues at coordinate 141,335 of NW_028114062.1, read as the reverse complement.
TCAATTTAGCATTTTGGCGCTCACGAGGGAGACAAACTGCTTTGGCTGTTTGCAAGGCTAGGAAAGAGCAGAGCCCGAGTCTTGCTGTTTATCTGTAATGTCTGCCACGGCAAGTGAGGACCAGCAAGACAATTCCTGCCTAGCACCTTCCTTGGAGGAGAGAGAGTGCAACGTTTCATTTTAGCATTTTGGCGCTCACGAGCGAGACAAACTGCTTTGGCTGTTTCCAAGGCTAGGGAAGAGCAGAGCCCCAGTCTTGCTGTTTATCTGCAATGACTGCCTGGGCAAGTGAGGACCAGCAAGACAATTCCTGCCTAGCACCTTCCTTGGAGGAGAGAGAGTGGAACGTTTCATTTTGCTTTTTGGAGTGCGAGAGTGAGAAAAAGCAGAGTGCCTGTTTGCAAGGCTAGGAAAGAGCAGAGCCCGAGTCTTCCTGTTTATCTGCAATGACTGCCAGGGCAAGTGAGGACCAGCAAGACAATTCCTGCCTAGCACCTTCCTTGGAGGAGAGAGAGTGCAACGTTTCATTTTAGAATTTTGGCGCTCACGAGGGAGACAAACTGCTTTGGCTGTTTGCAAGGCTAGGAAAGACACGAGCCCCAGTCTTGCTATTTATCTGCAATGACTGCGCGGGCAAGTGAGGACCAGCAAGACAATTCCTGCCTAGCACCTTCCTTGGAGGAGAGAGAGTGGAACGTTTCATTTTGCTTTTTGGAGTGCGAGAGTGAGAAAAAGCAGAGTGCCTGTTTGCAAGGCTAGGAAAGAGAAGAGCCCGAGTCTTCCTGTTTATCTGCAATGACTGCCAGGGCAAGTGAGGACCAGCAAGACAATTCCTGCCTAGCACCTTCCTTGGAGGAGAGAGAGTGCAACGTTTCATTTTAGCATTTTGGCGCTCATGAGCGAGACAAACTTCTTTGGCTCTTTGCAAGGCTAGGAAAGAGCAGAGCCCGAGTCTTGCTGTTTATCTGTAATGTCTGCCACGGCAAGTGAGGACCAGCAAGACAATTCCTGCCTAGCACCTTCCTTGGAGGAGATAGAGTGCAACGTTTTAATTTAGCATTTTGGCGCTCACGAGGGAGACAAACTGCTTTGGCTCTTTGCAAGGCTAGGAAAGAGCAGAGCCCGAGTCTTGCTGTTTATCTGTAATGTCTGCCACGGCAAGTGAGGACCAGCAAGACAATTCCTGCCTAGCACCTTCCTTGGAGGAGAGAGAGTGCAACGTTTCATTTTAGCATTTTGGCGCTCATGAGCGAGACAAACTGCTTTGGCTGTTTCCAAGGCTAGGGAAGAGCAGAGCCCCAGTCTTGCTGTTTATCTGCAATGACTGCCAGGGCAAGTGAGGACCAGCAAGACAATTCCTGCCTAGCACCTTCCTTGGAGGAGAGAGAGTGCAACGTTTCATTTTGCTTTTTGGAGTGCGAGAGTGAGAAAAAGCAGAGTGCCTGTTTGCAAGGCTAGGAAAGAGCAGAGCCCGAGTCTTCCTGTTTATCTGCAATGACTGCCAGGGCAAGTGAGGACCAGCAAGACAATTCCTGCCTAGCACCTTCCTTGGAGGAGAGAGAGTGCAACGTTTCATTTTAGAATTTTGGCGCTCACGAGGGAGACAAACTGCTTTGGCTGTTTGCAAGGCTAGGGAAGAGCAGAGCCCCAGTCTTGCTATTTATCTGCAATGACTGCGCGGGCAAGTGAGGACCAGCAAGACAATTCCTGCCTAGCACCTTCCTTGGAGGAGAGAGAGTGCAACGTTTCATTTTGCTTTTTGGAGTGCGAGAGTGAGAAAAAGCAGAGTGCCTGTTTGCAAGGCTAGGAAAGAGAAGAGCCCGAGTCTTCCTGTTTATCTGCAATGACTGCCAGGGCAAGTGAGGACCAGCAAGACAATTCCTGCCTAGCACCTTCCTTGGAGGAGAGAGAGTGCAACGTTTCATTTTAGCATTTTGGCGCTCATGAGCGAGACAAACTTCTTTGGCTCTTTGCAAGGCTAGGAAAGAGCAGAGCCCGAGTCTTGCTGTTTATCTGTAATGTCTGCCACGGCAAGTGAGGACCAGCAAGACAATTCCTGCCTACCACCTTCCTTGGAGGAGATAGAGTGCAACGTTTTAATTTAGCATTTTGGCGCTCACGAGGGAGACAAACTGCTTTGGCTGTTTGCAAGGCTAGGAAAGAGCAGAGCCCGAGTCTTGCTGTTTATCTGTAATGTCTGCCACGGCAAGTGAGGACCAGCAAGACAATTCCTGCCTAGCACCTTCCTTGGAGGAGAGAGAGTGCAACGTTTCATTTTAGCATTTTGGCGCTCACGAGCGAGACAAACTGCTTTGGCTGTTTCCAAGGCTAGGGAAGAGCAGAGCCCCAGTCTTGCTGTTTATCTGCAATGACTGCCAGGGCAAGTGAGGACCAGCAAGACAATTCCTGCCTAGCACCTTCCTTGGAGGAGAGAGAGTGCAACGTTTCATTTTGCTTTTTGGAGTGCGAGAGTGAGAAAAAGCAGAGTGCCTGTTTGCAAGGCTAGGAAAGAGCAGAGCCCGAGTCTTCCTGTTTATCTGCAATGACTGCCAGGGCAAGTGAGGACCAGCAAGACAATTCCTGCCTAGCACCTTCCTTGGAGGAGAGAGAGTGCAACGTTTCATTTTAGAATTTTGGCGCTCTCGAGGGAGACAAACTGCTTTGGCTGTTTGCAAGGCTAGGGAAGAGCAGAGCCCCAGTCTTGCTATTTATCTGCAATGACTGCGCGGGCAAGTGAGGACCAGCAAGACAATTCCTGCCTAGCACCTTCCTTGGAGGAGAGAGAGTGCAACGTTTCATTTTGCTTTTTGGAGTGCGAGAGTGAGAAAAAGCAGAGTGCCTGTTTGCAAGGCTAGGAAAGAGAAGAGCCCGAGTCTTCCTGTTTATCTGCAATGACTGCCAGGGCAAGTGAGGACCAGCAAGACAATTCCTGCCTAGCACCTTCCTTGGAGGAGAGAGAGTGCAACGTTTCATTTTAGCATTTTGGCGCTCATGAGCGAGACAAACTTCTTTGGCTCTTTGCAAGGCTAGGAAAGAGCAGAGCCCGAGTCTTGCTGTTTATCTGTATTATCTGCCACGGCAAGTGAGGACCAGCAAGACAATTCCTGCCTAGCACCTTCCTTGGAGGAGATAGAGTGCAACGTTTCAATTTAGCATTTTGGCGCTCACGAGGGAGACAAACTGCTTTGGCTGTTTGCAAGGCTAGGAAAGAGCAGAGCCCGAGTCTTGCTGTTTATCTGTAATGTCTGCCACGGCAAGTGAGGACCAGCAAGACAATTCCTGCCTAGCACCTTCCTTGGAGGAGAGAGAGTGCAACGTTTCATTTTAGCATTTTGGCGCTCACGAGCGAGACAAACTGCTTTGGCTGTTTCCAAGGATAGGGAAGAGCAGAGCCCCAGTCTTGCTGTTTATCTGCAATGACTGCCAGGGCAAGTGAGGACCAGCAAGACAATTCCTGCCTAGCACCTTCCTTGGAGGAGAGAGAGTGCAACGTTTCATTTTGCTTTTTGGAGTGCGAGAGTGAGAAAAAGCAGAGTGCCTGTTTGCAAGGCTAGGAAAGAGCAGAGCCCGAGTCTTGCTGTTTATCTGCAATGACTGCCAGGGCAAGTGAGGACCAGCAAGACAATTCCTGCCTAGCACCTTCCTTGGAGGAGAGAGAGTGCAACGTTTCATTTTAGCATTTTGGCGCTCATGAGCGAGACAAACTTCTTTGGCTCTTTGCAAGGCTAGGAAAGAGCAGAGCCCGAGTCTTGCTGTTTATCTGTAATGTCTGCCACGGCAAGTGAGGACCAGCAAGACAATTCCTGCCTAGCACCTTCCTTGGAGGAGATAGAGTGCAACGTTTCAATTTAGCATTTTGGCGCTCACGAGGGAGACAAACTGCTTTGGCTGTTTGCAAGGCTAGGAAAGAGCAGAGCCCGAGTCTTGCTGTTTATCTGTAATGTCTGCCACGGCAAGTGAGGACCAGCAAGACAATTCCTGCCTAGCACCTTCCTTGGAGGAGAGAGAGTGCAACGTTTCATTTTAGCATTTTGGCGCTCACGAGCGAGACAAACTGCTTTGGCTGTTTCCAAGGCTAGGGAAGAGCAGAGCCCCAGTCTTGCTGTTTATCTGCAATGACTGCCTGGGCAAGTGAGGACCAGCAAGACAATTCCTGCCTAGCACCTTCCTTGGAGGAGAGAGAGTGGAACGTTTCATTTTGCTTTTTGGAGTGCGAGAGTGAGAAAAAGCAGAGTGCCTGTTTGCAAGGCTAGGAAAGAGCAGAGCCCGAGTCTTCCTGTTTATCTGCAATGACTGCCAGGGCAAGTGAGGACCAGCAAGACAATTCCTGCCTAGCACCTTCCTTGGAGGAGAGAGAGTGCAACGTTTCATTTTAGAATTTTGGCGCTCACGAGGGAGACAAACTGCTTTGGCTGTTTGCAAGGCTAGGAAAGAGACGAGCCCCAGTCTTGCTATTTATCTGCAATGACTGCGCGGGCAAGTGAGGACCAGCAAGACAATTCCTGCCTAGCACCTTCCTTGGAGGAGAGAGAGTGGAACGTTTCATTTTGCTTTTTGGAGTGCGAGAGTGAGAAAAAGCAGAGTGCCTGTTTGCAAGGCTAGGAAAGAGCAGAGCCCGAGTCTTCCTGTTTATCTGCAATGACTGCCAGGGCAAGTGAGGACCAGCAAGACAATTCCTGCCTAGCACCTTCCTTGGAGGAGAGAGAGTGCAACGTTTCATTTTAGCATTTTGGCGCTCATGAGCGAGACAAACTTCTTTGGCTCTTTGCAAGGCTAGGAAAGAGCAGAGCCCGAGTCTTGCTGTTTATCTGTAATGTCTGCCACGGCAAGTGAGGACCAGCAAGACAATTCCTGCCTAGCACCTTCCTTGGAGGAGAGAGAGTGCAACGTTTTAATTTAGCATTTTGGCGCTCACGAGGGAGACAAACTGCTTTGGCTGTTTGCAAGGCTAGGAAAGAGCAGAGCCCGAGTCTTGCTGTTTATCTGTAATGTCTGCCACGGCAAGTGAGGACCAGCAAGACAATTCCTGCCTAGCACCTTCCTTGGAGGAGAGAGAGTGCAACGTTTCATTTTAGCATTTTGGCGCTCACGAGCGAGACAAACTGCTTTGGCTGTTTGCAAGGCTAGGAAAGAGCAGAGCCCGAGTCTTGCTGTTTACCTGCAATGACTGCCAGGGCAAGTGAGGACCAGCAAGACAATTCCTGCCTAGCACCTTCCTTGGAGGAGAGAGAGTGCAACGTTTCATTTTGCTTTTTGGAGTGCGAGAGTGAGAAAAAGCAGAGTGCCTGTTTGCAAGGCTAGGAAAGAGCAGAGCCCGAGTCTTGCTGTTTACCTGCAATGACTGCCAGGGCAAGTGAGGACCAGCAAGACAATTCCTGCCTAGCACCTTTCTTGGAGGAGAGAGAGTGCAATGTTTCATTTTAGCATTTTGGCGCTCACGAGCGAGACAAACTGCTTTGGCTGTTTGCAAGGCTAGGAAAGAGAAGAGCCCCAGTCTTGCTGTTTATCTGCAATTACTGCCAGGGTAAGTGAGGACCAGCAAGACAATTCCCGCCTAGCACCTTCCTTGGAGGAGAGAGAGTGGAACGTTTCGTTTTGCTTTTTGGAGTGCGAGAGTGAGAAAAAGCAGAGCGCCTGTTTGCAAGGCTAGGAAAGAGCAGAGCCCCAGTCTTGCTGTTTATCTGTAATGTCTGCCACGGCAAGTGAGGACCAGCAAGACAATTCCTGCCTAGCACCTTCCTTGGAGGAGAGAGAGTGCAACGTTTCATTTTAGCATTTTGGCGCTCACGAGCGAGACGAACTGCTTTCGCTGTTTGCAAGGCTAGGAAAGAGCAGAGCCCGAGTCTTGCTGTTTACCTGCAATGACTGCCAGGGCAAGTGAGGACCAGCAAGACAATTCCTGCCTAGCACCTTCCTTGGAGGAGAGAGTGCAAGGTTTCATTTTAGCATTTTCGCGCTCACGAGGGAGACAAACTGCTTTGGCTGTTTGCAAGGCTAGGAAAGAGCACAGCCCCAGTCTTGCTGTTTATCTGCAATGACTGCCAGGGCAAGTGAGGACCAGCAAGACAATTCCTGCCTAGCACCTTCCTTGGAGGAGAGAGAGTGAAACGTTTCATTTTAGCATTTCGCGCTCACGAGCGAGACGAACTGCTTTGGCTGTTTGCAAGGCTAGGAAAGAGCAGAGCCCCAGTCTTGCTGTTTATCTGTAATGTCTGCCACGGCAAGTGAGGACCAGCAAGACAATTCCTGCCTAGCACCTTCCTTGGAGGAGAGAGAGTGCAACGTTTCATTTTAGCATTTTGGCGCTCACGAGCGAGACGAACTGCTTTGGCTGTTTGCAAGGCTAGGAAAGAGGAGAGCCCCAGTCTTGCTGTTTATCTGCAATGACTGCCAGGGCAAGTGAGGACCAGCAAGTCAATTCCTGCCTAGCACCTTCATTGGAGGAGAGAGAGTGCAAGGTTTCATTGCAGCATTTTGGCGCTCACGTCGAGACGAACTGCTTTGGCTGTTTGCAAGGCTAGGAAAGAGCAGAGCCCCAGTCTTGCTGTTTATCTGCAATGACTGCCAGGGCAAGTGAGGACCAGCAAGACAATTCCTGCCTAGCACCTTCCTTGGAGGAGAGAGAGTGCAACGTTTCAATTTAGCATTTTGGCGCTCACGAGGGAGAAAAACTGCTTTGGCTGTTTGCAAGGCTAGGAAAGAGCAGAGCCCGAGTCTTGCTGTTTATCTGTAATGTCTGCCACGGCAAGTGAGGACCAGCAAGACAATTCCTGCCTAGCACCTTCCTTGGAGGAGAGAGAGTGCAACGTTTCATTTTAGCATTTTGGCGCTCACGAGCGAGACAAACTGCTTTGGCTGTTTCCAAGGCTAGGGAAGAGCAGAGCCCCAGTCTTGCTGTTTATCTGCAATGACTGCCTGGGCAAGTGAGGACCAGCAAGACAATTCCTGCCTAGCACCTTCCTTGGAGGAGAGAGAGTGCAACGTTTCATTTTAGAATTTTGGCGCTCACGAGGGAGACAAACTGCTTTGGCTGTTTGCAAGGCTAGGAAAGAGACGAGCCCCAGTCTTGCTATTTATCTGCAATGACTGCGCGGGCAAGTGAGGACCAGCAAGACAATTCCTGCCTAGCACCTTCCTTGGAGGAGAGAGAGTGGAACGTTTCATTTTGCTTTTTGGAGTGCGAGAGTGAGAAAAAGCAGAGTGCCTGTTTGCAAGGCTAGGAAAGAGCAGAGCCCGAGTCTTCCTGTTTATCTGCAATGACTGCCAGGGCAAGTGAGGACCAGCAAGACAATTCCTGCCTAGCACCTTCCTTGGAGGAGAGAGAGTGCAACGTTTCATTTTAGCATTTTGGCGCTCATGAGCGAGACAAACTTCTTTGGCTCTTTGCAAGGCTAGGAAAGAGCAGAGCCCGAGTCTTGCTGTTTATCTGTAATGTCTGCCACGGCAAGTGAGGACCAGCAAGACAATTCCTGCCTAGCACCTTCCTTGGAGGAGATAGAGTGCAACGTTTCAATTTAGCATTTTGGCGCTCACGAGGGAGACAAACTGCTTTGGCTGTTTGCAAGGCTAGGAAAGAGCAGAGCCCGAGTCTTGCTGTTTACCTGTAATGACTGCCAGGGCAAGTGAGGACCAGCAAGACAATTCCTGCCTAGCACCTTCCTTGGAGGAGAGAGAGTGCAACGTTTCATTTTAGCATTTTGGCGCTCACGAGCGAGACAAACTGCTTTGGCTGTTTCCAAGGCTAGGGAAGAGCAGAGCCCCAGTCTTGCTGTTTATCTGCAATGACTGCCAGGGCAAGTGAGGACCAGCAAGACAATTCCTGCCTAGCACCTTCCTTGGAGGAGAGAGAGTGCAACGTTTCATTTTGCTTTTTGGAGTGCGAGAGTGAGAAAAAGCAGAGTGCCTGTTTGCAAGGCTAGGAAAGAGCAGAGCCCGAGTCTTGCTGTTTATCTGCAATGACTGCCAGGGCAAGTGAGGACCAGCAAGACAATTCCTGCCTAGCACCTTTCTTGGAGGAGAGAGAGTGCAATGTTTCATTTTAGCATTTTGGCGCTCACGAGCGAGACAAACTGCTTTGGCTGTTTGCAAGGCTAGGAAAGAGAAGAGCCCCAGTCTTGCTGTTTATCTGCAATGACTGCCAGGGTAAGTGAGGACCAGCAAGAGAATTCCCGCCTAGCACCTTCCTTGGAGGAGAGAGAGTGGAACGTTTCGTTTTGCTTGTTGGAGCGCGAGAGTGAGAAAAAGCAGAGCGCCTGTTTGCAAGGCTAGGAAAGAGCAGAGCCCCAGTCTTGCTGTTTATCTGTAATGTCTGCCACGGCAAGTGAGGACCAGCAAGACAATTCCTGCCTAGCACCTTCCTTGGAGGAGAGAGAGTGCAACGTTTCATTTTAGCGTTTTGGCGCTCACGAGCGAGACGAACTGCTTTGGCTGTTTGCAAGGCTAGGAAAGAGCAGAGCCCGAGTCTTGCTGTTTACCTGCAATGACTGCCAGGGCAAGTGAGGACCAGCAAGACAATTCCTGCCTAGCACCTTCCTTGGAGGAGAGAGAGTGCAACGTTTCATTTTGCTTTTTGGAGTGCGAGAGTGAGAAAAAGCAGAGTGCCTGTTTGCAAGGCTAGGAAAGAGCAGAGCCCGAGTCTTGCTGTTTATCTGCAATGACTGCCAGGGCAAGTGAGGACCAGCAAGACAATTCCTGCCTAGCACCTTTCTTGGAGGAGAGAGAGTGCAATGTTTCATTTTAGCATTTTGGCGCTCACGAGCGAGACAAACTGCTTTGGCTGTTTGCAAGGCTAGGAAAGAGAAGAGCCCCAGTCTTGCTGTTTATCTGCAATGACTGCCAGGGTAAGTGAGGACCAGCAAGAGAATTCCCGCCTAGCACCTTCCTTGGAGGAGAGAGAGTGGAACGTTTCGTTTTGCTTGTTGGAGCGCGAGAGTGAGAAAAAGCAGAGCGCCTGTTTGCAAGGCTAGGAAAGAGCAGAGCCCCAGTCTTGCTGTTTATCTGTAATGTCTGCCACGGCAAGTGAGGACCAGCAAGACAATTCCTGCCTAGCACCTTCCTTGGAGGAGAGAGAGTGGAACGTTTCATTTTAGCATTTTGGCGCTCACGAGCGAGACGAACTGCTTTGGCTGTTTGCAAGGCTAGGAAAGAGCAGAGCCCGCGTCTTGCTGTTTACCTGCAATGACTGCCAGGGCAAGTGAGGACCAGCAAGACAATTCCTGCCTAGCACCTTCCTTGGAGGAGAGAGAGTGCAACGTTTCAATTTAGCATTTTGGCGCTCACGAGGGAGACAAACTGCTTTGGCTGTTTGCAAGGCTAGGAAAGAGACGAGCCCCAGTCTTGCTATTTATCTGCAATGACTGCGCGTGCAAGTGAGGACCAGCAAGACAATTCCTGCCTAGCACCTTCCTTGGAGGAGAGAGAGTGGAACGTTTCATTTTGCTTTTTGGAGTGCGAGAGTGAGAAAAAGCAGAGTGCCTGTTTGCAAGGCTAGGAAAGAGCAGAGCCCGAGTCTTGTTGTTTATCTGCAATGACTGCCAGGGCAAGTGAGGACCAGCAAGACAATTCCTGCCTAGCACCTTCCTTGGAGGAGAGAGAGTGCAACGTTTCATTTTAGCATTTTGGCGCTCACGAGCGAGACAATCTGCTTTGGCTGTTTGCAAGGCTAGGGAAGAGCAGAGCCCCAGTCTTGCTGTTTATCTGCAATGACTGCCAGGGCAAGTGAGGACCAGCAAGACAATTCCTGCCTAGCACCTTCCTTGGAGGAGAGAGAGTGCAACGTTTCATTTTAGCATTTTGGCGCTCACGAGCGAGACAATCTGCTTTGGCTGTTTGCAAGGCTAGGGAAGAGCAGAGCCCCAGTCTTGCTGTTTATCTGCAATGACTGCCAGGGCAAGTGAGGACCAGCAAGACAATTCCTGCCTAGCACCTTCCTTGGAGGAGAGAGAGTGCAACGTTTCATTTTAGCATTTTGGCGCTCACGAGCGAGACAAACTGCTTTGGCTGTTTGCAAGGCTAGGAAAGAGAAGAGCCCCAGTCTTGCTGTTTATCTGCAATGACTGCCAGGGTAAGTGAGGACCAGCAAGACAATTCCCGCCTAGCACCTTCCTTGGAGGAGAGAGAGTGGAACGTTTCGTTTTGCTTTTTGGAGTGCGAGAGTGAGAAAAAGCAGAGCGCCTGTTTGCAAGGCTAGGAAAGAGCAGAGCCCCAGTCTTGCTGTTTATCTGTAATGTCTGCCACGGCAAGTGAGGACCAGCAAGACAATTCCTGCCTAGCACCTTCCTTGGAGGAGAGAGAGTGCAACGTTTCATTTTAGCGTTTTGGCGCTCACGAGCGAGACGAACTGCTTTGGCTCTTTGCAAGGCTAGGAAAGAGCAGAGCCCGCGTCTTGCTGTTTACCTGCAATGACTGCCAGGGCAAGTGAGGACCAGCAAGACAATTCCTGCCTAGCACCTTCCTTGGAGGAGAGAGAGTGCAACGTTTCAATTTAGCATTTTGGCGCTCACGAGGGAGACAAACTGCTTTGGCTGTTTGCAAGGCTAGGAAAGAGACGAGCCCCAGTCTTGCTATTTATCTGCAATGACTGCGCGGGCAAGTGAGGACCAGCAAGACAATTCCTGCCTAGCACCTTCCTTGGAGGAGAGAGAGTGGAACGTTTCATTTTGCTTTTTGGAGTGCGAGAGTGAGAAAAAGCAGAGTGCCTGTTTGCAAGGCTAGGAAAGAGCAGAGCCCGAGTCTTGTTGTTTATCTGCAATGACTGCCAGGGCAAGTGAGGACCAGCAAGACAATTCCTGCCTAGCACCTTCCTTGGAGGAGAGAGAGTGCAACGTTTCATTTTAGCATTTTGGCGCTCATGAGCGAGACAAAGTTCTTTGGCTCTTTGCAAGGCTAGGAAAGAGCAGAGCCCGAGTCTTGCTGTTTATCTGTAATGTCTGCCACGGCAAGTGAGGACCAGCAAGACAATTCCTGCCTAGCACCTTCCTTGGAGGAGAGAGAGTGCAAGGTTTCATTTTAGCATTTTGGCGCTCACGAGCGAGACAAACTGCTTTGGCTGTTTGCAAGGCTAGGGAAGAGCAGAGCCCCAGTCTTGCTGTTTATCTGCAATGACTGCCAGGGCAAGTGAGGACCAGCAAGACAATTCCTGCCTAGCACCTTCCTTGGAGGAGAGAGAGTGCAACTTTTCATTTTAGCATTTTGGCGCTCACGAGCGAGACAAACTGCTTTGGCTGTTTGCAAGGCTAGGAAAGAGAAGAGCCCCAGTCTTGCTGTTTATCTGCAATGACTGCCAGGGTAAGTGAGGACCAGCAAGACAATTCCCGCCTAGCACCTTCCTTGGAGGAGAGAGAGTGGAACGTTTCGTTTTGCTTTTTGGAGTGCGAGAGTGAGAAAAAGCAGAGCGCCTGTTTGCAAGGCTAGGAAAGAGCAGAGCCCCAGTCTTGCTGTTTATCTGTAATGTCTGCCACGGCAAGTGAGGACCAGCAAGACAATTCCTGCCTAGCACCTTCCTTGGAGGAGAGAGAGTGCAACGTTTCATTTTAGCGTTTTGGCGCTCACGAGCGAGACGAACTGCTTTGGCTGTTTGCAAGGCTAGGAAAGAGCAGAGCCCGAGTCTTGCTGTTTACCTGCAATGACTGCCAGGGCAAGTGAGGACCAGCAAGACAATTCCTGCCTAGCACCTTCCTTGGAGGAGAGAGAGTGCAACGTTTCATTTTGCTTTTTGGAGTGCGAGAGTGAGAAAAAGCAGAGTGCCTGTTTGCAAGGCTAGGAAAGAGCAGAGCCCGAGTCTTGCTGTTTATCTGCAATGACTGCCACGGCAAGTGAGGACCAGCAAGACAATTCCTGCCTAGCACCTTTCTTGGAGGAGAGAGAGTGCAATGTTTCATTTTAGCATTTTGGCGCTCACGAGCGAGACAAACTGCTTTGGCTGTTTGCAAGGCTAGGAAAGAGCAGAGCCCCAGTCTTGCTGTTTATCTGTAATGACTGCCACGGCAAGTGAGGACCAGCAAGACAATTCCTGCCTAGCACCTTCCTTGGAGGAGAGAGAGTGCAACGTTTCATTTTAGCATTTTCGCGCTCACGAGGGAGACAAACTGCTTTGGCTGTTTGCAAGGCTAGGAAAGAGCAGAGCCCCAGTCTTGCTGTTTATCTGCAATGACTGCCAGGGCAAGTGAGGACCAGCAAGACAATTCCTGCCTAGCACCTTCCTTGGAGGAGAGAGAGTGCAACGTTTCATTTTGCTTTTTGGAGTGCGAGAGTGAGAAAAAGCAGAGTGCCTGTTTGCAAGGCTAGGAAAGAGCAGAGCCCGAGTCTTGCTGTTTATCTGCAATGACTGCCAGGGCAAGTGAGGACCAGCAAGACAATTCCTGCCTAGCACCTTTCTTGGAGGAGAGAGAGTGCAATGTTTCATTTTAGCATTTTGGCGCTCACGAGCGAGTCAAACTGCTTTGGCTGTTTGCAAGGCTAGGAAAGAGAAGAGCCCCAGTCTTGCTGTTTATCTGCAATGACTGCCAGGGTAAGTGAGGACCAGCAAGACAATTCCCGCCTAGCACCTTCCTTGGAGGAGAGAGAGTGGAACGTTTCGTTTTGCTTTTTGGAGTGCGAGAGTGAGAAAAAGCAGAGCGCCTGTTTGCAAGGCTAGGAAAGAGCAGAGCCCCAGTCTTGCTGTTTATCTGTAATGTCTGCCACGGCAAGTGAGGACCAGCAAGACAATTCCTGCCTAGCACCTTCCTTGGAGGAGAGAGAGTGCAACGTTTCATTTTAGCATTTTGGCGCTCACGAGCGAGACGAACTGCTTTGGCTGTTTGCAAGGCTAGGAAAGAGCAGAGCCCGAGTCTTGCTGTTTACCTGCAATGACTGCCAGGGCAAGTGAGGACCAGCAAGACAATTCCTGCCTAGCACCTTCCTTGGAGGAGAGAGAGTGCAACGTTTCAATTTAGCATTTTGGCGCTCACGAGGGAGACAAACTGCTTTGGCTGTTTGCAAGGCTAGGAAAGAGACGAGCCCCAGTCTTGCTATTTATCTGCAATGACTGCGCGGGCAAGTGAGGACCAGCAAGACAATTCCTGCCTAGCACCTTCCTTGGAGGAGAGAGAGTGGAACGTTTCATTTTGCTTTTTGGAGTGCGAGAGTGAGAAAAAGCAGAGTGCCTGTTTGCAAGGCTAGGAAAGAGCAGAGCCCGAGTCTTGTTGTTTATCTGCAATGACTGCCAGGGCAAGTGAGGACCAGCAAGACAATTCCTGCCTAGCACCTTCCTTGGAGGAGAGAGAGTGCAACGTTTCATTTTAGCATTTTGGCGCTCACGAGCGAGACAATCTGCTTTGGCTGTTTGCAAGGCTAGGGAAGAGCAGAGCCCCAGTCTTGCTGTTTATCTGCAATGACTGCCAGGGCAAGTGAGGACCAGCAAGACAATTCCTGCCTAGCACCTTCCTTGGAGGAGAGAGAGTGCAACGTTTCATTTTAGCATTTTGGCGCTCTACGAGCAAGACAAACTGCTTTGGCTGTTTGCAAGGCTAGGAAAGAGCAGAGCCCCAGTCTTGCTGTTTATCTGCAATGACTGCCAGGGCAAGTGAGGACCAGCAAGACAATTCCTGCCTAGCACCTTCCTTGGAGGAGAGAGAGTGCAACGTTTCATTTTGCTTTTTGGAGTGCGAGAGTGAGAAAAAGCAGAGTGCCTGTTTGCAAGGCTAGGAAAGAGCAGAGCCCGAGTCTTGCTGTTTATCTGCAATGACTGCCAGGGCAAGTGAGGACCAGCAAGACAATTCCTGCCTAGCACCTTTCTTGGAGGAGAGAGAGTGCAATGTTTCATTTTAGCATTTTGGCGCTCACGAGCGAGACAAACTGCTTTGGCTGTTTGCAAGGCTAGGAAAGAGCAGAGCCCCAGTCTTGCTGTTTATCTGCAATGAGTGCCAGGGCAAGTGAGGACCAGCAAGACAATTCCTGCCTAGCACCTTCCTTGGAGGAGAGAGAGTGCAACGTTTCATTTTAGCATTTTGGCGCTCACGAGCGAGACGAACTGCTTTGGCTGTTTGCAAGGCTAGGAAAGAGCAGAGCCCCAGTCTTGCTGTTTATCTGCAATGACTGCCAGGGCAAGTGAGGACCAGCAAGACAATTCCTGCCTAGCACCTTCCTTGGAGGAGAGAGAGTGCAACGTTTCATTTTGCTTTTTGGAGTGCGAGAGTGAGAAAAAGCAGAGTGCCTGTTTGCAAGGCTAGGAAAGAGCAGAGCCCGAGTCTTGCTGTTTATCTGCAATGACTGCCAGGGCAAGTGAGGACCAGCAAGACAATTCCTGCCTAGCACCTTTCTTGGAGGAGAGAGAGTGCAATGTTTCATTTTAGCATTTTGGCGCTCACGAGCGAGTCAAACTGCTTTGGCTGTTTGCAAGGCTAGGAAAGAGAAGAGCCCCAGTCTTGCTGTTTATCTGCAATGACTGCCAGGGTAAGTGAGGACCAGCAAGACAATTCCCGCCTAGCACCTTCCTTGGAGGAGAGAGAGTGGAACGTTTCGTTTTGCTTTTTGGAGTGCGAGAGTGAGAAAAAGCAGAGCGCCTGTTTGCAAGGCTAGGAAAGAGCAGAGCCCCAGTCTTGCTGTTTATCTGTAATGTCTGCCACGGCAAGTGAGGACCAGCAAGACAATTCCTGCCTAGCACCTTCCTTGGAGGAGAGTGCAACGTTTCATTTTAGCATTTTGGCGCTCACGAGCGAGACGAACTGCTTTGGCTGTTTGCAAGGCTAGGAAAGAGCAGAGCCCGAGTCTTGCTGTTTACCTGCAATGACTGCCAGGGCAAGTGAGGACCAGCAAGACAATTCCTGCCTAGCACCTTCCTTGGAGGAGAGAGAGTGAAACGTTTCATTTTAGCATTTTCGCGCTCACGAGGGAGACAAACTGCTTTGGCTGTTTGCAAGGCTAGGAAAGAGCAGAGCCCCAGTCTTGCTGTTTATCTGCAATGACTGCCAGGGCAAGTGAGGACCAGCAAGACAATTCCCGCCTAGCACCTTCCTTGGAGGAGAGAGAGTGCAACGTTTCATTTTGCTTTTTGGAGTGCGAGAGTGAGAAAAAGCAGAGCGCCTGTTTGCAAGGCTAGGAAAGAGCAGAGCCCCAGTCTTGCTGTTTATCTGTAATGTCTGCCACGGCAAGTGAGGACCAGCAAGACAATTCCTGCCTAGCACCTTCCTTGGAGGAGAGAGAGTGCAACGTTTCATTTTAGCATTTTGGCGCTCACGAGCGAGACGAACTGCTTTGGCTGTTTGCAAGGCTAGGAAAGAGCAGAGCCCGAGTCTTGCTGTTTACCTGCAATGACTGCCAGGGCAAGTGAGGACCAGCAAGACAATTCCTGCCTAGCACCTTCCTTGGAGGAGAGAGAGTGCAACGTTTCAATTTAGCATTTTGGCGCTCACGAGGGAGACAAACTGCTTTGGCTGTTTGCAAGGCTAGGAAAGAGACGAGCCCCAGTCTTGCTATTTATCTGCAATGACTGCGCGGGCAAGTGAGGACCAGCAAGACAATTCCTGCCTAGCACCTTCCTTGGAGGAGAGAGAGTGGAACGTTTCATTTTGCTTTTTGGAGTGCGAGAGTGAGAAAAAGCAGAGTGCCTGTTTGCAAGGCTAGGAAAGAGCAGAGCCCGAGTCTTGTTGTTTATCTGCAATGACTGCCAGGGCAAGTGAGGACCAGCAAGACAATTCCTGCCTAGCACCTTCCTTGGAGGAGAGAGAGTGCAACGTTTCATTTTAGCATTTTGGCGCTCATGAGCGAGACAATCTGCTTTGGCTGTTTGCAAGGCTAGGGAAGAGCAGAGCCCCAGTCTTGCTGTTTATCTGCAATGACTGCCAGGGCAAGTGAGGACCAGCAAGACAATTCCTGCCTAGCACCTTCCTTGGAGGAGAGAGAGTGCAACGTTTCATTTTAGCATTTTGGCGCTCTACGAGCGAGACAAACTGCTTTGGCCGTTTGCAAGGCTAGGAAAGAGCAGAGCCCCAGTCTTGCTGTTTATCTGCAATGACTGCCAGGGCAAGTGAGGACCAGCAAGACAATTCCTGCCTAGCACCTTCCTTGGAGGAGAGAGAGTGCAACGTTTCATTTTGCTTTTTGGAGTGCGAGAGTGAGAAAAAGCAGAGTGCCTGTTTGCAAGGCTAGGAAAGAGCAGAGCCCGAGTCTTGCTGTTTATCTGCAATGACTGCCAGGGCAAGTGAGGACCAGCAAGACAATTCCTGCCTAGCACCTTTCTTGGAGGAGAGAGAGTGCAATGTTTCATTTTAGCATTTTGGCGCTCACGAGCGAGACAAACTGCTTTGGCTGTTTGCAAGGCTAGGAAAGAGCAGAGCCCCAGTCTTGCTGTTTATCTGTAATGACTGCCAGGGCAAGTGAGGACCAGCAAGACAATTCCTGCCTAGCACCTTCCTTAGAGGAGAGAGAGTGCAACGTTTCATTTTAGCATTTTGGCGCTCACGAGCGAGACGAACTGCTTTGGCTGTTTGCAAGGCTAGGAAAGAGCAGAGCCCCAGTCTTGCTGTTTATCTGCAATGACTGCCAGGGCAAGTGAGGACCAGCAAGACAATTCCTGCCTAGCACCTTCCTTGGAGGAGAGAGAGTGCAACGTTTCATTTTAGCATTTTGGCGCTCACGAGCGAGACGAACTGCTTTGGCTGTTTGCAAGGCTAGGAAAGAGCAGAGCCCCAGTCTTGCTGTTTATCTGCAATGACTGCCAGGGTAAGTGAGGACCAGCAAGACAATTCCCGCCTAGCACCTTCCTTGGAGGAGAGAGAGTGGAACGTTTCGTTTTGCTTTTTGGAGTGCGAGAGTGAGAAAAAGCAGAGCGCCTGTTTGCAAGGCTAGGAAAGAGCAGAGCCCCAGTCTTGCTGTTTATCTGTAATGTCTGCCACGGCAAGTGAGGACCAGCAAGACAATTCCTGCCTAGCACCTTCCTTGGAGGAGAGTGCAACGTTTCATTTTAGCATTTTGGCGCTCACGAGCGAGACGAACTGCTTTGGCTGTTTGCAAGGCTAGGAAAGAGCAGAGCCCGAGTCTTGCTGTTTACCTGCAATGACTGCCAGGGCAAGTGAGGACCAGCAAGACAATTCCTGCCTAGCACCTTCCTTGGAGGAGAGAGAGTGAAACGTTTCATTTTAGCATTTTCGCGCTCACGAGGGAGACAAACTGCTTTGGCTGTTTGCAAGGCTAGGAAAGAGCAGAGCGCCAGTCTTGCTGTTTATCTGCAATGACTGCCAGGGCAAGTGAGGACCAGCAAGACAATTCCCGCCTAGCACCTTCCTTGGAGGAGAGAGAGTGGAACGTTTCGTTTTGCTTTTTGGAGTGCGAGAGTGAGAAAAAGCAGAGCGCCTGTTTGCAAGGCTAGGAAAGAGCAGAGCCCCAGTCTTGCTGTTTATCTGTAATGTCTGCCACGGCAAGTGAGGACCAGCAAGACAATTCCTGCCTAGCACCTTCCTTGGAGGAGAGAGAGTGCAACGTTTCATTTTAGCATTTTGGCGCTCACGAGCGAGACGAACTGCTTTGGCTGTTTGCAAGGCTAGGAAAGAGCAGAGCCCGAGTCTTGCTGTTTACCTGCAATGACTGCCAGGGCAAGTGAGGACCAGCAAGACAATTCCTGCCTAGCACCTTCCTTGGAGGAGAGAGAGTGCAACGTTTCAATTTAGCATTTTGGCGCTCACGAGGGAGACAAACTGCTTTGGCTGTTTGCAAGGCTAGGAAAGAGACGAGCCCCAGTCTTGCTATTTATCTGCAATGACTGCGCGGGCAAGTGAGGACCAGCAAGACAATTCCTGCCTAGCACCTTCCTTGGAGGAGAGAGAGTGGAACGTTTCATTTTGCTTTTTGGAGTGCGAGAGTGAGAAAAAGCAGAGTGCCTGTTTGCAAGGCTAGGAAAGAGCAGAGCCCGAGTCTTGTTGTTTATCTGCAATGACTGCCAGGGCAAGTGAGGACCAGCAAGACAATTCCTGCCTAGCACCTTCCTTGGAGGAGAGAGAGTGCAACGTTTCATTTTAGCATTTTGGCGCTCATGAGCGAGACAATCTGCTTTGGCTGTTTGCAAGGCTAGGGAAGAGCAGAGCCCCAGTCTTGCTGTTTATCTGCAATGACTGCCAGGGCAAGTGAGGACCAGCAAGACAATTCCTGCCTAGCACCTTCCTTGGAGGAGAGAGAGTGCAACGTTTCATTTTAGCATTTTGGCGCTCTACGAGCGAGACAAACTGCTTTGGCTGTTTGCAAGGCTAGGAAAGAGCAGAGCCCCAGTCTTGCTGTTTATCTGCAATGACTGCCAGGGCAAGTGAGGACCAGCAAGACAATTCCTGCCTAGCACCTTCCTTGGAGGAGAGAGAGTGCAACGTTTCATTTTGCTTTTTGGAGTGCGAGAGTGAGAAAAAGCAGAGTGCCTGTTTGCAAGGCTAGGAAAGAGCAGAGCCCGAGTCTTGCTGTTTATCTGCAATGACTGCCAGGGCAAGTGAGGACCAGCAAGACAATTCCTGCCTAGCACCTTTCTTGGAGGAGAGAGAGTGCAATGTTTCATTTTAGCATTTTGGCGCTCACGAGCGAGACAAACTGCTTTGGCTGTTTGCAAGGCTAGGAAAGAGCAGAGCCCCAGTCTTGCTGTTTATCTGTAATGACTGCCACGGCAAGTGAGGACCAGCAAGACAATTCCTGCCTAGCACCTTCCTTGGAGGAGAGAGAGTGCAACGTTTCATTTTAGCATTTTGGCGCTCACGAGCGAGACGAACTGCTTTGGCTGTTTGCAAGGCTAGGAAAGAGCAGAGCCCCAGTCTTGCTGTTTATCTGCAATGACTGCCAGGGCAAGTGAGGACCAGCAAGACAATTCCTGCCTAGCACCTTCCTTGGAGGAGAGAGAGTGCAACGTTTCATTTTAGCATTTTCGCGCTCACGAGGGAGACAAACTGCTTTGGCTGTTTGCAAGGCTAGGAAAGAGTAGAGCCCCAGTCTTGCTGTTTATCTGCAATGACTGCCAGGGCAAGTGAGGACCAGCAAGACAATTCCTGCCTAGCACCTTCCTTGGAGGAGAGAGAGTGCAACGTTTCATTTTGCTTTTTGGAGTGCGAGAGTGAGAAAAAGCAGAGTGCCTGTTTGCAAGGCTAGGAAAGAGCAGAGCCCGAGTCTTGCTGTTTATCTGCAATGACTGCCAGGGCAAGTGAGGACCAGCAAGACAATTCCTGCCTAGCACCTTCCTTGGAGGAGAGAGAGTGAAACGTTTCATTTTAGCATTTTCGCGCTCACGAGGGAGACAAACTGCTTTGGCTGTTTGCAAGGCTAGGAAAGAGCAGAGCCCCAGTCTTACTGTTTATCTGCAATGACTGCCAGGGCAAGTGAGGACCAGCAAGACAATTCCCGCCTAGCACCTTCCTTGGAGGAGAGAGAGTGGAACGTTTCGTTTTGCTTTTTGGAGTGCGAGAGTGAGAAAAAGCAGAGCGCCTGTTTGCAAGGCTAGGAAAGAGGAGAGCCCCAGTCTTGCTGTTTATCTGTAATGTCTGCCACGGCAAGTGAGGACCAGCAAGACAATTCCTGCCTAGCACCTTCCTTGGAGGAGAGAGAGTGCAACGTTTCATTTTAGCATTTTGGCGCTCACGAGCGAGACGAACTGCTTTGGCTGTTTGCAAGGCTAGGAAAGAGCAGAGCCCGAGTCTTGCTGTTTACCTGCAATGACTGCCAGGGCAAGTGAGGACCAGCAAGACAATTCCTGCCTAGCACCTTCCTTGGAGGAGAGAGAGTGCAACGTTTCAATTTAGCATTTTGGCGCTCACGAGGGAGACAAACTGCTTTGGCTGTTTGCAAGGCTAGGAAAGAGACGAGCCCCAGTCTTGCTATTTATCTGCAATGACTGCGCGGGCAAGTGAGGACCAGCAAGACAATTCCTGCCTAGCACCTTCCTTGGAGGAGAGAGTGTGGAACGTTTCATTTTGCTTTTTGGAGTGCGAGAGTGAGAAAAAGCAGAGTGCCTGTTTGCAAGGCTAGGAAAGAGCAGAGCCCGAGTCTTGTTGTTTATCTGCAATGACTGCCAGGGCAAGTGAGGACCAGCAAGACAATTCCTGCCTAGCACCTTCCTTGGAGGAGAGAGAGTGCAACGTTTCATTTTAGCATTTTGGCGCTCATGAGCGAGACAATCTGCTTTGGCTGTTTGCAAGGCTAGGGAAGAGCAGAGCCCCAGTCTTGCTGTTTATCTGCAATGACTGCCAGGGCAAGTGAGGACCAGCAAGACAATTCCTGCCTAGCACCTTCCTTGGAGGAGAGAGAGTGCAACGTTTCATTTTAGCATTTTGGCGCTCTACGAGCGAGACAAACTGCTTTGGCTGTTTGCAAGGCTAGGAAAGAGCAGAGCCCCAGTCTTGCTGTTTATCTGCAATGACTGCCAGGGCAAGTGAGGACCAGCAAGACAATTCCTGCCTAGCACCTTCCTTGGAGGAGAGAGAGTGCAACGTTTCATTTTGCTTTTTGGAGTGCGAGAGTGAGAAAAAGCAGAGTGCCTGTTTGCAAGGCTAGGAAAGAGCAGAGCCCGAGTCTTGCTGTTTATCTGCAATGACTGCCAGGGCAAGTGAGGACCAGCAAGACAATTCCTGCCTAGCACCTTTCTTGGAGGAGAGAGAGTGCAATGTTTCATTTTAGCATTTTGGCGCTCACGAGCGAGACAAACTGCTTTGGCTGTTTGCAAGGCTAGGAAAGAGCAGAGCCCCAGTCTTGCTGTTTATCTGTAATGACTGCCACGGCAAGTGAGGACCAGCAAGACAATTCCTGCCTAGCACCTTCCTTGGAGGAGAGAGAGTGCAACGTTTCATTTTAGCATTTTGGCGCTCACGAGCGAGACGAACTGCTTTGGCTGTTTGCAAGGCTAGGAAAGAGCAGAGCCCCAGTCTTGCTGTTTATCTGCAATGACTGCCAGGGCAAGTGAGGACCAGCAAGACAATTCCTGCCTAGCACCTTCCTTGGAGGAGAGAGAGTGCAACGTTTCATTTTAGCATTTTCGCGCTCACGAGGGAGACAAACTGCTTTGGCTGTTTGCAAGGCTAGGAAAGAGCAGAGCCCCAGTCTTGCTGTTTATCTGCAATGACTGCCAGGGCAAGTGAGGACCAGCAAGACAATTCCTGCCTAGCACCTTCCTTGGAGGAGAGAGAGTGCAACGTTTCATTCTGCTTTTTGGAGTGCGAGAGTGAGA
Source organism: Phaethon aethereus (assembly GCF_964289735.1). Lineage (NCBI taxonomy): Eukaryota > Metazoa > Chordata > Aves > Phaethontiformes > Phaethontidae > Phaethon > Phaethon aethereus. Next base: position 120,175 of record NW_028114062.1, on the reverse strand, counting down.
AAAAGCAGAGTGCCTGTTTGCAAGGCTAGGAAAGAGCAGAGCCCGAGTCTTGCTGTTTATCTGCAATGACTGCCAGGGCAAGTGAGGACCAGCAAGACAATTCCTGCCTAGCACCTTTCTTGGAGGAGAGAGAGTGCAATGTTTCATTTTAGCATTTTGGCGCTCACGAGCGAGTCAAACTGCTTTGGCTGTTTGCAAGGCTAGGAAAGAGAAGAGCCCCAGTCTTGCTGTTTATCTGCAATGACTGCCAGGGTAAGTGAGGACCAGCAAGACAATTCCCGCCTAGCACCTTCCTTGGAGGAGAGAGAGTGGAACGTTTCGTTTTGCTTTTTGGAGTGCGAGAGTGAGAAAAAGCAGAGCGCCTGTTTGCAAGGCTAGGAAAGAGCAGAGCCCCAGTCTTGCTGTTTATCTGTAATGTCTGCCACGGCAAGTGAGGACCAGCAAGACAATTCCTGCCTAGCACCTTCCTTGGAGGAGAGTGCAACGTTTCATTTTAGCATTTTGGCGCTCACGAGCGAGACGAACTGCTTTGGCTGTTTGCAAGGCTAGGAAAGAGCAGAGCCCGAGTCTTGCTGTTTACCTGCAATGACTGCCAGGGCAAGTGAGGACCAGCAAGACAATTCCTGCCTAGCACCTTCCTTGGAGGAGAGAGAGTGAAACGTTTCATTTTAGCATTTTCGCGCTCACGAGGGAGACAAACTGCTTTGGCTGTTTGCAAGGCTAGGAAAGAGCAGAGCCCCAGTCTTGCTGTTTATCTGCAATGACTGCCAGGGCAAGTGAGGACCAGCAAGACAATTCCCGCCTAGCACCTTCCTTGGAGGAGAGAGAGTGGAACGTTTCGTTTTGCTTTTTGGAGTGCGAGAGTGAGAAAAAGCAGAGCGCCTGTTTGCAAGGCTAGGAAAGAGCAGAGCCCCAGTCTTGCTGTTTATCTGTAATGTCTGCCACGGCAAGTGAGGACCAGCAAGACAATTCCTGCCTAGCACCTTCCTTGGAGGAGAGAGAGTGCAACGTTTCATTTTAGCATTTTGGCGCTCACGAGCGAGACGAACTGCTTTGGCTGTTTGCAAGGCTAGGAAAGAGCAGAGCCCGAGTCTTGCTGTTTACCTGCAATGACTGCCAGGGCAAGTGAGGACCAGCAAGACAATTCCTGCCTAGCACCTTCCTTGGAGGAGAGAGAGTGCAACGTTTCAATTTAGCATTTTGGCGCTCACGAGGGAGACAAACTGCTTTGGCTGTTTGCAAGGCTAGGAAAGAGACGAGCCCCAGTCTTGCTATTTATCTGCAATGACTGCGCGGGCAAGTGAGGACCAGCAAGACAATTCCTGCCTAGCACCTTCCTTGGAGGAGAGAGAGTGCAACGTTTCATTTTAGCATTTTGGCGCTCATGAGCGAGACAATCTGCTTTGGCTGTTTGCAAGGCTAGGGAAGAGCAGAGCCCCAGTCTTGCTGTTTATCTGCAATGACTGCCAGGGCAAGTGAGGACCAGCAAGACAATTCCTGCCTAGCACCTTCCTTGGAGGAGAGAGAGTGCAACGTTTCATTTTAGCATTTTGGCGCTCTACGAGCGAGACAAACTGCTTTGGCTGTTTGCAAGGCTAGGAAAGAGCAGAGCCCCAGTCTTGCTGTTTATCTGCAATGACTGCCAGGGCAAGTGAGGACCAGCAAGACAATTCCTGCCTAGCACCTTCCTTGGAGGAGAGAGAGTGCAACGTTTCATTTTGCTTTTTGGAGTGCGAGAGTGAGAAAAAGCAGAGTGCCTGTTTGCAAGGCTAGGAAAGAGCAGAGCCCGAGTCTTGCTGTTTATCTGCAATGACTGCCAGGGCAAGTGAGGACCAGCAAGACAATTCCTGCCTAGCACCTTTCTTGGAGGAGAGAGAGTGCAATGTTTCATTTTAGCATTTTGGCGCTCACGAGCGAGACAAACTGCTTTGGCTGTTTGCAAGGCTAGGAAAGAGCAGAGCCCCAGTCTTGCTGTTTATCTGTAATGACTGCCACGGCAAGTGAGGACCAGCAAGACAATTCCTGCCTAGCACCTTCCTTGGAGGAGAGAGAGTGCAACGTTTCATTTTAGCATTTTGGCGCTCACGAGCGAGACGAACTGCTTTGGCTGTTTGCAAGGCTAGGAAAGAGCAGAGCCCCAGTCTTGCTGTTTATCTGCAATGACTGCCAGGGCAAGTGAGGACCAGCAAGACAATTCCTGCCTAGCACCTTCCTTGGAGGAGAGAGAGTGCAACGTTTCATTTTGCTTTTTGGAGTGCGAGAGTGAGAAAAAGCAGAGTGCCTGTTTGCAAGGCTAGGAAAGAGCAGAGCCCGAGTCTTGCTGTTTATCTGCAATGACTGCCAGGGCAAGTGAGGACCAGCAAGACAATTCCTGCCTAGCACCTTTCTTGGAGGAGAGAGAGTGCAATGTTTCATTTTAGCATTTTGGCGCTCACGAGCGAGTCAAACTGCTTTGGCTGTTTGCAAGGCTAGGAAAGAGAAGAGCCCCAGTCTTGCTGTTTATCTGCAATGACTGCCAGGGTAAGTGAGGACCAGCAAGACAATTCCCGCCTAGCACCTTCCTTGGAGGAGAGAGAGTGGAACATTTCGTTTTGCTTTTTGGAGTGCGAGAGTGAGAAAAAGCAGAGCGCCTGTTTGCAAGGCTAGGAAAGAGCAGAGCCCCAGTCTTGCTGTTTATCTGTAATGTCTGCCACGGCAAGTGAGGACCAGCAAGACAATTCCTGCCTAGCACCTTCCTTGGAGGAGAGTGCAACGTTTCATTTTAGCATTTTGGCGCTCACGAGCGAGACGAACTGCTTTGGCTGTTTGCAAGGCTAGGAAAGAGCAGAGCCCGAGTCTTGCTGTTTACCTGCAATGACTGCCAGGGCAAGTGAGGACCAGCAAGACAATTCCTGCCTAGCACCTTCCTTGGAGGAGAGAGAGTGAAACGTTTCATTTTAGCATTTTCGCGCTCACGAGGGAGACAAACTGCTTTGGCTGTTTGCAAGGCTAGGAAAGAGCAGAGCCCCAGTCTTGCTGTTTATCTGCAATGACTGCCAGGGCAAGTGAGGACCAGCAAGACAATTCCCGCCTAGCACCTTCCTTGGAGGAGAGAGAGTGGAACGTTTCGTTTTGCTTTTTGGAGTGCGAGAGTGAGAAAAAGCAGAGCGCCTGTTTGCAAGGCTAGGAAAGAGCAGAGCCCCAGTCTTGCTGTTTATCTGTAATGTCTGCCACGGCAAGTGAGGACCAGCAAGACAATTCCTGCCTAGCACCTTCCTTGGAGGAGAGAGAGTGCAACGTTTCATTTTAGCATTTTGGCGCTCACGAGCGAGACGAACTGCTTTGGCTGTTTGCAAGGCTAGGAAAGAGCAGAACCCGAGTCTTGCTGTTTACCTGCAATGACTGCCAGGGCAAGTGAGGACCAGCAAGACAATTCCTGCCTAGCACCTTCCTTGGAGGAGAGAGAGTGCAACGTTTCAATTTAGCATTTTGGCGCTCACGAGGGAGACAAACTGCTTTGGCTGTTTGCAAGGCTAGGAAAGAGAAGAGCCCCAGTCTTGCTGTTTATCTGCAATGACTGCGCGGGCAAGTGAGGACCAGCAAGACAATTCCTGCCTAGCACCTTCCTTGGAGGAGAGAGAGTGGAACGTTTCATTTTGCTTTTTGGAGTGCGAGAGTGAGAAAAAGCAGAGTGCCTGTTTGCAAGGCTAGGAAAGAGCAGAGCCCGAGTCTTGTTGTTTATCTGCAATGACTGCCAGGGCAAGTGAGGACCAGCAAGACAATTCCTGCCTAGCACCTTCCTTGGAGGAGAGAGAGTGCAACGTTTCATTTTAGCATTTTGGCGCTCATGAGCGAGACAATCTGCTTTGGCTGTTTGCAAGGCTAGGGAAGAGCAGAGCCCCAGTCTTGCTGTTTATCTGCAATGACTGCCAGGGCAAGTGAGGACCAGCAAGACAATTCCTGCCTAGCACCTTCCTTGGAGGAGAGAGAGTGCAACGTTTCATTTTAGCATTTTGGCGCTCTACGAGCGAGACAAACTGCTTTGGCTGTTTGCAAGGCTAGGAAAGAGCAGAGCCCCAGTCTTGCTGTTTATCTGCAATGACTGCCAGGGCAAGTGAGGACCAGCAAGACAATTCCTGCCTAGCACCTTCCTTGGAGGAGAGAGAGTGCAACGTTTCATTTTGCTTTTTGGAGTGCGAGAGTGAGAAAAAGCAGAGTGCCTGTTTGCAAGGCTAGGAAAGAGCAGAGCCCGAGTCTTGCTGTTTATCTGCAATGACTGCCAGGGCAAGTGAGGACCAGCAAGACAATTCCTGCCTAGCACCTTCCTTGGAGGAGAGAGAGTGCAACGTTTCATTTTAGCATTTTGGCGCTCACGAACGAGACGAACTGCTTTGGCTGTTTGCAAGGCTAGGAAAGAGCAGAGCCCCAGTCTTGCTGTTTATCTGCAATGACTGCCAGGGCAAGTGAGGACCAGCAAGACAATTCCTGCCTAGCACCTTCCTTGGAGGAGAGAGAGTGCAACGTTTCATTTTAGCATTTTCGCGCTCACGAGGGAGACAAACTGCTTTGGCTGTTTGCAAGGCTAGGAAAGAGCAGAGCCCCAGTCTTGCTGTTTATCTGCAATGACTGCCAGGGCAAGTGAGGACCAGCAAGACAATTCCTGCCTAGCACCTTCCTTGGAGGAGAGAGAGTGCAACGTTTCATTTTGCTTTTTGGAGTGCGAGAGTGAGAAAAAGCAGAGTGCCTGTTTGCAAGGCTAGGAAAGAGCAGAGCCCGAGTCTTGCTGTTTATCTGCAATGACTGCCAGGGCAAGTGAGGACCAGCAAGACAATTCCTGCCTAGCACCTTTCTTGGAGGAGAGAGAGTGCAACGTTTCATTTTAGCATTTTGGCGCTCACGAGCGAGTCAAACTGCTTTGGCTGTTTGCAAGGCTAGGAAAGAGAAGAGCCCCAGTCTTGCTGTTTATCTGCAATGACTGCCAGGGTAAGTGAGGACCAGCAAGACAATTCCCGCCTAGCACCTTCCTTGGAGGAGAGAGAGTGGAACGTTTCGTTTTGCTTTTTGGAGTGCGAGAGTGAGAAAAAGCAGAGCGCCTGTTTGCAAGGCTAGGAAAGAGCAGAGCCCCAGTCTTGCTGTTTATCTGTAATGTCTGCCACGGCAAGTGAGGACCAGCAAGACAATTCCTGCCTAGCACCTTCCTTGGAGGAGAGAGAGTGCAACGTTTCATTTTAGCATTTTGGCGCTCACGAGCGAGACAAACTGCTTTGGCTGTTTGCAAGGCTAGGAAAGAGCAGAGCCCGAGTCTTGCTGTTTACCTGCAATGACTGCCAGGGCAAGTGAGGACCAGCAAGACAATTCCTGCCTAGCACCTTCCTTGGAGGAGAGAGAGTGCAACGTTTCAATTTAGCATTTTGGCGCTCACGAGGGAGACAAACTGCTTTGGCTGTTTGCAAGGCTAGGAAAGAGACGAGCCCCAGTCTTGCTATTTATCTGCAATGACTGCGCGGGCAAGTGAGGACCAGCAAGACAATTCCTGCCTAGCACCTTCCTTGGAGGAGAGAGAGTGGAACGTTTCATTTTGCTTTTTGGAGTGCGAGAGTGAGAAAAAGCAGAGTGCCTGTTTGCAAGGCTAGGAAAGAGCAGAGCCCGAGTCTTGCTGTTTATCTGCAATGACTGCCAGGGCAAGTGAGGACCAGCAAGACAATTCCTGCCTAGCACCTTTCTTGGAGGAGAGAGAGTGCAATGTTTCATTTTAGCATTTTGGCGCTCACGAGCGAGTCAAACTGCTTTGGCTGTTTGCAAGGCTAGGAAAGAGAAGAGCCCCAGTCTTGCTGTTTATCTGCAATGACTGCCAGGGTAAGTGAGGACCAGCAAGACAATTCCCGCCTAGCACCTTCCTTGGAGGAGAGAGAGTGGAACGTTTCGTTTTGCTTTTTGGAGTGCGAGAGTGAGAAAAAGCAGAGCGCCTGTTTGCAAGGCTAGGAAAGAGCAGAGCCCCAGTCTTGCTGTTTATCTGTAATGTCTGCCACGGCAAGTGAGGACCAGCAAGACAATTCCTGCCTAGCACCTTCCTTGGAGGAGAGAGAGTGCAACGTTTCATTTTAGCATTTTGGCGCTCACGAGCGAGACGAACTGCTTTGGCTGTTTGCAAGGCTAGGAAAGAGCAGAGCCCGAGTCTTGCTGTTTACCTGCAATGACTGCCAGGGTAAGTGAGGACCAGCAAGACAATTCCTGCCTAGCACCTTCCTTGGAGGAGAGAGAGTGCAACGTTTCAATTTAGCATTTTGGCGCTCACGAGGGAGACAAACTGCTTTGGCTGTTTGCAAGGCTAGGAAAGAGACGAGCCCCAGTCTTGCTATTTATCTGCAATGACTGCGCGGGCAAGTGAGGACCAGCAAGACAATTCCTGCCTAGCACCTTCCTTGGAGGAGAGAGAGTGGAACGTTTCATTTTGCTTTTTGGAGTGCGAGAGTGAGAAAAAGCAGAGTGCCTGTTTGCAAGGCTAGGAAAGAGCAGAGCCCGAGTCTTGTTGTTTATCTGCAATGACTGCCAGGGCAAGTGAGGACCAGCAAGACAATTCCTGCCTAGCACCTTCCTTGGAGGAGAGAGAGTGCAACGTTTCATTTTAGCATTTTGGCGCTCATGAGCGAGACAATCTGCTTTGGCTGTTTGCAAGGCTAGGGAAGAGCAGAGCCCCAGTCTTGCTGTTTATCTGCAATGACTGCCAGGGCAAGTGAGGACCAGCAAGACAATTCCTGCCTAGCACCTTCCTTGGAGGAGAGAGAGTGCAACGTTTCATTTTAGCATTTTGGCGCTCTACGAGCAAGACAAACTGCTTTGGCTGTTTGCAAGGCTAGGAAAGAGCAGAGCCCCAGTCTTGCTGTTTATCTGCAATGACTGCCAGGGCAAGTGAGGACCAGCAAGACAATTCCTGCCTAGCACCTTCCTTGGAGGAGAGAGAGTGCAACGTTTCATTTTGCTTTTTGGAGTGCGAGAGTGAGAAAAAGCAGAGTGCCTGTTTGCAAGGCTAGGAAAGAGCAGAGCCCGAGTCTTGCTGTTTATCTGCAATGACTGCCAGGGCAAGTGAGGACCAGCAAGACAATTCCTGCCTAGCACCTTTCTTGGAGGAGAGAGAGTGCAATGTTTCATTTTAGCATTTTGGCGCTCACGAGCGAGACAAACTGCTTTGGCTGTTTGCAAGGCTAGGAAAGAGCAGAGCCCCAGTCTTGCTGTTTATCTGTAATGACTGCCACGGCAAGTGAGGACCAGCAAGACAATTCCTGCCTAGCACCTTCCTTGGAGGAGAGAGAGTGCAACGTTTCATTTTAGCATTTTGGCGCTCACGAGCGAGACGAACTGCTTTGGCTGTTTGCAAGGCTAGGAAAGAGCAGAGCCCCAGTCTTGCTGTTTATCTGCAATGACTGCCAGGGCAAGTGAGGACCAGCAAGACAATTCCTGCCTAGCACCTTCCTTGGAGGAGAGAGAGTGCAACGTTTCATTTTAGCATTTTCGCGCTCACGAGGGAGACAAACTGCTTTGGCTGTTTGCAAGGCTAGGAAAGAGCAGAGCCCCAGTCTTGCTGTTTATCTGCAATGACTGCCAGGGCAAGTGAGGACCAGCAAGACAATTCCTGCCTAGCACCTTCCTTGGAGGAGAGAGAGTGCAACGTTTCATTTTGCTTTTTGGAGTGCGAGAGTGAGAAAAAGCAGAGTGCCTGTTTGCAAGGCTAGGAAAGAGCAGAGCCCGAGTCTTGCTGTTTATCTGCAATGACTGCCAGGGCAAGTGAGGACCAGCAAGACAATTCCTGCCTAGCACCTTTCTTGGAGGAGAGAGAGTGCAATGTTTCATTTTAGCATTTTGGCGCTCACGAGCGAGACAAACTGCTTTGGCTGTTTGCAAGGCTAGGAAAGAGAAGAGCCCCAGTCTTGCTGTTTATCTGCAATGACTGCCAGGGTAAGTGAGGACCAGCAAGACAATTCCCGCCTAGCACCTTCCTTGGAGGAGAGAGAGTGGAACGTTTCGTTTTGCTTTTTGGAGTGCGAGAGTGAGAAAAAGCAGAGTGCCTGTTTGCAAGGCTAGGAAAGAGCAGAGCCCGAGTCTTGTTGTTTATCTGCAATGACTGCCAGGGCAAGTGAGGACCAGCAAGACAATTCCTGCCTAGCACCTTCCTTGGAGGAGAGAGAGTGCAACGTTTCATTTTAGCATTTTGGCGCTCATGAGCGAGACAATCTGCTTTGGCTGTTTGCAAGGCTAGGGAAGAGCAGAGCCCCAGTCTTGCTGTTTATCTGCAATGACTGCCAGGGCAAGTGAGGACCAGCAAGACAATTCCTGCCTAGCACCTTCCTTGGAGGAGAGAGAGTGCAACGTTTCATTTTAGCATTTTGGCGCTCTACGAGCGAGACAAACTGCTTTGGCTGTTTGCAAGGCTAGGAAAGAGCAGAGCCCCAGTCTTGCTGTTTATCTGCAATGACTGCCAGGGCAAGTGAGGACCAGCAAGACAATTCCTGCCTAGCACCTTCCTTGGAGGAGAGAGAGTGCAACGTTTCATTTTGCTTTTTGGAGTGCGAGAGTGAGAAAAAGCAGAGTGCCTGTTTGCAAGGCTAGGAAAGAGCAGAGCCCGAGTCTTGCTGTTTATCTGCAATGACTGCCAGGGCAAGTGAGGACCAGCAAGACAATTCCTGCCTAGCACCTTTCTTGGAGGAGAGAGAGTGCAATGTTTCATTTTAGCATTTTGGCGCTCACGAGCGAGACAAACTGCTTTGGCTGTTTGCAAGGCTAGGAAAGAGCAGAGCCCCAGTCTTGCTGTTTATCTGTAATGACTGCCACGGCAAGTGAGGACCAGCAAGACAATTCCTGCCTAGCACCTTCCTTGGAGGAGAGAGAGTGCAACGTTTCATTTTAGCATTTTGGCGCTCTACGAGCGAGACAAACTGCTTTGGCTGTTTGCAAGGCTAGGAAAGAGCAGAGCCCCAGTCTTGCTGTTTATCTGCAATGACTGCCAGGGCAAGTGAGGACCAGCAAGACAATTCCCGCCTAGCACCTTCCTTGGAGGAGAGAGAGTGGAACGTTTCGTTTTGCTTTTTGGAGTGCGAGAGTGAGAAAAAGCAGAGCGCCTGTTTGCAAGGCTAGGAAAGAGCAGAGCCCCAGTCTTGCTGTTTATCTGTAATGTCTGCCACGGCAAGTGAGGACCAGCAAGACAATTCCTGCCTAGCACCTTCCTTGGAGGAGAGTGCAACGTTTCATTTTAGCATTTTGGCGCTCACGAGCGAGACGAACTGCTTTGGCTGTTTGCAAGGCTAGGAAAGAGCAGAGCCCGAGTCTTGCTGTTTACCTGCAATGACTGCCAGGGCAAGTGAGGACCAGCAAGACAATTCCTGCCTAGCACCTTCCTTGGAGGAGAGAGAGTGAAACGTTTCATTTTAGCATTTTCGCGCTCACGAGGGAGACAAACTGCTTTGGCTGTTTGCAAGGCTAGGAAAGAGCAGAGCCCCAGTCTTGCTGTTTATCTGCAATGACTGCCAGGGCAAGTGAGGACCAGCAAGACAATTCCCGCCTAGCACCTTCCTTGGAGGAGAGAGAGTGGAACGTTTCGTTTTGCTTTTTGGAGTGCGAGAGTGAGAAAAAGCAGAGCGCCTGTTTGCAAGGCTAGGAAAGAGCAGAGCCCCAGTCTTGCTGTTTATCTGTAATGTCTGCCACGGCAAGTGAGGACCAGCAAGACAATTCCTGCCTAGCACCTTCCTTGGAGGAGAGAGAGTGCAACGTTTCATTTTAGCATTTTGGCGCTCACGAGCGAGACGAACTGCTTTGGCTGTTTGCAAGGCTAGGAAAGAGCAGAGCCCGAGTCTTGCTTTTTACCTGCAATGACTGCCAGGGCAAGTGAGGACCAGCAAGACAATTCCTGCCTAGCACCTTCCTTGGAGGAGAGAGAGTGCAACGTTTCAATTTAGCATTTTGGCGCTCACGAGCGAGACAAACTGCTTTGGCTGTTTGCAAGGCTAGGAAAGAGCAGAGCCCCAGTCTTGCTGTTTATCTGTAATGACTGCCACGGCAAGTGAGGACCAGCAAGACAATTCCTGCCTAGCACCTTCCTTGGAGGAGAGAGAGTGCAACGTTTCATTTTAGCATTTTGGCGCTCACGAGCGAGACGAACTGCTTTGGCTGTTTGCAAGGCTAGGAAAGAGCAGAGCCCCAGTCTTGCTGTTTATCTGCAATGACTGCCAGGGCAAGTGAGGACCAGCAAGACAATTCCTGCCTAGCACCTTCCTTGGAGGAGAGAGAGTGCAACGTTTCATTTTAGCATTTTCGCGCTCACGAGGGAGACAAACTGCTTTGGCTGTTTGCAAGGCTAGGAAAGAGCAGAGCCCCAGTCTTGCTGTTTATCTGCAATGACTGCCAGGGCAAGTGAGGACCAGCAAGACAATTCCTGCCTAGCACCTTCCTTGGAGGAGAGAGAGTGCAACGTTTCATTTTGCTTTTTGGAGTGCGAGAGTGAGAAAAAGCAGAGTGCCTGTTTGCAAGGCTAGGAAAGAGCAGAGCCCGAGTCTTGCTGTTTATCTGCAATGACTGCCAGGGCAAGTGAGGACCAGCAAGACAATTCCTGCCTAGCACCTTTCTTGGAGGAGAGAGAGTGCAACGTTTCATTTTAGCATTTTGGCGCTCACGAGCGAGTCAAACTGCTTTGGCTGTTTGCAAGGCTAGGAAAGAGAAGAGCCCCAGTCTTGCTGTTTATCTGCAATGACTGCCAGGGTAAGTGAGGACCAGCAAGACAATTCCCGCCTAGCACCTTCCTTGGAGGAGAGAGAGTGGAACGTTTCGTTTTGCTTTTTGGAGTGCGAGAGTGAGAAAAAGCAGAGCGCCTGTTTGCAAGGCTAGGAAAGAGCAGAGCCCCAGTCTTGCTGTTTATCTGTAATGTCTGCCACGGCAAGTGAGGACCAGCAAGACAATTCCTGCCTAGCACCTTCCTTGGAGGAGAGAGAGTGCAACGTTTCATTTTAGCATTTTGGCGCTCACGAGCGAGACGAACTGCTTTGGCTGTTTGCAAGGCTAGGAAAGAGCAGAGCCCGAGTCTTGCTGTTTACCTGCAATGACTGCCAGGGCAAGTGAGGACCAGCAAGACAATTCCTGCCTAGCACCTTCCTTGGAGGAGAGAGAGTGCAACGTTTCAATTTAGCATTTTGGCGCTCACGAGGGAGACAAACTGCTTTGGCTGTTTGCAAGGCTAGGAAAGAGACGAGCCCCAGTCTTGCTATTTATCTGCAATGACTGCGCGGGCAAGTGAGGACCAGCAAGACAATTCCTGCCTAGCACCTTCCTTGGAGGAGAGAGAGTGGAACGTTTCATTTTGCTTTTTGGAGTGCGAGAGTGAGAAAAAGCAGAGTGCCTGTTTGCAAGGCTAGGAAAGAGCAGAGCCCGAGTCTTGCTGTTTATCTGCAATGACTGCCAGGGCAAGTGAGGACCAGCAAGACAATTCCTGCCTAGCACCTTTCTTGGAGGAGAGAGAGTGCAATGTTTCATTTTAGCATTTTGGCGCTCACGAGCGAGTGAAACTGCTTTGGCTGTTTGCAAGGCTAGGAAAGAGAAGAGCCCCAGTCTTGCTGTTTATCTGCAATGACTGCCAGGGTAAGTGAGGACCAGCAAGACAATTCCCGCCTAGCACCTTCCTTGGAGGAGAGTGGAACGTTTCGTTTTGCTTTTTGGAGTGCGAGAGTGAGAAAAAGCAGAGCGCCTGTTTGCAAGGCTAGGAAAGAGCAGAGCCCCAGTCTTGCTGTTTATCTGTAATGTCTGCCACGGCAAGTGAGGACCAGCAAGACAATTCCTGCCTAGCACCTTCCTTGGAGGAGAGAGAGTGCAACGTTTCATTTTAGCATTTTGGCGCTCACGAGCGAGACGAACTGCTTTGGCTGTTTGCAAGGCTAGGAAAGAGCAGAGCCCGAGTCTTGCTGTTTACCTGCAATGACTGCCAGGGCAAGTGAGGACCAGCAAGACAATTCCTGCCTAGCACCTTCCTTGGAGGAGAGAGAGTGCAACGTTTCAATTTAGCATTTTGGCGCTCACGAGGGAGACAAACTGCTTTGGCTGTTTGCAAGGCTAGGAAAGAGACGAGCCCCAGTCTTGCTATTTATCTGCAATGACTGCGCGGGCAAGTGAGGACCAGCAAGACAATTCCTGCCTAGCACCTTCCTTGGAGGAGAGAGAGTGGAACGTTTCATTTTGCTTTTTGGAGTGCGAGAGTGAGAAAAAGCAGAGTGCCTGTTTGCAAGGCTAGGAAAGAGCAGAGCCCGAGTCTTGTTGTTTATCTGCAATGACTGCCAGGGCAAGTGAGGACCAGCAAGACAATTCCTGCCTAGCACCTTCCTTGGAGGAGAGAGAGTGCAACGTTTCATTTCAGCATTTTGGCGCTCATGAGCGAGACAATCTGCTTTGGCTGTTTGCAAGGCTAGGGAAGAGCAGAGCCCCAGTCTTGCTGTTTATCTGCAATGACTGCCAGGGCAAGTGAGGACCAGCAAGACAATTCCTGCCTAGCACCTTCCTTGGAGGAGAGAGAGTGCAACGTTTCATTTTAGCATTTTGGCGCTCTACGAGCAAGACAAACTGCTTTGGCTGTTTGCAAGGCTAGGAAAGAGCAGAGCCCCAGTCTTGCTGTTTATCTGCAATGACTGCCAGGGCAAGTGAGGACCAGCAAGACAATTCCTGCCTAGCACCTTCCTTGGAGGAGAGAGAGTGGAACGTTTCATTTTGCTTTTTGGAGTGCGAGAGTGAGAAAAAGCAGAGCGCCTGTTTGCAAGGCTAGGAAAGAGCAGAGCCCGAGTCTTGCTGTTTATCTGCAATGACTGCCAGGGCAAGTGAGGACCAGCAAGACAATTCCTGCCTAGCACCTTTCTTGGAGGAGAGAGAGTGCAATGTTTCATTTTAGCATTTTGGCGCTCACGAGCGAGACAAACTGCTTTGGCTGTTTGCAAGGCTAGGAAAGAGCAGAGCCCCAGTCTTGCTGTTTATCTGTAATGACTGCCACGGCAAGTGAGGACCAGCAAGACAATTCCTGCCTAGCACCTTCCTTGGAGGAGAGAGAGTGCAACGTTTCATTTTAGCATTTTGGCGCTCACGAGCGAGACGAACTGCTTTGGCTGTTTGCAAGGCTAGGAAAGAGCAGAGCCCCAGTCTTGCTGTTTATCTGCAATGACTGCCAGGGCAAGTGAGGACCAGCAAGACAATTCCTGCCTAGCACCTTCCTTGGAGGAGAGAGAGTGCAACGTTTCATTTTAGCATTTTCGCGCTCACGAGGGAGACAAACTGCTTTGGCTGTTTGCAAGGCTAGGAAAGAGCAGAGCCCCAGTCTTGCTGTTTATCTGCAATGACTGCCAGGGCAAGTGAGGACCAGCAAGACAATTCCTGCCTAGCACCTTCCTTGGAGGAGAGAGAGTGCAACGTTTCATTTTGCTTTTTGGAGTGCGAGAGTGAGAAAAAGCAGAGTGCCTGTTTGCAAGGCTAGGAAAGAGCAGAGCCCGAGTCTTGCTGTTTATCTGCAATGACTGCCAGGGCAAGTGAGGACCAGCAAGACAATTCCTGCCTAGCACCTTTCTTGGAGGAGAGAGAGTGCAATGTTTCATTTTAGCATTTTGGCGCTCACGAGCGAGACAAACTGCTTTGGCTGTTTGCAAGGCTAGGAAAGAGAAGAGCCCCAGTCTTGCTGTTTATCTGCAATGACTGCCAGGGTAAGTGAGGACCAGCAAGACAATTCCCGCCTAGCACCTTCCTTGGAGGAGAGAGAGTGGAACGTTTCGTTTTGCTTTTTGGAGTGCGAGAGTGAGAAAAAGCAGAGTGCCTGTTTGCAAGGCTAGGAAAGAGCAGAGCCCGAGTCTTGTTGTTTATCTGCAATGACTGCCAGGGCAAGTGAGGACCAGCAAGACAATTCCTGCCTAGCACCTTCCTTGGAGGAGAGAGAGTGCAACGTTTCATTTTAGCATTTTGGCGCTCACGAGCGAGACGAACTGCTTTGGCTGTTTGCAAGGCTAGGAAAGAGCAGAGCCCGAGTCTTGCTGTTTACCTGCAATGACTGCCAGGGTAAGTGAGGACCAGCAAGACAATTCCTGCCTAGCACCTTCCTTGGAGGAGAGAGAGTGCAACGTTTCAATTTAGCATTTTGGCGCTCACGAGGGAGACAAACTGCTTTGGCTGTTTGCAAGGCTAGGAAAGAGACGAGCCCCAGTCTTGCTATTTATCTGCAATGACTGCGCGGGCAAGTGAGGACCAGCAAGACAATTCCTGCCTAGCACCTTCCTTGGAGGAGAGAGAGTGGAACGTTTCATTTTGCTTTTTGGAGTGCGAGAGTGAGAAAAAGCAGAGTGCCTGTTTGCAAGGCTAGGAAAGAGCAGAGCCCGAGTCTTGTTGTTTATCTGCAATGACTGCCAGGGCAAGTGAGGACCAGCAAGACAATTCCTGCCTAGCACCTTCCTTGGAGGAGAGAGAGTGCAACGTTTCATTTTAGCATTTTGGCGCTCATGAGCGAGACAATCTGCTTTGGCTGTTTGCAAGGCTAGGGAAGAGCAGAGCCCCAGTCTTGCTGTTTATCTGCAATGACTGCCAGGGCAAGTGAGGACCAGCAAGACAATTCCTGCCTAGCACCTTCCTTGGAGGAGAGAGAGTGCAACGTTTCATTTTAGCATTTTGGCGCTCTACGAGCAAGACAAACTGCTTTGGCTGTTTGCAAGGCTAGGAAAGAGCAGAGCCCCAGTCTTGCTGTTTATCTGCAATGACTGCCAGGGCAAGTGAGGACCAGCAAGACAATTCCTGCCTAGCACCTTCCTTGGAGGAGAGAGAGTGCAACGTTTCATTTTGCTTTTTGGAGTGCGAGAGTGAGAAAAAGCAGAGTGCCTGTTTGCAAGGCTAGGAAAGAGCAGAGCCCGAGTCTTGCTGTTTATCTGCAATGACTGCCAGGGCAAGTGAGGACCAGCAAGACAATTCCTGCCTAGCACCTTTCTTGGAGGAGAGAGAGTGCAATGTTTCATTTTAGCATTTTGGCGCTCACGAGCGAGACAAACTGCTTTGGCTGTTTGCAAGGCTAGGAAAGAGCAGAGCCCCAGTCTTGCTGTTTATCTGTAATGACTGCCACGGCAAGTGAGGACCAGCAAGACAATTCCTGCCTAGCACCTTCCTTGGAGGAGAGAGAGTGCAACGTTTCATTTTAGCATTTTGGCGCTCACGAGCGAGACGAACTGCTTTGGCTGTTTGCAAGGCTAGGAAAGAGCAGAGCCCCAGTCTTGCTGTTTATCTGCAATGACTGCCAGGGCAAGTGAGGACCAGCAAGACAATTCCTGCCTAGCACCTTCCTTGGAGGAGAGAGAGTGCAACGTTTCATTTTAGCATTTTCGCGCTCACGAGGGAGACAAACTGCTTTGGCTGTTTGCAAGGCTAGGAAAGAGCAGAGCCCCAGTCTTGCTGTTTATCTGCAATGACTGCCAGGGCAAGTGAGGACCAGCAAGACAATTCCTGCCTAGCACCTTCCTTGGAGGAGAGAGAGTGCAACGTTTCATTTTGCTTTTTGGAGTGCGAGAGTGAGAAAAAGCAGAGTGCCTGTTTGCAAGGCTAGGAAAGAGCAGAGCCCGAGTCTTGCTGTTTATCTGCAATGACTGCCAGGGCAAGTGAGGACCAGCAAGACAATTCCTGCCTAGCACCTTTCTTGGAGGAGAGAGAGTGCAATGTTTCATTTTAGCATTTTGGCGCTCACGAGCGAGACAAACTGCTTTGGCTGTTTGCAAGGCTAGGAAAGAGAAGAGCCCCAGTCTTGCTGTTTATCTGCAATGACTGCCAGGGTAAGTGAGGACCAGCAAGACAATTCCCGCCTAGCACCTTCCTTGGAGGAGAGAGAGTGGAACGTTTCGTTTTGCTTTTTGGAGTGCGAGAGTGAGAAAAAGCAGAGTGCCTGTTTGCAAGGCTAGGAAAGAGCAGAGCCCGAGTCTTGTTGTTTATCTGCAATGACTGCCAGGGCAAGTGAGGACCAGCAAGACAATTCCTGCCTAGCACCTTCCTTGGAGGAGAGAGAGTGCAACGTTTCATTTTAGCATTTTGGCGCTCATGAGCGAGACAATCTGCTTTGGCTGTTTGCAAGGCTAGGGAAGAGCAGAGCCCCAGTCTTGCTGTTTATCTGCAATGACTGCCAGGGCAAGTGAGGACCAGCAAGACAATTCCTGCCTAGCACCTTCCTTGGAGGAGAGAGAGTGCAACGTTTCATTTTAGCATTTTGGCGCTCTACGAGCGAGACAAACTGCTTTGGCTGTTTGCAAGGCTAGGAAAGAGCAGAGCCCCAGTCTTGCTGTTTATCTGCAATGACTGCCAGGGCAAGTGAGGACCAGCAAGACAATTCCTGCCTAGCACCTTCCTTGGAGGAGAGAGAGTGCAACGTTTCATTTTGCTTTTTGGAGTGCGAGAGTGAGAAAAAGCAGAGTGCCTGTTTGCAAGGCTAGGAAAGAGCAGAGCCCGAGTCTTGCTGTTTATCTGCAATGACTGCCAGGGCAAGTGAGGACCAGCAAGACAATTCCTGCCTAGCACCTTTCTTGGAGGAGAGAGAGTGCAATGTTTCATTTTAGCATTTTGGCGCTCACGAGCGAGACAAACTGCTTTGGCTGTTTGCAAGGCTAGGAAAGAGCAGAGCCCCAGTCTTGCTGTTTATCTGTAATGACTGCCACGGCAAGTGAGGACCAGCAAGACAATTCCTGCCTAGCACCTTCCTTGGAGGAGAGAGAGTGCAACGTTTCATTTTAGCATTTTGGCGCTCTACGAGCGAGACAAACTGCTTTGGCTGTTTGCAAGGCTAGGAAAGAGCAGAGCCCCAGTCTTGCTGTTTATCTGCAATGACTGCCAGGGCAAGTGAGGACCAGCAAGACAATTCCCGCCTAGCACCTTCCTTGGAGGAGAGAGAGTGGAACGTTTCGTTTTGCTTTTTGGAGTGCGAGAGTGAGAAAAAGCAGAGCGCCTGTTTGCAAGGCTAGGAAAGAGCAGAGCCCCAGTCTTGCTGTTTATCTGTAATGTCTGCCACGGCAAGTGAGGACCAGCAAGACAATTCCTGCCTAGCACCTTCCTTGGAGGAGAGTGCAACGTTTCATTTTAGCATTTTGGCGCTCACGAGCGAGACGAACTGCTTTGGCTGTTTGCAAGGCTAGGAAAGAGCAGAGCCCGAGTCTTGCTGTTTACCTGCAATGACTGCCAGGGCAAGTGAGGACCAGCAAGACAATTCCTGCCTAGCACCTTCCTTGGAGGAGAGAGAGTGAAACGTTTCATTTTAGCATTTTCGCGCTCACGAGGGAGACAAACTGCTTTGGCTGTTTGCAAGGCTAGGAAAGAGCAGAGCCCCAGTCTTGCTGTTTATCTGCAATGACTGCCAGGGCAAGTGAGGACCAGCAAGACAATTCCCGCCTAGCACCTTCCTTGGAGGAGAGAGAGTGGAACGTTTCGTTTTGCTTTTTGGAGTGCGAGAGTGAGAAAAAGCAGAGCGCCTGTTTGCAAGGCTAGGAAAGAGCAGAGCCCCAGTCTTGCTGTTTATCTGTAATGTCTGCCACGGCAAGTGAGGACCAGCAAGACAATTCCTGCCTAGCACCTTCCTTGGAGGAGAGAGAGTGCAACGTTTCATTTTAGCATTTTGGCGCTCACGAGCGAGACGAACTGCTTTGGCTGTTTGCAAGGCTAGGAAAGAGCAGAGCCCGAGTCTTGCTTTTTACCTGCAATGACTGCCAGGGCAAGTGAGGACCAGCAAGACAATTCCTGCCTAGCACCTTCCTTGGAGGAGAGAGAGTGCAACGTTTCAATTTAGCATTTTGGCGCTCACGAGCGAGACAAACTGCTTTGGCTGTTTGCAAGGCTAGGAAAGAGCAGAGCCCCAGTCTTGCTGTTTATCTGTAATGACTGCCACGGCAAGTGAGGACCAGCAAGACAATTCCTGCCTAGCACCTTCCTTGGAGGAGAGAGAGTGCAACGTTTCATTTTAGCATTTTGGCGCTCACGAGCGAGACGAACTGCTTTGGCTGTTTGCAAGGCTAGGAAAGAGCAGAGCCCCAGTCTTGCTGTTTATCTGCAATGACTGCCAGGGCAAGTGAGGACCAGCAAGACAATTCCTGCCTAGCACCTTCCTTGGAGGAGAGAGAGTGCAACGTTTCATTTTAGCATTTTCGCGCTCACGAGGGAGACAAACTGCTTTGGCTGTTTGCAAGGCTAGGAAAGAGCAGAGCCCCAGTCTTGCTGTTTATCTGCAATGACTGCCAGGGCAAGTGAGGACCAGCAAGACAATTCCTGCCTAGCACCTTCCTTGGAGGAGAGAGAGTGCAACGTTTCATTTTGCTTTTTGGAGTGCGAGAGTGAGAAAAAGCAGAGTGCCTGTTTGCAAGGCTAGGAAAGAGCAGAGCCCGAGTCTTGCTGTTTATCTGCAATGACTGCCAGGGCAAGTGAGGACCAGCAAGACAATTCCTGCCTAGCACCTTTCTTGGAGGAGAGAGAGTGCAACGTTTCATTTTAGCATTTTGGCGCTCACGAGCGAGTCAAACTGCTTTGGCTGTTTGCAAGGCTAGGAAAGAGAAGAGCCCCAGTCTTGCTGTTTATCTGCAATGACTGCCAGGGTAAGTGAGGACCAGCAAGACAATTCCCGCCTAGCACCTTCCTTGGAGGAGAGAGAGTGGAACGTTTCGTTTTGCTTTTTGGAGTGCGAGAGTGAGAAAAAGCAGAGCGCCTGTTTGCAAGGCTAGGAAAGAGCAGAGCCCCAGTCTTGCTGTTTATCTGTAATGTCTGCCACGGCAAGTGAGGACCAGCAAGACAATTCCTGCCTAGCACCTTCCTTGGAGGAGAGAGAGTGCAACGTTTCATTTTAGCATTTTGGCGCTCACGAGCGAGACGAACTGCTTTGGCTGTTTGCAAGGCTAGGAAAGAGCAGAGCCCGAGTCTTGCTGTTTACCTGCAATGACTGCCAGGGCAAGTGAGGACCAGCAAGACAATTCCTGCCTAGCACCTTCCTTGGAGGAGAGAGAGTGCAACGTTTCAATTTAGCATTTTGGCGCTCACGAGGGAGACAAACTGCTTTGGCTGTTTGCAAGGCTAGGAAAGAGACGAGCCCCAGTCTTGCTATTTATCTGCAATGACTGCGCGGGCAAGTGAGGACCAGCAAGACAATTCCTGCCTAGCACCTTCCTTGGAGGAGAGAGAGTGGAACGTTTCATTTTGCTTTTTGGAGTGCGAGAGTGAGAAAAAGCAGAGTGCCTGTTTGCAAGGCTAGGAAAGAGCAGAGCCCGAGTCTTGCTGTTTATCTGCAATGACTGCCAGGGCAAGTGAGGACCAGCAAGACAATTCCTGCCTAGCACCTTTCTTGGAGGAGAGAGAGTGCAATGTTTCATTTTAGCATTTTGGCGCTCACGAGCGAGTGAAACTGCTTTGGCTGTTTGCAAGGCTAGGAAAGAGAAGAGCCCCAGTCTTGCTGTTTATCTGCAATGACTGCCAGGGTAAGTGAGGACCAGCAAGACAATTCCCGCCTAGCACCTTCCTTGGAGGAGAGTGGAACGTTTCGTTTTGCTTTTTGGAGTGCGAGAGTGAGAAAAAGCAGAGCGCCTGTTTGCAAGGCTAGGAAAGAGCAGAGCCCCAGTCTTGCTGTTTATCTGTAATGTCTGCCACGGCAAGTGAGGACCAGCAAGACAATTCCTGCCTAGCACCTTCCTTGGAGGAGAGAGAGTGCAACGTTTCATTTTAGCATTTTGGCGCTCACGAGCGAGACGAACTGCTTTGGCTGTTTGCAAGGCTAGGAAAGAGCAGAGCCCGAGTCTTGCTGTTTACCTGCAATGACTGCCAGGGCAAGTGAGGACCAGCAAGACAATTCCTGCCTAGCACCTTCCTTGGAGGAGAGAGAGTGCAACGTTTCAATTTAGCATTTTGGCGCTCACGAGGGAGACAAACTGCTTTGGCTGTTTGCAAGGCTAGGAAAGAGACGAGCCCCAGTCTTGCTATTTATCTGCAATGACTGCGCGGGCAAGTGAGGACCAGCAAGACAATTCCTGCCTAGCACCTTCCTTGGAGGAGAGAGAGTGGAACGTTTCATTTTGCTTTTTGGAGTGCGAGAGTGAGAAAAAGCAGAGTGCCTGTTTGCAAGGCTAGGAAAGAGCAGAGCCCGAGTCTTGTTGTTTATCTGCAATGACTGCCAGGGCAAGTGAGGACCAGCAAGACAATTCCTGCCTAGCACCTTCCTTGGAGGAGAGAGAGTGCAACGTTTCATTTCAGCATTTTGGCGCTCATGAGCGAGACAATCTGCTTTGGCTGTTTGCAAGGCTAGGGAAGAGCAGAGCCCCAGTCTTGCTGTTTATCTGCAATGACTGCCAGGGCAAGTGAGGACCAGCAAGACAATTCCTGCCTAGCACCTTCCTTGGAGGAGAGAGAGTGCAACGTTTCATTTTAGCATTTTGGCGCTCTACGAGCAAGACAAACTGCTTTGGCTGTTTGCAAGGCTAGGAAAGAGCAGAGCCCCAGTCTTGCTGTTTATCTGCAATGACTGCCAGGGCAAGTGAGGACCAGCAAGACAATTCCTGCCTAGCACCTTCCTTGGAGGAGAGAGAGTGGAACGTTTCATTTTGCTTTTTGGAGTGCGAGAGTGAGAAAAAGCAGAGTGCCTTTTTGCAAGGCTAGGAAAGAGCAGAGCCCGAGTCTTGCTGTTTATCTGCAATGACTGCCAGGGCAAGTGAGGACCAGCAAGACAATTCCTGCCTAGCACCTTTCTTGGAGGAGAGAGAGTGCAATGTTTCATTTTAGCATTTTGGCGCTCACGAGCGAGACAAACTGCTTTGGCTGTTTGCAAGGCTAGGAAAGAGCAGAGCCCCAGTCTTGCTGTTTATCTGTAATGACTGCCACGGCAAGTGAGGACCAGCAAGACAATTCCTGCCTAGCACCTTCCTTGGAGGAGAGAGAGTGCAACGTTTCATTTTAGCATTTTGGCGCTCACGAGCGAGACGAACTGCTTTGGCTGTTTGCAAGGCTAGGAAAGAGCAGAGCCCCAGTCTTGCTGTTTATCTGCAATGACTGCCAGGGCAAGTGAGGACCAGCAAGACAATTCCTGCCTAGCACCTTCCTTGGAGGAGAGAGAGTGCAACGTTTCATTTTAGCATTTTCGCGCTCACGAGGGAGACAAACTGCTTTGGCTGTTTGCAAGGCTAGGAAAGAGCAGAGCCCCAGTCTTGCTGTTTATCTGCAATGACTGCCAGGGCAAGTGAGGACCAGCAAGACAATTCCTGCCTAGCACCTTCCTTGGAGGAGAGAGAGTGCAACGTTTCATTTTGCTTTTTGGAGTGCGAGAGTGAGAAAAAGCAGAGTGCCTGTTTGCAAGGCTAGGAAAGAGCAGAGCCCGAGTCTTGCTGTTTATCTGCAATGACTGCCAGGGCAAGTGAGGACCAGCAAGACAATTCCTGCCTAGCACCTTTCTTGGAGGAGAGAGAGTGCAATGTTTCATTTTAGCATTTTGGCGCTCACGAGCGAGACAAACTGCTTTGGCTGTTTGCAAGGCTAGGAAAGAGAAGAGCCCCAGTCTTGCTGTTTATCTGCAATGACTGCCAGGGTAAGTGAGGACCAGCAAGACAATTCCCGCCTAGCACCTTCCTTGGAGGAGAGAGAGTGGAACGTTTCGTTTTGCTTTTTGGAGTGCGAGAGTGAGAAAAAGCAGAGTGCCTGTTTGCAAGGCTAGGAAAGAGCAGAGCCCGAGTCTTGTTGTTTATCTGCAATGACTGCCAGGGCAAGTGAGGACCAGCAAGACAATTCCTGCCTAGCACCTTCCTTGGAGGAGAGAGAGTGCAACGTTTCATTTTAGCATTTTGGCGCTCACGAGCGAGACGAACTGCTTTGGCTGTTTGCAAGGCTAGGAAAGAGCAGAGCCCGAGTCTTGCTGTTTACCTGCAATGACTGCCAGGGTAAGTGAGGACCAGCAAGACAATTCCTGCCTAGCACCTTCCTTGGAGGAGAGAGAGTGCAACGTTTCAATTTAGCATTTTGGCGCTCACGAGGGAGACAAACTGCTTTGGCTGTTTGCAAGGCTAGGAAAGAGACGAGCCCCAGTCTTGCTATTTATCTGCAATGACTGCGCGGGCAAGTGAGGACCAGCAAGACAATTCCTGCCTAGCACCTTCCTTGGAGGAGAGAGAGTGGAACGTTTCATTTTGCTTTTTGGAGTGCGAGAGTGAGAAAAAGCAGAGTGCCTGTTTGCAAGGCTAGGAAAGAGCAGAGCCCGAGTCTTGTTGTTTATCTGCAATGACTGCCAGGGCAAGTGAGGACCAGCAAGACAATTCCTGCCTAGCACCTTCCTTGGAGGAGAGAGAGTGCAACGTTTCATTTTAGCATTTTGGCGCTCATGAGCGAGACAATCTGCTTTGGCTGTTTGCAAGGCTAGGGAAGAGCAGAGCCCCAGTCTTGCTGTTTATCTGCAATGACTGCCAGGGCAAGTGAGGACCAGCAAGACAATTCCTGCCTAGCACCTTCCTTGGAGGAGAGAGAGTGCAACGTTTCATTTTAGCATTTTGGCGCTCTACGAGCAAGACAAACTGCTTTGGCTGTTTGCAAGGCTAGGAAAGAGCAGAGCCCCAGTCTTGCTGTTTATCTGCAATGACTGCCAGGGCAAGTGAGGACCAGCAAGACAATTCCTGCCTAGCACCTTCCTTGGAGGAGAGAGAGTGCAACGTTTCATTTTGCTTTTTGGAGTGCGAGAGTGAGAAAAAGCAGAGTGCCTGTTTGCAAGGCTAGGAAAGAGCAGAGCCCGAGTCTTGCTGTTTATCTGCAATGACTGCCAGGGCAAGTGAGGACCAGCAAGACAATTCCTGCCTAGCACCTTTCTTGGAGGAGAGAGAGTGCAATGTTTCATTTTAGCATTTTGGCGCTCACGAGCGAGACAAACTGCTTTGGCTGTTTGCAAGGCTAGGAAAGAGCAGAGCCCCAGTCTTGCTGTTTATCTGTAATGACTGCCACGGCAAGTGAGGACCAGCAAGACAATTCCTGCCTAGCACCTTCCTTGGAGGAGAGAGAGTGCAACGTTTCATTTTAGCATTTTGGCGCTCACGAGCGAGACGAACTGCTTTGGCTGTTTGCAAGGCTAGGAAAGAGCAGAGCCCCAGTCTTGCTGTTTATCTGCAATGACTGCCAGGGCAAGTGAGGACCAGCAAGACAATTCCTGCCTAGCACCTTCCTTGGAGGAGAGAGAGTGCAACGTTTCATTTTAGCATTTTCGCGCTCACGAGGGAGACAAACTGCTTTGGCTGTTTGCAAGGCTAGGAAAGAGCAGAGCCCCAGTCTTGCTGTTTATCTGCAATGACTGCCAGGGCAAGTGAGGACCAGCAAGACAATTCCTGCCTAGCACCTTCCTTGGAGGAGAGAGAGTGCAACGTTTCATTTTGCTTTTTGGAGTGCGAGAGTGAGAAAAAGCAGAGTGCCTGTTTGCAAGGCTAGGAAAGAGCAGAGCCCGAGTCTTGCTGTTTATCTGCAATGACTGCCAGGGCAAGTGAGGACCAGCAAGACAATTCCTGCCTAGCACCTTTCTTGGAGGAGAGAGAGTGCAATGTTTCATTTTAGCATTTTGGCGCTCACGAGCGAGACAAACTGCTTTGGCTGTTTGCAAGGCTAGGAAAGAGAAGAGCCCCAGTCTTGCTGTTTATCTGCAATGACTGCCAGGGTAAGTGAGGACCAGCAAGACAATTCCCGCCTAGCACCTTCCTTGGAGGAGAGAGAGTGGAACGTTTCGTTTTGCTTTTTGGAGTGCGAGAGTGAGAAAAAGCAGAGTGCCTGTTTGCAAGGCTAGGAAAGAGCAGAGCCCGAGTCTTGTTGTTTATCTGCAATGACTGCCAGGGCAAGTGAGGACCAGCAAGACAATTCCTGCCTAGCACCTTCCTTGGAGGAGAGAGAGTGCAACGTTTCATTTTAGCATTTTGGCGCTCATGAGCGAGACAATCTGCTTTGGCTGTTTGCAAGGCTAGGGAAGAGCAGAGCCCCAGTCTTGCTGTTTATCTGCAATGACTGCCAGGGCAAGTGAGGACCAGCAAGACAATTCCTGCCTAGCACCTTCCTTGGAGGAGAGAGAGTGCAACGTTTCATTTTAGCATTTTGGCGCTCTACGAGCGAGACAAACTGCTTTGGCTGTTTGCAAGGCTAGGAAAGAGCAGAGCCCCAGTCTTGCTGTTTATCTGCAATGACTGCCAGGGCAAGTGAGGACCAGCAAGACAATTCCTGCCTAGCACCTTCCTTGGAGGAGAGAGAGTGCAACGTTTCATTTTGCTTTTTGGAGTGCGAGAGTGAGAAAAAGCAGAGTGCCTGTTTGCAAGGCTAGGAAAGAGCAGAGCCCGAGTCTTGCTGTTTATCTGCAATGACTGCCAGGGCAAGTGAGGACCAGCAAGACAATTCCTGCCTAGCACCTTTCTTGGAGGAGAGAGAGTGCAATGTTTCATTTTAGCATTTTGGCGCTCACGAGCGAGACAAACTGCTTTGGCTGTTTGCAAGGCTAGGAAAGAGCAGAGCCCCAGTCTTGCTGTTTATCTGTAATGACTGCCACGGCAAGTGAGGACCAGCAAGACAATTCCTGCCTAGCACCTTCCTTGGAGGAGAGAGAGTGCAACGTTTCATTTTAGCATTTTGGCGCTCTACGAGCGAGACAAACTGCTTTGGCTGTTTGCAAGGCTAGGAAAGAGCAGAGCCCCAGTCTTGCTGTTTATCTGCAATGACTGCCAGGGCAAGTGAGGACCAGCAAGACAATTCCCGCCTAGCACCTTCCTTGGAGGAGAGAGAGTGGAACGTTTCGTTTTGCTTTTTGGAGTGCGAGAGTGAGAAAAAGCAGAGCGCCTGTTTGCAAGGCTAGGAAAGAGCAGAGCCCCAGTCTTGCTGTTTATCTGTAATGTCTGCCACGGCAAGTGAGGACCAGCAAGACAATTCCTGCCTAGCACCTTCCTTGGAGGAGAGTGCAACGTTTCATTTTAGCATTTTGGCGCTCACGAGCGAGACGAACTGCTTTGGCTGTTTGCAAGGCTAGGAAAGAGCAGAGCCCGAGTCTTGCTGTTTACCTGCAATGACTGCCAGGGCAAGTGAGGACCAGCAAGACAATTCCTGCCTAGCACCTTCCTTGGAGGAGAGAGAGTGAAACGTTTCATTTTAGCATTTTCGCGCTCACGAGGGAGACAAACTGCTTTGGCTGTTTGCAAGGCTAGGAAAGAGCAGAGCCCCAGTCTTGCTGTTTATCTGCAATGACTGCCAGGGCAAGTGAGGACCAGCAAGACAATTCCCGCCTAGCACCTTCCTTGGAGGAGAGAGAGTGGAACGTTTCGTTTTGCTTTTTGGAGTGCGAGAGTGAGAAAAAGCAGAGCGCCTGTTTGCAAGGCTAGGAAAGAGCAGAGCCCCAGTCTTGCTGTTTATCTGTAATGTCTGCCACGGCAAGTGAGGACCAGCAAGACAATTCCTGCCTAGCACCTTCCTTGGAGGAGAGAGAGTGCAACGTTTCATTTTAGCATTTTGGCGCTCACGAGCGAGACGAACTGCTTTGGCTGTTTGCAAGGCTAGGAAAGAGCAGAGCCCGAGTCTTGCTTTTTACCTGCAATGACTGCCAGGGCAAGTGAGGACCAGCAAGACAATTCCTGCCTAGCACCTTCCTTGGAGGAGAGAGAGTGCAACGTTTCAATTTAGCATTTTGGCGCTCACGAGCGAGACAAACTGCTTTGGCTGTTTGCAAGGCTAGGAAAGAGCAGAGCCCCAGTCTTGCTGTTTATCTGTAATGACTGCCACGGCAAGTGAGGACCAGCAAGACAATTCCTGCCTAGCACCTTCCTTGGAGGAGAGAGAGTGCAACGTTTCATTTTAGCATTTTGGCGCTCACGAGCGAGACGAACTGCTTTGGCTGTTTGCAAGGCTAGGAAAGAGCAGAGCCCCAGTCTTGCTGTTTATCTGCAATGACTGCCAGGGCAAGTGAGGACCAGCAAGACAATTCCTGCCTAGCACCTTCCTTGGAGGAGAGAGAGTGCAACGTTTCATTTTAGCATTTTCGCGCTCACGAGGGAGACAAACTGCTTTGGCTGTTTGCAAGGCTAGGAAAGAGCAGAGCCCCAGTCTTGCTGTTTATCTGCAATGACTGCCAGGGCAAGTGAGGACCAGCAAGACAATTCCTGCCTAGCACCTTCCTTGGAGGAGAGAGAGTGCAACGTTTCATTTTGCTTTTTGGAGTGCGAGAGTGAGAAAAAGCAGAGTGCCTGTTTGCAAGGCTAGGAAAGAGCAGAGCCCGAGTCTTGCTGTTTATCTGCAATGACTGCCAGGGCAAGTGAGGACCAGCAAGACAATTCCTGCCTAGCACCTTTCTTGGAGGAGAGAGAGTGCAACGTTTCATTTTAGCATTTTGGCGCTCACGAGCGAGTCAAACTGCTTTGGCTGTTTGCAAGGCTAGGAAAGAGAAGAGCCCCAGTCTTGCTGTTTATCTGCAATGACTGCCAGGGTAAGTGAGGACCAGCAAGACAATTCCCGCCTAGCACCTTCCTTGGAGGAGAGAGAGTGGAACGTTTCGTTTTGCTTTTTGGAGTGCGAGAGTGAGAAAAAGCAGAGCGCCTGTTTGCAAGGCTAGGAAAGAGCAGAGCCCCAGTCTTGCTGTTTATCTGTAATGTCTGCCACGGCAAGTGAGGACCAGCAAGACAATTCCTGCCTAGCACCTTCCTTGGAGGAGAGAGAGTGCAACGTTTCATTTTAGCATTTTGGCGCTCACGAGCGAGACGAACTGCTTTGGCTGTTTGCAAGGCTAGGAAAGAGCAGAGCCCGAGTCTTGCTGTTTACCTGCAATGACTGCCAGGGCAAGTGAGGACCAGCAAGACAATTCCTGCCTAGCACCTTCCTTGGAGGAGAGAGAGTGCAACGTTTCAATTTAGCATTTTGGCGCTCACGAGGGAGACAAACTGCTTTGGCTGTTTGCAAGGCTAGGAAAGAGACGAGCCCCAGTCTTGCTATTTATCTGCAATGACTGCGCGGGCAAGTGAGGACCAGCAAGACAATTCCTGCCTAGCACCTTCCTTGGAGGAGAGAGAGTGGAACGTTTCATTTTGCTTTTTGGAGTGCGAGAGTGAGAAAAAGCAGAGTGCCTGTTTGCAAGGCTAGGAAAGAGCAGAGCCCGAGTCTTGCTGTTTATCTGCAATGACTGCCAGGGCAAGTGAGGACCAGCAAGACAATTCCTGCCTAGCACCTTTCTTGGAGGAGAGAGAGTGCAATGTTTCATTTTAGCATTTTGGCGCTCACGAGCGAGTGAAACTGCTTTGGCTGTTTGCAAGGCTAGGAAAGAGAAGAGCCCCAGTCTTGCTGTTTATCTGCAATGACTGCCAGGGTAAGTGAGGACCAGCAAGACAATTCCCGCCTAGCACCTTCCTTGGAGGAGAGTGGAACGTTTCGTTTTGCTTTTTGGAGTGCGAGAGTGAGAAAAAGCAGAGCGCCTGTTTGCAAGGCTAGGAAAGAGCAGAGCCCCAGTCTTGCTGTTTATCTGTAATGTCTGCCACGGCAAGTGAGGACCAGCAAGACAATTCCTGCCTAGCACCTTCCTTGGAGGAGAGAGAGTGCAACGTTTCATTTTAGCATTTTGGCGCTCACGAGCGAGACGAACTGCTTTGGCTGTTTGCAAGGCTAGGAAAGAGCAGAGCCCGAGTCTTGCTGTTTACCTGCAATGACTGCCAGGGCAAGTGAGGACCAGCAAGACAATTCCTGCCTAGCACCTTCCTTGGAGGAGAGAGAGTGCAACGTTTCAATTTAGCATTTTGGCGCTCACGAGGGAGACAAACTGCTTTGGCTGTTTGCAAGGCTAGGAAAGAGACGAGCCCCAGTCTTGCTATTTATCTGCAATGACTGCGCGGGCAAGTGAGGACCAGCAAGACAATTCCTGCCTAGCACCTTCCTTGGAGGAGAGAGAGTGGAACGTTTCATTTTGCTTTTTGGAGTGCGAGAGTGAGAAAAAGCAGAGTGCCTGTTTGCAAGGCTAGGAAAGAGCAGAGCCCGAGTCTTGTTGTTTATCTGCAATGACTGCCAGGGCAAGTGAGGACCAGCAAGACAATTCCTGCCTAGCACCTTCCTTGGAGGAGAGAGAGTGCAACGTTTCATTTCAGCATTTTGGCGCTCATGAGCGAGACAATCTGCTTTGGCTGTTTGCAAGGCTAGGGAAGAGCAGAGCCCCAGTCTTGCTGTTTATCTGCAATGACTGCCAGGGCAAGTGAGGACCAGCAAGACAATTCCTGCCTAGCACCTTCCTTGGAGGAGAGAGAGTGCAACGTTTCATTTTAGCATTTTGGCGCTCTACGAGCAAGACAAACTGCTTTGGCTGTTTGCAAGGCTAGGAAAGAGCAGAGCCCCAGTCTTGCTGTTTATCTGCAATGACTGCCAGGGCAAGTGAGGACCAGCAAGACAATTCCTGCCTAGCACCTTCCTTGGAGGAGAGAGAGTGGAACGTTTCATTTTGCTTTTTGGAGTGCGAGAGTGAGAAAAAGCAGAGTGCCTTTTTGCAAGGCTAGGAAAGAGCAGAGCCCGAGTCTTGCTGTTTATCTGCAATGACTGCCAGGGCAAGTGAGGACCAGCAAGACAATTCCTGCCTAGCACCTTTCTTGGAGGAGAGAGAGTGCAATGTTTCATTTTAGCATTTTGGCGCTCACGAGCGAGACAAACTGCTTTGGCTGTTTGCAAGGCTAGGAAAGAGCAGAGCCCCAGTCTTGCTGTTTATCTGTAATGACTGCCACGGCAAGTGAGGACCAGCAAGACAATTCCTGCCTAGCACCTTCCTTGGAGGAGAGAGAGTGCAACGTTTCATTTTAGCATTTTGGCGCTCACGAGCGAGACGAACTGCTTTGGCTGTTTGCAAGGCTAGGAAAGAGCAGAGCCCCAGTCTTGCTGTTTATCTGCAATGACTGCCAGGGCAAGTGAGGACCAGCAAGACAATTCCTGCCTAGCACCTTCCTTGGAGGAGAGAGAGTGCAACGTTTCATTTTAGCATTTTCGCGCTCACGAGGGAGACAAACTGCTTTGGCTGTTTGCAAGGCTAGGAAAGAGCAGAGCCCCAGTCTTGCTGTTTATCTGCAATGACTGCCAGGGCAAGTGAGGACCAGCAAGACAATTCCTGCCTAGCACCTTCCTTGGAGGAGAGAGAGTGCAACGTTTCATTTTGCTTTTTGGAGTGCGAGAGTGAGAAAAAGCAGAGTGCCTGTTTGCAAGGCTAGGAAAGAGCAGAGCCCGAGTCTTGCTGTTTATCTGCAATGACTGCCAGGGCAAGTGAGGACCAGCAAGACAATTCCTGCCTAGCACCTTTCTTGGAGGAGAGAGAGTGCAATGTTTCATTTTAGCATTTTGGCGCTCACGAGCGAGACAAACTGCTTTGGCTGTTTGCAAGGCTAGGAAAGAGAAGAGCCCCAGTCTTGCTGTTTATCTGCAATGACTGCCAGGGTAAGTGAGGACCAGCAAGACAATTCCTGCCTAGCACCTTCCTTGGAGGAGAGAGAGTGGAACGTTTCGTTTTGCTTTTTGGAGTGCGAGAGTGAGAAAAAGCAGAGTGCCTGTTTGCAAGGCTAGGAAAGAGCAGAGCCCGAGTCTTGTTGTTTATCTGCAATGACTGCCAGGGCAAGTGAGGACCAGCAAGACAATTCCTGCCTAGCACCTTCCTTGGAGGAGAGAGAGTGCAACGTTTCATTTTAGCATTTTGGCGCTCATGAGCGAGACAATCTGCTTTGGCTGTTTGCAAGGCTAGGGAAGAGCAGAGCCCCAGTCTTGCTGTTTATCTGCAATGACTGCCAGGGCAAGTGAGGACCAGCAAGACAATTCCTGCCTAGCACCTTCCTTGGAGGAGAGAGAGTGCAACGTTTCATTTTAGCATTTTGGCGCTCTACGAGCGAGACAAACTGCTTTGGCTGTTTGCAAGGCTAGGAAAGAGCAGAGCCCCAGTCTTGCTGTTTATCTGCAATGACTGCCAGGGCAAGTGAGGACCAGCAAGACAATTCCTGCCTAGCACCTTCCTTGGAGGAGAGAGAGTGCAACGTTTCATTTTGCTTTTTGGAGTGCGAGAGTGAGAAAAAGCAGAGTGCCTGTTTGCAAGGCTAGGAAAGAGCAGAGCCCGAGTCTTGCTGTTTATCTGCAATGACTGCCAGGGCAAGTGAGGACCAGCAAGACAATTCCTGCCTAGCACCTTTCTTGGAGGAGAGAGAGTGCAATGTTTCATTTTAGCATTTTGGCGCTCACGAGCGAGACAAACTGCTTTGGCTGTTTGCAAGGCTAGGAAAGAGCAGAGCCCCAGTCTTGCTGTTTATCTGTAATGACTGCCACGGCAAGTGAGGACCAGCAAGACAATTCCTGCCTAGCACCTTCCTTGGAGGAGAGAGAGTGCAACGTTTCATTTTAGCATTTTGGCGCTCTACGAGCGAGACAAACTGCTTTGGCTGTTTGCAAGGCTAGGAAAGAGCAGAGCCCCAGTCTTGCTGTTTATCTGCAATGACTGCCAGGGCAAGTGAGGACCAGCAAGACAATTCCCGCCTAGCACCTTCCTTGGAGGAGAGAGAGTGGAACGTTTCGTTTTGCTTTTTGGAGTGCGAGAGTGAGAAAAAGCAGAGCGCCTGTTTGCAAGGCTAGGAAAGAGCAGAGCCCCAGTCTTGCTGTTTATCTGTAATGTCTGCCACAGCAAGTGAGGACCAGCAAGACAATTCCTGCCTAGCACCTTCCTTGGAGGAGAGTGCAACGTTTCATTTTAGCATTTTGGCGCTCACGAGCGAGACGAACTGCTTTGGCTGTTTGCAAGGCTAGGAAAGAGCAGAGCCCGAGTCTTGCTGTTTACCTGCAATGACTGCCAGGGCAAGTGAGGACCAGCAAGACAATTCCTGCCTAGCACCTTCCTTGGAGGAGAGAGAGTGAAACGTTTCATTTTAGCATTTTCGCGCTCACGAGGGAGACAAACTGCTTTGGCTGTTTGCAAGGCTAGGAAAGAGCAGAGCCCCAGTCTTGCTGTTTATCTGCAATGACTGCCAGGGCAAGTGAGGACCAGCAAGACAATTCCCGCCTAGCACCTTCCTTGGAGGAGAGAGAGTGGAACGTTTCGTTTTGCTTTTTGGAGTGCGAGAGTGAGAAAAAGCAGAGCGCCTGTTTGCAAGGCTAGGAAAGAGCAGAGCCCCAGTCTTGCTGTTTATCTGTAATGTCTGCCACGGCAAGTGAGGACCAGCAAGACAATTCCTGCCTAGCACCTTCCTTGGAGGAGAGAGAGTGCAACGTTTCATTTTAGCATTTTGGCGCTCACGAGCGAGACGAACTGCTTTGGCTGTTTGCAAGGCTAGGAAAGAGCAGAGCCCGAGTCTTGCTGTTTACCTGCAATGACTGCCAGGGCAAGTGAGGACCAGCAAGACAATTCCTGCCTAGCACCTTCCTTGGAGGAGAGAGAGTGGAACGTTTCATTTTAGCATTTTGGCGCTCACGAGGGAGACAAACTGCTTTGGCTGTTTGCAAGGCTAGGAAAGAGACGAGCCCCAGTCTTGCTATTTATCTGCAATGACTGCGCGGGCAAGTGAGGACCAGCAAGACAATTCCTGCCTAGCACCTTCCTTGGAGGAGAGAGAGTGGAACGTTTCATTTTGCTTTTTGGAGTGCGAGAGTGAGAAAAAGCAGAGTGCCTGTTTGCAAGGCTAGGAAAGAGCAGAGCCCGAGTCTTGTTGTTTATCTGCAATGACTGCCAGGGCAAGTGAGGACCAGCAAGACAATTCCTGCCTAGCACCTTCCTTGGAGGAGAGAGAGTGCAACGTTTCATTTTAGCATTTTGGCGCTCATGAGCGAGACAATCTGCTTTGGCTGTTTGCAAGGCTAGGGAAGAGCAGAGCCCCAGTCTTGCTGTTTATCTGCAATGACTGCCAGGGCAAGTGAGGACCAGCAAGACAATTCCTGCCTAGCACCTTCCTTGGAGGAGAGAGAGTGCAACGTTTCATTTTAGCATTTTGGCGCTCTACGAGCGAGACAAACTGCTTTGGCTGTTTGCAAGGCTAGGAAAGAGCAGAGCCCCAGTCTTGCTGTTTATCTGCAATGACTGCCAGGGCAAGTGAGGACCAGCAAGACAATTCCTGCCTAGCACCTTCCTTGGAGGAGAGAGAGTGCAACGTTTCATTTTGCTTTTTGGAGTGCGAGAGTGAGAAAAAGCAGAGTGCCTGTTTGCAAGGCTAGGAAAGAGCAGAGCCCGAGTCTTGCTGTTTATCTGCAATGACTGCCAGGGCAAGTGAGGACCAGCAAGACAATTCCTGCCTAGCACCTTTCTTGGAGGAGAGAGAGTGCAATGTTTCATTTTAGCATTTTGGCGCTCACGAGCGAGACAAACTGCTTTGGCTGTTTGCAAGGCTAGGAAAGAGCAGAGCCCCAGTCTTGCTGTTTATCTGTAATGACTGCCACGGCAAGTGAGGACCAGCAAGACAATTCCTGCCTAGCACCTTCCTTGGAGGAGAGAGAGTGCAACGTTTCATTTTAGCATTTTGGCGCTCACGAGCGAGACGAACTGCTTTGGCTGTTTGCAAGGCTAGGAAAGAGCAGAGCCCCAGTCTTGCTGTTTATCTGCAATGACTGCCAGGGCAAGTGAGGACCAGCAAGACAATTCCTGCCTAGCACCTTCCTTGGAGGAGAGAGAGTGCAACGTTTCATTTTGCTTTTTGGAGTGCGAGAGTGAGAAAAAGCAGAGTGCCTGTTTGCAAGGCTAGGAAAGAGCAGAGCCCGAGTCTTGCTGTTTATCTGCAATGACTGCCAGGGCAAGTGAGGACCAGCAAGACAATTCCTGCCTAGCACCTTTCTTGGAGGAGAGAGAGTGCAATGTTTCATTTTAGCATTTTGGCGCTCACGAGCGAGACAAACTGCTTTGGCTGTTTGCAAGGCTAGGAAAGAGCAGAGCCCCAGTCTTGCTGTTTATCTGTAATGACTGCCACGGCAAGTGAGGACCAGCAAGACAATTCCTGCCTAGCACCTTCCTTGGAGGAGAGAGAGTGCAACGTTTCATTTTAGCATTTTGGCGCTCACGAGCGAGACGAACTGCTTTGGCTGTTTGCAAGGCTAGGAAAGAGCAGAGCCCCAGTCTTGCTGTTTATCTGCAATGACTGCCAGGGCAAGTGAGGACCAGCAAGACAATTCCTGCCTAGCACCTTCCTTGGAGGAGAGAGAGTGCAACGTTTCATTTTAGCATTTTCGCGCTCACGAGGGAGACAAACTGCTTTGGCTGTTTGCAAGGCTAGGAAAGAGCAGAGCCCCAGTCTTGCTGTTTATCTGCAATGACTGCCAGGGCAAGTGAGGACCAGCAAGACAATTCCTGCCTAGCACCTTCCTTGGAGGAGAGAGAGTGCAACGTTTCATTTTGCTTTTTGGAGTGCGAGAGTGAGAAAAAGCAGAGTGCCTGTTTGCAAGGCTAGGAAAGAGCAGAGCCCGAGTCTTGCTGTTTATCTGCAATGACTGCCAGGGCAAGTGAGGACCAGCAAGACAATTCCTGCCTAGCACCTTTCTTGGAGGAGAGAGAGTGCAATGTTTCATTTTAGCATTTTGGCGCTCACGAGCGAGTCAAACTGCTTTGGCTGTTTGCAAGGCTAGGAAAGAGAAGAGCCCCAGTCTTGCTGTTTATCTGCAATGACTGCCAGGGTAAGTGAGGACCAGCAAGACAATTCCCGCCTAGCACCTTCCTTGGAGGAGAGAGAGTGGAACGTTTCGTTTTGCTTTTTGGAGTGCGAGAGTGAGAAAAAGCAGAGCGCCTGTTTGCAAGGCTAGGAAAGAGCAGAGCCCCAGTCTTGCTGTTTATCTGTAATGTCTGCCACGGCAAGTGAGGACCAGCAAGACAATTCCTGCCTAGCACCTTCCTTGGAGGAGAGTGCAACGTTTCATTTTAGCATTTTGGCGCTCACGAGCGAGACGAACTGCTTTGGCTGTTTGCAAGGCTAGGAAAGAGCAGAGCCCGAGTCTTGCTGTTTACCTGCAATGACTGCCAGGGCAAGTGAGGACCAGCAAGACAAATCCTGCCTAGCACCTTCCTTGGAGGAGAGAGAGTGCAACGTTTCATTTTAGCATTTTCGCGCTCACGAGGGAGACAAACTGCTTTGGCTGTTTGCAAGGCTAGGAAAGAGCAGAGCCCCAGTCTTGCTGTTTATCTGCAATGACTGCCAGGGCAAGTGAGGACCAGCAAGACAATTCCCGCCTAGCACCTTCCTTGGAGGAGAGAGAGTGGAACGTTTCGTTTTGCTTTTTGGAGTGCGAGAGTGAGAAAAAGCAGAGCGCCTGTTTGCAAGGCTAGGAAAGAGCAGAGCCCCAGTCTTGCTGTTTATCTGTAATGTCTGCCACGGCAAGTGAGGACCAGCAAGACAATTCCTGCCTAGCACCTTCCTTGGAGGAGAGAGAGTGCAACGTTTCATTTTAGCATTTTGGCGCTCACGAGCGAGACGAACTGCTTTGGCTGTTTGCAAGGCTAGGAAAGAGCAGAGCCCGAGTCTTGCTGTTTACCTGCAATGACTGCCAGGGCAAGTGAGGACCAGCAAGACAATTCCTGCCTAGCACCTTCCTTGGAGGAGAGAGAGTGCAACGTTTCAATTTAGCATTTTGGCGCTCACGAGGGAGACAAACTGCTTTGGCTGTTTGCAAGGCTAGGAAAGAGACGAGCCCCAGTCTTGCTATTTATCTGCAATGACTGCGCGGGCAAGTGAGGACCAGCAAGACAATTCCTGCCTAGCACCTTCCTTGGAGGAGAGAGAGTGGAACGTTTCATTTTGCTTTTTGGAGTGCGAGAGTGAGAAAAAGCAGAGCGCCTGTTTGCAAGGCTAGGAAAGAGCAGAGCCCGAGTCTTGTTGTTTATCTGCAATGACTGCCAGGGCAAGTGAGGACCAGCAAGACAATTCCTGCCTAGCACCTTCCTTGGAGGAGAGAGAGTGCAACGTTTCATTTTAGCATTTTGGCGCTCATGAGCGAGACAATCTGCTTTGGCTGTTTGCAAGGCTAGGGAAGAGCAGAGCCCCAGTCTTGCTGTTTATCTGCAATGACTGCCAGGGCAAGTGAGGACCAGCAAGACAATTCCTGCCTAGCACCTTCCTTGGAGGAGAGAGAGTGCAACGTTTCATTTTAGCATTTTGGCGCTCTACGAGCGAGACAAACTGCTTTGGCTGTTTGCAAGGCTAGGAAAGAGCAGAGCCCCAGTCTTGCTGTTTATCTGCAATGACTGCCAGGGCAAGTGAGGACCAGCAAGACAATTCCTGCCTAGCACCTTCCTTGGAGGAGAGAGAGTGCAACGTTTCATTTTGCTTTTTGGAGTGCGAGAGTGAGAAAAAGCAGAGTGCCTGTTTGCAAGGCTAGGAAAGAGCAGAGCCCGAGTCTTGCTGTTTATCTGCAATGACTGCCAGGGCAAGTGAGGACCAGCAAGACAATTCCTGCCTAGCACCTTTCTTGGAGGAGAGAGAGTGCAATGTTTCATTTTAGCATTTTGGCGCTCACGAGCGAGACAAACTGCTTTGGCTGTTTGCAAGGCTAGGAAAGAGCAGAGCCCCAGTCTTGCTGTTTATCTGTAATGACTGCCACGGCAAGTGAGGACCAGCAAGACAATTCCTGCCTAGCACCTTCCTTGGAGGAGAGAGAGTGCAACGTTTCATTTTAGCATTTTGGCGCTCACGAGCGAGACGAACTGCTTTGGCTGTTTGCAAGGCTAGGAAAGCGCAGAGCCCCAGTCTTGCTGTTTATCTGCAATGACTGCCAGGGCAAGTGAGGACCAGCAAGACAATTCCTGCCTAGCACCTTCCTTGGAGGAGAGAGAGTGCAACGTTTCATTTTAGCATTTTCGCGCTCACGAGGGAGACAAACTGCTTTGGCTGTTTGCAAGGCTAGGAAAGAGCAGAGCCCCAGTCTTGCTGTTTATCTGCAATGACTGCCAGGGCAAGTGAGGACCAGCAAGACAATTCCTGCCTAGCACCTTCCTTGGAGGAGAGAGAGTGCAACGTTTCATTTTGCTTTTTGGAGTGCGAGAGTGAGAAAAAGCAGAGTGCCTGTTTGCAAGGCTAGGAAAGAGCAGAGCCCGAGTCTTGCTGTTTATCTGCAATGACTGCCAGGGCAAGTGAGGACCAGCAAGACAATTCCTGCCTAGCACCTTTCTTGGAGGAGAGAGAGTGCAATGTTTCATTTTAGCATTTTGGCGCTCACGAGCGAGTCAAACTGCTTTGGCTGTTTGCAAGGCTAGGAAAGAGAAGAGCCCCAGTCTTGCTGTTTATCTGCAATGACTGCCAGGGTAAGTGAGGACCAGCAAGACAATTCCCGCCTAGCACCTTCCTTGGAGGAGAGAGAGTGGAACGTTTCGTTTTGCTTTTTGGAGTGCGAGAGTGAGAAAAAGCAGAGCGCCTGTTTGCAAGGCTAGGAAAGAGCAGAGCCCCAGTCTTGCTGTTTATCTGTAATGTCTGCCACGGCAAGTGAGGACCAGCAAGACAATTCCTGCCTAGCACCTTCCTTGGAGGAGAGAGAGTGCAACGTTTCATTTTAGCATTTTGGCGCTCACGAGCGAGACGAACTGCTTTGGCTGTTTGCAAGGCTAGGAAAGAGCAGAGCCCGAGTCTTGCTGTTTACCTGCAATGACTGCCAGGGCAAGTGAGGACCAGCAAGACAATTCCTGCCTAGCACCTTCCTTGGAGGAGAGAGAGTGCAACGTTTCAATTTAGCATTTTGGCGCTCACGAGGGAGACAAACTGCTTTGGCTGTTTGCAAGGCTAGGAAAGAGACGAGCCCCAGTCTTGCTATTTATCTGCAATGACTGCGCGGGCAAGTGAGGACCAGCAAGACAATTCCTGCCTAGCACCTTCCTTGGAGGAGAGAGAGTGGAACGTTTCATTTTGCTTTTTGGAGTGCGAGAGTGAGAAAAAGCAGAGTGCCTGTTTGCAAGGCTAGGAAAGAGCAGAGCCCGAGTCTTGTTGTTTATCTGCAATGACTGCCAGGGCAAGTGAGGACCAGCAAGACAATTCCTGCCTAGCACCTTCCTTGGAGGAGAGAGAGTGCAACGTTTCATTTTAGCATTTTGGCGCTCATGAGCGAGACAATCTGCTTTGGCTGTTTGCAAGGCTAGGGAAGAGCAGAGCCCCAGTCTTGCTGTTTATCTGCAATGACTGCCAGGGCAAGTGAGGACCAGCAAGACAATTCCTGCCTAGCACCTTCCTTGGAGGAGAGAGAGTGCAACGTTTCATTTTAGCATTTTGGCGCTCTACGAGCGAGACAAACTGCTTTGGCTGTTTGCAAGGCTAGGAAAGAGCAGAGCCCCAGTCTTGCTGTTTATCTGCAATGACTGCCAGGGCAAGTGAGGACCAGCAAGACAATTCCTGCCTAGCACCTTCCTTGGAGGAGAGAGAGTGCAACGTTTCATTTTGCTTTTTGGAGTGCGAGAGTGAGAAAAAGCAGAGTGCCTGTTTGCAAGGCTAGGAAAGAGCAGAGCCCGAGTCTTGCTGTTTATCTGCAATGACTGCCAGGGCAAGTGAGGACCAGCAAGACAATTCCTGCCTAGCACCTTTCTTGGAGGAGAGAGAGTGCAATGTTTCATTTTAGCATTTTGGCGCTCACGAGCGAGACAAACTGCTTTGGCTGTTTGCAAGGCTAGGAAAGAGCAGAGCCCCAGTCTTGCTGTTTATCTGTAATGACTGCCACGGCAAGTGAGGACCAGCAAGACAATTCCTGCCTAGCACCTTCCTTGGAGGAGAGAGAGTGCAACGTTTCATTTTAGCATTTTGGCGCTCACGAGCGAGACGAACTGCTTTGGCTGTTTGCAAGGCTAGGAAAGAGCAGAGCCCCAGTCTTGCTGTTTATCTGCAATGACTGCCAGGGCAAGTGAGGACCAGCAAGACAATTCCTGCCTAGCACCTTCCTTGGAGGAGAGAGAGTGCAACGTTTCATTTTGCTTTTTGGAGTGCGAGAGTGAGAAAAAGCAGAGTGCCTGTTTGCAAGGCTAGGAAAGAGCAGAGCCCGAGTCTTGCTGTTTATCTGCAATGACTGCCAGGGCAAGTGAGGACCAGCAAGACAATTCCTGCCTAGCACCTTTCTTGGAGGAGAGAGAGTGCAATGTTTCATTTTAGCATTTTGGCGCTCACGAGCGAGTCAAACTGCTTTGGCTGTTTGCAAGGCTAGGAAAGAGAAGAGCCCCAGTCTTGCTGTTTATCTGCAATGACTGCCAGGGTAAGTGAGGACCAGCAAGACAATTCCCGCCTAGCACCTTCCTTGGAGGAGAGAGAGTGGAACGTTTCGTTTTGCTTTTTGGAGTGCGAGAGTGAGAAAAAGCAGAGCGCCTGTTTGCAAGGCTAGGAAAGAGCAGAGCCCCAGTCTTGCTGTTTATCTGTAATGTCTGCCACGGCAAGTGAGGACCAGCAAGACAATTCCTGCCTAGCACCTTCCTTGGAGGAGAGAGAGTGCAACGTTTCATTTTAGCATTTTGGCGCTCACGAGCGAGACGAACTGCTTTGGCTGTTTGCAAGGCTAGGAAAGAGCAGAGCCCGAGTCTTGCTGTTTACCTGCAATGACTGCCATGGCAAGTGAGGACCAGCAAGACAATTCCTGCCTAGCACCTTCCTTGGAGGAGAGAGAGTGCAACGTTTCAATTTAGCATTTTGGCGCTCACGAGGGAGACAAACTGCTTTGGCTGTTTGCAAGGCTAGGAAAGAGACGAGCCCCAGTCTTGCTATTTATCTGCAATGAATGCGCGGGCAAGTGAGGACCAGCAAGACAATTCCTGCCTAGCACCTTCCTTGGAGGAGAGAGAGTGGAACGTTTCATTTTGCTTTTTGGAGTGCGAGAGTGAGAAAAAGCAGAGTGCCTGTTTGCAAGGCTAGGAAAGAGCAGAGCCCGAGTCTTGTTGTTTATCTGCAATGACTGCCAGGGCAAGTGAGGACCAGCAAGACAATTCCTGCCTAGCACCTTCCTTGGAGGAGAGAGAGTGCAACGTTTCATTTTAGCATTTTAGCGCTCATGAGCGAGACAATCTGCTTTGGCTGTTTGCAAGGCTAGGGAAGAGCAGAGCCCCAGTCTTGCTGTTTATCTGCAATGACTGCCAGGGCAAGTGAGGACCAGCAAGACAATTCCTGCCTAGCACCTTCCTTGGAGGAGAGAGAGTGCAACGTTTCATTTTAGCATTTTGGCGCTCTACGAGCAAGACAAACTGCTTTGGCTGTTTGCAAGGCTAGGAAAGAGCAGAGCCCCAGTCTTGCTGTTTATCTGCAATGACTGCCAGGGCAAGTGAGGACCAGCAACACAATTCCTGCCTAGCACCTTCCTTGGAGGAGAGAGAGTGCAACGTTTCATTTTGCTTTTTGGAGTGCGAGAGTGAGAAAAAGCAGAGTGCCTGTTTGCAAGGCTAGGAAAGAGCAGAGCCCGAGTCTTGCTGTTTATCTGCAATGACTGCCAGGGCAAGTGAGGACCAGCAAGACAATTCCTGCCTAGCACCTTTCTTGGAGGAGAGAGAGTGCAATGTTTCATTTTAGCATTTTGGCGCTCACGAGCGAGACAAACTGCTTTGGCTGTTTGCAAGGCTAGGAAAGAGCAGAGCCCCAGTCTTGCTGTTTATCTGTAATGACTGCCACGGCAAGTGAGGACCAGCAAGACAATTCCTGCCTAGCACCTTCCTTGGAGGAGAGAGAGTGCAACGTTTCATTTTAGCATTTTGGCGCTCACGAGCGAGACGAACTGCTTTGGCTGTTTGCAAGGCTAGGAAAGAGCAGAGCCCCAGTCTTGCTGTTTATCTGCAATGACTGCCAGGGCAAGTGAGGACCAGCAAGACAATTCCTGCCTAGCACCTTCCTTGGAGGAGAGAGAGTGCAACGTTTCATTTTAGCATTTTCGCGCTCACGAGGGAGACAAACTGCTTTGGCTGTTTGCAAGGCTAGGAAAGAGCAGAGCCCCAGTCTTGCTGTTTATCTGCAATGACTGCCAGGGCAAGTGAGGACCAGCAAGACAATTCCTGCCTAGCACCTTCCTTGGAGGAGAGAGAGTGCAACGTTTCATTTTGCTTTTTGGAGTGCGAGAGTGAGAAAAAGCAGAGTGCCTGTTTGCAAGGCTAGGAAAGAGCAGAGCCCGAGTCTTGCTGTTTATCTGCAATGACTGCCAGGGCAAGTGAGGACCAGCAAGACAATTCCTGCCTAGCACCTTTCTTGGAGGAGAGAGAGTGCAATGTTTCATTTTAGCATTTTGGCGCTCACGAGCGAGACAAACTGCTTTGGCTGTTTGCAAGGCTAGGAAAGAGAAGAGCCCCAGTCTTGCTGTTTATCTGCAATGACTGCCAGGGTAAGTGAGGACCAGCAAGACAATTCCCGCCTAGCACCTTCCTTGGAGGAGAGAGAGTGGAACGTTTCGTTTTGCTTTTTGGAGTGCGAGAGTGAGAAAAAGCAGAGCGCCTGTTTGCAAGGCTAGGAAAGAGCAGAGCCCCAGTCTTGCTGTTTATCTGTAATGTCTGCCACGGCAAGTGAGGACCAGCAAGACAATTCCTGCCTAGCACCTTCCTTGGAGGAGAGTGCAACGTTTCATTTTAGCATTTTGGCGCTCACGAGCGAGACGAACTGCTTTGGCTGTTTGCAAGTCTAGGAAAGAGCAGAGCCCGAGTCTTGCTGTTTACCTGCAATGACTGCCAGGGCAAGTGAGGACCAGCAAGACAATTCCTGCCTAGCACCTTCCTTGGAGGAGAGAGAGTGCAACGTTTCATTTTAGCATTTTGGCGCTCATGAGCGAGACAATCTGCTTTGGCTGTTTGCAAGGCTAGGGAAGAGCAGAGCCCCAGTCTTGCTGTTTATCTGCAATGACTGCCAGGGCAAGTGAGGACCAGCAAGACAATTCCCGCCTAGCACCTTCCTTGGAGGAGAGAGAGTGGAACGTTTCGTTTTGCTTTTTGGAGTGCGAGAGTGAGAAAAAGCAGAGCGCCTGTTTGCAAGGCTAGGAAAGAGCAGAGCCCCAGTCTTGCTGTTTATCTGTAATGTCTGCCACGGCAAGTGAGGACCAGCAAGACAATTCCTGCCTAGCACCTTCCTTGGAGGAGAGAGAGTGCAACGTTTCATTTTAGCATTTTGGCGCTCACGAGCGAGACGAACTGCTTTGGCTGTTTGCAAGGCTAGGAAAGAGCAGAGCCCGAGTCTTGCTGTTTACCTGCAATGACTGCCAGGGCAAGTGAGGACCAGCAAGACAATTCCTGCCTAGCACCTTCCTTGGAGGAGAGAGAGTGCAACGTTTCAATTTAGCATTTTGGCGCTCACGAGGGAGACAAACTGCTTTGGCTCTTTGCAAGGCTAGGAAAGAGACGAGCCCCAGTCTTGCTATTTATCTGCAATGACTGCGCGGGCAAGTGAGGACCAGCAAGACAATTCCTGCCTAGCACCTTCCTTGGAGGAGAGAGAGTGGAACGTTTCATTTTGCTTTTTGGAGTGCGAGAGTGAGAAAAAGCAGAGTGCCTGTTTGCAAGGCTAGGAAAGAGCAGAGCCCGAGTCTTGTTGTTTATCTGCAATGACTGCCAGGGCAAGTGAGGACCAGCAAGACAATTCCTGCCTAGCACCTTCCTTGGAAGAGAGAGAGTGCAACGTTTCATTTTAGCATTTTGGCGCTCATGAGCGAGACAATCTGCTTTGGCTGTTTGCAAGGCTAGGGAAGAGCAGAGCCCCAGTCTTGCTGTTTATCTGCAATGACTGCCAGGGCAAGTGAGGACCAGCAAGACAATTCCTGCCTAGCACCTTCCTTGGAGGAGAGAGAGTGCAACGTTTCATTTTAGCATTTTGGCGCTCTACGAGCGAGACAAACTGCTTTGGCTGTTTGCAAGGCTAGGAAAGAGCAGAGCCCCAGTCTTGCTGTTTATCTGCAATGACTGCCAGGGCAAGTGAGGACCAGCAAGACAATTCCTGCCTAGCACCTTCCTTGGAGGAGAGAGAGTGCAACGTTTCATTTTGCTTTTTGGAGTGCGAGAGTGAGAAAAAGCAGAGTGCCTGTTTGCAAGGCTAGGAAAGAGCAGAGCCCGAGTCTTGCTGTTTATCTGCAATGACTGCCAGGGCAAGTGAGGACCAGCAAGACAATTCCTGCCTAGCACCTTCCTTGGAGGAGAGAGAGTGCAACGTTTCATTTTAGCATTTTGGTGCTCACGAGCGAGACAAACTGCTTTGGCTGTTTGCAAGGCTAGGAAAGAGAAGAGCCCCAGTCTTGCTGTTTATCTGCAATGACTGCCAGGGTAAGTGAGGACCAGCAAGACAATTCCTGCCTAGCACCTTCCTTGGAGGAGAGAGAGTGGAACGTTTCGTTTTGCTTTTTGGAGTGCGAGAGTGAGAAAAAGCAGAGCGCCTGTTTGCAAGGCTAGGAAAGAGCAGAGCCCCAGTCTTGCTGTTTATCTGTAATGTCTGCCACGGCAAGTGAGGACCAGCAAGACAATTCCTGCCTAGCACCTTCCTTGGAGGAGAGAGAGTGCAACGTTTCATTTTAGCATTTTGGCGCTCACGAGCGAGACGAACTGCTTTGGCTGTTTGCAAGGCTAGGAAAGAGCAGAGCCCCAGTCTTGCTGTTTATCTGCAATGACTGCCAGGGCAAGTGAGGACCAGCAAGACAATTCCTGCCTAGCACCTTCCTTGGAGGAGAGAGAGTGCAACGTTTCATTTTGCTTTTTGGAGTGCGAGAGTGAGAAAAAGCAGAGTGCCTGTTTGCAAGGCTAGGAAAGAGCAGAGCCCGAGTCTTACTGTTTACCTGCAATGACTGCCAGGGCAAGTGAGGACCAGCAAGTCAATTCCTGCCTAGCACCTTCATTGGAGGAGAGAGAGTGCAAGGTTTCATTGCAGCATTTTGGCGCTCACGTCGAGACGAACTGCTTTGGCTGTTTGCAAGGCTAGGAAAGAGCAGAGCCCCAGTCTTGCTGTTTATCTGCAATGACTGCCAGGGCAAGTGAGGACCAGCAAGACAATTCCTGCCTAGCACCTTCCTTGGAGGAGAGAGAGTGCAACGTTTCATTTTAGCATTTTGGCGCTCACGAGCGAGACAAACTGCTTTGGCTGTTTGCAAGGCTAAGAAAGAGCATAGCCCCTATCTTGCTGTTCATCTGCAATGACTGCCAGGGCAAGTGAGGACCAGCAAGACAATTCCTGCCTAGCACCTTCCTTGGAGGAGAGAGAGTGCAACGTTTCATTTTAGCATTTTGGCGCTCACGAGCGAGACGAACTGCTTTGGCTGTTTGCAAGGCTAGGAAAGAGCAGAGCCCCAGTCTTGCTGTTTATCTGTAATGTCTGCCACGGCAAGTGAGGACCAGCAAGACAATTCCTGCCTAGCACCTTCCTTGGAGGAGAGAGAGTGCAACGTTTCATTTTAGCATTTTGGCGCTCACGAGCGAGACGAACTGCTTTGGCTGTTTGCAAGGCTAGGAAAGAGCAGAGCCCCAGTCTTGCTGTTTATCTGCAATGACTGCCAGGGCAAGTGAGGACCAGCAAGACAATTCCTGCCTAGCACCTTCCTTGGAGGAGAGAGAGTGCAACGTTTCAATTTAGCATTTTGGCGCTCACGAGGGAGACAAACTGCTTTGGCTCTTTGC
This sequence comes from Phaethon aethereus, assembly GCF_964289735.1. NCBI lineage: Eukaryota > Metazoa > Chordata > Aves > Phaethontiformes > Phaethontidae > Phaethon > Phaethon aethereus. The sequence continues at coordinate 76,686 of NW_028114062.1, read as the reverse complement.
AAGGCTAGGAAAGAGACGAGCCCCAGTCTTGCTATTTATCTGCAATGACTGCGCGGGCAAGTGAGGACCAGCAAGACAATTCCTGCCTAGCACCTTCCTTGGAGGAGAGAGAGTGGAACGTTTCATTTTGCTTTTTGGAGTGCGAGAGTGAGAAAAAGCAGAGTGCCTGTTTGCAAGGCTAGGAAAGAGCAGAGCCCGAGTCTTGTTGTTTATCTGCAATGACTGCCAGGGCAAGTGAGGACCAGCAAGACAATTCCTGCCTAGCACCTTCCTTGGAAGAGAGAGAGTGCAACGTTTCATTTTAGCATTTTGGCGCTCATGAGCGAGACAATCTGCTTTGGCTGTTTGCAAGGCTAGGGAAGAGCAGAGCCCCAGTCTTGCTGTTTATCTGCAATGACTGCCAGGGCAAGTGAGGACCAGCAAGACAATTCCTGCCTAGCACCTTCCTTGGAGGAGAGAGAGTGCAACGTTTCATTTTAGCATTTTGGCGCTCTACGAGCGAGACAAACTGCTTTGGCTGTTTGCAAGGCTAGGAAAGAGCAGAGCCCCAGTCTTGCTGTTTATCTGCAATGACTGCCAGGGCAAGTGAGGACCAGCAAGACAATTCCTGCCTAGCACCTTCCTTGGAGGAGAGAGAGTGCAACGTTTCATTTTGCTTTTTGGAGTGCGAGAGTGAGAAAAAGCAGAGTGCCTGTTTGCAAGGCTAGGAAAGAGCAGAGCCCGAGTCTTGCTGTTTATCTGCAATGACTGCCAGGGCAAGTGAGGACCAGCAAGACAATTCCTGCCTAGCACCTTCCTTGGAGGAGAGAGAGTGCAACGTTTCATTTTAGCATTTTGGCGCTCACGAGCGAGACAAACTGCTTTGGCTGTTTGCAAGGCTAGGAAAGAGAAGAGCCCCAGTCTTGCTGTTTATCTGCAATGACTGCCAGGGTAAGTGAGGACCAGCAAGACAATTCCTGCCTAGCACCTTCCTTGGAGGAGAGAGAGTGGAACGTTTCGTTTTGCTTTTTGGAGTGCGAGAGTGAGAAAAAGCAGAGCGCCTGTTTGCAAGGCTAGGAAAGAGCAGAGCCCCAGTCTTGCTGTTTATCTGTAATGTCTGCCACGGCAAGTGAGGACCAGCAAGACAATTCCTGCCTAGCACCTTCCTTGGAGGAGAGAGAGTGCAACGTTTCATTTTAGCATTTTCGCGCTCACGAGCGAGACGAACTGCTTTGGCTGTTTGCAAGGCTAGGAAAGAGCAGAGCCCCAGTCTTGCTGTTTATCTGCAATGACTGCCAGGGCAAGTGAGGACCAGCAAGACAATTCCTGCCTAGCACCTTCCTTGGAGGAGAGAGAGTGCAACGTTTCATTTTGCTTTTTGGAGTGCGAGAGTGAGAAAAAGCAGAGTGCCTGTTTGCAAGGCTAGGAAAGAGCAGAGCCCGAGTCTTGCTGTTTATCTGCAATGACTGCCAGGGCAAGTGAGGACCAGCAAGACAATTCCTGCCTAGCACCTTTCTTGGAGGAGAGAGAGTGCAATGTTTCATTTTAGCATTTTGGCGCTCACGAGCGAGTCAAACTGCTTTGGCTGTTTGCAAGGCTAGGAAAGAGAAGAGCCCCAGTCTTGCTGTTTATCTGCAATGACTGCCAGGGTAAGTGAGGACCAGCAAGACAATTCCCGCCTAGCACCTTCCTTGGAGGAGAGAGAGTGGAACGTTTCGTTTTGCTTTTTGGAGTGCGAGAGTGAGAAAAAGCAGAGCGCCTGTTTGCAAGGCTAGGAAAGAGCAGAGCCCCAGTCTTGCTGTTTATCTGTAATGTCTGCCACGGCAAGTGAGGACCAGCAAGACAATTCCTGCCTAGCACCTTCCTTGGAGGAGAGAGAGTGCAACGTTTCATTTTAGCATTTTGGCGCTCACGAGCGAGACGAACTGCTTTGGCTGTTTGCAAGGCTAGGAAAGAGCAGAGCCCGAGTCTTGCTGTTTACCTGCAATGACTGCCAGGGCAAGTGAGGACCAGCAAGACAATTCCTGCCTAGCACCTTCCTTGGAGGAGAGAGAGTGAAACGTTTCATTTTAGCATTTTCGCGCTCACGAGGGAGACAAACTGCTTTGGCTGTTTGCAAGGCTAGGAAAGAGCAGAGCCCCAGTCTTGCTGTTTATCTGCAATGACTGCCAGGGCAAGTGAGGACCAGCAAGACAATTCCCGCCTAGCACCTTCCTTGGAGGAGAGAGAGTGGAACGTTTCGTTTTGCTTTTTGGAGTGCGAGAGTGAGAAAAAGCAGAGCGCCTGTTTGCAAGGCTAGGAAAGAGCAGAGCCCCAGTCTTGCTGTTTATCTGTAATGTCTGCCACGGCAAGTGAGGACCAGCAAGACAATTCCTGCCTAGCACCTTCCTTGGAGGAGAGAGAGTGCAACGTTTCATTTTAGCATTTTGGCGCTCACGAGCGAGTCGAACTGCTTTGGCTGTTTGCAAGGCTAGGAAAGAGCAGAGCCCGAGTCTTGCTGTTTACCTGCAATGACTGCCAGGGCAAGTGAGGACCAGCAAGACAATTCCTGCCTAGCACCTTCCTTGGAGGAGAGAGAGTGCAACATTTCAATTTAGCATTTTGGCGCTCACGAGGGAGACAAACTGCTTTGGCTGTTTGCAAGGCTAGGAAAGAGACGAGCCCCAGTCTTGCTATTTATCTGCAATGACTGCGCGGGCAAGTGAGGACCAGCAAGACAATTCCTGCCTAGCACCTTCCTTGGAGGAGAGAGAGTGGAACGTTTCATTTTGCTTTTTGGAGTGCGAGAGTGAGAAAAAGCAGAGTGCCTGTTTGCAAGGCTAGGAAAGAGCAGAGCCCGAGTCTTGTTGTTTATCTGCAATGACTGCCAGGGCAAGTGAGGACCAGCAAGACAATTCCTGCCTAGCACCTTCCTTGGAGGAGAGAGAGTGCAACGTTTCATTTTAGCATTTTGGCGCTCATGAGCGAGACAATCTGCTTTGGCTGTTTGCAAGGCTAGGGAAGAGCAGAGCCCCAGTCTTGCTGTTTATCTGCAATGACTGCCAGGGCAAGTGAGGACCAGCAAGACAATTCCTGCCTAGCACCTTCCTTGGAGGAGAGAGAGTGCAACGTTTCATTTTAGCATTTTGGCGCTCTACGAGCGAGACAAACTGCTTTGGCTGTTTGCAAGGCTAGGAAAGAGAAGAGCCCCAGTCTTGCTGTTTATCTGCAATGACTGCCAGGGCAAGTGAGGACCAGCAAGACAATTCCTGCCTAGCACCTTCCTTGGAGGAGAGAGAGTGCAACGTTTCATTTTGCTTTTTGGAGTGTGAGAGTGAGAAAAAGCAGAGTGCCTGTTTGCAAGGCTAGGAAAGAGCAGAGCCCGAGTCTTGCTGTTTATCTGCAATGACTGCCAGGGCAAGTGAGGACCAGCAAGACAATTCCTGCCTAGCACCTTTCTTGGAGGAGAGAGAGTGCAATGTTTCATTTTAGCATTTTGGCGCTCACGAGCGAGACAAACTGCTTTGGCTGTTTGCAAGGCTAGGAAAGAGCAGAGCCCCAGTCTTCCTGTTTATCTGTAATGACTGCCACGGCAAGTGAGGACCAGCAAGACAATTCCTGCCTAGCACCTTCCTTGGAGGAGAGAGAGTGCAACGTTTCATTTTAGCATTTTGGCGCTCACGAGCGAGACGAACTGCTTTGGCTGTTTGCAAGGCTAGGAAAGAGCAGAGCCCCAGTCTTGCTGTTTATCTGCAATGACTGCCAGGGCAAGTGAGGACCAGCAAGACAATTCCTGCCTAGCACCTTCCTTGGAGGAGAGAGAGTGCAACGTTTCATTTTAGCATTTTCGCGCTCACGAGGGAGACAAACTGCTTTGGCTGTTTGCAAGGCTAGGAAAGAGCAGAGCCCCAGTCTTGCTGTTTATCTGCAATGACTGCCAGGGCAAGTGAGGACCAGCAAGACAATTCCTGCCTAGCACCTTCCTTGGAGGAGAGAGAGTGCAACGTTTCATTTTGCTTTTTGGAGTGCGAGAGTGAGAAAAAGCAGAGTGCCTGTTTGCAAGGCTAGGAAAGAGCAGAGCCCGAGTCTTGCTGTTTATCTGCAATGACTGCCAGGGCAAGTGAGGACCAGCAAGACAATTCCTGCCTAGCACCTTTCTTGGAGGAGAGAGAGTGCAATGTTTCATTTTAGCATTTTGGCGCTCACGAGCGAGTCAAACTGCTTTGGCTGTTTGCAAGGCTAGGAAAGAGAAGAGCCCCAGTCTTGCTGTTTATCTGCAATGACTGCCAGGGTAAGTGAGGACCAGCAAGACAATTCCCGCCTAGCACCTTCCTTGGAGGAGAGAGAGTGGAACGTTTCGTTTTGCTTTTTGGAGTGCGAGAGTGAGAAAAAGCAGAGCGCCTGTTTGCAAGGCTAGGAAAGAGCAGAGCCCCAGTCTTGCTGTTTATCTGTAATGTCTGCCACGGCAAGTGAGGACCAGCAAGACAATTCCTGCCTAGCACCTTCCTTGGAGGAGAGAGAGTGCAACGTTTCATTTTAGCATTTTGGCGCTCACGAGCGAGACGAACTGCTTTGGCTGTTTGCAAGGCTAGGAAAGAGCAGAGCCCGAGTCTTGCTGTTTACCTGCAATGACTGCCAGGGCAAGTGAGGACCAGCAAGACAATTCCTGCCTAGCACCTTCCTTGGAGGAGAGAGAGTGAAACGTTTCATTTTAGCATTTTCGCGCTCACGAGGGAGACAAACTGCTTTGGCTGTTTGCAAGGCTAGGAAAGAGCAGAGCCCCAGTCTTGCTGTTTATCTGCAATGACTGCCAGGGCAAGTGAGGACCAGCAAGACAATTCCCGCCTAGCACCTTCCTTGGAGGAGAGAGAGTGGAACGTTTCGTTTTGCTTTTTGGAGTGCGAGAGTGAGAAAAAGCAGAGCGCCTGTTTGCAAGGCTAGGAAAGAGCAGAGCCCCAGTCTTGCTGTTTATCTGTAATGTCTGCCACGGCAAGTGAGGACCAGCAAGACAATTCCTGCCTAGCACCTTCCTTGGAGGAGAGAGAGTGCAACGTTTCATTTTAGCATTTTGGCGCTCACGAGCGAGTCGAACTGCTTTGGCTGTTTGCAAGGCTAGGAAAGAGCAGAGCCCGAGTCTTGCTGTTTACCTGCAATGACTGCCAGGGCAAGTGAGGACCAGCAAGACAATTCCTGCCTAGCACCTTCCTTGGAGGAGAGAGAGTGCAACATTTCAATTTAGCATTTTGGCGCTCACGAGGGAGACAAACTGCTTTGGCTGTTTGCAAGGCTAGGAAAGAGACGAGCCCCAGTCTTGCTATTTATCTGCAATGACTGCGCGGGCAAGTGAGGACCAGCAAGACAATTCCTGCCTAGCACCTTCCTTGGAGGAGAGAGAGTGGAACGTTTCATTTTGCTTTTTGGAGTGCGAGAGTGAGAAAAAGCAGAGTGCCTGTTTGCAAGGCTAGGAAAGAGCAGAGCCCGAGTCTTGTTGTTTATCTGCAATGACTGCCAGGGCAAGTGAGGACCAGCAAGACAATTCCTGCCTAGCACCTTCCTTGGAGGAGAGAGAGTGCAACGTTTCATTTTAGCATTTTGGCGCTCATGAGCGAGACAATCTGCTTTGGCTGTTTGCAAGGCTAGGGAAGAGCAGAGCCCCAGTCTTGCTGTTTATCTGCAATGACTGCCAGGGCAAGTGAGGACCAGCAAGACAATTCCTGCCTAGCACCTTCCTTGGAGGAGAGAGAGTGCAACGTTTCATTTTAGCATTTTGGCGCTCTACGAGCGAGACAAACTGCTTTGGCTGTTTGCAAGGCTAGGAAAGAGCAGAGCCCCAGTCTTGCTGTTTATCTGCAATGACTGCCAGGGCAAGTGAGGACCAGCAAGACAATTCCTGCCTAGCACCTTCCTTGGAGGAGAGAGAGTGCAACGTTTCATTTTGCTTTTTGGAGTGTGAGAGTGAGAAAAAGCAGAGTGCCTGTTTGCAAGGCTAGGAAAGAGCAGAGCCCGAGTCTTGCTGTTTATCTGCAATGACTGCCAGGGCAAGTGAGGACCAGCAAGACAATTCCTGCCTAGCACCTTTCTTGGAGGAGAGAGAGTGCAATGTTTCATTTTAGCATTTTGGCGCTCACGAGCGAGACAAACTGCTTTGGCTGTTTGCAAGGCTAGGAAAGAGAAGAGCCCCAGTCTTGCTGTTTATCTGCAATGACTCCCAGGGTAAGTGAGGACCAGCAAGACAATTCCTGCCTAGCACCTTCCTTGGAGGAGAGAGAGTGGAACGTTTCGTTTTGCTTTTTGGAGTGCGAGAGTGAGAAAAAGCAGAGCGCCTGTTTGCAAGGCTAGGAAAGAGCAGAGCCCCAGCCTTGCTGTTTATCTGTAATGTCTGCCACGGCAAGTGAGGACCAGCAAGACAATTCCTGCCTAGCACCTTCCTTGGAGGAGAGAGAGTGCAACGTTTCATTTTAGCATTTTCGCGCTCACGAGGGAGACAAACTGCTTTGGCTGTTTGCAAGGCTAGGAAAGAGCAGAGCCCCAGTCTTGCTGTTTATCTGCAATGACTGCCAGGGCAAGTGAGGACCAGCAAGACAATTCCTGCCTAGCACCTTCCTTGGAGGAGAGAGAGTGCAACGTTTCATTTTAGCATTTTGGCGCTCACGAGCGAGACGAACTGCTTTGGCTGTTTGCAAGGCTAGGAAAGAGCAGAGCCCCAGTCTTGCTGTTTATCTGTAATGTCTGCCACGGCAAGTGAGGACCAGCAAGACAATTCCTGCCTAGCACCTTCCTTGGAGGAGAGAGAGTGCAACGTTTCATTTTAGCATTTTGGCGCTCACGAGCGAGACGAACTGCTTTGGCTGTTTGCAAGGCTAGGAAAGAGCAGAGCCCCAGTCTTGCTGTTTATCTGCAATGACTGCCAGGGCAAGTGAGGACCAGCAAGACAATTCCTGCCTAGCACCTTCCTTGGAGGAGAGAGAGTGCAACGTTTCATTTTGCTTTTTGGAGTGCGAGAGTGAGAAAAAGCAGAGTGCCTGTTTGCAAGGCTAGGAAAGAGCAGAGCCCGAGTCTTACTGTTTACCTGCAATGACTGCCAGGGCAAGTGAGGACCAGCAAGTCAATTCCTGCCTAGCACCTTCATTGGAGGAGAGAGAGTGCAAGGTTTCATTGCAGCATTTTGGCGCTCACGTCGAGACGAACTGCTTTGGCTGTTTGCAAGGCTAGGAAAGAGCAGAGCCCCAGTCTTGCTGTTTATCTGCAATGACTGCCAGGGCAAGTGAGGACCAGCAAGACAATTCCTGCCTAGCACCTTCCTTGGAGGAGAGAGAGTGCAACGTTTCATTTTAGCATTTTGGCGCTCACGAGCGAGACAAACTGCTTTGGCTGTTTGCAAGGCTAAGAATGAGCATAGCCCCTATCTTGCTGTTTATCTGCAATGACTGCCAGGGCAAGTGAGGACCAGCAAGACAATTCCTGCCTAGCACCTTCCTTGGAGGAGAGAGAGTGCAACGTTTCATTTTAGCATTTTGGCGCTCACGAGCGAGACGAACTGCTTTGGCTGTTTGCAAGGCTAGGAAAGAGCAGAGCCCCAGTCTTGCTGTTTATCTGTAATGTCTGCCACGGCAAGTGAGGACCAGCAAGACAATTCCTGCCTAGCACCTTCCTTGGAGGAGAGAGAGTGCAACGTTTCATTTTAGAATTTTGGCGCTCACGAGCGAGACGAACTGCTTTGGCTGTTTGCAAGGCTAGGAAAGAGCAGAGCCCCAGTCTTGCTGTTTATCTGCAATGACTGCCAGGGCAAGTGAGGACCAGCAAGACAATTCCTGCCTAGCACCTTCCTTGGAGGAGAGAGAGTGCAACGTTTCATTTTGCTTTTTGGAGTGCGAGAGTGAGAAAAAGCAGAGTGCCTGTTTGCAATGCTAGGAAAGAGCAGAGCCCGAGTCTTACTGTTTACCTGCAATGACTGCCAGGGCAAGTGAGGACCAGCAAGTCAATTCCTGCCTAGCACCTTCATTGGAGGAGAGAGAGTGCAAGGTTTCATTGCAGCATTTTGGCGCTCACGTCGAGACGAACTGCTTTGGCTGTTTGCAAGGCTAGGAAAGAGCAGAGCCCCAGTCTTGCTGTTTATCTGCAATGACTGCCAGGGCAAGTGAGGACCAGCAAGACAATTCCCGCCTAGCACCTTCCTTGGAGGAGAGAGAGTGCAACGTTTCATTTTAGCATTTTGGCGCTCACGAGCGAGACAAACTGCTTTGGCTCTTTGCAAGGCTAGGAAAGAGCAGAGCCCCAGTCTTGCTGTTTATCTACAATGACTACCAGGGCAAGTGAGGAACAGCAAGACAATTCCTGCCTAGCACCTTCCTTGGAGGAGAGAGAGTGCAACGTTTCATTTTACCATTTTGGCGCTCAAGAGCGAGACGAACTGCTTTGGCTGTTTGCAAGGCTAGGAAAGAGCAGAGCCCCAGTCTTGCTGTTTATCTGCAATGACTGCCAGGGCAAGTGAGGACCAGCAAGACAATTCCTGCCTAGCACCTTCCTTGGAGGAGAGAGAGTGGAACGTTTCATTTTGCTTTTTGGAGTGCGAGAGTGAGAAAAAGCAAAGCGCCTGTTTGCAAGGCTAGGAAAGAGCAGAGCCCCAGTCTTGCTGTTTATCTGCAATGACTGCCAGGGCAAGTGAGGACCAGCAACACAATTCCTGCCTATCAGCTTCCTTGGAGGAGAGAGAGTGCAACGTTTCATTTTGCTTTTTGGAGTGCGAGAGTGAGAAAAAGCAGAGCGCCTGTTTGCAAGGCTAGGAAAGAGCAGAGCCCCAGTCTTGCTGTTTATCTGCAATGAGTGCCAGGGCAAGTGAGGACCAGCAAGACAATTCCTGCCTAGCACCTTCCTTGGAGGAGAGAGAGTACAACGTTTCATTTTAGCATTTTGGCGCTCACAAGCGAGACAAACTGCTTTGGCTGTTTGCAAGGCTAGGAAAGAGCAGAGCCCCAGTCTTGCTGTTTATCTGCAATGACTGCCAGGGCAAGTGAGGACCAGCAACACAATTCCTGCCTAGCACCTTCCTTGGAGGAGAGAGAGTGCAACGTTTCATTTTGCTTTTTGGAGTGCGAGAGTGAGAAAAAGCAGAGCGCCTGTTTGCAAGGCTAGGAAAGAGCAGAGCCCCAGTCTTGCTGTTTATCTGCAATGACTGCCAGGGCAAGTGAGGACCAGCAAGACAATTCCTGCCTAGCACCTTCCTTGGAGGAGAGAGGTCAACGTTTCATTTTAGCATTTTGGCGCTCACGAGCGAGACGAACTGCTTTGGCTGTTTGCAAGGCTAGGAAAGAGCAGAGCCCCAGTCTTGCTGTTTATCTGCAATGACTGCCAGGGCAAGTGAGGACCAGCAAGACAATTCCTGCCTAGCACCTTCCTTGGAGGAGAGAGAGTGGAACGTTTCATTTTGCTTTTTGGAGTGCGAGAGTGAGAAAAAGCAGAGCGCCTGTTTGCAAGGCTAGGAAAGAGCAGAGCCCCAGTCTTGCTGTTTATCTGCAATGACTGCCAGGGCAAGTGAGGACCAGCAACACAATTCCTGCCTATCAGCTTCCTTGGAGGAGAGAGAGTGCAACGTTTCATTTTGCTTTTTGGAGTGCGAGAGTGAGAAAAAGCAGAGCGCCTGTTTGCAAGGCTAGGAAAGAGCAGAGCCCCAGTCTTGCTGTTTATCTGCAATGAGTGCCAGGGCAAGTGAGGACCAGCAAGACAATTCCTGCCTAGCACCTTCCTTGGAGGAGAGAGAGTGCAACGTTTCATTTTAGCATTTTGGTGCTCATGAGCGAGACAAACTGCTTTGGCTGTTTGCAAGGCTAGGAAAGAGCAGAGCCCCAGTCTTGCTCTTTATCTGCAATGACTGCAAGGGCAAGTGAGGACCAGCAAGACAATTCCTGCCTAGCACCTTCCTTGGAGGAGAGAGAGTGCAACGTTTCATTTTGCTTTTTGGAGTGCGAGAGTGAGAAAAAGCAGAGCGCCTGTTTGCAAGGCTAGGAAAGAGCAGAGCCCCAGTCTTGCTGTTTATCTGCAATGACTGCCAGGGCAAGTGAGGACCAGCAAGAGAATTCCTGCCTAGCACCTTCCTTGGAGGAGAGAGAGTTCAACGTTTCATTTTAGCATTTTGGCGCTCACGAGCGAGACGAACTGCTTTGGCTGTTTGCAAGGCTAGGAAAGAGCAGAGCCCGAGTCTTGCTGTTTACCTGCAATGACTTCGAGGGCAAGTGAGGACCAGCAAGACAATTCCTGCCTAGCACCTTCCTTGGAGGAGAGAGAGTGCAACGTTTCATTTTAGCATTTTCGCGCTCACGAGGGAGACAAACTGCTTTGGCTGTTTGCAAGGCTAGGAAAGAGCAGAGCCCCAGTCTTGCTGTTTATCTGCAATGACTGCCAGGGCAAGTGAGGACCAGCAAGACAATTCCTGCCTAGCACCTTCCTTGGAGGAGAGAGAGTGCAATGTTTCATTTTAGCATTTTGGCGCTCACGAGGGAGACAAACTGCTTTGGCTGTTTGCAAGGCTAAGAAAGAGCATAGCCCCTATCTTGCTGTTTATCTGCAATGACTGCCAGGGCAAGTGAGGACCAGCAAGACAATTCCTGCCTAGCACCTTCCTTGGAGGAGAGAGAGTGCAACGTTTCATTTTAGCATTTTGGCGCTCACGAGCGAGACGAACTGCTTTGGCTGTTTGCAAGGCTAGGAAAGAGCAGAGCCCCAGTCTTGCTGTTTATCTGCAATGACTGCCAGGGCAAGTGAGGACCAGCAAGACAATTCCTGCCTAGCACCTTCCTTGGAGGAGAGAGAGTGCAACGTTTCATTTTGCTTTTTGGAGTGCGAGAGTGAGAAAAAGCAGAGTGCCTGTTTGCAAGGCTAGGAAAGAGCAGAGCCCGAGTCTTACTGTTTACCTGCAATGACTGCCAGGGCAAGTGAGGACCAGCAAGACAATTCCTGCCTAGCACCTTCATTGGAGGAGAGAGAGTGCAAGGTTTCATTGCAGCATTTTGGCGCTCACGTCGAGACGAACTGCTTTGGCTGTTTGCAAGGCTAGGAAAGAGCAGAGCCCCAGTCTTGCTGTTTATCTGCAATGACTGCCAGGGCAAGTGAGGACCAGCAAGACAATTCCTGCCTAGCACCTTCCTTGGAGGAGAGAGAGTGCAACGTTTCATTTTAGCATTTTGGCGTTCACGAGCGAGACAAACTGCTTGGGCTGTTTGCAAGGCTAGGAAAGAGCAGAGCCCCAGTCTTGCTGTTTATCTGCATTGACTGCCAGGGCAAGTGAGGACCAGCAAGACAATTCCTGCCTAGCACCTTCCTTGGAGGAGAGAGAGTGCAACGTTTCAATTTAGCATTTTGGCGCTCACGAGGGAGACAAACTGCTTTGGCTGTTTGCAAGGCTAGGAAAGAGCAGAGCCCGAGTCTTGCTGTTTATCTGTAATGTCTGCCACGGCAAGTGAGGACCAGCAAGACAATTCCTGCCTAGCACCTTCCTTGGAGGAGAGAGAGTGCAACGTTTCATTTTAGCATTTTGGCGCTCACGAGCGAGACAAACTGCTTTGGCTGTTTCCAAGGCTAGGGAAGAGCAGAGCCCCAGTCTTGCTGTTTATCTGCAATGACTGCCTGGGCAAGTGAGGACCAGCAAGACAATTCCTGCCTAGCACCTTCCTTGGAGGAGAGAGAGTGGAACGTTTCATTTTGCTTTTTGGAGTGCGAGAGTGAGAAAAAGCAGAGTGCCTGTTTGCAAGGCTAGGAAAGAGCAGAGCCCGAGTCTTCCTGTTTATCTGCAATGACTGCCAGGGCAAGTGAGGACCAGCAAGACAATTCCTGTCTAGCACCTTCCTTGGAGGAGAGAGAGTGCAACGTTTCATTTTAGAATTTTGGCGCTCACGAGGGAGACAAACTGCTTTGGCTGTTTGCAAGGCTAGGAAAGAGACGAGCCCCAGTCTTGCTATTTATCTGCAATGACTGCGCGGGCAAGTGAGGACCAGCAAGACAATTCCTGCCTAGCACCTTCCTTGGAGGAGAGAGAGTGGAACGTTTCATTTTGCTTTTTGGAGTGCGAGAGTGAGAAAAAGCAGAGTGCCTGTTTGCAAGGCTAGGAAAGAGAAGAGCCCCAGTCTTGCTGTTTATCTGCAATGACTGCCAGGGCAAGTGAGGACCAGCAAGACAATTCCTGCCTAGCACCTTCCTTGGAGGAGAGAGAGTGCAACGTTTCATTTTAGCATTTTGGCGCTCATGAGCGAGACAAACTTCTTTGGCTCTTTGCAAGGCTAGGAAAGAGCAGAGCCCGAGTCTTGCTGTTTATCTGTAATGTCTGCCACGGCAAGTGAGGACCAGCAAGACAATTCCTGCCTAGCACCTTCCTTGGAGGAGAGAGAGTGCAACGTTTCATTTTAGCATTTTGGCGCTCACGAGCGAGACAAACTGCTTTGGCTGTTTCCAAGGCTAGGGAAGAGCAGAGCCCGAGTCTTGCTGTTTATCTGTAATGTCTGCCACGGCAAGTGAGGACCAGCAAGACAATTCCTGCCTAGCACCTTCCTTGGAGGAGAGAGAGTGCAACGTTTCATTTTAGCATTTTGGCGGTCACGAGCGAGACAATCTGCTTTGGCTGTTTGCAAGGCTAGGGAAGAGCAGAGCCCCAGTCTTGCTGTTTATCTGCAATGACTGCCAGGGCAAGTGAGGACCAGCAAGACAATTCCTGCCTAGCACCTTCCTTGGAGGAGAGAGAGTGCAACGTTTCATTTTGCTTTTTGGAGTGCGAGAGTGAGAAAAAGCAGAGTGCCTGTTTGCAAGGCTAGGAAAGAGCAGAGCCCGAGTCTTCCTGTTTATCTGCAATGACTGCCAGGGCAAGTGAGGACCAGCAAGACAATTCCTGCCTAGCACCTTTCTTGGAGGAGAGAGAGTGCAATGTTTCATTTTAGCATTTTGGCGCTCACGAGCGAGACAAACTGCTTTGGCTGTTTGCAAGGCTAGGAAAGAGAAGAGCCCCAGTCTTGCTGTTTATCTGCAATGACTGCCAGGGTAAGTGAGGACCAGCAAGACAATTCCCGCCTAGCACCTTCCTTGGAGGAGAGAGAGTGGAACGTTTCGTTTTGCTTTTTGGAGTGCGAGAGTGAGAAAAAGCAGAGTGCCTGTTTGCAAGGCTAGGAAAGAGCAGAGCCCCAGTCTTGCTGTTTATCTGTAATGTCTGCCACGGCAAGTGAGGACCAGCAAGACAATTCCTGCCTAGCACCTTCCTTGGAGGAGAGAGAGTGCAACGTTTCATTTTAGCGTTTTGGCGCTCACGAGCGAGACGAACTGCTTTGGCTGTTTGCAAGGCTAGGAAAGAGCAGAGCCCGAGTCTTGCTGTTTACCTGCAATGACTGCCAGGGCAAGTGAGGACCAGCAAGACAATTCCTGCCTAGCACCTTCCTTGGAGGAGAGAGAGTGCAACGTTTCATTTTGCTTTTTGGAGTGCGAGAGTGAGAAAAAGCAGAGTGCCTGTTTGCAAGGCTAGGAAAGAGCAGAGCCCCAGTCTTGCTGTTTATCTGCAATGACTGCCAGGGCAAGTGAGGACCAGCAAGACAATTCCTGCCTAGCACCTTCCTTGGAGGAGAGAGAGTGCAACGTTTCATTTTAGCATTTTGGCGCTCACGAGCGAGACGAACTGCTTTGGCTGTTTGCAAGGCTAGGAAAGAGCAGAGCCCCAGTCTTGCTGTTTATCTGCAATGACTGCCAGGGCAAGTGAGGACCAGCAAGACAATTCCTGCCTAGCACCTTCCTTGGAGGAGAGAGAGTGCAACGTTTCATTTTAGCATTTTCGCGCTCACGAGGGAGAGAAAATGCTTTGGCTGTTTGCAAGGCTAGGAAAGAGCAGAGCCCCAGTCTTGCTGTTTATCTGCAATGACTGCCAGGGCAAGTGAGGACCAGCAAGACAATTCCTGCCTAGCACCTTCCTTGGAGGAGAGAGAGTGCAACGTTTCATTTTGCTTTTTGGAGTGCGAGAGTGAGAAAAAGCAGAGTGCCTGTTTGCAAGGCTAGGAAAGAGCAGAGCCCGAGTCTTGCTGTTTATCTGCAATGACTGCCAGGGCAAGTGAGGACCAGCAAGACAATTCCTGCCTAGCACCTTTCTTGGAGGAGAGAGAGTGCAATGTTTCATTTTAGCATTTTGGCGCTCACGAGCGAGACAAACTGCTTTGGCTGTTTGCAAGGCTAGGAAAGAGAAGAGCCCCAGTCTTGCTGTTTATCTGCAATGACTGCCAGGGTAAGTGAGGACCAGCAAGACAATTCCCGCCTAGCACCTTCCTTGGAGGAGAGAGAGTGCAACGTTTCATTTTGCTTTTTGGAGTGCGAGAGTGAGAAAAAGCAGAGCGCCTGTTTGCAAGGCTAGGAAAGAGCAGAGCCCCAGTCTTGCTGTTTATCTGCAATGAGTGCCAGGGCAAGTGAGGACCAGCAAGACAATTCCTGCCTAGCACCTTCCTTGGAGGAGAGAGAGTGCAACGTTTCATTTTAGCATTTTGGCGCTCACAAGCGAGACAAACTGCTTTGGCTGTTTGCAAGGCTAGGAAAGAGAAGAGCCCCAGTCTTGCTGTTTATCTGCAATGACTGCCAGGGTAAGTGAGGACCAGGAAGACAATTCCCGCCTAGCACCTTCCTTGGAGGAGAGAGAGTGGAACGTTTCGTTTTGCTTTTTGGAGTGCGAGAGTGAGAAAAAGCAGAGCGCCTGTTTGCAAGGCTAGGAAAGAGCAGAGCCCCAGTCTTGCTGTTTATCTGTAATGTCTGCCACGGCAAGTGAGGACCAGCAAGACAATTCCTGCCTAGCACCTTCCTTGGAGGAGAGAGAGTGCAACGTTTCATTTTAGCGTTTTGGCGCTCACGAGCGAGACGAACTGCTTTGGCTGTTTGCAAGGCTAGGAAAGAGCAGAGCCCGAGTCTTGCTGTTTACCTGCAATGACTGCCAGGGCAAGTGAGGACCAGCAAGACAATTCCTGCCTAGCACCTTCCTTGGAGGAGAGAGAGTGCAACGTTTCATTTTGCTTTTTGGAGTGCGAGAGTGAGAAAAAGCAGAGTGCCTGTTTGCAAGGCTAGGAAAGAGCAGAGCCCCAGTCTTGCTGTTTATCTGCAATGACTGCCAGGGCAAGTGAGGACCAGCAAGACAATTCCTGCCTAGCACCTTCCTTGGAGGAGAGAGAGTGCAACGTTTCATTTTAGCATTTTGGCGCTCACGAGCGAGACGAACTGCTTTGGCTGTTTGCAAGGCTAGGAAAGAGCAGAGCCCCAGTCTTGCTGTTTATCTGCAATGACTGCCAGGGCAAGTGAGGACCAGCAAGACAATTCCTGCCTAGCACCTTCCTTGGAGGAGAGAGAGTGCAACGTTTCATTTTAGCATTTTCGCGCTCACGAGGGAGACAAAATGCTTTGGCTGTTTGCAAGGCTAGGAAAGAGCAGAGCCCCAGTCTTGCTGTTTATCTGCAATGACTGCCAGGGCAAGTGAGGACCAGCAAGACAGTTCCTGCCTAGCACCTTCCTTGGAGGAGAGAGAGTGCAACGTTTCATTTTGCTTTTTGGAGTGCGAGAGTGAGAAAAAGCAGAGTGCCTGTTTGCAAGGCTAGGAAAGAGCAGAGCCCGAGTCTTGCTGTTTATCTGCAATGACTGCCAGGGCAAGTGAGGACCAGCAAGACAATTCCTGCCTAGCACCTTTCTTGGAGGAGAGAGAGTGCAATGTTTCATTTTAGCATTTTGGCGCTCACGAGCGAGACAAACTGCTTTGGCTGTTTGCAAGGCTAGGAAAGAGAAGAGCCCCAGTCTTGCTGTTTATCTGCAATGACTGCCAGGGTAAGTGAGGACCAGCAAGACAATTCCCGCCTAGCACCTTCCTTGGAGGAGAGAGAGTGCAACGTTTCATTTTGCTTTTTGGAGTGCGAGAGTGAGAAAAAGCAGAGCGCCTGTTTGCAAGGCTAGGAAAGAGCAGAGCCCCAGTCTTGCTGTTTATCTGCAATGAGTGCCAGGGCAAGTGAGGACCAGCAAGACAATTCCTGCCTAGCACCTTCCTTGGAGGAGAGAGAGTGCAACGTTTCATTTTAGCATTTTGGCGCTCACAAGCGAGACAAACTGCTTTGGCTGTTTGCAAGGCTAGGAAAGAGCAGAGCCCCAGTCTTGCTGTTTATCTGCAATGACTGCCAGGGCAAGTGAGGACCAGCAACACAATTCCTGCCTAGCACCTTCCTTGGAGGAGAGAGAGTGCAACGTTTCATTTTGCTTTTTGGAGTGCGAGAGTGAGAAAAAGCAGAGCGCCTGTTTGCAAGGCTAGGAAAGAGCAGAGCCCCAGTCTTGCTGTTTATCTGCAATGACTGCCAGGGCAAGTGAGGACCAGCAAGACAATTACTGCCTAGCACCTTCCTTGGAGGAGAGAGAGTGCAACGTTTCATTTTAGCATTTTGGCGCTCACGAGCGAGACGAACTGCTTTGGCTGTTTGCAAGGCTAGGAAAGAGCAGAGCCCCAGTCTTGCTGTTTATCTGCAATGACTGCCAGGGCAAGTGAGGACCAGCAAGACAATTCCTGCCTAGCACCTTCCTTGGAGGAGAGAGAGTGTAACGTTTCATTTTGCTTTTTGGAGTGCGAGAGTGAGAAAAAGCAGAGCGCCTGTTTGCAAGGCTAGGAAAGAGCAGAGCCCCAGTCTTGCTGTTTATCTGCAATGACTGCCAGGGCAAGTGAGGACCAGCAACACAATTCCTGCCTATCAGCTTCCTTGGAGGAGAGAGAGTGCAACGTTTCATTTTGCTTTTTGGAGTGCGAGAGTGAGAAAAAGCAGAGCGCCTGTTTGCAAGGCTAGGAAAGAGCAGAGCCCCAGTCTTGCTGTTTATCTGCAATGAGTGCCAGGGCAAGTGAGGACCAGCAAGACAATTCCTGCCTAGCACCTTCCTTGGAGGAGAGAGAGTGCAACGTTTCATTTTAGCATTTTGGCGCTCACAAGCGAGACAAACTGCTTTGGCTGTTTGCAAGGCTAGGAAAGAGCAGAGCCCCAGTCTTGCTGTTTATCTGCAATGACTGCCAGGGCAAGTGAGGACCAGCAAGACAATTCCTGCCTAGCACCTTCCTTGGAGGAGAGAGAGTGCAACGTTTCATTTTGCTTTTTGGAGTGCGAGAGTGAGAAAAAGCAGAGCGCCTGTTTGCAAGGCTAGGAAAGAGCAGAGCCCCAGTCTTGCTGTTTATCTGCAATGACTGCCAGGGCAAGTGAGGACCAGCAAGAGAATTCCTGCCTAGCACCTTCCTTGGAGGAGAGAGAGTGCAACGTTTCATTTTAGCATTTTGGCATTCACGAGCGAGACAAACTGCTTGGGCTGTTTGCAAGGCTAGGAAAGAGCAGAGCCCCAGTCTTGCTGTTTATCTGCATTGACTGCCAGGGCAAGTGAGGACCAGCAAGACAATTCCTGCCTAGCACCTTCCTTGGAGGAGAGAGAGTGCAACGTTTCAATTTAGCATTTTGGCGCTCACGAGTGAGACAAACTGCTTTGGCTGTTTGCAAGGCTAGGAAAGAGCAGAGCCCGAGTCTTGCTGTTTATCTGTAATGTCTGCCACGGCAAGTGAGGACCAGCAAGACAATTCCTGCCTAGCACCTTCCTTGGAGGAGAGAGAGTGCAACGTTTCATTTTAGCATTTTGGCGCTCACGAGCGAGACAAACTGCTTTGGCTGTTTCCAAGGCTAGGGAAGAGCAGAGCCCCAGTCTTGCTGTTTATCTGCAATGACTGCCTGGGCAAGTGAGGACCAGCAAGACAATTCCTGCCTAGCACCTTCCTTGGAGGAGAGAGAGTGGAACGTTTCATTTTGCTTTTTGGAGTGCGAGAGTGAGAAAAAGCAGAGTGCCTGTTTGCAAGGCTAGGAAAGAGCAGAGCCCGAGTCTTCCTGTTTATCTGCAATGACTGCCAGGGCAAGTGAGGACCAGCAAGACAATTCCTGTCTAGCACCTTCCTTGGAGGAGAGAGAGTGCAACGTTTCATTTTAGAATTTTGGCGCTCACGAGGGAGACAAACTGCTTTGGCTGTTTGCAAGGCTAGGAAAGAGACGAGCCCCAGTCTTGCTATTTATCTGCAATGACTGCCAGGGCAAGTGAGGACCAGCAAGACAATTCCTGCCTAGCACCTTCCTTGGAGGAGAGAGAGTGGAACGTTTCATTTTGCTTTTTGGAGTGCGAGAGTGAGAAAAAGCAGAGTGCCTGTTTGCAAGGCTAGGAAAGAGAAGAGCCCGAGTCTTCCTGTTTATCTGCAATGACTGCCAGGGCAAGTGAGGACCAGCAAGACAATTCCTGCCTAGCACCTTCCTTGGAGGAGAGAGAGTGCAACGTTTCATTTTAGCATTTTGGCGCTCATGAGTGAGACAAACTTCTTTGGCTCTTTGCAAGGCTAGGAAAGAGCAGAGCCCGAGTCTTGCTGTTTATCTGTAATGTCTGCCACGGCAAGTGAGGACCAGCAAGACAATTCCGGCCTAGCACCTTCCTTGGAGGAGAGAGAGTGCAACGTTTCATTTTAGCATTTTGGCGCTCACGAGCGAGACAAACTGCTTTGGCTGTTTCCAAGGCTAGGGAAGAGCAGAGCCCCAGTCTTGCTGTTTATCTGTAATGTCTGCCACGGCAAGTGAGGACCAGCAAGACAATTCCTGCCTAGCACCTTCCTTGGAGGAGAGAGAGTGGAACGTTTCATTTTGCTTTTTGGAGTGCGAGAGTGAGAAAAAGCAGAGTGCCTGTTTGCAAGGCTAGGAAAGAGCAGAGCCCGAGTCTTCCTGTTTATCTGCAATGTCTGCCAGGGCAAGTGAGGACCAGCAAGACAATTCCTGCCTAGCACCTTCCTTGGAGGAGAGAGAGTGCAAAGTTTCATTTTAGCGTTTTGGCGCTCACGAGGGAGACAAACTGCTTTGGCTGTTTGCAAGGCTAGGAAAGAGACGAGCCCCAGTCTTGCTATTTATCTGCAATGACTGCGCGGGCAAGTGAGGACCAGCAAGACAATTCCTGCCTAGCACCTTCCTTGGAGGAGAGAGAGTGGAACGTTTCATTTTGCTTTTTGGAGTGCGAGAGTGAGAAAAAGCAGAGTGCCTGTTTGCAAGGCTAGGAAAGAGCAGAGCCCGAGTCTTCCTGTTTATCTGCAATGACTGCCAGGGCAAGTGAGGACCAGCAAGACAATTCCTGCCTAGCACCTTCCTTGGAGGAGAGAGAGTGCAACGTTTCATTTTAGCATTTTGGCGCTCATGAGCGAGACAAACTGCTTTGGCTGTTTGCAAGGCTAGGAAAGAGCAGAGCCCCAGTCTTGCTGTTTATCTGCAATGACTGCCAGGGCAAGTGAGGACCAGCAAGACAATTCCTGCCTAGCACCTTCCTTGGAGGAGAGAGAGTGGAACGTTTCGTTTTGCTTTTTGGAGTGCGAGAGTGAGAAAAAGCAGAGCGCCTGTTTGCAAGGCTAGGAAAGAGCAGAGCCCCAGTCTTGCTGTTTATCTGTAATGTCTGCCACGGCAAGTGAGGACCAGCAAGACAATTCCTGCCTAGCACCTTCCTTGGAGGAGAGAGAGTGCAACGTTTCATTTTAGCGTTTTGGCGCTCACGAGCGAGACGAACTGCTTTGGCTGTTTGCAAGGCTAGGAAAGAGCAGAGCCCGAGTCTTGCTGTTTACCTGCAATGACTGCCAGGGCAAGTGAGGACCAGCAAGACAATTCCTGCCTAGCACCTTCCTTGGAGGAGAGAGAGTGCAACGTTTCATTTTGCTTTTTGGAGTGCGAGAGTGAGAAAAAGCAGAGTGCCTGTTTGCAAGGCTAGGAAAGAGCAGAGCCCCAGTCTTGCTGTTTATCTGCAATGACTGCCAGGGCAAGTGAGGACCAGCAAGACAATTCCTGCCTAGCACCTTCCTTGGAGGAGAGAGAGTGCAACGTTTCATTTTAGCATTTTGGCGCTCACGAGCGAGACGAACTGCTTTGGCTGTTTGCAAGGCTAGGAAAGAGCAGAGCCCCAGTCTTGCTGTTTATCTGCAATGACTGCCAGGGCAAGTGAGGACCAGCAAGACAATTCCTGCCTAGCACCTTCCTTGGAGGAGAGAGAGTGCAACGTTTCATTTTAGCATTTTCGCGCTCACGAGGGAGACAAACTGCTTTGGCTGTTTGCAAGGCTAGGAAAGAGCAGAGCCCCAGTCTTGCTGTTTATCTGCAATGACTGCCAGGGCAAGTGAGGACCAGCAAGACAATTCCTGCCTAGCACCTTCCTTGGAGGAGAGAGAGTGCAACGTTTCATTTTGCTTTTTGGAGTGCGAGAGTGAGAAAAAGCAGAGTGCCTGTTTGCAAGGCTAGGAAAGAGCAGAGCCCGAGTCTTGCTGTTTATCTGCAATGACTGCCAGGGCAAGTGAGGACCAGCAAGACAATTCCTGCCTAGCACCTTTCTTGGAGGAGAGAGAGTGCAATGTTTCATTTTAGCATTTTGGCGCTCACGAGCGAGACAAACTGCTTTGGCTGTTTGCAAGGCTAGGAAAGAGAAGAGCCCCAGTCTTGCTGTTTATCTGCAATGACTGCCAGGGTAAGTGAGGACCAGCAAGACAATTCCCGCCTAGCACCTTCCTTGGAGGAGAGAGAGTGGAACGTTTCGTTTTGCTTTTTGGAGTGCGAGAGTGAGAAAAAGCAGAGCGCCTGTTTGCAAGGCTAGGAAAGAGCAGAGCCCCAGTCTTGCTGTTTATCTGTAATGTCTGCCACGGCAAGTGAGGACCAGCAAGACAATTCCTGCCTAGCACCTTCCTTGGAGGAGAGAGAGTGCAACGTTTCATTTTAGCATTTTGGCGCTCACGAGCGAGACGAACTGCTTTGGCTGTTTGCAAGGCTAGGAAAGAGCAGAGCCCGAGTCTTGCTGTTTACCTGCAATGACTGCCAGGGCAAGTGAGGACCAGCAACACAATTCCTGCCTATCAGCTTCCTTGGAGGAGAGAGAGTGCAACGTTTCATTTTGCTTTTTGGAGTGCGAGAGTGAGAAAAAGCAGAGCGCCTGTTTGCAAGGCTAGGAAAGAGCAGAGCCCCAGTCTTGCTGTTTATCTGCAATGAGTGCCAGGGCAAGTGAGGACCAGCAAGACAATTCCTGCCTAGCACCTTCCTTGGAGGAGAGAGAGTGCAACGTTTCATTTTAGCATTTTGGCGCTCACAAGCGAGACAAACTGCTTTGGCTGTTTGCAAGGCTAGGAAAGAGCAGAGCCCCAGTCTTGCTGTTTATCTGCAATGACTGCCAGGGCAAGTGAGGACCAGCAACACAATTCCTGCCTAGCACCTTCCTTGGAGGAGAGAGAGTGCAACGTTTCATTTTGCTTTTTGGAGTGCGAGAGTGAGAAAAAGCAGAGCGCCTGTTTGCAAGGCTAGGAAAGAGCAGAGCCCCAGTCTTGCTGTTTATCTGCAATGACTGCCAGGGCAAGTGAGGACCAGCAAGACAATTCCTGCCTAGCACCTTCCTTGGAGGAGAGAGAGTTCAACGTTTCATTTTAGCATTTTGGCGCTCACGAGCGAGACGAACTGCTTTGGCTGTTTGCAAGGCTAGGAAAGAGCAGAGCCCGAGTCTTGCTGTTTACCTGCAATGACTGCCAGGGCAAGTGAGGACCAGCAAGACAATTCCTGCCTAGCACCTTCCTTGGAGGAGAGAGAGTGCAACGTTTCATTTTGCTTTTTGGAGTGCGAGAGTGAGAAAAAGCAGAGCGCCTGTTTGCAAGGCTAGGAAAGAGCAGAGCCCCAGTCTTGCTGTTTATCTGCAATGACTGCCAGGGCAAGTGAGGACCAGCAAGAGAATTCCTGCCTAGCACCTTCCTTGGAGGAGAGAGAGTTCAACGTTTCATTTTAGCATTTTGGCGCTCACGAGCGAGACGAACTGCTTTGGCTGTTTGCAAGGCTAGGAAAGAGCAGAGCCCGAGTCTTGCTGTTTACCTGCAATGACTGCCAGGGCAAGTGAGGACCAGCAAGACAATTCCTGCCTAGCACCTTCCTTGGAGGAGAGAGAGTGCAACGTTTCATTTTAGCATTTTCGCGCTCACGAGGGAGACAAACTGCTTTGGCTGTTTGCAAGGCTAGGAAAGAGCAGAGCCCCAGTCTTGCTGTTTATCTGCAATGACTGCCAGGGCAAGTGAGGACCAGCAAGACAATTCCTGCCTAGCACCTTCCTTGGAGGAGAGAGAGTGCAATGTTTCATTTTAGCATTTTGGCGCTCACAAGCGAGACAAACTGCTTTGGCTGTTTGCAAGGCTAAGAAAGAGCATAGCCCCTATCTTGCTGTTTAGCTGCAATGACTGCCAGGGCAAGTGAGGACCAGCAAGACAATTCCTGCCTAGCACCTTCCTTGGAGGAGAGAGAGTGCAACGTTTCATTTTAGCATTTTGGCGATCACGAGCGAGACGAACTGCTTTGGCTGTTTGCAAGGCTAGGAAAGAGCAGAGCCCCAGTCTTGCTGTTTATCTGTAATGTCTGCCTGGGCAAGTGAGGACCAGCAAGACAATTCCTGCCTAGCACCTTCCTTGGAGGAGAGAGAGTGCAACGTTTCATTTTAGCATTTTGGCGCTCACGAGCGAGACGAACTGCTTTGGCTGTTTGCAAGGCTAGGAAAGAGCAGAGCCCCAGTCTTGCTGTTTATCTGCAATGACTGCCAGGGAAAGTGAGGACCAGCAAGACAATTCCTGCCTAGCACCTTCCTTGGAGGAGAGAGAGTGCAACGTTTCATTTTGCTTTTTGGAGTGCGAGAGTGAGAAAAAGCAGAGCGCCTGTTTGCAAGGCTAGGAAAGAGCAGAGCCCCAGTCTTGCTGTTTATCTGCAATGACTGCCAGGGCAAGTGAGGACCAGCAAGACAATTCCTGCCTAGCACCTTCCTTGGAGGAGAGAGAGTGCAACGTTTCATTTTGCTTTTTGGAGTGCGAGAGTGAGAAAAAGCAGAGCGCCTGTTTGCAAGGCTAGGAAAGAGCAGAGCCCCAGTCTTGCTGTTTATCTGCAATGACTGCCAGGGCAAGTGAGGACCAGCAAGACAATTCCTGCCTAGCACCTTCCTTGGAGGAGAGAGAGTTCAACGTTTCATTTTAGCATTTTGGCGCTCACGAGCGAGACGAACTGCTTTGGCTGTTTGCAAGGCTAGGAAAGAGCAGAGCCCCAGTCTTGCTGTTTATCTGCAATGACTGCCAGGGCAAGTGAGGACCAGCAAGACAATTCCTGCCTAGCACCTTCCTTGGAGGAGAGAGAGTGGAACGTTTCATTTTGCTTTTTGGAGTGCGAGAGTGAGAAAAAGCAGAGCGCCTGTTTGCAAGGCTAGGAAAGAGCAGAGCCCCAGTCTTGCTGTTTATCTGCAATGACTGCCAGGGCAAGTGAGGACCAGCAACACAATTCCTGCCTATCAGCTTCCTTGGAGGAGAGAGAGTGCAACGTTTCATTTTGCTTTTTGGAGTGCGAGAGTGAGAAAAAGCAGAGCGCCTGTTTGCAAGGCTAGGAAAGAGCAGAGCCCCAGTCTTGCTGTTTATCTGCAATGAGTGCCAGGGCAAGTGAGGACCAGCAAGACAATTCCTGCCTAGCACCTTCCTTGGAGGAGAGAGAGTGCAACGTTTCATTTTAGCATTTTGGCGCTCACAAGCGAGACAAACTGCTTTGGCTGTTTGCAAGGCTAGGAAAGAGCAGAGCCCCAGTCTTGCTGTTTATCTGCAATGACTGCCAGGGCAAGTGAGGACCAGCAAGACAATTCCTGCCTAGCACCTTCCTTGGAGGAGAGAGAGTGCAACGTTTCATTTTGCTTTTTGGAGTGCGAGAGTGAGAAAAAGCAGAGCGCCTGTTTGCAAGGCTAGGAAAGAGCAGAGCCCCAGTCTTGCTGTTTATCTGCAATGACTGCCAGGGCAAGTGAGGACCAGCAAGAGAATTCCTGCCTAGCACCTTCCTTGGAGGAGAGAGAGTTCAACGTTTCATTTTAGCATTTTGGCGCTCACGAGCGAGACGAACTGCTTTGGCTGTTTGCAAGGCTAGGAAAGAGCAGAGCCCGAGTCTTGCTGTTTACCTGCAATGACTGCCAGGGCAAGTGAGGACCAGCAAGACAATTCCTGCCTAGCACCTTCCTTGGAGGAGAGAGAGTGCAATGTTTCATTTTAGCATTTTGGCGCTCACAAGCGAGACAAACTGCTTTGGCTGTTTGCAAGGCTAAGAAAGAGCATAGCCCCTATCTTGCTGTTTAGCTGCAATGACTGCCAGGGCAAGTGAGGACCAGCAAGACAATTCCTGCCTAGCACCTTCCTTGGAGGAGAGAGAGTGCAACGTTTCATTTTAGCATTTTGGCGATCACGAGCGAGACGAACTGCTTTGGCTGTTTGCAAGGCTAGGAAAGAGCAGAGCCCCAGTCTTGCTGTTTATCTGTAATGTCTGCCTGGGCAAGTGAGGACCAGCAAGACAATTCCTGCCTAGCACCTTCCTTGGAGGAGAGAGAGTGCAACGTTTCATTTTAGCATTTTGGCGCTCACGAGCGAGACGAACTGCTTTGGCTGTTTGCAAGGCTAGGAAAGAGCAGAGCCCCAGTCTTGCTGTTTATCTGCAATGACTGCCAGGGAAAGTGAGGACCAGCAAGACAATTCCTGCCTAGCACCTTCCTTGGAGGAGAGAGAGTGCAACGTTTCATTTTGCTTTTTGGAGTGCGAGAGTGAGAAAAAGCAGAGTGCCTGTTTGCAAGGCTAGGAAAGAGCAGAGCCCGAGTCTTACTGTTTACCTGCAATGACTGCCAGGGCAAGTGAGGACCAGCAAGTCAATTCCTGCCTAGCACCTTCATTGGAGGAGAGAGAGTGGAAGGTTTCATTGCAGCATTTTGGCGCTCACGTCGAGACGAACTGCTTTGGCTGTTTGCAAGGCTAGGAAAGAGCAGAGCCCCAGTCTTGCTGTTTATCTGCAATGACTGCCAGGGCAAGTGAGGACCAGCAAGACAATTCCTGCCTAGCACCTTCCTTGGAGGAGAGAGAGTGCAACGTTTCATTTTAGCATTTTGGCGCTCACGAGCGAGACAAACTGCTTTGGCTGTTTGCAAGGCTAAGAAAGAGCATAGCCCCTATCTTGCTGTTTATCTGCAATGACTGCCAGGGCAAGTGAGGACCAGCAAGACAATTCCTGCCTAGCACCTTCCTTGGAGGAGAGAGAGTGCAACGTTTCATTTTAGCATTTTGGCGCTCACGTCGAGTCGAAATGCTTTGGCTGTTTGCAAGGCTAGGAAAGAGCAGAGCCCCAGTCTTGCTGTTTATCTGCAATGACTGCCAGGGCAAGTGAGGACCAGCAAGACAATTCCTGCCTAGCACCTTCCTTGGAGGAGAGAGAGTGCAACGTTTCATTTTGCTTTTTGGAGTGCGAGAGTGAGAAAAAGCAGAGTGCCTGTTTGCAAGGCTAGGAAAGAGCAGAGCCCGAGTCTTACTGTTTACCTGCAATGACTGCCAGGGCAAGTGAGGACCAGCAAGTCAATTCCTGCCTAGCACCTTCATTGGAGGAGAGAGAGTGCAAGGTTTCATTGCAGCATTTTGGCGCTCACGTCGAGACGAACTGCTTTGGCTGTTTGCAAGGCTAGGAAAGAGCAGAGCCCCAGTCTTGCTGTTTATCTGCAATGACTGCCAGGGCAAGTGAGGACCAGCAAGACAATTCCTGCCTAGCACCTTCCTTGGAGGAGAGAGAGTGCAACGTTTCATTTTAGCATTTTGGCGCTCACGAGCGAGACAAACTGCTTTGGCTCTTTGCAAGGCTAGGAAAGAGCAGAGCCCCAGTCTTGCTGTTTATCTGCAATGACTACCAGGGCAAGTGAGGAACAGCAAGACAATTCCTGCCTAGCACCTTCCTTGGAGGAGAGAGAGTGCAACGTTTCATTTTACCATTTTGGCGCTCACGAGCGAGACGAACTGCTTTGGCTGTTTGCAAGGCTAGGAAAGAGCAGAGCCCCAGTCTTGCTGTTTATCTGCAATGACTGCCAGGGCAAGTGAGGACCAGCAAGACAATTCCTGCCTAGCACCTTCCTTGGAGGAGAGAGAGTGGAACGTTTCATTTTGCTTTTTGGAGTGCGAGAGTGAGAAAAAGCAGAGCGCCTGTTTGCAAGGCTAGGAAAGAGCAGAGCCCCAGTCTTGCTGTTTATCTGCAATGACTGCCAGGGCAAGTGAGGACCAGCAACACAATTCCTGCCTATCAGCTTCCTTGGAGGAGAGAGAGTGCAACGTTTCATTTTGCTTTTTGGAGTGCGAGAGTGAGAAAAAGCAGAGCGCCTGTTTGCAAGGCTAGGAAAGAGCAGAGCCCCAGTCTTGCTGTTTATCTGCAATGAGTGCCAGGGCAAGTGAGGACCAGCAAGACAATTCCTGCCTAGCACCTTCCTTGGAGGAGAGAGAGTGCAACGTTTCATTTTAGCATTTTGGCGCTCACAAGCGAGACAAACTGCTTTGGCTGTTTGCAAGGCTAGGAAAGAGCAGAGCCCCAGTCTTGCTGTTTATCTGCAATGACTGCCAGGGCAAGTGAGGACCAGCAAGACAATTCCTGCCTAGCACCTTCCTTGGAGGAGAGAGAGTGCAACGTTTCATTTTGCTTTTTGGAGTGCGAGAGTGAGAAAAAGCAGAGCGCCTGTTTGCAAGGCTAGGAAAGAGCAGAGCCCCAGTCTTGCTGTTTATCTGCAATGACTGCCAGGGCAAGTGAGGACCAGCAAGACAATTCCTGCCTAGCACCTTCCTTGGAGGAGAGAGAGTTCAACGTTTCATTTTAGCATTTTGGCGGTCACGAGCGAGACGAACTGCTTTGGCTGTTTGCAAGGCTAGGAAAGAGCAGAGCCCCAGTCTTGCTGTTTATCTGCAATGACTGCCAGGGCAAGTGAGGACCAGCAAGACAATTCCTGCCTAGCACCTTCCTTGGAGGAGAGAGAGTGGAACGTTTCATTTTGCTTTTTGGAGTGCGAGAGTGAGAAAAAGCAGAGCGCCTGTTTGCAAGGCTAGGAAAGAGCAGAGCCCCAGTCTTGCTGTTTATCTGCAATGACTGCCAGGGCAAGTGAGGACCAGCAACACAATTCCTGCCTAGCACCTTCCTTGGAGGAGAGAGAGTGCAACGTTTCATTTTGCTTTTTGGAGTGCGAGAGTGAGAAAAAGCAGAGCGCCTGTTTGCAAGGCTAGGAAAGAGCAGAGCCCCAGTCTTGCTGTTTATCTGCAATGAGTGCCAGGGCAAGTGAGGACCAGCAAGACAATTCCTGCCTAGCACCTTCCTTGGAGGAGAGAGAGTGCAACGTTTCATTTTAGCATTTTGGCGCTCACAAGCGAGACAAACTGCTTTCGCTGTTTGCAAGGCTAGGAAAGAGCAGAGCCCCAGTCTTGCTGTTTATCTGCAATGACTGCCAGGGCAAGTGAGGACCAGCAAGACAATTCCTGCCTAGCACCTTCCTTGGAGGAGAGAGAGTGCAACGTTTCATTTTGCTTTTTGGAGTGCGAGAGTGAGAAAAAGCAGAGTGCCTGTTTGCAAGGCTAGGAAAGAGCAGAGCCCGAGTCTTACTGTTTACCTGCAATGACTGCCAGGGCAAGTGAGGACCAGCAAGTCAATTCCTGCCTAGCACCTTCATTGGAGGAGAGAGAGTGGAAGGTTTCATTGCAGCATTTTGGCGCTCACGTCGAGACGAACTGCTTTGGCTGTTTGCAAGGCTAGGAAAGAGCAGAGCCCCAGTCTTGCTGTTTATCTGCAATGACTGCCAGGGCAAGTGAGGACCAGCAAGACAATTCCTGCCTAGCACCTTCCTTGGAGGAGAGAGAGTGCAACGTTTCATTTTAGCATTTTGGCGCTCACGAGCGAGACAAACTGCTTTGGCTCTTTGCAAGGCTAGGAAAGAGCAGAGCCCCAGTCTTGCTGTTTATCTGCAATGACTACCAGGGCAAGTGAGGAACAGCAAGACAATTCCTGCCTAGCACCTTTCTTGGAAGAGTGAGAGTGCAACGTTTCATTTTAGCATTTTGGCGCTCACGAGCGAGACGAACTGCTTTGGCTGTTTGCAAGGCTAGGAAAGAGCAGAGACCCAGTCTTGCTGTTTATCTGCAATGACTGCCAGGGCAAGTGAGGACCAGCAAGACAATTCCTGCCTAGCACCTTCCTTGGAGGAGAGAGAGTGCAACGTTTCATTTTAGCATTTTGGCGCTCACGAGCGAGACGAACTGCTTTGGCTGTTTGCAAGGCTAGGAAAGAGCAGAG
Source organism: Phaethon aethereus (assembly GCF_964289735.1). Taxonomy (NCBI): domain Eukaryota; kingdom Metazoa; phylum Chordata; class Aves; order Phaethontiformes; family Phaethontidae; genus Phaethon; species Phaethon aethereus. The sequence continues at coordinate 48,559 of NW_028114062.1, read as the reverse complement.
CCCCAGTCTTGCTGTTTATCTGTAATGTCTGCCACGGCAAGTGAGGACCAGCAAGACAATTCCTGCCTAGCACCTTCCTTGGAGGAGAGAGAGTGCAACGTTTCATTTTAGCATTTTGGCGCTCACGAGCGAGACGAACTGCTTTGGCTGTTTGCAAGGCTAGGAAAGAGCAGAGCCCCAGTCTTGCTGTTTATCTGTAATGTCTGCCACGGCAAGTGAGGACCAGCAAGACAATTCCTGCCTAGCACCTTCCTTGGAGGAGAGAGAGTGCAACGTTTCATTTTGCTTTTTGGAGTGCGAGAGTGAGAAAAAGCAGAGTGCCTGTTTGCAAGGCTAGGAAAGAGCAGAGCCCGAGTCTTACTGTTTACCTGCAATGACTGCCAGGGCAAGTGAGGACCAGCAAGTCAATTCCTGCCTAGCACCTTCATTGGAGGAGAGAGAGTGCAAGGTTTCATTGCAGCATTTTGGCGCTCACGTCGAGACGAACTGCTTTGGCTGTTTGCAAGGCTAAGAAAGAGCAGAGCCCCAGTCTTGCTGTTTATCTGCAATGACTGCCAGGGCAAGTGAGGACCAGCAAGACAATTCCTGCCTAGCACCTTCCTTGGAGGAGAGAGAGTGCAACGTTTCATTTTAGCATTTTGGCGCTCACGTCGAGACGAAATGCTTTGGCTGTTTGCAAGGCTAGGAAAGAGCAGAGCCCCAGTCTTGCTGTTTATCTGCAATGACTGCCAGGGCAAGTGAGGACCAGCAAGACAATTCCTGCCTAGCACCTTCCTTGGAGGAGAGAGAGTGCAACGTTTCATTTTGCTTTTTGGAGTGCGAGAGTGAGAAAAAGCAGAGTGCCTGTTTGCAAGGCTAGGAAAGAGCAGAGCCCGAGTCTTACTGTTTACCTGCAATGACTGCCAGGGCAAGTGAGGACCAGCAAGTCAATTCCTGCCTAGCACCTTCATTGGAGGAGAGAGAGTGCAAGGTTTCATTGCAGCATTTTGGCGCTCACGTCGAGACGAACTGCTTTGGCTGTTTGCAAGGCTAGGAAAGAGCAGAGCCCCAGTCTTGCTGTTTATCTGCAATGCCTGCCAGGGCAAGTGAGGACCAGCAAGACAATTCCTGCCTAGCACCTTCCTTGGAGGAGAGAGAGTGCAACGTTTCATTTTAGCATTTTGGCGCTCACGAGCGAGACAAACTGCTTTGGCTCTTTGCAAGGCTAGGAAAGAGCAGAGCCCCAGTCTTGCTGTTTATCTGCAATGACTACCAGGGCAAGTGAGGACCAGCAAGTCAATTCCTGCCTAGCACCTTCATTGGAGGAGAGAGAGTGCAAGGTTTCATTGCAGCATTTTGGCGCTCACGTCGAGACGAACTGCTTTGGCTGTTTGCAAGGCTAGGAAAGAGCAGAGCCCCAGTCTTGCTGTTTATCTGCAATGCCTGCCAGGGCAAGTGAGGACCAGCAAGACAATTCCTGCCTAGCACCTTCCTTGGAGGAGAGAGAGTGCAACGTTTCATTTTAGCATTTTGGCGCTCACGAGCGAGACAAACTGCTTTGGCTCTTTGCAAGGCTAGGAAAGAGCAGAGCCCCAGTCTTGCTGTTTATCTGCAATGACTACCAGGGCAAGTGAGGAACAGCAAGACAATTCCTGCCTAGCACCTTTCTTGGAAGAGTGAGAGTGCAACGTTTCATTTTACCATTTTGGCGCTCACGAGCGAGACGAACTGCTTTGGCTGTTTGCAAGGCTAGGAAAGAGCAGAGCCCCAGTCTTGCTGTTTATCTGCAATGACTGCCAGGGCAAGTGAGGACCAGCAACACAATTCCTGCCTAGCACCTTCCTTGGAGGAGAGAGAGTGGAACGTTTCATTTTGCTTTTTGGAGTGCGAGAGTGAGAAAAAGCAGAGCGCCTGTTTGCAAGGCTAGGAAAGAGCAGAGCCCCAGTCTTGCTGTTTATCTGCAATGACTGCCAGGGCAAGTGAGGACCAGCAACACAATTCCTGCCTATGAGCTTCCTTGGAGGAGAGAGAGTGCAACGTTTCATTTTGCTTTTTGGAGTGCGAGAGTGAGAAAAAGCAGAGCGCCTGTTTGCAAGGCTAGGAAAGAGCAGAGCCCCAGTCTTGCTGTTTATCTGCAATGAGTGCCAGGGCAAGTGAGGACCAGCAAGACAATTCCTGCCTAGCACCTTCCTTGGAGGAGAGAGAGTGCAACGTTTCATTTTAGCATTTTGGCGCTCACAAGCGAGACAAACTGCTTTGGCTGTTTGCAAGGCTAGGAAAGAGCAGAGCCCCAGTCTTGCTGTTTATCTGCAATGACTGCCAGGGCAAGTGAGGACCAGCAAGACAATTCCTGCCTAGCACCTTCCTTGGAGGAGAGAGAGTGCAACGTTTCATTTTGCTTTTTGGAGTGCGAGAGTGAGAAAAAGCAGAGCGCCTGTTTGCAAGGCTAGGAAAGAGCAGAGCCCCAGTCTTGCTGTTTATCTGCAATGACTGCCAGGGCAAGTGAGGACCAGCAAGACAATTCCTGCCTAGCACCTTCCTTGGAGGAGAGAGAGTTCAACGTTTCATTTTAGCATTTTGGCGCTCACGAGCGAGACGAACTGCTTTGGCTGTTTGCAAGGCTAGGAAAGAGCAGAGCCCCAGTCTTGCTGTTTATCTGCAATGACTGCCAGGGCAAGTGAGGACCAGCAAGACAATTCCTGCCTAGCACCTTCCTTGGAGGAGAGAGAGTGGAACGTTTCATTTTGCTTTTTGGAGTGCGAGAGTGAGAAAAAGCAGAGCGCCTGTTTGCAAGGCTAGGAAAGAGCAGAGCCCCAGTCTTGCTGTTTATCTGCAATGACTGCCAGGGCAAGTGAGGACCAGCAACACAATTCCTGCCTATCAGCTTCCTTGGAGGAGAGAGAGTGCAACGTTTCATTTTGCTTTTTCGAGTGCGAGAGTGAGAAAAAGCAGAGCGCCTGTTTGCAAGGCTAGGAAAGAGCAGAGCCCCAGTCTTGCTGTTTATCTGCAATGAGTGCCAGGGCAAGTGAGGACCAGCAAGACAATTCCTGCCTAGCACCTTCCTTGGAGGAGAGAGAGTGCAACGTTTCATTTTAGCATTTTGGCGCTCACAAGCGAGACAAACTGCTTTGGCTGTTTGCAAGGCTAGGAAAGAGCAGAGCCCCAGTCTTGCTGTTTATCTGCAATGACTGCCAGGGCAAGTGAGGACCAGCAAGACAATTCCTGCCTAGCACCTTCCTTGGAGGAGAGAGAGTGCAACGTTTCATTTTGCTTTTTGGAGTGCGAGAGTGAGAAAAAGCAGAGTGCCTGTTTGCAAGGCTAGGAAAGAGCAGAGCCCGAGTCTTACTGTTTACCTGCAATGACTGCCAGGGCAAGTGAGGACCAGCAAGACAATTCCTGCCTAGCACCTTCATTGGAGGAGAGAGAGTGGAAGGATTCATTGCAGCATTTTGGCGCTCACGTCGAGACGAACTGCTTTGGCTGTTTGCAAGGCTAGGAAAGAGCAGAGCCCCAGTCTTGCTGTTTATCTGCAATGACTGCCAGGGCAAGTGAGGACCAGCAAGACAATTCCTGCCTAGCACCTTCCTTGGAGGAGAGAGAGTGCAACGTTTCATTTTAGCATTTTGGCGCTCACGAGCGAGACAAACTGCTTTGGCTCTTTGCAAGGCTAGGAAAGAGCAGAGCCCCAGTCTTGCTGTTTATCTGCAATGACTGCCAGGGCAAGTGAGGACCAGCAACACAATTCCTGCCTAGCACCTTCCTTGGAGGAGAGAGAGTGCAACGTTTCATTTTAGCATTTTGGCGCTCACGAGGGAGACAAACTGCTTTGGCTGTTTGCAAGGCTAGGAAAGAGCAGAGCCCCAGTCTTGCTGTTTATCTGCAATGACTGCCAGGGCAAGTGAGGACCAGCAAGACAATTCCTGCCTAGCACCTTCCTTGGAGGAGAGAGAGTGGAACGTTTCATTTTGCTTTTTGGAGTGCGAGAGTGAGAAAAAGCAGAGCGCCTGTTTGCAAGGCTAGGAAAGAGCAGAGCCCCAGTCTTGCTGTTTATCTGCAATGACTGCCAGGGCAAGTGAGGACCAGCAACACAATTCCTGCCTATCAGCTTCCTTGGAGGAGAGAGAGTGCAACGTTTCATTTTGCTTTTTCGAGTGCGAGAGTGAGAAAAAGCAGAGCGCCTGTTTGCAAGGCTAGGAAAGAGCAGAGCCCCAGTCTTGCTGTTTATCTGCAATGAGTGCCAGGGCAAGTGAGGACCAGCAAGACAATTCCTGCCTAGCACCTTCCTTGGAGGAGAGAGAGTGCAACGTTTCATTTTAGCATTTTGGCGCTCACAAGCGAGACAAACTGCTTTGGCTGTTTGCAAGGCTAGGAAAGAGCAGAGCCCCAGTCTTGCTGTTTATCTGCAATGACTGCCAGGGCAAGTGAGGACCAGCAAGACAATTCCTGCCTAGCACCTTCCTTGGAGGAGAGAGAGTGCAACGTTTCATTTTGCTTTTTGGAGTGCGAGAGTGAGAAAAAGCAGAGTGCCTGTTTGCAAGGCTAGGAAAGAGCAGAGCCCGAGTCTTACTGTTTACCTGCAATGACTGCCAGGGCAAGTGAGGACCAGCAAGACAATTCCTGCCTAGCACCTTCATTGGAGGAGAGAGAGTGGAAGGATTCATTGCAGCATTTTGGCGCTCACGTCGAGACGAACTGCTTTGGCTGTTTGCAAGGCTAGGAAAGAGCAGAGCCCCAGTCTTGCTGTTTATCTGCAATGACTGCCAGGGCAAGTGAGGACCAGCAAGACAATTCCTGCCTAGCACCTTCCTTGGAGGAGAGAGAGTGCAACGTTTCATTTTAGCATTTTGGCGCTCACGAGCGAGACAAACTGCTTTGGCTCTTTGCAAGGCTAGGAAAGAGCAGAGCCCCAGTCTTGCTGTTTATCTGCAATGACTGCCAGGGCAAGTGAGGACCAGCAACACAATTCCTGCCTAGCACCTTCCTTGGAGGAGAGAGAGTGGAACGTTTCATTTTGCTTTTTGGAGTGCGAGAGTGAGAAAAAGCAGAGCGCCTGTTTGCAAGGCTAGGAAAGAGCAGAGCCCCAGTCTTGCTGTTTATCTGCAATGACTGCCAGGGCAAGTGAGGACCAGCAACACAATTCCTGCCTATGAGCTTCCTTGGAGGAGAGAGAGTGCAACGTTTCATTTTGCTTTTTGGAGTGCGAGAGTGAGAAAAAGCAGAGCGCCTGTTTGCAAGGCTAGGAAAGAGCAGAGCCCCAGTCTTGCTGTTTATCTGCAATGAGTGCCAGGGCAAGTGAGGACCAGCAAGACAATTCCTGCCTAGCACCTTCCTTGGAGGAGAGAGAGTGCAACGTTTCATTTTAGCATTTTGGCGCTCACAAGCGAGACAAACTGCTTTGGCTGTTTGCAAGGCTAGGAAAGAGCAGAGCCCCAGTCTTGCTGTTTATCTGCAATGACTGCCAGGGCAAGTGAGGACCAGCAAGACAATTCCTGCCTAGCACCTTCCTTGGAGGAGAGAGAGTGCAACGTTTCATTTTGCTTTTTGGAGTGCGAGAGTGAGAAAAAGCAGAGCGCCTGTTTGCAAGGCTAGGAAAGAGCAGAGCCCCAGTCTTGCTGTTTATCTGCAATGACTGCCAGGGCAAGTGAGGACCAGCAACACAATTCCTGCCTATCAGCTTCCTTGGAGGAGAGAGAGTGCAACGTTTCATTTTGCTTTTTCGAGTGCGAGAGTGAGAAAAAGCAGAGCGCCTGTTTGCAAGGCTAGGAAAGAGCAGAGCCCCAGTCTTGCTGTTTATCTGCAATGAGTGCCAGGGCAAGTGAGGACCAGCAAGACAATTCCTGCCTAGCACCTTCCTTGGAGGAGAGAGAGTGCAACGTTTCATTTTAGCATTTTGGCGCTCACAAGCGAGACAAACTGCTTTGGCTGTTTGCAAGGCTAGGAAAGAGCAGAGCCCCAGTCTTGCTGTTTATCTGCAATGACTGCCAGGGCAAGTGAGGACCAGCAAGACAATTCCTGCCTAGCACCTTCCTTGGAGGAGAGAGAGTGCAACGTTTCATTTTGCTTTTTGGAGTGCGAGAGTGAGAAAAAGCAGAGTGCCTGTTTGCAAGGCTAGGAAAGAGCAGAGCCCGAGTCTTACTGTTTACCTGCAATGACTGCCAGGGCAAGTGAGGACCAGCAAGTCAATTCCTGCCTAGCACCTTCATTGGAGGAGAGAGAGTGGAAGGATTCATTGCAGCATTTTGGCGCTCACGTCGAGACGAACTGCTTTGGCTGTTTGCAAGGCTAGGAAAGAGCAGAGCCCCAGTCTTGCTGTTTATCTGCAATGACTGCCAGGGCAAGTGAGGACCAGCAAGACAATTCCTGCCTAGCACCTTCCTTGGAGGAGAGAGAGTGCAACGTTTCATTTTAGCATTTTGGCGCTCACGAGCGAGACAAACTGCTTTGGCTCTTTGCAAGGCTAGGAAAGAGCAGAGCCCCAGTCTTGCTGTTTATCTGCAATGACTACCAGGGCAAGTGAGGAACAGCAAGACAATTCCTGCCTAGCACCTTTCTTGGAAGAGTGAGAGTGCAACGTTTCATTTTACCATTTTGGCGCTCACGAGCGAGACGAACTGCTTTGGCTGTTTGCAAGGCTAGGAAAGAGCAGAGCCCCAGTCTTGCTGTTTATCTGCAATGACTGCCAGGGCAAGTGAGGACCAGCAAGACAATTCCTGCCTAGCACCTTCCTTGGAGGAGAGAGTGTGCAACGTTTCATTTTAGCATTTTGGCGCTCACGAGCGAGACAAACTGCTTTGGCTGTTTGCAAGGCTAGGAAAGAGAAGAGCCCCAGTCTTGCTATTTATCTGCAGTGACTGCCAGGGCAAGTGAGGACCAGCAAGACAATTCCTGCCTAGCACCTTCCTTGGAGGAGAGAGAGTGCAACGTTTCATTTTATCATTTTGGCGCTCACGAGCGAGACAAACTGCTTTGGCTGTTTGCAAGGCTAGGAAAGAGCAGAGCCCCAGTCTTGCTGTTTATCTGCAATGACTGCCAGGGCAAGTGAGGACCAGCAAGACAATTCCTGCCTAGCACCTTCCTTGGAGGAGAGAGAGTGCAACGTTTCATTTTAGCATTTTGGCGCTCACGAGTGAGACAAAATGCTTTGGCTGTTTGCAAGGCTAGGAAAGAGCAGAGCCCCAGTCTTGCTGTTTATCTGTAATGTCTGCCACGGCAAGTGAGGACCAGCAAGACAATTCCTGCCTAGCACCTTCCTTGGAGGAGAGAGAGTGCAACGTTTCATTTTGCTTTTTGGAGTGCGAGAGTGAGAAAAAGCAGAGTGCCTGTTTGCAAGGCTAGGAAATAGCAGAGCCCGAGTCTTACTGTTTATCTGCAATGACTGCCAGGGCAAGTGAGGACCAGCAAGACAATTCCTGCCTAGCACCTTCATTGGAGGAGAGAGAGTGCAAGGTTTCATTGCAGCATTTTGGCGCTCACGTCGAGACGAACTGCTTTGGCTGTTTGCAAGGCTAGGAAAGAGCAGAGCCCCAGTCTTGCTGTTTATCTGCAATGACTGCCAGGGCAAGTGAGGACCAGCAAGACAATTCCTGCCTAGCACCTTCCTTGGAGGAGAGAGAGTGGAACGTTTCATTTTGCTTTTTGGAGTGCGAGAGTGAGAAAAAGCAGAGCGCCTGTTTGCAAGGCTAGGAAAGAGCAGAGCCCCAGTCTTGCTGTTTATCTGCAATGACTGCCAGGGCAAGTGAGGACCAGCAACACAATTCCTGCCTATCAGCTTCCTTGGAGGAGAGAGAGTGCAAAGTTTCATTTTGCTTTTTGGAGTGCGAGAGTGAGAAACAGCAGAGCGCCTGTTTGCAAGGCTAGGAAAGAGCAGAGCCCCAGTCTTGCTGTTTATCTGCAATGAGTGCCAGGGCAAGTGAGGACCAGCAAGACAATTCCTGCCTAGCACCTTCCTTGGAGGAGAGAGAGTGCAACGTTTCATTTTAGCATTTTGGCGCTCACAAGCGAGACAAACTGCTTTGGCTGTTTGCAAGGCTAGGAAAGAGCAGAGCCCCAGTCTTGCTGTTTATCTGCAATGACTGCCAGGGCAAGTGAGGACCAGCAAGACAATTCCTGCCTAGCACCTTCCTTGGAGGAGAGAGAGTGGAACGTTTCATTTTAGCATTTTGGCGCTCACGAGCGAGACAAACTGCTTTGGCTGTTTGCAAGGCTAGGAAAGAGCAGAGCCCGAGTCTTGCTGTTTATCTGCAATGACTGCCAGGGCAAGTGAGGACCAGCAAGACAATTCCTGCCTAGCACCTTCCTTGGAGGAGAGAGAGTGCAAAGTTTCATTTTATCATTTTGGCGCTCACGTCGAGACGAACTGCTTTGGCTGTTTGCAAGGCTAGGAAAGAGCAGAGCCCCAGTCTTGCTGTTTATCTGCAATGACTGCCAGGGCAAGTGAGGACCAGCAAGACAATTCCTGCCTAGCACCTTCCTTGGAGGAGAGAGAGTGCAACGTTTCATTTTAGCATTTTGGCGCTCACGAGTGAGACAAAATGCTTTGGCTGTTTGGAAGGCTAGGAAAGAGCAGAGCCCCAGTCTTGCTGTTTATCTGTAATGTCTGCCACGGCAAGTGAGGACCAGCAAGACAATTCCTGCCTAGCACCTTCCTTGGAGGAGAGAGAGTGCAACGTTTCATTTTGCTTTTTGGAGTGCGAGAGTGAGAAAAAGCAGAGTGCCTGTTTGCAAGGCTAGGAAATAGCAGAGCCCGAGTCTTACTGTTTATCTGCAATGACTGCCAGGGCAAGTGAGGACCAGCAAGACAATTCCTGCCTAGCACCTTCATTGGAGGAGAGAGAGTGCAAGGTTTCATTGCAGCATTTTGGCGCTCACGTCGAGACGAACTGCTTTGGCTGTTTGCAAGGCTAGGAAAGAGTAGAGCCCCAGTCTTGCTGTTTATCTGCAATGACTGCCAGGGCAAGTGAGGACCAGCAAGACAATTCCTGCCTAGCACCTTCCTTGGAGGAGAGAGAGTGGAACGTTTCATTTTGCTTTTTGGAGTGCGAGAGTGAGAAAAAGCAGAGCGCCTGTTTGCAAGGCTAGGAAAGAGCAGAGCCCCAGTCTTGCTGTTTATCTGCAATGACTGCCAGGGCAAGTGAGGACCAGCAACACAATTCCTGCCTATCAGCTTCCTTGGAGGAGAGAGAGTGCAACGTTTCATTTTGCTTTTTGGAGTGCGAGAGTGAGAAAAAGCAGAGCGCCTGTTTGCAAGGCTAGGAAAGAGCAGAGCCCCAGTCTTGCTGTTTATCTGCAATGAGTGCCAGGGCAAGTGAGGACCAGCAAGACAATTCCTGCCTAGCACCTTCCTTGGAGGAGAGAGAGTGCAACGTTTCATTTTAGCATTTTGGCGCTCACAAGCGAGACAAACTGCTTTGGCTGTTTGCAAGGCTAGGAAAGAGCAGAGCCCCAGTCTTGCTGTTTATCTGCAATGACTGCCAGGGCAAGTGAGGACCAGCAAGACAATTCCTGCCTAGCACCTTCCTTGGAGGAGAGAGAGTGGAACGTTTCATTTTAGCATTTTGGCGCTCACGAGCGAGACAAACTGCTTTCGCTGTTTGCAAGGCTAGGAAAGAGCAGAGCCCGAGTCTTGCTGTTTATCTGCAATGACTGCCAGGGCAAGTGAGGACCAGCAAGACAATTCCTGCCTAGCACCTTCCTTGGAGGAGAGAGAGTGCAAAGTTTCATTTTATCATTTTGGCGCTCACGTCGAGACGAACTGCTTTGGCTGTTTGCAAGGCTAGGAAAGAGCAGAGCCCCAGTCTTGCTGTTTATCTGCAATGACTGCCAGGGCAAGTGAGGACCAGCAAGACAATTCCTGCCTAGCACCTTCCTTGGAGGAGAGAGAGTGCAACGTTTCATTTTGCTTTTTGGAGTGCGAGAGTGAGAAAAAGCAGAGTGCCTGTTTGCAAGGCTAGGAAAGAGCAGAGCCCGAGTCTTGCTGTTTATCTGCAATGACTGCCAGGGCAAGTGAGGACTAGCAAGACAATTCCTGCCTAGCACCTTCCTTGGAGTAGAGAGAGTGCAACGTTTCATTTTAGCATTTTGGAGCTCATGAGCGAGACAAACTTCTTTGGCTCTTTGCAAGGCTAGGAAAGAGCAGAGCCCGAGTCTTGCTGTTTATCTGTAATGTCTGCCACGGCAAGTGAGGACCAGCAAGACAATTCCTGCCTAGCACCTTCCTTGGAGGAGAGAGAGTGCAACGTTTCATTTTAGCATTTTGGCGCTCACGAGCGAGACAATCTACTTTGGCTGTTTCAAGGCTAGGGAAGAGCAGAGCCCCAGTCTTGCTGTTTATCTGCAATGACTGCCAGGGCAAGTGAGGACCAGCAAGACAATTCCTGCCTAGCACCTTCCTTGGAGGAGAGAGAGTGCAACGTTTCATTTTAGCATTTTGGCGCTCACGAGGGAGACACACTGCTTTGGCTGTTTGCAAGGCTAGGAAAGAGCAGAGCCCCAGTCTTGCTGTTCATCTGCAATGACTGCCTGGGCAAGTGAGGACCAGCAAGACAATTCCTGCCTAGCACCTTCCTTGGAGGAGAGAGAGTGCAACGTTTCATTTTAGCATTTTGGCGCTCACGAGCGAGACAAACTGCTTTGGCTGTTTGCAAGGCTAGGAAAGAGCAGAGCCCCAGTCTTGCTGTTTATCTGCAATGTCTGCCAGGGCAAGTGAGGACCAGCAAGACAATTCCTGCCTAGCACCTTCCTTGGAGGAGAGAGAGTGCAACGTTTCATTTTAGCATTTTGGCGCTCACGAGGGAGACAAACTGCTTTGGCTGATTGCAAGGCTAGGAAAGAGCAGAGCCCGAGTCTTGCTGTTCATCTGCAATGACTGCCTGGGCAAGTGAGGACCAGCAAGACAATTCCTGCCTAGCACCTTCCTTGGAGGAGAGAGAGTGCAACGTTTCATTTTAGCATTTTGGCGCTCACGAGCGAGACAAACTGCTTTGGCTGTTTGCAAGGCTAGGAAAGAGCAGAGCCCCAGTCTTGCTGTTTATCTGCAATGTCTGCCAGGGCAAGTGAGGACCAGCAAGACAATTCCTGCCTAGCACCTTCCTTGGAGGAGAGAGAGTGCAACGTTTCATTTTAGCATTTTGGCGCTCACGAGGGAGACAAACTTCTTTGGCTGTTTGCAAGGCTAGGAAAGAGCAGAGCGCGAGTCTTGCTGTTTATCTGTAATGTCTGCCACGGCAAGTGAGGACCAGCAAGACAATTCCTGCCTAGCACCTTCCTTGGAGGAGAGAGAGTGCAAGGTTTCATTTTAGCATTTTGGCGCTCACGAGCGAGACAAACTGCTTTGGCTGTTTCCAAGGCTAGGGAAGAGCAGAGCCCCAGTCTTGTTGTTTATCTGCAATGACTGCCTGGGCAAGTGAGGACCAGCAAGACAATTCCTGCCTAGCACCTTCCTTGGAGGAGAGAGAGTGGAACGTTCATTTTGCTTTTTGGAGTGCGAGAGTGAGAAAAAGCAGAGTGCCTGTTTGCAAGGCTAGGAAAGAGCAGAGCCCGAGTCTTGCTGTTTATCTGCAATGACTGCCAGGGCAAGTGAGGACCAGCAAGACAATTCCTGCCTAGCACCTTCCTTGGAGGAGAGAGAGTGCAACGTTTCATTTTAGCATTTTGGAGCTCATGAGCGAGACAAACTTCTTTGGCTCTTTGCAAGGCTAGGAAAGAGCAGAGCCCGAGTCTTGCTGTTTATCTGTAATGTCTGCCACGGCAAGTGAGGACCAGCAAGACAATTCCTGCCTAGCACCTTCCTTGGAGGAGAGAGAGTGCAACGTTTCATTTTAGCATTTTGGCGCTCACGAGCGAGACAATCTGCTTTGGCTGTTTCAAGGCTAGGGAAGAGCAGAGCCCCAGTCTTGCTGTTTATCTGCAATGACTGCCAGGGCAAGTGAGGACCAGCAAGACAATTCCTGCCTAGCACCTTCCTTGGAGGAGAGAGAGTGCAACGTTTCATTTTAGCATTTTGGCGCTCACGAGGGAGACACACTGCTTTGGCTGTTTGCAAGGCTAGGAAAGAGCAGAGCCCCAGTCTTGCTGTTCATCTGCAATGACTGCCTGGGCAAGTGAGGACCAGCAAGACAATTCCTGCCTAGCACCTTCCTTGGAGGAGAGAGAGTGCAACGTTTCATTTTAGCATTTTGGCGCTCACGAGCGAGACAAACTGCTTTGGCTGTTTGCAAGGCTAGGAAAGAGCAGAGCCCCAGTCTTGCTGTTTATCTGCAATGTCTGCCAGGGCAAGTGAGGACCAGCAAGACAATTCCTGCCTAGCACCTTCCTTGGAGGAGAGAGAGTGCAACGTTTCATTTTAGCATTTTGGCGCTCACGAGGGAGACAAACTGCTTTGGCTGATTGCAAGGCTAGGAAAGAGCAGAGCCCGAGTCTTGCTGTTCATCTGCAATGACTGCCTGGGCAAGTGAGGACCAGCAAGACAATTCCTGCCTAGCACCTTCCTTGGAGGAGAGAGAGTGCAACGTTTCATTTTAGCATTTTGGCGCTCACGAGCGAGACAAACTGCTTTGGCTGTTTGCAAGGCTAGGAAAGAGCAGAGCCCCAGTCTTGCTGTTTATCTGCAATGTCTGCCAGGGCAAGTGAGGACCAGCAAGACAATTCCTGCCTAGCACCTTCCTTGGAGGAGAGAGAGTGCAACGTTTCATTTTAGCATTTTGGCGCTCACGAGGGAGACAAACTTCTTTGGCTGTTTGCAAGGCTAGGAAAGAGCAGAGCGCGAGTCTTGCTGTTTATCTGTAATGTCTGCCACGGCAAGTGAGGACCAGCAAGACAATTCCTGCCTAGCACCTTCCTTGGAGGAGAGAGAGTGCAAGGTTTCATTTTAGCATTTTGGCGCTCACGAGCGAGACAAACTGCTTTGGCTGTTTCCAAGGCTAGGGAAGAGCAGAGCCCCAGTCTTGTTGTTTATCTGCAATGACTGCCTGGGCAAGTGAGGACCAGCAAGACAATTCCTGCCTAGCACCTTCCTTGGAGGAGAGAGAGTGGAACGTTCATTTTGCTTTTTGGAGTGCGAGAGTGAGAAAAAGCAGAGTGCCTGTTTGCAAGGCTAGGAAAGAGCAGAGCCCGAGTCTTGCTGTTTATCTGCAATGAGTGCCAGGGCAAGTGAGGACCAGCAAGACAATTCCTGCCTAGCACCTTCCTTGGAGGAGAGAGAGTGCAACGTTTCATTTTGCTTTTTGGAGTGCGAGAGTGAGAAAAAGCAGAGTGCCTGTTTGCAAGGCTAGGAAAGAGCAGAGCCGCAGTCTTTCTGTTTATCTGCAATGAATGCCAGGGCAAGTGAGGACCAGCAAGACAATTCCTGCCTAGCACCTTCCTTGGAGTAGAGAGAGTGCAACGTTTCATTTTAGCATTTTGGCGCTCATGAGCGAGACAAACTTCTTTGGCTCTTTGCAAGGCTAGGAAAGAGCAGAGCCCGAGTCTTGCTGTTTATCTGTAATGTCTGCCACGGCAAGTGAGGACCAGCAAGACAATTCCTGCCTAGCACCTTCCTTGGAGGAGAGAGAGTGCAACGTTTCATTTTAGCATTTTGGCGCTCACGAGCGAGACAATCTTCTTTGGCTGTTTGCAAGGCTAGGGAAGAGCAGAGCCCCAGTCTTGCTGTTTATCTGCAATGACTGCCAGGGCAAGTGAGGACCAGCAAGACAATTCCTGCCTAGCACCTTCCTTGGAGGAGAGAGAGTGCAACGTTTCATTTTAGCATTTTGGCGCTCACGAGGGAGACACACTGCTTTGGCTGTTTGCAAGGCTAGGAAAGAGCAGAGCTCCAGTCTTGCTGTTCATCTGCAATGACTGCCTGGGCAAGTGAGGACCAGCAAGACAATTCCTGCCTAGCACCTTCCTTGGAGGAGAGAGAGTGCAACGTTTCATTTTAGCATTTTGGCGCTCACGAGCGAGACAAACTGCTTTGGCTGTTTGCAAGGCTAGGAAAGAGCAGAGCCCCAGTCTTGCTGTTTATCTGCAATGTCTGCCAGGGCAAGTGAGGACCAGCAAGACAATTCCTGCCTAGCACCTTCCTTGGAGGAGAGAGAGTGCAACGTTTCATTTTAGCATTTTGGCGCTCACGAGGGAGACAAACTGCTTTGGCTGTTTGCAAGGCTAGGAAAGAGCAGAGCCCGAGTCTTGCTGTTCATCTGCAATGACTGCCTGGGCAAGTGAGGACCAGCAAGACAATTCCTGCCTAGCACCTTCCTTGGAGGAGAGAGAGTGCAACGTTTCATTTTAGCATTTTGGCGCTCACGAGCGAGACAAACTGCTTTGGCTGTTTGCAAGGCTAGGAAAGAGCAGAGCCCCAGTCTTGCTGTTTATCTGCAATGACTGCCTGGGCAAGTGAGGACCAGCAAGACAATTCCTGCCTAGCACCTTCCTTGGAGTAGAGAGAGTGGAACGTTTCATTTTGCTTTTTGGAGTGCGAGAGTGAGAAAAAGCAGAGTGCCTGTTTGCAAGGCTAGGAAAGAGCAGAGCCCGAGTCTTGCTGTTTATCTGCAATGACTGCCAGGGCAAGTGAGGACCAGCAAGACAATTCCTGCCTAGCACCTTCCTTGGAGGAGAGAGAGTGCAACGTTTCATTTTAGCATTTTGGCGCTCACGAGCGAGACAAACTGCTTTGCCTGTTTGCAAGGCTAGGAAACAGAAGAGCCCCAGTCTTGCTGTTTATCTGCAATGACTGCCTGGGCAAGTGAGGACCAGCAAGACAATTCCTGCCTAGCACCTTCCTTGGAGGAGAGAGAGTGGAACGTTTCATTTTGCTTTTTGGAGTGCGAGAGTGAGAAAAAGCAGAGTGCCTGTTTGCAAGGCTAGGAAAGAGAAGAGCCCGAGTCTTCCTGTTTATCTGCAATGACTGCCAGGGCAAGTGAGGACCAGCAAGACAATTCCTGCCTAGCACCTTCCTTGGAGGAGAGAGAGTGCAACGTTTCATTTTAGCATTTTGGCGCTCACGAGGGAGACAAACTGCTTGGGCTGTTTGCAAGGCTAGGAAAGAGCAGAGCCCCAGTCTTGCTGTTTATCTGCAGTGACTGCCAGGGCAAGTGAGGACCAGCAAGACAATTCCTGCCTAGCACCTTCCTTGGAGGAGAGAGAGTGCAACGTTTCAATTTAGCATTTTGGCGCTCACGAGGGAGACAAACTGCTTTGGCTGTTTGCAAGGCTAGGAAAGAGCAGAGCCCGAGTCTTGCTGTTTATCTGTAATGTCTGCCACGGCAAGTGAGGACCAGCAAGACAATTCCTGCCTAGCACCTTCCTTGGAGGAGAGAGAGTGCAACGTTTCATTTTAGCATTTTGGCGCTCACGAGCGAGACAAACTGCTTTGGCTGTTTCCAAGGCTAGGGAAGAGCAGAGCCCCAGTCTTGCTGTTTATCTGCAATGACTGCCTGGGCAAGTGAGGACCAGCAAGACAATTCCTGCCTAGCACCTTCCTTGGAGGAGAGAGAGTGGAACGTTTCATTTTGCTTTTTGGAGTGCGAGAGTGAGAAAAAGCAGAGTGCCTGTTTGCAAGGCTAGGAAAGAGCAGAGCCCGAGTCTTCCTGTTTATCTGCAATGACTGCCAGGGCAAGTGAGGACCAGCAAGACAATTCCTGCCTAGCACCTTCCTTGGAGGAGAGAGAGTGCAACGTTTCATTTTAGCATTTTGGCGCTCACGAGGGAGACAAACTGCTTTGGCTGTTTGCAAGGCTAGGAAAGAGACGAGCCCCAGTCTTGCTATTTATCTGCAATGACTGCGCGGGCAAGTGAGGACCAGCAAGACAATTCCTGCCTAGCACCTTCCTTGGAGGAGAGAGAGTGGAACGTTTCATTTTGCTTTTTGGAGTGCGAGAGTGAGAAAAAGCAGAGTGCCTGTTTGCAAGGCTAGGAAAGAGCAGAGCCCGAGTCTTGTTGTTTATCTGCAATGACTGCCAGGGCAAGTGAGGACCAGCAAGACAATTCCTGCCTAGCACCTTCCTTGGAGGAGAGAGAGTGCAACGTTTCATTTTAGCATTTTGGCGCTCATGAGCGAGACAAACTTCTTTGGCTCTTTGCAAGGCTAGGAAAGAGCAGAGCCCGAGTCTTGCTGTTTATCTGCAATGTCTGCCACGGCAAGTGAGGACCAGCAAGACAATTCCTGCCTAGCACCTTCCTTGGAGGAGAGAGAGTGCAACGTTTCATTTTAGCATTTTGGCGCTCACAAGCGAGACAAACTGCTTTGGCTGTTTGCAAGGCTAGGAAAGAGCAGAGCCCCAGTCTTGCTGTTTATCTGCAATGACTGCCAGGGCAAGTGAGGACCAGCAAGACAATTCCTGCCTAGCACCTTCCTTGGAGGAGAGAGAGTGCAAAGTTTCATTTTATCATTTTGGCGCTCACGTCGAGACGAACTGCTTTGGCTGTTTGCAAGGCTAGGAAAGAGCAGAGCCCCAGTCTTGCTGTTTATCTGCAATGACTGCCAGGGCAAGTGAGGACCAGCAAGACAATTCCTGCCTAGCACCTTCCTTGGAGGAGAGAGAGTGCAACGTTTCATTTTGCTTTTTGGAGTGCGAGAGTGAGAAAAAGCAGAGTGCCTGTTTGCAAGGCTAGGAAAGAGCAGAGCCCGAGTCTTGCTGTTTATCTGCAATGACTGCCAGGGCAAGTGAGGACTAGCAAGACAATTCCTGCCTAGCACCTTCCTTGGAGTAGAGAGAGTGCAACGTTTCATTTTAGCATTTTGGAGCTCATGAGCGAGACAAACTTCTTTGGCTGTTTGCAAGGCTAGGAAAGAGCAGAGCCCGAGTCTTGCTGTTTATCTGTAATGTCTGCCACGGCAAGTGAGGACCAGCAAGACAATTCCTGCCTAGCACCTTCCTTGGAGGAGAGAGAGTGCAACGTTTCATTTTAGCATTTTGGCGCTCACGAGCGAGACAATCTGCTTTGGCTGTTTCAAGGCTAGGGAAGAGCAGAGCCCCAGTCTTGCTGTTTATCTGCAATGACTGCCAGGGCAAGTGAGGACCAGCAAGACAATTCCTGCCTAGCACCTTCCTTGGAGGAGAGAGAGTGCAACGTTTCATTTTAGCATTTTGGCGCTCACGAGGGAGACACACTGCTTTGGCTGTTTGCAAGGCTAGGAAAGAGCAGAGCCCCAGTCTTGCTGTTCATCTGCAATGACTGCCTGGGCAAGTGAGGACCAGCAAGACAATTCCTGCCTAGCACCTTCCTTGGAGGAGAGAGAGTGCAACGTTTCATTTTAGCATTTTGGCGCTCACGAGCGAGACAAACTGCTTTGGCTGTTTGCAAGGCTAGGAAAGAGCAGAGCCCCAGTCTTGCTGTTTATCTGCAATGTCTGCCAGGGCAAGTGAGGACCAGCAAGACAATTCCTGCCTAGCACCTTCCTTGGAGGAGAGAGAGTGCAACGTTTCATTTTAGCATTTTGGCGCTCACGAGGGAGACAAACTGCTTTGGCTGATTGCAAGGCTAGGAAAGAGCAGAGCCCGAGTCTTGCTGTTCATCTGCAATGACTGCCTGGGCAAGTGAGGACCAGCAAGACAATTCCTGCCTAGCACCTTCCTTGGAGGAGAGAGAGTGCAACGTTTCATTTTAGCATTTTGGCGCTCACGAGCGAGACAAACTGCTTTGGCTGTTTGCAAGGCTAGGAAAGAGCAGAGCCCCAGTCTTGCTGTTTATCTGCAATGTCTGCCAGGGCAAGTGAGGACCAGCAAGACAATTCCTGCCTAGCACCTTCCTTGGAGGAGAGAGAGTGCAACGTTTCATTTTAGCATTTTGGCGCTCACGAGGGAGACAAACTTCTTTGGCTGTTTGCAAGGCTAGGAAAGAGCAGAGCGCGAGTCTTGCTGTTTATCTGTAATGTCTGCCACGGCAAGTGAGGACCAGCAAGACAATTCCTGCCTAGCACCTTCCTTGGAGGAGAGAGAGTGCAAGGTTTCATTTTAGCATTTTGGCGCTCACGAGCGAGACAAACTGCTTTGGCTGTTTCCAAGGCTAGGGAAGAGCAGAGCCCCAGTCTTGTTGTTTATCTGCAATGACTGCCTGGGCAAGTGAGGACCAGCAAGACAATTCCTGCCTAGCACCTTCCTTGGAGGAGAGAGAGTGGAACGTTCATTTTGCTTTTTGGAGTGCGAGAGTGAGAAAAAGCAGAGTGCCTGTTTGCAAGGCTAGGAAAGAGCAGAGCCCGAGTCTTGCTGTTTATCTGCAATGACTGCCAGGGCAAGTGAGGACCAGCAAGACAATTCCTGCCTAGCACCTTCCTTGGAGGAGAGAGAGTGCAACGTTTCATTTTGCTTTTTGGAGTGCGAGAGTGAGAAAAAGCAGAGTGCCTGTTTGCAAGGCTAGGAAAGAGCAGAGCCGCAGTCTTTCTGTTTATCTGCAATGAATGCCAGGGCAAGTGAGGACCAGCAAGACAATTCCTGCCTAGCACCTTCCTTGGAGTAGAGAGAGTGCAACGTTTCATTTTAGCATTTTGGCGCTCATGAGCGAGACAAACTTCTTTGGCTCTTTGCAAGGCTAGGAAAGAGCAGAGCCCGAGTCTTGCTGTTTATCTGTAATGTCTGCCACGGCAAGTGAGGACCAGCAAGACAATTCCTGCCTAGCACCTTCCTTGGAGGAGAGAGAGTGCAACGTTTCATTTTAGCATTTTGGCGCTCACGAGCGAGACAATCTTCTTTGGCTGTTTGCAAGGCTAGGGAAGAGCAGAGCCCCAGTCTTGCTGTTTATCTGCAATGACTGCCAGGGCAAGTGAGGACCAGCAAGACAATTCCTGCCTAGCACCTTCCTTGGAGGAGAGAGAGTGCAACGTTTCATTTTAGCATTTTGGCGCTCACGAGGGAGACACACTGCTTTGGCTGTTTGCAAGGCTAGGAAAGAGCAGAGCTCCAGTCTTGCTGTTCATCTGCAATGACTGCCTGGGCAAGTGAGGACCAGCAAGACAATTCCTGCCTAGCACCTTCCTTGGAGGAGAGAGAGTGCAACGTTTCATTTTAGCATTTTGGCGCTCACGAGCGAGACAAACTGCTTTGGCTGTTTGCAAGGCTAGGAAAGAGCAGAGCCCCAGTCTTGCTGTTTATCTGCAATGTCTGCCAGGGCAAGTGAGGACCAGCAAGACAATTCCTGCCTAGCACCTTCCTTGGAGGAGAGAGAGTGCAACGTTTCATTTTAGCATTTTGGCGCTCACGAGGGAGACAAACTGCTTTGGCTGTTTGCAAGGCTAGGAAAGAGCAGAGCCCGAGTCTTGCTGTTCATCTGCAATGACTGCCTGGGCAAGTGAGGACCAGCAAGACAATTCCTGCCTAGCACCTTCCTTGGAGGAGAGAGAGTGCAACGTTTCATTTTAGCATTTTGGCGCTCACGAGCGAGACAAACTGCTTTGGCTGTTTGCAAGGCTAGGAAAGAGCAGAGCCCCAGTCTTGCTGTTTATCTGCAATGACTGCCTGGGCAAGTGAGGACCAGCAAGACAATTCCTGCCTAGCACCTTCCTTGGAGTAGAGAGAGTGGAACGTTTCATTTTGCTTTTTGGAGTGCGAGAGTGAGAAAAAGCAGAGTGCCTGTTTGCAAGGCTAGGAAAGAGCAGAGCCCGAGTCTTGCTGTTTATCTGCAATGACTGCCAGGGCAAGTGAGGACCAGCAAGACAATTCCTGCCTAGCACCTTCCTTGGAGGAGAGAGAGTGCAACGTTTCATTTTAGCATTTTGGCGCTCACGAGCGAGACAAACTGCTTTGCCTGTTTGCAAGGCTAGGAAACAGAAGAGCCCCAGTCTTGCTGTTTATCTGCAATGACTGCCTGGGCAAGTGAGGACCAGCAAGACAATTCCTGCCTAGCACCTTCCTTGGAGGAGAGAGAGTGGAACGTTTCATTTTGCTTTTTGGAGTGCGAGAGTGAGAAAAAGCAGAGTGCCTGTTTGCAAGGCTAGGAAAGAGAAGAGCCCGAGTCTTCCTGTTTATCTGCAATGACTGCCAGGGCAAGTGAGGACCAGCAAGACAATTCCTGCCTAGCACCTTCCTTGGAGGAGAGAGAGTGCAACGTTTCATTTTAGCATTTTGGCGCTCACGAGGGAGACAAACTGCTTGGGCTGTTTGCAAGGCTAGGAAAGAGCAGAGCCCCAGTCTTGCTGTTTATCTGCAGTGACTGCCAGGGCAAGTGAGGACCAGCAAGACAATTCCTGCCTAGCACCTTCCTTGGAGGAGAGAGAGTGCAACGTTTCAATTTAGCATTTTGGCGCTCACGAGGGAGACAAACTGCTTTGGCTGTTTGCAAGGCTAGGAAAGAGCAGAGCCCGAGTCTTGCTGTTTATCTGTAATGTCTGCCACGGCAAGTGAGGACCAGCAAGACAATTCCTGCCTAGCACCTTCCTTGGAGGAGAGAGAGTGCAACGTTTCATTTTAGCATTTTGGCGCTCACGAGCGAGACAAACTGCTTTGGCTGTTTCCAAGGCTAGGGAAGAGCAGAGCCCCAGTCTTGCTGTTTATCTGCAATGACTGCCTGGGCAAGTGAGGACCAGCAAGACAATTCCTGCCTAGCACCTTCCTTGGAGGAGAGAGAGTGGAACGTTTCATTTTGCTTTTTGGAGTGCGAGAGTGAGAAAAAGCAGAGTGCCTGTTTGCAAGGCTAGGAAAGAGCAGAGCCCGAGTCTTCCTGTTTATCTGCAATGACTGCCAGGGCAAGTGAGGACCAGCAAGACAATTCCTGCCTAGCACCTTCCTTGGAGGAGAGAGAGTGCAACGTTTCATTTTAGCATTTTGGCGCTCACGAGGGAGACAAACTGCTTTGGCTGTTTGCAAGGCTAGGAAAGAGACGAGCCCCAGTCTTGCTATTTATCTGCAATGACTGCGCGGGCAAGTGAGGACCAGCAAGACAATTCCTGCCTAGCACCTTCCTTGGAGGAGAGAGAGTGGAACGTTTCATTTTGCTTTTTGGAGTGCGAGAGTGAGAAAAAGCAGAGTGCCTGTTTGCAAGGCTAGGAAAGAGCAGAGCCCGAGTCTTGTTGTTTATCTGCAATGACTGCCAGGGCAAGTGAGGACCAGCAAGACAATTCCTGCCTAGCACCTTCCTTGGAGGAGAGAGAGTGCAACGTTTCATTTTAGCATTTTGGCGCTCATGAGCGAGACAAACTTCTTTGGCTCTTTGCAAGGCTAGGAAAGAGCAGAGCCCGAGTCTTGCTGTTTATCTGCAATGTCTGCCACGGCAAGTGAGGACCAGCAAGACAATTCCTGCCTAGCACCTTCCTTGGAGGAGAGAGAGTGCAACGTTTCATTTTAGCATTTTGGCGCTCACGAGCGAGACAATCTGCTTTGGCTGTTTGCAAGGCTAGGGAAGAGCAGAGCCCCAGTCTTGCTGTTTATCTGCAATGACTGCCAGGGCAAGTGAGGACCAGCAAGACAATTCCTGCCTAGCACCTTCCTTGGAGGAGAGAGAGTACAACGTTTCATTTTAGCATTTTGGCGCTCACGAGCGAGACAAACTGCTTTGGCTGTTTGCAAGGCTAGGAAAGAGCAGAGCCCTAGTCTTGCTGTTTATCTGCAATGACTGCCAGGGCAAGTGAGGACCAGCAAGACAATTCCTGCCTAGCACCTTCCTTGGAGGAGAGAGAGTGCAACGTTTCATTTTAGCATTTTGGCGCTCACGAGGGAGACAAACTGCTTTGGCTGTTTGCAAGGCTAGGAAAGAGACGAGCCCCAGTCTTGCTATTTATCTGCAATGACTGCCTGGGCAAGTGAGGACCAGCAAGACAATTCCTGCCTAGCACCTTCCTTGGAGGAGAGAGAGTAGAACGTTTCATTTTGCTTTTTGGAGTGCGAGAGTGAGAAAAAGCAGAGTGCCTGTTTGCAAGGCTAGGAAAGAGCAGAGCCCGAGTCTTGCTGTTTATCTGCAATGACTGCCAGGGCAAGTGAGGACCAGCAAGACAATTCCTGCCTAGCACCTTCCTTGGAGTAGAGAGAGTGCAACGTTTCATTTTAGCATTTTGGCGCTCATGAGCGAGACAAACTTCTTTGGCTCTTTGCAAGGCTAGGAAAGAGCAGAGCCCGAGTCTTGCTGTTTATCTGTAATGTCTGCCACGGCAAGTGAGGACCAGCAAGACAATTCCTGCCTAGCACCTTCCTTGGAGGAGAGAGAGTGCAACGTTTCATTTTAGCATTTTTGCGCTCACGAGCGAGACAATCTGCTTTGGCTGTTTGCAAGGCTAGGGAAGAGCAGAGCCCCAGTCTTGCTGTTTATCTGCAATGACTGCCAGGGCAAGTGAGGACCAGCAAGACAATTCCTGCCTAGCACCTTCCTTGGAGGAGAGAGAGTGCAACGTTTCATTTTAGCATTTTGGCGCTCACGAGCGAGACAAACTGCTTTGGCTGTTTCCAAGGCTAGGGAAGAGCAGAGCCCCAGTCTTGCTGTTTATCTGCAATGACTGCCTGGGCAAGTGAGGACCAGCAACACAATTCCTGCCTAGCACCTTCCTTGGAGGAGAGAGAGTGGAACGTTCATTTTGCTTTTTGGAGTGCGAGAGTGAGAAAAAGCAGAGTGCCTGTTTGCAAGGCTAGGAAAGAGCAGAGCCCGAGTCTTGCTGTTTATCTGCAATGACTGCCAGGGCAAGTGAGGACCAGCAAGACAATTCCTGCCTAGCACCTTCCTTGGAGGAGAGAGAGTGCAACGTTTCATTTTAGCATTTTGGCGCTCACGAGCGAGACAAACTGCTTTGGCTGTTTGCAAGGCTAGGAAAGAGCAAAGCCCCAGTCTTGCTGTTTATCTGCAATGTCTGCCAGGGCAAGTGAGGACCAGCAAGACAATTCCTGCCTAGCACCTTCCTTGGAGGAGAGAGAGTGCAACGTTTCATTTTAGCATTTTGGCGGTCACGAGGGAGACAAACTGCTTTGCCTGTTTGCAAGGCTAGGAAAGAGAAGAGCCCCAGTCTTGCTATTTATCTGCAATGACTGCCTGGGCAAGTGAGGACCAGCAAGACAATTCCTGCCTAGCACCTTCCTTGGAGGAGAGAGAGTAGAACGTTTCATTTTGCTTTTTGGAGTGCGAGAGTGAGAAAAAGCAGAGTGCCTGTTTGCAAGGCTAGGAAAGAGCAGAGCCCGAGTCTTGCTGTTTATCTGCAATGACTGCCAGGGCAAGTGAGGACCAGCAAGACAATTCCTGCCTAGCACCTTCCTTGGAGGAGAGAGAGTGCAACGTTTCATTTTAGCATTTTGGCGCTCATGAGCGAGACAAACTTCTTTGGCTCTTTGCAAGGCTAGGAAAGAGCAGAGCCCGAGTCTTGCTGTTTATCTGTAATGTCTGCCACGGCAAGTGAGGACCAGCAAGACAATTCCTGCCTAGCACCTTCCTTGGAGGAGAGAGAGTGCAACGTTTCATTTTAGCATTTTGGCGCTCACGAGCGAGACAATCTGCTTTGGCTGTTTGCAAGGCTAGGGAAGAGCAGACCCCCAGTCTTGCTGTTTATCTGCAATGACTGCCAGGGCAAGTGAGGACCAGCAAGACAATTCCTGCCTAGCACCTTCCTTGGAGGAGAGAGAGTGCAACGTTTCATTTTAGCATTTTGGCGCTCACGAGCGAGACAAACTGCTTGGGCTGTTTGCAAGGCTAGGAAAGAGCAGAGCCCGAGTCTTGCTGTTTATCTGCAATGACTGCCAGGGCAAGTGAGGACCAGCAAGACAATTCCTGCCTAGCACCTTCCTTGGAGGAGAGAGAGTGCAACGTTTCATTTTAGCATTTTGGCGCTCACGAGGGAGACAATCTGCTTTGGCTGTTTGCAAGGCTAGGGAAGAGCAGAGCCCCAGTCTTGCTGTTTATCTGCAATGACTGCCAGGGCAAGTGAGGACCAGCAAGACAATTCCTGCCTAGCACCTTCCTTGGAGGAGAGAGAGTGCAACGTTTCAATTTAGCATTTTGGCGCTCACGAGGGAGACAAACTGCTTTGGCTCTTTGCAAGGCTAGGAAAGAGCAGAGCCCCAGTCTTGCTGTTTATCTGCAATGACTGCCAGGGCCAGTGAGGACCAGCAAGACAATTCCTGCCTAGCACCTTCCTTGGAGGAGAGAGAGTGCAACGTTTCATTTTAGCATTTTGGCGCTCACGAGGGAGACAAACTGCTTTGCCTGTTTGCAAGGCTAGGAAAGAGACGAGCCCCAGTCTTGCTGTTTATCTGCAATGACTGCGCGGGCAAGTGAGCACCAGCAAGACAATTCCTGCCTAGCACCTTCCTTGGAGGAGAGAGAGTGGAACGTTTCATTTTGCTTTTTGGAGTGCGAGAGTGAGAAAAAGCAGAGTGCCTGTTTGCAAGGCTAGGAAAGAGCAGAGCCCGAGTCTTGCTGTTTATCTGCAATGACTGCCAGGGCAAGTGAGGACCAGCAAGACAATTCCTGCCTAGCACCTTCCTTGGAGGAGAGAGAGTGCAACGTTTCATTTTAGCATTTTGGCGCTCATGAGCGAGACAAACTGCTTTGGCTCTTTGCAAGGCTAGGAAAGAGCAGAGCCCGAGTCTTGCTGTTTATCTGTAATGTCTGCCACGGCAAGTGAGGACCAGCAAGACAATTCCTGCCTAGCACCTTCCTTGGAGGAGAGAGAGTGCAACGTTTCATTTTAGCATTTTGGCGCTCACGAGCGAGACAATCTGCTTTGGCTGTTTGCAAGGCTAGGGAAGAGCAGAGCCCCAGTCTTGCTGTTTATCTGCAATGACTGCCAGGGCAAGTGAGGACCAGCAAGACAATTCCTGCCTAGCACCTTCCTTGGAGGAGAGAGAGTGCAACGTTTCATTTTAGCATTTGGCGCTCACGAGCGAGACAAACTGCTTGGGCTGTTTGCAAGGCTAGGAAAGAGCAGAGCCCGAGTCTTGCTGTTTATCTGCAATGACTGCCAGGGCAAGTGAGGACCAGCAAGACAATTACTGCCTAGCACCTTCCTTGGAGGAGAGAGAGTACAACGTTTCATTTTAGCATTTTGGCGCTCACGAGCGAGACAAACTGCTTTGGCTGTTTGCAAGGCTAGGAAAGAGCAGAGCCCCAGTCTTGCTGTTTATCTGCAATGTCTGCCAGGGCAAGTGAGGACCAGCAAGACAATTCCTGCCTAGCACCTTCCTTGGAGGAGAGAGAGTGCAACGTTTCATTTTAGCATTTTGGCGCTCACGAGGGAGACAAACTGCTTTGCCTGTTTGCAAGGCTAGGAAAGAGAAGAGCCCCAGTCTTGCTGTTTATCTGCAATGACTGCCTGGGCAAGTGAGGACCAGCAAGACAATTCCTGCCTAGCACCTTCCTTGGAGGAGAGAGAGTAGAACGTTTCATTTTGCTTTTTGGAGTGCGAGAGTGAGAAAAAGCAGAGTGCCTGTTTGCAAGGCTAGGAAAGAGCAGAGCCCGAGTCTTGCTGTTTATCTGCAATGACTGCCAGGGCAAGTGAGGACCAGCAAGACAATTCCTGCCTAGCACCTTCCTTGGAGTAGAGAGAGTGCAACGTTTCATTTTAGCATTTTGGCGCTCATGAGCGAGACAAAGTTCTTTGGCTCTTTGCAAGGCTAGGAAAGAGCAGAGCCCGAGTCTTGCTGTTTATCTGTAATGTCTGCCAGGGCAAGTGAGGACCAGCAAGACAATTCCTGCCTAGCACCTTCCTTGGAGGAGAGAGAGTGCAACGTTTCATTTTAGCATTTTGGCGCTCACGAGCGAGACAATCTGCTTTGGCTGTTTGCAAGGCTAGGGAAGAGCAGACCCCCAGTCTTGCTGTTTATCTGCAATGACTGCCAGGGCAAGTGAGGACCAGCAAGACAATTCCTGCCTAGCACCTTCCTTGGAGGAGAGAGAGTGCAACGTTTCATTTTAGCATTTTGGCGCTCACGAGCGAGACAAACTGCTTTGGCTGTTTGCAAGGCTAGGAAAGAGCAGAGCCCCAGTCTTGCTGTTTATCTGCAATGTCTGCCAGGGCAAGTGAGGACCAGCAAGACAATTCCTGCCTAGCACCTTCCTTGGAGGAGAGAGAGTGCAACGTTTCATTTTAGCATTTTGGCGCTCACGAGCGAGACAAACTGCTTTGGCTGTTTGCAAGGCTAGGAAAGAGCAGAGCCCGAGTCTTGCTGTTTATCTGCAATGACTGCCAGGGCAAGTGAGGACCAGCAAGACAATTCCTGCCTAGCACCTTCCTTGGAGGAGAGAGAGTGGAACGTTTCATTTTGCTTTTTGGAGTGCGAGAGTGAGAAAAAGCAGAGTGCCTGTTTGCAAGGCTAGGAAAGAGCAGAGCCCGAGTCTTGCTGTTTATCTGCAATGACTGCCAGGGCAAGTGAGGACCAGCAAGACAATTCCTGCCTAGCACCTTCCTTGGAGGAGAGAGAGTGCAACGTTTCATTTTAGCATTTTGGCGCTCATGAGCGAGACAAACTGCTTTGGCTCTTTGCAAGGCTAGGAAAGAGCAGAGCCCGAGTCTTGCTGTTTATCTGTAATGTCTGCCACGGCAAGTGAGGACCAGAAAGACAATTCCTGCCTAGCACCTTCCTTGGAGGAGAGAGAGTGCAACGTTTCATTTTAGCATTTTGGCGCTCACGAGCGAGACAATCTTCTTTGGCTGTTTGCAAGGCTAGGGAAGAGCAGAGCCCCAGCCTTGCTGTTTATCTGCAATGACTGCCAGGGCAAGTGAGGACCAGCAAGACAATTCCTGCCTAGCACCTTCCTTGGAGGAGAGAGAGTGCAACGTTTCATTTTAGCATTTGGCGCTCACGAGCGAGACAAACTGCTTGGGCTGTTTGCAAGGCTAGGAAAGAGCAGAGCCCCAGTCTTGCTGTTTATCTGCAATGTCTGCCAGGGCAAGTGAGGACCAGCAAGACAATTCCTGCCTAGCACCTTCCTTGGAGGAGAGAGAGTGCAACGTTTCATTTTAGCATTTTGGCGCTCACGAGCGAGACAAACTGCTTGGGCTGTTTGCAAGGCTAGGAAAGAGCAGAGCCCGAGTCTTGCTGTTTATCTGCAATGACTGCCAGGGCAAGTGAGGACCAGCAAGACAATTCCTGCCTAGCACCTTCCTTGGAGTAGAGAGAGTAGAACGTTTCATTTTGCTTTTTGGAGTGCGAGAGTGAGAAAAAGCAGAGTGCCTGTTTGCAAGGCTAGGAAAGAGCAGAGCCCGAGTCTTGCTGTTTATCTGCAATGACTGCCAGGGCAAGTGAGGACCAGCAAGACAATTCCTGCCTAGCACCTTCCTTGGAGTAGAGAGAGTGCAACGTTTCATTTTAGCATTTTGGCGCTCATGAGCGAGACAAACTTCTTTGGCTCTTTGCAAGGCTAGGAAAGAGCAGAGCCCGAGTCTTGCTGTTTATCTGTAATGTCTGCCACGGCAAGTGAGGACCAGCAAGACAATTCCTGCCTAGCACCTTCCTTGGAGGAGAGAGAGTGCAACGTTTCATTTTAGCATTTTTGCGCTCACGAGCGAGACAATCTGCTTTGGCTGTTTGCAAGGCTAGGGAAGAGCAGAGCCCCAGTCTTGCTGTTTATCTGCAATGACTGCCAGGGCAAGTGAGGACCAGCAAGACAATTCCTGCCTAGCACCTTCCTTGGAGGAGAGAGAGTGCAACGTTTCATTTTAGCATTTTGGCGCTCACGAGCGAGACAAACTGCTTTGGCTGTTTCCAAGGCTAGGGAAGAGCAGAGCCCCAGTCTTGCTGTTTATCTGCAATGACTGCCTGGGCAAGTGAGGACCAGCAACACAATTCCTGCCTAGCACCTTCCTTGGAGGAGAGAGAGTGGAACGTTCATTTTGCTTTTTGGAGTGCGAGAGTGAGAAAAAGCAGAGTGCCTGTTTGCAAGGCTAGGAAAGAGCAGAGCCCGAGTCTTGCTGTTTATCTGCAATGACTGCCAGGGCAAGTGAGGACCAGCAAGACAATTCCTGCCTAGCACCTTCCTTGGAGGAGAGAGAGTGCAACGTTTCATTTTAGCATTTTGGCGCTCACGAGCGAGACAAACTGCTTTGGCTGTTTGCAAGGCTAGGAAAGAGCAAAGCCCCAGTCTTGCTGTTTATCTGCAATGTCTGCCAGGGCAAGTGAGGACCAGCAAGACAATTCCTGCCTAGCACCTTCCTTGGAGGAGAGAGAGTGCAACGTTTCATTTTAGCATTTTGGCGGTCACGAGGGAGACAAACTGCTTTGCCTGTTTGCAAGGCTAGGAAAGAGAAGAGCCCCAGTCTTGCTATTTATCTGCAATGACTGCCTGGGCAAGTGAGGACCAGCAAGACAATTCCTGCCTAGCACCTTCCTTGGAGGAGAGAGAGTAGAACGTTTCATTTTGCTTTTTGGAGTGCGAGAGTGAGAAAAAGCAGAGTGCCTGTTTGCAAGGCTAGGAAAGAGCAGAGCCCGAGTCTTGCTGTTTATCTGCAATGACTGCCAGGGCAAGTGAGGACCAGCAAGACAATTCCTGCCTAGCACCTTCCTTGGAGGAGAGAGAGTGCAACGTTTCATTTTAGCATTTTGGCGCTCATGAGCGAGACAAACTTCTTTGGCTCTTTGCAAGGCTAGGAAAGAGCAGAGCCCGAGTCTTGCTGTTTATCTGTAATGTCTGCCACGGCAAGTGAGGACCAGCAAGACAATTCCTGCCTAGCACCTTCCTTGGAGGAGAGAGAGTGCAACGTTTCATTTTAGCATTTTGGCGCTCACGAGCGAGACAATCTGCTTTGGCTGTTTGCAAGGCTAGGGAAGAGCAGACCCCCAGTCTTGCTGTTTATCTGCAATGACTGCCAGGGCAAGTGAGGACCAGCAAGACAATTCCTGCCTAGCACCTTCCTTGGAGGAGAGAGAGTGCAACGTTTCATTTTAGCATTTTGGCGCTCACGAGCGAGACAAACTGCTTGGGCTGTTTGCAAGGCTAGGAAAGAGCAGAGCCCGAGTCTTGCTGTTTATCTGCAATGACTGCCAGGGCAAGTGAGGACCAGCAAGACAATTCCTGCCTAGCACCTTCCTTGGAGGAGAGAGAGTGCAACGTTTCATTTTAGCATTTTGGCGCTCACGAGGGAGACAATCTGCTTTGGCTGTTTGCAAGGCTAGGGAAGAGCAGAGCCCCAGTCTTGCTGTTTATCTGCAATGACTGCCAGGGCAAGTGAGGACCAGCAAGACAATTCCTGCCTAGCACCTTCCTTGGAGGAGAGAGAGTGCAACGTTTCAATTTAGCATTTTGGCGCTCACGAGGGAGACAAACTGCTTTGGCTCTTTGCAAGGCTAGGAAAGAGCAGAGCCCCAGTCTTGCTGTTTATCTGCAATGACTGCCAGGGCCAGTGAGGACCAGCAAGACAATTCCTGCCTAGCACCTTCCTTGGAGGAGAGAGAGTGCAACGTTTCATTTTAGCATTTTGGCGCTCACGAGGGAGACAAACTGCTTTGCCTGTTTGCAAGGCTAGGAAAGAGACGAGCCCCAGTCTTGCTGTTTATCTGCAATGACTGCGCGGGCAAGTGAGCACCAGCAAGACAATTCCTGCCTAGCACCTTCCTTGGAGGAGAGAGAGTGGAACGTTTCATTTTGCTTTTTGGAGTGCGAGAGTGAGAAAAAGCAGAGTGCCTGTTTGCAAGGCTAGGAAAGAGCAGAGCCCGAGTCTTGCTGTTTATCTGCAATGACTGCCAGGGCAAGTGAGGACCAGCAAGACAATTCCTGCCTAGCACCTTCCTTGGAGGAGAGAGATTGCAACGTTTCATTTTAGCATTTTGGCGCTCATGAGCGAGACAAACTGCTTTGGCTCTTTGCAAGGCTAGGAAAGAGCAGAGCCCGAGTCTTGCTGTTTATCTGTAATGTCTGCCACGGCAAGTGAGGACCAGCAAGACAATTCCTGCCTAGCACCTTCCTTGGAGGAGAGAGAGTGCAACGTTTCATTTTAGCATTTTGGCGCTCACGAGCGAGACAATCTGCTTTGGCTGTTTGCAAGGCTAGGGAAGAGCAGAGCCCCAGTCTTGCTGTTTATCTGCAATGACTGCCAGGGCAAGTGAGGACCAGCAAGACAATTCCTGCCTAGCACCTTCCTTGGAGGAGAGAGAGTGCAACGTTTCATTTTAGCATTTGGCGCTCACGAGCGAGACAAACTGCTTGGGCTGTTTGCAAGGCTAGGAAAGAGCAGAGCCCGAGTCTTGCTGTTTATCTGCAATGACTGCCAGGGCAAGTGAGGACCAGCAAGACAATTACTGCCTAGCACCTTCCTTGGAGGAGAGAGAGTACAACGTTTCATTTTAGCATTTTGGCGCTCACGAGCGAGACAAACTGCTTTGGCTGTTTGCAAGGCTAGGAAAGAGCAGAGCCCCAGTCTTGCTGTTTATCTGCAATGTCTGCCAGGGCAAGTGAGGACCAGCAAGACAATTCCTGCCTAGCACCTTCCTTGGAGGAGAGAGAGTGCAACGTTTCATTTTAGCATTTTGGCGCTCACGAGGGAGACAAACTGCTTTGCCTGTTTGCAAGGCTAGGAAAGAGAAGAGCCCCAGTCTTGCTGTTTATCTGCAATGACTGCCTGGGCAAGTGAGGACCAGCAAGACAATTCCTGCCTAGCACCTTCCTTGGAGGAGAGAGAGTAGAACGTTTCATTTTGCTTTTTGGAGTGCGAGAGTGAGAAAAAGCAGAGTGCCTGTTTGCAAGGCTAGGAAAGAGCAGAGCCCGAGTCTTGCTGTTTATCTGCAATGACTGCCAGGGCAAGTGAGGACCAGCAAGACAATTCCTGCCTAGCACCTTCCTTGGAGTAGAGAGAGTGCAACGTTTCATTTTAGCATTTTGGCGCTCATGAGCGAGACAAAGTTCTTTGGCTCTTTGCAAGGCTAGGAAAGAGCAGAGCCCGAGTCTTGCTGTTTATCTGTAATGTCTGCCAGGGCAAGTGAGGACCAGCAAGACAATTCCTGCCTAGCACCTTCCTTGGAGGAGAGAGAGTGCAACGTTTCATTTTAGCATTTTGGCGCTCACGAGCGAGACAATCTGCTTTGGCTGTTTGCAAGGCTAGGGAAGAGCAGACCCCCAGTCTTGCTGTTTATCTGCAATGACTGCCAGGGCAAGTGAGGACCAGCAAGACAATTCCTGCCTAGCACCTTCCTTGGAGGAGAGAGAGTGCAACGTTTCATTTTAGCATTTGGCGCTCACGAGCGAGACAAACTGCTTGGGCTGTTTGCAAGGCTAGGAAAGAGCAGAGCCCCAGTCTTGCTGTTTATCTGCAATGTCTGCCAGGGCAAGTGAGGACCAGCAAGACAATTCCTGCCTAGCACCTTCCTTGGAGGAGAGAGAGTGCAACGTTTCATTTTAGCATTTTGGCGCTCACGAGCGAGACAAACTGCTTGGGCTGTTTGCAAGGCTAGGAAAGAGCAGAGCCCGAGTCTTGCTGTTTATCTGCAATGACTGCCAGGGCAAGTGAGGACCAGCAAGACAATTCCTGCCTAGCACCTTCCTTGGAGTAGAGAGAGTAGAACGTTTCATTTTGCTTTTTGGAGTGCGAGAGTGAGAAAAAGCAGAGTGCCTGTTTGCAAGGCTAGGAAAGAGCAGAGCCCGAGTCTTGCTGTTTATCTGCAATGACTGCCAGGGCAAGTGAGGACCAGCAAGACAATTCCTGCCTAGCACCTTCCTTGGAGTAGAGAGAGTGCAACGTTTCATTTTAGCATTTTGGCGCTCATGAGCGAGACAAACTTCTTTGGCTCTTTGCAAGGCTAGGAAAGAGCAGAGCCCGAGTCTTGCTGTTTATCTGTAATGTCTGCCACGGCAAGTGAGGACCAGCAAGACAATTCCTGCCTAGCACCTTCCTTGGAGGAGAGAGAGTGCAACGTTTCATTTTAGCATTTTTGCGCTCACGAGCGAGACAATCTGCTTTGGCTGTTTGCAAGGCTAGGGAAGAGCAGAGCCCCAGTCTTGCTGTTTATCTGCAATGACTGCCAGGGCAAGTGAGGACCAGCAAGACAATTCCTGCCTAGCACCTTCCTTGGAGGAGAGAGAGTGCAACGTTTCATTTTAGCATTTTGGCGCTCACGAGCGAGACAAACTGCTTTGGCTGTTTCCAAGGCTAGGGAAGAGCAGAGCCCCAGTCTTGCTGTTTATCTGCAATGACTGCCTGGGCAAGTGAGGACCAGCAACACAATTCCTGCCTAGCACCTTCCTTGGAGGAGAGAGAGTGGAACGTTCATTTTGCTTTTTGGAGTGCGAGAGTGAGAAAAAGCAGAGTGCCTGTTTGCAAGGCTAGGAAAGAGCAGAGCCCGAGTCTTGCTGTTTATCTGCAATGACTGCCAGGGCAAGTGAGGACCAGCAAGACAATTCCTGCCTAGCACCTTCCTTGGAGGAGAGAGAGTGCAACGTTTCATTTTAGCATTTTGGCGCTCACGAGCGAGACAAACTGCTTTGGCTGTTTGCAAGGCTAGGAAAGAGCAAAGCCCCAGTCTTGCTGTTTATCTGCAATGTCTGCCAGGGCAAGTGAGGACCAGCAAGACAATTCCTGCCTAGCACCTTCCTTGGAGGAGAGAGAGTGCAACGTTTCATTTTAGCATTTTGGCGGTCACGAGGGAGACAAACTGCTTTGCCTGTTTGCAAGGCTAGGAAAGAGAAGAGCCCCAGTCTTGCTATTTATCTGCAATGACTGCCTGGGCAAGTGAGGACCAGCAAGACAATTCCTGCCTAGCACCTTCCTTGGAGGAGAGAGAGTAGAACGTTTCATTTTGCTTTTTGGAGTGCGAGAGTGAGAAAAAGCAGAGTGCCTGTTTGCAAGGCTAGGAAAGAGCAGAGCCCGAGTCTTGCTGTTTATCTGCAATGACTGCCAGGGCAAGTGAGGACCAGCAAGACAATTCCTGCCTAGCACCTTCCTTGGAGGAGAGAGAGTGCAACGTTTCATTTTAGCATTTTGGCGCTCATGAGCGAGACAAACTTCTTTGGCTCTTTGCAAGGCTAGGAAAGAGCAGAGCCCGAGTCTTGCTGTTTATCTGTAATGTCTGCCACGGCAAGTGAGGACCAGCAAGACAATTCCTGCCTAGCACCTTCCTTGGAGGAGAGAGAGTGCAACGTTTCATTTTAGCATTTTGGCGCTCACGAGCGAGACAATCTGCTTTGGCTGTTTGCAAGGCTAGGGAAGAGCAGACCCCCAGTCTTGCTGTTTATCTGCAATGACTGCCAGGGCAAGTGAGGACCAGCAAGACAATTCCTGCCTAGCACCTTCCTTGGAGGAGAGAGAGTGCAACGTTTCATTTTAGCATTTTGGCGCTCACGAGCGAGACAAACTGCTTGGGCTGTTTGCAAGGCTAGGAAAGAGCAGAGCCCGAGTCTTGCTGTTTATCTGCAATGACTGCCAGGGCAAGTGAGGACCAGCAAGACAATTCCTGCCTAGCACCTTCCTTGGAGGAGAGAGAGTGCAACGTTTCATTTTAGCATTTTGGCGCTCACGAGGGAGACAATCTGCTTTGGCTGTTTGCAAGGCTAGGGAAGAGCAGAGCCCCAGTCTTGCTGTTTATCTGCAATGACTGCCAGGGCAAGTGAGGACCAGCAAGACAATTCCTGCCTAGCACCTTCCTTGGAGGAGAGAGAGTGCAACGTTTCAATTTAGCATTTTGGCGCTCACGAGGGAGACAAACTGCTTTGGCTCTTTGCAAGGCTAGGAAAGAGCAGAGCCCCAGTCTTGCTGTTTATCTGCAATGACTGCCAGGGCCAGTGAGGACCAGCAAGACAATTCCTGCCTAGCACCTTCCTTGGAGGAGAGAGAGTGCAACGTTTCATTTTAGCATTTTGGCGCTCACGAGGGAGACAAACTGCTTTGCCTGTTTGCAAGGCTAGGAAAGAGACGAGCCCCAGTCTTGCTGTTTATCTGCAATGACTGCGCGGGCAAGTGAGCACCAGCAAGACAATTCCTGCCTAGCACCTTCCTTGGAGGAGAGAGAGTGGAACGTTTCATTTTGCTTTTTGGAGTGCGAGAGTGAGAAAAAGCAGAGTGCCTGTTTGCAAGGCTAGGAAAGAGCAGAGCCCGAGTCTTGCTGTTTATCTGCAATGACTGCCAGGGCAAGTGAGGACCAGCAAGACAATTCCTGCCTAGCACCTTCCTTGGAGGAGAGAGAGTGCAACGTTTCATTTTAGCATTTTGGCGCTCATGAGCGAGACAAACTGCTTTGGCTCTTTGCAAGGCTAGGAAAGAGCAGAGCCCGAGTCTTGCTGTTTATCTGTAATGTCTGCCACGGCAAGTGAGGACCAGAAAGACAATTCCTGCCTAGCACCTTCCTTGGAGGAGAGAGAGTGCAACGTTTCATTTTAGCATTTTGGCGCTCACGAGCGAGACAATCTGCTTTGGCTGTTTGCAAGGCTAGGGAAGAGCAGAGCCCCAGTCTTGCTGTTTATCTGCAATGACTGCCAGGGCAAGTGAGGACCAGCAAAACAATTCCTGCCTAGCACCTTCCTTGGAGGAGAGAGAGTGCAACGTTTCATTTTAGCATTTGGCGCTCACGAGCGAGACAAACTGCTTGGGCTGTTTGCAAGGCTAGGAAAGAGCAGAGCCCGAGTCTTGCTGTTTATCTGCAATGACTGCCAGGGCAAGTGAGGACCAGCAAGACAATTACTGCCTAGCACCTTCCTTGGAGGAGAGAGAGTACAACGTTTCATTTTAGCATTTTGGCGCTCACGAGCGAGACAAACTGCTTTGGCTGTTTGCAAGGCTAGGAAAGAGCAGAGCCCCAGTCTTGCTGTTTATCTGCAATGTCTGCCAGGGCAAGTGAGGACCAGCAAGACAATTCCTGCCTAGCACCTTCCTTGGAGGAGAGAGAGTGCAACGTTTCATTTTAGCATTTTGGCGCTCACGAGGGAGACAAACTGCTTTGCCTGTTTGCAAGGCTAGGAAAGAGAAGAGCCCCAGTCTTGCTGTTTATCTGCAATGACTGCCTGGGCAAGTGAGGACCAGCAAGACAATTCCTGCCTAGCACCTTCCTTGGAGGAGAGAGAGTAGAACGTTTCATTTTGCTTTTTGGAGTGCGAGAGTGAGAAAAAGCAGAGTGCCTGTTTGCAAGGCTAGGAAAGAGCAGAGCCCGAGTCTTGCTGTTTATCTGCAATGACTGCCAGGGCAAGTGAGGACCAGCAAGACAATTCCTGCCTAGCACCTTCCTTGGAGTAGAGAGAGTGCAACGTTTCATTTTAGCATTTTGGCGCTCATGAGCGAGACAAAGTTCTTTGGCTCTTTGCAAGGCTAGGAAAGAGCAGAGCCCGAGTCTTGCTGTTTATCTGTAATGTCTGCCAGGGCAAGTGAGGACCAGCAAGACAATTCCTGCCTAGCACCTTCCTTGGAGGAGAGAGAGTGCAACGTTTCATTTTAGCATTTTGGCGCTCACGAGCGAGACAATCTGCTTTGGCTGTTTGCAAGGCTAGGGAAGAGCAGACCCCCAGTCTTGCTGTTTATCTGCAATGACTGCCAGGGCAAGTGAGGACCAGCAAGACAATTCCTGCCTAGCACCTTCCTTGGAGGAGAGAGAGTGCAACGTTTCATTTTAGCATTTTGGCGCTCACGAGCGAGACAAACTGCTTTGGCTGTTTGCAAGGCTAGGAAAGAGCAGAGCCCCAGTCTTGCTGTTTATCTGCAATGTCTGCCAGGGCAAGTGAGGACCAGCAAGACAATTCCTGCCTAGCACCTTCCTTGGAGGAGAGAGAGTGCAACGTTTCATTTTAGCATTTTGGCGCTCACGAGCGAGACAAACTGCTTTGGCTGTTTGCAAGGCTAGGAAAGAGCAGAGCCCGAGTCTTGCTGTTTATCTGCAATGACTGCCAGGGCAAGTGAGGACCAGCAAGACAATTCCTGCCTAGCACCTTCCTTGGAGGAGAGAGAGTGCAACGTTTCATTTTGCTTTTTGGAGTGCGAGAGTGAGAAAAAGCAGAGTGCCTGTTTGCAAGGCTAGGAAAGAGCAGAGCCCGAGTCTTGCTGTTTATCTGCAATGACTGCCAGGGCAAGTGAGGACCAGCAAGACAATTCCTGCCTAGCACCTTCCTTGGAGGAGAGAGAGTGCAACGTTTCATTTTAGCATTTTGGCGCTCATGAGCGAGACAAACTGCTTTGGCTCTTTGCAAGGCTAGGAAAGAGCAGAGCCCGAGTCTTGCTGTTTATCTGTAATGTCTGCCACGGCAAGTGAGGACCAGAAAGACAATTCCTGCCTAGCACCTTCCTTGGAGGAGAGAGAGTGCAACGTTTCATTTTAGCATTTTGGCGCTCACGAGCGAGACAATCTTCTTTGGCTGTTTGCAAGGCTAGGGAAGAGCAGAGCCCCAGCCTTGCTGTTTATCTGCAATGACTGCCAGGGCAAGTGAGGACCAGCAAGACAATTCCTGCCTAGCACCTTCCTTGGAGGAGAGAGAGTGCAACGTTTCATTTTAGCATTTGGCGCTCACGAGCGAGACAAACTGCTTGGGCTGTTTGCAAGGCTAGGAAAGAGCAGAGCCCCAGTCTTGCTGTTTATCTGCAATGTCTGCCAGGGCAAGTGAGGACCAGCAAGACAATTCCTGCCTAGCACCTTCCTTGGAGGAGAGAGAGTGCAACGTTTCATTTTAGCATTTTGGCGCTCACGAGCGAGACAAACTGCTTGGGCTGTTTGCAAGGCTAGGAAAGAGCAGAGCCCGAGTCTTGCTGTTTATCTGCAATGACTGCCAGGGCAAGTGAGGACCAGCAAGACAATTCCTGCCTAGCACCTTCCTTGGAGTAGAGAGAGTGGAACGTTTCATTTTGCTTTTTGGAGTGCGAGAGTGAGAAAAAGCAGAGTGCCTGTTTGCAAGGCTAGGAAAGAGCAGAGCCCGAGTCTTGCTGTTTATCTGCAATGACTGCCAGGGCAAGTGAGGACCAGCAAGACAATTCCTGCCTAGCACCTTCCTTGGAGGAGAGAGAGTGCAACGTTTCATTTTAGCATTTTGGCGCTCATGAGCGAGACAAACTGCTTTGGCTCTTTGCAAGGCTAGGAAAGAGCAGAGCCCGAGTCTTGCTGTTTATCTGTAATGTCTGCCACGGCAAGTGAGGACCAGAAAGACAATTCCTGCCTAGCACCTTCCTTGGAGGAGAGAGAGTGCAACGTTTCATTTTAGCATTTTGGCGCTCACGAGCGAGACAATCTGCTTTGGCTGTTTGCAAGGCTAGGGAAGAGCAGAGCCCCAGTCTTGCTGTTTATCTGCAATGACTGCCAGGGCAAGTGAGGACCAGCAAGACAATTCCTGCCTAGCACCTTCCTTGGAGGAGAGAGAGTGCAACGTTTCATTTTAGCATTTGGCGCTCACGAGCGAGACAAACTGCTTGGGCTGTTTGCAAGGCTAGGAAAGAGCAGAGCCCGAGTCTTGCTGTTTATCTGCAATGACTGCCAGGGCAAGTGAGGACCAGCAAGACAATTACTGCCTAGCACCTTCCTTGGAGGAGAGAGAGTGCAACGTTTCATTTTAGCATTTTGGCGCTCACGAGCGAGACAAACTGCTTTGGCTGTTTGCAAGGCTAGGAAAGAGCAGAGCCCCAGTCTTGCTGTTTATCTGCAATGTCTGCCAGGGCAAGTGAGGACCAGCAAGACAATTCCTGCCTAGCACCTTCCTTGGAGGAGAGAGAGTGCAACGTTTCATTTTAGCATTTTGGCGCTCACGAGGGAGACAAACTGCTTTGCTTGTTTGCAAGGCTAGGAAAGAGAAGAGCCCCAGTCTTGCTGTTTATCTGCAATGACTGCCTGGGCAAGTGAGGACCAGCAAGACAATTCCTGCCTAGCACCTTCCTTGGAGGAGAGAGAGTGGAACGTTTCATTTTGCTTTTTGGAGTGCGAGAGTGAGAAAAAGCAGAGTGCCTGTTTGCAAGGCTAGGAAAGAGCAGAGCCCGAGTCTTCCGGTTTATCTGCAATAAGTGCCAGGGCAAGTGAGGACCAGCAAGACAATTCCTGCCTAGCACCTTCCTTGGAGGAGAGAGAGTGCAACGTTTCATTTTAGCATTTTGGCGCTCACGAGCGAGACAAACTGCTTTGGCTCTTTGCAAGGCTAGGAAAGAGCAGAGCCCGAGTCTTACTGTTTACCTGCAATGACTGCCAGGGCAAGTGAGGACCAGCAAGACAATTCCTGCCTAGCACCTTCATTGGAGGAGAGAGAGTGCAACGTTTCATTTTGCTTTTTGGAGTGCGAGAGAGAGAAAAAGCAGAGTGCCTGTTTGCAAGGCTAGGAAAGAGCAGAGCCCGAGTCTTGCTGTTTATCTGCAATGACTGCCAGGGCAAGTGAGGACCAGCAAGACAATTCCTGCCTAGCACCTTCCTTGGAGGAGAGAGAGTGCAACGTTTCATTTTAGCATTTTGGCGCTCACGAGCGAGACTAACTGCTTTAGCTGTTTGCAAGGCTAGGAAAGAGCAGAGCCCCAGTCTTGCTGTTTATCTGCAATGACTGCCAGGGCAAGTGAGGACCAGCAAGACAATTCCTGCCTAGCACCTTCCTTGGAGGAGAGAGAGTGCAACGTTTCATTTTGCTTTTTGGAGTGCCAGAGTGAGAAAAAGCAGAGTGCCTGTTTGCAAGGCTAGGAAAGAGCAGAGCCCGAGTCTTGCTGTTTATCTGCAATGACTGCCAGGGCAAGTGAGGACCAGCAAGACAATTCCTGCCTAGCACCTTCCTTGGAGGAGAGAGAGTGCAACGTTTCATTTTAGCATTTTGGCGCTCATGAGCGAGACAAACTTCTTTGGCTCTTTGCAAGGCTAGGAAAGAGCAGAGCCCGAGTCTTGCTGTTTATCTGTAATGTCTGCCACGGAAAGTGAGGACCAGCAAGACAATTCCTGCCTAGCACCTTCCTTGGAGGAGAGAGAGTGCAACGTTTCATTTTGCTTTTTGGAGTCCGAGAGTGAGAAAAAGCAGAGTGCCTGTTTGCAAGGCTAGGAAATAGCAGAGCCCGAGTCTTGCTGTTTATCTGCAATGACTGCCAGGG
Organism: Phaethon aethereus; assembly: GCF_964289735.1. Taxonomy (NCBI): domain Eukaryota; kingdom Metazoa; phylum Chordata; class Aves; order Phaethontiformes; family Phaethontidae; genus Phaethon; species Phaethon aethereus. The sequence continues at coordinate 9,759 of NW_028114062.1, read as the reverse complement.
CAAGTGAGGACCAGCAAGACAATTACTGCCTAGCACCTTCCTTGGAGGAGAGAGAGTGCAACGTTTCATTTTAGCATTTTGGCGCTCACGAGCGAGACAAACTGCTTTGGCTGTTTGCAAGGCTAGGAAAGAGCAGAGCCCCAGTCTTGCTGTTTATCTGCAATGTCTGCCAGGGCAAGTGAGGACCAGCAAGACAATTCCTGCCTAGCACCTTCCTTGGAGGAGAGAGAGTGCAACGTTTCATTTTAGCATTTTGGCGCTCACGAGCGAGACAAACTGCTTTGGCTGTTTGCAAGGCTAGGAAAGAGCAGAGCCCCAGTCTTGCTGTTTATCTGCAATGACTGCCAGGGCAAGTGAGGACCAGCAAGACAATTCCTGCCTAGCACCTTCCTTGGAGGAGAGAGAGTGCAACGTTTCAATTTAGCATTTTGGCGCTCACGAGCGAGACAATCTGCTTTGGCTGTTTGCAAGGCTAGGAAAGAGCAGAGCCCGAGTCTTGCTGTTTATCTGCAATGACTGCCAGGGCAAGTGAGGACCAGCAAGACAATTACTGCCTAGCACCTTCCTTGGAGTAGAGAGAGTGCAACGTTTCATTTTAGCATTTTGGCGCTCACGAGCGAGACAAACTGCTTTGGCTGTTTGCAAGGCTAGGAAAGAGCAGAGCCCCAGTCTTGCTGTTTATCTGCAATGTCTGCCAGGGCAAGTGAGGACCAGCAAGACAATTCCTGCCTAGCACCTTCCTTGGAGGAGAGAGAGTGCAACGTTTCAATTTAGCATTTTGGCACTCACGAGGGAGACAAACTGCTTTGGCTGTTTGCAAGGCTAGGAAAGAGCAGAGCCCCAGTCTTGCTGTTTATCTGCAATGACTGCCAGGGCAAGTGAGGACCAGCAAGACAATTCCTGCCTAGCACCTTCCTTGGAGGAGAGAGAGTGGAACGTTTCATTTTAGCATTTTGGCGCTCACAAGCGAGACAAACTGCTTTGGCTGTTTGCAAGGCTAGGAAAGAGCAGAGCCCGAGTCTTGCTGTTTACCTGCAATGACTGCCAGGGCAAGTGAGGACCAGCAAGACAATTCCTGCCTAGCACCTTCCTTGGAGGAGAGAGAGTGCAACGTTCCATTTTAGCATTTTGGCGCTCACGAGCGAGACAAACTGCTTTGGCTGTTTGCAAGGCTAGGAAAGAGCAGAGCCCCAGTCTTGCTGTTTATCTGCAATGTCTGCCAGGGCAAGTGAGGACCAGCAAGACAATTCCTGCCTAGCACCTTCCTTGGAGGAGAGAGAGTGCAACGTTTCATTTTAGCATTTTGGCGCTCACGAGGGAGACAAACTGCTTTGCCTGTTTGCAAGGCTAGGAAAGAGAAGAGCCCCAGTCTTGCTGTTTATCTGCAATGTCTGCCAGGGCAAGTGAGGACCAGCAAGACAATTCCTGCCTAGCACCTTCCTTGGAGGAGAGAGAGTGGAACGTTTCATTTTGCTTTTTGGAGTGCGAGAGTGAGAAAAAGCAGAGTGCCTGTTTGCAAGGCTAGGAAAGAGCAGAGCCCGAGTCTTCCTGTTTATCTGCAATGACTGCCAGGGCAAGTGAGGACCAGCAAGACAATTCCTGCCTAGCACCTTCCTTGGAGGAGAGAGAGTGGAACGTTTCATTTTAGCATTTTGGCGCTCACGAGCGAGACAAACTGCTTTGGCTGTTTGCAAGGCTAGGAAAGAGCAGAGCCCGAGTCTTGCTGTTTACCTGTAATGACTGCCAGGGCAAGTGAGGACCAGCAAGACAATTCCTGCCTAGCACCTTCCTTGGAGGAGAGAGAGTGCAACGTTTCATTTTAGCATTTTGGCGCTCACGAGGGAGACAAACTGCTTTGGCTGTTTGCAAGGCTAGGAAAGAGCAGAGCCCGAGTCTTGCTGTTCATCTGCAATGACTGCCAGGGCAAGTGAGGACCAGCAAGACAATTCCTGCCTAGCACCTTCCTTGGAGGAGAGAGAGTGCAACGTTTCATTTTAGCATTTTGGCGCTCACGAGCGAGAGAAACTGCTTTGGCTGTTTGCAAGGCTAGGAAAGAGCAGAGCCCCAGTCTTGCTGTTTATCTGCAATGTCTGCCAGGGCAAGTGAGGACCAGCAAGACAATTCCTGCCTAGCACCTTCCTTGGAGGAGAGAGAGTGCAACGTTTCAATTTAGCATTTTGGCACTCACGAGGGAGACAAACTGCTTTGGCTGTTTGCAAGGCTAGGAAAGAGCAGAGCCCCAGTCTTGCTGTTTATCTGCAATGACTGCCAGGGCAAGTGAGGACCAGCAAGACAATTCCTGCCTAGCACCTTCCTTGGAGGAGAGAGAGTGGAACGTTTCATTTTAGCATTTTGGCGCTCACAAGCGAGACAAACTGCTTTGGCTGTTTGCAAGGCTAGGAAAGAGCAGAGCCCGAGTCTTGCTGTTTACCTGCAATGACTGCCAGGGCAAGTGAGGACCAGCAAGACAATTCCTGCCTAGCACCTTCCTTGGAGGAGAGAGAGTGCAACGTTCCATTTTAGCATTTTGGCGCTCACGAGCGAGACAAACTGCTTTGGCTGTTTGCAAGGCTAGGAAAGAGCAGAGCCCCAGTCTTGCTGTTTATCTGCAATGTCTGCCAGGGCAAGTGAGGACCAGCAAGACAATTCCTGCCTAGCACCTTCCTTGGAGGAGAGAGAGTGCAACGTTTCATTTTAGCATTTTGGCGCTCACGAGGGAGACAAACTGCTTTGCCTGTTTGCAAGGCTAGGAAAGAGAAGAGCCCCAGTCTTGCTGTTTATCTGCAATGTCTGCCAGGGCAAGTGAGGACCAGCAAGACAATTCCTGCCTAGCACCTTCCTTGGAGGAGAGAGAGTGGAACGTTTCATTTTGCTTTTTGGAGTGCGAGAGTGAGAAAAAGCAGAGTGCCTGTTTGCAAGGCTAGGAAAGAGCAGAGCCCGAGTCTTCCTGTTTATCTGCAATGACTGCCAGGGCAAGTGAGGACCAGCAAGACAATTCCTGCCTAGCACCTTCCTTGGAGGAGAGAGAGTGGAACGTTTCATTTTAGCATTTTGGCGCTCACGAGCGAGACAAACTGCTTTGGCTGTTTGCAAGGCTAGGAAAGAGCAGAGCCCGAGTCTTGCTGTTTACCTGTAATGACTGCCAGGGCAAGTGAGGACCAGCAAGACAATTCCTGCCTAGCACCTTCCTTGGAGGAGAGAGAGTGCAACGTTTCATTTTAGCATTTTGGCGCTCACGAGGGAGACAAACTGCTTTGGCTGTTTGCAAGGCTAGGAAAGAGCAGAGCCCGAGTCTTGCTGTTCATCTGCAATGACTGCCAGGGCAAGTGAGGACCAGCAAGACAATTCCTGCCTAGCACCTTCCTTGGAGGAGAGAGAGTGCAACGTTTCATTTTAGCATTTTGGCGCTCACGAGCGAGAGAAACTGCTTTGGCTACTTGAAACGCTAGGAAATAGCAGAGCCCCAGTCTTGCTGTTTATCTGCAATGACTGCCAGGGCAAGTGAGGACCAGCAAGACAATTCCTGCCTAGCACCTTCCTTGGAGGAGAGAGAGTGGAACGTTTCATTTTAGGAGTTTGGCGTTCGAGAGTACGAGGGACTGGATTGTCTGTTTGAAAGGCTAGTATAGAGCACGGACCCAGTCTTGCTTTTTCTCTGCAATGACTGCTACTAATACAAAATACAGTTAGGCCTCCCTGCTTCACAATCCGGTCCTTTTCAATAACAGCCGATGACCCCCCACACCCTTCGACCGCAACCGGCAGCTTAACAACATACTGTCCTGCAACGACAGGCACCAAGCACGTTCCAGAGGAACGTTCCCCAGGAACGGCATTCCCCGAGAGTCTTGAAAAAGTCACCCTGCCTGCAAAAACCTCAGCCTGAACCCCTCAAGAATAACCTCAGCTGGGATTCTAGTTTGCTTATTCTCTACATGTCTAAAAAAATCTCTCTTCCACTTACAAGCTGCAAGGACAAATTAGAAAAACATACACAAACACAAATCATACAGTGTTAAAACACATTCAAAACACCGCCCATTTGGCTATCACACAAACCACCCCTGACTCTCGGCTCATCCGTTCTGCCGCCTGCCTGCCGCAATGAGCCGTGGCCCACATCTACGGGGCTCCTCGGGAACGCCGCTTCCGGGAGCCTCAAAAACCGATCACCCTGCCTGCAAAAACCCCGGCCCGAGCACGACCTGCGTCCAAACATTGGCGATGAACATCGCCTCGCAGAGCGGCCGGGACTGGGGAAAAAAAAACCCAGCCGAGGGAAAAAAAAAAAAAATCGCCCGGCTGGGGTTTGGTTTTTTTTTTTTTAAATAAAAAATTGATCTCCTGTCTGTATTACGTATAACCTAAAACAAAAAAGCCACACATACCAGGTTAGACCCACCCCCCACCCCCCCACCTCCAACGTGTCCGTTTCACCACCCACCAACCACGATGGCAGATCACCCCATATCTAGGGGGTCCACCCCAATCATGCCGGGAACTGCCTCACCACATCCCTCTAGACATCACCGCTCCACATGATTCTATAGCATCAGCCTTTGTAACCAGAAACCAAGAAAGATGCTTCCCTAGGTGTGCCCCTGCTGCTCCTCTTCCCTTTGAATTGTCCGCTCTGGCACGATCGGCTCGAGAATATGCCCCGGGGACACGCGTCACCCCGTGCCTCCTGCAAAATGCTACGTAAGAGACTCTACGGCCCGCTTGCCGATAGCTACTGGCTGCCCCCAGAAGCGGGCCATACAACCTCCACCCAAACAGGCCATGCTAATTGACACATTATCCTCCTGTGCTTTGACTATTCCATCCTGACAAGAGTTACTACACAGAGGCAATGCGGCTCCACCTCAAATACACATATACACGCTCCACAAACGTTACCTAAAGGTGCTAGAATACCACACAGGGGAGACTTAATGCCAAGCCGACAGAGCCTGACGGTAAGCACAATGGTGCTGAGGACGCACAGCACAAACTCTGGCGTGGCTCTGCTGTGCAAGAATGCCATACTCTGGAGATCTAAGACGACCCCACCGCTAGGAATAAACCCCTGGAAAAACTCTCAAGAAAGTCAGACGTGAGAGCTGAGGGCAAAGCCCGAGCAACAGCCACAAGACAGACTGACCAAAAGCACCTACTATGCTAAACTACACCGACAGCATCATGCTTCTACGTCACACCACAAAAAGATGCGGTCGATTGGCGCTAGACCAATGACTCGAGCCTGTGGGGGCATGACTGATGGCTACCGCACATCACAGTAGGATGTGAGTATGCCCGAGGCACCTTGGATGCAAGTGCCAAAACACACACCGAGATGTTTGATAAGGTACGCTTACGAACACACACTAGACGTTCCACACGACCCTTCCCACTCATCCCAGAGCTGTTTTGCCAGCACATGCATCGTGATGCGTATCGCTCCCTCCGCCCGCACAAGACCAATTCCCCGCAAGCTACCCTCCCGTTACGCCGACGTTTAGACGCGCTCGGTCTCCACGACCTGCGGATTTTTGCTGCGCCGCGTTGCTTTTGTGGTGCCTCTGGTCACGGTCCATTGTCAATGGCCATCCTCGGTAGCGGACGTGTCACTAAATGCAAGATGCCGTTAATCGCTTCGTGCCGCTCTGCCGCTCGCAAACACAAAATCCAAAGCTGTTGAACGCACACCTTGTCTGTGAGAGAACGAAGCTCCGCAGCTCTGCTCATCTGCTCCTCTCTGATTCCAAAGATAACGCTTCACAGTCAGAGACCTCTGTGGCACCTGAAAATCCAGAGCAGCGCAATGCTAGATCTGCCCTAAAGTGACAGATCGCTCTGATGCCTGTCACACGCTGCTCCTCGGACCTCGATTCCTCAACCGTTTCCACAGGCTTGCTACAAGGTGCCTGCAAAAAAATCAGGAAAACCATTGCCAACTTAGAGACTTTGCTCATGCTACCTCACGAACTGTGATCTGCTCAACTCCCACCCACATACACAGAGACCTCAAGGTCACTTAAACCCTCTATGCTGGCTCTGCAATGCCATACGATACCAACATAAAGACAGCCGTACGATGCGTGTGCAAACATAATGCTGTACGATGCAACGTGCTCATAGATCGCAGTCAAGGCAAAATACAATACAGAGCACTGCAATGGAAGACCAAACACAATACAGGGCCAAGAGTCTCTCAAAGGACAGTCTATATACACGTGGAACGATATAATTCAAGTCGCGACACGGAGCCGTATGACACAAGACTGTCTTGAGCGGCGCTCGATATGAGCGCGGAGGAATATGGTAAAACACCCGTACAGAGCCGACCGATGCGTTACAAAATTCAACTACAAAGCAAGTTATGACATGAGGCCATACAAGTTCAAATGTGGCACGATACGATGCAGAACGTGATGCAGGGCCGTACGATGCGAGATAGACTCGAGCGGTCGGTCGAAATTAGTGCGGAGCAATAGCGTACGAGCCGAACGATGCGTTACAAAATTCAAACGGAGAGCGACAGAATACAAACGGTGACGCGAGGCCATACGAACCCAAATACAGAGCGCGCGCAATACAAAAAAGTTACGCCGGGCCGGGCGAGGCAACAGTGTCTCAAATGGCAGTCGATACGAGCACGGAGGGTTACGACACGATACGAGACCAAACACGGAGCGATACGGCACAAAACAAAGCACAAAGTGAGGCGGTCTCAGACGGTAGCCAAAACCTATGCAGACTGCTGGAACACAACACAGAACTGGAATATTTGATGTATGCAATGCCAGGCTTTAAGACCTACACCCGTAAGGGTGCAGGGATGAAATGCTGCAGGGGATCTCTGTGGAAACAGAACTTACCAGAGCAGAGCTGTCATGGCAACCCAGATCGCCTCCACAAAGGCGACCCTCCAGAAACTTCTGTGATGCAAGATGCGCTTTAAGCTCTGATCACAAGACGAGAAGTGCTCAATGGGCTCTACGCCAAAGCAGCGAGGCATTAGAGAACCCACAGACACCTACTGAGGTGGGTGCCAAATGCCGAGAGCCCGTGGGGCAGTAGAGACCCCCGGAAAGCACCATACAGGAGACCGAACGCAGACAACACTAATGATGCTAGGACACAGACACAGGCCAGAAAGTTCACATCCTGCGGGTTGGACCCCAGGCCCTCTATCCACCCCCAGACATAACGGAGCCTAAACAGCCCTCTCCGCAACAGTCGTTAAACCACCCTCCCGGCCCCACACCATCCACCGCTTTTGCCACTTACCCTTCGGAGGGCAGGGTCCAGAATCCATGCTCAGCAGCAGCGCTTCCTGTAACTGGGATGCTCCTGCATTCACCTGGTTCCTCTTAATCACCCGCAAGACAGAGCACCGCTAGTCACTGACAGGCCGGCTGGCATTGACTGCCACGATGACACACTCCTCAGAAGTGCCACGCTGCTCCTCCCCCCCAAAAAAATCAGATGTTGCAGCTGGCATATCCTACAGAAGCGAGAGAACCCAAGAGATAAAGCACTCATCCTGCTCTGGAGCCATAACCTGCTCTGCAGTTCCTGCCCTGATGCTCCTCTCTCCTCTGTTGACTCAACTTAAATCCTCGGCCGTTTGAGGAAAGCCCTCACGGTGCCTGTAAAGACCAAAGACAAACACTCAACCGAGTAGTCACATGATCCTCAGCGATTCGAGCCCAGCCGGACCGCGTAATGAGCCACTTGCCTCTTCTCAGACTAGCAATTGCTGTGTGGCTTCACCTCTCCAAAACACAGAGAAAAAAGTATGGCACCAAGATACTGCCCAAGTCCTCAGCCCGCTCGTGGCACTTCCTCTCTCCCGCTCCTTCACCTAGGCTGCTCGGAGACAGACTCTTCAGTTTGCTGTGCTGAGGCCTGGCCGCCGCCCGCAGAACACCAACAGGGTAATGATTCTAGCTACGTGTATATTATGACACGTCAGTAAATTGCTGATTTAGCACACTGGTCATGTCTCACCTTGCCAAAGACCGCTCCGGTGCGGATATCCCACCTCACACATTGATTCTGACCTACAAGACACCAAATAAGCTAGTCAAGATCCACTGACAGTCACGCCAGTTCTCAAACATCAGATGCCAGCCTGCCTCCATCTGGCACTCTGCTCACCTCTTCCATCACCCTTTGGCACATGGCTCATTGCTCCGCATCTAAAAAAGCCAAACAAACCGCATAAAGCAATTCGCCTGGATGCTGACCGACAGCTTGACGAGACAAAAGGTCTGTCGTCTTTCTGTATATGCCTTCTAGATAGATCTAAAAAAAAACCAAAAAAACAAAGCCCAGGTATTGAGCCCCACGTATACAAGCTAAGGCACATGCAAGCTTTGACCCACTTGACCACCACAGAAACCGCTGCTCCCAGAAGGCCAGAGTCCAAGCTCTGGCACCTGGAAAACATGATGAAAATAACTCTGTTCCAGCTATCTACAGCTACTTGTCCAGAGATAGACCATACAGTGCTTTCCAGAACTATCAGGGCACGTCAACATAATATCACACCACTGTAAAGCTATGCTACCCACATCTTTAGTGTTTCTACACCCCTGGGCAGGGCAGCTCCAACCACACAGCAACGCCGAGCATGGACGCCACAAACATGACGGAGGCACAAGAAGATGGCAAGCGACAAGGATGACTCCCATACAGACGATGATGCCGGCAGAGAAACCCTGTGACACCACACAGGTGCGGATGCTTTAGAGCAGCCCCAGGAAAGAGAGGCGATGGCTGTGGCCCGAGAGAGAAAGCTCACGTCAAAACCAGAACGAAGGATGCATGAGAAGCTGAGCTTTAAGACCTAAGACTGTTAAGGACATGGGGATGAAAGCCCAAAAGACAACTCCGTGCAAACAGAGCTCTCAACAGTGGAGCTGCAGGCACCACCTAGCCCAACACTGCAAGAGATGACCATTCAAACATCTACGATGCGCTGCATGCCAGACAAATGCGAGCTCTAAGCTATAATTGCAAAGCTCGTTGAGCTTTTCAGACAAAGTGGGCTGCAAGTGGCACCAGAAAAGATACAAGCTGAAGTGCCTTGGAGGTACTTGGGGTGGATGATCACTGAAACGTCGGTAACCCCCCAGAAGGTTGAATTAAGAATTCAGATTAAAACATTAAATGATGTACAAAAATTGGTAGGAGACGTTAACTGGATTCGACCGATTTGTGGGATCACAAACCAAGATATGGAGCCCCTGGTTCAGCTCTTGCGAGGGGATAGCAGGTTAAACTCTCCTCGGCAATTGACCAAGGAAGCCTGGGAAGCAGTAGCAAACATTTCTGAAAAGGTAACTCAAGCATTTAGTTCTAGGATAGACCCCTTGATAGGGATCACTTTGGCAGTAATCAATCATGAGCGACATCCCTATGCGCTTATAATACAGTGGATAACAAAGCTAGAATCAAAAGCGGACCCATTGAAAATTTTAGAGTGGGTCTTTTTGCCTCAGTAGCACAGAAAAACCATCACCACGAAAGTAGAGTGTTTTGCAAATTTGATTATGAAAGGGCGCAACAGAATTATTGATATATCGGCAAAGGACCTGAAAACGATTTTAGTAGCATTACAACAAGAATATTCGACTTGGGCTTTGCAGCACTCTGTTCCCTTGCAAACTGCATTAGCAGAATTTGAGGGTGACATTTAGATTCATTATCCATCACACAAAATGTTTACCTTTAAAAAAAAAAAAAACAAAAAAACCCCCACAAACATGA